>NC_054470.1:79303877-80639914 GCF_017639515.1 Carcharodon carcharias
GAGAGAGAGAGAGACAGAGCATGCATGTGTGTGAGAGAGAGAGGCAGAGCATGCCTGTGAGTGAGAGAGAGACTGAGCGTTCGTGTATATGTTTGAGAAAGAGACAGAGCGTGCATGTGTGTGTGTGAGAGAGAGACA
This sequence comes from Carcharodon carcharias, assembly GCF_017639515.1. Taxonomy (NCBI): domain Eukaryota; kingdom Metazoa; phylum Chordata; class Chondrichthyes; order Lamniformes; family Lamnidae; genus Carcharodon; species Carcharodon carcharias. The sequence goes on from NC_054470.1 coordinate 79,304,016, forward strand.
GGGCATGCGTGTGTGTGTGTGAGAGAGAGACAGAGCGTGTGTGTGTGTGCGTGTGTGTGTGTGTGTGTGAGAGACAGAACGTGCATATGTTTGTGTGAGAGAGAGACGGAGCATCCGTGTGTCTGTGAGAGAGAGACAGATCGTGCGTGTGTGTGTCTGAGAGAGCGACAGAGCATGCGGGCGTGTGTGTGTGAGAGAGAGAGACAGAGCAGGCTTGTATGTTTGAGAGAGAGACAGAGTGTGCGTTTGTGTGTGTGAGAGAGAGTCAGAGCGTGCATGTGTGTGTGAGAGAGAGACAGAGCGTGCGTGTGTGTGTCTGAGAGAGCGACAGAGCATGCGTGCGTGTCTGTGAGAGACACACAGAGCATGCGTGCGTGAGAGAGAGACAGACAGAGCATGCGTATGTATGAGAGACAGAGCATGCGCGCGTGCGTGTGTGAGAAAGAGAGACAGAGCGGGCCTGTGTGGGTGTGAGAGAGAGACAAAGCGTGTTTGTGTGTGTTTGTGAGAGAGAGACAGAGCGTGTGTGTGTGCGTGTGAGAGAGAGGCAGACAGTGCATGAGTATGTATGAGAGACAGAGCATTCGCGTGTGTGTGTGTGAGAGAGCCAGACAGAGCATGCCGGTGATTTGAGAGAGAGAGACAGAGTGTGCATGTGTGTGAGAAACAGACAGGGTGTGGCTGACTGTGAGAGAGAGACATAGCGTGCATGTAATGTGTGAGAGAGAGAGAGGCAGAGCATGCCCGCGTGTGAGAGAAAGAGACAGAGCCTGCGTGTGTGAGAGACAGACAGAACATTCTATTGTATGAGAGACAGAGCATGCGCGTGTGTGTGTGTGAGAGAGAGAGAGACAGAGCGTGCCTGTGATATGAGAGAGAGAGACAGAGCGTGCATGTGTGTGAGAGACAGACAGGGTGTGGTTGCCTGCGAGAGAGAGACATAGCGTGCATGTATATGTGTGAGAGAGAGAGAGGCAGAGCATGCCCGCGTGTGAGAGAAAGAGACAGAGCCTGCGTGTGTGAGATACAGACAGAACACTCGTATCTATGAGAGACAGACCATGCGCGTGTGTGTGTGTGGGAGAGAGAGACAGAGCGTTTGTGTGTGCGTGTGAGTGAGAGACAGAGCGTGCGTGTATGTGTGTGAGAGAGAGACAGAGCGTTTGTGTGTGTGTGTCTGAGAGAGACAGAACGTGCATATGTGTGTGTGAGAGAGAGACAGAGCATGCGTGTGTGTGTGTGAGAGAGAGACAGAGCGTGCATGTGTGTGTGTGTGAGAGAGAGAAGATCTTGCGTGCGTGTGTGTGACAGAGAGAAAGAGCATGCATGTGTGTGTGAGAGAGAGACAGAGCTTGCGTGTGTGTGTCTGAGAGATAGACAGAGCATGCGTGTGTGTTTGTGTGAGAGAGAGAGAGCGTGCGTGTGTATGTGAGAGAGAGAGACAGAGCATGCCTGTGTGTGAGAGAGAGAGATGGAGCTTGCATTTGTGTGAGAGACAGACAGGGCGTGCCTGTCTGAGAGTGAAAGACTGAGCATGCGTGTACATCTGTGAGAGAGAGAGACAGAGCGTGCTGGTATATTTGTGAGAGATAGAGAGGCAGAGCATGCCCGTGTGTGAGAGAGAGAGACAGAGCCAGCGTGTGTGAGAGACAGACAGACAGAGCATGCGTATGTATGAGAGACAGAGCATACGTGTGTGTGTGTGTGTGTGTGTGAGAGAGAGAGAGAGCATGCATGTCTGTTTGTGTGAGAGAGACAGAGCGTGCGTTTATATGTGTGAGAGAGAGACAGAATGTGCGTGTATATGTGTGAGAGAGAGAGAGACAGAGCATGCCCCCGTGTGAGAGAGAGACAGCGCATGCGTGTGTGTGAGATACAAAGTGAGCCCGCATGTGTGAGAGAGAGACAGACAGAGCATGCGTATGTATAAGAGACAGAGCATGCGCGTGTGTGTATGTGAGAGAGAGAGACAGAGCATGCCTGTGTGTGAGAGAGAGAGATGGAGCTTGCATTTGTGTGAGAGACAGACAGGGCGTGCCTGTCTGAGAGTGAAAGACTGAGCATGCGTGTACATGTGTGAGAGAGAGAGACAGAGCGTGCTTGTATATTTGTGAGAGATAGAGAGGCAGAGCATGCCCATGTGTGAGAGAGAGAGACAGAGCCAGCGTGTGTGAGAGACAGACAGACAGAGCATGCGTATGTATGAGAGACAGAGCATACGTGTGTGTGTGTGTGTGTGTGTGAGAGAGAGAGACAGAGCGTGCCTGTGTGTGAGAGAGAGACACAGAGCATGCCTGTGTGTGAGAGAGACTGAGCGTGTGTGTGTATGTTTGAGAGAGAGATGGAGTGTGCATGTCTGTGAGAGGGAGACTGAGCGTGCGTGTCTGTGAGAGAGAGACAGAGCGTGCATGTCTCTGAGAGAGAGGCAGAGTGTGCCTGGCTGTGAGAGAGAGAGAGAGACAGAGCGTGCATGTGTGTTTTAGAGAGAGGCAGAGCATGCCTGTGAGTGAGAGAGAGACTGAGCGTGCATGTATATGTTTGAGAAAGAGGCAGAGCGTGCGTGTGTGTGTGTGAGAGAGAGACAGAGCATCCGTGTGTGTGTGTGTGAGAGAGAGAGGGAGCATCCGTGTGTGTGTGAGAGAGAGACAGATCGTGCGTGTGTGTGTCTGAGAGAGCGACAGAGCATGCGGGCGTGTGTGTGTGAGAGAGAGAGACAGAGCGGGCTTGTGTGTTTGAGAGAGAGACAGAGTGTGCGTTTTTGTGTGTGAGAGAGAGTCAGAGCGTGCATGTGTGTGTGAGAGAGAGACAGAGCGTGCATGTGTGTGAGAGACAGACAGGGTGTGGCTGCCTGCGAGAGAGAGACATAGCGTGCATGTATATGTGTGAGAGAGAGAGAGGCAGAGCATGCCCGCGTGTGAGAGAAAGAGACAGAGCCTGCGTGTGTGAGAGACAGACAGAACATTCGTATGTATGAGAGACAGAGCATGCGCGTGTGTGTGTGTGGGAGAGAGAGACAGAGCGTTTGTGTGTGCGTGTGAGTGAGAGACAGAGCGTGCGTGTATGTGTGTGAGAGAGACAGAGCATGTGTGTGTGTCTGAGAGAGACAGAACGTGCATATGTGTGTGTGAGAGAGAGACAGAGCATGCGTGTGTGTGTGTGAGAGAGAGACAGAGCGTGCATGTGTGTGTGTGTGAGAGAGAGAAGATCTTGTGTGCGTGTGTGTGACAGAGAGAAAGAGCATGCATGTGTGTGTGAGAGAGAGACAGAGCTTGCATGTGTGTGTCTGAGAGATAGACAGAGCATGCGTGTGTGTGTGTGTGAGAGAGAGAGAACGTGTGTGTGTGTGTGAGAGACAGACAGAGCGTGCTTGTGTGTGTGTGAAAGAGAGACAGAGCGTGCGTATGTGTGTGTGAGAGAGAGACAGAGCGTGCGTGTATATGTGTGAGAGAGAGAGACAGAACTTGCGTGTATATGTGTGAGAGAGAGAGAGACAGAGCATGCCCGCGTGTGAGAGAGACAGTGCATGCGTGTGTGTGAGAGAGAGAGACAGTGCCTGCGTGTGTGAGAGACCGATAGACAGAGCATGCGTATGTATGAGAGACAGAGCATGCGCGTGTGTTTGTGTGAGAGAGAGAGACAGAGCGTGCCTGTGTGTGAGAGAGAGAGACAGAGCATGCCTGTGTTTGAGAGAGAGAGGCAGAGCATGCCTGTGTGTGAGAGAGAGACTGAGCGTGCGTGTATATGTTTGAGAGAGAGACGGAGAGTGCATGTCTGTGAGAGGGAGACTGAGCGTGCGTGTCTGTGAGAGAGAGACAGAGCGTGCATGTCTCTGAGAGAGGCAGAGTGTGCGTGTCTGTGAGAGAGAGAGAGAGACAGAGCGTGCATGTGTGTGAGAGAGAGAGGCAGAGCATGCCTGTGAGTGAGAGAGAGACTGTGCGTGCGTGTATATGTTTGAGAAAGAGACAGAGCATGCGTGTGTGTGTGTGAGAGAGAGAGCATGCATGTCTGTGTGTGTGTGAGAGACAGAGCGTGCGTTTATATGTGTGAGAGAGAGACAGAACGTGCGTGTATATGTGTGAGAGAGAGAGAGACAGAGCATGCCCCCGTGTGAGAGAGAGACAGCGCATGCGTGTGTGTGAGATACAAAGTGAGCCCGCGTGTGTGAGAGAGAGACAGACAGAGCATGCGTATGTATAAGAGACAGAGCATGCGCCTGTGTGTGAGAGAGAGAGAGATGGAGCTTGCATTTGTGTGAGTGACAGACAGGGCGTGCCTGTCTGAGAGTGAGAGACTGAGCATGCGTGTACATGTGTGAGAGAGAGAGACAGAGCATGCCTGTGTGTGAGAGAGAGAGAGATGGAGCTTGCATTTGTGTGAGAGACAGACAGGCCATGCCTGTCTGAGAGTGAGAGACTGAGCATGCGTGTACATGTGTGAGAGCGAGAGACAGAGCGTGCTTGTATATTTGTGAGAGATAGAGAGGCAGAGCATGCCCGTGCGTGAGAGAGAGAGACAGAGCCAGCGTGTGTGAGAGACAGACAGACAGAGCCTGCGTATGTATGAGAGACAGAACATACGCGTGTGTCTGTGTGTGTGAGAGAGAGAGACAGAGCGTGCCTGTGTGTGAGAGAGAGACACAGAGCATGCTTGTGTGTGAGAGAGAGACTGAGCGTGCGTGTATATGTTTGAGAGAGAGATGGAGCGTGCATGTCTGTTAGAGGGAGACTGAGCGTGCGTGTCTGTGAGAGAGAGACAGAGCGTGCATGTCTCTGAGAGAGAGGCAGAGTGTGCCTGTCTGTGAGAGAGAGAGAGACAGAGCATGCATGTGTGTGAGAGAGAGAGGCAGAGCATGCCTGTGAGTGAGAGAGAGACTGAGCGTTCGTGTATATGTTTGAGAAAGAGACAGAGCGTGCATGTGTGTGTGTGAGAGAGAGACAGGGCATGCGTGTGTGTGTGTGAGAGAGAGACAGAGCGTGTGTGTGTGTGCGTGTGTGTGTGTGTGTGTGAGAGACAGAACGTGCATATGTTTGTGTGAGAGAGAGACGGAGCATCCGTGTGTCTGTGAGAGAGAGACAGATCGTGCGTGTGTGTGTCTGAGAGAGCGACAGAGCATGCGGGTGTGTGTGTGTGAGAGAGAGAGACAGAGCAGGCTTGTATGTTTGAGAGAGAGACAGAGTGTGCGTTTGTGTGTGTGAGAGAGAGTCAGAGCGTGCATGTGTGTGTGAGAGAGAGACAGAGCGTGCGTGTGTGTGTCTGAGAGAGCGACAGAGCATGCGTGCGTGTCTGTGAGAGACACACAGAGCATGCGTGCGTGAGAGAGAGACAGACAGAGCATGCGTATGTATGAGAGACAGAGCATGCGCGCGTGCGTGTGTGAGAAAGAGAGACAGAGCGGGCCTGTGTGGGTGTGAGAGAGAGACAAAGCGTGTTTGTGTGTGTTTGTGAGAGAGAGACAGAGCGTGTGTGTGTGCGTGTGAGAGAGAGGCAGACAGTGCATGAGTATGTATGAGAGACAGAGCATTCGCGTGTGTGTGTGTGAGAGAGCCAGACAGAGCATGCCGGTGATTTGAGAGAGAGAGACAGAGTGTGCATGTGTGTGAGAAACAGACAGGGTGTGGCTGACTGTGAGAGAGAGACATAGCGTGCATGTAATGTGTGAGAGAGAGAGAGGCAGAGCATGCCCGCGTGTGAGAGAAAGAGACAGAGCCTGCGTGTGTGAGAGACAGACAGAACATTCTATTGTATGAGAGACAGAGCATGCGCGTGTGTGTGTGTGAGAGAGAGAGACAGAGCGTGCCTGTGATATGAGAGAGAGAGACAGAGCGTGCATGTGTGTGAGAGACAGACAGGGTGTGGTTGCCTGCGAGAGAGAGACATAGCGTGCATGTATATGTGTGAGAGAGAGAGAGGCAGAGCATGCCCGCGTGTGAGAGAAAGAGACAGAGCCTGCGTGTGTGAGATACAGACAGAACACTCGTATCTATGAGAGACAGACCATGCGCGTGTGTGTGTGTGGGAGAGAGAGACAGAGCGTTTGTGTGTGCGTGTGAGTGAGAGACAGAGCGTGCGTGTATGTGTGTGAGAGAGAGACAGAGCGTTTGTGTGTGTGTGTCTGAGAGAGACAGAACGTGCATATGTGTGTGTGAGAGAGAGACAGAGCATGCGTGTGTGTGTGTGAGAGAGAGACAGAGCGTGCATGTGTGTGTGTGTGAGAGAGAGAAGATCTTGCGTGCGTGTGTGTGACAGAGAGAAAGAGCATGCATGTGTGTGTGAGAGAGAGACAGAGCTTGCGTGTGTGTGTCTGAGAGATAGACAGAGCATGCGTGTGTGTTTGTGTGAGAGAGAGAGAGCGTGCGTGTGTATGTGAGAGAGAGAGACAGAGCATGCCTGTGTGTGAGAGAGAGAGATGGAGCTTGCATTTGTGTGAGAGACAGACAGGGCGTGCCTGTCTGAGAGTGAAAGACTGAGCATGCGTGTACATCTGTGAGAGAGAGAGACAGAGCGTGCTGGTATATTTGTGAGAGATAGAGAGGCAGAGCATGCCCGTGTGTGAGAGAGAGAGACAGAGCCAGCGTGTGTGAGAGACAGACAGACAGAGCATGCGTATGTATGAGAGACAGAGCATACGTGTGTGTGTGTGTGTGTGTGTGAGAGAGAGAGAGAGCATGCATGTCTGTTTGTGTGAGAGAGACAGAGCGTGCGTTTATATGTGTGAGAGAGAGACAGAATGTGCGTGTATATGTGTGAGAGAGAGAGAGACAGAGCATGCCCCCGTGTGAGAGAGAGACAGCGCATGCGTGTGTGTGAGATACAAAGTGAGCCCGCATGTGTGAGAGAGAGACAGACAGAGCATGCGTATGTATAAGAGACAGAGCATGCGCGTGTGTGTATGTGAGAGAGAGAGACAGAGCATGCCTGTGTGTGAGAGAGAGAGATGGAGCTTGCATTTGTGTGAGAGACAGACAGGGCGTGCCTGTCTGAGAGTGAAAGACTGAGCATGCGTGTACATGTGTGAGAGAGAGAGACAGAGCGTGCTTGTATATTTGTGAGAGATAGAGAGGCAGAGCATGCCCATGTGTGAGAGAGAGAGACAGAGCCAGCGTGTGTGAGAGACAGACAGACAGAGCATGCGTATGTATGAGAGACAGAGCATACGTGTGTGTGTGTGTGTGTGTGTGAGAGAGAGAGACAGAGCGTGCCTGTGTGTGAGAGAGAGACACAGAGCATGCCTGTGTGTGAGAGAGACTGAGCGTGTGTGTGTATGTTTGAGAGAGAGATGGAGTGTGCATGTCTGTGAGAGGGAGACTGAGCGTGCGTGTCTGTGAGAGAGAGACAGAGCGTGCATGTCTCTGAGAGAGAGGCAGAGTGTGCCTGGCTGTGAGAGAGAGAGAGAGACAGAGCGTGCATGTGTGTTTTAGAGAGAGGCAGAGCATGCCTGTGAGTGAGAGAGAGACTGAGCGTGCATGTATATGTTTGAGAAAGAGGCAGAGCGTGCGTGTGTGTGTGTGAGAGAGAGACAGAGCATCCGTGTGTGTGTGTGTGAGAGAGAGAGGGAGCATCCGTGTGTGTGTGAGAGAGAGACAGATCGTGCGTGTGTGTGTCTGAGAGAGCGACAGAGCATGCGGGCGTGTGTGTGTGAGAGAGAGAGACAGAGCGGGCTTGTGTGTTTGAGAGAGAGACAGAGTGTGCGTTTTTGTGTGTGAGAGAGAGTCAGAGCGTGCATGTGTGTGTGAGAGAGAGACAGAGCGTGCATGTGTGTGAGAGACAGACAGGGTGTGGCTGCCTGCGAGAGAGAGACATAGCGTGCATGTATATGTGTGAGAGAGAGAGAGGCAGAGCATGCCCGCGTGTGAGAGAAAGAGACAGAGCCTGCGTGTGTGAGAGACAGACAGAACATTCGTATGTATGAGAGACAGAGCATGCGCGTGTGTGTGTGTGGGAGAGAGAGACAGAGCGTTTGTGTGTGCGTGTGAGTGAGAGACAGAGCGTGCGTGTATGTGTGTGAGAGAGACAGAGCATGTGTGTGTGTCTGAGAGAGACAGAACGTGCATATGTGTGTGTGAGAGAGAGACAGAGCATGCGTGTGTGTGTGAGAGAGAGACAGAGCGTGCATGTGTGTGTGTGTGAGAGAGAGAAGATCTTGTGTGCGTGTGTGTGACAGAGAGAAAGAGCATGCATGTGTGTGTGAGAGAGAGACAGAGCTTGCATGTGTGTGTCTGAGAGATAGACAGAGCATGCGTGTGTGTGTGTGTGAGAGAGAGAGAACGTGTGTGTGTGTGTGAGAGACAGACAGAGCGTGCTTGTGTGTGTGTGAAAGAGAGACAGAGCGTGCGTATGTGTGTGTGAGAGAGAGACAGAGCGTGCGTGTATATGTGTGAGAGAGAGAGACAGAACTTGCGTGTATATGTGTGAGAGAGAGAGAGACAGAGCATGCCCGCGTGTGAGAGAGACAGTGCATGCGTGTGTGTGAGAGAGAGAGACAGTGCCTGCGTGTGTGAGAGACCGATAGACAGAGCATGCGTATGTATGAGAGACAGAGCATGCGCGTGTGTTTGTGTGAGAGAGAGAGACAGAGCATGCCTGTGTGTGAGAGAGAAACTGACCGTGCGTGTATATGTTTGAGAGAGAGATGGAGCGTGCATGCCTGTGAGAGGGAGACTGAGCGTGCATGTCTCTGAGAGAGAGGCAGAGTGTGCCTGTCTGTGAGAGAGAGAGAGAGACAGAGCGTGCATGTGTGTGAGAGAAAGAGGCAGAGCATGCCTGTGAGTGAGAGAGAGACTGAGCGTGCGTGTTTATGTTTGAGAAAGAGACAGAGCGTGCGTGTGTGTGTGTGAGAGAGAGACAGAGCATGCGTGTGTGTGTGAGAGAGAGAGACAGAGCGTGTGTGTGTGTGTGTGTGTGTGAGAGACAGAACGTGCATATGTGTGTGTGAGAGAGAGACTGAGCATCTGTCTGTGTGTGAGAGAGAGACAGATCGTGCGTGTGTGTGTCTGAGAGAGCGACAGAGCATGCCGGCGTGTGTGTGTGAGAGAGAGAGACAGAGCGGGCTTGTGTGTTTGAGAGAGAGACAGAGTGTGCGTTTGTGTGTGTGAGAGAGAGTCAGAGCGTGCATGTGTGTGTGAGAGAGAGAGACAGAGCGTGCGTGTGTGTGTCTGAGAGAGCGACAGAGCATGCGTGCGTGTCTGTGAGAGACAGACAGAGCATGCGTGCGTGAGAGAGAGACAGACAGAGCATGCGTATGTATGAGAGACAGAGCATGCGCGCGTGCGTGTGTGAGAGAGAGAGACAGAGCGGGCCTGTGTGGGTGTGAGAGAGAGAGACAAAGCGTGTTTGTGTGTGTTTGTGAATGAGAGACAGAGCATTCGCGTGTTTGTGTGTGAGAGAGCCAGACAGAGCGTGCCAGTGATTTGAGAGAGAGAGACAGAGTGTGCATGTGTGTGAGAAACAGAGAGGGTGTGGCTGACTGTGAGAGAGAGACATAGCGTGCATGTATATGTGTGAGAGAGAGAGAGGCAGAGCATCCCCGCGTGTGAGAGAAAGAGACAGAGCCTGCGTGTGTGAGAGACAGACAGAACATTCTATTGTATGAGAGACAGAGCATGCGCGTGTGTGTGTGTGAGAGAGAGAGAGACAGAGCGTGCCTGTGATATGAGAGAGAGAGACAGAGCGTGCATGTGTGTGAGAGACAGACAGGGTGTGGCTGCCTGCGAGAGAGAGACATAGCGTGCATGTATATGTGTGAGAGAGAGAGAGGCAGAGCATGCCCGCGTGTGAGAGAAAGAGACAGAGCCTGCGTGTGTGAGAGACAGACAGAACATTCGTATGTATGAGAGACAGAGCATGCGCGTGTGTGTGTGTGTGGGAGAGAGAGACAGAGAGTTTGTGTGTGCGTGTGAGTGAGACAGAGCGTGCATGTATGTGTGTGAGAGAGAGACAGAGCGTGTGTGTGTGTGTGTCTGTGAGAGACAGAACGTGCATATGTGTGTGTGAGAGAGAGACAGAGCATGCATGTGTGTGTGTGAGAGAGAGACAGAGCGTGCATGTGTGTGTGTGAGAGAGAGAAGATCTTGTGTGCGTGTGTGTGATAGAGAGAAAGAGCATGCATGTGTGTGTGAGAGAGAGACAGAGCTTGCATGTGTGTGTCTGAGAGATAGACAGAGCATGCGCGTGTGTGTGTGTGAGAGAGAGAGAACGTGCGTGTTTGTGTGAGAGACAGACAGAGAGTGCTTGTGTGTGTGTGAAAGAGAGACAGAGCGTGCGTATGTGTGTGTGAGAGAGAGACAGAGCGTGCGTGTATATGTGTGAGAGAGAGAGACAGAACTTGCGTGTATATGTGTGAGAGAGAGAGAGACAGAGCATGCCCGCGTGTGAGAGAGACAGTGCATGCGTGTGTGTGAGAGAGAGAGACTGTGCCTGCGTGTGTGAGAGACAGATAGACAGAGCATGCATATGTATGAGAGACAGAGCATGCGCGTGTGTTTGTGTGAGAGAGAGAGACAGAGCGTGCCTGTGTGTGAGAGAGAGAGACAGAGCATGCCTGTGTGTGAGAGAGAGAGACAGAGCATGCCTGTGTGTGAGAGAGAGACTGAGCGTGCGTGTATATGTTTGAGAGAGAGACGGAGCGTGCATGTCTGTGAGAGGGAGACTGAGCGTGCGTGTCTGTGAGAGAGAGACAGAGCGTGCATGTCTCTGAGAGAGAGGCAGAGCGTGCGTGTCTGTGAGAGAGAGAGAGAGACATAGCGTGCATGTATGTGAGAGAGAGAGGCAGAGCATGCCTGTGAGTGAAAGAGAGACTGAGCGTGCGCGTATATGTTTGAGAAAGAGACAGAGCGTGCGTGTGTGTGTGTGAGAGAGAGACAGAGCATGCGTGTGTGTGTGTGAGAGAGAGACAGAACGTGTGTGTGTGTGTGAGAGAGACAGAACGTGCATATGTGTGTGTGAGAGAGAGACAGAGCTTGCGTGTGTGTGTGTGAGAGAGAGACAGAGCGTGCATGTGTGTGTGTGCGAGAGAGAGAAGATCTTGCGTGCGCGTGTGTGACAGAGAGAAAGAGCATGCACGTGTGTGTGAGATAGAGACAGAGCTTGCGTGTGTGTGTCTGAGAGATAGACAGAGCATGCGTGTGTGTGTGTGTGAGAGAGAGAGAGCGTGCGTGTGTGTGTGAGAGACAGACAGAGCGTGCCTGTGTGTGTGTGAAAGAGAGACAGAGTGTGCGTATGTGTGTGTGAGAGAGAGACAGAGCGTGTGTGTACATGTGTGAGAGAGAGAGACAGAACTTGCTTGTATATGTGTGAGAGAGAGAGCGACAGAGCATGCCCGCGTGTGAGATAGAGACAGTGCATGCGTGTATGTGAGAGAGAGAGACAGTGCCTGCATGTGTGAGAGACAGATAGACAGAGCCTGCGTATGTATGAGAGACAGAGCATGCGCGTGTGTTTGTGTGAGAGAGAGAGACAGAGCATGACTGTGTGTGAGAGAGAGAGACAGAGCATGCCTGTGTTTGAGAGAGAGAGGCAGAGCATGCCTGTTTGTGAGAGAGAGTGAGCGTGCATGTATATGTTTGAGAGAGAGACGGAGAGTGCATGTCTGTGAGAGGGAGACTGAGCGTGCGTGTTTGTGAGAGAGAGACAGAGCGTGCATGTCTCTGAGAGAGAGGCAGAGCGTGCGTGTCTGTGAGAGAGAGAGAGAGACAGAGCGTGCATGTGTGTTTTAGAGAGAGGCAGAGCATGCCTGTGAGTGAGAGAGAGACTGTGCGTGCGTGTATATGTTTGAGAAAGAGACAGAGCGTGCATGTGTGTGTGTGAGAGAGAGAGAGAGCATGCATGTCTGTGTGTGTGAGAGAGACAGAGCGTGCGTTTATATGTGTGAGAGAGAGACAGAATGTGCGTGTATATGTGTGAGAGAGAGAGAGACAGAGCATGCCCCCGTGTGAGAGAGAGACAGTGCATGCGTGTGTGTGAGATACAAAGTGAGCCCGAGAGTGTGAGAGAGAGACAGACAGAGCATGCGTATGTATAAGAGACAGAGCATGCGCGTGTGTGTATGTGAGAGAGAGAGACAGAGCATGCCTGTGTGTGAGAGAGAGAGATGGAGCTTGCATTTGTGTGAGAGACAGACAGGGCGTGCCTGTCTGAGAGTGAAAGACTGAGCATGCGTGTACATCTGTGAGAGAGAGAGACAGAGCGTGCTGGTATATTTGTGAGAGATAGAGAGGCAGAGCATGCCCGTGTGTGAGAGAGAGAGACAGAGCCAGCGTGTGTGAGAGACAGACAGACAGAGCATGCGTATGTATGAGAGACAGAGCATACGTGTGTGTGTGTGTGTGTGTGAGAGAGAGAGAGAGCATGCATGTCTGTTTGTGTGAGAGAGACAGAGCGTGCGTTTATATGTGTGAGAGAGAGACAGAATGTGCGTGTATATGTGTGAGAGAGAGAGAGACAGAGCATGCCCCCGTGTGAGAGAGAGACAGCGCATGCGTGTGTGTGAGATACAAAGTGAGCCCGCATGTGTGAGAGAGAGACAGACAGAGCATGCGTATGTATAAGAGACAGAGCATGCGCGTGTGTGTATGTGAGAGAGAGAGACAGAGCATGCCTGTGTGTGAGAGAGAGAGATGGAGCTTGCATTTGTGTGAGAGACAGACAGGGCGTGCCTGTCTGAGAGTGAAAGACTGAGCATGCGTGTACATGTGTGAGAGAGAGAGACAGAGTGTGCTTGTATATTTGTGAGAGATAGAGAGGCAGAGCATGCCCATGTGTGAGAGAGAGAGACAGAGCCAGCGTGTGTGAGAGACAGACAGACAGAGCATGCGTATGTATGAGAGACAGAGCATACGTGTGTGTGTGTGTGTGTGTGTGAGAGAGAGAGACAGAGCGTGCCTGTGTGTGAGAGAGAGACACAGAGCATGCCTGTGTGTGAGAGAGACTGAGCGTGTGTGTGTATGTTTGAGAGAGAGATGGAGTGTGCATGTCTGTGAGAGGGAGACTGAGCGTGCGTGTCTGTGAGAGAGAGACAGAGCGTGCATGTCTCTGAGAGAGAGGCAGAGTGTGCCTGGCTGTGAGAGAGAGAGAGAGACAGAGCGTGCATGTGTGTTTTAGAGAGAGGCAGAGCATGCCTGTGAGTGAGAGAGAGACTGAGCGTGCATGTATATGTTTGAGAAAGAGGCAGAGCGTGCGTGTGTGTGTGTGAGAGAGAGACAGAGCATCCGTGTGTGTGTGTGTGAGAGAGAGAGGGAGCATCCGTGTGTGTGTGAGAGAGAGACAGATCGTGCGTGTGTGTGTCTGAGAGAGCGACAGAGCATGCGGGCGTGTGTGTGTGAGAGAGAGAGACAGAGCGGGCTTGTGTGTTTGAGAGAGAGACAGAGTGTGCGTTTTTGTGTGTGAGAGAGAGTCAGAGCGTGCATGTGTGTGTGAGAGAGAGACAGAGCGTGCATGTGTGTGAGAGACAGACAGGGTGTGGCTGCCTGCGAGAGAGAGACATAGCGTGCATGTATATGTGTGAGAGAGAGAGAGGCAGAGCATGCCCGCGTGTGAGAGAAAGAGACAGAGCCTGCGTGTGTGAGAGACAGACAGAACATTCGTATGTATGAGAGACAGAGCATGCGCGTGTGTGTGTGTGGGAGAGAGAGACAGAGCGTTTGTGTGTGCGTGTGAGTGAGAGACAGAGCGTGCGTGTATGTGTGTGAGAGAGACAGAGCATGTGTGTGTGTCTGAGAGAGACAGAACGTGCATATGTGTGTGTGAGAGAGAGACAGAGCATGCGTGTGTGTGTGTGAGAGAGAGACAGAGCGTGCATGTGTGTGTGTGTGAGAGAGAGAAGATCTTGTGTGCGTGTGTGTGACAGAGAGAAAGAGCATGCATGTGTGTGTGAGAGAGAGACAGAGCTTGCATGTGTGTGTCTGAGAGATAGACAGAGCATGCGTGTGTGTGTGTGTGAGAGAGAGAGAACGTGTGTGTGTGTGTGAGAGACAGACAGAGCGTGCTTGTGTGTGTGTGAAAGAGAGACAGAGCGTGCGTATGTGTGTGTGAGAGAGAGACAGAGCGTGCGTGTATATGTGTGAGAGAGAGAGACAGAACTTGCGTGTATATGTGTGAGAGAGAGAGAGACAGAGCATGCCCGCGTGTGAGAGAGACAGTGCATGCGTGTGTGTGAGAGAGAGAGACAGTGCCTGCGTGTGTGAGAGACCGATAGACAGAGCATGCGTATGTATGAGAGACAGAGCATGCGCGTGTGTTTGTGTGAGAGAGAGAGACAGAGCATGCCTGTGTGTGAGAGAGAAACTGACCGTGCGTGTATATGTTTGAGAGAGAGATGGAGCGTGCATGCCTGTGAGAGGGAGACTGAGCGTGCATGTCTCTGAGAGAGAGGCAGAGTGTGCCTGTCTGTGAGAGAGAGAGAGAGACAGAGCGTGCATGTGTGTGAGAGAGAGAGGCAGAGCATGCCTGTGAGTGAGAGAGAGACTGAGCGTGCGTGTTTATGTTTGAGAAAGAGACAGAGCGTGCGTGTGTGTGTGTGAGAGAGAGACAGAGCATGCGTGTGTGTGTGAGAGAGAGAGACAGAGCGTGTGTGTGTGTGTGTGTGTGTGAGAGACAGAACGTGCATATGTGTGTGTGAGAGAGAGACTGAGCATCTGTCTGTGTGTGAGAGAGAGACAGATCGTGCGTGTGTGTGTCTGAGAGAGCGACAGAGCATGCCGGCGTGTGTGTGTGAGAGAGAGAGACAGAGCGGGCTTGTGTGTTTGAGAGAGAGACAGAGTGTGCGTTTGTGTGTGTGAGAGAGAGTCAGAGCGTGCATGTGTGTGTGAGAGAGAGAGACAGAGCGTGCGTGTGTGTGTCTGAGAGAGCGACAGAGCATGCGTGCGTGTCTGTGAGAGACAGACAGAGCATGCGTGCGTGAGAGACAGACAGACAGAGCATGCGTATGTATGAGAGACAGAGCATACGTGTGTGTGTGTGTGTGTGTGAGAGAGAGAGACAGAGCGTGCCTGTGTGTGAGAGAGAGACACAGAGCATGCCTGTGTGTGAGAGAGACTGAGCGTGTGTGTGTATGTTTGAGAGAGAGATGGAGTGTGCATGTCTGTGAGAGGGAGACTGAGCGTGCGTGTCTGTGAGAGAGAGACAGAGCGTGCATGTCTCTGAGAGAGAGGCAGAGTGTGCCTGGCTGTGAGAGAGAGAGAGAGACAGAGCGTGCATGTGTGTTTTAGAGAGAGGCAGAGCATGCCTGTGAGTGAGAGAGAGACTGAGCGTGCATGTATATGTTTGAGAAAGAGGCAGAGCGTGCGTGTGTGTGTGTGAGAGAGAGACAGAGCATCCGTGTGTGTGTGTGTGAGAGAGAGAGGGAGCATCCGTGTGTGTGTGAGAGAGAGACAGATCGTGCGTGTGTGTGTCTGAGAGAGCGACAGAGCATGCGGGCGTGTGTGTGTGAGAGAGAGAGACAGAGCGGGCTTGTGTGTTTGAGAGAGAGACAGAGTGTGCGTTTTTGTGTGTGAGAGAGAGTCAGAGCGTGCATGTGTGTGTGAGAGAGAGACAGAGCGTGCGTGTGTGTGTCTGAGAGAGCGACAGAGCATGCGTGCGTGTCTGTGAGAGACAGACAGAGCATGCGTGCGTGAGAGAGAGACAGACAGAGCATGCGTATGTATGAGAGACAGAGCATGCGCGCGTGCGTGTGTGAGGGAGAGAGACAGAGTGGGCCTGTGTGGGTGTGAGAGAGAGACAAAGCGTGTTTGTGTGTATTTGTGAGAGAGAGACAGAGCGTGCGTGTGTGTGTGTGTGAGAGAGAGGCAGACATTGCATGAGTATGTATGAGAGACAGAGCATTCGCGTGTGTGTGTGTGTGAGAGAGCCAGACAGAGCGTGCCAGTGATTTGAGAGAGAGAGACAGAGTGTGCATGTGTGTGAGAAACAGAGAGGGTGTGGCTGACTGTGAGAGAGAGACATAGCGTGCATGTATATGTGTGAGAGAGAGAGAGGCAGAGCATGCCCGCGTGTGAGAGAAAGAGACAGAGCCTGCATGTGTGAGAGACAGACAGAACATTCTATTGTATGAGAGACAGAGCATGCGCGTGTGTGTGTGTGTGAGAGAGAGAGACAGAGCGTGCCTGTGATATGAGAGAGAGAGACAGAGCGTGCATGTGTGTGAGAGACAGACAGGGTGTGGTTGCCTGCGAGAGAGAGACATAGCGTGCATGTATATGTGTGAGAGAGAGAGAGGCAGAGCATGCCCGCGTGTGAGAGAAAGAGACAGAGCCTGCGTGTGTGAGAGACAGACAGAACATTCGTATGTATGAGAGACCGAGCATGTGCGTGTGTGTGTGTGGGAGAGAGAGACAGAGCATTTGTGTTTGCGTGTGAGTGAGACAGAGCGTGCGTGTATGTGTGTGAGAGAGAGACAGAGCGTGTGTGTTTGTGTCTGAGAGAGACAGAACGTGCATATGTGTGTGTGAGAGAGAGACAGAGCATGCGTGTGTGTGTGTGAGGGAGAGACAGAGCATGCATGTGTGTGTGTGTGAGAGAGAGAAGATCTTGTGTGTGTGTGTGTGACAGAGAGAAAGAGCATGCATGTGTGTGTGTGAGAGAGACAGAGCTTGCATGTGTGTCTGAGAGATAGACAGAGCATGCGTGTGTGTGTGTGTGAGAGAGAGAGAACGTGCGTGTTTGTGTGTGAGAGACAGACAGAGCGTGCGTATGTGTGTGTGAGAGAGAGACAGAGCGTGCGTGTATATGTGTGAGAGAGAGAGACAGAACTTGCGTGTATATGTGTGAGAGAGAGAGAGACAGAGCATGCGCGCGTGTGAGAGAGACAGTGCATGTGTGTGTGAGAGAGAGACAGTGCCTGCGTGTGTGAGAGACAGATAGACAGAGCATGCGTATGTATGAGAGACAGAGCATGCGCGTGTGTTTGTGTGAGAGAGAGAGACAGTGCGTGCCTGTGTGTGAGAGAGAGAGACAGAGCATGCCTGTGTGTGAGAGAGAGAGGCAGAGCATGCCTGTGTGTGAGAGAGAGACTGAGCGTGCGTGTATATGTTTGAGAGAGAGACGGAGCGTGCATGTCTGTGAGAGGGAGACTGAGCGTGCGTGTCTGTGAGAGAGAGACAGAGCGTGCATGTCTCTGAGAGAGAGACAGAGCGTGCGTGTCTGTTTGAGAGAGAGAGAGACATAGCGTGCATGTATGTGAGAGAGAGAGGCAGAGCATTCCTGTGAGTGAGAGAGAGACTGAGCGTGCGCGTATATGTTTGAGAAAGAGACAGAGCGTGCGTGTGTGTGTGAGAGAGAGACAGAGCATGCGTGTGTGTGTGTGAGAGAGATACAGAACATGTGTGCGTGTGTGTGTGTGTGAGAGAGACAGAACGTGCATATGTGTGTGTGAGAGAGAGACAGAGCATGCGTGTGTGTGTGTGAGAGAGAGACAGAGCGTGCATGTGTGTGTGTGTGAGAGAGAGAAGATCTTGCGTGCGCGTGTGTGACAGAGAGAAAGAGCATGCACGTGTGTGTGAGATAGAGACAGAGCTTGCGTGTGTGTGTCTGAGAGATAGACAGAGCATGCGTGTGTGTGTGTGTGAGAGAGAGAACGTGCGTGTGTGTGTGAGAGACAGACAGAGCGTGCCTGTGTGTGTGTGAAAGAGAGACAGAGTGTGCGTATGTGTGTGTGAGAGAGAGACAGAGCGTGTGTGTACATGTGTGAGAGAGAGAGACAGAACTTGCTTGTATATGTGTGAGAGAGAGAGCGACAGAGCATGCCCGCGTGTGAGATAGAGACAGTGCATGCGTGTATGTGAGAGAGAGAGACAGTGCCTGCATGTGTGAGAGACAGATAGACAGAGCCTGCGTATGTATGAGAGACAGAGCATGCGCGTGTGTTTGTGTGAGAGAGAGAGACAGAGCATGACTGTGTGTGAGAGAGAGAGACAGAGCATGCCTGTGTTTGAGAGAGAGAGGCAGAGCATGCCTGTTTGTGAGAGAGAGTGAGCGTGCATGTATATGTTTGAGAGAGAGATGGAGTGTGCATGTCTGTGAGAGGGAGACTGAGCGTGCGTGTCTGTGAGAGAGAGACAGAGCGTGCATGTCTCTGAGAGAGAGGCAGAGTGTGCCTGGCTGTGAGAGAGAGAGAGAGACAGAGCGTGCATGTGTGTTTTAGAGAGAGGCAGAGCATGCCTGTGAGTGAGAGAGAGACTGAGCGTGCATGTATATGTTTGAGAAAGAGGCAGAGCGTGCGTGTGTGTGTGTGAGAGAGAGACAGAGCATCCGTGTGTGTGTGTGTGAGAGAGAGAGGGAGCATCCGTGTGTGTGTGAGAGAGAGACAGATCGTGCGTGTGTGTGTCTGAGAGAGCGACAGAGCATGCGGGCGTGTGTGTGTGAGAGAGAGAGACAGAGCGGGCTTGTGTGTTTGAGAGAGAGACAGAGTGTGCGTTTTTGTGTGTGAGAGAGAGTCAGAGCGTGCATGTGTGTGTGAGAGAGAGACAGAGCGTGCATGTGTGTGAGAGACAGACAGGGTGTGGCTGCCTGCGAGAGAGAGACATAGCGTGCATGTATATGTGTGAGAGAGAGAGAGGCAGAGCATGCCCGCGTGTGAGAGAAAGAGACAGAGCCTGCGTGTGTGAGAGACAGACAGAACATTCGTATGTATGAGAGACAGAGCATGCGCGTGTGTGTGTGTGGGAGAGAGAGACAGAGCGTTTGTGTGTGCGTGTGAGTGAGAGACAGAGCGTGCGTGTATGTGTGTGAGAGAGACAGAGCATGTGTGTGTGTCTGAGAGAGACAGAACGTGCATATGTGTGTGTGAGAGAGAGACAGAGCATGCGTGTGTGTGTGTGAGAGAGAGACAGAGCGTGCATGTGTGTGTGTGTGAGAGAGAGAAGATCTTGTGTGCGTGTGTGTGACAGAGAGAAAGAGCATGCATGTGTGTGTGAGAGAGAGACAGAGCTTGCATGTGTGTGTCTGAGAGATAGACAGAGCATGCGTGTGTGTGTGTGTGAGAGAGAGAGAACGTGTGTGTGTGTGTGAGAGACAGACAGAGCGTGCTTGTGTGTGTGTGAAAGAGAGACAGAGCGTGCGTATGTGTGTGTGAGAGAGAGACAGAGCGTGCGTGTATATGTGTGAGAGAGAGAGACAGAACTTGCGTGTATATGTGTGAGAGAGAGAGAGACAGAGCATGCCCGCGTGTGAGAGAGACAGTGCATGCGTGTGTGTGAGAGAGAGAGACAGTGCCTGCGTGTGTGAGAGACCGATAGACAGAGCATGCGTATGTATGAGAGACAGAGCATGCGCGTGTGTTTGTGTGAGAGAGAGAGACAGAGCATGCCTGTGTGTGAGAGAGAAACTGACCGTGCGTGTATATGTTTGAGAGAGAGATGGAGCGTGCATGCCTGTGAGAGGGAGACTGAGCGTGCATGTCTCTGAGAGAGAGGCAGAGTGTGCCTGTCTGTGAGAGAGAGAGAGAGACAGAGCGTGCATGTGTGTGAGAGAGAGAGGCAGAGCATGCCTGTGAGTGAGAGAGAGACTGAGCGTGCGTGTTTATGTTTGAGAAAGAGACAGAGCGTGCGTGTGTGTGTGTGAGAGAGAGACAGAGCATGCGTGTGTGTGTGAGAGAGAGAGACAGAGCGTGTGTGTGTGTGTGTGTGTGTGAGAGACAGAACGTGCATATGTGTGTGTGAGAGAGAGACTGAGCATCTGTCTGTGTGTGAGAGAGAGACAGATCGTGCGTGTGTGTGTCTGAGAGAGCGACAGAGCATGCCGGCGTGTGTGTGTGAGAGAGAGAGACAGAGCGGGCTTGTGTGTTTGAGAGAGAGACAGAGTGTGCGTTTGTGTGTGTGAGAGAGAGTCAGAGCGTGCATGTGTGTGTGAGAGAGAGAGACAGAGCGTGCGTGTGTGTGTCTGAGAGAGCGACAGAGCATGCGTGCGTGTCTGTGAGAGACAGACAGAGCATGCGTGCGTGAGAGACAGACAGACAGAGCATGCGTATGTATGAGAGACAGAGCATACGTGTGTGTGTGTGTGTGTGAGAGAGAGAGACAGAGCGTGCCTGTGTGTGAGAGAGAGACACAGAGCATGCCTGTGTGTGAGAGAGACTGAGCGTGTGTGTGTATGTTTGAGAGAGAGATGGAGTGTGCATGTCTGTGAGAGGGAGACTGAGCGTGCGTGTCTGTGAGAGAGAGACAGAGCGTGCATGTCTCTGAGAGAGAGGCAGAGTGTGCCTGGCTGTGAGAGAGAGAGAGAGACAGAGCGTGCATGTGTGTTTTAGAGAGAGGCAGAGCATGCCTGTGAGTGAGAGAGAGACTGAGCGTGCATGTATATGTTTGAGAAAGAGGCAGAGCGTGCGTGTGTGTGTGTGAGAGAGAGACAGAGCATCCGTGTGTGTGTGTGTGAGAGAGAGAGGGAGCATCCGTGTGTGTGTGAGAGAGAGACAGATCGTGCGTGTGTGTGTCTGAGAGAGCGACAGAGCATGCGGGCGTGTGTGTGTGAGAGAGAGAGACAGAGCGGGCTTGTGTGTTTGAGAGAGAGACAGAGTGTGCGTTTTTGTGTGTGAGAGAGAGTCAGAGCGTGCATGTGTGTGTGAGAGAGAGACAGAGCGTGCGTGTGTGTGTCTGAGAGAGCGACAGAGCATGCGTGCGTGTCTGTGAGAGACAGACAGAGCATGCGTGCGTGAGAGAGAGACAGACAGAGCATGCGTATGTATGAGAGACAGAGCATGCGCGCGTGCGTGTGTGAGGGAGAGAGACAGAGTGGGCCTGTGTGGGTGTGAGAGAGAGACAAAGCGTGTTTGTGTGTATTTGTGAGAGAGAGACAGAGCGTGCGTGTGTGTGTGTGTGAGAGAGAGGCAGACATTGCATGAGTATGTATGAGAGACAGAGCATTCGCGTGTGTGTGTGTGTGAGAGAGCCAGACAGAGCGTGCCAGTGATTTGAGAGAGAGAGACAGAGTGTGCATGTGTGTGAGAAACAGAGAGGGTGTGGCTGACTGTGAGAGAGAGACATAGCGTGCATGTATATGTGTGAGAGAGAGAGAGGCAGAGCATGCCCGCGTGTGAGAGAAAGAGACAGAGCCTGCATGTGTGAGAGACAGACAGAACATTCTATTGTATGAGAGACAGAGCATGCGCGTGTGTGTGTGTGTGAGAGAGAGAGACAGAGCGTGCCTGTGATATGAGAGAGAGAGACAGAGCGTGCATGTGTGTGAGAGACAGACAGGGTGTGGTTGCCTGCGAGAGAGAGACATAGCGTGCATGTATATGTGTGAGAGAGAGAGAGGCAGAGCATGCCCGCGTGTGAGAGAAAGAGACAGAGCCTGCGTGTGTGAGAGACAGACAGAACATTCGTATGTATGAGAGACCGAGCATGTGCGTGTGTGTGTGTGGGAGAGAGAGACAGAGCATTTGTGTTTGCGTGTGAGTGAGACAGAGCGTGCGTGTATGTGTGTGAGAGAGAGACAGAGCGTGTGTGTTTGTGTCTGAGAGAGACAGAACGTGCATATGTGTGTGTGAGAGAGAGACAGAGCATGCGTGTGTGTGTGTGAGGGAGAGACAGAGCATGCATGTGTGTGTGTGTGAGAGAGAGAAGATCTTGTGTGTGTGTGTGTGACAGAGAGAAAGAGCATGCATGTGTGTGTGTGAGAGAGACAGAGCTTGCATGTGTGTCTGAGAGATAGACAGAGCATGCGTGTGTGTGTGTGTGAGAGAGAGAGAACGTGCGTGTGTGTGTGAGAGACAGACAGAGCGTGCGTATGTGTGTGTGAGAGAGAGACAGAGCGTGCGTGTATATGTGTGAGAGAGAGAGACAGAACTTGCGTGTATATGTGTGAGAGAGAGAGAGACAGAGCATGCGCGCGTGTGAGAGAGACAGTGCATGTGTGTGTGAGAGAGAGACAGTGCCTGCGTGTGTGAGAGACAGATAGACAGAGCATGCGTATGTATGAGAGACAGAGCATGCGCGTGTGTTTGTGTGAGAGAGAGAGACAGTGCGTGCCTGTGTGTGAGAGAGAGAGACAGAGCATGCCTGTGTGTGAGAGAGAGAGGCAGAGCATGCCTGTGTGTGAGAGAGAGACTGAGCGTGCGTGTATATGTTTGAGAGAGAGACGGAGCGTGCATGTCTGTGAGAGGGAGACTGAGCGTGCGTGTCTGTGAGAGAGAGACAGAGCGTGCTTGTCTCTGAGAGAGAGACAGAGCGTGCGTGTCTGTTTGAGAGAGAGAGAGACATAGCGTGCATGTATGTGAGAGAGAGAGGCAGAGCATTCCTGTGAGTGAGAGAGAGACTGAGCGTGCGCGTATATGTTTGAGAAAGAGACAGAGCGTGCGTGTGTGTGTGAGAGAGAGACAGAGCATGCGTGTGTGTGTGTGAGAGAGATACAGAACATGTGTGCGTGTGTGTGTGTGTGAGAGAGACAGAACGTGCATATGTGTGTGTGAGAGAGAGACAGAGCATGCGTGTGTGTGTGTGAGAGAGAGACAGAGCGTGCATGTGTGTGTGTGTGAGAGAGAGAAGATCTTGCGTGCGCGTGTGTGACAGAGAGAAAGAGCATGCACGTGTGTGTGAGATAGAGACAGAGCTTGCGTGTGTGTGTCTGAGAGATAGACAGAGCATGCGTGTGTGTGTGTGTGAGAGAGAGAACGTGCGTGTGTGTGTGAGAGACAGACAGAGCGTGCCTGTGTGTGTGTGAAAGAGAGACAGAGTGTGCGTATGTGTGTGTGAGAGAGAGACAGAGCGTGTGTGTACATGTGTGAGAGAGAGAGACAGAACTTGCTTGTATATGTGTGAGAGAGAGAGCGACAGAGCATGCCCGCGTGTGAGATAGAGACAGTGCATGCGTGTATGTGAGAGAGAGAGACAGTGCCTGCATGTGTGAGAGACAGATAGACAGAGCCTGCGTATGTATGAGAGACAGAGCATGCGCGTGTGTTTGTGTGAGAGAGAGAGACAGAGCATGACTGTGTGTGAGAGAGAGAGACAGAGCATGCCTGTGTTTGAGAGAGAGAGGCAGAGCATGCCTGTTTGTGAGAGAGAGTGAGCGTGCATGTATATGTTTGAGAGAGAGACGGAGAGTGCATGTCTGTGAGAGGGAGACTGAGCGTGCGTGTTTGTGAGAGAGAGACAGAGCGTGCATGTCTCTGAGAGAGAGGCAGAGCGTGCGTGTCTGTGAGAGAGAGAGAGAGACAGAGCGTGCATGTGTGTTTTAGAGAGAGGCAGAGCATGCCTGTGAGTGAGAGAGAGACTGTGCGTGCGTGTATATGTTTGAGAAAGAGACAGAGCGTGCGTGTGTGTGTGTGAGAGAGAGAGAGAGCATGCATGTCTGTGTGTGTGAGAGAGACAGAGCGTGCGTTTATATGTGTGAGAGAGAGACAGAATGTGCGTGTATATGTGTGAGAGAGAGAGAGACAGAGCATGCCCCCGTGTGAGAGAGAGACAGCGCATGCGTGTGTGTGAGATACAAAGTGAGCCCGAGAGTGTGAGAGAGAGACAGACAGAGCATGCGTATGTATAAGAGACAGAGCATGCGCGTGTGTGTATGTGAGAGAGAGAGACAGAGCATGCCTGTGTGTGAGAGAGAGAGATGGAGCTTGCATTTGTGTGAGAGACAGACAGGGCGTGCCTGTCTGAGAGTGAAAGACTGAGCATGCGTGTACATCTGTGAGAGAGAGAGACAGAGCGTGCTGGTATATTTGTGAGAGATAGAGAGGCAGAGCATGCCCGTGTGTGAGAGAGAGAGACAGAGCCAGCGTGTGTGAGAGACAGACAGACAGAGCATGCGTATGTATGAGAGACAGAGCATACGTGTGTGTGTGTGTGTGTGTGAGAGAGAGAGAGAGCATGCATGTCTGTTTGTGTGAGAGAGACAGAGCGTGCGTTTATATGTGTGAGAGAGAGACAGAATGTGCGTGTATATGTGTGAGAGAGAGAGAGACAGAGCATGCCCCCGTGTGAGAGAGAGACAGCGCATGCGTGTGTGTGAGATACAAAGTGAGCCCGCGTGTGTGAGAGAGAGACAGACAGAGCATGCGTATGTATAAGAGACAGAGCATGCGCGTGTGTGTATGTGAGAGAGAGAGACAGAGCATGCCTGTGTGTGAGAGAGAGAGATGGAGCTTGCATTTGTGTGAGAGACAGACAGGGCGTGCCTGTCTGAGAGTGAAAGACTGAGCATGCGTGTACATGTGTGAGAGAGAGAGACAGAGCGTGCTTGTATATTTGTGAGAGATAGAGAGGCAGAGCATGCCCATGTGTGAGAGAGAGAGACAGAGCCAGCGTGTGTGAGAGACAGACAGACAGAGCATGCGTATGTATGAGAGACAGAGCATACGTGTGTGTGTGTGTGTGTGTGAGAGAGAGAGACAGAGCGTCCCTGTGTGTGAGAGAGAGACACAGAGCATGCCTGTGTGTGAGAGAGACTGAGCGTGTGTGTGTATGTTTGAGAGAGAGATGGAGTGTGCATGTCTGTGAGAGGGAGACTGAGCGTGCGTGTCTGTGAGAGAGAGACAGAGCGTGCATGTCTCTGAGAGAGAGGCAGAGTGTGCCTGGCTGTGAGAGAGAGAGAGAGACAGAGCGTGCATGTGTGTTTTAGAGAGAGGCAGAGCATGCCTGTGAGTGAGAGAGAGACTGAGCGTGCATGTATATGTTTGAGAAAGAGGCAGAGCGTGCGTGTGTGTGTGTGAGAGAGAGACAGAGCATCCGTGTGTGTGTGTGTGAGAGAGAGAGGGAGCATCCGTGTGTGTGTGAGAGAGAGACAGATCGTGCGTGTGTGTGTCTGAGAGAGCGACAGAGCATGCGGGCGTGTGTGTGTGAGAGAGAGAGACAGAGCGGGCTTGTGTGTTTGAGAGAGAGACAGAGTGTGCGTTTTTGTGTGTGAGAGAGAGTCAGAGCGTGCATGTGTGTGTGAGAGAGAGACAGAGCGTGCGTGTGTGTGTCTGAGAGAGCGACAGAGCATGCGTGCGTGTCTGTGAGAGACAGACAGAGCATGCGTGCGTGAGAGAGAGACAGACAGAGCATGCGTATGTATGAGAGACAGAGCATGCGCGCGTGCGTGTGTGAGGGAGAGAGACAGAGTGGGCCTGTGTGGGTGTGAGAGAGAGACAAAGCGTGTTTGTGTGTATTTGTGAGAGAGAGACAGAGCGTGCGTGTGTGTGTGTGTGAGAGAGAGGCAGACATTGCATGAGTATGTATGAGAGACAGAGCATTCGCGTGTGTGTGTGTGTGAGAGAGCCAGACAGAGCGTGCCAGTGATTTGAGAGAGAGAGACAGAGTGTGCATGTGTGTGAGAAACAGAGAGGGTGTGGCTGACTGTGAGAGAGAGACATAGCGTGCATGTATATGTGTGAGAGAGAGAGAGGCAGAGCATGCCCGCGTGTGAGAGAAAGAGACAGAGCCTGCATGTGTGAGAGACAGACAGAACATTCTATTGTATGAGAGACAGAGCATGCGCGTGTGTGTGTGTGTGAGAGAGAGAGACAGAGCGTGCCTGTGATATGAGAGAGAGAGACAGAGCGTGCATGTGTGTGAGAGACAGACAGGGTGTGGTTGCCTGCGAGAGAGAGACATAGCGTGCATGTATATGTGTGAGAGAGAGAGAGGCAGAGCATGCCCGCGTGTGAGAGAAAGAGACAGAGCCTGCGTGTGTGAGAGACAGACAGAACATTCGTATGTATGAGAGACCGAGCATGTGCGTGTGTGTGTGTGGGAGAGAGAGACAGAGCGTTTGTGTTTGCGTGTGAGTGAGACAGAGCGTGCGTGTATGTGTGTGAGAGAGAGACAGAGCGTGTGTGTTTGTGTCTGAGAGAGACAGAACGTGCATATGTGTGTGTGAGAGAGAGACAGAGCATGCGTGTGTGTGTGTGAGGGAGAGACAGAGCATGCATGTGTGTGTGTGTGAGAGAGAGAAGATCTTGTGTGTGTGTGTGTGACAGAGAGAAAGAGCATGCATGTGTGTGTGAGAGAGAGACAGAGCTTGCATGTGTGTCTGAGAGATAGACAGAGCATGCGTGTGTGTGTGTGTGAGAGAGAGAGAACGTGCGTGTGTGTGTGAGAGACAGACAGAGCGTGTTTGTGTGTGTGTGAAAGAGAGACAGAGCGTGCGTATGTGTGTGTGAGAGAGAGACAGAGCGTGCGTGTATATGTGTGAGAGAGAGAGACAGAACTTGCGTGTATATGTGTGAGAGAGAGAGAGACAGAGCATGCGCGCGTGTGAGAGAGACAGTGCATGTGTGTGTGAGAGAGAGACAGTGCCTGCGTGTGTGAGAGACAGATAGACAGAGCATGCGTATGTATGAGAGACAGAGCATGCGCGTGTGTTTGTGTGAGAGAGAGAGACAGTGCGTGCCTGTGTGTGAGAGAGAGAGACAGAGCATGCCTGTGTGTGAGAGAGAGAGGCAGAGCATGCCTGTGTGTGAGAGAGAGACTGAGCGTGCGTGTATATGTTTGAGAGAGAGACGGAGCGTGCATGTCTGTGAGAGGGAGACTGAGCGTGCGTGTCTGTGAGAGAGAGACAGAGCGTGCATGTCTCTGAGAGAGAGACAGAGCGTGCGTGTCTGTTTGAGAGAGAGAGAGACATAGCGTGCATGTATGTGAGAGAGAGAGGCAGAGCATTCCTGTGAGTGAGAGAGAGACTGAGCGTGCGCGTATATGTTTGAGAAAGAGACAGAGCGTGCGTGTGTGTGTGAGAGAGAGACAGAGCATGCGTGTGTGTGTGTGAGAGAGATACAGAACATGTGTGCGTGTGTGTGTGTGTGAGAGAGACAGAACGTGCATATGTGTGTGTGAGAGAGAGACAGAGCATGCGTGTGTGTGTGTGAGAGAGAGACAGAGCGTGCATGTGTGTGTGTGTGAGAGAGAGAAGATCTTGCGTGCGTGTGTGTGACAGAGAGAAAGAGCATGCATGTGTGTGTGAGAGAGAGACAGAGCTTGCGTGTGTGTGTCTGAGAGATAGACAGAGCATGCGTGTGTGTGTGTGTGAGAGAGAGAGAGCATGCGTGTGTGTGTGAGAGACAGACAGAGCGTGCCTGTGTGTGTGTGAAAGAGAGACAGAGTGTGCGTATGTGTGTGTGAGAGAGAGACAGAGCGTGTGTGTACATGTGTGAGAGAGTGAGACAGAACCTGCGTGTATATGTGTGAGAGAGAGAGAGACAGAGCATGCCCGCGTGTGAGAGAGAGACAGTGCATGCGTGTATGTGAGAGAGAGAGACAGTGCCTGCGTGTGTGAGAGACAGATAGACAGAGCATGCGTATGTATGAGAGACAGAGCATGCGCGTGTGTTTGTGTGAGAGAGAGAGACAGAGCGTGCCTGTGTGTGAGAGAGAGAGACAGAGCATGCCTGTGTTTGAGAGAGAGAGGCAGAGCATGCCTGTGTGTGAGAGAGAGACTGAGCATGCGTGTATATGTTTGAGAGAGAGACGGAGAGTGCATGTCTGTGAGAGGGAGACTGAGCGTGCGTGTCTGTGAGAGAGAGACAGAGCGTGCATGTCTCTGAGAGAGGCAGAGTGTGCGTGTCTGTGAGAGAGAGAGAGAGACAGAGCGTGCATGTGTGTGAGAGAGAGAGGCAGAGCATGCCTGTGAGTGAGAGAGAGACTGTGCGTGCGTGTATATGTTTGAGAAAGAGACAGAGCATGCGTGTGTGTGTGTGAGAGAGAGAGCATGCATGTCTGTGTGTGTGTGAGAGACAGAGCGTGCGTTTATATGTGTGAGAGAGAGACAGAACGTGCGTGTATATGTGTGAGAGAGAGAGACAGAGCATGCCCCCGTGTGAGAGAGAGACAGCGCATGCGTGTGTGTGAGATACAAAGTGAGCCCGCGTGTGTGAGAGAGAGACAGACAGAGCATGCGTATGTATAAGAGACAGAGCATGCGCCTGTGTGTGAGAGAGAGAGAGATGGAGCTTGCATTTGTGTGAGAGACAGACAGGGCGTGCCTGTCTGAGAGTGAGAGACTGAGCATGCGTGTACATGTGTGAGAGAGAGAGACAGAGCATGCCTGTGTGTGAGAGAGAGAGAGATGGAGCTTGCATTTGTGTGAGAGACAGACAGGCCGTGCCTGTCTGAGAGTGAGAGACTGAGCATGCGTGTACATGTGTGAGAGCGAGAGACAGAGCGTGCTTGTATATTTGTGAGAGATAGAGAGGCAGAGCATGCCCGTGCGTGAGAGAGAGAGACAGAGCCAGCGTGTGTGAGAGACAGACAGACAGAGCCTGCGTATGTATGAGAGACAGAACATACGTGTGTGTCTGTGTGTGTGAGAGAGAGAGACAGAGCGTGCCTGTGTGTGAGAGAGAGACACAGAGCATGCTTGTGTGTGAGAGAGAGACTGAGCGTGCGTGTATATGTTTGAGAGAGAGATGGAGCGTGCATGTCTGTTAGAGGGAGACTGAGCGTGCGTGTCTGTGAGAGAGAGACAGAGCGTGCATGTCTCTGAGAGAGAGGCAGAGTGTGCCTGTCTGTGAGAGAGAGAGAGACAGAGCATGCATGTGTGTGAGAGAGAGAGGCAGAGCATGCCTGTGAGTGAGAGAGAGACTGAGCGTTCGTGTATATGTTTGTGAAAGAGACAGAGCGTGCATGTGTGTGTGTGAGAGAGAGACAGGGCATGCGTGTGTGTGTGTGTGTGTGAGAGACAGAACGTGCATATGTTTGTGTGAGAGAGAGACGGAGCATCCGTGTGTCTGTGAGAGAGAGACAGATCGTGCGTGTGTGTGTCTGAGAGAGCGACAGAGCATGCGGGCGTGTGTGTGTGAGAGAGAGAGACAGAGCAGGCTTGTATGTTTGAGAGAGAGACAGAGTGTGCGTGTGTGTGTGTGAGAGAGAGTCAGAGCGTGCATGTGTGTGTGAGAGAGAGACAGAGCGTGCGTGTGTGTGTCTGAGAGAGCGACAGAGCATGCGTGCGTGTCTGTGAGAGACAGACAGAGCATGCGTGCGTGAGAGAGAGACAGACAGAGCATGCGTATGTATGAGAGACAGAGCATGCGCGCGTGCGTGTGTGAGAAAGAGAGACAGAGCGGGCCTGTGTGGGTGTGAGAGAGAGACAAAGCGTGTTTGTGTGTGTTTGTGAGAGAGAGACAGAGCGTGTGTGTGTGCGTGTGAGAGAGAGGCAGACAGTGCATGAGTATGTATGAGAGACAGAGCATTCGCGTGTGTGTGTGTGAGAGAGCCAGACAGAGCATGCCGGTGATTTGAGAGAGAGAGACAGAGTGTGCATGTGTGTGAGAAACAGACAGGGTGTGGCTGACTGTGAGAGAGAGACATAGCGTGCATGTAATGTGTGAGAGAGAGAGAGGCAGAGCATGCCCGCGTGTGAGAGAAAGAGACAGAGCCTGCGTGTGTGAGAGACAGACAGAACATTCTATTGTATGAGAGACAGAGCATGCGCGTGTGTGTGTGTGAGAGAGAGAGAGACAGAGCGTGCCTGTGATATGAGAGAGAGAGACAGAGCGTGCATGTGTGTGAGAGACAGACAGGGTGTGGTTGCCTGCGAGAGAGAGACATAGCGTGCATGTATATGTGTGAGAGAGAGAGAGGCAGAGCATGCCCGCGTGTGAGAGAAAGAGACAGAGCCTGCGTGTGTGAGATACAGACAGAACACTCGTATCTATGAGAGACAGACCATGCGCGTGTGTGTGTGTGGGAGAGAGAGACAGAGCGTTTGTGTGTGCGTGTGAGTGAGAGACAGAGCGTGCGTGTATGTGTGTGAGAGAGAGACAGAGCGTTTGTGTGTGTGTGTCTGAGAGAGACAGAACGTGCATATGTGTGTGTGAGAGAGAGACAGAGCATGCGTGTGTGTGTGTGAGAGAGAGACAGAGCGTGCATGTGTGTGTGTGTGAGAGAGAGAAGATCTTGCGTGCGTGTGTGTGACAGAGAGAAAGAGCATGCATGTGTGTGTGAGAGAGAGACAGAGCTTGCGTGTGTGTGTCTGAGAGATAGACAGAGCATGCGTGTGTGTTTGTGTGAGAGAGAGAGAGCGTGCGTGTGTGTGTGAGAGACAGACAGAGCGTGCCTGTGTGTGTGTGAAAGAGAGACTGAGTGTGCGTATGTGTGTGTGAGAGAGAGACAGAGCGTGTGTGTACATGTGTGAGAGAGAGAGACAGAACCTGCGTGTATATGTGTGAGAGAGAGAGAGACAGAGCATGCCCACGTGTGAGAGAGAGACAGTGCATGCGTGTATGTGAGAGAGAGAGACAGTGCCTGCATGTGTGAGAGACAGATAGACAGAGCCTGCATATGTATGAGAGACAGAGCATGCGCGTGTGTTTGTGTGAGAGAGAGAGACAGAGCGTGCCTGTGTGTGAGAGAGAGACTGAGCGTGCGTGTATATGTTTGAGAGAGAGACAGAGCGTGCATGTCTGTGAGAGGGAGACTGAGCGTGCGTGTCTGTGAGAGAGAGACAGAGCGTGCATGTCTCTGAGAGAGAGGCAGAGTGTGCCTGTCTGTGAGAGGGAGAGAGAAACAGAGCGTGCATGTGTGTTTTAGAGAGAGGCAGAGCATGCCTGTGAGTGAGAGAGAGACTGAGCGTGCGTGTATATGTTTGAGACAGAGACAGAGCGTGCATGTGTGTGTGTGAGAGAGAGACAGAGCATGCGTGTGTGTGTTTGAGAGAGAGACAGAGCGTGTGTGCGTGTGTGTGTGTGAGAGACAGAACGTGCATATGTGTGGGTGAGAAAGAGACAGAGCATGCGTGCGTGTGTGTGTGAGAGAGAGAGACAGAGCGGGCTTGTGTGTTTGAGAGAGAGACAGAGTGTGCATTTGTGTGTGTGAGAGAGACTCAGAGCGTGCATGTGTGTGTGAGAGAGAGACGGAGCGTGCGTGTGTGTGTCTGAGAGAGCGACAGAGCATGCGTGCGTGTCTGTGAGAGACAGACAGAGCATGCGTGCGTGAGAGAGAGACAGACAGAGCATGCGTATGTATGAGAGACAGAGCATGCGCGCGTGCGTGTGTGAGAGAGAGAGACAGAGCGGGCCTGTGTGGGTGTGAGAGAGAGACAAAGCGTGTTTGTGTGTGTTTGTGAGAGAGAGACAGAGCGTGAGTGTGTGTGTGTGTGAGAGAGAGGCAGACAGTGCATGAGTATGTATGAGAGACAGAGCATGCGCGCGTGTGTGTGTGGGAGGGAGACAGAGCATTTGTGTGTGCGTGTGAGAGAGAGACAGAGCATGCGTGTATGTGTGTGAGAGAGAGACAGAGCGTGTGTGTGTGTGTGTTAGAGAGACAGAACGTGCATATGTGTGTGTGAGAGAGAGACAAAGCATGTATGTGTGTGTGTGTGGGAGAGAGAAGATCTTGCGTGCGTGTGTGTGACAGAGAGAAAAAGCATGCATGTGTGTGAGAGAGAGAGACAGAGCTTGCGTGTGTGTGTCTGAGAGATAGACAGAGCATGCGTGTGTGTGTGTGTGTGTGTGAGAGAGAGAGAGCGTGCGTGTGTGTGTGAGAGACAGACAGAGCGTGCATGTGTTTGTGTGAAAGAGAGACAGAGCGTGCGTACGTGTGTGTGAGAGAGACAGAGCGTGCGTGTATATCTGTGAGAGAGAGAGAGACAGAGCATGCCCGCGTGTGAGAGAGAGACAGTGCATGTGTGTGTGTGAGAGAGAGAGACAGTGCCTGCGTGTGTGAGAGACAGATAGACAGAGCATGCGTATGTATGAGAGACGGAGCTTGCGCGTGTGTGTGTGTGACTGAGAGAGACAGAGCGTGCCTGTGTGTGAGAGAGAGAGACAGAGCATGCCTGTGTGTGAGAGAGAGAGGCAGAGCATGCCTGTGTGTGAGAGAGAGACTGAGCGTGCGTGTATATGTGTGAGAGAGAGAGAGAGAACTTGCGTGTATATGTGTGAGAGAGAGAGAGACAGAGCATGCCCGCGTGTGAGGGAGAGACAGTGCATGCTTGTGTGTGAGAGAGAGAGACAGTGCCTGCGTGTGTGAGAGACAGATAGACAGAGCATGCGTATGTATGAGAGACAGAGCCTGCGCCTGTGTGTGTGTGAGAGAGAGAGAGACAGAGCGTGCCTGTGTGTGAGAGAGAGAGACAGAGCATGCCTGTGTGTGAGAGAGAGAGGCAGAGCATGCCTGTGTGTGAGAGAGAGACTGAGCGTGCGTGTATATGTTTGAGAGAGAGACGGAGCGTGCATGTCTGTGAGAGGGAGACTGAGCATGCGTGTCTGTGACAGAGAGAGAGAGAGACAGAGCGTGCATATGTGTGAGAGAGAGACAGAGCGTGCGTGTCTGTTAGAGAGAGGCAGAGCGTGCGTGTCTGTGAGAGAGAGACAGACTGTGCGTGTGTGTGTGTGAGAGAGAGACAAAGCGTGCATGTGTGTGTGAAAGAGAGACAGAGCGTTCGTGTATATGTGTGAGAGAGAGAGAGAGAACTTGCGTGTATATGTGTGAGAGAGAGAGAAACAGAGCATGCCCACGTGTGAGGGAGAGACAGGGCATGCGTGTGTGTGAGAGAGAGAGACAGTGCCTGCGTGTGTGAGAGACAGATAGACAGAGCATGCGTATGTATGAGAGACAGAGCATGCGCGTGTGTGTGTGTGAGAGAGAGAGAGACAGAGCATGCCTGTGTGTGAGAGAGAGAGGCAGAGCATGCCTGTGTGTGAGAGAGAGACTGAGCGTGCGTGTATATGTTTGAGAGAGAGACGGAGCGTGCATGTCTGTGAGAGGGAGACTGAGCGTGCGTGTCTGTGAGAGAGAGAGAGAGAGAGACAGAGTGTGCATGTGTGTGAGAGAGAGACAGAGCATGCATGTCTGTTAGAGAGAGGCAGAGCGTGCGTGTCTGTGAGAGAGAGACAGACTGTGCGTGTGTGTGTGTGAGAGAGAGACAGAGCGTGCATGTGTGTGTGAAAGAGAGACAGAGCGTTCGTGTGTGTGTGTGAGAGACAGATTGTGCGTGTTTATGTGTGAGAGACAGAGCGTGAGTGTGTGCGTGTGAGAGAGAGACTGAGTGTGCGTATGTGTGTGTGAGAGAGACAGAGCGTGCGTGTATATGTGTGAGAGAGAGACAGAACGTGCGTGTGTATGTGTGAGAGAGAGAGAGACAGAGGATGCCCCCATGTGAGAGAGAGACAGCGCATGCGTGTGTGTGAGATACAAAGTGAGCCTGCGTGTGTGAGAGAGAGACAGACAGAGCATGCGTATGTATAAGAGACAGAGCATGCGCGTGTGTGTATGTGAGAGAGAGAGACAGAGCATGCCTGTGTGTGAGAGAGAGAGATGGAGCTTGCATGTGTGTGAGAGACAGACAGGGCGTGCCTGTCTGAGAGAGAGAGACTGAGCATGCGTGTATATGTGTGAGAGAGAGAGACAGAGCGTGCTAGTATATTTGTGAGAGATAGAGAGGCAGAGCATGCCCGTGTGTGAGAGAGAGAGACAGAGCCAGCGTGTGTGAGAGACAGACAGACAAAGCATGAGTATGTATGAGAGACAGAGCATGCGCGTGTGTGTGTGTGTGAGAGAGAGAGACAGAGCGTGCCTGTGTGTGAGAGAGAGACACAGAGCATGCCTGTGTGTGAGAGAGAGAGGCAGAGCGTGCCTATGTGTGAGAGAGAGACTGAGCGTGAGTGTCTGTGAGAGAGAGACAGAGCGTCCGTGTCTATGAGGGAGAGACAGAGCGTGCATGTGTGTGTGTGAAAGAGAGACAGAGCATGCATGTGTGTGTGTGAGAGAGAGACAGATCGTGCGTGTGTGTGTGTGAGAGAGCGCCAGAGCATGCGGGCATGTGTGTGTGAGAGAGAGAGACAGAGCGGGCTTGTGATTTTGAGAGAGAGACAGAGCGTGCATTTGTGTGTGTGAGAGAGAGTCAGAGCGTGCATGTGTGTGTGAGAGAGAGACAGAGCGTGCTTGTGTGTGTCTGAGAGAGATACAGAGCATGCGTGCGTGTCTGTGAGAGACAGACAGAGCATGCTTGTGTGAGAGAGAGACAGACAGAGCATGCGTATTATGAGCGACAGAGCATGCGCGTGTGTGTGTGTGAGAGAGAGAGACAGAGCGGGCTTGTGTGGGTGTGAGAGAGAGACAAAGCGTGTGTGTGTTTTTTTGTGAGAGAGACAGAGCGTGCGTGTGTGTGTGTGAGAGAGAGGCAGACAGTGCATGAGTATGTATGAGAGACAGAGCATGCGCGTGTGTGTGTGTGAGAGAGAGAGACAGTGTGTGCCTGTGATTTGAGAGAGAGAGACAGAGCGTGCATGTGTGTGAGAGACAGGCAGGGTGTGGCTGCCTGTGAGAGAGAGACATAGCGTGCATGTATATGTGTGAGAGAGAGAGAGGCAGAGCATGCCCGCCTGTGAGAGAAAGAGACAGCCTGCGTGTGTGAGAGACAGACAGAACATTCATATGTATGAGAGACAGAGCATGCGCGTGTGTGTGTGTGGGAGAGAGAGACAGAGCGTTTGTGTGTGCATGTTAGAGAGAGACAGAGCGTGCATGTATGTGTGTGAGAGAGAGACAGAGCGTGTGTGTGTGTGTGTGTGAGAGAGAAACAGAACGTGCATATGTGTGTGTGAGAGAGAGACAGAGCATGCGTGTGTGTGTGTGAGAGAGAGACAGAGCGTGCATGTGTGTGTGTGTGTGAGAGAGAAGATCTTGCGTGCGTGTGTGTGACAGAGAGAAAGAGCATGCATGTGTGTGTGAGAGAGAGACAGAGCATGCGTGTCTGTGAGAGAGAGACAGAGCGTGCGTGCCTGTGAGAGAGAGACAGAGCGTGCGTGTCTGCGAGAGAGAGAGAGACAGACGTGCGTGTGTGTATGTGAGAGAGAGGCAGACAGATCATGATTATGTATGAGATATAGAGCATGCGTGTGTGTGTGTGTGTGAGAGAGAGAGACAGAGCATGCCTGTGTTTTGAGAGAGAGAGACAGAGCGTGCATGTGTGTGAGAGACAGACACGGTGTGGCTGTCTGTGAGAGAGAGACATATCGTGCATGTATATGTGTTAGAGAGAGAGAGACAGAGCATGCCTGCATGTGTGAGAGAGAGACAGAGCCTGCGTGTGTGAGAGACAGACAGAGCATTCGTATGCCTGAGAGACAGAGCATGCGCGTATGTGTGTGTGAGAGATAGAGACAGAGCGTGCGTGTGTGTGAGAGAGAGATGGAGTGTTTGTGTGTGTGTGTGAGAGAGAGACAGCACGTGCATGTGTGTGTGTGAGAGAGAGACAGAGCGTGCATCTGTGTGTGAGAGAGAGAGAGACAGAGCGTGCATGTATGTGTGTGAGAGAGAGACAGAGCGTGCATGTGTGTGGGAGAGAGACAGGGTGTGCCAGTCTGTGAGAGAGAGACAGAGCGTGCGTGTATGTGTGTGAAAGAGAGACAGAGCGTTCGTGTGTGCGTGTGAGAGAGAGACTGAGTGTGTGTGTGTGTGTGAGAGAAACAGAGCGTGCGTGTATATGTGTGAGAGAGAGACAGAATGTGCGTGTGTATGTGTGAGAGAGAGGGAGACAGAGCATGTCCCCGTGTGAGAGAGAGACAGCGCACACGTGTGTGTGAGACACAAAGTGAGCCTGCGTGTGTGAGAGAGAGACAGACAGAGCATGCGTATGTATAAGAGACAGAGCATGCGCGTGTGTGTATGTGAGAGAGAGAGACAGAGCATGCCTGTGTGTGAGAGAGAGAGATGGAGCTTGCATGTGTGTGAGAGACAGACAGGGCGTGCCTGTCTGAGAGAGACAGACTGAGCATGCGTGTATATGTGTGAGAGAGAGAGACAGAGCGTGCTAGTATATTTGTGAGAGATAGAGAGGCAGAGCATGCCTGTGTGTGAGAGAGAGAGACAGAGCCAGCGTGTGTGAGAGACAGACAGACAGAGCATGCGTATGTATGAGAGACAGAGCATGCGCCCATGTGTGTGTGTGAGAGAGAGACAGAGCGTGCCTGTGTGTGAGAGAGAGACACAGAGCATGCCTGTGTGTGAGAGAGAGAGGCAGAGCGTGCCTATGTGTGAGAGACTGAGCGTGAGTGTCTGTGAGAGAGAGACTGAGCGTGCATGTGTGTGAGAGAGAGACAGAGCGTACGTGTCTGTGAGAGAGACAGAGCATGCGTGTCTATGAGGGAGAGACATGGCGTGCATGTGTGTGTGTGAGAGAGAGACAGAGCATGCATGTGTGTGTGAGAGAGAGACAGACCGTGCATGTGTGTGTCTGAGAGAGCGACAGAGCATGCGGGCGTGTGTGTGAGAGAGAGAGACAGAGCGTGCGTTTGTGTGTGTGAGAGAGAGTCAGAGCGTGCATGTGTGTGTGAGAGAGAGACAGAGCGTGCGTGTGTGTGTCTGAGAGAGCGACAGAGCATGCGTGCGTGTCTGTGAGAGACAGGCAGAGCATGCGTGTGTGAGAGAGAGACAGACAGAGCATGCGTATGTATGAGAGACAGAGCATGCGCGTGTGTGTGTGTGAGAGAGAGAGACAGAGCGGGCGTGTGTGGGTGTGAGAGAGAGACAAAGCGTGTGTGCGTGTGTGTTTGTGAGAGAGAGACATAGCGTGCGTGTGTGTGTGTGAGAGAGAGCCAGACAGTGCATGAGTATGTATGAAAGACAGAGCATGCGTGTGTGCGTATGTGTGAGAGAGAGACAGAGCGTTCCTGTGATTTGAGAGAGAGAGACAGAGCGTGCATGTGTGTGTGAGAGAGAGACAGAGCGTGCGTGTGTGTGTCTGAGAGAGCGACAGAGCATGCGTGCGTGTCTGTGAGAGACAGGCAGAGCATGCGTGTGTGAGAGAGAGACAGACAGAGCATGCGTATGTATGAGAGACAGAGCATGCGCGTGTGTGTGTGTGAGAGAGAGAGACAGAGCGGGCGTGTGTGGGTGTGAGAGAGAGACAAAGCGTGTGTGTGTGTGTGTTTGTGAGAGAGAGACATAGCGTGCGTGTGTGTGTGTGAGAGAGAGCCAGACAGTGCATGAGTATGTATGAAAGACAGAGCATGCGTGTGTGCGTATGTGTGAGAGAGAGACAGAGCGTTCCTGTGATTTGAGAGAGAGAGACAGAGCGTGCATGTGTGTGAGAGACGGAAAGGGTGTGGCTGCCTGTGAGGGAGAGACATAGCGTGCATATATATGTGTGAGAGAGAGAGAGGCAGAGCATGCCCGCGTGTGAGAGAAAGAGACAGAGCCTGCGTGTGTGAGAGACAGACAGAACATTCGTATGTATGAGAGACAGAGCATGCGCGTGTGTGTGGGAGAGAGAGACAGAGCGTTTGTGTGTGCGTGTGAGAGAGAGACAGAGCGTGCGTGTACGTGTGTGAGAGAGAGACAGAGCGTGTATGTGTGTGTGTGTGAGAGAGAGGCAGAACGTGCATATGTGTGTGTGAGAGAGCGACAGAGCATGCGTGCGTGTCTGTGAGAGACAGACAGAGCATGCATATGTATGAGAGAAAGAGCATGCGCGCGTGTGTGTGTGTGAGAGAGAGAGACAGAGCGGGCGTGTGTGGGTGTGAGAGAGAGACAAAGCGTGTGTGTGTGTGTTTGTGAGAGAGACAGAGCGTGCGTGTGTGTGTGTGAGAGAGAGGCAGACAGTGCATGAGTATGTATGAGAGACAGAGCATGCGCGTGTGTGGTGTGTGAGAGAGACAGAGCGTGCCTGTGTTTTGAGAGAGAGAGACAGGGCGTGCAAGTGTGTGAGAGACAGACAGGGTGTGGCTGTCTGTGAGAGAGAGACATATCGTGCATGTAGATATGTGAGAGAGAGAGAGGCAGAGCATGCCTGCATGTGAGAGAGAGAGACAGAGCCTGCGTGTGTGAGAGACAGACAGAGCATTCGTATGTATGAGAGACAGAGCATGCGCGTATGTGTGTGTGAGAGATAGAGACAGAGCGTGCGTGTGTGTGTGAGAGAGAGACGGAGCGTTTGTGTGTTTGTTTGTGAGAGAGAGAGAGCGTGCGTGTATGTGTGTGAGAGAGAGATAGAGCTTGCGTGTGTGTTTGTGTGAGAGAGACAGATCGCATGTGTGTGTGTGTTAGAGACAGAGTGTGCGTGTGTGTGTGTGAGAAAGAGACAGAGCGTGCATGTGTGTGTGTGTGAGAGAGAGACAGAGCGTGCATGTGTGTGTGTGAGAGAGAGACAGAACGTGCGTGTGTGAGAGAGAGAGAGAGACAGAGTATGAATGTGTGTGAGAGAGAGACAGGGCGTGCCGGTCTGTGAGAGAGAGACAGAGCGTGCGTGTATGTGTGTGAAAGAGAGACAGAGCATTCGTGTGTGTGTGTGAGAGAGAGACAGCGCGTGCGTGTGTGTGTGAGAGAGAGACAGAGCCTGCGATTGTGTGTGTGAGAGAGAGACAGAGCGTGCATGTGTGTGTGTGAGACAGAGACCGAGCGTGCATGTCTGTGAGAGAGACAGAGCGTGCGTGTATGTGAGAGAGAGGCAGAGTGTGCGTGTCTGTGTGAGAGAGAGAGAGACAGAGCATGCATGTGTGTGAGAGAGAGACAGAGCCTGTGTGTCTGTGAGAGAGAGGCAGAGCGTGCGTGTCTGTGAAAGGGAGACAGACTGTGCGTGTGTGTGTGTGTGAGAGAGAGACAGAGCTGGCATGTGTGTGTGAGAGAGAGACAGACTGTGCCCCTGTGTGGCTGCGAGAGAGACAGAGCATGCGTGCATGTCTGTGAGAGAGAGAGAGAACGTGCATGTCGGTGAGAGAGAGACAGAGCTTTTGTGCCTGTGTGAGAGAGAGTGACAGACCGTGCATGTGTGTGTGTGAGAGAGAGACAGACAGAGCATGCGTATGTATGAGAGACAGAGCATGCGTGTGTGTGTGTGAGAGAGAGAGAGACAGAGCGTGCCTGTGTTTGAGAGAGAGAGACAGAGCGTGCATGTGTGTGAGAGGCAGACAGGGCGTGCATGTCTGTGAGAGAGAGACTGAGCGTGCGTGTCTGTGAGAGAGAGACTGAGCATGCATGTCTGTGAGAGAGAAACTGAGCCTGCGTGTCTGTGAGAAGACTGAGCATGCGTGTCAGTGAGAGAGAGACAGAGCATGCATGTATATGTGTGTGAGAGAGAGAGAGGCAGAGCATGCCCGCGTGTGAGAGAGAGAGACAGAGCCTGTGTGTGTGTGTGTGTGTGAGAGAGAGACAGAGCGTGCCAATGTGTGTGAGAAACAGAGCGTGCATGTGTGTGTGTGTGTGAGAGAGAGAGACAGAGCGAGCATGTGTGTGTGTGTGAGAGAGAGAGAGACAGAGCGGGCATGTGTCTGTGAGAGAGAGACAAAGCGTGTGTGTGTGTGTGAGAGAGAGACAGAGCATGCGTGTGTGTGTGAGAGAGAGACAGAGCATGCATGTGTGTGTGTGTGAGAGAGGGAGACAGAGCGAGCATGTATATGTGTGAGAGAGAGAGAGATGCAGAGCATGCCCACGTGTGAGAGAGAGAGACAGAGCCTGCCTGTGTGAGAGAGAGACAAACAGAGCATGCGAATGTATGAGAGACAGAGCATGCGCGTGTGTGTGTGTGAGAGAGACAGACAGAGCGTGCCTGTGTGTGAGAGGGAGAGACAGAGTGTGCCTGTGTGTGAGAGATAGAGACAGAGCATGCATGT
The DNA here is from genome assembly GCF_017639515.1 of Carcharodon carcharias. Classification (NCBI taxonomy): domain Eukaryota; kingdom Metazoa; phylum Chordata; class Chondrichthyes; order Lamniformes; family Lamnidae; genus Carcharodon; species Carcharodon carcharias. The sequence goes on from NC_054470.1 coordinate 79,343,461, forward strand.
GTGCGAGAGACAGACAGGGCGTGCGTGTCTGTGACAAAGGGACTGAGCGTGCACGTCTGTGAGAGAGAGACTGAGCATGCATTTCTGTGAGTGAGATACTGAGCGTGCGTGTCTGTGAGAGAGACAAAGTATGTGTGTCAGTGAGAGAGAGCGTGCGTGTGTGAATGTGAGAGAGAGGCAGACAGATCATGAGTATGTATGAGAGACAGAGCATGCGCGTGTGTGTGTGTATGAGAGAGAGAGACAGAGCGTGCCTGTGTTTTGAGGGAGAGAGACAGAGCGTGTATGTGTGTGAGAGACAGACAGGGTGTGGATGTCTGGGACAGAGAGACATAGCGTGCATGTATATGTGTGAGAGAGAGAGAGGCAGAGCATGCCCGCGTGTGAGAGAGAGAGACAGAGCCTGCGTGTGTGAGAGACAGACAGAGCATTCCTATGTATGAGAGACAGAGCATGCGCGTGTGTGTGTGTGAGAGAGAGAGACATAGCGTGCGTGTGTGTGTGAGAGAGAGACAGAGTATTTGTGTGTGTGTGTGTGAGAGAGAGACAGAGCGTGCGTGTATGTGTGTGAGAGAGAAACAGAGCATGCGTGTGTGTTTGTGAGAGAGAGACAGATCGCGCGTGTGTGTGTGTGAGAGAGAGAGACAGAACGTGCATGTGTGTGTGTGAGAGAGAGACAGAGCGTGCATGCGTGTGTGAGAGAGAGACAGAGCGTGCATGTGTGTGAGAGAGAGAGACAGAACGTGCCCGAGTGTGAGAGAGAGACAGCGCATGCTTGTGTGTGAGAGAGAGGCAGAGCGTGCTTGTGTGTGTCTGAGAGATAGACAGAGCATGCGTGTGTGTGTGTGTGAGAGAGAGACAGAGCGTGCGTGTGTGTGTGTGAGAGAGAGACAGAGCGTGTGTGTGTGTGTGTGAGGAGACAGAGCGTGCATGTATATGTGTGAGAGAGAGACAGAACGTGCGTTTACATGTGTGAGAGAGAGAGAGACAGAGATTGCCCGAGTGTGAGAGAGAGACAGCGCATGCTTGTGTATGAGAGAGGCAGAGCGTGAGTGTGTGTGTGTGTGTGAGAGAGACAAAGTGAGCCTGCGTGTGTGAGAGAGAGAGGCAGACAGAGCATGCGTATGTATGAAAGACAGAGCATGCGCTTCTGTGTGTGAGAGAGAGAGAGACAGAGCGTGCCTGTGTGTGAGAGAGAGAGAGGGAGCTTGCATGTGTGTGAGAGACAGACAGGGCGTGCCTGCCTGTGAGAGAGAGACTGAGCGTGCGTGTATATGTGTGAGAGAGAGAGAGACAGTGCGTGCGTGTATATTTGTGAGAGATAGAGAGGCAGAGCATGCCCGTGTGTGAGAGAGAGAGACAGAGCCAGTGTGTGAGAGACAGACAGACAGAGCATGCGTATGTATGACAGACAGAGCAGGCGCGTGTGTGTGTGTGAGAGAGAGAGACATCGCGTGCGTGTGTGTGAGAGAGAGAGACAGAGTATTTGTGTGTGTGTGTGTGTGAGAGAGAGACAGAGCGTGCGTGTATGTGTGTGAGAGAGAGACAGAGCATGTGTGTGTGTTTGTGAGAGAGAGACAGATCGCGCGTGTGTGTGTGTGAGAGAGAGAGACAGAACGTGCATGTGTGTGTGTGAGAGAGAGACAGAGCGTGCATGCGTGTGTGAGAGAGAGACAGAGCGTGCATGTGTGTGAGAGAGAGAGACAGAACGTGCCCGAGTGTGAGAGAGAGACAGCGCATGCTTGTGTGTGAGAGAGAGGCAGAGCGTGCTTGTGTGTGTCTGAGAGATAGACAGAGCATGCGTGTGTGTGTGTGTGAGAGAGAGACAGAGCGTGCGTGTGTGTGTGTGAGAGAGAGACAGAGCGTGTGTGTGTGTGTGTGAGGAGACAGAGCGTGCATGTATATGTGTGAGAGAGAGACAGAACGTGCGTTTACATGTGTGAGAGAGAGAGAGACAGAGATTGCCCGAGTGTGAGAGAGAGACAGCGCATGCTTGTGTATGAGAGAGGCAGAGCGTGAGTGTGTGTGTGTGTGTGAGAGAGACAAAGTGAGCCTGCGTGTGTGAGAGAGAGAGGCAGACAGAGCATGCGTATGTATGAAAGACAGAGCATGCGCTTCTGTGTGTGTGAGAGAGAGAGAGACAGAGCGTGCCTGTGTGTGAGAGAGAGAGAGGGAGCTTGCATGTGTGTGAGAGACAGACAGGGCGTGCCTGCCTGTGAGAGAGAGACTGAGCGTGCGTGTATATGTGTGAGAGAGAGAGAGACAGTGCGTGCGTGTATATTTGTGAGAGATAGAGAGGCAGAGCATGCCCGTGTGTGAGAGAGAGAGACAGAGCCAGTGTGTGAGAGACAGACAGACAGAGCATGCGTATGTATGACAGACAGAGCAGGCGCGTGTGTGTGTGTGAGAGAGAGAGACATCGCGTGCGTGTGTGTGAGAGAGAAAGACAGAGTATTTGTGTGTGTGTGTGTGTGAGAGAGAGACAGAGCGTGCGTGTATGTGTGTGAGAGAGAGACAGAGCATGCGTGTGTGTTTGTGAGAGAGAGACAGATCGCACGTGTGTGTGTGTGAGAGAGAGACAGAGCTTGCATGTGTGTGTGTGAGAGAGAGAGAGCGTGCATGTGTGTGTGAGAGAGAGACAGAGCGTGCATGTGTGTGAGCGAGAGAGACAGAACGTGCATGTGTGTGAGAGACAGAGAGGGTGAGCCGGTCTGTGAGAGAGAGACAGAGCATGTGTGTATGTGTGTGAGAGAGAGACAGAACATGCCCGAGTGTGAGAGAGAGACAGCGCATGCTTGTGTGTGAGAGAGAGGCAGAGCGTGCTTGTGTGTGTCTGAGAGATAGATAGAGCATGCGTGTGTGTGTGTGAGAGAGAGACAGAGCGTGCGTGTGTGTGTGTGAGAGAGAGACAGAGCGTGTGTGTGTGTGTGTGTGTGAGAGCGAGACAGAGCGTGCATGTATATGTGTGAGAGAGAGACAGAACGTGCGTTTATATGTGTGAGAGAGAGAGAGAGACAGAGATTGCCCGAGTGTGAGAGAGAGACAGCGCATGCTTGTTTATGAGAGAGGCAGAGCGTGAGTGTGTGTGTGTTTGAGAGAGACAAAGTGAGGCTGCGTGTGTGAGAGAGAGAGACAGACAGAGCATGCGTATGTATGAAAGACAGAGCATGCGCGTCTGTGAGTGTGAGAGAGAGAGACAGAGCGTGCCTGTGTGTGAGAGAGAGAGAGGGAGCTTGCATGTGTGTGAGAGACAGACAGGGCGTGCCTGCCTGTGAGAGAGAGACTGAGTGTGCGTGTATATGCGTGAGAGATAGAGAGGCAGAGCATGCCCGTGTGTGAGAGAGAGAGACAGAGCCAGTGTGTGAGAGAGAGACAGACAGCGCATGCTTGTGTATGAGAGACAGAGCATGCGCGTGTGTGTGTGTGAGAGAGAGAGACATAGCGTGCGTGTGTGTGTGAGAGAGAGACAGAGTATTTGTGTGTGTGTGTGTGAGAGAGAGACAGAGCGTGCCTGTGTGTGAGAGAGAGACTGACCGTGCGTGTATATGTTTGAGAGAGAGACGGTGCGTGCATGTCTGTGAGAGGGAGACTGAGTGTGCGTGTCTGTGAATGAGAGACAGAGCGTGCATGTCTCTGAGAGAGAGGCAGAGCATGCATGTGTGTGAGAGAGAGAGAGAGACAGAGCATGCATGTGTGTGAGGGAGAGACAGAGCATGCGTGTCTGTTAGAGAGAGGCAGAGCGTGCGTGTCTGTGAGAGAGAGACAGAATGTGCATGTGTGTGTGTGAGAGAGAGACAGAGCGTGCATGTGTGTGTGAGAGAGTGACAGAGCGTGTGCGTGTGTGGCTGCGAGAGAGACTGAGCATGCGTGTATATGTTTGAGATAGAGACGGAGCGTGCATGTCTGTGAGAGGGAGACTGAGCGCGCGTGTTTGTGAGAAAGAGACAGATCGTGCATGTCTCTGAGAGAGAGGCAGAGCGTGCATGTGTGTGAGAGAGAGACAGAGCGTGCGTGTCTGTTAGAGAGAGGCAGAGCGTGCGTGTGTGTGTGTGAGAGAGACAGAGCGTGCGTGTATATGTGTGAGAGAGAGAGACAGAACTTGTGTGTATATGTGTGAGAGAGAGAGAGACAGAGCATGCCCGCGTGTGAGAGAGAGACAGTGCATGCGTGTGTGTGATAGAGAGAGACAGTGCCTGCGTGTGTGAGAGCCAGATAGACAGAGCATGCGTATGTATGAGAGACAGAGCATGCGCGTGTGTGTGTGTGTGAGAGAGAGACAGAGCGTGCCTGTGTGTGAGAGAGAGAGACAGAGCATGCCTGTGTGTGAGAGAGAGAGGCAGAGCATGCCTGTGTGTGAGAGAGAGACTGAGCGTGCTTGAATATGTTTGAGAGAGAGACGGAGCGTGCATGTCTGTGAGAGGGAGACTGAGTGTGCGTGTCTGTGAATGAGAGACAGAGCGTGCATGTCTCTGAGAGAGAGGCAGAGCGTGCATGTCTGAGAGACAGAGAGACAGAGCGTGCATGTGTGTGAGAGAGAGACAGAGCATGCGTGTCTGTTAGAGAGAGGCAGAGCGTGTGTGTCTGTGAGAGAGAGACAGACTGTGCGTGTGTGTGTGTGAGAGAGAGACAGAGCGTGCATGTGTGTGTGAGAGAGAGACAGAGCCTGCGCGTGTGTGGCTGCGAGAGAGACTGAGCATGTGTGTATATGTTTGAGATAGAGACGGAGCGTGCATGTCTGTGAGAGGGAGACTGAGCGTGCGTGTCTGTGAGAAAGAGACAGATCGTGCATGTCTTTGAGAGAGAGGCAGAGCGTGCATGTGTGTGAGAGAGAGACAGAGCGTGCGTGTCTGTTAGAGAGAGGCAGAGCGTGCATGTGTGTGTGAGAGAGAGACAGAGCGTGCATGTGTGTGTGAGAGAGAGACAGAGCGTGCGCGTGTGTGGCTGCAAGAGAGACAGAGCGTGCGTGTCTGTGAGAGAGAGAGAGACAGAGAGTGCTTGTGTGTGTGTGAGAGAGAGACAGACAGAGCATGCGTACATGCGTATTATGAGAGACAGAGCACACGCGCGTGTGTGTGTGAGAGAGATAGACAGAGCGTGCCTGTGTGTGGGAGAGAGAGACAGAGCCTGCATGTGTGTGAGAGGCAGACAGGGTGTGCATGTCTGTTAGAGAGAGGCAGAGCGTGCGTGTGTGTGTGTGAGAGAGAGACAGAGCGTGCATGTGTGTGTGAGAGAGAGACAGACAGAGCATGCGTTCGTGCGTATGTATGAGAGACAGAACATGCTCGTGTGTGTGTGTGAGAGAGATAGACAGAGCGTGCCTGTGTGGGAGAGAGAGACAGAGCCTGCATGTGTGTGAGAGGCAGACAGGGCGTGCATGTCTGTGTGAGAGAGACTGAGCGTGCGTGTCTGTGAGAGAGAGACTGAGCATGCATGTCTGTGAGAGAGAGACTGAGCATGCGTGTATGTGAGAGAGACTGAGCATTCGTGTCAGTGAGAGAGAGAGACAGAGCGTGCATGTATATGTGTAGGAGAGAGAGAGACAGCGCCTGTGTGTGTGTGTGTGAGAGAGAGACAGAGCGTGCATGTGTGCGTGTGAGAGACAGAGCGTGCATGTGTGTGTATGTGAGAGAGAGAGACAGAGCGGGCGTGTGTGTGTGAGAGAGAGACAAAGTGTGTGTGTGTGTGAGAGAGAGAGACAGAGCATGCATGTGTGTGTGTGTGAGAGAGACAGAGCGAGCATGTATATGTGTGAGAGAGAGAGAGGCAGAGCATGCCCGCATGTGAGAGAGGGAGACAGAGCCTGCCTGTTTGAGAGAGAGACAAAGAGAGCATGCATCTGTATGAGTGACAGAGCATGCGCATGTGTGTGTTTGAGAGAGAGAGACAGAGCGTTTCTGAGTGTGAGAGAGAGAGACAGAGCGTGCCTGTGTGTGAGAGGGAGAGACAGAGCGTGCCTGTGTATGAGAGATAGAGACAGAGCGTGCATGTGAGTGTGAGACAGACAGGGTGTGCGTGTCTGTGAGAGAGAGACTGAGTGTGCGTGTCTGTGAGAGAGACTGAGCATGCGTGTCAGTGAGCGAGAGACAGAGCATGCGTGTCTGCGAGAGAGAGATAGACAGACGTGCGTGTGTGTATGTGAGAGAGAAGCAGACAGATCATGAGTATGTATGAGAGACAGAGCATGCGCGTGTGTGTGTGTGAGAGGGAGAGACAGAGCGTGCCTGTGTTTTGAGAGAGAGAGACAGAGCGTGCATGTGTGTGAGAGACAGACAGGGTGTGGCTGTCTGTGAGAGAGAAACATATCGTGCATGTATATGTGTGAGAGAGAGAGAGGCAGAGCATGTCTGCATGTGAGAGAGAGAGACAGAGCCTGCGTGTGTGAGAGACAGACAGAGCATTCGTATGTATGAGAGACAGAGCATGCGTGTATGTGTGTGTGAGAGATAGAGACAGAGCGTGCGTGAGTGTGAGAGAGAGACGGAGCGTTTGTGTGTGTGTGTGTGTGAGAGAGAGACAGAGCATGTGTGTATGTGTGTGAGAGAGAGACAGAGCATGCGTGTGTGTTTGTGTGAGAGAGACAGATTACGCGTGTGTGTGTGTGAGAGACAGAGCGTGCGTGTGTGTGTGAGAGAGAGACAGAGCGTGCATGTGTGTGTGTGAGAGAGAGACAGCGCGTGCATGTGTGTGTGTGAGAGAGAGACAGATCGAGCATCTGTGTGTGAGAGAGAGAGAGACAGAGCGTGCATGTGTGTTAGAGAGAGAGACAGAGCATGCTTGTGTGTGAGAGAGAGACAGGTCGTGCCGGTCTGTGAGAGAGAGAGACAGAGTGTGCGTGTATGTGTGTGAAAGAGAGACAGAGCGTTCGTGTGTGTGTGTGAGAGACAGACAGATCGTGCGTGTTTGTGTGTGAGAAAAAGACAGCGCGTGCTTGTGTGTATGCGAGAGAGACTGAGCATGCGTGTATATGTTTGAGATAGAGACGGAGCGTGCATGTCTGTGAGAGGGAGACTGAGCGCGCGTGTCTGTGAGAGAGAGACAGAGTGTGCATGTCTGTTAGAGAGAGGCAGAGCGTGCGTGTGTGTGTGTGAGAGAAAGACAGAGTGTGCATGTGTGGGTGAGAGAGAGACAGAGCGTGCGTGTATATGTGTGAGAGAGAGAGACAGAACTTGTGTGTATATGTGTGAGAGAGAGAGAGACAGAGCATGCCCGCGTGTGAGAGAGAGACAGTGCATGCGTGTGTGTGAGAGAGAGAGACAGTGCCTGCGTGTGTGAGAGACAGATAGACAGAGCATGCGTATGTATGAGAGACAGAGCATGCGCGTGTGTGTGTGTGTGAGAGAGAGAGACAGAGCGTGCCTGTGTGTGAGAGAGAGAGACAGAGCATGCCTGTGTGTGAGAGAGAGAGACAGAGCATGCCTGTGTGTGAGAGAGAGACTGAGCGTGCGTGAATATGTTTGAGAGAGAGACAGAGCCTGCGATTGTGTGTGTGAGAGAGAGACAGAGCGTGTACGTGTGTATGTGAGACAGAGACAGAGCGTGTACGTGTGTATGTGAGACAGAGACCGAGCGTGCATGTCTGTGAGAGAGGCAGAGCGTGCGTGTATGTGAGAGAGGCAGAGTGTGCGTGTCTGTGTGAGAGAGAGAGAGACAGAGCATGCATGTGTGTGAGAGAGAGACAGAGCCTGTGTGTCTGTGAGAGAGAGGCAGAGCGTGCGTGTCTGTGAAAGGGAGACAGACTGTGCGTGTGTGTGTGTGTGTGAGAGAGAGACAGAGCTGGCATGTGTGTGTGAGAGAGAGACAGACTGTGCCCCTGTGTGGCTGCGAGAGAGACAGAGCATGCGTGCATGTCTGTGAGAGAGAGGCAGAACGTGCATGTCGGTGAGAAAGAGACAGAGCGTTTGTGCCTGTGTGAGAGAGAGTGACAGACCGTGCATGTGTGTGTGTGAGAGAGAGAAAGAGAGAGCATGCGTATGTATGAGAGACAGAACATGCGTGTGTGTGTGTGAGAGAGAGAGAGACAGAGCGTGCCTGTGTTTGAGAGAGAGAGACAGAGCGTGCATGTGTGTGAGAGGCAGACAGGGCGTGTATGTCCGTGAGAGAGAGACTGAGCGTGCGTGTCTGTGAAAGAGAGACTGAGCATGCATGTCTGTGAGAGAGAAACTGAGCCTGTGTGTCTGTGAGAAGACTGAGCACGCGTGTCAGTGAGAGAGAGACAGAGCGTGCATGTATATGTGAGTGAGAGAGAGAGAGGCAGAGCATGCCCGCGTGTGAGAGAGAGAGACAGAGCCTGTGTGTGTGTGTGTGAGAGAGAGACAGGCCGTGCCTATGTGTGTGAGAAACAGAGCGTGCATGTGTGTGTGTGTGAGAGAGAGAGAGACAGAGCGAGCATGTGTGTGTGTGAGAGAGAGAGAGACAGAGCGGGCATGTGTCTGTGAGAGAGAGACAAAGCGTGTGTGTGTGTGTGAGAGAGAGACAGAGCATGCGTGTGTGTGTGTGTGAGAGAGACAGAGCATGCATGTGTGTGTGTGTGTGAGAGAGAGACAGAGCGAGCATGTATATGTGTGAGAGAGAGAGAGATGCAGAGCATGCCAGCGTATGAGATAGAGAGACAGAGCCTGCCTGTGTGAGAGAGAGACAAACAGAGCATGCGAATGTATGAGAGACAGAGCATGCGCGTGTGTGTGTGTGAGAGAGACAGACAGAGCGTGCCTGTGTGTGAGAGGGAGAGACAGAGTGTGCCTGTGTATGAGAGATAGAGACAGTGCGTGCATGTGTGTGAGAGACAGACAGGGCGTGCGTGTCTGTGGGAGAGAGACTGAGCGTGCATGTCTGTGAGAGAGAGACTGAGCATGCATTTCTGTGAGTGAGATACTGAGCGTGCCTGTCTGTGAGAGAGACAGAGTATGTGTGTCAGTGAGAGAGCGTGCGTGTGTGAATGTGAGAGAGAGGCAGACAGATCATGAGTATGTATGAGAGACAGAGCATGCGCGTGTGTGTGTGTATGAGAGAGAGAGACAGAGCGTGCCTGTGTTTTGAGGGAGAGAGACAGAGCGTGTATGTGTGTGAGAGACAGACAGGGTGTGGATGTCTGGGACAGAGAGACACATCGTGCATGTATATGTGTGAGAGAGAGAGAGGCAGAGCATGCCCGCGTGTGAGAGAGAGAGACAGAGCCTGTGTGTGTGAGAGACAGACAGAGCATTCCTATATATGAGAGACAGAGCATGCGCGTGTGTGTGTGTGAGAGAGAGAGACATAGCGTGCGTGTGTGTGTGAGAGAGAGACAGAGTATTTGTGTGTGTGTGTGTGAGAGAGAGACAGAGCGTGCGTGTATGTGTGTGAGAGAGAGACAGAGCATGCGTGTGTGTTTGTGAGAGAGAGACAGATCGCGCGTGTGTGTGTGAGAGAGAGACAGAACGTGCGTTTATATGTGTTAGCGAGAGAGAGACAGAGATTGCCCGAGTGTGAGAGAGAGACTGCGCATGCTTGTGTATGAGAGAGGCAGAGCGTGAGTGTGTGTGTGTGTGAGAGAGACAAAGTGAGGCTGCGTGTGTGAGAGAGAGAGACAGACAGAGCATGCGTATGTATGAAAGACAGAGCATGCACGTCTGTGTGTGTGAGAGAGAGAGAGACAGAGCGTGCCTGTGTGTGAGAGAGAGAGAGGGAGCTTACATGTGTTTGAGAGACAGACAGGGCATGCCTGCCTGTGAGAGAGAGACTGAGCGTGCGTGTATATGTGTGAGAGAGAGAGAGACAGTGCGTGCGTGTATATTTGTGAGAGATAGAGAGGCAGATCATGCCCGTGTGTGAGAGAGAGAGACAGAGCCAGTGTGTGAGAGACAGACAGACAGAGCATGCGTATGTATGACAGACAGAGCATGCGCGTGTGTGTGTGAGAGAGAGAGAGACAAAGCGTGCATGTGTGTGTGAGAGAGAGACAGAGTGTGTGTGTGTGAGAGAGAGACAGAGCGTGCGTGTATGTGTGTGAGAGAGAGACAGAGCATGCGTGTGTGTTTGTGAGAGAGAGACAGATCGCGCGTGTGTGTGTGTGAGAGAGAGACAGAGCGTGCATGTGTGTGAGAGAGAGAGACAGAACGTGCATGTGTGTGAGAGACAGAGAGGGCGAGCTGGTCTGTGAGAGAGAGACAGAGCATGTGTGTATGTGTGTGAGAGAGAGACAGAACATCCCCGAGTGTGAGAGAGAGACAGCGCATGCTTGTGTGTGAGAGAGAGGCAGAGCGTGCTTGTGTGTGTCTGAGAGATAGATAGAGCATGCGTGTGTGTGTGTGAGAGAGTGACAGACCGTGCGTGTGTGTGTGTGAGAGAGAGACAGAGCGTGTGTGTGTGTGTGTGTGTGTGAGAGGGAGACAGAGTGTGCATGTATATGTGTGAGAGAGAGACAGAACGTGCGTTTATATGTGTGAGAGAGAGAGAGACAGAGATTGCCCGAGTGTGAGAGAGAGACAGCGCATGCTTGTGTATGAGAGAGGCAGAGCGTGAGTGTGTGTGTGTTTGAGAGAGACAACGTGAGGCTGTGTGTGTGAGAGAGAGAGACAGACAGAGCATGCGTATGTATGAATGACAGAGCATGCGCGTCTGTGTGTGTGAGAGAGAGAGACAGAGCATGCCTGTGTGTGAGAGAGAGAGAGGGAGCTTGCATGTGTGTGAGAGACAGACAGGGCGTGCCTGCCTGTGAGAGAGAGACTGATCGTGCGTGTATATGTGTGAGAGATAGAGAGGCAGAGCATGCCCGTGTGTGAGAGAGAGAGACAGAGCCAGTGTGTGAGAGAGAGACAGACAGCGCATGCTTGTGTATGAGAGACAGAGCATGCGCGTGTGTGTGTGTGAGAGAGAGAGACATAGCGTGCATGTGTGTGTGAGAGAGAAACAGAACGTGCCTGTGTGTGAGAGAGAGACTGAGCGTGCGTGTATATGTTTGAGAGAGAGACGGAGAGTGCATGTCTGTGAGAGGGAGACTGAGTGTGCGTGTCTGTGAATGAGAGACAGAGCGTGCATGTCTCTGAGAGAGAGGCAGAGCATGCATGTGTGTGAGAGAGAGAGAGACAGAGCGTGCATGTGTGTGAGAGAGAGACAGAGCATGCGTGTCTGTTAGAGAGAGGCAGAGCGTGCGTGTCTGTGAGAGAGAGACAGAATGTGCATGTGTGTGTGTGAGAGAGAGACAGAGCGTGCATGTGTGTGTGAGAGAGAGACAGAGCGTGTGCGTGTGTGGCTGCGAGAGAGACTGAGCATGCCTGTTTATGTTTGAGATAGAGACGGAGCGTGCATGTCTGTGAGAGGGAGACTGAGCGCGCGTGTCTGTGAGAGAGAGACAGATCGTGCATGTCTCTGAGAGAGAGGCAGAGCGTGCATGTGTGAGGGAGAGAGACAGAGCGTGCCTGTGTGTGAGAGAGAGAGACAGAGCATGCCTGTGTGTGAGAGAGAGAGGCAGAGCATGCCTGTGTGTGAGAGAGAGACTGAGCGTGCGTGAATATGTTTGAGAGAGAGACGGAGCGTGCATGTCTGTGAGAGGGAGACTGAGTGTGCGTGTCTGTGAATGAGAGACAGAGCGTGCATGTCTCTGAGAGAGAGGCAGAGCGTGCATGTCTGAGAGAGACAGAGACAGAGCGTGCATGTGTGTGAGAGAGAGACAGAGCATGTGTGTCTGTTAGAGAGAGGCAGAGCGTGTGTGTCTGTGAGAGAGAGACAGACTGTGCGTGTGTGTGTGTGAGAGAGAGACAGAGCGTGCATTTGTGTGTGAGAGAGAGACAGAGCGTGCGCGTGTGTGGCTGCGAGAGAGAATGAGCATGCGTGTATATGTTTGGTATTGAGACGGAGCGTGCATGTCTGTGAGAGGGAGACTGAGCGTGTGTGTCTGTGAGAGAGAGACAGATCGTGCATGTCTCTGAGAGAGAGGCAGAGCGTGCATGTGTGTGAGAGAGAGACAGAGCGTGCGTGTCTGTTAGAGAGAGGCAGAGCGTGTGTGTGTGTGTGTGAGAGAGAGACAGAGCGTGCATGTGTGTGTGAGAGAGAGACAGAGCGTGCGCGTGTGTGGCTGCGAGAGAGACAGAGCGTGCGTGTCTGTGAGAGAGAGAGAGACAGAGCGTGCGTGTGTGTGTGTGAGAGAGAGACAGACAGAGCATGCGTACATGCGTATGTATGAGAGACAGAGCCTGCGCGTGTGTGTGTGTGAGAGAGATAGACAGAGCGTGCCTGTGTGTGGGAGAGAGAGACAGAGCCTGCATGTGTGTGAGAGGCAGACAGGGTGTGCATGTCTGTGAGAGAGAGACTGAGCGTGCGTGTCTGTGAGAGAGAGACTGAGCATGCATGTCTGTGAGAGAGAGACTGAGCATGCGTGTATGTGAGAGAGACTGAGCATTCGTGTCAGTGAGAGAGAGAGACAGAGCGTGCATGTATATGTGTGGGAGAGAGAGAGAGACAGAGCCTGTGTGTGAGTGTGTGAGAGAGAGACAGAGCGTGCATGTGTGCGTGTGAGAGACAGAGCGTGCATGTGTGTGTATGTGAGAGAGAGAGACAGAGCGGGCGTGTGTGTGTGAGAGAGAGACAAAGTGTGTGTGTGTGTGAGAGAGAGAGACAGAGTATGCATGTGTGTGTGTGTGAGAGAGACAGAGCATGCATGTATGTGTGTGAGAGAGAGAGACTGAGCGAGCATGTATATGTGTGAGAGAGAGAGAGGCAGAGCATGCCCGCGTGTGAGAGAGGGAGACAGAGCCTGCCTGTTTGAGAGAGAGACAAAGAGAGCATGCGTCTGTATGAGTGACAGAGCATGCGCATGTGTGTGTTTGAGAGAGAGAGACAGAGCGTTTCTGAGTGTGAGAGAGAGAGACAGAGCGTGCCTGTGTGTGAGAGGGAGAGACAGAGCGTGCCTGTTTATGAGAGATAGAGACAGAGCATGCATGTGAGTGTGAGACAGACAGGGTGTGCGTGTCTGTGAGAGAGAGACTGAGTGTGCGTGTCTGTGAGAGAGACTGAGCATGCGTGTCAGTGAGCGAGAGACAGAGCATGCGTGTCTGCGAGAGAGAGATAGACAGACGTGCGTGTGTGTATGTGAGAAAGAGGCAGACAGATCATGAGTATGTATGAGAGACAGAGCATGCGCGTGTGTGTGTGTGAGAGAGAGAGACAGAGCGTGCCTGTGTTTTGAGAGAGAGAGACAGAGCGTGCATGTGTGTGAGAGACAGACAGGGTGTGGCTGTCTGTGAGAGAGAAACATATCGTGCATGTATATGTGTGAGAGAGAGAGAGGCAGAGCATGTCTGCATGTGAGAGAGAGAGACAGAGCCTGCGTGTGTGAGAGACAGACAGAGCATTCGTATGTATGAGAGACAGAGCATGCGTGTATGTGTGTGTGAGAGATAGAGACAGAGCGTGCGTGTGTGTGAGAGAGAGACGGAGCGTTTGTGTGTGTGTGTGTGTGAGAGAGAGACAGAGCATGTGTGTATGTGTGTGAGAGAGAGACAGAGCATGTGTGTGTGTTTGTGTGAGAGAGACAGATCACGCGTGTGTGTGTGTGAGAGAAAGAGCGTGCGTGTGTGTGTGAGAGAGAGACAGAGCGTGCATGTGTGTGAGAGAGAGGCAGCGCGTGCATGTGTGTGTGTGAGAGAGAGACAGATCGAGCATCTGTGTGTGAGAGAGAGAGAGACAGAGCGTGCATGTGTGTGAGAGAGAGACACAGAGCATGCATGTGTGTGAGAGAGAGACAGGTCGTGCCGGTCTGTGAGAGAGAGAGACAGAGCGTGCGTGTATGTGTGTGAAAGAGAGACAGAGCGTTCGTGTGTGTGTGTGAGAGACAGACAGATCGTGCGTATTTGTGTGTTAGAGACAGAGCGTGCGTGTGTGTGTGTGAGAAAAAGACAGCGCGTGCTTGTGTGTATGCGAGAGAGACTGAGCATGCGTGTATATGTTTGAGATAGAGACGGAGCGTGCATGTCTGTGAGAGGGAGACTGAGCGCGCGTGTCTGTGATAGAGAGACAGAGCGTGCATGTCTCTGAGAGAGAGGCAGAGCGTGCATGTGTGTGAGAGAGAGACAGAGCGTGCGTGTCTGTTAGAGAGAGGCAGAGCGTGCGTGTGTGTGTGAGAGAGAGAGACAGAGCGTGCATGTGTGTGTGAGAGAGAGACAGAGCGTGCGTGTATATGTGTGAGTGAGAGAGACAGAACCTGTGTGTATATGTGTGAGAGAGAGAGAGACAGAGCAGGCCCGCGTGTGAGAGAGAGACAGTGCATGCGTGTGTGTGAGAGAGAGAGACAGTGCCTGCGTGTGTGAGAGACAGAGAGACAGAGCATGCGCATGTGTGTGTTTGAGAGAGAGAGACAGAGCGTGCCTGTGTGTGAGAGAGAGAGACAGAGCATGCCTGTGTGTGAGAGAGAGAGGCAGAGCATGCCTGTGTGTGAGAGAGAGACTGAGCGTGCATGAATATGTTTGAGAGAGAGACGGAGCGTGCATGTCTGTGAGAGGGAGACTGAGTGTGCGTGTCTGTGAATGAGAGACAGAGCGTGCATGTCTCTGAGAGAGAGGCAGAGCGTGCATGTCTGAGAGACAGAGAGACAGAGCGTGCATGTGTGTGAGAGAGAGACAGAGCATGCGTGTCTGTTAGAGAGAGGCAGAGCGTGTGTGTCTGTGAGAGAGAGACAGACTGTGCGTGTGTGTGTGTGAGAGAGAGACAGAGCGTGCATGTGTGTGTGAGAGAGAGACAGAGCGTGCGCGTGTGTGGCTGCGAGAGAGACTGAGCATGCGTGGAAATGTTTGAGATAGAGACGGAGCGTGCATGTCTGTGAGAGGGAGACTGAGCGTGCGTGTCTGTGAGAGAGAGACAGATCTTGCATGTCTCTGAGAGAGAGGCAGAGCGTGCATGTGTGTGAGAGAGAGACAGAGCGTGCGTGTCTGTTAGAGAGAGGCAGAGCGTGCGTGTGTGTGTGTGAGAGAGAGACAGAGCGTGCATGTGTGTGTGAGAGAGAGACAGAGCGTGCGCGTGTGTGGCTGCGAGAGAGACAGAGCGTGCGTGTCTGTGAGAGAGAGGGAGACAGAGCTTGCGTGTGTGTGTGTGAGAGAGAGACAGACAGAGCATGCGTACATGCGTATGTATGAGAGACAGAGCATGCGCGTGTGTGTGTGTGAGAGAGATAGACAGAGCGTGCCTTTGTGTGGGAGAGAGAGACAGAGCCTGCATGTGTGTGAGAGGCAGACAGGGTGTGCATGTCTGTGAGAGAGAGACTGAGCGTGCGTGTCTGTGAGAGAGAGACTGAGCATGCATGTCTGTGAGAGAGAGACTGAGCATGCGTGTATGTGAGAGAGACTGAGCATTCGTGTCAGTGAGAGAGAGAGACAGAGCGTGCATGTATATGTGTGGGAGAGAGAGAGACAGAGCCTGTGTGTGTGTGTGTGAGAGAGAGACAGAGCGTGCATGTGTGCGTGTGAGAGACAGAGCGTGCATGTGTGTGTATGTGAGAGAGAGAGACAGAGCGAGCGTGCGTGTGTTTGAGAGAGAGAGAGACAGAGCGGGCGTGTGTGTGTGAGAGAGAGACAAAGTGTGTGTGTGTGTGAGAGAGAGAGACAGAGCATGCGTGTGTGTGTGTGTGTGTGAGAGAGACAGAGCATGCATGTGTGTGTGAGAGAGAGGCAGAGTGTGCGCGTGTGTGGCTGCGAGAGAGACTGAGCATGCGTGTATATGTTTGAGATAGAGACGGAGCGTGCATGCCTGTGAGAGGGAGACTGAGCGTGCGGGTCTGTGAGAGAGAGACAGAGTATGCATGTCTCTGAGAGAGAGGCAGAGCGTGCATGTGTGTGAGAGAGAGACAGAGCGTGCGTGTCTGTTAGAGAGAGGCAGAGCGTGCGTGTGTGTGTGTGAGAGAGAGACAGAGCGTGCATGTGTGTGTGAGAGAGAGAGACAGAGCGTGTGCGTGTGTGGCTGCGAGTGAGACAGAGCGTGCGTGTCTGTGACAGCGAGCGAGAGACAGAGCGTGCGTGTGTGTGTGTGAGAGAGAGACAGACAGAGCATGCCTACGTGCGTATGTATGAGAGACAGAGCATGCTCGTGTGAGTGTGTGAGAGAGATAGACAGAGCGTGCCTGTGTGGGAGAGAGAGACAGAGCCTGCATGTGTGTGAGAGGCAGACAGGGCATGAATGTCTGTGAGAGAGAGACTGAGCGTGCGTGTCTGTGAGAGAGAGACTGAGCATGCATGTCTGTGAGAGAGAGACTGAGCATGCGTGTATGTGAGAGAGACTGAGCATTCATGTCAGTGAGAGAGAGAGACAGAGCGTGCATGTATATGTGTGGGAGAGAGACAGAGCCTGTGTGTGTGTGTGAGAGAGAGACAGAGCGTGCATGTGTGCGTGTGAGAGACAGAGCGTGCATGTGTGTGTATGTGAGAGAGAGAGACAGAGCGGGCGTGTGTGTGTGAGAGAGAGACAAAGTGTGTGTGTGTGTGAGAGAGAGAGACAGAGCATGCATGTGTGTGTGTGTGAGAGAGAGAGAGCATGCATGTATGTGTGTGAGAGAGAGAGAAAGAGCGAGCATGTATATGTGTGAGAGAGAGAGGGGCAGAGCATGCCCGCGTGTGAGAGAGGGAGACAGAGCCTGCCTGTTTGAGAGAGAGACAAAGAAAGCATGCGTCTGTATGAGTGACAGAGCATGCGCATGTGTGTGTTTGAGAGAGAGAGACAGAGCGTGCCTGAGTGTGAGAGAGAGAGACAGAGTGTGCCTGTGTGTGAGAGGGAGAGACAGAGCGTGCCTGTGTATTAGAGATAGAGACAGAGCGTGTCTGTGAGTGTGAGACAGACAGGGTGTACGTGTCTGTGAGAGAGAGACTGAGTGTGCGTGTCTGTGAGAGAGACTGAGCATGCGTGTCAGTGAGCGAGAGACAGAGCATGCGTGTCTGCGCGAGAGAGATAGACAGACGTGCGTGTGTGTATGTGAGAGAGAGGCAGACAGATCATGAGTATGTATGAGAGACAGAGCATGCGCGTGTGTGTGTGTGAGAGAGAGAGACAGAGCGTGCCTGTGTTTTGAGAGAGAGAGACAGAGCGTGCATGTGTGTGAGAGACAGACAGGGTGTGGCTGTTTGTGAGAGAGAAACATATCGTGCATGTATATGTGTGAGAGAGAGAGAGGCAGAGCATGTCTGCATGTGAGAGAGAGAGACAGAGCCTGCGTGTGTGAGAGACAGACAGAGCATTCGTATGTATGAGAGATACAGCATGCGCGTATGTGTGTGTGGGAGATAGAGACAGAGCGTGCGTGTGTGTGAGAGAGAGACGGAGCGTTTGTGTGTGTGTGTGTGTGAGAGAGAGACAGAGCATGTGTGTATGTGTCTGAGAGAGAGACAGAGCATGCGTGTGTGTTTGTGTGAGAGAGACAGATCACGCGTGTGTGTGTGAGAGACAGAGCGTGCGTGTGTGTTTGAGAGAGAGTCAGAGCGTGCATGTGTGTGTGTGAGAGAGAGACAGCGCGTGCATGTGTGTGTGTGAGAGAGAGACAGATCGAGCATCTGTGTGTGAGAGAGAGAGAGACAGAGCGTGCATGTGTGTGAGAGAGAGAGACAGAGCATGCATGTGTGTGAGAGAGAGACAGGTCGTGCCGGTCTGTGAGAGAGAGAGACAGAGCGTGCGTGTATGTGTGTGAAAGAGAGACAGAGCATTCGTGTGTGTGTGTGAGAGACAGACAGATCGTGCGTGTTTGTGTGTGAGAGACAGAGCGTGCGTGTGTGTGTGTGTGTGAGAAAGAGACAGCGCGTGCTTGTGTGTATGCGAGAGAGAGACATAGCCTGCGATTGGGTGTGTGAGAGAGAGACAGAGCGTGCATGTGTGTGTGTGAGAGAGAGACCGAGAGTGCGTGTCTGTGAGAGAGACTGAGCGTGCGTGTCTGTGAGAGATAGAGAGAACGTGCATGTCGGTGAGAGAGAGACAGAGTGTGCGTGTCTGTGTGAGAGTGAGTGACAGAGCGTGCATGTGTGTTTGTGAGAGAGAGACAGACAGAGCATGCGTATGTATGAGAGTCAGAGCATGCGTGTGTGTGTGTGTGAGAGAGAGAGACAGAGCGTGACTGTGTTTGAGAGAGAGAGACTGAGCGTGCATATGTGTGAGAGGCAGACAGGGCGTGCATGTCTGTGAGATAGAGACTGAACATGCGTGTCTGTGAGAGAGAGACTGAGCATGCATGTCTGTGAGAGAGAGAATGAGCCTGTGTGTCTGTGAGAGAGACTGAGCATGCGTGTCAGTGAGAGAGAGACAGAGCATGCATGTATATGTGTGAGAGAGAGAGAGAGAGGCAGAGCATGCCCGCGTGTGAGAGAGAGAGAGACAGAGCCTGTGTGTGTGTGTGAGAGAGAGACAGAGCGTGCGTGTGTGTGTGAGAGACAGAGCGTGCATGTGTGTGTGTCTGTGAGAGAGAGAGACAGAGCGAGCGTGTGTGTGTGTGTGAGAGAGAGAGAGACAGAGCAGGCGTGTGTCTGTGAGAGAGAGACAAAGCGTGTGTGTGTGTGAGACAGAGACGGAGCCTGCATGTGTGTGTGTGTGAGAGAGAGACAGAGCATGCATGTGTGTGTGTGTGAGAGAGAGAGAGAGACAGAGCGAGCATGTATATGTGTGAGAGAGAGAGAGATGCAGAGCATGCCCGCATGTGAGACAGAGAGACAGAGCCTCCCTGTGTGAGAGAGAGACAAACAGAGCATGCGAATGTATGAGAGACAGAGCATGCGCGTGTGTGTGTGTGAGAGAGAGAGAGACAGAGCGTGCCTGTGTGTGAGAGGGAGAGACAGAGCGTGCCTGTGTGTGAGAGATAGAGACAGGGTGTGCATGTCTGTGAGAGAGAGACTGAGCATGCGTGTCTGTGAGAGAGAGACTGAGCATGCATGTCTGTGAGAGAGAGACAGAGCGTGCGTGTCTGTTAGAGAGACTGAGCATGTGTGTCAGTGAGAGAGAGACAGAGCGTGCATGTTTATGTGTGGGAGAGAGAGAGGCAGAGCATGCCCGCATGTGAGAGAGAGAGACAGTGCCTGTGTGTGTGTGTGAGAGAGAGACAGAGCTTGCCTGTGTGTGAGAGATAGAGACAGGGCGTGCATGTCTGTGAGAGAGAGACTGAGCATGCATGTCTGTGAGAGAGAGACTGAGCATTCATGTCTGTGAGAGAGAGAATGAGCTTGCGTGTCTGTGAGAGAGAGACAGAGCATGCGTGTCTGTGAGAGAGACTGAGCATGCGTGTCAGTGAGAGAGAGACAGAGCGTGCATGTTTATGTGTGAGAGAGAGAGAGGCAGAGCATGCCCGCATGTGAGAGAGAGAGACAGAGCCTGTGTGTGTGTGTGAGAGAGAGACAGAGCATGCATGTGTGTGTGCGAGAGACAGAGCGTGCATGTGTGTGTGTGTGAGAGAGAGAGACAGAGCGAGCGTGTGTGTGTGTGAGAGAGAGAGAGAGAGACAGAGCGGGCGTGTGTGTGTGAGAGAGAGACAAAGTGTGTGTGTGTGTGTGAGAGAGAGAGACAGAGCATCCGTGTGTGTGTGAGAGAGAGACAGAGCGTGCATGTGTGTGTGAGACAGACAGGGCGTCCGTGTCTGTGAGGGAGAGACTGAGATGCATGTCTGTGAGAGACAGACTGAGCATGCGTGTTTGTGAGCGAGAGACTGAGCGTGCGTGTCTGTCAGAGAGACTGAGCATGCGTGTCAGTGAGCGAGAGACAGAGCGTGCGTGTCTGTGAGAGAGAGAAAGAGTGTGCGTGTCTGTGAGAGACAGAGAGACAGACGGCGTGTGTGAGTGTGAGAGAGAGGCAGATAGATCATGAGTATGTATGAGAGACAGAGCATGTGCGTGTGTGTGTGTGTGAGAGAGAGAGACAGAGCATGCCTGTGTTTTGAGAGAGAGAGACAGGGCGAGCAAGTGTGTGAGAGACAGACAAGGTGTGGCTGTCTGTGAGAGAGAGACATATCGTGCATGTAGATGTGTGAGAGAGAGAGAGGCAGAGCATGCCTGCATGTGAGAGAGAGAGACAGAGCCTGCGTGTGTGAGAGACAGACAGAGCATTCGTATGTATGAGAGACAGAGCATGCGCGTATGTGTGTGTGAGAGATAGAGACAGAGCGTGCGTGTGTGTGTGAGAGAGAGACGGAGCGTTTGTGTGTTTGTTTGTGAGAGAGAGAGAGAGAGTGTGCATGTATGTGTGTGAGAGAGAGATAGAGCTTGCGTGTGTGTTTGTGTGAGAGAGACAGATCATGCGTGTTTGTGTGTGAGAGACAGAGCGTGCGTGTGTGTGTGTGTGAGAAAGAGACAGCGCGTGCGTGTGTGTGTGAGAGAGAGACAGAGCCTGCGATTGTGTGTGTGAGAGAGAGACAGAGCGTGCATGTGTGTGTGTGAGACAGAGACCGAGCGTGCATGTCTGTGAGAGAGACAGAGCGTGCGTGTATGTGAGAGAGAGGCAGAGTGTGCGTGTCTGTGTGAGAGAGAGAGAGAGACAGAGCATGCATGTGTGTGAGAGAGAGACAGAGCCTGTGTGTCTGTGAGAGAGAGGCAGAGCGTGCGTGTCTGTGAAAGGGAGACAGACTGTGCGTGTGTGTGTGTGTGAGAGAGAGACAGAGCTGGCATGTGTGTGTGAGAGAGAGACAGACTGTGCCCCTGTGTGGCTGCGAGAGAGACAGAGCATGCGTGCATGTCTGTGAGAGAGAGAGAGAACGTGCATGTCGGTGAGAGAGAGACAGAGCGTTTGTGCCTGTGTGAGAGAGAGTGACAGACCGTGCATGTGTGTGTGTGAGAGAGAGACAGACAGAGCATGCGTATGTATGAGAGACAGAGCATGCGTGTGTGTGTGTGTGAGAGAGAGAGACAGAGCGTGCCTGTGTTTGAGAGAGAGAGATAGAGCGTGCATGTGTGTGAGAGGCAGACAGGGTGTGCATGTCTGTGAGAGAGAGACTGAGCATGCGTGTTTGTGAGAGAGAGACTGAGCATGCATGTCTGTGAGAGAGAAACTGCGCCTGCGTGTCTGTGAGAAGACTGAGCATGCGTGTCAGTGAGAGAGAGACAGAGCGTGCATGTATATGTGTGTGAGAGAGAGAGAGGCAGAGCATGCCCGCGTGTGTGAGAGAGAGACAGAGCCTGTGTGTGTGTGTGTGAGAGAGAGACAGAGCGTGCCTATGTGTGTGAGAAACAGAGCGTGCATGTGTGTGTGTGTGTGAGAGAGAGAGATAGAGCATGCATGTGGGTCTGTGTGAGAGAGAGAGACAGAGCGAGCATATATATGTGTGAGAGAGAGAGAGATGCAGAGCATGCCCACGTGTGAGAGAGAGAGACAGAGCCTGCCTGTGTGAGAGAGAGACAAACAGAGCATGCGAATGTATGAGAGACAGAGCATGCGCGTGTGTGTCTGTGAGAGAGACAGACAGAGCGTACCTGTGTGTGAGAGGGAGAGACAGAGTGTGCCTGTGTGTGAGAGATAGAGACAGAGCGTGCATGTGTGTGAGAGACAGACAGGGCGTGCGTGTCTGTGAGAGAGAGACTGAGCGTGCATGTCTGTGCGAGAGAGACTGAGCATGCGTTTCTGTGAGTGAGATACTGAGCGTGCGTGTCTGTGAGAGAGACAGAGTATGTGTGTCAGTGAGAGAGAGCGTGCGTGTATGAATGTGAGAGAGAGGCAGACAGATCATGAGTATGTATGAGAGACAGAGCATGCATGTGTTTTGAGGGAGAGAGACAGAGCGTGTATGTGTGTGAGAGACAGACAGGGTGTGGATGTCTGGGACAGAGAGACATAGCGTGCATGTATATGTGTGAGAGAGAGAGAGGCAGAGCATGCCCACGTGTGAGAGAGAGAGACAGAGCCTGCGTGTGTGAGAGACAGACAGAGCATTCCTATATATGAGAGACAGAGCATGCTCGTGTGTGTGTGTGAGAGAGAGAGACAGAGCCTGCGTGTGTGTGTGAGAGAGAGACAGAGTATTTGTGTGTGTGTGTGTGAGAGAGAGACAGAGCGTGCGTGTATGTGTGTGAGAGAGAGACAGAGCATGCGTGTGTGTTTGTGAGAGAGAGACAGATCGCACGTGTGTGGTGTGAGAGAGAGACAGAGCATGCATGTGTGTGCGTGAGAGAGAGACAGAGCGTGCATGTGTGTGTGAGAGAGAGACAGAGCGTGCATGTGTGTGAGAGAGAGAGACAGAACGTGCATGTGTGTGTGTGAGACAGAGACCGAGCATGCATGTCTGTGAGAGAGACAGAGCGTGCGTGTATTTGAGAGAGAGGCAGAGTGTGCGTGTCTGTGTGAGAGAGAGAGAGACAGAGCATGCATGTGTGTAAGAGAGAGACAGAGCCTGCGTGTCTGTGAGAGAGAGGCAGAGCGTGCGTGTCTGTGAAAGGGAGACAGACTGTGCGTGTGTGTGTGTGTGAGAGAGAGACAGAGCTGGCATGTGTGTGTGAGAGAGAGACAGACTGTGCCCCTGTGTGGCTGCGAGAGAGACAGAGCATGTGTGCGTGTCTGTGAGAGAGAGAGAGAACGTGCATGTTGGTGAGAGAGAAACAGAGCGTTTGTGCCTGTGTGAGAGAGAGTGACAGACCGTGCATGTGTGTGTGTGAGAGAGAGACAGACAGAGCATGCGTATGTATGAGAGACAGAGCATGCGCATGTGTGTGTGTGAGAGAGAGAGACAGAGCGTGCCTGTGTTTGAGAGAGAGAGACAGAACGTGCATGTGTGTGAGAGGCAGACAGGGCGTGCATGTCTGTGAGAGAGAGACTGAGCGTGCGTGTCTGTGAGAGAGAGACTGAGCATGCATGTCTGTGAGAGAGAAACTGAGCCTGTGTGTCTGTGAGAAGACTGAGCATGCGTGTCAGTGAGAGAGAGACAGAGCGTGCATGTATATGTGTGTGAGAGAGAGAGAGGCAGAGCATGCCCGCGTGTGAGAGAGAGAACAGAGCCTGTGTGTGTGTGTGTTTGAGAGAGAGACAGAGCGTGCCTATGTGTGTGAGAAACAGAGCGTGCATGTGTGTGTGTGTGTGAGAGAGAGAGACAGAGCGAGCATGTGTGTGTGTGAGAGAGAGAGAGACAGAGCGGGCATGTGTCTGTGAGAGAGAGACAAAGCATGTGTGTGTGTGTGAGAGAGAGACAGAGCATGCGTGTGTGTGTGTGTGTGAGAGAGACAGAGCATGCATGTGTGTGTGTGTGAGAGAGAGAGACAGAGCGAGCATGTATATGTGTGAGAGAGAGAGAGATGCAGAGCATGCCCACGTGTGAGAGAGAGAGACAGAGCCTGCCTGTGTGAGAGAGAGACAAACAGAGCATGCGAATGTATGAGAGACAGAGCATGCGCGTGTGTGTGTGTGAGAGAGACAGACAGAGCGTACCTGTGTGTGAGAGGGAGAGGCAGAATGTGCCCGTGTGTGAGAGATAGAGACAGAGCGTGTATGTGTGTGAGAGACAGACAGGGCGTGCATGTCTGTGAGAGAGAGACTGAGCGTGCATGTCTGTGAGAGAGAGACTGAGCATGCGTTTCTGTGAGTGAGATACTGAGCCCGCGTGTCTGTGAGAGAGACAGAGTATGTGTGTCAGTGAGAGAGAGCGTGAGTGTGTGAATGTGAGAGAGAGGCAGACAGATCATGAGTATGTATGAGAGACAGAGCATGCGCGTGTGTGTGTGTATGAGAGAGAGAGACAGAGCGTGCCTGTGTTTTGAGGGAGAGAGACAGAGCGTGTATGTGTGTGAGAGACAGACAGGGTGTGGATGTCTGGGACAGAGAGACATAGCGTGCATGTATATGTGTGAGAGAGAGAGAGGCAGAGCATGCCCGCGTGTGAGAGAGAGAGACAGAGCCTGCGTGTGTGAGAGACAGACAGAGCATTCCTATATATGAGAGACAGAGCATCCGAGTGTGTGTGTGTGAGAGAGAGAGACATAGCGTGCGTGTGTGTGTGAGAGAGAGACAGAGTATTTGTGTGTGTGTGTGTGAGAGAGAGACAGAGCGTGCATGTATGTGTGTGAGAGAGAAACAGAGCATGCGTGTGTGTTTGTGAGAGAGAGACAGATCGCGCGTGTGTGTGTGTGAGAGAGAGACAGAGCATGCATATGTGTGTGTGAGAGAGAGACAGAGCGTGCATGTGTGTGTGAGAGAGAGACAGAGCGTGCATGTGTGTGAGAGAGAGAGACAGAACGTGCATGTGTGTGAGAAACAGAGAGGGCGAGCCGGTCTGTGAGAGAGAGACAGAGCATGTGTGTATGTGTGTGAGAGAGAGACAGAACATGCCCGAGTGTGAGAGAGAGACAGCGCATGCTTGTGTGTGAGAGAGAGGCAGAGCGTGCTTGTGAGTGTCTGAGAGATAGATAGAGCATGCGTGTGTGTGTGTGAGAGAGAGACAGAGCGTGCGTGTGTGTGTGTGAGAGAGAGACAGAGCGTGTGTGTGTGTGTGTGTGAGAGGGAGACAGAGCGTGCATGTATATGTGTGAGAGAGAGACAGAACGTGCGTTTATGTGTGTGAGAGAGAGAGACAGAGATTGCCCGAGTGTGAGAGAGAGACAGCGCATGCTTGTGTATGAGAGAGGCAGAGCGTGAGTGTGTGTGTGTGTGAGAGAGACAAAGTGAGGCTGCGTGTGTGAGAGAGAGAGACAGACAGAGCATGCGTATGTATGAAAGACAGAGCATGCGCGTCTGTGTGTGTGAGAGAGAGAGACAGAGCGTGCCTGTGTGTGAGAGAGAGAGAGGGAGCTTGCATGTGTGTGAGAGACAGACAGGGCGTGCCTGCCTGTGAGAGAGAGACTGAGTGTGCGTGTATATTTGTGAGAGATAGAGAGGCAGAGCATGCCCGTGTGTGAGAGAGAGAGACAGAGCCAGTGTGTGAGAGGCAGACAGACAGAGCATGCGTATGTATGAGAGACAGAGCATGCGCGTGTGTGTGTGTGTGAGAGAGAGAGACATAGCGTGCGTGTGTGTGTGAGAGAGAGACAGAGTATTTGTGTGTGTTTGTGTGAGAGAGAGACAGAGCATGCCTGTGTTTTGAGAGAGAGAGACAGGGCGAGCAAGTGTGTGAGAGACAGACAAGGTGTGGCTGTCTGTGAGAGAGAGACATATCGTGCATGTAGATGTGTGTGAGAGAGAGAGGCAGAGCATGCCTGCATGTGAGAGAGAGAGACAGAGCCTGCGTGTGTGAGAGACAGACAGAGCATTCGTATGTATGAGAGACAGAGCATGCGCGTATGTGTGTGTGAGAGATAGAGACAGAGCGTGCGTGTGTGTGTGAGAGAGAGACGGAGCGTTTGTGTGTTTGTTTGTGAGAGAGAGAGAGAGTGTGCATGTATGTGTGTGAGAGAGAGATAGAGCTTGCGTGTGTGTTTGTGTGAGAGAGACAGATCATGCGTGTTTGTGTGTGAGAGACAGAGCGTGCGTGTGTGTGTGTGTGAGAAAGAGACAGCGCGTGCGTGTGTGTGTGAGAGAGAGACAGAGCCTGCGATTGTGTGTGTGAGAGAGAGACAGAGCGTGCATGTGTGTGTGTGAGACAGAGACCGAGCGTGCATGTCTGTGAGAGAGACAGAGCGTGCGTGTATGTGAGAGAGAGGCAGAGTGTGCGTGTCTGTGTGAGAGAGAGAGAGACAGAGCATGCATGTGTGTGAGAGAGAGACAGAGCCTGTGTGTCTGTGAGAGAGAGGCAGAGCGTGCGTGTCTGTGAA
This sequence comes from Carcharodon carcharias, assembly GCF_017639515.1. Classification (NCBI taxonomy): domain Eukaryota; kingdom Metazoa; phylum Chordata; class Chondrichthyes; order Lamniformes; family Lamnidae; genus Carcharodon; species Carcharodon carcharias. Next base: position 79,369,107 of record NC_054470.1, read on the forward strand.
AGGGAGACAGACTGTGCGTGTGTGTGTGTGTGAGAGAGAGACAGAGCTGGCATGTGTGTGTGAGAGAGAGACAGACTGTGCCCCTGTGTGGCTGCGAGAGAGACAGAGCATGCGTGCATGTCTGTGAGAGAGAGAGAGAACGTGCATGTCGGTGAGAGAGAGACAGAGCGTTTGTGCCTGTGTGAGAGAGAGTGACAGACCGTGCATGTGTATGTGTGAGAGAGAGACAGACAGAGCATGCGTATGTATGAGAGACAGAGCATGCGTGTGTGTGTGTGTGAGAGAGAGAGACAGAGCGTGCCTGTGTTTGAGAGAGAGAGACAGAGCGTGCATGTGTGTGAGAGGCAGACAGGGCGTGCATGTCTGTGAGAGAGAGACTGAGCATGCATGTCTGTGAGAGAGAAACTGCGCCTGCGTGTCTGTGAGAAGACTGAGCATGCGTGTCAGTGAGAGAGAGACAGAGCGTGCATGTATATGTGTGTGAGAGAGAGAGAGGCAGAGCATGCCCGCGTGTGTGAGAGAGAGACAGAGCCTGTGTGTGTGTGTGTGAGAGAGAGACAGAGCGTGCCTATGTGTGTGAGAAACAGAGCGTGCATGTGTGTGTGTGTGTGAGAGAGAGAGATAGAGCATGCATGTGTGTCTGTGTGAGAGAGAGAGACAGAGCGAGCATATATATGTGTGAGAGAGAGAGAGATGCAGAGCATGCCCACGTGTGAGAGAGAGAGACAGAGCCTGCCTGTGTGAGAGAGAGACAAACAGAGCATGCGAATGTATGAGAGACAGAGCATGCGCGTGTGTGTCTGTGAGAGAGACAGACAGAGCGTACCTGTGTGTGAGAGGGAGAGAGAGAGTGTGCCTGTGTGTGAGAGATAGAGACAGAGCGTGCATGTGTGTGAGAGACAGACAGGGCGTGCGTGTCTGTGAGAGAGAGACTGAGCGTGCATGTCTGTGCGAGAGAGACTGAGCATGCGTTTCTGTGAGTGAGATACTGAGCGTGCGTGTCTGTGAGAGAGACAGAGTATGTGTGTCAGTGAGAGAGAGCGTGCGTGTGTGAATGTGAGAGAGAGGCAGACAGATCATGAGTCTGTATGAGAGACAGAGCATGCATGTGTTTTGAGGGAGAGAGACAGAGCGTGTATGTGTGTGAGAGACAGACAGGGTGTGGATGTCTGGGACAGAGAGACATAGCGTGCATGTATATGTGTGAGAGAGAGAGAGGCAGAGCATGCCCACGTGTGAGAGAGAGAGACAGAGCCTGCGTGTGTGAGAGACAGACAGAGCATTCCTATATATGAGAGACAGAGCATGCTCGTGTGTGTGTGTGAGAGAGAGAGACAGAGCCTGTGTGTGTGTGTGAGAGAGAGACAGAGTATTTGTGTGTGTGTGTGTGAGAGAGAGACAGAGCGTGCGTGTATGTGTGTGAGAGAGAGACAGAGCATGCGTGTGTGTTTGTGAGAGAGAGACAGATCGCACGTGTGTGGTGTGAGAGAGAGACAGAGCATGCATGTGTGTGCGTGAGAGAGAGACAGAGCGTGCATGTGTGTGTGAGAGAGAGACAGAGCGTGCATGTGTGTGAGAGAGAGAGACAGAACGTGCATGTGTGTGTGTGAGACAGAGACCGAGCATGCATGTCTGTGAGAGAGACAGAGCGTGCGTGTATTTGAGAGAGAGGCAGAGTGTGCGTGTCTGTGTGAGAGAGAGAGAGACAGAGCATGCATGTGTGTAAGAGAGAGACAGAGCCTGCGTGTCTGTGAGAGAGAGGCAGAGCGTGCGTGTCTGTGAAAGGGAGACAGACTGTGCGTGTGTGTGTGTGTGAGAGAGAGACAGAGCTGGCATGTGTGTGTGAGAGAGAGACAGACTGTGCCCCTGTGTGGCTGCGTGAGAGACAGAGCATGCGTGCGTGTCTGTGAGAGAGAGAGAGAACGTGCATGTCGGTGAGAGAGAAACAGAGCGTTTGTGCCTGTGTGAGAGAGAGTGACAGACCGTGCATGTGTGTGTGTGAGAGAGAGAGACAGAGCGTGCCTGTGTTTGAGAGAGAGAGACAGAACGTGCATGTGTGTGAGAGGCAGACAGGGCGTGCATGTCTGTGAGAGAGAGACTGAGCGTGCGTGTCTGTGAGAGAGAGACTGAGCATGCATGTCTGTGAGAGAGAAACTGAGCCTGTGTGTCTGTGAGAAGACTGAGCATGCGTGTCAGTGAGAGAGAGACAGAGCGTGCATGTATATGTGTGTGAGAGAGAGAGAGGCAGAGCATGCCCGCGTGTGAGAGAGAGAACAGAGCCTGTGTGTGTGTGTGTTTGAGAGAGAGACAGAGCGTGCCTATGTGTGTGAGAAACAGAGCGTGCATGTGTGTGTGTGTGTGAGAGAGAGAGACAGAGCGAGCATGTGTGTGTGTGAGAGAGAGAGAGACAGAGCGGGCATGTGTCTGTGAGAGAGAGACAAAGCATGTGTGTGTGTGTGAGAGAGAGACAGAGCATGCGTGTGTGTGTGTGTGAGAGAGACAGAGCATGCATGTGTGTGTGTGTGAGAGAGAGAGACAGAGCGAGCATGTATATGTGTGAGAGAGAGAGAGATGCAGAGCATGCCCACATGTGAGAGAGAGAGACAGAGCCTGCCTGTGTGAGAGAGAGACAAACAGAGCATGCGAATGTATGAGAGACAGAGCATGCGCGTGTGTGTGTGTGAGAGAGACAGACAGAGCGTACCTGTGTGTGAGAGGGAGAGGCAGAATGTGCCCGTGTGTGAGAGATAGAGACAGAGCGTGTATGTGTGTGAGAGACAGACAGGGCGTGCGTGTCTGTGAGAGAGAGACTGAGCGTGCATGTCTGTGAGAGAGAGACTGAGCATGCGTTTCTGTGAGTGAGATACTGAGCCTGCGTGTCTGTGAGAGAGACAGAGTATGTGTGTCAGTGAGAGAGAGTGTGAGTGTGTGAATGTGAGAGAGAGGCAGACAGATCATGAGTATGTATGAGAGACAGAGCATGCGCGTGTGTGTGTGTATGAGAGAGAGAGACAGAGCGTGCCTGTGTTTTGAGGGAGAGAGACAGAGCGTGTATGTGTGTGAGAGACAGACAGGTTGTGGATGTCTGGGACAGAGAGACATAGCGTGCATGTATATGTGTGAGAGAGAGAGAGGCAGAGCATGCCCGCGTGTGAGAGAGAGAGACAGAGCCTGCGTGTGTGAGAGACAGACAGAGCATTCCTATATATGAGAGACAGAGCATCCGAGTGTGTGTGTGTGAGAGAGAGAGACATAGCGTGCGTGTGTGTGTGAGAGAGAGACAGAGTATTTGTGTGTGTGTGTGTGAGAGAGAGACAGAGCGTGCGTGTATGTGTGTGAGAGAGAAACAGAGCATGCGTGTGTGTTTGTGAGAGAGAGACAAAGCGCGCGTGTGTGTGTGTGAGAGAGAGACAGAGCATGCATATGTGTGTGTGAGAGAGAGACAGAGCGTGCATGTGTGTGTGAGAGAGAGACAGAGCGTGCATGTGTGTGAGAGAGAGAGACAGAACGTGCATGTGTGTGAGAAACAGAGAGGGCGAGCCGGTCTGTGAGAGAGAGACAGAGCATGTGTGTATGTGTGTGAGAGAGAGACAGAACATGCCCGAGTGTGAGAGAGAGACAGCGCATGCTTGTGTGTGAGAGAGAGGCAGAGCGTGCTTGTGTGTGTCTGAGAGATAGATAGAGCATGCGTGTGTGTGTGTGAGAGAGAGACAGAGCGTGCGTGTGTGTGTGTGAGAGAGAGACAGAGCGTGTGTGTGTGTGTGTGTGAGAGGGAGACAGAGCGTGCATGTATATGTGTGAGAGAGAGACAGAACGTGCGTTTATGTGTGTGAGAGAGAGAGACAGAGATTGCCCGAGTGTGAGAGAGAGACAGCGCATGCTTGTGTATGAGAGAGGCAGAGCGTGAGTGTGTGTGTGTGTGAGAGAGACAAAGTGAGGCTGCGTGTGTGAGAGAGAGAGACAGACAGAGCATGCGTATGTATGAAAGACAGAGCATGCGCGTCTGTGTGTGTGAGAGAGAGAGACAGAGCGTGCCTGTGTGTGAGAGAGAGAGAGGGAGCTTGCATGTGTGTGAGAGACAGACAGGGCGTGCCTGCCTGTGAGAGAGAGACTGAGTGTGCGTGTATATTTGTGAGAGATAGAGAGGCAGAGCATGCCCGTGTGTGAGAGAGAGAGACAGAGCCAGTGTGTGAGAGGCAGACAGACAGAGCATGCGTATGTATGAGAGACAGAGCATGCGCGTGTGTGTGTGTGTGAGAGAGAGAGACATAGCGTGCGTGTGTGTGTGAGAGAGAGACAGAGTATTTGTGTGTGTTTGTGTGAGAGAGAGACAGAGCGTGCGTGTATGTGTGTGAGAGAGAGACAGAGCATGCGTGTGTGTTTGTGCGAGAGAGACAGATCGCACATGTGTGTGTGTGAGAGAGAGACAGAGCATGCATGTGTGTGTGTGAGAGAGAGACAGAGCGTGCATGTTTGTGTGAGAGAGAGACAGAGCATGCACGTGTGTGAGAGAGAGAGACAGAATGTGCATGTGTGTGAGAGACAGAGAGGGCGAGCCGGTCTGTGAGAGAGAGACAGAGCATGTGTGTACGTGTGTGAGAGAGAGGCAGAGCATGCCCGTGTGTGAGAGAGAGAGACAGAGCCAGTGTGTGAGAGACAGACAGACAGAGCATGCTTATGTATGAGAGACAGAGCATGCGGGTGTGAGTGTGTGTGAGAGAGAGAGACAGAGCGTGCCTGTGTGTGAGGGAGAGAGACAGAGCATGCCTGTGTGTAAGAGAGAGAGGCAGAGCGTGCCTGTGTGTGAGAGAGAGACTGAGCGTGCGTGTATATGTTTGAGAGAGAGACTGAGCGTGTGTGTCTGTGAGAGAGAGACAGAGCGTGCATGTCTCTGAGAGAGGCAGAGCGTGCGTGTCTGTGAGAGAGAGACAGAGCGTGCATGTCTCTGAGAGAGGCAGAGCGTGCGTGTCTGCGAGAGAGAGTGAGAGACAGAGCGTGCATGTGTGTGAGAGAGAGACAGAGCGTGCATGTCTGTTAGCGAGAGGCAGAGCGTGCATGTCTGTGAGAGAGAGACAGATTGTGCGTGTGTGTGAGAGAGAGACAGAGCGTGCATGTGTGTGTGAGAGAGAGACAGAGCGTGCGCGTGTGTGGCTGCGAGAGAGACAGAGATTGTGTGTCTGTGAGAGAGAGAGAGACAGAGCGCGCGTGTGTGTGTGTGAGAGAGAGACAGACAGAGCATGCGTATGTATGAGAGACATAGCATGCACATGTGTGTGTGTGAGAGAGAGACAGAGCGTGCCTGTGTGTGGGAGAGAGAGACAGAGCGTGCATGTGTATGAGAGGCAGACAGGGCGTGCATGTCTGTGAGAGAGATACTGAGCCTGCGTGTCCGTGATAGAGAGACTGAGCATGCGTGTCTGTGAGAGAGAGACAGAGCGTGCATGTATATTTGTGGGAGAGAGATAGGAAGAGCATGCCCGCATGTGAGAGAGAGAGATAGAGCCTCTGTGTGAGTGTGAGAGAGAGACAGAGCGTGCATGTGTGTGTGTGAGAGAGAGACAGAGCGTGCATGTGTGTGTGAGAGAGAGACTGAGCGTGCATGTGTGTGAGAGAGAGAGACAGAACGTGCATGTGTGTGAGAGACAGAGAGGGCGAGCCGGTCTGTGAGAGAGAGACAGAGCATGTGTGTATGTGTGTGAGAGAGAGACAGAGCATGCCCGAGTGTGAGAGAGAGACAGCGCATGCTTGTGTGAGAGAGAGAGGCAGAGCGTGCTTGTGTGTGTCTGAGAGATAGATAGAGCATGCGTGTGTGTGTGTGAGAGAGAGACAGAGCGTGCGTGTGTGTGTGTGAGAGAGAGACAGAGCGTGTGTGTGTGTGTGTGTGAGAGGGAGACAGAGCGTGCATGTATATGTGTGAGAGAGAGACAGAACGTGCGTTTATATGTGTGAGAGAGAGAGAGACAGAGATTGCCCGAGTGTGAGAGAGAGACAGCGCATGCTTGTGTATGAGAGAGGCAGAGCGTGAGTGTGTGTGAGTGTGAGAGAGACAAAGTGAGCCTGCGTGTGTGTGAGAGAGAGACAGACAGAGCATGCGTATGTATGAAAGACAGAGCATGCGCGTCTGTGTGTGTGAGAGAGACAGAGCGTGCCTGTGTGTGAGAGAGAGAGAGGGAGCTTGCATGTGTGTGAGAGACAGACAGGGCGTGCTTGCCTGTGAGAGAGAGACTGAGCGTGCGTGTATATGTGTGAGAGAGAGAGAGACAGTGCGTGCGTGTATATTTGTGAGAGATAGAGAGGCAGAGCATGCCCGTGTGTGAGAGAGAGAGACAGAGCCAGTGTGTGAGAGGCAGACAGACAGAGCATGCGTATGTATGAGAGACAGAGCATGCGCGTGTGTGTGTGTGTGTGTGAGAGAGAGAGACATAGCGTGCGTGTGTGTGTGAGAGAGAGACAGAGTATTTGTGTGTGTTTGTGTGAGAGAGAGGCAGAGCGTGCGTGTATGTGTGTGAGAGAGAGACAGAGCATGCGTGTGTGTTTGTGAGAGAGAGACAGATCACACGTGTGTGTGTGTGAGAGAGAGACAGAGCATGCATGTGTGTGTGTGAGAGAGAGACAGAGCGTGCATGTTTGTGTGAGAGAGAGACAGAGCATGCATGTGTGTGAGAGAGAGAGACAGAATGAGCATGTGTGTGAGAGACAGAGAGGGCGAGCCGGTCTGTGAGAGAGAGACAGAGCATGTGTGTATGTGTGTGAGAGAGAGACAGAACATGCCCGAGTGTGAGAGAGAGACAGCGCATGCTTGTGTGTGAGAGAGAGGCAGAGCGTGCTTGTGTGTGTCTGAGAGATAGATAGAGCATGCGTGTGTGTGTGTGAGAGAGAGACAGAGCGTGTGTGTGTATGTGTGAGAGGGAAACAGAGCGTGCATGTATATGTGTGAGAGAGAGACAGAACGTGCGTTTATATGTGTGAGAGAGAAAGAGACAGAAATTGCCCGAGTGTGAGAGAGAGACAGCGCATGCTTGTGTATGAGAGAGGCAGAGCGTGAGTGTGTGTGTGTGAGAGAGAGACAAAGTGAGGCTGCGTGTGTGAGAGAGAGAGACAGACAGAGCATGCGTATGTATGAAAGACAGAGCATGCGCATCTGTGTGTGTGAGACAGAGAGACAGAGCATGCCTGTGTGTGAGAGAGAGAGAGGGAGCTTGCATGTGTGTGAGAGACAGACAGGGCGTGCCTGCCTGTGAGAGAGAGACTGAGCGTGCGTGTATATGTGTGAGAGAGAGAGAGACAGTGCGTGCATGTATATTTGTGAGAGATAGAGAGGCAGAGCATGCCCGTGTGTGAGAGAGAGAGACAGAGCCAGTGTGTGAGAGACAGACAGACAGAGCATGCGTATGTATGAGAGACAGAGGATGCGGGTGTGAGTGTGTGTGAGAGAGAGAGACTGAGTGTGCCTGTGTGTGAGGGAGAGAGACAGAGCATGCCTGTGTCTAAGAGAGAGAGGCAGAGCGTGCCTGTGTGTGAGAGAGAGACTGAGCGTGTGTGTATATGTTTGAGAGAGAGACTGAGCATGTGTGTCTGTGAGAGAGAGACAGAGCGTGCATGTCTCTGAGAGAGAGGCAGAGCGTGCGTGTCTGTGAGAGAGAGTGAGAGACAGAGCGTGCATGTGTGTGAGAGAGAGACAGAGCATGCGTGTCTGTTAGAGAGAGGAAGAGCGTGCGTGTCTGTGAGAGAGAGACAGATTGTGCGTGCGTGTGAGAGAGAGACAGAGCGTGCATGTGTGTGTGAGAGAGAAACAGAGCGTACGCGTGTGTGGCTGCGAGAGAGACAGAGATTGCGTGTCTGTGAGAGAGAGAGAGACAGAGCGTGCGTTTGTGTGTGTGAGAGAGAGACAGACAGAGCATGCGGATGTATGAGAGACAGAGCATGCACATGTGTGTGTGTGAGAGAGAGACAGAGCGTGCCTGTGTGTGGGAGAGAGAGACAGAGCGTGCATGTGTATGAGAGGCAGACAGGGCGTGCATGTCTGTGAGAGAGATACTGAGCCTGCGTGTCCGTGAGAGAGAGACTGAGCATGCGTGTCTGTGAGAGAGAGACAGAGCGTGCATGTATATTTGTGGGAGAGAGAGAGGCAGAGCATGCCCGCATGTGAGAGAGAGAGAGATAGAGCCTCTGTGTGAGTGTGAGAGAGAGACAGAGCGTGCATGTGTGTGTGTGAGAGACAGAGCGTGCATGTGTGTGTGTGTGTGAGAGAGAGAGACAGAGCGAGCATGTGTGTGTGTGAGAGAGAGAGAGACAGAGCGGGCATGTGTGTGTGAGAGAGAGACAAAGCGTGTGTGTGTGTGAGAGCGAGAGACAGAGCAATTGTGTGTGCGTGTGAGAGAGACAGAGCATGCATGTGTGTGTGTGTGAGTGAGAGAGACAGAGCGTGCATGTATATGTGTGAGAGAGAGAGAGGCAGAGCATGCCCGCGTGTGAGAGAGGGAGACAGAGCCTGCCTGTGTGAGAGAGAGACAAACAGATCATGCGCGTGTGTGTGTGTGTGAGAGAGAGAGACTGAGCATGCCTGTGTTTTGAGAGAGAGAGACAGAGCGTACACATGTGTGAGAGACAGACAGGGTTTGGATGTCTGGGACAGAGAGACATAGCATGCATGTATATGTGTGAGAGAGAGAGAGGCAGAGCATACCCGTGTGTGAAAGAGAAAGACAGAGCCTGCATGTGTGAGAGACAGACAGAGCATTCGTATGTATGAGAGACAGAGCATGCGCGTGTGTGTGTATGTGAGAGAGAGACAGAGCGTGCGTGTCTGTGAGAGAGAGACTGAGCATTCGTGTCTGTGAGAGAGAAACTGAGCGTGCGGTCTGTGAGAGAGACTGAGCATGCGTGTCAGTGAGAGAGAGACAGAGCGTGCATGTATATGTGTGAGAGAGAGAGAGAGGCAGAGCATGGCTGCATGTGAGAGAGAGAGACAGAGCCTATGTGTGTGTGAGAGAGAGAGACAGAGCGTGCGTGTGTGTGTGAGAGACAGAGCGTGCATGTGTGTGTGTGTGTGTGTGAGAGAGAGAGACAGAGCGAGCATATGTGTGTGTGAGAGAGAGAGAGACAGAGCGGGCGTGTGACTGTTAGAGAGAGACAAAGTGTGTGTGTGTGTGTGAGATAGAGACAGAGCATGCATCTGTGTGTGTGTGAGAGAGACAGAGCATGCATGTGTATGTGTGTGAGAGAGAGAGACAGAGCGAGCATGTATTTGTGTGAGAGTGAGATTGAGGCAGAGCATGCCCACGTGTGAGAGAGAGAGACAGAGCCTGCCTGTGTGAGAGAGAGACAAACAGAGCATGCGAATGTATGAAGGACAGAGCATGCGCGTGTGTGTGTGTTGTGAGAGATAGAGACATAGCGTGCCTGTGATTTGAGAGAGAGAGACTGAGCGTGCGTGTCTGTGAGAGAGACTGAGCATGCGTGTCAGTGAGAGAGAGACAGAGCGTGCATGTATATGTGTGGGAGAGAGAGAGAGGCAGAGCATGCCCGTGTGTGAGAGAGAGAGATAGAGCCTCTGTGTGTGTGTGAGAGAGAGACAGAGCGTGCATGTGTGTGTGCGAGAGACAGAGCGTGCATGTGTGTGTGTGTGAGAGAGAGAGACAGAGCGAGCATGTTTATGTGTGGGAGAGAGAGAGGCAGAGCTGCCCGCGTGTGAGAGAGAGAGACAGAGCGTGCATGTGTGCGTGTGAGAGACAGAGCGTGCATGTGTGTGTATGTGAGAGAGAGAGACAGAGCGAGCGTGTGTGTGTTTGAGAGAGAGAGAGAGACAGAGCGGGCGTGTGTGTGTGAGAGAGAGACAAAGTGTGTGTGTGTGTGAGAGAGAGAGACAGAGCATGCGTGTGTGTGTGTGTGAGAGAGACAGAGCATGCATGTATGTGTGAGAGAGAGAGAGGCAGAGCATGCCCGCGTGTGAGAGAGGGAGACAGAGCCTGCCTGTTTGAGAGAGAGACAAAGAGAGCATGCGTCTGTATGAGTGACAGAGCATGCGCATGTGTGTGTTTCAGAGAGAGAGACAGAGCGTGCCTGAGTGTGAGAGAGAGAGACAGAGCGTGCCTGTGTGTGAGAGGGAGAGACAGAGCGTGCCTGTGTATGACAGATAGAGACAGAGCGTGCATGTGTGTGTAAGACAGACAGGGTGTGCGTGTCTGTGAGAGAGAGACTGAGTGTGCGTGTCTGTGAGAGAGACTGAGCATGCGTGCCAGTGAGCAAGAGACAGAGCATGCATGTCTGTGAGAGAGAGACAGAGCGTGCGTGTCTGCGAGAGAGAGATAGACAGACATGCGTGTGTGTATGTGAGAGAGAGGCAGACAGATCATGAGTATGTATGAGAGACAGAGCATGCGCGTGTGTGTGTGTGTGAGAGGGAGAGACAGAGCGTGCCTGTGTTTTGAGAGAGAGAGACAGAGCGTGCATGTGTGTGAGAGACAGACAGGGTGTGGCTGTCTGTGAGAGAGAGACATATCGTGCATGTATATGTGTGAGAGAGAGAGAGGCAGAGCATGCCTGCATGTGAGAGAGAGAGACAGACCCTGCATGTGTGAGAGAGAGACGGAGCGTTTGTGTGTGTGTGTGTGTGAGAGAGAGACAGAACGTGTGTGTATGTGTGTGAGAGAGAGACAGAGCATGCGTGTGTGTTTGTGTGAGAGAGACAGATCGCGCGTGTGTGTGTGTGAGAGACAGAGCATGCGTGAGTGTGTGAGAGAGAGACAGAGCATGCATGTGTGTGTGTGAGAGAGAGACAGCGCGTGCATGTGTGTGTGTGAGAGAGAGACAGATCGAGCATCTGTGTGTGAGAGAGAGAGAGACAGAGCGTGCATGTGTGTGTGAGAGAGAGACAGAGCATGCATGTGTGTGAGAGAGAGACAGGGCGTTCCGGTCTGTGAGAGAGAGACAGAGCGTGCGTGTATGTGTGTGAAAGAGAGACAGAGCGTTCGTGTGTGTGTGTGAGAGAGAGACAGATCGTGCGTGTTTGTGTGTGAGAGACAGAGCGTGCGATTGTGTGTGCGAGAGAGAGACAGAGCGTGCATGTGTGTGTGTGAGAGAGAGACCGAGAGTGCGTGACTGTGAGAGAGACTGAGCGTGCGTGTCTGTGAGAGAGAGAGAGTACGTGCATGTCGGTGAGAGAGAGACAGAGCGTGCGTGTCTGTGTGAGAGAGAGTGACAGAGCGTGCATGTGTGTGTGTGTGAGAGAGACCGAGAGTGCGTGTCTGTGAGAGAGACTGAGCGTGCGTGTCTGTGAGAGAGAGAGAGAACGTGCATGTCGGTGAGAGAGAGACAGAGCGTGTGTGTCTGTGTGAGAGTGACAGAGCGTGCATGTGTGTGTGTATGAGAGAGAGAGAGACAGAGCGTGACTGTGTTTGAGAGAGAGAGACTGAGCGTGCATGTGTGTGAGAGGCAGACAGGGCGTGCATGTCTGTGAGAGAGAGACTGAGCGTGCGTATCTGTGAGAGAGAGACTGAGCATGCATGTCTGTGAGAGAGAGACTGAGCCTGTGTGTCTGTGAGAGAGAATGAGCATGCGTGTCAGTGAGAGAGAGACAGTGCGTGCCTGTATATGTGTGAGAGAGAGAGAGAGAGGCAGAGCATGCCCGCGTGTGAGAGAGAGAGAGACAGAGCCTGTGTGTGTGTGTGAGAGAGAGACAGAGCGTGCGTGTGTGTGTGAGAGACAGAGCGTGCATGTGTGTGTGTGTGTGAGAGAGAGAGGCAGAGCGAGCGTGTGTGTGTGTGAGAGAGAGAGAGACAGAGCAGGCGTGTGTCTTTGAGAGAGAGACAAAGCATGTGTGTGTGTGAGACAGAGACAGAGCATCCATGTGTGTGTGTGAGAGAGAGACAGAGCATGCATGTGTGTGTGTGTGTGAGAGAGAGAGACAGAGCGAGCATGTATATGTGTGAGAGAGAGAGAGATGCAGAGCATGCCCGCATGTGAGACAGAGAGACAGAGCCTGCCTGTGTGAGAGAGAGACAAACAGAGCATGCGAATGTATGAGAGACAGAGCATGCGCGTGTGTGTGTGTGTGAGAGAGAGAGACAGAGCGTGCCTGTGTGTGAGAGATAGAGACAGGGCGTGCATGTCTGTGAGAGAGAGACTGAGCGTGCATGTCTGTGAGAGAGAGACTGAGCATGCATGTCTGTGAGAGAGAGACTGAGCATGCGTGTCTGTGAGAGAGAGACAGAGCGTGCGTGTCTGTGAGAGAGACTGAGCATGCGTGTCAGTGAGAGAGAGACAGAGCGTGCATGTTTATGTGTGGGAGAGAGAGAGGCAGAGCATGCCCGCATGTGAGAGAGAGAGACAGAGCCTGTGTGTGTGTGTGTGAGAGAGAGACAGAGCGTGCATGTGTGTGTGAGAGAGACAGAGTGTGCATGTGTGTGTGAGAGAGAGAGACAGAGCGAGCGTGTGTGTGTGTGAGAGAGAGAGAGACAGAGCGGGCATGTGTGTGTGAGAGAGACAGAGTGTGCATGTGTGTGTGAGAGAGAGAGACAGAGCATCCGTGTGTGTGTGTGAGAGAGACAGAGCTTGCATGTGTGTGTGAGACAGACAGGGCGTGCGTGTCTGTGAGACAGAGACTGAGATGCATGTCTGTTAGAGACAGACTGAGCATGCGTGTTTGTGAGAGAGAGACTGAGCGTGCGTGTCTGTGAGCGAGACTGAGCATGCATGTCAGTGAGCGAGAGACAGAGCGTGCGTGCCTGTGAGAGAGATAAAGAGAGTGCGTGTCTGCGAGAGACAGAGAGACAGACGTGCGTGTTTGTGTGTGAGAGAGAGGCAGATAGATCATGAGTATGTATGAGAGACAGAGCATGCGCGTGTGTGTGTGTGAGAGAGAGAGAGGCAGAGCTTGCCTGTGTTTTGAGAGAGAGAGACAGAGTGTGCAATTTTGTGAGAGACAGTCAGGGTGTGGCTGTCTGTGAGAGAGAGACATATCGTGCATGTAGATGTGTGAGAGAGAGAGAGGCAGAGCATGCCTGCATGTGAGAGAGAGAGACAGACCCTGCGTGTGTGAGAGACAGACAGAGCATTCGTATGTATGAGAGACAGAGCATGCGCATATGTGTGTGTGAGAGATAGAGACAGAGTGTGCGTGTGTGTGTGAGAGAGAGAGACGGAGCGTTTGTGTGTTTGTTTGTGAGAGAGAGAGAGAGAGCGTGCGTGTTTGTGTGTGAGAGAGAGATAGAGCTTGCTTGTGTGTTTGTGTGAGAGAGACAGATCGCATGTGTGTGTGTGTTAGAGACAGAGCGTGCGTTTGTGTGTGTGAGAAAGAGACAGAGTGTGCATGTGTGTGTGTGAGAGAGAGACAGAGCGTGCATGTGTGTGTGTGAGAGAGAGGCAGAACGTGCGTGTGTGTGAGAGAGAGAGAGACAGATCGTGCATGTGTGTGAGAGAGAGAGACAGAGTATGCACGTGTGTGAGAGAGAGACAGGGCGTGCCCGTCTGTGAGAGGGAGACAGAGCGTGCGTGTGTGTGTGTGAAAGAGAGACAGAGCGTTCGTGTGTGTGTGTGTGAGAGAGACAGATCATGCGTGTTTGTGTGTGAGAGACAGAGCGTGCGTGTGTGTGTGTGTGAGAAAGAGACAGCGCGTGCGTGTGTGTGTGTGAGAGAGAGAGACAGAGCCTGTGATTGTGTGTGTGAGAGAGAGACAGAGCATGCATGTGTGTGTGTGAGAGAGAGACCGAGCGTGCATGTCTGTGAGAGAGACAGAGCGTGCGTGTATGTGAGAGAGAGGCAGAGTGTGCGTATCTGTGTGAGAGAGAGAGAGACAGAGCATGCATGTGTGTGAGAGAGAGACAGAGCTTGCGTGTCTGTGAGAGAGAGGCAGAGCGTGCGTGTCTGTGAAAGAGAGACAGACTGTGCGTGTGTGTGAGAGAGAGACAGAGCTGGCATGTGTGTGTGAGAGAGAGACAGACAGTGCCCCTGTGTGGCTGCGAGAGAGACAGAGCATGCGTGCATGTCTGTGAGAGAGAGAGAGAAGGTGCATGTCGGTGAGAGAGAGACAGAACGTTGTGTGCCTGTGTGAGAGAGAGTGACAGACCGTGCATGTGTGTGTTTGAGGGAGAGAGACAGAGCGTGCCTGTGTTTAAGAGAGAGAGACAGAGCATGCATGTGTGTGAGAGGCAGACAGGGCGTGCATGTCTGTGAGAGAGAGACTGAGCGTGCGTGTCTGTGAGAGAGAGACTGAGCATGCGTGTCTGAGAGAGAGAAACTGAGCCTGCGTGTCTGTGAGAGAGACTGAGCATGCGTGTCAGTGAGAGAGAGACAGAGCGTGCATGTATATGTGTGTGAGAGAGAGAGAGGCAGAGCTGCCCGCGTGTGAGAGAGTGAGACAGAGCTTGTGTGTGTGTGTGTGAGAGAGAGACAGAGCGTGCCAATGTGTGTGAGAAACAGAGCGTGCATGTGTGCGTGTGTGTGTGAGAGAGAGAGACAGAGCGAGCATGTGTGTGTGAGAGAGAGAGAGAGACAGAGCGGGCATGTGTCTGTGAGAGAGAGGCAAAGCATGTGTGTGTGTGTGAGAGAGAGACAGAGCATGCGTTTGTGTGTGTGTGAGAGAGAGAGACAGAGCGAGCATGTATATGTGTGAGAGAGAGAGAGTTGCAGAGCATGCCCGCGTGTGAGAGAGAGAGACAGAGCCTGCCTGTGTGCGAGAGAGACAAACAGAGCATGCGAATGTATGAGAGACAGAGCATGCGCGTGTGTGTGTGTGAGAGAGAGAGACAGAGCGTGCCTGTGTGTGAGAGGGAGAGACAGAGCGTGCATGTGTGTGAGAGACAGACAGGGCGTGCGTGTCTGTGAGAGAGAGACTGAGCGTGCATGTCTGTGAGAGAGAGAATGAGCATGCATGTCTGTGAAAGAGAGACTGAGCGTGCGTGTCTTTGAGAGAGACTGAGCATGCGTGTCAGTGAGAGAGAGACAGAGCGTGCATGTATATGTGTGAGAGAGAGAGGCAGAGCATGCCTGCGTGTGAGAGAGAGAAAAAGAGCCTGTGTGTGTGTGAGAGAGAGAGACAGAGCGTGCATGTGTGTGTGTGAGAGAGAGACAGAGCGTGCATGTGTGTGTGTGAGAGAGAGACAGAGCGTGCATGTGTGTGTGAGAAAGAGACAGAGCATGCATGTGTGTGAGAGAGAGAGAGACAGAACGTGCATGTGTGTGAGAGACAGACAGGGCGATCCGGTCTGTGAGAGAGAGACAGAGCATGTGTGTATGTGTGTGAGAGAGAGACAGAGCGTAGTTTGTGTGTGTGTGAGAGAGAGACAGATCATGTGTGTTTGTGTGTGAGAGCCAGAGCGTGCGTGTGTGTGTGAGAAAGAGAGAGCGCGTGCATGTGTGTGTGTGACAGAGAGACAGAACATGCCCGAGTGTGAGAGAGAGACAGCGCATGCTTGTGTGTGAGTGATAGGCAGAGCGTGCGTGTGTGTTTGTGCGAGAGAGGCAGAGCGTGCGTGTGTGTGTGTCTGAGAGATAGATAGAGCATGCATGTGTGTGTGTGAGAGAGAGACAGAGCGTGCGTGTGTGTGTGTGAGAGAGAGACAGAGCGTGCGTGTATATGTGTGAGAGAGAGACAGAACTTACATTTATATGTGTGAGAGAGAGAGAGACAGAGATTGCCCGAGTGTGAGAGAGAGACAGCGCATGCTTGTGTATGAGAGAGGCAGAGCGTGAGTGTCTGTGTGTGTGAGAGAGACAAAGTGAGCCTGCGTGTGTGAGAGAGAGAGACAGACAGAGCATGCGTATGTATGAGAGACAGAGCATGCGCGTCTGTGTGTGTGAGAGAGACAGAGCGTGCCTGTGTTTGAGAGAGAGAGAGGGAGCTTGCATGTGTGTGTGAGACAGACAGGGCGTGCCTTCCCGTGAGAGAGAGACTGAGCTTGCGTGTATATGTGTGAGAGAGAGAGAGAGACAGTGCGTGCGTGTATATTTGTGAGAGATAGAGAGGCAGAGCATGCCCGTGTGTGAGAGAGAGAGACAGAGCCAGTGTGTGAGAGACAGACAGACAGAGCATGCGTATGTATGAGAGACAGAGCATGCGCATGTGAGTGTGTGTGAGAGAGAGAGACAGAGCATGCATCTGTGTGTGTGTGAGACAGACAGAGCATGCATGTGTGTGTGTGTGAGAGAGAGAGACAGAGCGAGCATGTATATGTGTGTGAGAGAGATTGAAGCAGAGCATGCCCGTGTGTGAGACAGAGAGACAGAGCCTGCCTGTGTGAGAGAGAGACAAACAGAGCATGCGAATGTATGAGGGACACAGCATGCGCGTGTGTGTGTGTGAGAGAGAGAGACAGAGCGTGCCTGTGATTTGAGAGAGACTGAGCGTGCGTGTCTGTGAGAGAGACTGAGCATGCGTGTCAGTGAGACAAAGACAGAGCGTGCATGTATATGTGTGGGAGAGAGAGAGGCAGAGCATGCCCGCGTGTGAGAGAGAGAGATAGAGCCTCTGTGTGTGTGTGAGAGAGAGACAGTGCGTGCATGTGTGTGTGTGTGAGTGAGAGAGACAGAGCGTGCATGTATATGTGTGAGAGAGAGAGAGGCAGAGCATGCCCGCGTGTGAGAGAGGGAGACAGAGCCTGCCTGTGTGAGAGAGAGAAAAACAGATCATGCGCGTGTGTGTGTGTGTGTGAGAGAGAGAGACAGAGCGTGCCTGTGTTTTGAGAGAGAGAGACAGAGCGTGCACATGTGTGTGTGTGAGAGAGAGAGAGACAGAGCGGGCATGTGTGTGTGAGAGAGAGACAAAGCGTGTGTGTGTGTGAGAGCGAGAGACAGAGCAATTGTGTGTGCGTGTGAGAGAGACAGAGCATGCATGTGTGTGTGTGTGAGTGAGAGAGACAGAGCGTGCATGTATATGTGTGAGAGAGAGAGAGGCAGAGCATGCCCGCGTGTGAGAGAGGGAGACAGAGCCTGCCTGTGTGAGAGAGAGACAAACAGATCATGCGTGTGTGTGTGTGTGAGAGAGAGAGACTGAGCATGCCTGTGTTTTGAGAGAGAGAGACAGAGCGTACACATGTGTGAGAGACAGACAGGGTGTGGATGTCTGGGACAGAGAGACATAGCATGCATGTATATGTGTGAGAGAGAGAGAGGCAGAGCATGCCCGTGTGTGAAAGAGAAAGACAGAGCCTGCATGTGTGAGAGACAGACAGAGCATTCGTATGTATGAGAGACAGAGCATGCGCGTGTGTGTGTATGTGAGAGAGAGACAGAGCGTGCGTGTCTGTGAGAGAGAGACTGAGCATGCGTGTCTGTGAGAGAGAAACTGAGCGTGCGTGTCTGTGAGAGAGACTGAGCATGCGTGTCAGTGAGAGAGAAACAGAGCGTGCATGTATATGTGTGAGAGAGAGAGAGAGGCAGAGCATGGCTGCATGTGAGAGAGAGAGACAGAGCCTATGTGTGTGTGAGAGAGAGAGACAGAGCGTGCGTCTGTGTGTGAGAGACAGAGCGTGCATGTGTGTGTGTGTGTGTGAGAGAGAGAGACAGAGCGAGCATGTGTGTGTGTGAGAGAGAGAAAGACAGCGGGCGTGTGACTGTTAGAGAGAGACAAAGTGTGTGTGTGTGTGTGAGATAGAGACAGAGCATGCATCTGTGTGTGTGTGAGAGAGACAGAGCATGCATGTGTATGTGTGTGAGAGAGAGAGACAGAGCGAGCATGTATTTGTGTGAGAGTGAGATTGAGGCAGAGCATGCCCACGTGTGAGAGAGAGAGACAGAGCCTGCCTGTGTGAGAGAGAGACAAACAGAGCATGCGAATGTATGAAGGACAGAGCATGCGCGTGTGTGTGTGTGTGAGAGATAGAGACAGAGCGTGCCTGTGATTTGAGAGAGAGAGACTGAGCGTGCGTGTCTGTGAGAGAGACTGAGCATGTGTGTCAGTGAGAGAGAGACAGAGCGTGCATGTATATGTGTGGGAGAGCGAGAGGCAGAGCATGCCCGCGTGTGAGAGAGAGAGATAGAGCCTCTGTGTGTGTGTGTGAGAGAGAGACAGAGCGTGCATGTGTGTGTGCGAGAGACAGAGCGTGCATGTGTGTGTGTGTGAGAGAGAGAGACAGAGCGAGCATGTTTATGTGTGGGAGAGAGAGAGGCAGAGCATGCCCGCGTGTGAGAGAGAGAGACAGAGCGTGCATGTGTGCGTGTGAGAGACAGAGCGTGCATGTGTGTGTATGTGAGAGAGAGAGACAGAGCGAGCGTGTGTGTGTTTGAGAGAGAGAGAGACAGAGCGGGCGTGTGTGTGTGAGAGAGAGACAAAGTGTGTGTGTGTGTGAGAGAGAGAGAGACAGAGCATGCGTGTGTGTGTGTGTGTGAGAGAGACAGAGCATGCATGTATGTGTGTGAGAGAGAGAGACAGAGCGAGCATGTATATGTGTGAGAGACAGAGAGGCAGAGCATGCCCGCGTGTGAGAGAGGGAGACAGAGCCTGCCTGTTTGAGAGAGAGACAAAGAGAGCATGCGTCTGTATGAGTGACAGAGCATGCGCATGTGTGTGTTTCAGAGAGAGAGACAGAGCGTGCCTGTGTGTGAGAGGGAGAGACAGAGCATGCCTGTGTATGACAGATAGAGACAGAGCGTGCATGTGTGTGTAAGACAGACAGGGTGTGCGTGTCTGTGAGAGAGAGACTGAGTGTGCGTGTCTCTGAGAGAAACTGAGCATGCGTGTCAGTGAGCGAGAGACAGAGCATGCGTGTCTGTGAGAGAGAGACAGAGCGTGCGTGTCTGCGAGAGAGAGATAGACAGACGTGCGTGTGTGTATGTGAGAGAGAGGCAGACAGATCATGAGTATGTATGAGAGACAGAGCATGTGCGTGTGTGTGTGTGAGAGAGGGAGAGACAGAGCGTGCCTGTGTTTTGAGAGAGAGAGACAGAGCGTGCATGTGTGTGAGAGACAGACAGGGTGTGGCTGTCTGTGAGAGAGAGACATATCGTGCATGTATATGTGTGAGAGAGAGAGAGGCAGAGCATGCCTGCATGTGAGAGAGAGAGACAGACCCTGCGTGTGTGAGAGAGAGACGGAGCGTTTGTGTGTGTGTGTGTGTGAGAGAGAGACAGAACGTGTGTGTATGTGTGTGAGAGAGAGACAGAGCATGCGTGTGTGTTTGTGTGAGAGAGACAGATCGCGCGTGTGTGTGTGTGAGAGACAGAGCGTGCGTGAGTGTGTGAGAGAGAGACAGAGCATGCATGTGTGTGTGTGAGAGAGAGACAGCGCGTGCATGTGTGTGTGTGAGAGAGAGACAGATCGAGCATCTGTGTGTGAGAGAGAGAGAGACAGAGCGTGCATGTGTGTGTGAGAGAGAGACAGAGCATGCATGTGTGTGAGAGAGAGACAGGGCGTTCCGGTCTGTGAGACAGAGACAGAGCGTGCGTGTATGTGTGTGAAAGAGAGACAGAGCGTTCGTGTGTGTGTGTGAGAGAGAGACAGATCGTGCGTGTTTGTGTGTGAGAGACAGAGCGTGCGATTGTGTGTGCGAGAGAGAGACAGAGCGTGCATGTGTGTGTGTGAGAGAGAGACCGAGAGTGCGTGACTGTGAGAGAGACTGAGCGTGCGTGTCTGTGAGAGAGAGAGAGAACGTGCATGTCGGTGAGAGAGAGACAGAGCGTGCGTGTCTGTGTGAGAGAGAGTGACAGAGCGTGCATGTGTGTGTGTGTGAGAGAGACCGAGAGAGCGTGTCTGTGAGAGAGACTGAGCGTGCGTGTCTGTGAGAGAGAGAGAGAACGTGCATGTCGGTGAGAGAGAGACAGAGCGTGTGTGTCTGTGTGAGAGAGAGTGAGAGAGCGTGCATGTGTCTGTGTGTGAGAGAGAGAGAGACAGAGCGTGACTGTGTTTGAGAGAGAGAGACTGAGCGTGCATGTGTGTGAGAGGCAGACAGGGCGTGCATGTCTGTGAGAGAGAGACTGAGCGTGCGTGTCTGTGAGAGAGAGACTGAGCATGCATGTCTGTGAGAGAGAGACTGAGCCTGTGTGTCTGTGAGAGAGACTGAGCATGCGTGTCAGTGAGAGAGAGACAGAGCGTGCCTGTATATGTGTGAGAGAGAGAGAGAGAGGCAGAGCATGCCCGCGTGTGAGAGAGAGAGAGACAGAGCCTGTGTGTGTGTGTGAGAGAGAGACAGAGCGTGCGTGTGTGTGTGAGAGACAGAGCGTGCATGTGTGTGTGTGAGTGAGAGAGAGAGACAGAGCGAGCGTGTGTGTGTGTGAGTGAGAGAGAGACAGAGCAGTCGTGTGTCTGTGAGAGAGAGACAAAGCATGTGTGTGTGTGAGACAGAGACAGAGCATCCATGTGTGTGTGTTAGAGAGAGACAGAGCATGCATGTGTGTGTGTGTGTGAGAGAGAGAGACAGAGCGAGCATGTATATGTGTGAGAGAGAGAGAGATGCAGAGCATGCCCGCATGTGAGACAGAGAGACAGAGCCTGCCTGTGTGCGAGAGAGACAAACAGAGCATGCGAATGTATGAGAGACAGAGCATGCGCGTGTGTGTGTGTGAGAGAGAGAGAGACAGAGCGTGCCTGTGTGTGAGAGGGAGAGACAGAGCGTGCCTGTGTGTGAGAGATAGAGACAGGGCGTGCATGTCTGTGAGAGAGAGACTGAGCGTGCATGTCTGTGAGAGAGAGACTGAGCATGCATGTCTGTGAGAGAGAGACAGAGCGTGCATGTTTATGTGTGGGAGAGAGAGAGGCAGAGCATGCCCGCATGTGAGAGAGAGAGACAGAGCCTGTGTGTGTGTGTGTGAGAGAGAGACAGAGCGTGCATGTGTGTGTGAGAGAGACAGAGTGTGCATGTGT
Organism: Carcharodon carcharias; assembly: GCF_017639515.1. NCBI lineage: Eukaryota > Metazoa > Chordata > Chondrichthyes > Lamniformes > Lamnidae > Carcharodon > Carcharodon carcharias. Next base: position 79,389,901 of record NC_054470.1, read on the forward strand.
GTGTGAGAGAGAGAGACAGAGCGAGCGTGTGTGTGTGTGAGAGAGAGAGAGACAGAGCGGGCGTGTGTGTGTGAGAGAGAGACAAAGTGTGTGTGTGTGTGTGAGAGAGAGAGAGACAGAGCATCCGTGTGTGTGTGTGAGAGAGACGTAGCTTGCATGTGTGTGTGAGACAGAAAGGGCGTGCGTGTCTGTGAGACAGAGACTGAGATGCATGTCTGTTAGAGACAGACTGAGCATGCATGTTTGTGAGAGAGAGACTGAGCGTGCGTGTCTGTGTTGGAGACTGAGCATGCGTGTCAGTGAGCGAGAGACAGAGCGTACGTGCCTGTGAGAGAGATAAAGAGAGTGCGTGTCTGCGAGAGACAGAGAGACAGACGTGCGTGTTTGTGTGTGAGAGAGAGGCAGATAGATCATGAGTATGTATGAGAGACAGAGCATGCGCGTGTGTGTGTGCGAGAGAGAGAGACGGAGCGTGCCTGTGTTTTGAGAGAGAGAGACAGAGTGTGCAATTTTGTGAGAGACAGACAGGGTGTGGCTGTCTGTGAGAGAGAGACATATCGTGCATGTAGATGTGTGAGAGAGAGAGAGGCAGAGCATGCCTGCATGTGAGAGAGAGAGACAGAGCCTGCGTGTGTGAGAGACAGACAGAGCATTCGTATTTATGAGAGACAGAGCATGCGCGTATGTGTGTGTGAGAGATAGAGACAGACCGTGCGTGTGTGTGTGAGAGAGAGAGAGACGGAGCGTTTGTGCGTTTGTTTGTGAAAGAGAGAGAGAGCGTGCGTGTGTGTGTGTGAGAGAGAGATAGAGCTTGCTTGTGTGTTTGTGTGAGAGAGACAGATCGCATGTGTGTGTGTGTTAGAGACAGAGCGTGCGTTTGTGTGTGTGAGAAAGAGACAGAGTGTGCATGTGTGTGTCTGAGAGAGAGACAGAGCGTGCATGTGTTTTGAGAGAGAGAGACAGAGCGTGCACATGTGTGTGTGTGAGAGAGAGAGAGACAGAGCGGGCATGTGTGTGTGAGAGAGAGACAAAGCGTGTGTGTGTGTGAGAGCGAGAGACAGAGCAATTGTGTGTGCGTGTGAGAGAGACAGAGCATGCATGTGTGTGTGTGTGAGTGAGAGAGACAGAGCGTGCATGTATATGTGTGAGAGAGAGAGAGGCAGAGCATGCCCGCGTGTGAGAGAGGGAGACAGAGCCTGCCTGTGTGAGAGAGAGACAAACAGATCATGCGCGTGTGTGTGTGTGTGAGAGAGAGAGACTGAGCATGCCTGTGTTTTGAGAGAGAGTGACAGAGCGTACACATGTGTGAGAGACAGACAGGGTGTGGATGTCTGGGACAGAGAGACATAGCATGCATGTATATGTGTGAGAGAGAGAGAGGCAGGGCATGCCCACGTGTGAGAGAGAGAGACAGAGCCTGCCTGTGTGAGAGAGAGACAAACAGAGCATGCGAATGTATGAAGGACAGAGGATGCGCGTGTGTGTGTGTGTGAGAGATAGAGACAGAGCGTGCCTGTGATTTGAGAGAGAGAGACTGAGCGTGCGTGTCTGTGAGAGAGACTGAGCATGCGTGTCAGTGAGAGAGAGACAGAGCGTGCGTGTATATGTGTGGGAGAGAGAGAGGCAGAGCATGCCCACGTGTGAGAGAGAGAGATAGAGCCTCTGTGTGTGTGTGAGAGAGAGACAGAGCGTGCATGTGTGTGTGCGAGAGACAGAGCGTGCATGTGTGTGTGTGTGAGAGAGAGAGACAGAGCGAGCATGTTTATGTGTGGGAGAGAGAGAGGCAGAGCATGCCCGCGTGTGAGAGAGAGAGACAGAGCGTGCATGTGTGCGTGTGAGAGACAGAGCGTGCATGTGTGTGTATGTGAGAGAGAGAGACAGAGCGAGCGTGTGTGTGTTTGAGAGAGAGAGAGACAGAGTGGGCGTGTGTGTGTGAGAGAGAGACAAAGTGTGTGTGTGTGTGAGAGAGAGAGACAGAGCATGCGTGTGTGTGTGTGTGAGAGAGACAGAGCATGCATGTATGTGTGTGAGAGAGAGAGACAGAGCGAGCATGTATATGTGTGAGAGAGAGAGAGGCAGAGCATGCCAGCGTGTGAGAGAGGGAGACAGAGCCTGCCTGTTTGAGAGAGAGACAAAGAGAGCATGCGTCTGTATGAGTGACAGAGCATGCGCATGTGTGTGTTTCAGAGAGAGAGACAGAGCGTGCCTGAGTGTGAGAGAGAGAGACAGAGCGTGCCTGTGTGTGAGAGGGAGAGACAGAGCGTGCCTGTGTATGACAGATAGAGACAGAGCGTGCATGTGTGTGTAAGACAGACAGGGTGTGCGTGTCTGTGAGAGAGAGACTGAGTGTGCGTGTCTGTGAGAGAGACTGAGCATGCGTGCCAGTGAGCGAGAGACAGAGCATGCGTGTCTGTGAGAGAGAGACAGAGCGTGCGTGTCTGCGAGAGAGAGATAGACAGACATGCGTGTGTGTATGTGAGAGAGAGGCAGACAGATCATGAGTATGTATGAGAGACAGAGCATGCGCGTGTGTGTGTGTGTGAGAGGGAGAGACAGAGCGTGCCTGTGTTTTGAGAGAGAGAGACAGAGCGTGCATGTGTGTGAGAGACAGACAGGGTGTGGCTGTCTGTGAGAGAGAGACATATCGTGCATGTATATGTGTGAGAGAGAGAGAGGCAGAGCATGCCTGCATGTGAGAGAGAGAGACAGACCCTGCGTGTGTGAGAGAGAGACGGAGCGTTTGTGTGTGTGTGTGTGTGAGAGAGAGACAGAACGTGTGTGTATGTGTGTGAGAGAGAGACAGAGCATGCGTGTGTGTTTGTGTGAGAGAGACAGATCGCGCGTGTGTGGGTGTGAGAGACAGAGCATGCGTGAGTGTGTGAGAGAGAGACAGAGCATGCATGTGTGTGTGTGAGAGAGAGACAGCGCGTGCATGTGTGTGTGTGAGAGAGAGACAGATCGAGCATCTGTGTGTGAGAGAGAGAGAGACAGAGCGTGCATGTGTGTGTGAGAGAGAGACAGAGCATGCATGTGTGTGAGAGAGAGACAGGGCGTTCCGGTCTGTGAGAGAGAGACAGAGCGTGCGTGTATGTGTGTGAAAGAGAGACAGAGCGTTCGTGTGTGTGTGTGAGAGAGAGACAGATCGTGCGTGTTTGTGTGTGAGAGACAGAGCGTGCGATTGTGTGTGCGAGAGAGAGACAGAGCGTGCATGTGTGTGTGTGAGAGAGAGACCGAGAGTGCGTGTCTGTGAGAGAGACTGAGCGTACGTGTCTGTGAGAGAGAGAGAGAACGTGCATGTCAGTGAGAGAGAGACAGAGCGTGCGTGTCTGTGAGAGAGAGAGAGAACGTGCATGTCGGTGAGAGAGAGACAGAGCGTGTGTGTCTGTGTGAGAGAGTGACAGAGCGTGCATGTGTGTGTGTGTGAGAGAGAGAGTGAGACAGAGCGTGACTGTGTTTGAGAGAGAGAGACTGAGCGTGCATGTGTGTGAGAGGCAGACAGGGCGTGCATGTCTGTGAGAGAGAGACTGAGCGTGCGTGTCTGTGAGAGAGAGACTGAGCATGCATGTCTGTGAGAGAGAGACTGAGCCTGTGTGTCTGTGAGAGAGAATGAGCATGCGTGTCAGTGAGAGAGAGCCTGTGCGTGCCTGTATATGTGTGAGAGAGAGAGAGAGAGGCAGAGCATGCCCGCGTGTGAGAGAGAGAGAGACAGAGCCTGTGTGTGTGTGTGAGAGAGAGACAGAGCGTGCGTGTGTGTGTGAGAGACAGAGCGTGCATGTGTGTGTGTGTGTGTGAGAGAGAGAGAGACAGAGCGAGCGTGTGTGTGTGTGAGAGAGAGAGAGACAGAGCAGGCGTGTGTCTTTGAGAGAGAGACAAAGCATGTGTGTGTGTGAGACAGAGACAGAGCATCCATGTGTGTGTGTGAGAGAGAGACAGAGCATGCATGTGTGTGTGTGTGTGAGAGAGAGAGACAGAGCGAGCATGTATATGTGAGAGAGAGAGAGAGATGCAGAGCATGCCCGCATGTGAGACAGAGAGACAGAGCCTGCCTGTGTGAGAGAGAGACATACAGAGCATGCGAATGTATGAGAGACAGAGCATGCGCGTGTGTGTGTGTGAGAGAGAGAGAGACAGAGCGTGCCTGTGTGTGAGAGGGAGAGACAGAGCGTGCCTGTGTGTGAGAGATAGAGACAGGGCGTGCATGTCTGTGAGAGAGAGACTGAGCGTGCATGTCTGTGAGAGAGAGACTGAGCATGCATGTCTGTGAGAGAGAGACTGAGCATGCGTGTCTGTGAGAGAGAGACAGAGCGTGCATGTGTTTTGTGAGAGAGAGACAGAGCGTGCACATGTGTGAGAGACAGACAGGGTGTGGATGTCTGGGACAGAGAGACATAGCGTGCATGTATATGTGTGAGAGAGAGAGAGGCAGAGCATGCCCGCATGTGACTGAGAAAGACAGAGCCTGCATGTGTGAGAGACAGACAGAGCATTCGTATGTATGAGAGACAGAGCATGCGCGTGTGTGTGTATGTGAGAGAGAGACAGAGCGTGCGTGTCTCTGAGAGAGAGACTGAGCATGTGTGTCTGTGAAAGAAAAACTGAGCATGCTTGTCAGTGAGAGAGAGACAGAGCGTGCATGTATATGTGTGAGAGAGAGAGGCAGAGCATGCCTGCGTGTGAGAGAGAGAGAAAGAGCCTGTGTGTGAGTGAGAGAGAGAGACAGAGCGTGCATGTGTGTGTGAGAGAGAGAGACAGAGAGTGCATTTGTGTGTGTGAGAGAGAGACAGAGAATGCATGTGTGTGTGAGAGAGAGACAGAGCGTGCATGTGTGTGAGAGAGAGAGAGACAGAACGTGCATGTGTGTGAGAGACAGACAGGGCAAGCCGGTCTGTGAGAGAGAGACAGAGCATGTGTGTATGTGTGTGAGAGAGAGACAGAGCGTAGTTTGTGTGTGTGTGAGAGAGAGACAGATCATGTGTGTTTGTGTGTGAGAGCCAGAGCGTGCGTGTGTGTGTGAGAAAGAGAGAGCGCGTGCATCTGTGTGTGTGAGAGAGAGACAGAACATGCCCGAGTGTGAGAGAGAGACACCGCATGATTGTGTGTGAGAGATAGGCAGAGTGTGCGTGTGTGTTTGTGCGAGAGAGGTAGAGCATGCGTGTGTTTGTGTCTGAGAGATAGATAGAGCATGCATGTGTGTGTGTGAGAGAGAGACAGCGCGTGCGTGTGTGTGTGTGAGAGAGAGACAGAGCGTGAGTTTATATGTGTGAGAGAGAGACAGAACTTACATTTATATGTGTGAGAGAGAGAGAGACAGAGATTGCCCGAGTGTGAGAGAGAGACAGCGCATGCTTGTGTATGAGAGAGGCAGAGCGTGAGTGTCTGTGTGTGTGAGAGAGACAAAGTGAGCCTGCGTGTGTGAGAGAGAGAGACAGACAGTGCATGCGTATGTATGAGAGACAGAGCATGTGCGTCTGTGTGTGTGAGAGAGAGAGACAGAGCGTGCCTGTGTGTGAGAGAGAGAGAGGGAGCTTGCATGTGCGTGAGAGACAGACAGGGCGTGCCTGCCTGTGAGAGAGAGACTGAGCTTGCGTGTATGTGTGTGAGAGAGAGAGAGACAGTGCGTGCGTGCATATTTGTGAGAGTTAGAGAGGCAGAGCATGCCCGTGTGTGAGAGAGAGAGACAGAGCCAGTGTGTGAGAGACAGACAGACAGAGCATGCGTATGTATGAGAGACAGAGCATGCGCGTGTGAGTGTGTGTGAGAGAGAGAGACAGAGCGTGCCTGTGTGTGAGGGAGAGAGACAGAGCATGCCTGTGTGTAAGAGAGAGAGGCAGAGCGTGCCTGTGTGTGAGAGAGAGACTGAGCGTGCGTGTATATGTTTGAGAGAGAGACCGAGCGTGCGTGTCTGTGAGAGGGAGACTGAGCGTGTGTGTCTGTGAGAGAGAGACAGAGCGTGCATGTCTCTGAGAGAGAGGCAGAGCGTGCGTGTCTGTGAGAGAGAGAGAGACAGAGCGTGCATGTGTGTGAGAGAGAGACAGAGCGTGCGTGTCTGTTAGAGAGAGGCAGAGCGTGCGTGTCTGTGAGAAAGTGACAGATTGTGCCTGTGTGTGTGTGAGAGAGAGACAGGGCGTGCATGTGTGTGTGAGAGAGAGACAGAGCGTGCGCGTGTGTGGCTGCGAGAGAGACAGAGATTGCGTGTCTGTGAGAGAGAGAGACAGAGCGTGCGTGCGTGTGTGAGAGAGAGAGACAGACAGAGCATGCGTATGTATGAGAGACAGAGCATGCACCTGTGTGTGTGTGAGAGAGAGAGACAGAGCGTGCCTGTGTGTGGGAGAGAGAGACAGAGCGTGCATGTGTATGAGAGGCAGACAGGGCGTGAATGTCTGTGAGAGAGATACTGAGCGTGCGTGTCTGTGAGAGAGAGACTGAGCATGCGTGTCTGTGAGAGAGAGACTGAGCATGCGTGTCAGTGAGAGAGAGACAGAGCGTGCATGTATATGTGTGGGAGAGAGAGAGGCAGAGCATGCCCGCGTGTGAGAGAGAGAGATAGAGCCTGTGTGTGTGTGAGAGAGAGAGACAGAGCGTGCATGTGTGTGTGTGAGAGACAGAGCATGCATGTGTGTGTGTGTGAGAGAGAGAGCCAGAGCGAGCATATGTGTGTGTGAGAGAGAGAGAGACAGAGCCGGCATGTGTGTGTGAGAGAGAGACAAAGCGTGTGTGTGTGTGTGAGAGCGAGAGACAGAGCAATCGTGTGTGTGCGTGTGAGAAAGACAGAGCATGCATGTGTGTGTGTGTGAGAGAGAGAGACAGAGCGAGCATGTATATGTGTGAGAGAGAGAGAGGCAGAGCATGCCCGTGTGTGAGAGAGGGAGACAGAGCCTGCCTGTGTGAGAGAGAGACAAACAGATCATGCGCGTGTGTGTGTGTGTGAGAGAGAGAGACAGAGCGTGCCTGTGTTTTGAGAGAGAGAGACAGAGCGTGCTCATGTGTGAGAGACAGACAGGCTGTGGATGTCTGGGACAGAGAGACCTAGCGTGCATGTATATGTGTGAGAGAGAGAGAGGCAGAGCATGCCCGCGTGTGAGGGTGATAGACAGAGCCTGCATGTGTGAGAGACAGACAGAGCATTCGTATGTATGAGAGACAGAGCATGCGTGTGTGTGTGTATGTGAGAGAGAGACAGAGCGTGCGTGTCTGTGAGAGAGAGACTGAGCATGCGTGTCTGTGAGAGAGAAACTGAGCATGCGTGTCAGTGAGAGAGAGACAGAGCATGCATGTATATGTGTGAGAGAGAGAGAGAGGCAGAGCATGGCTGCGTGTGAGAGAGAGAAACAGAGCCTGTGTGTGTGTGAGAGAGAGAGACAGAGCGTGCGTGTGTGTGTGAGAGACAGAGCGTGCATGTGTGTGTGTGTGTGAGAGAGAGAGACAGATCGAGCATGTGTGTGTGTGAGAGAGAGAGAGACAGAGCGGGCGTTTGACTGTTAGAGAGAGACAAAGTGTGTGTGTGTGTGTGAGAGAGAGACAGAGCATGCAATGTGTGTGTGTGTGACAGAGACAGAGCATGCATGTGTGTGTGTGAGAGAGAGAGACAGAGCGAGCATGTATATGTGTGAGAGAGAGATTGAGGCAGAGCATGCCCGCGTGTGAGACAGAGAGACAGAGCCTACCTGTGTGAGAGAGAGACAAACAGAGCATGCGAATTTATGAGAGACAGAGCATGCGCGTGTGTGCGTGTGAGAGAGAGAGACAGAGCGTGCCTGTGTGTGAGAGGGAGAGACAGAGAGTGCCTGTGTGTGAGAGATAGAGAGAGAGCGTGCATGTGTGTGAGAGACAGACAGGGCATGCGTATCTGTGAGAGAGAGACTGAGCGTGCATGTCTGTGAGAGAGAGACTGAACATGCGTTTCTGTGAGAGAGAAACTGAGCGTGCGTGTCTGTGAGAGAGACTGAGCATGCATGTCAGTGAGAGAGAGACAGAGCATGCATGTCTGTGAGAGAGAGACAGAGCGTGCGTGTCTGTGAGAGAGAGACAGAGCGTGCATGTCTGCGAGAGGGAGAGAGACAGAGCTTGCGTGTGTGTATGTGAGAGAGAGGCAGACAGATCATGAGTATTTATGAGAGACAGAGCATGCGCGTGTGTGTGTGTATGAGAGAGAGAGACAGAGCATGCCTGTGTTTTGAGAGAGAGAGAGACAGAGCGTGCATGTGTGTGAGAGACAGACAGGGTGTGGATGTCTGGGAGAGAGAGTCATAGCGTGCATATATATGTGTGAGAGAGAGAGAGGCAGAGCAAACCCGCGTGTGAGAGACAGAGACAAAGCCTGCGTGTGTGAGAGACAGACAGAACATTCGTATATATGAGAGACAGAGCATGCATGTGTGTGTGTGTGAGAGAGAGAGAGAGAGCGTGCGTGTGTGTGTGAGAGAGAGACAGAGCACGCGTGTGTGTTTGTGAGAGAGAGACAGATAGCGTGTGTGTGTGTGAGAGACAGAGCGTGCGTGTGTGTGTGTGAGAAAGAGACAGAGCATGCATGTGTGTGTGTGAGAGAGAGACAGAGCGTGCATGTGTGTGTGTGAGAGAGAGACAGAGCGTGCATGTGTGTGTGTGAGAGAGAGACAGAGCGTGCATGTGTGTGAGAGAGAGAGACAGACTTTGCGTGTGTTTGAGAGACAGACAGGGCGAGCCGGTCTGTGAGAGAGAGACAGAGCATGTGTGTATGTGTGTGAGAGAGAGACAGAGCGTAGTGTGTGTGTGTGTGAGAGAGAGACGGATCATGCGTGTTTGTGTGTGAGAGACAGAGCGTGCGTGTGTGTGTGTATGAAAGAGAGAGCGAGTGCATGTTTGTGTGTGAGAGAGAGACAGAACATGCCCGAGTGTGAGAGAGAGACAGCGCATGCTTTTGTGTGAGAGCTAGGCAGAGTGTGCGTGTGTGTTTGTGAGAGAGAGGCTGAGCGTGCATGTGTGTGTCTGAGAGATAGATAGAGCATGCGTGTGTGTGTGTGAGAGAGAGACAGAGCATGTGTGTGTGTGTGTGTGAGAGGGAGACAGAGCATGCGTGTATATGTGTGAGAGAGAGACAGAACGTGCGTTTATATGTGTGAGAGAGAGAGACAGAGATTGCTCGAGTGTGAGAGAGAGACAGCGCATGCTTGTGTATGAGAGAGAGGCAGAGCGTGTGTGTGTGTGTGTGAGAGAGACAAAGTGAGCCTGTGTGTGTGAGAGAGAGAGACAGACAGAGCATGCATATGTATGAAAGACAGAGCATGCGCGTCTGTGTGTGTGAGAGAGAGAGACAGAGCGTGCCTGTGTGTGAGAGAGAGAGAGGGAGCTTGCATGTGTGTGAGAGACAGACAGGGCATGCCTGCCTGTGAGAGAGAGAATGAGCGTGCGTGTATATTTGTGAGAGAGAGAGAGACAGTGCATGCGTGTATATTTGCGAGAGATAGAGAGGCAGAGCATGCCCGTGTGTGAGAGAGAGAGACAGAGCCAGCGTTTGTGAGAGACAGACAGACAGAGCATGCGTATGTATGAGAGACAGAGCATGTGCGTGTGTGTGTGTGTGAGAGAGAGAGACAGAGCTTGCCTGTGTGTGAGAGAGAGAGACAGAGCATGCCTGTGTGTAAGAGAGAGAGGCAGAGCGTGCCTGTGTGTGAGAGAGAGACTGAGCGTGCATGTATATGTTTGAGAGAGAGACTGAGCGTGCGTGTCTGTGAGAGGGAGACTGAGTGTGCGTGTCTGTGAGAGAGAGACTGAGGGTGTGTGTCTGTGAGAGAGAGACAGAGGATGCATGTCTCTGATAGAGCGGCAGAGCATGCGTGTCTGTGAGAGAGAGAGAGAGACAGAGCATGCATGAGTGTGAGAGAGAGACAGGGCGTGCATGTCTGGTAGAGAGAGGCAGAGCGTGCGTGTCTGTGAGAGAGAGACAGACTGTGTGTGTGTGTGTGAGAGAGAGAGACAGAGTGTGCATGTGTGTGTGAGAGAGAGACTGAGCGTGCGTGTCTGTGAGAGAGAGATTGAGCATGCATGTCTGTGAGAGAGAGACTGAGCGTGCGTGTCTGTGAGAGAGAGACTGAGCGTGCATGTCTGTGAGAAAGACTGAGAATGCGTGTCAGTGAGAGAGAGACAGTGCGTGCATGTATATGTGTGGGAGAGAGAGAGGCAGAGCATGCCCGCGTGTGAGAGAGAGAGACAGAGCCTGTGTGTGTGTGTGAGAGAGAAACAGAGTGTGCATGTGTGTGTGAGAGAGACAGAGCGTGCATGTGTGTGTGTGAGAGAGAGAGAGACAGTGCGATCGTGTATGTGTGTGAGAGAGAGAGAGACAGAGCGGGCATGTGTGTGTGAGAGAGAGACAAAGCGTGTGTGTGTGTGTGAGAGAGAGAGACAGAGCATGCATGTGTGTGTGTGTGAGAGAGTCAGAGCACGCATGTGTGTGTGTGAGAGAGAGAGAGACACAGCGAGCATGTATATGTGTGAGAGAGAGAGAGGCAGAGCATGCCCACGTGTGAGAGAGGGAGACAGAGCGTGCCTGTGTGAGAGAGAGACAAACAGAGCATGCGCGTGTGTGTGTGTGTGTGAGAGAGAGAGAGACAGAGCGTGCATGTGTGTGAGAGACAGACAAGGTGTGGATGTCTGGGACAGAGAGACATAGCGTGCATGTATATGTGTGAGAGAGAGAGAGGCAGAGCATGGCCGCATGTGAAAGAGAGAGACAGAGCCTGCGTGTGTGAGAGACAGACAGAGCATTCGTATGTATGAGAGACAGAGCATGCGCGTTGTGTGTGTGAGAGAGAGACAGAACGTGCCTGTGTGAGAGAGAGGGACAGAGCATGCATGTGTGTGAGAGACAGACAGGGCGTGCCGGTCTGTGAGAGAGAGACAGAGCGTGCATGTATACGTGTGAGAGAGAGAGAGAGGCAAGACATGCCCACATGTGAGAGAGAGTGACAGAGCCTGCGTGTGTGAGAGAGAGACAGACAGATCATGCGTATGTATGAGAGACAGAGCATGTGCGCATGTGTGTATGAGAGACGGAGACAGAGCGAGCGTGTATGTGTGTGAGAGAGAGAGAGACAGAGCGGGCATGTGTGTGTGAGAGAGAGACAAAGCGTGTGTGTGTGTGAGAGCGATACAGAGCACGCATGTGTATGTGTGTGAGAGAGAGAGACAGAGCGAGCATATATATGTGTGAGAGAGAGACAGAGGATGCGTGTGTGTTTGTGAGAGAGAGACAGATCACGTGTGTGTGTGTGTGAGAGAAAGAGCGTGCGTGTGTGTGTGTGAGAAAGAGACAAAGCGTGCATGTGTGTGTGTGTGAGAGAGACAGAGCGTGCATGTGTGTATGTGAGAGAGAGGCAGACAGATCATGAGTATGTATGAGAGACAGAGCATGCGCGTGTGTGTGTGTGTGAGAGAGAGAGACAGAGCGTGCCTGTGTTTTGAGAGAGAGAGACAGAGCATGCATGTGTGTGAGAGACAGACAGGGTGTAGATGTCGGGAACAGAGAGACATAGCGTGCATGTATATGTGTGAGAGAGAGAGAGGCAGAGCGTGCCCGCGTGTGTGAGAGAGAGACAGAGCCTGCGTGTGTGAGAGACAGACAGAGCATTCTTATGTATGAGAGAAAGAGCATGCGCTTGTGTGTGTGTGAGAGAGAGAGACAGAGCGTGCGTGTGTATGTGAGAGAGAGACAGAGCATTTGTGTGTGTGTGTGTGAGAGAGAGACAGAGCGTGCGTGTATGTGTGTGAGAGAGAGACAGAGCGTGCGTGTGTGTATGTGAGAGAGAGGCAGACAGATCATGAGTATGTATGAGAGACAGAGCATGCGCGTGTGTGTGTGTGAGAGAGAGAGAGACAGAGCGTGCCTGTGTTTTGAGAGAGAGAGACAGAGCGTGCATGTGTGTGAGAGACAGACAGGGTGTAGATGTCGGGGATTGAGAGACATAGCGTGCATGTATATGTGTGAGAGAGAGAGAGGCAGAGCGTGTCCGCGTGTGAGAGAGAGAGACAGAGCATTCGTATGTATGAGACAGAGAATGCGCGTGTGTGTGTGTGAGAGAGAGAGACAGAGCGTGCGTGTGTGTGAGAGAGAGACAGAGCATTTGTGTGTGTGTGTGTGAGAGAGAGACAGAGCGTGCGTGTATGTGTGTGAGAGAGAGACAGAGCATGCATGTGTTTTTGTGAGAGAGAGACAGATCGCGCGTGTGTGTGTGAGAGACAGAGCGTGCGTGTTTGTGTGTGAGAGACAGAGCGTGCGTGTGTGTTTGTGAGAAAGAGACAGCGCGTGCATGTGTGTGTGTGAGAGCGAGACAGAGCATTCCCGAGTGTGAGAGAGAGACAGCGCATGCTTGTGTCTGAGAGATAGATAAAGCACGCGTGTGTGTGTGTGTGAGAGAGACAGAGCGTGCATGTGTGTGTGTGAGAGAGAGACAGAGCATGTGTGTGTGTGTGTGTGAGAGAGACAAAGTGAGCCTGCGTGTGTGAGAGAGAGAGACAGACAGAGCATGCGTATGTATGAAAGACAGAGCATGCGCGTCTGTGTGTGTGAGAGAGAGAGACAGAGCGTGCCTGTGTGTGAGAGAGAGAGAGGGAGCTTGCATGTGTGTGAGAAACAGACAGGGCGTGCCTGCCTATGAGAGAGAGACTGAGCGTGAGTATATATGTGTGAGAGAGAGAGAGACAGTGCGTGCGCGTATTTTTGTGAGAGATAGAGAGGCAGAGCATGCCCGTGTGTGAGAGAGAGAGACAGAGCCTGTGTGTGTGAGAGACAGACAGACAGAGCATGCGTATTTATGAGAGACAGAGCATGGGCGTGTGTGTGTGTGTGTGAGAGAGAGAGACAAAGAATGCCTGTGTGTAAGAGAGAGAGGCAGAGCGTGCCTTTGTGTGAGAGAGAGACTGACCGTGCGTGTATATCTTTGAGTGAGAGACTGAGCGTGCGTGTCTGTAAGAGGGAGACTGAGCGTGCGTGTCTGTGAGAGAGAGACTGAGCGTGTGTGTCTGTGAGAGAGAGACAGAGCGTGCATGTCTCTGAGAGAGAGGCAGAGCGTGCGTGTCTGCGAGAGAGAGAGAGAGACAGAGCATGCATGTGTGTGAGAGAGAGACAGAGCTTGCGTGTCTGTTAGAGAGAGGCAGAGCATGCGTGTCTGTGAGAGAGAGACAGACTGTGCGTGTGTGTGTGTGAGAGAGAGACAGATCATGCATGTGTGTGTGAGAGAGAGACAGAGCGTGCACGTGTGTGGCTGCGAGAGAGACAGAGCGTGCGTGTCTGTGAGAGAGAGAGAGACAGAGCGTGTGTGTGGGTGTGTGAGAGAGAGACAGACAGAGCATGCGTATGTATGAGAGACAGAGCATGCGCGTATGTGTGTGTGTGAGAGAGAGAGACAGAGCGTGCATTTGTGTGATGGCAGACAAGGCGTGCATGTCTGTGAGAGAGAGACTGAGCGTGTGTGTCTGTGAGAGAGACTGAGCATGCGTGTCAGTGAGAGAGAGACAGAGCATGCATGTATATGTGTGGGATAGAGAGAGGCAGAGCATGCCTGCGTGTGAGAGAGAGAGACAGAGCCTCTGTGTGTGTGTGAGAGAGAGACAGCGCGTGCATGTGTGTGTGAGAGAGAGAGAAAGAGAGTGCATGTGTGTGTGTGAGAGAGAGACCGAGCATGCGTGTCTGTGAGAGAGACTGAGCGTTCGTGTCTGTGAGAGAGAGAGAGACAGAGCATGCATGTGTGTGAGAGAGAGACAGAGCGTGCGTGTCTGTGAAAGAGAGGCAGAGCGTGCGTGTCTGTGAAAGAGAGACAGACTGTGCATGTGTGTGTGTGAGAGAGAGAAAGAGCTTGCATGTTTGTGTGAGAGAGAGACAGAGCGTGCCCCTGTGTGGCTGCGAGAGAGACAGAGCATGCGTGCGTGTCTGTGAGAGAGAGAGAGAACGTGCTGTCGGTGAGAGAGAGACAGAGCGTGCTTGTCTGTGTGAGAGAGAGTGACAGAGCGTGCATTTGTGTGTGTGAGAGAGAGACAGACAGAGCATGCTTATGTATGAGAGACAGAGCATGCGCGTGTGTGTGTGTGTGAAAGAGAGAGACAGAGCGTGCCTGTGTGTGAGAGGCAGATAGGGCGTGCATGTCTGTGAGAGAGAGACTGAGCGTGCATGTCTGTGAGAGAGAGACTGAGCATGCGTGTCTGTGAGAGAGAAACTGAGCGTCCGTGTCTGTGAGAGAGACTGAGCATGCGTGTCAGTGAGAGAGAGACAGAGCGTGCATGTCTGTGAGAGAAACTGAGCATGCGTGTCAGTGAGAGACAGACAGAGCGTGCATGTATATGTGTGAGAGGGAGAGAGAGGCAGAGCATGCCTGCGTGTGAGAGGGAGAGAGAGACAGAGCCTGTGTGTGTGTGTGAGAGAGAGACAGAGCGTGCGTGTGTGTGTGAGAGACAGAGCGTGCATGTGTGTGTGTGTGTGAGAGAGAGAGACAGAGCGGGCGTTTGTCTGTGAGAGAGAGACAAAGCGTGTGTGTGTCTGTGAGAGAGAGACAGAGCATGCGTGTGTGTGTGTGTGAGATTGACAGACTGTGCATTTGTGTGTGTGAGAGAGAGACAGATCGTGCATGTGTGTGTGAGAGAGAGACAGAGCATGCGCGTGTGTGGCTGCGAGAGAGACAGAGCGTGCGTGTCTGTGAGAGAGAGAGAGACAGAGCGTGCGTGTGTGTGTGAGAGAGAGACAGACAGAGCATGTGTATGTATGAGAGACAGAGCATGCACGTGTGTGTGTGTGAGAGAGAGAGACAGAGCGTGCATGTGTGTGTGAAAGAAAGACGGAGCGTTTGTGTGTGTGTGTGTGAGAGAGAGAGACAGAGCGTGCGTGTATGTGTGTGAGAGACAGAGCGTGCGTGTGTGTGAGAAAGAGACAGAGCGTGCATGTGTGTGTGTGTGAGAGAGAGACAGAGCGTGCATGTGTGTGTGTGAGAGAGAGACAGAGCGTTCATGTGTGTGTGAGAGAGAGACAGAGCGTGCATGTGTGTGAGAGAGAGAGACTGAGCGTGCATGTGTGTGAGCGACAGACAGGGCGTGCCGGTCTGTGAGAGAGAGACAGAGCGTGCGTGTATGTGTATGAAAGAGAGACAGAGCGTTCGTGTGTGTGTGTGAGAGAGAGACAGATCGTGCGTGTTTGTGTGTGAGAGACAGAGCGTGCGTGTGTGTGTGTGAGAGAGAGACCGAGCGTGCGTGTATGTGTATGAAAGAGAGACAGATCATTCGTGTGAGTGTGTGAGAGAGAGACAGATCGTCCGTGTTTGTGTGTGAGAGACAGAGCGTGCGTGTGTGTGTGTGAGAGAGAGACCGAGCGTGCGTGTCTGTGAGAGAGACTGAGCGTGCGTGTCTGTGAGAGAGAGACAGAGCATGCATGTCTCTGAGAGAGAGGCAGAGCATGCGTGTCTGTGAGATAGAGAGAGAGAGACAGAGCATGCATGTGTGTGAGAGAGAGACAGAGCGTGCGCATCTGTGAGAGAGAGGCAGAGCATGCGTGTCTGTGAAAGAGAGACAGACTGTGCATGTGTGTGTGTGAGAGAGAGACAGAGCTTGCATGTGTGTGAGAGAGAGACAGAGCGTGCCCCTGTGTGGCTGCGAGAGAGACAGAGCATGCGTGCGTGTCTGTGAGAGAGAGAGAGAATGTGCTGTCGGTGAGAGAGAGACAGAGCGTGCGTGTCTGTGTGAGAGAGATTGACAGAGCGTGCATGTGTGTGTGTGAGAGAGAGACAGACAGAATATGCGTATGTATGAGAGACAGAGCATGCGCGCGTGTGTGTGTGAAAGAGAGAGAGAGAGCATGCCTGTGTGTGAGAGAGAGACAGAGCGTGCATGTGTGTGAGAGGCAGACAGGGCATGCATGTCTGTGAGAGAGAGACTGAGCATGCGTGTCTGTGAGAGAGAGACTGAGCATGCGTGTCTGTGAGAGATAAACTGAGCGTGCGTGTCTGTGAGAGAGACTGAGCATGCGTGTCAGTGAGAGAGAGACAGAGCATGCATGTAAATGTGTGAGAGAGAGAGAGAGAGGCAGAGCATGCCCGCGTGTGAGAGAGAGAGACAGAGCCTGTGTGTGTGTGTGAGAGAGAGACAGAGCGTGCGTGTGTGTGTGAGAGACAGAGCGTGCATGTGTGTGTGTGTGAGAGAGAGAGACAGAGCGAGCGAGTGTGTGTGTGAGAGAGAGAGAGACAGAGCAGGCGTGTGTCTGTGAGAGAGAGACAAACGTGTGTGTGTGTGTGAGAGAGAGACAGAGCATGCGTGTGTGTATGTGTGAGAGAGACAGAGCATGCATGTGTGTGTGTGTGAGAGAGAGAGACAGAGTGAGCATGTATATGTGTGAGGGAGAGAGAGAGAGGCAGAGCATGCCCACGTTTGAGAGAGAGAGACAGAGCCTGCCTGTGTGAGAGAGAGACAAACAGAAGATGCGAATGTATGAGAGACAGAGCATGCGCGTGTGTGTGTGTGAGAGAGAGAGACAGAGCGTGCCTGTGTATGAGAGGGAGAGACAGGGCGTGCCTGTGTGTGAGAGATAGAGACAGAGCATGCATGTGTGTGAGAGACAGACAGGGCGTGCGTGTCTGTGCGAGAGAGACTGAGCGTGCATGTCTGTGAGAGAGAGACTGAGCATGCGTCTCTGTGAAAGAGAGACTGAGCGTGCGTGTCTTTGAGAGAGACTGAGCATGCGTGTCAGTGAGAGTGAGACAGAGCGTGCATGTCTGTGAGAGAGAGATAGAGCGTGCGTGTCTGTGAGAGAGAGACAGAGCGTGCATGTCTGCGAGAGAGAGAGAGACAGAGCGTTCATGTGTGTATGTGAGAGAGAGGCAGACAGATCATGAGTATGTATGAGAGACAGAGCATGCATGTGTGTGTGTGTGTGTGAGAGAGACAGAGTGTGCCCATATTTTGAGAGAGAGAGACAGAGCGTGCATGTGTGGGAGAGACAGAAAGGGTGTGGATTTCTGGGAGAGAGAGACATATCGTGCATGTATATGTGTGAGAGAGAGAGAGGCAGAGCATGCCCGCGTGTGAGAGAGAGAGACAGAGCCTGCGTGTGTGAGAGACAGACAGAGCATTCGTATGTATGAAAGACAGAGCATGCGCGTGTGTGTGTGTGAGAGAGAGACAGAGCATTTGTGTGTGCGTGTTTGAGAGAGACAGAGCGTGAGTGTATGTGTGTGAGAGAGAGACAGAGCGTGCGTTTGTTTGCGAGAGAGAGACAGATCGCGCTTGTGTGTGTGAGAGACAGAGCATGCGTGTGAGTGTGTTTGTGAGAGAGAGACAGATTGTGCGTATTTGTGTGTGAGAGACAGAGCGTGCGTGTGTGTGTGTGAGAAAGAGAAAGCGCGTGCATGTGTGTGTGTGAGAGAGAGACAGAGCATGCCCGAGTGTGAGAGAGAGACAGTGCATGCTTGTTTGTGAGAGAGAGGCAGAGCGTGCGTGTGTGTGAGAGAGAGAGACGGAGCCTGCGTTTGTGAGAGACAGAAAGAGCATTCATATGTATGAGAGAGAGAGCATGCGCGTATGTGTGTGTGAGAGATAGAGACAGAGCGTGCATGTGTGTGTGAGAGAAAGATGGAGCGTTTGTGTGTGTGTGTGTGTGAAAGAGAGACAGAGCGTGCGTGTATGTGTGTGAGAGAGAGACAGAGCGTGCATGTGTGTTTGCGTGAGAGAGACAGATCGCGCGTGTGTGTGTGTGTGAGAGACAGAGCGTGCGTGCGTGTGTGTGAGAAAGAGACAGAGCGTGCATGTGTGTGTGTGTGTGAGAGAGAGACAGAGCATGCATGTGTGTGTGTTAGAGAGAGACAGAGCGTGCATGTGTGTGTGAGAGAGAGGGACAGAGCGTGCATGTGTGTGAGAGAGAGAGTCAGAGCGTGCATGTGTGTGAGAGACAGACAGGGCGTGCCGGTCTGTGAGAGAGAGACAGAGCGTGTGTGTGTGTGTGTGAGAGGGAGACAGAGCATGCGTGTATATGTGTGAGAGAGAGACAGAACGTGCGTTTATATGTGTGAGAGAGAGAGAGACAGAGATTGCTCGAGTGTGAGAGAGAGACAGCGCATGCTTGTGTATGAGAGAGAGGCAGAGCGTGTGTGTGTGTGAGAGAGAGAGAGACAGAGCGGGCGTGTGTCTGTGAGAGAGAGACAAAGCGTGTGTGTGTGTGTGTGAGAGAGAGACAGAGCATGCGTGTGTGTATGTGTGAGAGAGACAGAGCATGCATGTGTGTGTGTGTGAGAGAGAGAGACAGAGTGAGCATGTATATGTGTGAGGGAGAGAGAGAGAGGCAGAGCATGCCCGCGTGTGAGAGAGAGAGACAGAGCCTGCCTGTGTGAGAGAGAGACAAACAGAAGATGCGAATGTATGAGAGACAGAGCATGCGCGTGTGTGTGTGTGAGAGAGAGAGACAGAGCGTGCCTGTGTATGAGAGGGAGAGAAAGGGCGTGCCTGTGTGTGAGAGATAGAGACAGAGCATGCATGTGTGTGAGAGACAGACAGGGCGTGCGTGTCTGTGCGAGAGAGACTGAGCGTGCATGTCTGTGAGAGAGAGACTGAGCATGCATCTCTGTGAAAGAGAGACTGAGCGTGCGTGTCTTTGAGAGAGACTGAGCATGCGTGTCAGTGAGAGAGAGACAGAGCGTGCATGTCTGTGAGAGAGAGACAGAGCGTGCATGTCTGTGAGAGAGAGACAGAGCGTGCATGTCTGCGAGAGAGAGAGAGACAGAGCGTTCATGTGTGTATGTGAGAGAGAGGCAGACAGATCATGAGTATGTATGAGAGACAGAGCATGCATGTGTGTGTGTGTGTGTGTGTGAGAGAGAGACAGAGCGTGCCTGTGTTTTGAGAGAGAGAGACAGAGCGTGCATGTGTGTGAGAGACAGAAAGGGTGTGGATTTCTGGGAGAGAGAGACATATCGTGCATGTATATGTGTGAGAGAGAGAGACAGAGCCTGCGTGTGTGAGAGACAGACAGAGCATTCGTATGTATGAAAGACAGAGCATGCGCGTGTGTGTGTGTGAGAGAGAGACAGAGCATTTGTGTGTGTGTGTTTGAGAGAGACAGAGCATGAGTGTATGTGTGTGAGAGAGAGACAGAGCATGCGTGTTTGTTTGTGAGAGAGAGACAGATCGCGCTTGTGTGTGTGAGAGACAGAGCATGCGTGTGAGTGTGTTTGTGAGAGAGAGACAGATCGTGCGTATTTGTGTGTGAGAGACAGAGCGTGCGTGTGCGTGTGTGAGAGAGACAGCGCGTGCATGTGTGTGTGTGAGAGAGAGACAGAGCATGCCCGAGTGTGAGAGAGAGACAGCGCATGCTTGTTTGTGAGAGAGAGGCAGAGCGTGCGTGTGTGTGTGTGAGAGAGAGAGACAGAGCGTGCCTGTGTTTTGAGAGAGAGACAGAGCGTGCATGTGTGTGAGAGACAGACAGGGTGTAGCTGTCTGCAAGAGAGAGACATAGCGTGCATGTATATGTGTGAGAGAGAGAGAGGCAGAGCATGCCTGCGTGTGAGAGAGAGAGACAGAGCCTGCGTTTGTGAGAGACAGAAAGAGCATTCATATGTATGAGAGAGAGAGCATGCGCGTATGTGTGTGTGAGAGATAGAGACAGAGCGTGCATGTATGTGTGAGAGAAAGATGGAGTGTTTGAGTGTGTGTGTGTGTGAAAGAGAGACAGAGCGTGCGTGTATGTGTGTGAGAGAGAGACAGAGCGTGCATGTGTGTTTGCGTGAGAGAGACAGATCGCGCATGTGTGTGTGTGTGAGAGACAGAGCGTGCGTGTGTGTGTGAGAAAGAGACAGAGCGTGCATGAGTGTGTGTGTGTGAGAGAGAGACAGAGCATGCATGTGTGTGTGTGAGAGAGAGACAGAGCGTGCATGTGTGTGTGAGAGAGAGAGACAGAGCGTGCATGCGTGTGAGAGACAGACAGGGCGTGCCGGTCTGTGAGAGAGAGACAGAGCGTGTGTGTGTGTGTGTGTGTGAGAGGGAGACAGAGCATGCGTGTATATGTGTGAGAGAGAGACAGAACGTGCGTTTATATGTGTGAGAGAGAGAGAGACAGAGATTGCTCGAGTGTGAGAGAGAGACAGCGCATGCTTGTGTATGAGAGAGAGGCAGAGCGTGTGTGTGTGTGAGAGAGACAAAGTGAGCCTGCGTGTGTGAGAGAGAGAGACAGACAGAGCATGCGTATGTATGAAAGACAGAGCATGCGCGTCTGTGTGTGTGAGAGAGAGAGACAGAGCGTGCCTGTGTGTGAGAGAGAGAGAGGGAGTTTGCATGTGTGTGAGAGACAGACAGGGCATGCCTGCCTGTGAGAGAGAGACTGAGCGTGCGTGTATATTTGTGAGAGAGAGAGAGACAGTGCATGCGTGTATATTTGCGAGAGATAGAGAGGCAGAGCATCCCCTTGTATGGGAGAGAGAGACAGAGCCAGCGTTTGTGAGAGACAGACAGACAGAGCATGCGTATGTATGAGAGACAGAGCATGTGCGTGTGTGTGTGTGAGAGAGAGAGACAGAGCTTGCCTGTGTGTAAGAGAGAGAGGCAGAGCGTGCCTGTGTGTGAGAGAGAGACTGAGCGTGCATGTATATGTTTGAGAGAGAGACTGAGTGTGCGTGTCTGTGAGAGAGAGACTGAGGATGTATGTCTGTGAGAGAGAGACAGAGGGTGCATATCTCTGATAGAGAGGCAGAGCGTGCGTGTCTGTGAGAGAGAGAGAGAGACAGAGCATGCATGTGTGTGAGAGAGAGACAGGGCGTGCATGTCTGGTAGAGAGAGGCAGAGCGTGCGTGTCTGTGAGAGAGACAGACTGTGTGTGTGTTTGTGTGTGAGAGAGAGAGACGGAGCGTGCGTGTCTGTGAGAGAGAGACTGAGCGTGCGTGTCTGTGAGAGAGAGACTGAGCGTGCGTGTCTGTGAGAAAGACTGAGAATGCGTGTCAGTGAGAATGAGACAGTGCGTGCATGTATATGTGTGGGAGAGAGAGAGGCAGAGCATGCCCGCGTGTGAGAGAGAGAGACAGAGCCTGTGTGTGTGTGTGGGAGAGAAACAGATTGTGCATGTGTGTGTGTGAGAGACAGAGCGTGCATGTGTGTGTGTGTGAGAGAGAGAGAGACAGTGCGATCGTGTATGTGTGTGAGAGAGAGAGAGACAGAGCGGGCATGTGTGTGTGAGAGAGAGAGACAAAGCGTGTGTGTGTGTGTGAGAGAGAGAGACAGAGCATGCGTGTGTGTGTGTGTGAGAGAGTCAGAGCACGCATGTGTGTGTGTGTGAGAGAGAGAGACAGAGCGAGCATGTATATGTGTGAGAGAGAGAGAGGCAGAGCATGCCCACGTGTGAGAGAGGGAGACAGAGTGTGCCTGTGTGAGAGAGAGACAAACAGAGCATGCGCGTGTGTGTGTGTGTGAGAGAGAGAGAGACAGAGCGTGCATGTGTGTGAGAGACAGACAGGGTGTGGATGTCTGGGACAGAGAGACATAGCGTGCATGTATATGTGTGAGAGAGAGAGGCAGAGCATGGCCGCGTGTGAGAGAGAGAGACAGAGCCTGCGTGTGTGAGAGACAGACAGAGCATTCGTATGTATGAGAGACAGAGCATGCGCGTTGTGTGTGTGAGAGAGAGACAGAACGTGCCTGTGTGTGAAAGAGAGGGACAGAGCATGCATGTGTGTGAGAGACAGACAGGGCGTGCCGGTCTGTGAGAGAGAGACAGAGCGTGCATGTATATGTGTGAGAGAGAGAGAGGCAAGACATGCCCACATGTGAGAGAGAGTGACAGAGCCTGCGTGTGTGAGAGAGAGACAGACAGATCATGCGTATGTATGAGAGACAGAGCATGTGCGCAAGTGTGTATGAGAGACGGAGACAGAGCGAGCGTGTATGTGTGTGAGAGAGAGAGAGACAGAGCGGGCATGTGTGTGTGAGAGAGAGACAAAGCGTGTGTGTGTGTGAGAGAGAGACAGAGCATGCGTGTGTGTGTGTGTGTGAGAGAGACAGAGCACGCATGTGTGTGTGTGTGAGAGAGAGAGACAGAGCGAGCATATATATGTGTGAGAGAGAGACAGAGGATGCGTGTGTGTTTGTGAGAGAGAGACAGATCACGTGTGTGTGTGTGTGAGAGAAAGAGACAGAGCGTGCGTGTGTGTATGTGAGAGAGAGGCAGACAGATCATGAGTATGTATGAGAGACAGAGCATGCGCGTGTGTGTGTGTGAGAGAGAGAGAGACAGAGCGTGCCTGTGTTTTGAGCGAGAGAGACAGAGCGTGCATGTGTGTGAGAGACAGACAGGGTGTAGATGTCGGGGACAGAGAGACATAGCATGCATGTATATGTGTGAGAGAGAGAGAGAGGCAGAGCGTGCCCGCTTGTGAGAGAGAGAGACAGAGCATTTGTGTATGTGTGTGTGAGAGACAGAGCATGCGTGTTTGTGTGTGAGAGACAGAGCGTGCGTGTGTGTTTGTGAGAAAGAGACAGCGCGTGCATGTGTGTGTGTGAGAGAGAGACAGAGCATTCCCGAGTGTGAGAGAGAGACAGCGCATGCTTGTGTCTGAGAGATAGATAGAGCACGCGTGTGTGTGTGTGTGTGAGAGAGACAGAGCGTGCGTGTCTGTGTGTGAGAGAGAGACAGAGCGTGCGTGTGTGTGTGTGTGAGAGAGAGACAAAGTGAGCCTGCGTGTGTGAGAGAGAGAGACAGACAGAGCATGCGTATGTATGAAAGACAGAGCATGCGCGTCTGTGTGTGTGAGAGAGAGAGACAGAGCGTGCCTGTGTGTGAGAGAGAGAGAGGGAGCTTGCATGTGTGTGAGAAACAGACAGGGCGTGCCTGCCTATGAGAGAGAGACTGAGCGTGAGTATATATGTGTGAGAGAGAGAGAGACAGTGCGTGCGCGTATTTTTGTGAGAGATAGAGAGGCAGAGCATGCCCGTGTGTGAGAGAGAGAGACAGAGCCTGTGTGTGTGAGAGACAGACAGACAGAGCATGCGTATTTATGAGAGACAGAGCATGGGCGTGTGTGTGTGTGCGTGTGAGAGAGAGACAGAGCGTGCCTGTGTGTGAGAGAGAGAGACAAAGAATGCCTGTGTGTAAGAGAGAGGGGCAGAGCGTGCCTTTGTGTGAGAGAGAGGCTGAGTGTGCATGCATATGTTTGAGAGAGAGACTGAGCATGCGTGTCTGTGAGAGGGAGACTGAGCGTGCGTTTCTGTGAGAGAGAGACTGAGCGTGTGTGTCTGTGAGAGAGAGAGAGAGACAGAGCATGCATGTGTGTGAGAGAGAGACAGAGCTTGTGTGTCTGTTAGAGAGAGGCAGAGCGTGCGTGTCTGCGAGAGAGAGAGAGAGACAGAGCATGCATGTGTGTGAGAGAGAGACAGAGCTTGCGTGTCTGTTAGAGAGAGGCAGAGCATGCGTGTCTGTGAGAGAGAGACAGACTGTGCGTGTGTGTGTGTGAGAGAGAGACAGATCGTGCGTGTGTGTGTGTGTGAGAGAGAGACAGACAGAGCATGCGTATGTATGAGAGACAGAGCATGCACGTATGTGTGTGTGTGAGAGAGAGAGACAGAGCGTGCGTGTCTGTGAGAGAGAGAGAGACAGAGCGTGCGTGTGTGTGTGTGTGAGAGAGAGACAGACAGAGCATGCGTATGTATGAGAGACAGAGCATGCGCGTATGTGTGTGTGTGAGAGAGAGAGACAGAGCGTGCATTTGTGTGATGGCAGACAAGGCGTGCATGTCTGTGAGAGAGAGACTGAGCGTGTGTGTCTGTGAGAGAGACTGAGCATGCGTGTCAGTGAGAGAGAGACAGAACATGCATGTATATGTGTGGGATAGAGAGAGGCAGAGCATGCCCGCGTGTGAGAGAGAGAGACAGAGCCTCTGTGTGTGTGTGAGAGAGAGACAGAGTGTGCGTGTGTGTGTGTGAGAAAGAGACAGTGCGTGCATGTGTGTGTGAGAGAGAGAGAAAGAGAGTGCATGTGTGTGTGAGAGAGAGACCGAGCGTGCGTATCTGTGAGAGAGACTGAGCGTTCGTGTCTGTGAGAGAGAGAGAGACAGAGCATGCACGTGTGTGAGAGAGAGACAGAGCGTGCGTGTCTGTGAAAGAGAGGCAGAGCGTGCGTGTCTGTGAAAGAGAGACAGACTGTGCATGTGTGTGTGTGAGAGAGAGAAAGAGCTTGCATGTTTGTGTGAGAGAGAGAGAGCGTGCCCCTGTGTAGCTGCGAGAGAGACAGAGCATGCGTGCGTGTCTGTGAGAGAGAGAGAGAACGTGCTGTCGGTGAGAGAGAGACAGAGCGTGCTTGTCTGTGTGAGAGAGAGTGACAGAGCGTGCATTTGTGTGTGTGAGAGAGAGACAGACAGAGCATGCGTATGTATGAGAGAAAGAGCATGCGCGTGTGTGTGTGTGAAAGAGAGAGACAGAGCGTGCCTGTGTGTGAGAGGCAGATAGGGCGTGCATGTCTGTGAGAGAGAGACTGAGCGTGCATGTCTGTGAGAGAGAGACTGAGCATGCGTGTCTGTGAGAGAGAAACTGAGCGTCCGTGTCTGTGAGAGAGACTGAGCATGCGTGTCAGTGAGAGAGAGACAGAGCGTGCATGTCTGTGAGAGAAACTGAGCATGCGTGTCAGTGAGAGACAGACAGAGCGTGCATGTAAATGTGTGAGAGTGAGAGAGAGGCAGAGCATGCCCGCGTGTGAGAGGGAGAGAGAGACAGAGCCTATGTGTGTGTGTGAGAGAGAGACAGAGCGTGCGTGTGTGTGTGAGAGTCAGAGCGTGCATGTGTGTGTGTGTGTGAGAGAGAGAGACAGAGCGGGCATTTGTGTGTGTGTGAGAGAGAGACAGAGCGTGCATGTGTGTGTGTGAGAGAGAGACAGAGCGTTCATGTGTGTGTGAGAGAGAGACAGAGCGTTCATGTGTGTGTGAGAGAGAGACAGAGCGTGCATGTGTGTGAGAGAGAGACTGAGCGTGCATGTGTGTGAGCAACAGACAGGGCGTGCCGGTCTGTGAGAGAGAGACAGAGCGTGCGTGTATGTGTATGAAAGAGAGACAGAGCGTTCGTGTGTGTGTGTGAGAGAGAGACAGATCGTGCGTGTTTGTGTGTGAGAGACAGAGCGTGCGTGTGTGTGTGTGAGAGAGAGACCGAGCGTGCGTGTCTGTGAGAGAGACTGAGCGTGCGTGTCTGGGAGAGAGACTGAGCGTGCGTGTCTGTGAGAGAGAGACAGAGCATGCATGTCTCTGAGAGAGAGGCAGAGCATGCGTGTCTGTGAGATAGAGAGAGAGAGACAGAGCATGCATGTGTGTGAGAGAGAGACAGAGCGTGCGCATCTGTGAGAGAGAGGCAGAGCGTGCGTGTCTGTGAAAGAGAGACAGACTGTGCATGTGTGTGTGTGAGAGAGAGACAGAGCTTGCATGTGTGTGAGAGAGAGACAGAGCGTGCCCCTGTGTGGCTGCGAGAGAGACAGAGCATGCGTGCGTGTCTGTGAGAGAGAGAGAGAACGTGCTGTTGGTGAGAGAGAGACAGAGCGTGCGTGTCTGTGTGAGAGAGAGTGACAGAGCGTGCATGTGTGTGTATGAGAGAGAGACAGACAGAGTATGCGTATGTATGAGAGACAGAGCATGCGCGCGTGTGTGTGTGAAAGAGAGAGAGAGAGCGTGCCAGTGTGTGAGAGAGAGACAGAGCGTGCATGTGTGTGAGAGGCCGACAGGGCGTGCATGTCTGTGAGAGAGAGACTGAGCGTGCGTGTCTGTGAGAGAGAGACTGAGCTTGCGTGTCTGTGAGAGAGAAACTGAGTGTGCATGTATATGTGTGAGAGAGAGAGAGAGGCAGAGCATGCCCGCATGTGAGAGAGAGAGACAGAGCCTGTGTGCGTGTGTGAGAGAGAGACAGAGCGTGCGTGTGTGTGTGAGAGACAGAGCGTGCATGTGTGTGTGTGTGTGTGAGAGAGAGAGACAGAGCGAGCGTGTGTGTGTGTGAGAGAGAGAGAGACAGAGCGGGCTTGTGTCTGTGAGAGAGAGACAAAGCGTGTGTGTGTGTGAGAGAGAGACAGAGCATGCGTGTGTGTATGTGTGAGAGAGACAGAGCATGAATGTGTGTGTGTGTGAGAGAGAGAGACAGACTGAGCATGTATATGTGTGAGGGAGAGAGAGAGAGGCAGAGCATGCCCGCATGTGAGAGAGAGAGACAGAGCATGCCTGTGTGAGAGAGAGACAAACAGAAGATGCGAATGTATGAGAGACAGAGCATGCGCGTGTGTGTGTGTGAGAGAGAGAGACAGAGCGTGCCTGTGTATGAGAGGGAGAGACAGGGCATGCCTGTGTGTGAGAGATAGAGACAGAGCATGCATGTGTGTGAGAGACAGACAGGGCGTGCGTGTCTGTGAGAGAGAGACTGAGCATGCATGTCTGTGAGAGAGAGACTGAGCATGCATGTCTGTGAAAGAGAGACTGAGCGTGCATGTCTTTGAGAGAGACTGAGCATGCGTGTCAGTGAGAGAGAGACAGAGCGTGCATGTCTGTGAGAGAGAGACAGAGCGTGCGTGTCTGTGAGAGAGAGACAGAGCGTGCATGTCTGCGAGAGAGAGAGAGACAGAGCGTTCATGTGTGTATGTGAGAGAGAGGCAGACAGATCATGAGTATGTATGAGAGACAGAGCATGCATGTGTGTGTGTGTGTGTGAGAGAGAGACAGAGCGTGCCTGTGTTTTGAGAGAGAGAGACAGAGCGTGCATGTGTGTGAGAGACAGAAAGGGTGTGGATTTCTGGGAGAGAGAGACATATCGTGCATGTATATGTGTGAGAGAGAGAGAGGCAGAGCATGCCCGCATGTGAGAGAGAGAGACAGAGCCTGCGTGTGTGAGAGACAGAGCATTCGTATGTATGAAAGACAGAGCATGCGCGTGTGTGTGTGTGAGAGAGAGACAGAGCATTTGTGTGTGTGTGTTTGAGAGAGACAGAGCATGAGTGTATGTGTGTGAGAGAGAGACAGAGCGTGCGTGTTTGTTTGTGAGAGAGAGAGAGATCGCGCTTGTGTGTGTGAGAGACAGAGCATGCATTTGAGTGTGTGTGTGAGAGAGAGACAGATCGTGCGTATTTGTGTGTGAGAGACAGAGCGTGCGTGTGTGTGTGTGAGAAAGAGAAAGCGCGTGCATGTGTGTGTGTGAGAGAGAGACAGAGCATGCCCGAGTGTGAGAGAGAGACAGCGCATGCTTGTTTGTGAGAGGCAGAGCGTGCGTGTGTGTGTGTGAGAGAGACAGAGCGTGCCTGTGTTTTGAGAGAGAGAGACAGAGCGTGCATGTGTGTGAGACAGACAGGGTGTAGCTGTCTGCAAGAGAGAGACATAGCGTGCATGTATATGTGTGAGAGAGAGAGAGGCAGAGCATGCCTGCGTGTGAGAGAGAGAGACAGAGCCTGCGTTTGTGAGAGACAGAAAGAGCATTCATATGTATGAGAGAGAGCATGCGCGTATGTGTGTGTGAGAGATAGAGATAGAGCGTGCATGTGTGTGTGAGAGAAAGATGGAGTGTTTGAGTGTGTGTGTGTGTGAGAGGGAGACAGAGCATGCGTGTATGTGTGTGAGAGAGAGACAGAGCGTGCATGTGTGTTTGCGTGAGAGAGACAGATCGCGCATGTGTGTGTGTGAGAGACAGAGCGTGCGTGTGTGTGTGTGAGAAAGAGACAGAGCGTGCATGTGTGTGTGTGTGTGAGAGAGAGACAGAGCATGCATGTGTGTGTGTGAGAGAGAGACAGAGCGTGCATGTGTGTGTGAGAGAGAGAGACAGAGCGTGCATGTGTGTGAGAGAGAGAGACAGAGCGTGCATGTGTGTGAGAGACAGACAGGGCGTGCCGGTCTGTGAGAGAGAGACAGAGCGTGCGTGTATGTGTATGAAAGAGAGACAGAGCGTTCGTGTGTGTGTGTGAGAGAGAGAGACAGAGCGTGCCTGTGTTTTGAGAGAGAGAGACAGAGCGTGAATGTGTGTGAGAGACAGACAGGGTAGGTGTGGCTGTCTACGAGAGAGAGAGACATTGCGTGCATGTATATGTGTGAGAGAGAGAGAGGCAGAGCATGCCTGCGTGTGAGAGAGAGAGACAGAGCCTGCGTGTGTGAGAGACAGACAGAGCATTCGTATGTATGAGAGACAGAGCATGCGCGTATATGTGTGTGAGAGATAGAGACAGAGCGTGCATGTGTGTGTGAGAGAACGACGGAGCGTTTGTATGTGTGTGTGTGTGAGAGGGAGACAGAGCGTGCATGTATGTGTGTGAGAGAGAGACAGAGCGTGCATATGTGTTTGTGTGAGAGAGCCAGATCGCGCGTGTGTCTGCGTGTGAGAGACAGAGTGTGTGTGTGTGTGTGTGAGAAAGAGACAGAGCGTGTGTTTGTGTGTGTGAGAGAGAGACAGAGCGTGAATGTGTGTGTGAGGGAGAGAGAAAGAGCGTGCATGTGTGTGTATGAGAGAGAGACCGAGCGTGCGTGTCTGTGAGAGAGACTGAGCGTGCATGTCTGTGAGAGAGAGACAGAGCATGCATGTCTCTGAGAGAGAGGCAGAGCGTGTGTGTCTGTGAGATAGAGAGAGAGAGACAGAGCATGCATGTGTGTGAGAGAGAGAAAGAGCGTGCGTGTCTGTGAGAGAGAAGCAGAGCGTGCGTGTCTGTGAAAGAAAGACAGACTGTGCATGTGTGTGTGTGAGAGCGAGACAGAGCTTGCATGTGTGTGTGAGAGAGAGACAGAGCGTGCCCCTCTGTAGCTGCGAGAGAGACAGAGCATGTGTGCGTGTCTGTGAGAGAGAGAGAGAACGTGCTGTCGGTGAGAGAGAGACAGAGCGTGCGTGTCTGTGTGAGAGAGAGTGACAGAGCGTGCATGTGTGTGTGTGAGAGAGAGACAGACAGAGCATGCGTATGTATGAGAGACAGAGCATGCGCGTGTGTGTGTGTGAAAGTGAGAGACAGAGCGTGCCTGTGTGTGAGAGAGAGAGACAGAGCGTGCATGTGTGTGAGAGGCAGACAGGGCGTGCATGTCTGTGAGAGAGAGACTGAGCGTGCGTGTCTGTGAGAGAGAGACTGAGCATGCGTGTCTGTGAGAGAGAAACTGAGCGTGCGTGTCTGTGAGAGAGACTGAGCATGTGTGTCAGTGAGAGAGAGACAGAGCGTGCATGTATATGTGTGAGAGAGAGAGAGAGGCAGATCATGCCTGAGTGTGAGAGAGAGAGAAACAGAGCCTGTGTGTGTGTGTGAGAGAGAGACAGAGCTTGCATGTGTGTTTGAGAGACAGAGCGTGCATGTGTGTGTGTGTGTGTGAGAGAGAGAGACAGAGCGAGCGTGTGTGTGTGTGAGAGAGAGAGAGACAGAGTGGGCGTGTGTCTGTGAGAGAGAGACAAAGCGTGTGTGTGTGTGTGTGTGAGAGAGAGAGACAGAGCATGCGTGTGTGTGTGTGTGTGTGTGTGAGAGAGAGAGCGTGCGTGTATGTGTATGAAAGAGAGACAGAGCGTACGTGTGTGTGTGTGAGAGAGAGACAGATCGTGCGTGTTTGTGTGTGAGAGACAGAGCGTGCGTGTGTGTGTGAGAAAGAGACAGCGCGTGCATGTGTGTGTGTGAGAAAGAGAAAGAGCCTGCGATTGTGTGTGTGAGAGAGAGAAAGAGCATGCATGTGTGTGTGTGAGAGAGAGACCGAGCGTGCGTGTCTGTGCGAGAGACTGAGCGTGCGTGTCTGTGAGAGAGAGACAGAGCATGCATGTCTCTGAGAGAGAAGCAGAGCGAGCGTGTCTGTGAGAGAGAGAGAGAGACAGAGCATGCATGTGTGTGAGAGAGAGACAGAGCGTGCGTGTCTGTGAGAGAGAGGCAGAGCGTGCATGTCTGTGAAAGAAAGACAGACTGTGCATGTGTGTGTGAGAGAGAGACAGAGCTTGCATGTGTGTGTGAGAGAGAGACAGAGCGTGCCCCTGTGTGGCTGCGAGAGAGACAGAGCATGCGTGCGTGTCTGTGAGAGAGAGAGAGAACGTGCTGTCGGTGAGAGAGAGACAGAGCGTGCGTGTATGTGTGAGAGAGATTGACAGAGCGTGCATGTGTGTGTGTGAGAGAGAGACAGACAGAGCATGCGTCTGTATGAGAGACAGAGCATGCGGGTGTGTGTGTGTGAGAGAGAGAGAGACAGAGCGGGTGTGTGTGTGTGTGTGAGAGAGAGACAGAGCGTGCGTGTGTGTGTGTGTGACAGAGAGTGCATGTTTGTGTGTGAGAGAGACAGAGCATACGTGTGTGTGTGTGTGAGAGAGAGAGAGAGACACAGCATGCCGGCGTGTGTGAGTGAGAGAGAGAGTGCGTGCGTGTGTGTCAGAGAGACAAATTGATCTGGGTGTGTGAGTGACAGACTGAGCATGCGTACGTATGAG
The DNA here is from genome assembly GCF_017639515.1 of Carcharodon carcharias. Classification (NCBI taxonomy): domain Eukaryota; kingdom Metazoa; phylum Chordata; class Chondrichthyes; order Lamniformes; family Lamnidae; genus Carcharodon; species Carcharodon carcharias. Next base: position 79,420,255 of record NC_054470.1, read on the forward strand.
AGACAGAGCAGACATGTGTGTGTGTGTGTGAGAGAGAGAGACAGAGCATGCCTGTGTGTGAGGGAGAGAGACAGAGTATGCATGTGTGTGAGAGACAGACAGGGCGTGCCTGTCTGTGAGAGAGAGACTGAGCATGCATGTATATGTGTGAGAGAGAGAGAGACAGAGCGTGCATGTATATGTGTGAGAGAGAGAGAGACAGAGCATGCCCGTTTGTGAGAGAGAGAGAGAGACAGAGCATGCGTGTGTGTGAGAGAGATGAAGTGAGCCTGCGTGTCTATGAGAGAGAGACAAACAGAGCATGCGTAGGTATGAGAGACAGAGCATTTGCTTGTGTGTGTGTGAGAGAGAGACACAGCGTGCCTGTGTGTGAGAGAGAGAGACAGAGCGTACATGTGTGTGAGAAACAGACATGGCGTGCGTGTCTGGGAGAGTGACTGAGCGTGTGTGTCTGTGAGAGAGAGACTGAGCATGCGTGTCTGTGAGAGAGAGACAGAGCGTGCGTGTCTGTGAGGGAGATAGAGACAGAGCGTGCGTGTGTGTGACTGAGAGAGAGGCATACAGAGCCCGAATATGTATGAGAGACAGAGCATGTACGTGTGTGAGTGTGTGAGAGAGAGACAGAGCATGCCTGTTTTTTGAGAGAGAGAGACAGAGCCTGCATGTGTGTGAGAGAGAGACAGGGCATGCTTGACTGTGAGAGAGAGAGACATAGCGTGCAGGTATATGTGTGAGAGAGAGAGGCAGAGCATGCCCGCGTGTGAGAGAGAGAGACAGAGCCTGCGTAAGTACGTTAGACAGAGCATGCGTGTGTCTGTGTGTGAGAGAAACAGAGCGTGCATGTGTGTGTCTGAGAGAGAGACAGAGTGTGCGTGTGTGTGTGTGAGAAAGAGACAGAGCATGCATGTGTGTGTGAGAGAAAGACAGAGCGTGTGTGTATATGTGTGAGACAGAGAAAGAGCATGCATGTATATGTGTGAGAGAGAGAGAGAGACAGAGCACATCTGCATGTGAGAGAGAGAGACAGAGTGTGCGAGTGTGTGAGAGAGACAAAGTGAGCCTGCGTGTGTGAGAGAGAGACAGTCAGAGCATGTGTATGTATGAGAGACAGAGCATGCGTGTGTGTGTGTGTGTGTGAGAGACAGACAGGGCGTGCCTGTCTGTGAGAGAGAGACTGAGCGTGCTTGTACATTTGTGAGAGAGAGAGAGACAGAGTGTGCGTGTATATGTGTGAGAGAGAGAGAGGTAGAGCATGCCGGCGTGTGAGAGAGACGGAGAGAGTCTGCGTGTGTGAGAGACAGACAGAGCAAGCGTATGTATGATTGACAGAGCATGCGCGTGTGTGTGTGCGAGAGAGAGAGACAGAGCGTGCCTATGTGTGAGAGAGTGAGATAGAGCATGCCTGTATGTGAGAGACAGACAGAGCGTGCCTTTGTGTGAGAGAGAGAGACAGATCATGCATGTGTGTGAGAGAGAGACACGGCGTGCCTGTCTGAGAGAGAGAGAGACTGAGTGTGCGTGTCTGTGAGAGAGAGACTGAGCATGCGTGTCTGTGAGAGAGAGACTGAGCATGCGTGTCTGTGGGAGAGAGACTGAGCGTGCGTGTCTGTGAGAGAGAAACAGAGCGTGCATGTCTGTGAAAGAGAGAGAGACAGAGCGTGCGTGTCTGTGAGAGAGAGACAGAGTGTGTGTGTCAGTGAGAGAGAGACAGAGCATGCGTGTCTGTGAGAGAGAGTGACAGAGCATGAGTGTGTGTGTGTGAGAGAGAGACAGACAGAGCATGCGTATGTATGAGAGACAGAGCATGCGCGCATGTGTGTGTGAGAGAGAGAGAGACAGAGCGGGCGTGTGTGTGTCTGAGCTAGAGACAAAGTGTGCGTGTGTGTGTGTGTGTGAGAGAGAGACAGAGCATGCGTGTGTGTGTGTGAGAGAGAGGGAGAGAGAGCGTTGCCTGTGTGTAAGGGAGAGAGACAGAGCGTGCATGGGTGTGTGTGTGAGAGAGAGAGACAGAGCATGCATGTGTGTGTCTGAGAGAGAGACAGAGTGTGCGTGTGTGTGTGTGAGAAAGAGACAGAGCATGCATGTGTGTGTGTGAGAGAAAGACAGAGCGTGTGTGTATATGTGTGAGACAGAGAAAGAGCATGCATGTATATGTGTGAGAGAGAGAGAGAGACAGAGCACGTCTGCATGTGAGAGAGAGAGACAGAGTGTGCGAGTGTGTGAGAGAGACAAAGTGAGCCTGCGTGTGTGAGAGAGAGACAGTCAGAGCATGTGTATGTATGAGAGACAGAGCATGCGTGTGTGTGTGTGTGTGTGAGAGACAGACAGGGCGTGCCTGTCTGTGAGAGAGAGACTGAGCGTGCTTGTATATTTGTGAGAGAGAGAGAGACAGAGTGTGCGTGTATATGTGTGAGAGAGAGAGAGGTAGAGCATGCCGGCGTGTGAGAGAGACGGAGAGAGTCTGCGTGTGTGAGAGACAGACAGAGCAAGCGTATGTATGATTGACAGAGCATGCGCATGTGTGTGTGCGAGAGAGAGAGACAGAGCGTGCCTATGTGTGAGAGAGTGAGATAGAGCATGCCTGTATGTGAGAGACAGACAGAGCGTGCCTTTGTGTGAGAGAGAGAGACAGAGCATGCATGTGTGTGAGAGAGAGACACGGCGTGCCTGTCTGAGAGAGAGAGAGACTGAGTGTGCGTGTCTGTGAGAGAGAGACTGAGCATGCGTGTCTGTGAGAGAGAGACTGAGCATGCGTGTCTGTGAGAGAGAGATTGAGCGTGCGTTTCTGTGAGAGAGAAACAGAGCGTGCATGTCTGTGAAAGAGAGACAGAGCGTGCGTGTCTGTGAGAGAGAGACAGAGTGTGCATGTCAGTGAGAGAGAGACAGAGCATGCGTGTCTGTGAGAGAGAGTGACAGAGCATGAGTGTGTGTGTGTGAGAGAGAGACAGACAGAGCATGCGTATGTATGAGAGACAGAGCATGCGCGCGTGCATGTGTGAGAGAGAGAGAGACAGAGCGGGCGTGTGTGTGTCTGAGCTAGAGATAAAGTGTGCGTGTGTGTGTGTGTGAGAGAGAGACAGAGCATGCGTGTGTGTGTGTGAGAGAGAGGGAGAGAGAGAGTTACCTGTGTGTGAGGGAGAGAGACAGAGCGTGCATGGGTGTGTGTGTGAGAGAGAGAGACAGAGCATGCATGTGTGTGTGTGAGAGAGACAGAGCGTGCATGTGTGTGTGTGAGAGAGAGAGACTGAGCGTGTCTATGTGTGAGAGAGAGAGATAGAGTGTGCCTGTATGTGAGAGACAGACAGAGCGTGCCTTTGTGTGAGAGAGAGAGACAGAGCATGCATGTGTGTGAGAGAGAGACACGGCGTGCCTGTCTGAGAGAGAGAGACTGAGTGTGCGTGTCTGTGAGAGAGAGACTGAGCATGCGTGTCTGTGAGAGAGAGACTGAGCATGCGTGTCTGTGAGAGAGAGACTGAGCGTGCGTGTCTGTGAGAGAGAGACAGAGCGTGCGTGTCAGTGAGAGAGAGACAGAGCATGCATGTCTAATGAGAGAGAGTGACAGAGCATGTGTGTGTGTGTGTGAGAGAGAGACAGACAGAGCATGCGTATGAATGAGAGACAGAGCATGCGCGCGTGTGGGTGTGAGAGAGAGAGAGAGAGAGCAGGCGTGTGCGTGTGTGAGCTAGAGACAAAGTTTGCGTGTGTGTGTGTGAGAGAGAGAGACTGAGCGTGCGTGTATGTGAGAGAGAGACTGAGCGTGCCTTTGTGTGAAAGAGAGAGACAGAGCGTGCATGTGTGTGAGATAGAGACACGGTGTGCCTGTCTGAGAGAGAGAGACTGAGCCTGCGTGTTTGTGAGAGAGCGACTGAGCGTGCGTGTTTGTGAGAGAGAGACTGAACATGCGTGTCTGTGAGAGAGAGACTGATCGTGCTTCTCTGTGAGAGAGAAAGAGAGTGTGCATGTCTGTGAAAGAGAGAGATACAGAGCGTGCATGTCTGTGAGAGAGAGACAGTGCGTGCATGTCTGTGAGAGAGAGATAGTGTGTGCGCGTCTGTGAGAGAGAGACTGAGCGTGCGTGTCTGTGAGAGAGAGACAGAGCGTGCATGTCTGTGAGAGAGAGACTGAGCGTGCGTGTCTGTGAGAGAGAGACAGAGCGTGCGTGTCTGTGGGAGAGAGACTGAGCGTGCGTGTCTGTGAGAGAGAGACAGAGCGTGCGTGTCTGTGAGAGGGAGACAGAGCGTGCGTGTCTGTGAGTGAGATAGAGACAGAGCGTGCGTGTGTGTGACTGAGAGAGAGGCATACAGAGCACGAGTATGTATGAGAGACAGAGCATGTACGTGTGTGAGTGTGTGAGAGAGAGACAGAGCATGCCTGTTTTTTGAGAGAGAGAGACAGAGCCTGCATGTGTGTGAGAGAGAGACAGGGCATGCTTGTCTGTGAGAGAGAGAGACATAGCGTGCAGGTATATGTGTGAGAGAGAGAGGCAGAGCATGCCCGCGTGTGAGAGAGAGAGACAGAGCCTGCGTAAATACGTTAGACAGAGCATGCGTGTGTCTGTGTGTGAGAGAAACAGAGCGTGCATGTGTGTGTCTGAGAGAGAGAGAGAGAGAGTGTGCGTGTGTGTGCGTGAGAAAGAGACAGAGCATGCATGTGTGTGTGTGAGAGAAAGACAGAGCGTGTGTGTATATGTGTGAGACAGAGAAAGAGCATGCATGTATATGTGTGAGAGAGAGAGAGAGACAGAGCAGGTCTGCATGTGAGAGAGAGAGACAGAGTGTGCGAGTGTGTGAGAGAGACAAAGTGAGCCTGCGTGTGTGAGAGAGAGACAGTCAGAGCATGTGTATGTATGAGAGACAGAGCATGCGTGTGTGTGTGTGTGTGAGAGACAGACAGGGCGTGCATGTCTGTGAGAGAGAGACTGAGCGTGCTTGTATATTTGTGAGAGAGAGAGAGACAGAGTGTGCGTGTATAGGTGTGGGAGAGAGAGAGAGGTAGAGCATGCCGGGGTGTGAGAGAGACGGAGAGAGTCTGCGTGTGTGAGAGACAGACAGAGCAAGCGTATGTATGATTGACAGAGCATGCGCGTGTGTGTGTGCGAGAGAGAGAGACAGAGCGTGCCTATGTGTGAGAGTGAGATAGAGCGTGCCTGTATGTGAGAGACAGACAGAGCGTGCCTTTGTGTGAGAGAGAGAGACAGAGCATGCATGTGTGTGAGAGAGAGACACGGCGTGCCTGTCTGAGAGAGAGAGAGACTGAATGTGCGTGTCTGTGAGAGAGAGACTGAGCATGCGTGTCTGTGAGAGAGAGACTGAGCATGCGTGTCTGTGAGAGAGAGACTGAGCGTGCGTGTCAGTGAGAGAGAAACAGAGCGTGCGTGTCTGTGAAAGAGAGAGAGACAGAGCGTGCGTGTCTGTGAGAGAGAGACAGAGTGTGCATGTCAGTGAGAGAGAGACAGAGCATGCGTGTCTGTGAGAGAGAGTGACAGAGCATGAGTGTGTGTGTGTGAGAGAGAGACAGACAGAGCATGCGTATGTATGAGAGACAGAGCATGCGCGCGTGTGTGTGAGAGAGAGAGAGAGACAGAGCGGGCGTGTGTGTGTCTGAGCTAGAGACAAAGTGTGCGTGTGTGTGTGTGTGTGTGAGAGAGAGACAGAGCATGCATGTGTGTGTGTGAGAGAGAGGGAGAGAGAGCATTGCCTGTGTGTGAGGGAGAGAGACAGAGCGTGCTTGGGTGTGTGTGTGAGAGAGAGAGACAGAGCATGCATGTGTGTGTCTGAGAGAGAGACAGAGCATGCATGTGTGTGTGTGAGAGAAAGACAGAGTGTGCGTGTATATGTGTGAGAGAGAGAGAGGTAGAGCATGCCGGCGTGTGAGAGAGACGGAGAGAGTCTGCGTGTGTGAGAGACAGACAGAGCAAGCGTATGTATGATTGACAGAGCATGCGCGTGTGTGTGTGCGAGAGAGAGAGACAGAGCGTGCCTATGTGTGAGAGAGTGAGATAGAGCATGCCTGTATGTGAGAGACAGACAGAGCGTGCCTTTGTGTGAGAGAGAGAGACAGAGCATGCATGTGTGTGAGAGAGAGACACGGCGTGCCTGTCTGAGAGAGAGAGAGACTGAGTGTGCGTGTCTGTGAGAGAGAGACTGAGCATGCGTGTCTGTGAGAGAGAGACTGAGCGTGCGTGTCTGTGAGAGAGAAACAGAGCGTGCATGTCTGTGAAAGAGAGACAGAGCGTGCGTGTCTGTGAGAGAGAGACAGAGTGTGCGTGTCAGTGAGAGAGAGACAGAGCATGCGTGTCTGTGAGAGAGAGTGACAGAGCATGAGTGTGTGTGTGTGAGAGAGAGACAGACAGAGCATGCGTATGTATGAGAGACAGAGCATGCGCGCGTGCGTGTGTGAGAGAGAGAGAGACAGAGCGGGCGTGTGTGTGTCTGAGCTAGAGACAAAGTGTGCGTGTGTGTGTGTGTGAGAGAGAGACAGAGCATGCGTGTCTGTGAGAGAGAGACTGAGCATGCGTGTCTGTGAGAGAGAGATTGAGCGTGCGTTTCTGTGAGAGAGAAACAGAGCGTGCATGTCTGTGAAAGAGAGACAGAGCGTGCATGTCAGTGAGAGAGAGACAGAGCATGCGTGTCTGTGAGAGAGAGTGACAGAGCATGAGTGTGTGTGTGTGAGAGAGAGGCAGACAGAGCATGCGTATGTATGAGAGACAGAGCATGCGCGCGTGCATGTGTGAGAGAGAGAGAGACAGAGCGGGCGTGTGTGTGTCTGAGCTAGAGATAAAGTGTGCGTGTGTGTGTGTGTGAGAGAGAGACAGAGCATGCGTGTGTGTGTGTGAGAGAGAGGGAGAGAGAGCGTTGCCTGTGTGTGAGGGAGAGAGACAGAGCATGCGTGGGTGTGTGTGTGAGAGAGAGAGACAGAGCATGCATATGTGTGTGTGAGAGAGACAGAGCGTCCATGTGTGTGTGTGAGAGAGAGAGACTGAGCGTGTCTATGTGTGAGAGAGAGAGATAGAGTGTGCCTGTATGTGAGAGACAGACAGAGCGTGCCTTTGTGTGAGAGAGAGAGACAGAGCATGCATGTGTGTGAGAGAGAGACACGGCGTGCCTGTCTGAGAGAGAGAGACTGAGTGTGCGTGTCTGTGAGAGAGAGACTGAGCATGCGTGTCTGTGAGAGAGAGACTGAGCATGCGTGTCTGTGAGAGAGAGACTGAGCGTGCGTGTCTGTGAGAGAGAGACAGAGTGTGCATGTCAGTGAGAGAGAGACAGAGCATGCGTGTCTGTGAGAGAGAGTGACAGAGCATGAGTGTGTGTGTGTGAGAGAGAGACAGACAGAGCATGCGTATGTATGAGAGACAGAGCATGCGCGCGTGCATGTGTGAGAGAGAGAGAGACAGAGCGGGCGTGTGTGTGTCTGAGCTAGAGATAAAGTGTGCGTGTGTGTGTGTGTGAGAGAGAGACAGAGCATGCGTGTGTGTGTGTGAGAGAGAGGGAGAGAGAGAGTTACCTGTGTGTGAGGGAGAGAGACAGAGCGTGCATGGGTGTGTGTGTGAGAGAGAGAGACAGAGCATGCATGTGTGTGTGTGAGAGAGACAGAGCGTGCATGTGTGTGTGTGAGAGAGAGAGACTGAGCGTGTCTATGTGTGAGAGAGAGAGATAGAGTGTGCCTGTATGTGAGAGACAGACAGAGCGTGCCTTTGTGTGAGAGAGAGAGACAGAGCATGCATGTGTGTGAGAGAGAGACACGGCGTGCCTGTCTGAGAGAGAGAGACTGAGTGTGCGTGTCTGTGAGAGAGAGACTGAGCATGCGTGTCTGTGAGAGAGAGACTGAGCATGCGTGTCTGTGAGAGAGAGACTGAGCGTGCGTGTCTGTGAGAGAGAGACAGAGCGTGCGCGTCAGTGAGAGAGAGACAGAGCATGCATGTCTAATGAGAGAGAGTGACAGAGCATGTGTGTGTGTGTGTGAGAGAGAGACAGACAGAGCATGCGTATGAATGAGAGACAGAGCATGAGCGCGTGTGGGTGTGAGAGAGAGAGAGAGAGCAGGCGTGTGCGTGTGTGAGCTAGAGACAAAGTTTGCGTGTGTGTGTGTGAGAGGGAGAGACTGAGCGTGCGTGTATGTGAGAGAGAGACTGAGCGTGCCTTTGTGTGAAAGAGAGAGACAGAGTGTGCATGTGTGTGAGATAGAGACACGGTGTGCCTGTCTGAGAGAGAGAGACTGAGCCTGCGTGTTTGTGAGAGAGCGACTGAGCGTGCGTGTTTGTGAGAGAGAGACTGAACATGCGTGTCTGTGAGAGAGAGACTGATCATGCTTCTCTGTGAGAGAGAAAGAGAGTGAGCATGTCTGTGAAAGAGAGAGATACAGAGCGTGCATGTCTGTGAGAGAGAGACAGTGCGTGCATGTCTGTGAGAGAGAGATAGTGTGTGCGCGTCTGTGAGAGAGAGACTGAGCGTGCGTGTCTGTGAGAGAGAGACAGAGCGTGCATGTCTGTGAGAGAGAGACTGAGCGTGCGTGTCTGTGAGAGAGAGACAGAGCGTGCGTGTCTGTGGGAGAGAGACTGAGCGTGCGTGTCTGTGAGAGAGAGACAGAGCGTGCGTGTCTGTGAGAGGGAGACAGAGCGTGCGTGTCTGTGAGTGAGATAGAGACAGAGCGTGCGTGTGTGTGACTGAGAGAGAGGCATACAGAGCACGAGTATGTATGAGAGACAGAGCATGTACGTGTGTGAGTGTGTGAGAGAGAGACAGAGCATGCCTGTTGTTTGAGAGAGAGAGACAGAGCGTGCATGTGTGTGAGAGAGAGACAGGGCATGCTTGTCTGTGAGAGAGAGAGACATAGCGTGCAGGTATATGTGTGAGAGAGAGAGGCAGAGCATGCCCGCGTGTGAGAGAGAGAGACAGAGCCTGCGTAAATACGTTAGACAGAGCATGCGTGTGTCTGTGTGTGAGAGAAACAGAGCGTGCATGTGTGTGTCTGAGAGAGAGAGAGAGAGAGTGTGCGTGTGTGTGCGTGAGAAAGAGACAGAGCATGCATGTGTGTGTGTGAGAGAAAGACAGAGCGTGTGTGTATATGTGTGAGACAGAGAAAGAGCATGCATGTATATGTGTGAGAGAGAGAGAGAGACAGAGCAGGTCTGCATGTGAGAGAGAGAGACAGAGTGTGCGAGTGTGTGAGAGAGACAAAGTGAGCCTGCGTGTGTGAGAGAGAGACAGTCAGAGCATGTGTATGTATGAGAGACAGAGCATGCGTGTGTGTGTGTGTGTGAGAGACAGACAGGGCGTGCATGTCTGTGAGAGAGAGACTGAGCGTGCTTGTATATTTGTGAGAGAGAGAGAGACAGAGTGTGCGTGTATAGGTGTGGGAGAGAGAGAGAGGTAGAGCATGCCGGGGTGTGAGAGAGACGGAGAGAGTCTGCGTGTGTGAGAGACAGACAGAGCAAGCGTATGTATGATTGACAGAGCATGCGCGTGTGTGTGTGCGAGAGAGAGACACAGAGCGTGCCTATGTGTGAGAGTGAGATAGAGCGTGCCTGTATGTGAGAGACAGACAGAGCGTGCCTTTGTGTGAGAGAGAGAGACAGAGCATGCATGTGTGTGAGAGAGAGACACGGCGTGCCTGTCTGAGAGAGAGAGAGACTGAATGTGCGTGTCTGTGAGAGAGAGACTGAGCATGCGTGTCTGTGAGAGAGAGACTGAGCATGCGTGTCTGTGAGAGAGAGACTGAGCGTGCGTGTCAGTGAGAGAGAAACAGAGCGTGCGTGTCTGTGAAAGAGAGAGAGACAGAGCGTGCGTGTCTGTGAGAGAGAGACAGAGTGTGCATGTCAGTGAGAGAGAGACAGAGCATGCGTGTCTGTGAGAGAGAGTGACAGAGCATGAGTGTGTGTGTGTGAGAGAGAGACAGACAGAGCATGCGTATGTATGAGAGACAGAGCATGCGCGCGTGTGTGTGAGAGAGAGAGAGAGACAGAGCGGGCGTGTGTGTGTCTGAGCTAGAGACAAAGTGTGCGTGTGTGTGTGTGTGTGTGAGAGAGAGACAGAGCATGCATGTGTGTGTGTGAGAGAGAGGGAGAGAGAGCATTGCCTGTGTGTGAGGGAGAGAGACAGAGCGTGCTTGGGTGTGTGTGTGAGAGAGAGAGACAGAGCATGCATGTGTGTGTCTGAGAGAGAGACAGAGCATGCATGTGTGTGTGTGAGAGAAAGACAGAGTGTGCGTGTATATGTGTGAGAGAGAGAGAGGTAGAGCATGCCGGCGTGTGAGAGAGACGGAGAGAGTCTGCGTGTGTGAGAGACAGACAGAGCAAGCGTATGTATGATTGACAGAGCATGCGCGTGTGTGTGTGCGAGAGAGAGAGACAGAGCGTGCCTATGTGTGAGAGAGTGAGATAGAGCATGCCTGTATGTGAGAGACAGACAGAGCGTGCCTTTGTGTGAGAGAGAGAGACAGAGCATGCATGTGTGTGAGAGAGAGACACGGCGTGCCTGTCTGAGAGAGAGAGAGACTGAGTGTGCGTGTCTGTGAGAGAGAGACTGAGCATGCGTGTCTGTGAGAGAGAGATTGAGCGTGCGTTTCTGTGAGAGAGAAACAGAGCGTGCATGTCTGTGAAAGAGAGACAGAGCGTGCATGTCAGTGAGAGAGAGACAGAGCATGCGTGTCTGTGAGAGAGAGTGACAGAGCATGAGTGTGTGTGTGTGAGAGAGAGGCAGACAGAGCATGCGTATGTATGAGAGACAGAGCATGCGCGCGTGCATGTGTGAGAGAGAGAGAGACAGAGCGGGCGTGTGTGTGTCTGAGCTAGAGATAAAGTGTGCGTGTGTGTGTGTGTGAGAGAGAGACAGAGCATGCGTGTGTGTGTGTGAGAGAGAGGGAGAGAGAGCGTTGCCTGTGTGTGAGGGAGAGAGACAGAGCATGCGTGGGTGTGTGTGTGAGAGAGAGAGACAGAGCATGCATGTGTGTGTGTGAGAGAGACAGAGCGTCCATGTGTGTGTGTGAGAGAGAGAGACTGAGCGTGTCTATGTGTGAGAGAGAGAGATAGAGTGTGCCTGTATGTGAGAGACAGACAGAGCGTGCCTTTGTGTGAGAGAGAGAGACAGAGCATGCATGTGTGTGAGAGAGAGACACGGCGTGCCTGTCTGAGAGAGAGAGACTGAGTGTGCGTGTCTGTGAGAGAGAGACTGAGCATGCGTGTCTGTGAGAGAGAGACTGAGCATGCGTGTCTGTGAGAGAGAGACTGAGCGTGCGTGTCTGTGAGAGAGAGACAGAGCGTGCATGTCAGTGAGAGAGAGACAGAGCATGCATGTCTAATGAGAGAGAGTGACAGAGCATGTGTGTGTGTGTGAGAGAGAGAGACAGAAAGAGCATGCGTAAGTATGAGAGACAGAGCATGCGCGCGTGTGTGTGTGAGAGAGAGAGAGAGAGCAGGCGTGTGCGTGTGTGAGCTAGAGACAAAGTGTGCGTGTGTGTGTGTGTGAGAGAGAGACTGAGCATGCGTGTATGTGAGAGAGAGACTGAGCGTGCCTTTGTGTGAAAGAGAGAGACAGAGCGTGCATGTGTGTGAGATAGAGACACGGTGTGCCTGTCTGAGAGAGAGAGACTGAGCCTGCGTGTTTGTGAGAGAGCGACTGAGCGTGCGTGTTTGTGAGAGAGAGACTGAACATGCGGGTCTGTGAGAGAGAGACTGATCGTGCTTCTCTGTGAGAGAGAAAGAGAGTGTGCATGTCTGTGAAAGAGAGAGATACAGAGCATGCATGTCTGTGAGAGAGAGACAGTGCGTGCATGTCTGTGAGAGAGAGATAGTGTGTGCGCGTCTGTGAGAGAGAGACTGAGCGTGCGTGTCTGTGAGAGAGAGACAGAGCGTGCATGTCTGTGAGAGAGAGACTGAGCGTGCGTGTCTGTGAGAGAGAGACAGAGAGTGCGTGTCTGTGGGAGAGAGACTGAGCGTGCGTGTCTGTGAGAGAGAGACAGAGCGTGCGTGTCTGTGAGAGGGAGACAGAGCGTGCATGTCTGTGAGAAACAGACATGGCGTGCGTGTCTGGGAGAGTGACTGAGCGTGTGTGTCTGTGAGAGAGAGACTGAGCATGCGTGTCTGTGAGAGAGAGACAGAGCGTGCGTGTCTGTGAGTGAGATAGAGACAGAGCGTGCGTGTGTGTGACTGAGAGAGAGGCATACAGAGCACGAGTATGTATGAGAGACAGAGCATGTACATGTGTGAGTGTGTGAGAGAGAGACAGAGCATGCCTGTTTTTTGAGAGAGAGAGACAGAGCCTGCATGTGTGTGAGAAAGAGACAGGGCATGCTTGTCTGTGAGAGAGAGAGACATAGCGTGCAGGTATATGTGTGAGAGAGAGAGGCAGAGCATGCCCGCGTGTGAGAGAGAGAGACAGAGCCTGCGTAAATACGTTAGACAGAGCATGCGTGTGTCTGTGTGTGAGAGAAACAGAGCGTGCATGTGTGTGTCTGAGAGAGAGAGAGAGTGTGCGTGTGTGTGTGTGAGACAGAGAAAGAGCATGCATGTATATGTGTGAGAGAGAGAGAGAGACAGAGCACGTCTGCATGTGAGAGAGAGAGACAGAGTGTGCGAGTGTGTGAGAGAGACAAAGTGAGCCTGCGTGTGTGAGAGAGAGACAGTCAGAGCATGTGTATGTATGAGAGACAGAGCATGCGTGTGTGTGTGTGTGTGTGAGAGACAGACAGGGCGTGCCTGTCTGTGAGAGAGAGACTGAGCGTGCTTGTATATTTGTGAGAGAGAGAGAGACAGAGTGTGCGTGTATAGGTGTGGGAGAGAGAGAGAGGTAGAGCATGCCGGCGTGTGAGAGAGACGGAGAGAGTCTGCGTGTGTGAGAGACAGACAGAGCAAGCGTATGTATGATTGACAGAGCATGCGCGTGTGTGTGTGCGAGAGAGAGACACAGAGCGTGCCTATGTGTGAGAGTGAGATAGAGCGTGCCTGTATGTGAGAGACAGACAGAGCGTGCCTTTGTGTGAGAGAGAGAGACAGAGCATGCATGTGTGTGAGAGAGAGACACGGCGTGCCTGTCTGAGAGAGAGAGAGACTGAGTGTGCGTGTCTGTGAGAGAGAGACTGAGCATGCGTGTCTGTGAGAGAGAGACTGAGCATGCGTGTCTGTGAGAGACAGACTGAGCGTGCATGTCAGTGAGAGAGAAACAGAGCGTGCGTGTCTGTGAAAGAGAGAGAGACAGAGCGTGCGTGTCTGTGAGAGAGAGACAGAGTGTGCATGTCAGTGAGAGAGAGACAGAGCATGCGTGTCTGTGAGAGAGAGTGACAGAGCATGAGTGTGTGTGTGTGAGAGAGAGACAGACAGAGCATGCGTATGTATGAGAGACAGAGCATGCGCGCGTGTGTGTGTGAGAGAGAGAGAGACAGAGCGGGCGTGTGTGTGTCTGAGCTAGAGACAAAGTGTGCGTGTGTTTGTGTGTGTGTGAGAGAGAGACAGAGCATGCGTGTGTGTGTGTGAGAGAGAGGGAGAGAGAGCATTGCCTGTGTGTGAGGGAGAGAGACAGAGCGTGCATGGGTATGTGTGTGAGAGAGAGAGACAGAGCATGCATGTGTGTGTCTGAGAGAGAGACAGAGCATGCATGTGTGTGTGTGAGAGAAAGACAGAGCGTGTGTGTATATGTTTGAGACAGAGAAAGAGCATGCATGTATATGTGTGTGAGAGAGAGAGAGACAGAGCACGTCTGCATGTGAGAGAGAGAGACAGAGTGTGCGAGTGTGTGAGAGAGACAAAGTGAGCCTGCGTGTGTGAGAGAGAGACATTCAGAGCATGTGTATGTATGAGAGACAGAGCATGCGTGTGTGTGTGTGTGTGTGTGAGAGACAGACAGGGCGTGCCTGTCTGTGAGAGAGAGAGACAGAGCGTGCGTGTCTGTGAGAGAGAGACTGAGCATGCGTGTCTGTGAGAGACAGACTGAGCGTGCATGTCAGTGAGAGAGAAACAGAGCGTGCGTGTCTGTGAAAGAGAGAGAGAGACAGAGCGTGCGTGTCTGTGAGAGAGAGACAGAGTGTGCATGTCAGTGAGAGAGAGACAGAGCATGCGTGTCTGTGAGAGAGAGTGACAGAGCATGAGTGTGTGTGTGTGAGAGAGAGACAGACAGAGCATGCGTATGTATGAGAGACAGAGCATGCGCGCGTGTGTGTGTGAGACAGAGAGAGACAGAGCGGGCGTGTGTGTGTCTGAGCTAGAGACAAAGTGTGCGTGTGTGTGTGTGTGTGTGAGAGAGAGACAGAGCATGCGTGTGTGTGTGTGAGAGAGAGAGGGAGAGAGAGCATTGCCTGTGTGTGAGGGAGAGAGACAGAGCGTGCATGGGTGTGTGTGTGAGAGAGAGAGACAGAGCATGCATGTGTGTGTCTGAGAGAGAGACAGAGCATGCATGTGTGTGTGTGAGAGAAAGACAGAGCGTATGTGTATATGTTTGAGACAGAGAAAGAGCATGCATGTATATGTGTGTGAGAGAGAGAGAGACAGAGCACGTCTGCATGTGAGAGAGAGAGACAGAGTGTGCGAGTGTGTGAGAGAGACAAAGTGAGCCTGCGTGTGTGAGAGAGAGACATTCAGAGCATGTGTATGTATGAGAGACAGAGCATGCGTGTGTGTGTGTGTGTGTGTGTGAGAGACAGACAGGGCATGCCTGTCTGTGAGAGAGAGAGACAGAGCGTGCGTGTCTGTGGGAGAGAGACTTAGCGTGCGTGTCTGTGAGAGAGAAACAGAGCGTGCATGTCTGTGAAAGAGAGAGAGACAGAGCGTGCGTGTCTGTGAGAGAGAGACAGAGTGTGTGTGTCAGTGAGAGAGAGACAGAGCATGCGTGTCTGTGAGAGAGAGTGACAGAGCATGAGGGTGTGTGTGTGAGAGAGAGACAGACAGAGCATGCGTATGTATGAGAGACAGAGCATGCGCGCATGTGTGTGTGAGAGAGAGAGAGACAGAGCGGGCGTGTGTGTGTCTGAGCTAGAGACAAAGTGTGCGTGTGTGTGTGTGTGTGAGAGAGAGACAGAGCATGCGTGCGTGTGTGAGAGAGAGGGAGAGAGCATGCATGTGTGTGTCTGAGAGAGAGACAGAGTGTGCGTGTGTGTGTGTGAGAAAGAGACAGAGCATGCATGTGTGTGTGTGAGAGAAAGACAGAGCGTGTGTGTATATGTGTGAGACAGAGAAAGAGCATGCATGTATATGTGTGTGAGAGAGAGAGAGACAGAGCAGGTCTGCATGTGAGAGAGAGAGACAGAGTGTGCGTGTGTGTGAGAGAGACAAAGTGAGCCTGCGTGTGTGAGAGAGAGACAGTCAGAGCATGTGTATGTATGAGAGACAGAGCATGCGTGTGTGTGTGTGTGTGTGTGTGTGTGAGAGACAGACAGGGCGTGCCTGTCTGTGAGAGAGAGACTGAGCGTGCTTGTATATTTGTGAGAGAGAGAGAGACAGAGTGTGCGTGTATATGTGTGAGAGAGAGAGAGGTAGAGCATGCCGGCGTGTGAGAGAGACGGAGAGAGTCTGCGTGTGTGAGAGACAGACAGAGCAAGCGTATGTATGATTGACAGAGCATGCGCGTGTGTGTGTGCGAGAGAGAGAGACAGAGCGTGCCTATGTGTGAGAGAGTGAGATAGAGCATGCCTGTATGTGAGAGACAGACAGAGCGTGCCTTTGTGTGAGAGAGAGAAACAGAGCATGCATGTGTGTGAGAGAGAGACACGGCGTGCCTGTCTGAGAGAAAGAGAGACTGAGTGTGTGTGTCTGTGAGAGAGAGACTGAGCATGCGTGTCTGTGAGAGAGAGACTGAGCATGCGTGTCTGTGAGAGAGAGATTGAGCGTGCGTGTCTGTGAGAGAGAAACAGAGCGTGCATGTCTGTGAAAGAGAGACAGAGCGTGCGTGTCTGTGAGAGAGAGACAGAGTGTGCATGTCAGTGAGAGAGAGACAGAGCATGCGTGTCTGTGAGAGAGAGTGACAGAGCATGAGTGTGTGTGTGTGAGAGAGAGACAGACAGAGCATGCGTATGTATGAGAGACAGAGCATGCGCGCGTGTGTGTGTGAGAGAGAGAGAGACAGAGCGGGCGTGTGTGTGTCTGAGCTAGAGACAAAGTGTGCGTGTGTGTGTGTGTGAGAGAGAGACAGAGCATGCGTGTGTGTGTGTGAGAGAGAGGGAGAGAGAGCGTTGCCTGTGTGTGAGGGAGAGAGACAGAGCGTGCATGGGTGTGTGTGTGAGAGAGAGAGACAGAGCATGCATGTGTGTGTGTGAGAGAGACAGAGCGTGCATGTGTGTGTGTGAGAGAGAGAGACTCAGCATGCCTATGTGTGAGAGAGAGAGATAGAGTGTGCCTGTATGTGAGAGACAGACAGAGCGTGCCTTTGTGTGAGAGAGAGAGACAGAGCATGCATGTGTGTGAGAGAGAGACACGGCGTGCCTGTCTGAGAGAGAGAGACTGAGTGTGCGTGTCTGTGAGAGAGAGACTGAGCATGTGTGTCTGTGAGAGAGAGACTGAGCATGCGTGTCTGTGAGAGAGAGACTGAGCGTGCGTGTCTGTGAGAGAGAGACAGAGCGTGCGTGTCAGTGAGAGAGAGACAGAGCATGCATGTCTAATGAGAGAGGGTGACAGAGCATGTGTGTGTGTGTGTGTGAGAGAGAGACAGCAGAGCATGCGTATGTATGAGAGACAGAGCATGCGTGCGTGTGTGTGTGAGAGAGAGAGAGAGAGAGCAGGCGTGTGCGTGTGTGAGCTAGAGACAAAGTGTGTGTGTGTGTGTGTGTGAGAGAGAGACTGACGTGCGTGTATGTGAGAGAGAGACTGAGCGTGCCTTTGTGTGAAAGAGAGAGACAGAGCGTGCATGTGTGTGAGATAGAGACACGGTGTGCCTGTCTGAGAGAGAGAGACTGAGCCTGCGTGTTTGTGAGAGAGCGACTGAGCATGCGTGTCTGTGAGAGAGAGACAGAGCGTGCGTGTCTGTGGGAGAGAGACTGAGCGTGCGTGTCTGTGAGAGGGAGACAGAGCGTGCATGTCTGTGAGAAACAGACATGGCGTGCGTGTCTGGGAGAGTGACTGAGCGTGTGTGTCTGTGAGAGAGAGACTGAGCATGCGTGTCTGTGAGAGAGAGACAGAGCGTGCGTGTCTGTGAGTGAGATAGAGACAGAGCGTGCGTGTGTGTGACTGAGAGAGAGGCATACAGAGCACGAGTATGTATGAGAGACAGAGCATGTACATGTGTGAGTGTGTGAGAGAGAGACAGAGCATGCCTGTTTTTTGAGAGAGAGAGACAGAGCCTGCATGTGTGTGAGAAAGAGACAGGGCATGCTTGTCTGTGAGAGAGAGAGACATAGCGTGCAGGTATATGTGTGAGAGAGAGAGGCAGAGCATGCCCGCGTGTGAGAGAGAGAGACAGAGCCTGCGTAAATACGTTAGACAGAGCATGCGTGTGTCTGTGTGTGAGAGAAACAGAGCGTGCATGTGTGTGTCTGAGAGAGAGAGAGAGTGTGCGTGTGTGTGTGTGAGACAGAGAAAGAGCATGCATGTATATGTGTGAGAGAGAGAGAGAGACAGAGCACGTCTGCATGTGAGAGAGAGAGACAGAGTGTGCGAGTGTGTGAGAGAGACAAAGTGAGACTGCGTGTGTGAGAGAGAGACAGTCAGAGCATGTGTATGTATGAGAGACAGAGCATGCGTGTGTGTGTGTGTGTGTGAGAGACAGACAGGGCGTGCCTGTCTGTGAGAGAGAGACTGAGCGTGCTTGTATATTTGTGAGAGAGAGAGAGACAGAGTGTGCGTGTATAGGTGTGGGAGAGAGAGAGAGGTAGAGCATGCCGGCGTGTGAGAGAGACGGAGAGAGTCTGCGTGTGTGAGAGACAGACAGAGCAAGCGTATGTATGATTGACAGAGCATGCGCGTGTGTGTGTGCGAGAGAGAGACACAGAGCGTGCCTATGTGTGAGAGTGAGATAGAGCGTGCCTGTATGTGAGAGACAGACAGAGCGTGCCTTTGTGTGAGAGAGAGAGACAGAGCATGCATGTGTGTGAGAGAGAGACACGGCGTGCCTGTCTGAGAGAGAGAGAGACTGAGTGTGCGTGTCTGTGAGAGAGAGACTGAGCATGCGTGTCTGTGAGAGAGAGACTGAGCATGCGTGTCTGTGAGAGACAGACTGAGCGTGCATGTCAGTGAGAGAGAAACAGAGCGTGCGTGTCTGTGAAAGAGAGAGAGACAGAGCGTGCGTGTCTGTGAGAGAGAGACAGAGTGTGCATGTCAGTGAGAGAGAGACAGAGCATGCGTGTCTGTGAGAGAGAGTGACAGAGCATGAGTGTGTGTGTGTGAGAGAGAGACAGACAGAGCATGCGTATGTATGAGAGACAGAGCATGCGCGCGTGTGTGTGTGAGAGAGAGAGAGACAGAGCGGGCGTGTGTGTGTCTGAGCTAGAGACAAAGTGTGCGTGTGTTTGTGTGTGTGTGAGAGAGAGACAGAGCATGCGTGTGTGTGTGTGAGAGAGAGGGAGAGAGAGCATTGCCTGTGTGTGAGGGAGAGAGACAGAGCGTGCATGGGTGTGTGTGTGAGAGAGAGAGACAGAGCATGCATGTGTGTGTCTGAGAGAGAGACAGAGCATGCATGTGTGTGTGTGAGAGAAAGACAGAGCGTGTGTGTATATGTTTGAGACAGAGAAAGAGCATGCATGTATATGTGTGTGAGAGAGAGAGAGACAGAGCACGTCTGCATGTGAGAGAGAGAGACAGAGTGTGCGAGTGTGTGAGAGAGACAAAGTGAGCCTGCGTGTGTGAGAGAGAGACATTCAGAGCATGTGTATGTATGAGAGACAGAGCATGCGTGTGTGTGTGTGTGTGTGTGTGAGAGACAGACAGGGCGTGCCTGTCTGTGAGAGAGAGAGACAGAGCGTGCGTGTCTGTGAGAGAGAGACTGAGCATGCGTGTCTGTGAGAGACAGACTGAGCGTGCATGTCAGTGAGAGAGAAACAGAGCGTGCGTGTCTGTGAAAGAGAGAGATAGACAGAGCGTGCGTGTCTGTGAGAGAGAGACAGAGTGTGCATGTCAGTGAGAGAGAGACAGAGCATGCGTGTCTGTGAGAGAGAGTGACAGAGCATGAGTGTGTGTGTGTGAGAGAGAGACAGACAGAGCATGCGTATGTATGAGAGACAGAGCATGCGCGCGTGTGTGTGTGAGACAGAGAGAGACAGAGCCGGCGTGTGTGTGTCTGAGCTAGAGACAAAGTGTGCGTGTGTGTGTGTGTGTGTGAGAGAGAGACAGAGCATGCGTGTGTGTGTGTGAGAGAGAGAGGGAGAGAGAGCATTGCCTGTGTGTGAGGGAGAGAGACAGAGCGTGCATGGGTGTGTGTGTGAGAGAGAGAGACAGAGCATGCATGTGTGTGTCTGAGAGAGAGACAGAGCATGCATGTGTGTGTGTGAGAGAAAGACAGAGCGTGTGTGTATATGTTTGAGACAGAGAAAGAGCATGCATGTATATGTGTGTGAGAGAGAGAGAGACAGAGCACGTCTGCATGTGAGAGAGAGAGACAGAGTGTGCGAGTGTGTGAGAGAGACAAAGTGAGCCTGCGTGTGTGAGAGAGAGACATTCAGAGCATGTGTATGTATGAGAGACAGAGCATGCGTGTGTGTGTGTGTGTGTGTGAGAGACAGACAGGGCGTGCCTGTCTGTGAGAGAGAGAGACAGAGCGTGCGTGTCTGTGGGAGAGAGACTGAGCGTGCGTGTCTGTGAGAGAGAAACAGAGCGTGCATGTCTGTGAAAGAGAGAGAGACAGAGCGTGCGTGTCTGTGAGAGAGAGACAGAGTGTGTGTGTCAGTGAGAGAGAGACAGAGCATGCGTGTCTGTGAGAGAGAGTGACAGAGCATGAGGGTGTGTGTGTGAGAGAGAGACAGACAGAGCATGCGTATGTATGAGAGACAGAGCATGCGCGCATGTGTGTGTGAGAGAGAGAGAGACAGAGCGGGCGTGTGTGTGTCTGAGCTAGAGACAAAGTGTGCGTGTGCGTGTGTGTGTGAGAGAGAGACAGAGCATGCGTGCGTGTGTGAGAGAGAGGGAGAGAGCATGCATGTGTGTGTCTGAGAGAGAGACAGAGTGTGCGTGTGTGTGTGTGAGAAAGAGACAGAGCATGCATGTGTGTGTGTGAGAGAAAGACAGAGCGTGTGTGTATATGTGTGAGACAGAGAAAGAGCATGCATGTATATGTGTGTGAGAGAGAGAGAGACAGAGCAGGTCTGCATGTGAGAGAGAGAGACAGAGTGTGCGTGTGTGTGAGAGAGACAAAGTGAGCCTGCGTGTGTGAGAGAGAGACAGTCAGAGCATGTGTATGTATGAGAGACAGAGCATGCGTGTGTGTGTGTGTGTGTGTGTGTGAGAGACAGACAGGGCGTGCCTGTCTGTGAGAGAGAGACTGAGCGTGCTTGTATATTTGTGAGAGAGAGAGAGACAGAGTGTGCGTGTATATGTGTGAGAGAGAGAGAGGTAGAGCATGCCGGCGTGTGAGAGAGACGGAGAGAGTCTGCGTGTGTGAGAGACAGACAGAGCAAGCGTATGTATGATTGACAGAGCATGCGCGTGTGTGTGTGCGAGAGAGAGAGACAGAGCGTGCCTATGTGTGAGAGAGTGAGATAGAGCATGCCTGTATGTGAGAGACAGACAGAGCGTGCCTTTGTGTGAGAGAGAGACACGGCGTGCCTGTCTGAGAGAGAGAGAGACTGAGTGTGTGTGTCTGTGAGAGAGAGACTGAGCATGCGTGTCTGTGAGAGAGAGACTGAGCATGCGTGTCTGTGAGAGAGAGATTGAGCGTGCGTGTCTGTGAGAGAGAAACAGAGCGTGCATGTCTGTGAAAGAGAGACAGAGCGTGCGTGTCTGTGAGAGAGAGACAGAGTGTGCATGTCAGTGAGAGAGAGACAGAGCATGTGTGTCTGTGAGAGAGAGTGACAGAGCATGAGTGTGTGTGTGTGAGAGAGAGACAGACAGAGCATGCGTATGTATGAGAGACAGAGCATGCGCGCGTGTGTGTGTGAGAGAGAGAGAGACAGAGCGGGCGTGTGTGTGTCTGAGCTAGAGACAAAGTGTGCGTGTGTGTGTGTGTGAGAGAGAGACAGAGCATGCGTGTGTGTGTGTGAGAGAGAGGGAGAGAGAGCGTTGCCTGTGTGTGAGGGAGAGAGACAGAGCGTGCATGGGTGTGTGTGTGAGAGAGAGAGAGACAGAGCATGCATGTGTGTGTGTGAGAGAGACAGAGCGTGCATGTGTGTGTGTGAGAGAGAGAGACTGAGCATGCCTATGTGTGAGAGAGAGAGATAGAGTGTGCCTGTATGTGAGAGACAGACAGAGCGTGCCTTTGTGTGAGAGAGAGAGACGGAGCATGCATGTGTGTGAGAGAGAGACACGGCGTGCCTGTCTGAGAGAGAGAGACTGAGTGTGCGTGTCTGTGAGAGAGAGACTGAGCATGCGTGTCTGTGAGAGAGAGACTGAGCATGCGTGTCTGTGAGAGAGAGACTGAGCGTGCGTGTCTGTGAGAGAGAGACAGAGCGTGCGTGTCAGTGAGAGAGAGACAGAGCATGCATGTCTAATGAGAGAGAGTGACAGAGCATGTGTGTGTGTGTGTGTGAGAGAGAGACAGCAGAGCATGCGTATGTATGAGAGACAGAGCATGCGCGCGTGTGTGTGTGAGAGAGAGAGAGAGAGAGCAGGCGTGTGCGTGTGTGAGCTAGAGACAAAGTGTGCGTGTGTGTGTGTGTGAGAGAGAGACTGACGTGCGTGTATGTGAGAGAGACACTGAGCGTGCCTTTGTGTGAAAGAGAGAGACAGAGCGTGCATGTGTGTGAGATAGAGACACGGTGTGCCTGTCTGAGAGAGAGAGACTGAGCCTGCGTGTTTGTGAGAGAGCGACTGAGCATGCGTGTTTGTGAGAGAGAGACTGAGCATGCGTGTCTGTGAGAGAGAGACTGATCGTGCGTCTCTGTGAGAGAGAAAGAGAGTGTGCATGTCTGTGAAAGAGAGAGATACAGAGCGTGCATGTCTGTGAGAGAGAGACAGTGCGTGCATGTCTGTGAGAGAGAGATAGTGCGTGCGCATCTGTGAGAGAGAGACTGAGCGTGCGTGTCTGTGAGAGAGAGACAGAGCGTGCATGTCTGTGAGAGAGAGACTGAGCGTGCGTGTCTGTGAGAGAGAGACAGAGCGTGCGTGTCTGTGAGAGGGAGACAGAGCGTGCATGTCTGTGAGAAACAGACATGGCGTGCGTGTCTGGGAGAGTGACTGAGCGTGTGTGTCTGTGAGAGAGAGACTGAGCATGCGTGTCTGTGAGAGAGAGACAGAGCGTGCGTGTCTGTGAGTGAGATAGAGACAGAGCGTGCGTGTGTGTGACTGAGAGAGAGGCATACAGAGCACGAGTATGTATGAGAGACAGAGCATGTACGTGTGTGAGTGTGTGAGAGAGAGACAGAGCATGCCTGTTTTTTGAGAGAGAGAGACAGAGCCTGCATGTGTGTGAGAGAGAGACAGGGCATGCTTGTCTGTGAGAGAGAGAGACATAGCGTGCAGGTATATGTGTGAGAGAGAGAGGCAGAGCATGCCCGCGTGTGAGAGAGAGAGACAGAGCCTGCGTAAATACGTTAGACAGAGCATGCGTGTGTCTGTGTGTGAGAGAAACAGAGCGTGCATGTGTGTGTCTGAGAGAGAGAGAGGGAGTGTGCGTGTGCGTGTGTGTGTGAGAAAGAGACAGAGCATGCATGTGTGTGTGTGAGAGAAAGACAGAGCGTGTGTGTATATGTGTGAGACAGAGAAAGAGCATGCATGTATATGTGTGAGAGAGAGAGAGAGACAGAGCAGGTCTGCATGTGAGAGAGAGAGACAGAGTGTGCGAGTGTGTGAGAGAGACAAAGTGAGCCTGCGTGTGTGAGAGAGAGACAGTCAGAGCATGTGTATGTATGAGAGACAGAGCATGCGTGTGTGTGTGTGTGTGAGAGACAGACAGGGCGTGCATGTCTGTGAGAGAGAGACTGAGCGTGCTTGTATATTTGTGAGAGAGAGAGAGACAGAGTGTGCGTGTATATGTGTGGGAGAGAGAGAGAGATAGAGCATGCCGGCGTGTGAGAGAGACGGAGAGAGTCTGCGTGTGTGAGAGACAGACAGAGCAAGCGTATGGATTATTGACAGAGCATGCGCGTGTGTGTGTGCGAGAGTGACAGAGCGTGCCTATGTGTGAGAGAGTGAGATAGAGCGTGCCTGTATGTGAGAGACAGACAGAGCGTGCCTTTGTGTGAGAGAGAGAGACAGAGCATGCATGTGTGTGAGAGAGAGACACGGCGTGCCTGTCTGAGAGAGAGAGAGACTGAGTGTTCGTGTCTGTGAGAGAGAGACTGAGCATGCGTGTCTGTGAGAGAGAGACTGAGCATGCGTGTCTGTGAGAGAGAGACTGAGCGTGCGTGTCTGTGAGAGAGAAACAGAGCGTGCATGTCTGTGAAAGAGAGAGAGACAGAGCATGCGTGTCTGTGAGAGAGAGACAGAGTGTGCATGTCAGTGAGAGAGAGACAGAGCATGCGTGTCTGTGAGAGAGAGTGACAGAGCATGAGTGTGTGTGTGTGAGAGAGAGACAGACAGAGCATGCGTATGTATGAGAGACAGAGCATGCGCGCGTGTGTGTGTGAGAGAGAGAGAGACAGAGCGGGCGTGTGTGTGTCTGAGCTAGAGACAAAGTGTGCGTGTGTGTGCGTGTGAGAGAGAGACAGAGCATGCGTGTGTGTGTGTGAGAGAGAGGGAGAGAGAGCATTGCCTGTGTGTGAGGGAGAGAGACAGAGCGTGCATGGGTGTGTGTGTGAGAGAGAGAGACAGAGCATGCATGTGTGTGTCTGAGAGAGAGACAGAGTGTGCGTGTGTGTGTGTGAGAAAGAGACAGAGCATGCATGTGTGTTTGTGAGAGAAAGACAGAGCGTGTGTGTATATGTGTGAGACAGAGAAAGAGCATGCATGTATATGTGTGAGAGAGAGAGACAGAGCACGTCTGCATGTGAGAGAGAGAGACAGAGTGTGCGAGTGTGTGAGAGAGACAAAGTGAGCCTGCGTGTGTGAGAGAGAGACAGTCAGAGCATGTGTATGTATGAGAGACAGAGCATGCGTGTGTGTGTGTGTGTGTGTGAGTGACAGACAGGGCGTGCCTGTCTGTGAGAGAGAGACAGAGCGTGCGTGTCTGTGAGAGAGAGACTGAGCGTGCGTTTCTGTGAGAGAGAGAATGAGCGTGCATGTCTGTGAGAGAGAGACTGAGCGTGCGTGTCTGTCAGAGATAGACTGAGCGTGCGTGTCTGTGAGAGAGAGACTGAGCGTGCGTGTCTGTGGGAGAGAGACTGAGCGTGCGTGTCTGTGAGAGAGAGCCTGAACGTGCATGTCAGTGAGAGAGAGACAGAGCGTGCGTGCCTGTGTGTGAGAGAGGCAGAGGGTGCATGTGTGTGAGAGACAGACAGGGGAAGCATGTCTGTGAGAGTGAGACTGAGCATGCTTGTGTGAGAGAGAGAGACAGAGCGTGCGTTTGTGTGCGAGATACAAAGTGAGCCTGCGTGTGGGAGAGAGAGAGACAGGCAGAGCATGCGTATGTATGAGACACAGAGCATGAGCGTGTGTGTGTGTGTGAGAGAGAGAGAGAGACAGAACGTGCCTGTGTGTGATAGAGAGAGACAGAGTGTGCCTGTGTGTGAGAGACAGACAGGGCATGCATGTCTTTGAGAGAGAGACTGAGCGTGCGTGTCAGTGAGCGAGAGACAGAAAGTGTGTGTCTGTGAGAGAGGGACGGAGCATGCGTGTCTGTGAGAGAGAGACACAGCGTGCGTGTCTTTGACAGAGAGAGACAGAGCGTGCGTGTGTGTGAGAGAGAGAGACAGAGCGTGCGTGTCTGTGAGAGAGAGATAGCGCGTGTGTGTCTGTGAGAGAGAGACACAGCGTCGTGTCTGTGAGAGAGAGACAGAGCGTGCGTGTTTGTGAGTGAGAGACAGAGCGTGCATGTCGGTGAGAGAGACACTGAGCGTGCGTTACAGTGAGAGAGATACAGAATGTGCATGTGTGTGAGAGAGACAAAGTGAGCCTTCGTGTGTGAGAGAGAGACAGACAGAGCATGCGTATGTATGAGAGACAGAGCATGCACGTGTGTGTGTGTGTGAGAGAGAGAGACAGAGCGTGCCTGTGTGTGATAGAGAGAGACAGAGCGTGCCTGTGTGTGAGAGAGAGACTGAACGTGTGTGTCTGTGAGAGAGAGACAGAGCGTGTATTTCTGTGAGAGAGAGACAGAGCGTGCGTGCTGGTGCGAGAGAGACAGAGCGTGCGTGTCTGTGAGAAAGAGAGTGACAGAACATGCATGTGTGCGTGTGAGACAGAGAGAGACAGAGCAAGTGTATGTATGATAGACAGAGCATGCGTGTGTGTGTGTGAGAGAGAGACAGATCGTGCTTATGAGTGAGAAAGAAACACAGAACGTGACTGTATGTGAGAGGGAGACAGAGCGTGCCTTTGTGTGAGAGAGAGAGACAGAGCGTGCATGTATATGTGTGAGAGAGAGAGAGAGACAGAACATGTCTGCGTGTGAGAGAGAGAGACAGAGCCTGCGTGTGTGAGAGAGAGAGACAAGACAGAGCATGCGTATGTATGATAGACAGAGCATGCACGTGTGTGTGTGTGAGAGAGACAGAGCGTGCTTATGTGTGAGAGAGAGAGACAGAACATGACTGTATG
The DNA here is from genome assembly GCF_017639515.1 of Carcharodon carcharias. Lineage (NCBI taxonomy): Eukaryota > Metazoa > Chordata > Chondrichthyes > Lamniformes > Lamnidae > Carcharodon > Carcharodon carcharias. The sequence goes on from NC_054470.1 coordinate 79,445,948, forward strand.
TGAGAGAGAGACAGAGCGTGCCTTTGTGTGAGAGAGAGAGACAGAGCTTGCATGTGTGTGAGAGAGAGACACAGTGTGCCTGTCTGAGAGAGAGAGACTGAGCGTGAGTGTCTGTGAGAGAGAGACTGCGCGTGCATGTGTGAGAGAGAGAGACAGAGCGCGCATGTGTGTGAGAGACACAAAGTGAGCCTGCGTGTGGGAGAGAGAGAAAGGCAGAGCATGCGTATGTATGAGACACAGAGCATGCGTGTGTGTGTGTGTGAGAGAGAGAGACAGAGCGTGCCTGTGTGTGAGAGACAGACAGGGCGTACACGTCTGTGAGAGAGAGACTGAGCGTGCATGTCTGTGAGAGAGAAACTGAGCGTGTGTGTCTGTGAGAGAGGGACTGAGCAGGCGTGTCTGTGAGAGAGAGACAGAGCGTGCGTGTCTGTGAGAGAGAGAGACAGCGCGTGCATGTCTGTTTGAGAGACTCAGAGCGTGCATGTCTGTGAGAGAGAGATAGCGCGTGCATGTCTGTGAGAGAGAGACAGAGCGTGCGTGTCTGTGAGAGAGAGACAGAGTGTGGGTGTCTGTGAGAGAGAGACAGAGCGTGCGTGTCAGTGAGAGAGAGACAGAGCGTGCGTGTCTGTGAGAAAGAGAGTGACAGAATGTGCGTGTGTGCATGTGAGACAGAGACAGACAGAGCATGCGTATGTATGAGAGACAGAGCATGAGCGTGTGTGTGTGAGAGAGAGAGAGAGACAGCGCGTGCCTGTGTGTGATAGCGAGAGACAGAGCCTGCTTCTGTGTGTGTGAGTGACAGATCGTGCCTGTGTGTGAGAGAGAGAGACAGAGCGTGCGTGTGTGTGAGAGACAGACAGGGCATGCATGTCCGTGAGAGAGAGACAGAGCATGCGTGTCTGTGAGAGAGAGACTGAGCGTGAATGTCTGTGAGAGAGAGACTGAGCGTGTGTGTCTGTGAGAGAGAGACTGAGAGTGCATGTATCTGAGAGAGAGACAGAGCGTGCATGTCTGTGAGAGAGAGAGCCCAGAGTGTGCGTGTGTGTGTGTGAGAGAGAGACAGAGTGTGTATGTGTGTGTGAGAAAAAGACAGAGCGTGCGAGTGTATGTGTGTGAGAGAGAGACAGAGCCTGCGTGTGAGTGTGTGAGAGAGAGACAGAGCGTGCGTGTTTATGTGTGTGAGATAGAGAGACAGAGCGTGCGTGTATATGTGTGAGAGAGAGAGACACAGTGTCCTTGTGTGTGAGAGCTACAAAGCGAACCTGCGTGTGGGAGAGAGAGGCAGGCAGAGCATTCGTATGTATGAGACACAGGGCATGCGCGTGTGTGTGCGTGAGAGAGATAGATAGAGCGTGCCTGTATGTGATAGAGAGAGACAGAGCGTGCCTTTGCGTGAGAGAGAGACAGATCGTGCCTGTGTGTGAGAGAGTGAGACAGAGTGTGCATGTGTGTGAGAGACAGACAGAACGTGCATGTAAGTGAGAGAGAGATTGAGCGTGCGTGTCTGTGAGAGAGAGACAGAGCGTGCGTGTCTGTAAGAGAGAGACAGAGCGTGTGAGTCTGTGAGAGAGAGACTGAGCGTGCTTGTCTGTGAGAGAGAGACAGAGAGTGCATGTCGTTGAGAGAGAGAGACAGAGCCTGCATGCCTGTGTGTGTGAGAGACAGACAGGGCGTGCCTTTCTGTAATAGAGAAACTGAGCATGCGTGTAACTGTGTGAGAGAGAGAGAGACAGAGCGTGCGTGTACATGTGTGAGAGAGAGAGAGACAGAGAATGCCCGCGTGTGAGAGAGAGAGACAGAGCCTGCGTGTGTGAGAGAGAGAGACAGACAGAGCATGCGTATATATGATAGACAGAGCATGCGCGTGTGTGTGTGTGAGAGAGAGACAGAGCGTGCTTATGTGTGAGAGAGAGAGACAGAAGGTGACTGTATGTGAGAGAGAGACAGAGCGTGCCTTTGTGTGAGAGAGACAGAGCTTGCATGTGTGTGAGAGAGAGACACAGTGTGCCTGTCTGAGAGAGAGAGACTGAGCGTGAGTGTCTGTGAGAGACAGAAAGGGCATGCATGTCTGTGAGAGAGAGACTGAGCGTGTTTGTCTGTGAGAGAGAGACTGAGCGTGCATGTCTGTGAGAGTGAGACTGAGCGTGCATGTATGTGAAAGAGAGACTGAGCGTGCGTGTCTGTGAGAGAGAGAAAGAGCGCGCGTGTCTGTGAGAGAGAGATAGTCCGTGTGGGTTTGTGAGAGAGAGATTCAGAGCGTGCGTGTCTGTGAGAGAGATTCAGAGCGTGTTTGTCTGTGAGAGAGAGACAGAGCGTGCGTGTCTATGAGAGAGGCAGAGCATGCGTGTCTGTGAGAGAGAGAGCCCAGAGCGTGCATGTGTGTGTGTGAGAGAGAGACAGAGTGTGTGTGTGTGTGTGAGAGAAAGACAGAGCGTGCGAGTCTATGTGTGTGAGAGAGAGACAGAGCCTGCGTGTGAGTGTGTGAGAGAGAGACAGACCATGCGTGTTTATGTGTTTGAGAAAGAGAGACAGAGCGTGCGTGTATATGTGTGAGAGAGAGAGACACAGCGTGCTTGTGTATGAGAGCCACAAAGCGACCCTGCGTGTGGGAGAGAGAGGCAGGCAGAGCATTCGTATGTATGAGACACAGGGCATGCGCGTGTGTGTGCGTGAAGAGATAGATAGAGCGTGCCTGTATGTGATAGAGAGAGACAGAGCGTGCCTTTGCGTGAGAGAGAGACAGATCATGCCTGTGTGTGAGAGAGTGAGACAGAGTGCGCATGTGTGTGAGAGACAGACAGAACGTGCATGTAAGTGAGAGAGAGATTGAGCGTGCGTGTCTGTGAGAGAGAGACAGAGCGTGCGTGTCTGTAAGAGAGAGACAGAGCGTGTGAGTCTGTGAGAGAGAGACTGAGCGTGCGTGTCTGTGAGAGAGAGACAGAGCGTGCATGTCGATGAGAGAGAGAGACAGAGCCTGCATGCCTGTGTGTGTGAGAGACAGACAGGGCGTGCCTTTCTGTAATAGAGAAACTGAGCATGCGTGTAACTGTGTGAGAGAGAGAGAGACAGAGCGTGCGTGTACATGTGTGAGAGAGAGAGAGACAGAGAATGCCCGCGTGTGAGAGAGAGAGACAGAGCCTGCGTGTGTGAGAGAGAGAGACAGACAGAGCATGCGTATGTATGATAGACAGAGCATGCGCGTGTGTGTGTGTGAGAGAGAGACAGAGCGTGCTTATGTGTGAGAGAGAGAGACAGAAGGTGACTGTATGTGAGAGAGAGACAGAGCATGCCTTTGTGTGAGAGAGAGAGACAGAGCTTGCATGTGTGTGAGAGAGAGACACAGTGTGCCTGTCTGAGAGAGAGAGACTGAGCGTGAGTGTCTGTGAGAGACAGAAAGGGCATGCATGTCTGTGAGAGAGAGACTGAGCGTGTTTGTCTGTGAGAGAGTGACTGAGCGTGCATGTCTGTGAGAGTGAGATTGAGCGTGCATGTATGTGAAAGAGAGACTGAGCGTGCGTGTCTGTGAGAGAGAGAAAGAGCGCGCGTGTCTGTGAGAGAGAGATAGTGCGTGTGGGTCTGTGAGAGAGAGATTCAGAGCGTGCGTGTCTGTGAGAGAGATTCAGAGCGTGTTTGTCTGTGAGAGAGAGACAGAGCGTGCGTGTCTATGAGAGAGGCAGAGCATGCGTGTCTGTGAGAGAGAGAGCCCAGAGCGTGCGTGTGTGTGTGTGAGAGAGGGACAGAGCCTGCGTGTGAGTGTGTGAGAGAGAGACAGACCATGCGTGTTTATCTGTTTGAGAAAGAGAGACAGAGCGTGTGTGTATATGTGTGAGAGAGAGACAGAGCCTGCGTGTGAGTGTGTGAGAGAGAGACAGACCATGCGTGTTTATCTGTTTGAGAAAGAGAGACAGAGCGTGTGTGTATATGTGTGAGAGAGAGAGACACAGCGTGCTTGTGTGTGAGAGCCACAAAGCGAACCTGCGTGTGGGAGAGAGAGGCAGGCAGAGCATTCATATGTATGAGACACAGGGCATGCGCGTGTGTGTGCGTGAGAGAGAGAGACAGAGCGTGCCTGTGTGTGATAGAGAGAGACAGAGGATGCCTTTGCGTGAGAGAGAGAGACAGATCGTGCCTCTGTGTGAAAGAGTGAGACAGAGCGTGCATGTGTGTGAGAGACAGATAGAATGTGCATGTAAGTGAGAGAGAGATTGAGCGTTCGTGTCTGTGAGAGAGAGACAGAGCGTGTGTGTCCGTGGAGAGAGACAGAGCGTGCATGTCGTTGAGAGAGAGAGACAGAGCGTGCGTGCCTGTGTGTGTGAGAGACAGACAGGGTGTGCCTTTCTGTAAGAGAGAAACTGAGCATGCGTGGAACTGTGTGAGAGAGAGAGAGACAGAGCGTGCGTGTATATGTGTGAGAGAGAGAGAGAGACAGAGCATGCCAGCATATGAGACAGAGAGTCAGAGCCTGCGTGTGTGAGAGAGAGAGACAGACAGTGCATGCATATGTATGATAGACAGAGCATGCGCATGTGTGTGTGAGAGAGAGAGACAGAGAGTGCTTTTTTTTTGTGTGAGAGAGAGAGACAGAGCTTGCATGTGTGAGAGAGAGAGACACAGTGTGCCTGTCTGAGAGAGAGAGACTGAGCATGAGTGTCTGTGACAGACAGAAAGGGCATGCATGTCTTTGAGAAAGAGACAGAGAATGCGTGTCTGTGAGAGATTGACTGAGCGTGTTTGTCTGTGAGAGAGAGACTGAGCATGCATGTATGTGAGAGAGAGACTGAGCGTGCATGTCTGTGAGAGAGAGAAAGAGCATGCATGTCTGTGAGAGAGAGATAGCGCGTGCCTGTCTGTGAGAGAGACACAGAGCGTGCATGTCTGTGAGAGAGATTCTGAGCGTGCATGTCTGTGAGAGAGAGATAGTGCGTGCAGGTCTGTGAGAGAGAGATTCAGAACGTGCATGTCTGTGAGAGAGATACAGAGCGTGCGTGTCTGTGAGAGAGAGATAGAGCGTGCGTGTCTATGAGAGAGACAGAGCATTCGTGTCTGTGAGAGAGTGACAGAGCGTGCGTGTGTTTATGCGAGAGAGAGACATACAGAGCATGCGTTCGTATGAGAGACAGAGCATGCGCGTGTGTGTGTCTGTGAGAGAGAGACAGAGCGTGCCTGTGTGTGATAGAGAGAGACAGAGCATGCCTGTGTGTGAGAGAGACAGATCGTGCCTGTGTGTGAGAGAGCGAGACAGAGCGTGCATGTGTGTGATAGACAGACAGAACGTGCATGTAAGTGAGAGAGATACTGAGCGTGCGTGTCTGTGAGAAAGAGACAGAGCGTGCGTGTCTGTGAGATAGAGACTGAGCGTGCATCTCTGTGAGAGAGAGACTGAGCGTGCGTGTCTGCGAGAGAGAGACAGAGCTTGCGTGTCTGTGAGAGGGAGACAGAGTGTGCATGTCTGCGAGAGAGAGACTGAGAGTGCGTGTCTGAGAGAGAGATACTGAGTGTGCGTGCCTGTGAGAGAGAGACAGAGCATGCGTGTGTGTTCGAGAGACAAAGTGAGCCTCTGTGTGTGAGAGAGAGACAGACAGAGCATGCGTATGTATGAGAGACAGAGCATGCACGTTTGTGTGTGTGTGAGAGACAGACAGGGCGTGCCTTTCTGTGAGAGAGAAACTGAGCGTGCGTGGATCTGTGTGAGTGAGAGAGAGACAGAGCGTGCGTGTATATGTGTGAGAGAGAGAGAGGTAGAGCATTCCGCCGTGTGAGAGAGAGAGACAGAGCCTGCGTGTGTGAGAGAGAGACAGACAGAGCATGTGTATGTATGATAGACAGAGAATGCGCATGTGTGTGTGTGCGAGAGAGAGACAGAGCGTGCTTATTTGTGAGAGAGAGAGACACGGTGTGCCTGTCTGAGAGAGAGAGACTGAGCATGCGTGTCTGTGAGAAGAGAGACTGAGCATGCCTTTTTGTGTGAGAGAGAGAAAGAGCGTGCATGTGTGTGTGAGAGAGAAATGGTGAGCCTGTCTGAGAGAGACAGAGCGTGCGTGTCTGTGAGAGAGAGACTGAGCGTGCGTGTCTGTGAGAAGAGACTGAGCATGCGTGTCTGTGAGAGAGAAACTGAGCGTGCGTGTCTGTGAGAGAGAAAAAGAGTGTGCATGTCTGTGAAAGAGAGAGAGACAGAGCGTGCATGTCTGTGAGAGAGAGACAGAGCATGCGTGTCTATGAGCGAGACAGAGCGTGCGTGTCTGTGAGAGAGAGAGTGACAGAGCGTGCGTGTGTGTATGTTAGAGAGAGACAGACAGAGCATGCGTATGTATGAGAGACAGAGCATGTGCGTGTGTGTGTGTGAGAGAAAGAGACAGAGCGTGCCTGTGTGTGATAGAGAGAGACAGAGCGTGCCTTTGCGTGAGAGAGAGAGAGACAGATCATGCCTGTGTGTGAGAGAGTGAGACAGAGCGTGCATGTGTGTGAGAGACAGACAGAACGTGCATGTAAGTGAGAGAGTGACTGAGCGTGCGTGTCTGAGAGAGAGAGACAGAGCGTGCATGTCTGTGAGAGAGAGATAGCGCGTGCGTGTCTGTGAGAGAGAGACAGAGCGTGCGTGTCTGTGAGAGAGAGACAGAGCGTGCATGTCTGTGAGAGAGAGATAGCGCGTGCGTGTCTGTGAGAGAGAGACAGAGCGTGCGTGTTTGTGAGAGAGAGACAGAGCGTGCATGTCGGTGAGAGAGAGACTGAGCGTGCGTGTCTGCGAGAGAGAGACAGAGCGTGCGTGTCTGTGAGAGAGAGAGAGACAGAGCGTGCGTGTGTGTGAGAGAGAGACAGAGCGTGCGTGTCTGTTAGAGAGAGAGAGACAGAGCGTGCGTGTCTGTGAGAGAGAGACAGAGCATGCCTGTCTGCAAGAGAGAGACAGAGCGTGCGTGTCTGTGAGAGAGAGAGACAGAGAGTGCGTGTGTGTGAGAGAGAGACAGCGTGCGTGTCTGTGAGAGAGAGAGACGGAGCGTGCGTGTCTGTGAGAGAGAGACAGAGCGTGCATGTCGGTGAGAGAGAGACAGAGCATGCGTGTGTGTTCGAGAGACAAAGTGACCCTCTGTGTGTGAGAGAGAGACAGACAGATCCTGCGTATGTATGAGAGACAGAGCATACGCGTGTGTGTGCATGTCAGAGACAGACAGGGAGTGCCTTTCTGTGAGAGAGAAACTGAGCATGCGTCTATCTTTGTGAGAGGGATAGAGACAGAGCATGCATGTATATGTATGAGACAGAGAGAGGTAGAGCATGCCCGCGTGTGAGAGAGACAGACAGAGCATGCGTATGTATGAGTGACAGAGCATGCGTGTGTGTGTGTGTAAGAGAGAGAGACAGAGCATGCCTGTCTGTGAGAGAGAGACAGAGCATGCATGTCGGTGATAGAAGACAGAGCGTGCGTGTCTGTGAGAAAGGGAGTGACAGTGTGTGCGTGTGTGAGACAGAGACAGACAGAGCATGCCTATGTATGAGAGACAGGGCTTGCGCGTCTGTGTGTGTGAGAGAGAAAGACCGTGCCTGTCTGTGAGAGGGAGACAGAGCATGCGCATCTGTGAGAGAGAGACAGAGCATGTGTGTCTGTGAGAGATAGACAGAGCATGCGTGTCTATGAGAGAGAGAGAGGCAAAGAGCCTGCGTGTGTGTGAGAGAGAGAGAGAGAGCATGCGTGTCTGTGAGAGAGAGATAGCACGTGCGTGTCTGTGAGAGAGACACAGAGCGTGCGTGCCTGTGAGAGAGAGAGAGAGCGTGCGTGTCTGTGAGGGAGAGACAGACCGAGCGTCTCTGTGAGATAGAGACTGAGCGTGCATGTCTGTGAGAGAGAGACAGAGCGTGCGTGTCTGTGAGAGAGAGACAGAGCGTGTGTGTCTGTGAGAGAGAGACAGAGCATGCGTGTCTGTGAGAGAGAGTCAGAGCGTGTGTGTCTGTGAGACAGAGACAGAGCGTGCACGTCGGTGAGAGAGAGACAGAGCGTGCATGTCTGTGTGAGAGTGAGTGACAGAGATTGCCTGTGTGTGTGTGTGAGAGAGACAGACAGAGCATGCGTATGTATGAGAGAGAGAGCATGCGCGTGTGTGTGTGTGAGAGAGAGAGAGGCAGAGCGAGCCTGTGTGTGATAGAAAGAAACAGAGCGTGCCTGTGTGTGAGAGAGAGAGACAGATCATGCCTGTGTGAGAGAGAGCGAGACAGAGCGTGCATTTGTGTGAGAGTCAGACAGAATGTGCATGTATGTGAGAGAGAGACTGAGCATGCGTGTCTGTGAGAGAGAGACTCAGCGTGCTTGTCTGTGAGAGAGAAACTAAGCGTGCATGTCTTTGAGAGAGATATAACGCGTGTGTGTCTGTGAGAGAGCGACAGAGCATGCGTGTCTGTGAGAGAGAGACACAGCGTGTGTGTCTGTGAGAGAGAGACGGAGCATACCTGTCTGTGAGAGAGAGACAGAGCATGCATGTCGATGAGAGAAGACAGAGCGTGCGTGTCTGTGAGAAAAGGAGTGTCAGTGTGTGCGTGTGTGAGACAGAGACAGACAGAGCATGCGTATGTATGAGAGACAGAGCTTGCGCGTCTGTGTGTGTGAGAGAGAGAGACAGACCGTGCCTGTCTGTGAGAGAGAGATAGAGCATGCGTGTCTGTGAGATAGAGACAGAGCGTGCGTGTCTGTGAGAGAGAGACAGAGCATGCCTTTGTGTGAGAGAGAGAGACAGAGCTTGCATATGTGTGAGAGAGAGACACAGTGTGCCTGTCTGAGAGAGAGAGACTGAGCGTGAGTGTCTGCGAGAGACAGAAAGGGCATACATGTCTGTGAGAGAGAGACAGAGAATGCGTGTCTGTGAGAGAGAGACTGAGCGTGCATGTCTGTGAGAGAGAGACTGAGCGTGTTTGTCTATGAGAGAGAGACTGAGCATGCATGTCTGTGAGAGAGAGATAGCGCGTGCGTGTCTGTGAGAGAGACACAGAGCGTGCGAGTCTGTGAGAGAGAGACAGAGTGTGCATGTCTGTGAGAGAGATTCTGAGCGTGCATGTCTGAGAGAGAGAGATAGTGCGTGCAGGTCTGTGAGAGAGAGATTCAGAGGGTGCATGTCTGTGAGAGAGATACAGAGCGTGCGTGTCTGTGAGAGAGAGATAGCGCGTGCGTGTCTGTGAGAGAGAGACAGAGCGTGCGTGTCTATGAGAGAGACAGAGCATGCGTGTCTGTGAGAGAGAGAGTGACAGAGCGTGCATGTTTTTCTGCGAGAGAGAGACAGACAGAGCATGCGTTCGTATGAGAGACAGAGCATGCATGTGTGTGTGTCTGTGAGAGAGAGACAGAGCATGCCTGTGTGTGATAGAGAGAGACAGAGCATGCCTGTGTGTGAGAGAGACAGATCGTGCCTGTGTGCAAGAGAGCGAGACAGAGCGTTCATGTGTATGATAGACAGACAGAACATGCATGTAAGTGAGAGAGAGACTGAGCGTGCGTGTCTGCGAGAGAGAGACAGAGCTTGCGTGTCTGTGAGAGAGAGACAGAGCGTGCATGTCTGCGAGAGAGAGACTGAGAGTGCGTGTCTGTGAGAGAGATACTGAGTGTGCGTGCCTGTGAGAGAGAGACAGAGCATGCGTGTGTGTTCGAGAGACAAAGTGAGCCTCTGTGTGTGAGAGAGAGACAGACAGAGCATGCGTATGTATGAGAGACAGAGCATGCACCTGTGTGTGTGTGAGAGAGACAGACAGGGCGTGCCTTTCTGTGAGAGAGAAACTGAGAGTGCGTGTATCTGTGTGAGTGAGAGAGAGACAGAGCGTGCGTGTATATTTGTGAGAGAGAGAGGTAGAGCATGCCGCCGTGTGAGAGAGAGAGACAGAGCCTGCGTGTGTGAGAGAGAGACAGACAGAGCATGCGTATGTATGATAGACAGAGCATGCGCATGTGTGTGTGTGAGAGAGAGAGACAGAGTGTGCTTATTTGTGAGAGAGAGAGACACGGTGTGCCTGTCTGAGAGAGAGAGACTGAGCATGCGTATCTGTGAGAAGAGAGACTGAGCATGCCTTTTTGTGTGAGAGAGAGAAAGAGCGTGCATGTGTGTGTGAGAGAGAAACGGTGTGCCTGTCTGAGAGAGACAGAGCGTGCATGTCTGTGAGAGAGAGACTGAGCGTGCGTGTCTGTGAGAAGAGACTGAGCATGCGTGTCTGTGAGAGAGAAACTGAGCGTGCGGGTCTGTGAGAGAGAAAAAGAGTGTGCATGTCTGTGAAAGAGAGAGAGACAGAGCATGCGTGTCTGTGAGAGAGGTACAGAGCGTGCGTGTCTGTGAGAGAGAGACAGAGCATGCATGTCTATGAGAGAGACAGAGCATGCGTGTCTGTGAAAGAGATAGAGTGACAGAGCGTGCGTGTGTGTATGTTAGAGAGAGACAGACAGAGCATGCGTATGTATGAGAGACAGAGCATGCGCGTGTGTGTGTGTGAGAGAGAGAGACAGAGCGTGCCTGTGTGTGATAGAGAGAGACAGAGCATGCCTTTGCGTGAGAGAGAGAGAGACAGATCGTGCCTGTGTGTGAGAGAGAGAGACAGAGCGTGCATGTCTGTGAGAGAGAGACAGAGCGTGTGAGTCTGTGAGAGAGAGATAGAGCCTGCGTGTCTGTGACAGAGACACAGACCATGCATGTCTGTGAGAGAGAGACAGAGCGTGCGTGTCTGTGAGAGAGAGACAGAGCGTGCTTGTCGTTGAGAGAGAGAGACAGAGCGTGCGTGCCTGTGTGTGTGAGAGACAGACAGGGCGTGCCTTTCTGTAAGAGAGAAACTGAGCATGCGTGTAACTGTGTGAGAGAGAGAGAGACAGAGCGTGCGTGTATATGTGTGAGAGAGAGAGAGACAGAGCATGCCCACGTGTGAGAGAGACAGAGCCTGCATGTGTGAGAGAGAGAGACAGACAGAGCATGCGTATGTATCATAGACAGAGCATGGGCGTGTGTGAGAGAGAGACAGAGCGTGACTGTATGTGAGAGAGAGACAGAGCGTCCCTTTGTGTGAGAGAGAGAGACAGAGCGTGCATGTGTGTGAGAGAGAGACACAGTGTGCCTGTCAGAGAGAGAGAGACTGAGAGTGAGTGTCTGTGAGAGACAGAAAGGGCTTGCATGTCTGTGAGAGAGAGACAGAGAATGCGTGCCTGTGAGAGAAAGACTGAGCTTGCATATCTGTGAGAGAGAGATAGTGCGTGCAGGTCTGTGAGAGAGAGATTCAGAGCATGCGTGTCTGTGAGAGAGATACAGAGCCTGCGTGTCTGTGAGAGAGAGACAGAGCGTGCGTGCCTATGAGAGAGACAGAGCATGCATGTCTGTGCGAGAGAGAGTGACAGAGCGTGCGTGTGTGTATGCGAGAGAGAGACAGACAGAGCATGCGGATGTATGAGAGACAGAGCATGCGCTGGTGTGTATGTGAGAGAGAGAGACAGAGTGTGCATGTGTGTGATAGACAGACAGAACGTGAATGCAAGTGAGAGAGAGACTGAGCGTGCATGTCTGTGAGAGAGAGACAGAGCGTGCATGTCTGTGAGAGAGAGATAGTGCGTGCAGGTCTGTGAGAGAGAGATTCAGAGCGTGCGTGTCTGTGAGAGAGATACAGAGCGAGCGTGTCTGTGAGAGAGAGACAGAGCGTGCGTGTCTATGAGAGAGACAGAGCATGCGTGTCTGTGAGAGAGAGAGTGACAGAGCGTGCGTGTGTGTATGCGACAGAGACAGACAGAGCATGCGTATGTATGAGACAGAGCATGCGCGTGTGTGTATGTGCGAGAGAAAGACAGAGCGTGCCTGTGTGTGATAGAGAGAGACAGAGCATGCCTATGTGTGAGAGAGCGAGACAGAGCGTGCCTGTGTGTGATAGAGAGAGACAGAGCGTGCCTTTGCGTGAGAGAGAGAGAGACAGATCATGCCTGTGTGTGAGAGAGTGAGACAGAGCGTGCATGTGTGTGAGAGACAGACAGAACGTGCATGTAAGTGAGAGAGTGACTGAGCGTGCGTGTCTGTGAGAGAGAGATAGCACGTGCGTGTCTGTGAGAGAGAGACTGAGCGTGCGTGTCTGTGAGAGAGAGATAGAGCCTGCGTGTCTGTGAGAGAGACACAGACCATGCGTGTCTGTGAGAGAGACACAGACCATGCGTGTCTGTGAGAGAGAGACAGAGCGTGCGTGTCTGTGAGAGAGAGACAGAGCGTGCTTGTCGTTGAGAGAGAGAGACAGAACGTGCTTGCCTGTTTGTGTGAGAGACAAACAGGGCGTTCCTTTCTGTAAGAGAGAAACTGAGCATGCGTGTAACTGTGTGAGAGAGCGAGAGACAGAGCGTGCGTGTATATGTGTGAGAGGGAGAGAGACAGAGCATGCCCACGTGTGAGAGAGACAGAGCCTGCGTGTGTGAGAGAGAGACAGACAGTGCATGCGTATGTATGAAAGACAGAGCATGCGCGTGTGTGTGTGAGAGAGAGAGAAAGAGAGTGACTGTATGTGAGAGAGAGACAGAGTGTGCCTTTGTGTGAGAGAGAGAGACAGAGCGCGCATGTGTGTGAGAGAGAGACACAGTGTGCCTGTTTGAGAGAGAGAGACTGAGCGTGAGTGTCTGTGAGAGACAGAAAGGGCTTGCATGTCTGTGAGAGAGAGACAGAGAATGCGTGTCTGTGAGAGAAAGACTGAGCTTGCATATCTGTGAGAGAGAGATGGTGTGTGTGGGTCTGTGAGAGAGAGATTCAGAGCGTGCGTGTTTGTGAGAGAGAGACAGAGCATGCCTTTGTGTGAGAGAGAGAGACAGAGCTTGCATATGTGTGAGAGAGAGACACAGTGTGCCTGTCTGAGAGAGAGAGACTGAGCGTGAGTGTCTGCAAGAGACAGAAAGGGCATACATGACTGTGAGAGAGAGACAGAGAATGCGTGTCTGTGAGAGAGAGACTGAGCGTGCATGTCTGTGAGAGAGAGACTGAGCGTGTTTGTCTGTGAGAGAGAGACTGAGCATGCATGTCTGTGAGAGAGAGATAGCGCGTGCGTGTCTGTGAGAGAGACACAGAGCGTGCGAGTCTGTGAGAGAGAGACAGAGTGTGCATGTCTGTGAGAGAGATTCTGAGCGTGCATGTCTGTGAGAGAGAGATAGTGCGTGCAGGTCTGTGAGAGAGAGATTCAGAGGGTGCATGTCTGTGAGAGAGATACAGAGCGTGCGTGTCTGTGAGAGAGAGATAGCGCGTGCGTGTCTGTGAGAGAGAGACAGAGCGTGCGTGTCTATGAGAGAGACAGAGCATGCGTGTCTGTGAGAGAGAGAGTGACAGAGCGTGCATGTTTTTCTGCGAGAGAGAGACAGACAGAGCATGCGTTCGTATGAGAGACAGAGCATGCGTGTGTGTGTGTCTGTGAGAGAGAGACAGAACGTGCCTGTGTGTGATAGAGAGAGAGACAGAGCATGCCTGTGTGTGAGAGAGACAGATCGTGCCTGTGTGCAAGAGAGCGAGACAGAGCGTTCATGTGTATGATAGACAGACAGAACGTGCATGTAAGTGAGAGAGAGACTGAGCGTGCGTGTCTGCGAGAGAGAGACAGAGCTTGCGTGTCTGTGAGAGAGAGACAGAGCGTGCATGTCTGCGAGAGAGAGACTGAGAGTGCGTGTCTGTGAGAGAGATACTGAGTGTGCGTGCCTGTGAGAGAGAGACAGAGCATGCGTGTGTGTTCGAGAGACAAAGTGAGCCTCTGTGTGTGAGAGAGAGACAGACAGTTCATGCGTATGTATGAGAGACAGAGCATGCACCTGTGTGTGTGTGTGAGAGACAGACAGGGCGTGCCTTTCTGTGAGAGAGAAACTGAGAGTGCGTGTATCTGTGTGAGTGAGAGAGAGACAGAGCGTGCGTGTATATGTGTGAGAGAGAGAGGTAGAGCATGCCGCCGTGTGAGAGAGAGAGACAGAGCCTGCGTGTGTGAGAGAGAGACAGACAGAGCATGCGTATGTATGATAGACAGAGCATGCGCATGTGTGTGTGTGAGAGAGAGAGACAGAGTGTGCTTATTTGTGAGAGAGAGAGACACGGTGTGCCTGTCTGAGAGAGAGAGACTGAGCATGCGTATCTGTGAGAAGAGAGACTGAGCATGCCTTTTTGTGTGAGAGAGAGAAAGAGCGTGCATGTGTGTGTGAGAGAGAAACGGTGTGCCTGTCTGAGAGAGACAGAGCGTGCATGTCTGTGAGAGAGAGACTGAGCATGCGTGTCTGTGAGAAGAGACTGAGCATGCGTGTCTGTGAGAGAGAAACTGAGCGTGCGGGTCTGTGAGAGAGAAAAAGAGTGTGCATGTCTGTGACAGAGAGAGAGACAGAGCATGCGTGTCTGTGAGAGAGGTACAGAGCGTGCGTGTCTGTGAGAGAGAGACAGAGCATGCATGTCTATGAGAGAGACAGAGCATGCGTGTCTGTAAAAGAGATAGAGTGACAGAGCGTGCGTGTGTGTATGTTAGAGAGAGACAGACAGAGCATGCGTATGTATGAGAGACAGAGCATGCGCGTGTGTGTGTGAGAGAGAGAGAGACAGAGCGTGCCTGTGTGTGATAGAGAGAGACAGAGCATGCCTTTGCGTGAGAGAGAGAGAGACAGATCGTGCCTGTGTGTGAGAGAGAGAGACAGAGCGTGCATGTCTGTGAGAGAGAGACAGAGCGTGTGAGTCTGTGAGAGAGAGATAGAGCCTGCGTGTCTGTGACAGAGACACAGACCATGCGTGTCTGTGAGAGAGAGACAGAGCGTGCGTGTCTGTGAGAGAGAGACAGAGCGTGCTTGTCGTTGAGAGAGAGAGACAGAGCGTGCGTGCCTGTGTGTGTGAGAGACAGACAGGGCGTGCCTTTCTGTAAGAGAGAAACTGAGCATGCGTGTAACTGTGTGAGAGAGAGAGAGACAGAGCGTGCGTGTATATGTGTGAGAGAGAGAGAGACAGAGCATGCCCACGTGTGAGAGAGACAGAGCCTGCATGTGTGAGAGAGAGAGACAGACAGAGCATGCGTATGTATCATAGACAGAGCATGGGCGTGTGTGAGAGAGAGACAGAGCGTGACTGTATGTGAGAGAGAGACAGAGCGTCCCTTTGTGTGAGAGAGAGAGACAGAGCGTGCATGTGTGTGAGAGAGAGACACAGTGTGCCTGTCAGAGAGAGAGAGACTGAGCGTGAGTGTCTGTGAGAGACAGAAAGGGCTTGCATGTCTGTGAGAGAGAGACAGAGAATGCGTGCCTGTGAGAGAAAGACTGAGCTTGCATATCTGTGAGAGAGAGATAGTGCGTGCAGGTCTGTGAGAGAGAGATTCAGAGCATGCGTGTCTGTGAGAGAGATACAGAGCCTGCGTGTCTGTGAGAGAGAGACAGAGCGTGCGTGCCTATGAGAGAGACAGAGCATGCATGTCTGTGCGAGAGAGAGTGACAGAGCGTGCGTGTGTGTATGCGAGAGAGAGACAGACAGAGCATGCGGATGTATGAGAGACAGAGCATGCGCTGGTGTGTATGTGAGAGAGAGAGACAGAGTGTGCATGTGTGTGATAGACAGACAGAACGTGAATGCAAGTGAGAGAGAGACTGAGCGTGCATGTCTGTGAGAGAGAGACAGAGCGTGCATGTCTGTGAGAGAGAGATAGTGCGTGCAGGTCTGTGAGAGAGAGATTCAGAGCGTGCGTGTCTGTGAGAGAGATACAGAGCGAGCGTGTCTGTGAGAGAGAGACAGAGCGTGCGTGTCTATGAGAGAGACAGAGCATGCGTGTCTGTGAGAGAGAGAGTGACAGAGCGTGCGTGTGTGTATGCGACAGAGACAGACAGAGCATGCGTATGTATGAGACAGAGCATGCGCGTGTGTGTATGTGCGAGAGAAAGACAGAGCGTGCCTGTGTGTGATAGAGAGAGACAGAGCATGCCTATGTGTGAGAGAGCGAGACAGAGCGTGCCTGTGTGTGATAGAGAGAGACAGAGCGTGCCTTTGTGTGAGAGAGAGAGAGACAGATCATGCCTGTGTGTGAGAGACTGAGACAGAGCGTGCATGTATGTGAGAGACAGACAGAATGTGCATGTAAGTGAGAGAGTGACTGAGCGTGCGTGTCTGTGAGAGAGAGATAGCACGTGCGTGTCTGTGAGAGAGAGACTGAGCGTGCGTGTCTGTGAGAGAGAGATAGAGCCTGCGTGTCTGTGAGAGAGACACAGACCATGCGTGTCTGTGAGAGAGACACAGACCATGCGTGTCTGTGAGAGAGAGACAGAGCGTGCGTGTCTGTGAGAGAGAGACAGAGCGTGCTTGTCGTTGAGAGAGAGAGACAGAGCGTGCGTGCCTGTTTGTGTGAGAGACAGACAGGGCATGCCTTTCTGTAAGAGAGAAACTGAGCATGCGTGTAACTGTGTGAGAGAGCGAGAGACAGAGCGTGCGTGTATATGTGTGAGAGGGAGAGAGACAGAGCATGCCCACGTGTGAGAGAGACAGAGCCTGCATGTGTGAGAGAGGGACAGACAGTGCATGCGTATGTATGAAAGACAGAGCATGCGCGTGTGTGTGTGAGAGAGAGAGAAAGAGAGTGACTGTATGTGAGAGAGAGACAGAGCATGCCTTTGTGTGAGAGAGAGAGACAGAGCACGCATGTGTGTGAGAGAGAGACACAGTGTGCCTGTTTGAGAGAGAGAGACTGAGCGTGAGTGACTTTGAGAGACAGAAAGGGCTTGCATGTCTGTGAGAGAGAGACAGAGAATGCGTGTCTGTGAGAGAAAGACTGAGCTTGCATATCTGTGAGAGAGAGATGGTGTGTGTGGGTCTGTGAGAGAGAGATTCAGAGCGTGCGTGTTTGTGTGAGAGATACAGAGCCTGCATGTCTGTGAGAGAGAGACAGAGCGTGCGTGTCTATGAGAGAGACAGAGCATGCATGTCTGTGCGAGAGAGAGTGACAGAGCGTGCGTGTGTGTACGTGAGAGAGAGACAGACAGAGTATGCGGATGTATGAGAGACAGAGCATGCGCTGGTGTGTATGTGAGAGAGAGAGACAGAGCGTGCCTGTGTGTGATAGAGAGAGACAGAGCATGCCTGTGTGTGAGAGAGAGAGACAGATCGTGCCTGTGTGTGAGAGAGCGAGACAGAGTGTGCATATGTGTGATAGACAGACAGAACGTGAATGCAAGTGAGAGAGAGACTGAGCGTGCATGTCTGTGAGAGAGAGACAGAGCGTGCATGTCTGTGAGAGAGAGATAGTGCGTGCAGGTCTGAGAGAGAGATTCAGAGTGGGCGTGTCTGTGAGAGAGATACAGAGTGTGCGTGTCTGTGAGAGAGAGACAGAGCGTGCGTGTCTATGAGAGAGACAGAGCAATCATGTCTGTGATAGAGAGAGTGACAGAGTGTGCGTGTTGTATGCAAGAGAGAGACAGACAGAGCATGCGTATGTATGAGAGACAGAGCATGCGCATGTGTGTATGTGCGAGAGAGAGACAGAGCGTGCCTGTGTGTGATAGAGAGAGACAGAGCATGCCTGTGTGTGAAAGAGAGAGACAGATCGTGCCTGTGTGTGAGAGAGCGAGACTGAGCATGCATGTGTGTGATAGACAGACAGAACGTGCATGTAAGTGAGAGAGATACTGAGCGTGCGTGTCTGTGAGAGAGAGACTGAGCGTGCGTGTGTGTGAGAGACAGACAGAACATGCATGTCAGTGAGAGAGTGACTGAGCGTGCGTGTCTGAGAGAGAGAGACAGAGCGTGCATGTTTGTGAGAGAGAGACAGAGCGTGTGAGTCTGTGAGAAAGAGATAGAGCCTGCGTGTCTGTGAGAGAGACACAGACCATGCGTGTCTGTGAGAGAGAGACAGAGCGTGTGTGTCTGTGAGAGAGAGACAGAGCGTGCTTGTCGTTGAGAGAGAGAGACAGAGCGTGCGTGCCTGTGTGTGTGAGAGACAGACAGGGCGTGCCTTTCTGTAAGAGAGAAACTGAGCATGCGTGTAACTGTGTGAGAGAGAGAGAGACAGAGCGTGCGTGTATATGTATGAGAGAGAGAGAGACAGAGCATGCCCACGTGTGAGAGAGAAAGAGCCTGCGTGTGTGAGAGAGAGAGACAGACAGTGCATGCGTATGTATGAAAGACAGAGCATGCGCGTGTGTGTGTGAGAGAGAGAGAAAGAGCGTGACTGTATTTGAGAGTGAGACAGAGCGTGCATGTGTGTGAGAGACAGACAGAACGTGCATGTAAGTGAGAGAGTGAGTGAGCGAGCGTGTCTGAGAGAGAGAGACAGAGCTTGCATGTCTGTGAGAGAGAGACAGAGTGTGTGAGTCTGTGAGAGATAGATAAAGCCTGCGTGTCTGTGAGAGAGACACAGACCATGCGTGTTTGTGAGAGAGAGACAGAGCATGTGTGTCTGTGAGAGAGAGACAGAGCGTGCTTGTCGTTGAGAGAGAGAGACAGAGCGTGCGTGCCTGTGTGTGTGAGAGACAGACAGGGCGTGCCTTTCTGTAAGAGAGAAACTGAGCATGCGTGTAACTGTGTGAGAGAGAGAGAGACAGAGCGTGCGTGTATATGTGTGAGAGAGAGAGAGACAGAGCATGCCCACGTGTGAGAGAGACAGAGCTTGCGTGTGTGAGAGAGAGAGACAGACAGTGCATGCGTATGTATGAAAGACAGAGCATGCGCGTGTGTGTGTGAGAGAGAGAGAAAGAGCGTGACTGTATTTGAGAGAGAGACAGAGCGTGCCTTTGTGTGAGAGAGAGAGACAGAGCGTGCATGTGTGTGAGAGAGAGACACAGTGTGCCTGTTTGAGAGAGAGAGATTGAGCGTGAGTGTCTGTGAGAGACAGAAAGGGCTTGCATGTCTGTGAGAGAGAGACAGAGAATGTGTGTCTGTGAGAGAGAGATAGTGCGTGCAGGTCTGTGATAGAGAGAGTGACAGAGCGTGCGTGTGTGTATGCGAGATAGAGACAGACAGAGCATGCGTATTTATGAGAGACAGAGCATGCGCGTGTGTGTTTGTGAGAGAGAGAGACAGAGCGTTCCTGTGTATGATAGAGAGAGACAGAGCGTGCCTGTGTGTGAGAGAGAGAGTCAGATCGCGCCTGTGTGTGAGAGAGCGAGACAGAGTGTGCATGTGTGTGATAGACAGACAAAACGTGAATGTAAGTGAGAAAGAGACTGAGCGTGCATGTCTGTGAGAGAGAGACAGAGCGTGCATGTCTGTGAGAGAGAGATAGTGCGTGCAGGTCTGTGAGAGAGAGATTCAGAGCGTGCGTGTCTGTGAGAGAGATACAGAGCGAGCGTGTCTGTGAGAGAGAGACAGAGCATGCCTGTCTATGAGAGAGACAGAGCATGCGTGTCTGTGAGAGAGAGTGACAGAGTGTGCGTGTGTGTATGCGAGAGAGACAGACAGAGCAGGCGTATGTATGAGAGACAGAGCATGCGCGTGTGTGTATGTGCGAGAGAGAGACAGAGCGTGCCTGTGTGTGATAGAGAGAGACAGAGCATGCCTGTGTGTGAGAGAGAGAGACAGATCGTGCCTGTGTGTGAGAGAGCGAGACAGAGTGTGCATGTGTGTGATAGACAGACAGAACGTGAATGCAAGTGAGAGAGAGACTGAGCGTGCATGTCTGTGAGAGAGAGACAGAGCGTGCATGTCTGTGAGAGAGAGATAGTGCGTGCAGGTCTGTGAGAGAGAAATTCAGAGCGTGCGTGTCTGTGAGAGAGATACAGAGCGAGCGTGTCTGTGAGAGAGAGACAGAGCGTGCGTGTCTATGAGAGAGACAGAGCATGCGTGTCTGTGAGAGAGAGAGTGACAGAGCGTGCGTGTGTGTATGCGAGAGAGACAGACAGAGCATGCGTATGTATGAGAGACAGAGCATGAGCGTGTGTGCATGTGCGAGAGAGAGACAGAGCGTGCCTGTGTGTGATAGAGAGAGACAGAGCATGCCTGTGTGTGAGAGAGAGAGACAGAGCGTGCCTGTGTGTGATAGAGAGAGACAGAGCGTGCCTTTGCGTGAGAGAGAGAGAGACAGATCATGCCTGTGTGTGAGAGAGTGAGACAGAGCGTGCATGTGTGTGAGAGACAGACAGAACGTGCATGTAAGTGAGAGAGTGACTGAGCGTGCGTGTCTGAGAGAGAGAGACAGAGTGTGCATGTCTGTGAGAGCGAGACTGAGCGTGCGTGTCTGTGAGAAGAGACTGAGCATGCGTGTCTGTGAGAGAGAAAAAGAGTGTGCATGTCTGTGAAAGAGAGAGAGACAGAGCGTGCATATCTGTGAGAGAGAGATAGTACGTGCGGGTCTGTGAGAGAGAGATTCAGAGCATGCGTGTCTGTGAGAGAGATACAGAGCGTGCGTGTCTGTGAGAGAGAGACAGAGCGTGCATGTCTATGAGAGAGACAGAGCATGCGTGTCTTGAGAGAGAGAGTGACAGAGCTAGCGTGTGTGTATGTTAGAGAGAGACAGACAGAGCATGCGTATGTATGAGAGACAGAGCACGCACGTGTGTGTGTGTGAGAGAGAGAGACAGAGCCTGCCTTTGCTTGAGAGAGAGAGAGACAGATCATGCCTGTGTGTGAGAGAGCGAGACAGAGCGTGCATGTGTGTGAGAGACAGACAGAACGTGCATGTAAGTGAGAGAGTGAGTGAGCGAGCGTGTCTGAGAGAGAGAGACAGAGCTTGCATGTCTGTGAGAGAGAGACAGAGTGTGTGAGTCTGTGAGAGATAGATAAAGCCTGCGTGTTTGTGAGAGAGATACAGACCATGCGTGTTTGTGAGAGAGAGACAGAGCATGTGTGTCTGTGAGAGAGAGACAGAGCGTGCTTGTCGTTGAGAGAGAGAGACAGAGCGTGCATGCCTGTGTGTGTGAGAGACAGACAGGGCGTGCCTTTCTGTAAGAGAGAAACTGAGCATGCGTGTAACTGTGTGAGAGAGAGAGAGACAGAGCGTGCGTGTATATGTGTGAGAGAGAGAGAGACAGAGCATGCCCACGTGTGAGAGAGACAGAGCCTGCGTGTGTGAGAGAGAGAGACAGACAGTGCATGCGTATGTATGAAAGACAGAGCATGCGCGTGTGTGTGTGAGAGAGAGAGAAAGAGCGTGACTGTATGTGAGAGAGAGACAGAGCATGCCTTTGTGTGAGAGAGAGAGACAGAGCGTGCATGTGTGTGAGAGAGAGACACAGTGTGCCTGTCTGAGAGAGAGAGACTGAGCGTGAGTGTCTGTGAGAGACAGAAAGGGCATGCATGTCTGTGAGAGAGAGACAGAGAATGTGTGTCTGTGAGAGAAAGACTGAGCTTGCATGTCTGTGAGAGAGAGATAGTGTGTGCAGGTCTATGAGAGAGAGATTCAGAGCGTGCGTGTTTGTGAGAGAGATACAGAGCCTGCATGTCTGTGTGAGAGAGACAGAGCGTGCGTGCCTATGAGAGAGACAGAGCATGCATGTCTGTGAGAGAGAGAGTGACAGAGCGTGCGTGTGTGTATGCGAGAGGGAGACAGACAGAGCATGCGTATGTATGAGAGACAGAGCATGCTATTGGGTGTATGTGAGAGAGAGAGACAGAGCGTGCCTGTGTGTGATAGAGAGAGACAGAGCATGCCTGTGTGTGAGAGAGTGAGACAGAGCGTGCCTGTGTGTGAGAGAGCGAGACAGAGTGTGCATGTGTGTGATAGACAGACAGAACGTGAATGCAAGAGAGAGAGAGACTGAGCGTGCATGTCTGTGAGAGAGAGACAGAGCGTGCATGTCTGTGTGAGAGAGATAGTGCGTGCAGGTCTGTGAAAGAGAGATTGAGAGCGTGCGTGTCTGTGAGAGAGATACAGAGCGAGCGTGTCTGTGAGAGAGAGACAGAGCATGCGTGTCTATGAGAGAGACAGAGCATGCGTGTCTGTGAGAGAGAGAGTGACAGAGCGTGCGTGTGTGTATGCGAGAGAGACAGACAGAGCATGCGTATGTATGAGAGACAGAGCATGCGCGTGTGTGTATGTGCGAGAGAGAGACAGAGCGTGCCTGTGTGTGATAGAGAGAGACAGAGCATGCCTGTGTGTGAGAGAGAGAGACAGAGCGTGCCTGTGTGTGATAGAGAGAGACAGAGCGTGCCTTTGCGTGAGAGAGAGCGAGACAGATCATGCCTGTGTGTGAGAGATTGAGACAGAGCATGCATGTGTGTGAGAGACAGACAGAACGTGCATGTCAGTGAGAGAGTGACTGAGCGTGCGTGTCTGAGAGAGAGAGACAGAGCGTGCATGTTTGTGAGAGAGAGACAGAGCGTGTGAGTCTGTGAGAGAGAGATAGAGCCTGCGTGTCTGTGAGAGAGACACAGACCATGCGTGTCTGTGAGAGAGAGACAGAGCGTGTGTGTCTGTGAGAGAGAGACAGAGCGTGCTTGTCGTTGAGAGAGAGAGACAGAGCGTGCGTGCCTGTGTGTGTGAGAGACAGACAGGGCGTGCCTTTCTGTAAGAGAGAAACTGAGCATGCATGTAACTGTGTGAGAGAGAGAGAGACAGAGCGTGACTGTATTTGAGAGAGAGACAGAGCGTGCCTTTGTGTGAGAGAGAGAGACAGAGCGTGCATGTGTGTGAGAGAGAGACACAGTGTGCCTGTTTGAGAGAGAGAGATTGAGCGTGAGTGTCTGTGAGAGACAGAAAGGGCTTGCATGTCTGTGAGAGAGAGACAGAGAATGTGTGTCTGTGAGAGAGAGATAGTGCATGCAGGTCTGTGATAGAGAGAGTGACAGAGCGTGCGTGTGTGTATGCGAGATAGAGACAGACAGAGCATGCGTATTTTTGAGAGACAGAGCATGCGCGTGTGTGTTTGTGAGAGAGAGAGACAGAGCGTTCCTGTGTATGATAGAGAGAGACAGAGCGTGCCTGTGTGTGAGAGAGAGAGTCAGATCGTGCCTGTGTATGAGAGAGCGAGACAGAGTGTGCATGTGTGTGATAGACAGACAAAACGTGAATGTAAGTGAGAAAGAGACTGAGCGTGCATGTCTGTGAGAGAGAGACAGAGCGTGCATGTCTGTGAGAGAGAAATAGTGCGTGCAGGTCTGTGAGAGAGAGATTCAGAGCGTGCGTGTCTGTGAGAGAGATACAGAGCGAGCGTGTCTGTGAGAGAGAGACAGAGCGTGCGTGTCTATGAGAGAGACAGAGCATGCTTGTCTGTGAGAGAGAGAGTGACAGAGCGTGCGTGTGTGTATGCGAGAGGGAGACAGACAGAGCATGCGTATGTATGAGAGACAGAGCATGCTATTGTGTGTATGTGAGAGAGAGAGACAGAGCGTTCCTGTGTATGATAGAGAGAGACAGAGCGTGCCTGTGTGTGAGAGAGAGAGTCAGATCGCGCCTGTGTGTGAGAGAGCGAGACAGAGTGTGCATGTGTGTGATAGACAGACAAAACGTGAATGTAAGTGAGAAAGAGACTGAGCGTGCATGTCTGTGAGAGAGAGACAGAGCGTGCATGTCTGTGAGAGAGAGATAGTGCGCGCAGGTCTGTGAGAGAGAGATTCAGAGCGTGCGTGTCTGTGAGAGAGATACAGAGCGAGCGTGTCTGTGAGAGAGAGACAGAGCATGCCTGTCTATGAGAGAGACAGAGCATGCGTGTCTGTGAGAGAGAGTGACAGAGTGTGCGTGTGTGTATGCGAGAGAGACAGACAGAGCAGGCGTATGTATGAGAGACAGAGCATGCGCGTGTGTGTATGTGCGAGAGAGAGACAGAGCGTGCCTGTGTGTGATAGAGAGAGACAGAGCATGCCTGTGTGTGAGAGAGAGAGACAGATCGTGCCTGTGTGTGAGAGCGAGACAGAGTGTGCATGTGTGTGATAGACAGACAGAACGTGAATGCAAGTGAGAGAGAGACTGAGCGTGCATGTCTGTGAGAGAGAGACAGAGCGTGCATGTCTGTGAGAGAGAGATAGTGCGTGCAGGTCTGTGAGAGAGAAATTCAGAGCGTGCGTGTCTGTGAGAGAGAGACAGAGCGTGCGTGTCTGTGAGAGAGAGACAGAGCGTGCGTGCCTATGAGAGAGACAGAGCATGCATGTCTGTGCAAGAGAGAGTGACAGAGCGTGCGTGTGTGTATGCGAGAGAGAGACAGACAGAGCATGCGGATGTATGAGAGACAGAGCATGCGCTGGTGTGTATGTGAGAGAGAGAGACAGAGTGTGCATGTGTGTGATAGACAGACAGAACGTGAATGCAAGTGAGAGAGAGACTGAGCGTGCATGTCTGTGAGAGAGAGACAGAGCGTGCATGTCTGTGAGAGAGAGATAGTGCGTGCAGGTCTGTGAGAGAGAGATTCAGAGCGTGCGTGTCTGTGAGAGAGATACAGAGCGAGCGTGTCTGTGAGAGAGAGACAGAGCGTGCGTGTCTATGAGAGAGACAGAGCATGCGTGTCTGTGAGAGAGAGAGTGACAGAGCGTGCGTGTGTGTATGCGACAGAGACAGACAGAGCATGCGTATGTATGAGACAGAGCATGCGCGTGTGTGTATGTGCGAGAGAAAGACAGAGCGTGCCTGTGTGTGATAGAGAGAGACAGAGCATGCCTATGTGTGAGAAAGTGAGACAGAGCGTGCCTGTGTGTGATAGAGAGAGACAGAGCGTGCCTTTGTGTGAGAGAGAGAGAGACAGATCATGTCTGTGTGTGAGAGACTGAGACAGAGCGTGCATGTATGTGAGAGACAGACAGAATGTGCATGTAAGTGAGAGAGTGACTGAGCGTGCGTGTCTGTGAGAGAGAGATAGCACGTGCGTGTCTGTGAGAGAGAGACTGAGCGTGCGTGTCTGTGAGAGAGAGATAGAGCCTGCGTGTCTGTGAGAGAGACACAGACCATGCGTGTCTGTGAGAGAGACACAGACCATGCGTGTCTGTGAGAGAGAGACAGAGCGTGCGTGTCTGTGAGAGAGAGACAGAGCGTGCTTGTCGTTGAGAGAGAGAGACAGAGCGTGCGTGCCTGTTTGTGTGAGAGACAGACAGGGCGTGCCTTTCTGTAAGAGAGAAACTGAGCATGCGTGTAACTGTGTGAGAGAGCGAGAGACAGAGCGTGCGTGTATATGTGTGAGAGGGAGAGAGACAGAGCATGCCCACGTGTGAGAGAGACAGAGCCTGCGTGTGTGAGAGAGGGACAGACAGTGCATGCGTATGTATGAAAGACAGAGCATGCGCGTGTGTGTGTGAGAGAGAGAGTAAGAGAGTGACTGTATGTGAGAGAGAGACAGAGCATGCCTTTGTGTGAGAGAGAGAGACAGAGCACGCATGTGTGTGAGAGAGAGACACAGTGTGCCTGTTTGAGAGAGAGAGACTGAGCGTGAGTGACTGTGAGAGGCAGAAAGGGCTTGCATGTCTGTGAGAGAGAGACAGAGAATGCGTGTCTGTGAGAGAAAGACTGAGCTTGCATATCTGTGAGAGAGAGATGGTGTGTGTGGGTCTGTGAGAGAGAGATTCAGAGCGTGCGTGTTTGTGTGAGAGATACAGAGCCTGCATGTCTGTGAGAGAGAGACAGAGCGTGCGTGTCTATGAGAGAGACAGAGCATGCATGTCTGTGCGAGAGAGAGTGACAGAGCGTGCGTGTGTGTACGCGAGAGAGAGACAGACAGAGTATGCGGATGTATGAGAGACAGAGCATGCGCTGGTGTGTATGTGAGAGAGAGAGACAGAGCGTGCCTGTGTGTGATAGAGAGAGACAGAACATGCCTGTGTGTGAGAGAGAGAGACAGATCGTGCCTGTGTGTGAGAGAGCGAGACAGAGTGTGCATATGTGTGATAGACAGACAGAACGTGAATGCAAGTGAGAGAGAGACTGAGCGTGCATGTCTGTGAGAGAGAGACAGAGCGTGCATGTCTGTGAGAGAGAGATAGTGCGTGCAGGTCTGAGAGAGAGATTCAGAGTGGGCGTGTCTGTGAGAGAGATACAGAGTGTGCGTGTCTGTGAGAGAGAGACAGAGCGTGCGTGTCTATGAGAGAGACAGAGCAATCATGTCTGTGATAGAGAGAGTGACAGAGTGTGCGTGTTGTATGCAAGAGAGAGACAGACAGAGCATGCGTATGTATGAGAGACAGAGCATGCGCATGTGTGTATGTGCGAGAGAGAGACAGAGCGTGCCTGTGTGTGATAGAGAGAGACAGAGCATGCCTGTGTGTGAAAGAGAGAGACAGATCGTGCCTGTGTGTGAGAGAGCGAGACTGAGCATGCATGTGTGTGATAGACAGACAGAACGTGCATGTAAGTGAGAGAGATACTGAGCGTGCGTGTCTGTGAGAGAGAGACTGAGCGTGCGTGTGTGTGAGAGACAGACAGAACGTGCATGTCAGTGAGAGAGTGACTGAGCGTGCGTGTCTGAGAGAGAGAGACAGAGCGTGCATGTTTGTGAGAGAGAGACAGAGCGTGTGAGTCTGTGAGAAAGAGATAGAGCCTGCGTGTCTGTGAGAGAGACACAGACCATGCGTGTCTGTGAGAGAGAGACAGAGCGTGTGTGTCTGTGAGAGAGAGACAGAGCGTGCTTGTCGTTGAGAGAGAGAGACAGAGCGTGCGTGCCTGTGTGTGTGAGAGACAGACAGGGCGTGCCTTTCTGTAAGAGAGAAACTGAGCATGCGTGTAACTGTGTGAGAGAGAGAGAGACAGAGCGTGCGTGTATATGTATGAGAGAGAGAGAGACAGAGCATGCCCACGTGTGAGAGAGAAAGAGCCTGCGTGTGTGAGAGAGAGAGACAGACAGTGCATGCGTATGTATGAAAGACAGAGCATGCGCGTGTGTGTGTGAGAGAGAGAGAAAGAGCGTGACTGTATTTGAGAGTGAGACAGAGCGTGCATGTGTGTGAGAGACAGACAGAACGTGCATGTAAGTGAGAGAGTGAGTGAGCGAGCGTGTCTGAGAGAGAGAGACAGAGCTTGCATGTCTGTGAGAGAGAGACAGAGTGTGTGAGTCTGTGAGAGATAGATAAAGCCTGCGTGTCTGTGAGAGAGACACAGACCATGCGTGTTTGTGAGAGAGAGACAGAGCATGTGTGTCTGTGAGAGAGAGACAGAGCGTGCTTGTCGTTGAGAGAGAGAGACAGAGCGTGCGTGCCTGTGTGTGTGAGAGACAGACAGGGCGTGCCTTTCTGTAAGAGAGAAACTGAGCATGCGTGTAACTGTGTGAGAGAGAGAGAGACAGAGCGTGCGTGTATATGTGTGAGAGAGAGAGAGACAGAGCATGCCCACGTGTGAGAGAGACAGAGCCTGCGTGTGTGAGAGAGAGAGACAGACAGTGCATGCGTATGTATGAAAGACAGAGCATGCGCGTGTGTGTGTGAGAGAGAGAGACAGAGCGTGACTGTATGTGAGAGAGAGACAGAGCGTGCCTTTGTGCGAGAGAGAGAGACAGAGCGTGCATGTGTGTGAGAGAGAGACACAGTGTGCCTGTCTGAGAGAGAGAGACTGAGCGTGAGTGTCTGTGAGAGACAGAAAGGGCATGCATGTCTGTGAGAGAGAGACAGAATATGTGTGTCTGTGAGAGAAAGACTGAGCTTGCATGTCTGTGAGAGAGAGATAGTGTGTGCAGGTCTATGAGAGAGAGATTCAGAGCGTGCGTGTTTGTGAGAGAGATACAGAGCCTGCATGTCTGTGTGAGAGAGACAGAGCGTGCGTGTCTATGAGAGAGACAGAGCATGCATGTCTGTGAGAGAGAGTGACAGAGCGTGCGTGTGTGTATGCGAGAGGGAGACAGACAGAGCATGCGTATGTATGAGAGACAGAGCATGCTATTGGGTGTATGTGAGAGAGAGAGACAGAGCGTGCCTGTGTGTGATAGAGAGAGACAGAGCATGCCTGTGTGTGAGAGAGTGAGACAGAGCGTGCCTGTGTGTGAGAGAGCGAGACAGAGTGTGCATGTGTGTGATAGACAGACAGAACGTGAATGCAAGAGAGAGAGAGACTGAGCGTGCATGTCTGTGAGAGAGAGACAGAGCGTGCATGTCTGTGTGAGAGAGATAGTGCGTGCAGGTCTGTGAAAGAGAGATTGAGAGCGTGCGTGTCTGTGAGAGAGATACAGAGCGAGCGTGTCTGTGAGAGAGAGACAGAGCATGCGTGTCTATGAGAGAGACAGAGCATGCGTGTCTGTGAGAGAGAGAGTGACAGAGCGTGCGTGTGTGTATGCGAGAGAGACAGACAGAGCATGCGTATGTATGAGAGACAGAGCATGCGCGTGTGTGTATGTGCGAGAGAGAGACAGAGCGTGCCTGTGTGTGATAGAGAGAGACAGAGCATGCCTGTGTGTGAGAGAGAGAGACAGAGCGTGCCTGTGTGTGATAGAGAGAGACAGAGCGTGCCTTTGCGTGAGAGAGAGCGAGACAGATCATGCCTGTGTGTGAGAGATTGAGACAGAGCATGCATGTGTGTGAGAGACAGACAGAACGTGCATGTCAGTGAGAGAGTGACTGAGCGTGCGTGTCTGAGAGAGAGAGACAGAGCGTGCATGTTTGTGAGAGAGAGACAGAGCGTGTGAGTCTGTGAGAGAGAGATAGAGCCTGCGTGTCTGTGAGAGAGACACAGACCATGCGTGTCTGTGAGAGAGAGACAGAGCGTGTGTGTCTGTGAGAGAGAGACAGAGCGTGCTTGTCGTTGAGAGAGAGAGACAGAGCGTGCGTGCCTGTGTGTGTGAGAGACAGACAGGGCGTGCCTTTCTGTAAGAGAGAAACTGAGCATGCATGTAACTGTGTGAGAGAGAGAGAGACAGAGCGTGACTGTATTTGAGAGAGAGACAGAGCGTGCCTTTGTGTGAGAGAGAGAGACAGAGCGTGCATGTGTGTGAGAGAGAGACACAGTGTGCCTGTTTGAGAGAGAGAGATTGAGCGTGAGTGTCTGTGAGAGACAGAAAGGGCTTGCATGTCTGTGAGAGAGAGACAGAGAATGTGTGTCTGTGAGAGAGAGATAGTGCATGCAGGTCTGTGATAGAGAGAGTGACAGAGCGTGCGTGTGTGTATGCGAGATAGAGACAGACAGAGCATGCGTATTTATGAGAGACAGAGCATGCGCGTGTGTGTTTGTGAGAGAGAGAGACAGAGCGTTCCTGTGTATGATAGAGAGAGACAGAGCGTGCCTGTGTGTGAGAGAGAGAGTCAGATCGTGCCTGTGTATGAGAGAGCGAGACAGAGTGTGCATGTGTGTGATAGACAGACAAAACGTGAATGTAAGTGAGAAAGAGACTGAGCGTGCATGTCTGTGAGAGAGAGACAGAGCGTGCATGTCTGTGAGAGAGAAATAGTGCGTGCAGGTCTGTGAGAGAGAGATTCAGAGCGTGCGTGTCTGTGAGAGAGATACAGAGCGAGCGTGTCTGTGAGAGAGAGACAGAGCATGCGTGTCTATGAGAGAGACAGAGCATGCGTGTCTGTGAGAGAGAGTGACAGAGTGTGCGTGTGTGTATGCGAGAGAGACAGACAGAGGAGGCGTATGTATGAGAGACAGAGCATGCGCGTGTGTGTATGTACGAGAGAGAGACAGAGCGTGCCTGTGTGTGATAGAGAGAGACAGAGCATGCCTGTGTGTGAGAGAGAGAGACAGATCGTGCCTGTGTGTGAGAGAGTGAGACAGAGTGTGCATGTGTGTGATAGACAGACAGAACGTGAATGCAAGTGAGAGAGAGACTGAGCGTGCATGTCTGTGAGAGAGAGACAGAGCGTGCATGTCTGTGAGAGAGAGATAGTGCGTGCAGGTCTGTGAGAGAGAGATTCAGAGCGTGCGTGTCTGTGAGAGAGATACAGAGCGAGCGTGTCTGTGAGAGAGAGAGACAGAGCGTGCGTGTCTATGAGAGAGACAGAGCATGCGTGTCTGTGATAGAGAGAGTGACAGAGCGTGCGTGTGTGTATGCGAGAGAGACAGACAGAGCATGCGTATGTATGAGAGACAGAGCATGAGCGTGTGTGTATGTGCGAGAGAGAGACAGAGCGTGCCTGTGTGTGATAGAGAGAGACAGAGCATGCCTGTGTGTGAGAGAGAGAGACAGAGCGTGCCTTTGTGTGATAGAGAGAGACAGAGCGTGCCTTTGCGTGAGAGAGAGAGAGACAGATCATGCCTGTGTGTGAGAGAGTGAGACAGAGCGTGCATGTGTGTGAGAGACAGACAGAACGTGCATGTAAGTGAGAGAGTGACTGAGCGTGCGTGTCTGAGAGAGAGAGACAGAGCGTGCATGTCTGTGAGAGCGAGACTGAGCGTGCGTGTCTGTGAGAAGAGACTGAGCATGCGTGTCTGTGAGAGAGAAAAAGAGTGTGCATGTCTGTGAAAGAGAGAGAGACAGAGCGTGCATATCTGTGAGAGAGAGATAGTACGTGCGGGTCTGTGAGAGAGAGATTCAGAGCATGCGTGTCTGTGAGAGAGGTACAGAGCGTGCGTGTCTGTGAGAAAGAGACAGAGCGTGCGTGTCTATGAGAGAGACAGAGCATGCGTGTCTTGAGAGAGAGAGTGACAGAGCTAGCGTGTGTGTATGTTAGAGAGAGACAGACAGAGCATGCGTATGTATGAGAGACAGAGCACGCACGTGTGTGTGTGTGAGAGAGAGAGACAGAGCGTGCCTTTGCTTGAGAGAGAGAGAGACAGATCATGCCTGTGTGTGAGAGAGTGAGACAGAGCGTGCATGTGTGTGAGAGACAGACAGAACGTGCATGTAAGTGAGAGAGTGAGTGAGCGAGCGTGTCTGAGAGAGAGAGACAGAGCTTGCATGTCTGTGAGAGAGAGACAGAGTGTGTGAGTCTGTGAGAGATAGATAAAGCCTGCGTGTCTGTGAGAGAGACACAGACCATGCGTGCTTGTGAGAGAGAGACAGAGCATGTGTGTCTGTGAGAGAGAGACAGAGCGTGCTTGTCGTTGAGAGAGAGAGACAGAGCGTGCGTGCCTGTGTGTGTGAGAGACAGACAGGGCGTGCCTTTCTGTAAGAGAGAAACTGAGCATGCGTGTAACTGTGTGAGAGAGAGAGAGACAGAGCGTGCGTGTATATGTGTGAGAGAGAGAGAGACAGAGCATGCCCACGTGTGAGAGAGACAGAGCATGCGTGTGTGAGAGAGAGACAGACAGTGCATGCGTATGTATGAGAGACAGAGCATGCGCGTGTGTGTGTGAGAAAGAGAGACAGAGCGTGACTGTATGTGAGAGAGAGAGACAGAGCGTGCCTTTGTGTGAGAGAGAGAGACAGAGCGTGCCTTTGCGTGAGAGAGAGCGAGACAGATCATGCCTGTGTGTGAGAGATTGAGACAGAGCATGCATGTGTGTGAGAGACAGACAGAACGTGCATGTCAGTGAGAGAGTGATTGAGCGTGCGTGTCTGAGAGAGAGAGACAGAGCGTGCATGTTTGTGAGAGAGAGACAGAGCGTGTGAGTCTGTGAGAGAGAGATAGAGCCTGCGTGTCTGTGAGAGAGACACAGACCATGCGTGTCTGTGAGAGAGAGACAGAGCGTGTGTGTCTGTGAGAGAGAGACAGAGCGTGCTTGTCGTTGAGAGAGAGAGACAGAGCGTGCGTGCCTGTGTGTGTGAGAGACAGACAGGGCGTGCCTTTCTGTAAGAGAGAAACTGAGCATGCGTGTAACTGTGTGAGAGAGAGAGAGACAGAGCGTGCGTGTATATGTATGAGAGAGAGAGAGACAGAGCATGCCCACGTGTGAGAGAGACAGAGCTTGCGTGTGTGAGAGAGAGAGACAGACAGTGCATGCGTATGTATGAAAGACAGAGCATGCGCGTGTGTGTGTGAGAGAGAGAGAAAGAGCGTGACTGTATTTGAGAGAGAGACAGAGCGTGCCTTTGTGTGAGAGAGAGAGACAGAGCGTGCATGTGTGTGAGAGAGAGACACAGTGTGCCTGTTTGAGAGAGAGAGATTGAGCGTGAGTGTCTGTGAGAGACAGAAAGGGCTTGCATGTCTGTGAGAGAGAGACAGAGAATGTGTGTCTGTGAGAGAGAGATAGTGCGTGCAGGTCTGTGATAGAGAGAGTGACAGAGCGTGCGTGTGTGTATGCGAGATAGAGACAGACAGAGCATGCGTATTTATGAGAGACAGAGCATGCGCGTGTGTGTTTGTGAGAGAGAGAGACAGAGCGTTCCTGTGTATGATAGAGAGAGACAGAGCGTGCCTGTGTGTGAGAGAGAGAGTCAGATCGCGCCTGTGTGTGAGAGAGCGAGACAGAGTGTGCATGTGTGTGATAGACAGACAAAACGTGAATGTAAGTGAGAAAGAGACTGAGCGTGCATGTCTGTGAGAGAGAGACAGAGCGTGCATGTCTGTGAGAGAGAGATAGTGCGTGCAGGTCTGTGAGAGAGAGATTCAGAGCGTGCGTGTCTGTGAGAGAGATACAGAGCGAGCGTGTCTGTGAGAGAGAGACAGAGCATGCCTGTCTATGAGAGAGACAGAGCATGCGTGTCTGTGAGAGAGAGTGACAGAGTGTGCGTGTGTGTATGCGAGAGAGACAGACAGAGCAGGCGTATGTATGAGAGACAGAGCATGCGCGTGTGTGTATGTGCGAGAGAGAGACAGAGCGTGCCTGTGTGTGATAGAGAGAGACAGAGCATGCCTGTGTGTGAGAGAGAGAGACAGATCGTGCCTGTGTGTGAGAGAGCGAGACAGAGTGTGCATGTGTGTGATAGACAGACAGAACGTGAATGCAAGTGAGAGAGAGACTGAGCGTGCATGTCTGTGAGAGAGAGACAGAGCGTGCATGTCTGTGAGAGAGAGATAGTGCGTGCAGGTCTGTGAGAGAGAAATTCAGAGCGTGCGTGTCTGTGAGAGAGATACAGAGCGAGCGTGTCTGTGAGAGAGAGACAGAGCGTGCGTGTCTATGAGAGAGACAGAGCATGCGTGTCTGTGAGAGAGAGAGTGACAGAGCGTGCGTGTGTGTATGCGAGAGAGACAGACAGAGCATGCGTATGTATGAGAGACAGAGCATGAGCGTGTGTGCATGTGCGAGAGAGAGACAGAGCGTGCCTGTGTGTGATAGAGAGAGACAGAGCATGCCTGTGTGTGAGAGAGAGAGACAGAGCGTGCCTGTGTGTGATAGAGAGAGACAGAGCGTGCCTTTGCGTGAGAGAGAGAGAGACAGATCATGCCTGTGTGTGAGAGAGTGAGACAGAGCGTGCATGTGTGTGAGAGACAGACAGAACGTGCATGTAAGTGAGAGAGTGACTGAGCGTGCGTGTCTGAGAGAGAGAGACAGAGTGTGCATGTCTGTGAGAGCGAGACTGAGCGTGCGTGTCTGTGAGAAGAGACTGAGCATGCGTGTCTGTGAGAGAGAAAAAGAGTGTGCATGTCTGTGAAAGAGAGAGAGACAGAGCGTGCATATCTGTGAGAGAGAGATAGTACGTGCGGGTCTGTGAGAGAGAGATTCAGAGCATGCGTGTCTGTGAGAGAGATACAGAGCGTGCGTGTCTGTGAGAGAGAGACAGAGCGTGCGTGTCTATGAGAGAGACAGAGCATGCGTGTCTTGAGAGAGAGAGTGACAGAGCTAGCGTGTGTGTATGTTAGAGAGAGACAGACAGAGCATGCGTATGTATGAGAGACAGAGCACGCACGTGTGTGTGTGTGAGAGAGAGAGACAGAGCGTGCCTTTGCTTGAGAGAGAGAGAGACAGATCATGCCTGTGTGTGAGAGAGCGAGACAGAGCGTGCATGTGTGTGAGAGACAGACAGAACGTGCATGTAAGTGAGAGAGTGAGTGAGCGAGCGTGTCTGAGAGAGAGAGACAGAGCTTGCATGTCTGTGAGAGAGAGACAGAGTGTGTGAGTCTGTGAGAGATAGATAAAGCCTGCGTGTTTGTGAGAGAGATACAGACCATGCGTGTTTGTGAGAGAGAGACAGAGCATGTGTGTCTGTGAGAGAGAGACAGAGCGTGCTTGTCGTTGAGAGAGAGAGACAGAGCGTGCATGCCTGTGTGTGTGAGAGACAGACAGGGCGTGCCTTTCTGTAAGAGAGAAACTGAGCATGCGTGTAACTGTGTGAGAGAGAGAGAGACAGAGCGTGCGTGTATATGTGTGAGAGAGAGAGAGACAGAGCATGCCCACGTGTGAGAGAGACAGAGCCTGCGTGTGTGAGAGAGAGAGACAGACAGTGCATGCGTATGTATGAAAGACAGAGCATGCGCGTGTGTGTGTGAGAGAGAGAGAAAGAGCGTGACTGTATGTGAGAGAGAGACAGAGCATGCCTTTGTGTGAGAGAGAGAGACAGAGCGTGCATGTGTGTGAGAGAGAGACACAGTGTGCCTGTCTGAGAGAGAGAGACTGAGCGTGAGTGTCTGTGAGAGACAGAAAGGGCATGCATGTCTGTGAGAGAGAGACAGAGAATGTGTGTCTGTGAGAGAAAGACTGAGCTTGCATGTCTGTGAGAGAGAGATAGTGTGTGCAGGTCTATGAGAGAGAGATTCAGAGCGTGCGTGTTTGTGAGAGAGATACAGAGCCTGCATGTCTGTGTGAGAGAGACAGAGCGTGCGTGTCTATGAGAGAGACAGAGCATGCATGTCTGTGAGAGAGAGAGTGACAGAGCGTGCGTGTGTGTATGCGAGAGGGAGACAGACAGAGCATGCGTATGTATGAGAGACAGAGCATGCTATTGGGTGTATGTGAGAGAGAGAGACAGAGCGTGCCTGTGTGTGATAGAGAGAGACAGAGCATGCCTGTGTGTGAGAGAGTGAGACAGAGCGTGCCTGTGTGTGAGAGAGCGAGACAGAGTGTGCATGTGTGTGATAGACAGACAGAACGTGAATGCAAGAGAGAGAGAGACTGAGCGTGCATGTCTGTGAGAGAGAGACAGAGCGTGCATGTCTGTGTGAGAGAGATAGTGCGTGCAGGTCTGTGAAAGAGAGATTGAGAGCGTGCGTGTCTGTGAGAGAGATACAGAGCGAGCGTGTCTGTGAGAGAGAGACAGAGCATGCGTGTCTATGAGAGAGACAGAGCATGCGTGTCTGTGAGAGAGAGAGTGACAGAGCGTGCGTGTGTGTATGCGAGAGAGACAGACAGAGCATGCGTATGTATGAGAGACAGAGCATGCGCGTGTGTGTATGTGCGAGAGAGAGACAGAGCGTGCCTGTGTGTGATAGAGAGAGACAGAGCATGCCTGTGTGTGAGAGAGAGAGACAGAGCGTGCCTGTGTGTGATAGAGAGAGACAGAGCGTGCCTTTGCGTGAGAGAGAGCGAGACAGATCATGCCTGTGTGTGAGAGATTGAGACAGAGCATGCATGTGTGTGAGAGACAGACAGAACGTGCATGTCAGTGAGAGAGTGACTGAGCGTGCGTGTCTGAGAGAGAGAGACAGAGCGTGCATGTTTGTGAGAGAGAGACAGAGCGTGTGAGTCTGTGAGAGAGAGATAGAGCCTGCGTGTCTGTGAGAGAGACACAGACCATGCGTGTCTGTGAGAGAGAGACAGAGCGTGTGTGTCTGTGAGAGAGAGACAGAGCGTGCTTGTCGTTGAGAGAGAGAGACAGAGCGTGCGTGCCTGTGTGTGTGAGAGACAGACAGGGCGTGCCTTTCTGTAAGAGAGAAACTGAGCATGCATGTAACTGTGTGAGAGAGAGAGAGACAGAGCGTGACTGTATTTGAGAGAGAGACAGAGCGTGCCTTTGTGTGAGAGAGAGAGACAGAGCGTGCATGTGTGTGAGAGAGAGACACAGTGTGCCTGTTTGAGAGAGAGAGATTGAGCGTGAGTGTCTGTGAGAGACAGAAAGGGCTTGCATGTCTGTGAGAGAGAGACAGAGAATGTGTGTCTGTGAGAGAGAGATAGTGCATGCAGGTCTGTGATAGAGAGAGTGACAGAGCG
This sequence comes from Carcharodon carcharias, assembly GCF_017639515.1. NCBI lineage: Eukaryota > Metazoa > Chordata > Chondrichthyes > Lamniformes > Lamnidae > Carcharodon > Carcharodon carcharias. Next base: position 79,481,642 of record NC_054470.1, read on the forward strand.
TGCGTGTGTGTATGCGAGATAGAGACAGACAGAGCATGCGTATTTTTGAGAGACAGAGCATGCGCGTGTGTGTTTGTGAGAGAGAGAGACAGAGCGTTCCTGTGTATGATAGAGAGAGACAGAGCGTGCCTGTGTGTGAGAGAGAGAGTCAGATCGTGCCTGTGTATGAGAGAGCGAGACAGAGTGTGCATGTGTGTGATAGACAGACAAAACGTGAATGTAAGTGAGAAAGAGACTGAGCGTGCATGTCTGTGAGAGAGAGACAGAGCGTGCATGTCTGTGAGAGAGAAATAGTGCGTGCAGGTCTGTGAGAGAGAGATTCAGAGCGTGCGTGTCTGTGAGAGAGATACAGAGCGAGCGTGTCTGTGAGAGAGAGACAGAGCGTGCGTGTCTATGAGAGAGACAGAGCATGCTTGTCTGTGAGAGAGAGAGTGACAGAGCGTGCGTGTGTGTATGCGAGAGGGAGACAGACAGAGCATGCGTATGTATGAGAGACAGAGCATGCTATTGTGTGTATGTGAGAGAGAGAGACAGAGCGTTCCTGTGTATGATAGAGAGAGACAGAGCGTGCCTGTGTGTGAGAGAGAGAGTCAGATCGCGCCTGTGTGTGAGAGAGCGAGACAGAGTGTGCATGTGTGTGATAGACAGACAAAACGTGAATGTAAGTGAGAAAGAGACTGAGCGTGCATGTCTGTGAGAGAGAGACAGAGCGTGCATGTCTGTGAGAGAGAGATAGTGCGCGCAGGTCTGTGAGAGAGAGATTCAGAGCGTGCGTGTCTGTGAGAGAGATACAGAGCGAGCGTGTCTGTGAGAGAGAGACAGAGCATGCCTGTCTATGAGAGAGACAGAGCATGCGTGTCTGTGAGAGAGAGTGACAGAGTGTGCGTGTGTGTATGCGAGAGAGACAGACAGAGCAGGCGTATGTATGAGAGACAGAGCATGCGCGTGTGTGTATGTGCGAGAGAGAGACAGAGCGTGCCTGTGTGTGATAGAGAGAGACAGAGCATGCCTGTGTGTGAGAGAGAGAGACAGATCGTGCCTGTGTGTGAGAGCGAGACAGAGTGTGCATGTGTGTGATAGACAGACAGAACGTGAATGCAAGTGAGAGAGAGACTGAGCGTGCATGTCTGTGAGAGAGAGACAGAGCGTGCATGTCTGTGAGAGAGAGATAGTGCGTGCAGGTCTGTGAGAGAGAAATTCAGAGCGTGCGTGTCTGTGAGAGAGAGACAGAGCGTGCGTGTCTATGAGAGAGACAGAGCATGCGTATCTGTGAGAGAGAGAGTGACAGAGCGTGCGTGTGTGTATGCGAGAGAGACAGACAGAGCATGCGTATGTATGAGAGACAGAGCATGAGCGTGTGTGCATGTGCGAGAGAGAGACAGAGCGTGCCTGTGTGTGATAGAGAGAGACAGAGCATGCCTGTGTGTGAGAGAGAGAGACAGAGCGTGCCTGTGTGTGATAGAGAGAGACAGAGAGTGCCTTTGCATGAGAGAGAGAGAGACAGATCATGCCTGTGTGTGAGAGAGTGAGACAGAGCGTGCATGTGTGTGAGAGACAGACAGAACGTGCATGTAAGTGAGAGAGTGACTGAGCGTGCGTGTCTGAGAGAGAGAGACAGAGTGTGCTTGTCTGTGAGAGCGAGACTGAGCGTGCGTGTCTGTGAGAAGAGACTGAGCATGCGTGTCTGTGAGAGAGAAAAAGAGTGTGCATGTCTGTGAAAGAGAGAGAGACAGAGCGTGCATATCTGTGAGAGAGAGATAGTACGTGCGGGTCTGTGAGAGAGAGATTCAGAGCATGCGTGTCTGTGAGAGAGATACAGAGCGTGCGTGTCTGTGAGAGAGAGACAGAGCGTGCGTGTCTATGAGAGAGACAGAGCATGCGTGTCTTGAGAGAGAGAGTGACAGAGCTAGCGTGTGTGTATGTTAGAGAGAGACAGACAGAGCATGCGTATGTATGAGAGACAGAGCACGCACGTGTGTGTGTGTGAGAGAGAGAGACAGAGCGTGCCTTTGCTTGAGAGAGAGAGAGACAGATCATGCCTGTGTGTGAGAGAGTGAGACAGAGCGTGCATGTTTGTGAGAGACAGACAGAACGTGCATGTAAGTGAGAGAGTGAGTGAGCGAGCGTGTCTGAGAGAGAGAGACAGAGCTTGCATGTCTGTGAGAGAGAGACAGAGTGTGTGAGTCTGTGAGAGATAGATAAAGCCTGCGTGTCTGTGAGAGAGATACAGACCATGCGTGTTTGTGAGAGAGAGACAGAGCATGTGTGTCTGTGAGAGAGAGACAGAGCGTGCTTGTCGTTGAGAGAGAGAGACAGAGCGTGCGTGCCTGTGTGTGTGAGAGACAGACAGGGCGTGCCTTTCTGTAAGAGAGAAACTGAGCATGCGTGTAACTGTGTGAGAGAGAGAGAGACAGAGCGTGCGTGTATATGTGTGAGAGAGAGAGAGACAGAGCATGCCCACGTGTGAGAGAGACAGAGCCTGCGTGTGTGAGAGAGAGAGACAGACAGTGCATGCGTATGTATGAAAGACAGAGCATGCACGTGTGTGTGTGAGAGAGAGAGAAAGAGCGTGACTGTATGTGAGAGAGAGACAGAGCGTGCCTTTGTGTGAGAGAGAGAGACAGAGCGTGCATGTGTGTGAGAGAGAGACACAGTGTGCCTGTCTGAGAGAGAGAGACTGAGCGTGAGTGTCTGTGAGAGACAGAAAGGGCATGCATGTCTGTGAGAGAGAGACAGAGAATGTGTGTCTGTGAGAGAAAGACTGAGCTTGCATGTCTGTGAGAGAGAGACAGTGTGTGCAGGTCTATGAGAGAGAGATTCAGAGCGTGCGTGTTTGTGAGAGAGATACAGAGCCTGCATGTCTGTGTGAGAGAGACAGAGCGTGCGTGTCTATGAGAGAGACAGAGCATGCATGTCTGTGAGAGAGAGAGTGACAGAGCGTGCGTGTGTGTATGCGAGAGGGAGACAGACAGAGCATGCGTATGTATGAGAGACAGAGCATGCTATTGTGTGTATGTGAGAGAGAGAGACAGAGCGTGCCTGTGTGTGCTAGAGAGAGACAGAGCATGCCTGTGTGTGAGAGAGTGAGACAGAGCGTGCCTGTGTGTGAGAGAGCGAGACAGAGTGTGCATGTGTGTGATAGACAGACAGAACGTGAATGCAAGAGAGAGAGAGACTGAGCGTGCATGTCTGTGAGAGAGAGACAGAGCGTGCATGTCTGTGTGAGAGAGATATTGCGTGCAGGTCTGTGAGAGAGAGATTCAGTGCGTGCGTGTCTGTGAGAGAGATACAGAGCGAGCGTGTCTGTGAGAGAGAGACAGAGCATGCGTGTCTATGAGAGAGACAGAGCATGCGTGTCTGTGAGAGAGAGAGTGACAGAGCGTGCGTGTGTGTATGCGAGAGAGACAGACAGAGCATGCGTATGTATGAGAGACAGCATGCGCGTGTGTGTATGTGCGAGAGAGAGACAGAGCGTGCCTGTGTGTGATAGAGAGAGACAGAGCATGCCTGTGTGTGAGAGAGAGAGACAGAGCGTGCCTGTGTGTGATAGAGAGAGACAGAGCGTGCCTTTGCGTGAGAGAGAGCGAGACAGATCAGGCCTGTGTGTGAGAGATTGAGACAGAGCATGCATGTGTGTGAGAGACAGACAGAACGTGCATGTCAGTGAGAGAGTGACTGAGCGTGCGTGTCTGTGAGAGAGAGACAGAGCGTGCATGTTTGTGAGAGAGAGACAGAGCGTGTGAGTCTGTGAGAGAGAGATAGAGCCTGCGTGTCTGTGAGAGAGACACAGACCATGCGTGTCTGTGAGAGAGAGACAGAGCGTGCGTGTCTGTGAGAGAGAGACAGAGCGTGCTTGTCGTTGAGAGAGAGAGACAGAGCGTGCGTGCCTGTGTGTGTGAGAGACAGACAGGGCGTGCCTTTCTGTAAGAGAGAAACTGAGCATGCGTGTAACTGTGTGAGAGAGAGAGAGACAGAGCGTGCGTGTATATGTGTGAGAGAGAGAGAGACAGAGCATGCCCACGTGTGAGAGAGACAGAGCCTGCGTGTGTGAGAGAGAGAGACAGACAGTGCATGCGTATGTATGAAAGACAGAGCATGCGCGTGTGTGTGTGAGAGAGAGAGAAAGAGCGTGACTGTATGTGAGAGAGAGACAGAGCATGCCTTTGTGTGAGAGAGAGAGACAGAGCGTGCATGTGTGTGAGAGAGAGACACAGTGTGCCTGTCTGAGAGAGAGAGACTGAGCGTGAGTGTCTGTGAGAGACAGAAAGGGCATGCATGTCTGTGAGAGAGAGACAGAGAATGTGTGTCTGTGAGAGAAAGACTGAGCTTGCATGTCTGTGAGAGAGAGATAGTGTGTGCAGGTCTATGAGAGAGAGATTCAGAGCGTGCGTGTTTGTGAGAGAGATACAGAGCCTGCATGTCTGTGTGAGAGAGACAGAGCGTGCGTGTCTATGAGAGAGACAGAGCATGCATGTCTGTGAGAGAGAGAGTGACAGAGCGTGCGTGTGTGTATGCGAGAGGGAGACAGACAGAGCATGCGTATGTATGAGAGACAGAGCATGCTATTGGGTGTATGTGAGAGAGAGAGACAGAGCGTGCCTGTGTGTGATAGAGAGAGACAGAGCATGCCTGTGTGTGAGAGAGTGAGACAGAGCGTGCCTGTGTGTGAGAGAGCGAGACAGAGTGTGCATGTGTGTGATAGACAGACAGAACGTGAATGCAAGAGAGAGAGAGACTGAGCGTGCATGTCTGTGAGAGAGAGACAGAGCGTGCATGTCTGTGTGAGAGAGATAGTGCGTGCAGGTCTGTGAAAGAGAGATTGAGAGCGTGCGTGTCTGTGAGAGAGATACAGAGCGAGCGTGTCTGTGAGAGAGAGACAGAGCATGCGTGTCTATGAGAGAGACAGAGCATGCGTGTCTGTGAGAGAGAGAGTGACAGAGCGTGCGTGTGTGTATGCGAGAGAGACAGACAGAGCATGCGTATGTATGAGAGACAGAGCATGCGCGTGTGTGTATGTGCGAGAGAGAGACAGAGCGTGCCTGTGTGTGATAGAGAGAGACAGAGCATGCCTGTGTGTGAGAGAGAGAGACAGAGCGTGCCTGTGTGTGATAGAGAGAGACAGAGCGTGCCTTTGCGTGAGAGAGAGCGAGACAGATCATGCCTGTGTGTGAGAGATTGAGACAGAGCATGCATGTGTGTGAGAGACAGACAGAACGTGCATGTCAGTGAGAGAGTGACTGAGCGTGCGTGTCTGAGAGAGAGAGACAGAGCGTGCATGTTTGTGAGAGAGAGACAGAGCGTGTGAGTCTGTGAGAGAGAGATAGAGCCTGCGTGTCTGTGAGAGAGACACAGACCATGCGTGTCTGTGAGAGAGAGACAGAGCGTGTGTGTCTGTGAGAGAGAGACAGAGCGTGCTTGTCGTTGAGAGAGAGAGACAGAGCGTGCGTGCCTGTGTGTGTGAGAGACAGACAGGGCGTGCCTTTCTGTAAGAGAGAAACTGAGCATGCATGTAACTGTGTGAGAGAGAGAGAGACAGAGCGTGACTGTATTTGAGAGAGAGACAGAGCGTGCCTTTGTGTGAGAGAGAGAGACAGAGCGTGCATGTGTGTGAGAGAGAGACACAGTGTGCCTGTTTGAGAGAGAGAGATTGAGCGTGAGTGTCTGTGAGAGACAGAAAGGGCTTGCATGTCTGTGAGAGAGAGACAGAGAATGTGTGTCTGTGAGAGAGAGATAGTGCATGCAGGTCTGTGATAGAGAGAGTGACAGAGCGTGCGTGTGTGTATGCGAGATAGAGACAGACAGAGCATGCGTATTTTTGAGAGACAGAGCATGCGCGTGTGTGTTTGTGAGAGAGAGAGACAGAGCGTTCCTGTGTATGATAGAGAGAGACAGAGCGTGCCTGTGTGTGAGAGAGAGAGTCAGATCGTGCCTGTGTATGAGAGAGCGAGACAGAGTGTGCATGTGTGTGATAGACAGACAAAACGTGAATGTAAGTGAGAAAGAGACTGAGCGTGCATGTCTGTGAGAGAGAGACAGAGCGTGCATGTCTGTGAGAGAGAAATAGTGCGTGCAGGTCTGTGAGAGAGAGATTCAGAGCGTGCGTGTCTGTGAGAGAGATACAGAGCGAGCGTGTCTGTGAGAGAGAGACAGAGCGTGCGTGTCTATGAGAGAGACAGAGCATGCTTGTCTGTGAGAGAGAGAGTGACAGAGCGTGCGTGTGTGTATGCGAGAGGGAGACAGACAGAGCATGCGTATGTATGAGAGACAGAGCATGCTATTGTGTGTATGTGAGAGAGAGAGACAGAGCGTTCCTGTGTATGATAGAGAGAGACAGAGCGTGCCTGTGTGTGAGAGAGAGAGTCAGATCGCGCCTGTGTGTGAGAGAGCGAGACAGAGTGTGCATGTGTGTGATAGACAGACAAAACGTGAATGTAAGTGAGAAAGAGACTGAGCGTGCATGTCTGTGAGAGAGAGACAGAGCGTGCATGTCTGTGAGAGAGAGATAGTGCGTGCAGGTCTGTGAGAGAGAGATTCAGAGCGTGCGTGTCTGTGAGAGAGATACAGAGCGAGCGTGTCTGTGAGAGAGAGACAGAGCATGCCTGTCTATGAGAGAGACAGAGCATGCGTGTCTGTGAGAGAGAGTGACAGAGTGTGCGTGTGTGTATGCGAGAGAGACAGACAGAGCAGGCGTATGTATGAGAGACAGAGCATGCGCGTGTGTGTATGTGCGAGAGAGAGACAGAGCGTGCCTGTGTGTGATAGAGAGAGACAGAGCATGCCTGTGTGTGAGAGAGAGAGACAGATCGTGCCTGTGTGTGAGAGCGAGACAGAGTGCGCATGTGTGTGATAGACAGACAGAACGTGAATGCAAGTGAGAGAGAGACTGAGCGTGCATGTCTGTGAGAGAGAGACAGAGCGTGCATGTCTGTGAGAGAGAGATAGTGCGTGCAGGTCTGTGAGAGAGAAATTCAGAGCGTGCGTGTCTGTGAGAGAGATACAGAGCGAGCGTGTCTGTGAGAGAGAGACAGAGCGTGCGTGTCTATGAGAGAGACAGAGCATGCGTATCTGTGAGAGAGAGAGTGACAGAGCGTGCGTGTGTGTATGCGAGAGAGACAGACAGAGCATGCGTATGTATGAGAGACAGAGCATGAGCGTGTGTGCATGTGCGAGAGAGAGACAGAGCGTGCCTGTGTGTGATAGAGAGAGACAGAGCATGCCTGTGTGTGAGAGAGAGAGACAGAGCGTGCCTGTGTGTGATAGAGAGAGACAGAGAGTGCCTTTGCATGAGAGGGAGAGAGACAGATCATGCCTGTGTGTGAGAGAGTGAGACAGAGCGTGCATGTGTGTGAGAGACAGACAGAACGTGCATGTAAGTGAGAGAGTGACTGAGCGTGCGTGTCTGAGAGAGAGAGACAGAGTGTGCTTGTCTGTGAGAGCGAGACTGAGCGTGCGTGTCTGTGAGAAGAGACTGAGCATGCGTGTCTGTGAGAGAGAAAAAGAGTGTGCATGTCTGTGAAAGAGAGAGAGACAGAGCGTGCATATCTGTGAGAGAGAGATAGTACGTGCGGGTCTGTGAGAGAGAGATTCAGAGCATGCGTGTCTGTGAGAGAGATACAGAGCGTGCGTGTCTGTGAGAGAGAGACAGAGCGTGCGTGTCTATGAGAGAGACAGAGCATGCGTGTCTTGAGAGAGAGAGTGACAGAGCTAGCGTGTGTGTATGTTAGAGAGAGACAGACAGAGCATGCGTATGTATGAGAGACAGAGCACGCACGTGTGTGTGTGTGAGAGAGAGAGACAGAGCGTGCCTTTGCTTGAGAGAGAGAGAGACAGATCATGCCTGTGTGTGAGAGAGTGAGACAGAGCGTGCATGTTTGTGAGAGACAGACAGAACGTGCATGTAAGTGAGAGAGTGAGTGAGCGAGCGTGTCTGAGAGAGAGAGACAGAGCTTGCATGTCTGTGAGAGAGAGACAGAGTGTGTGAGTCTGTGAGAGATAGATAAAGCCTGCGTGTCTGTGAGAGAGATACAGACCATGCGTGTTTGTGAGAGAGAGACAGAGCATGTGTGTCTGTGAGAGAGAGACAGAGCGTGCTTGTCGTTGAGAGAGAGAGACAGAGCGTGCGTGCCTGTGTGTGTGAGAGACAGACAGGGCGTGCCTTTCTGTAAGAGAGAAACTGAGCATGCGTGTAACTGTGTGAGAGAGAGAGAGACAGAGCGTGCGTGTATATGTGTGAGAGAGAGAGAGACAGAGCATGCCCACGTGTGAGAGAGACAGAGCCTGCGTGTGTGAGAGAGAGAGACAGACAGTGCATGCGTATGTATGAAAGACAGAGCATGCGCGTGTGTGTGTGAGAGAGAGAGAAAGAGCGTGACTGTATGTGAGAGAGAGACAGAGCGTGCCTTTGTGTGAGAGAGAGAGACAGAGCGTGCATGTGTGTGAGAGAGAGACACAGTGTGCCTGTCTGAGAGAGAGAGACTGAGCGTGAGTGTCTGTGAGAGACAGAAAGGGCATGCATGTCTGTGAGAGAGAGACAGAGAATGTGTGTCTGTGAGAGAAAGACTGAGCTTGCATGTCTGTGAGAGAGAGATAGTGTGTGCAGGTCTATGAGAGAGAGATTCAGAGCGTGCGTGTTTGTGAGAGAGATACAGAGCCTGCATGTCTGTGTGAGAGAGACAGAGCGTGCGTGTCTATGAGAGAGACAGAGCATGCATGTCTGTGAGAGAGAGAGTGACAGAGCGTGCGTGTGTGTATGCGAGAGGGAGACAGACAGAGCATGCGTATGTATGAGAGACAGAGCATGCTATTGTGTGTATGTGAGAGAGAGAGACAGAGCGTGCCTGTGTGTGCTAGAGAGAGACAGAGCATGCCTGTGTGTGAGAGAGTGAGACAGAGCGTGCCTGTGTGTGAGAGAGCGAGACAGAGTGTGCATGTGTGTGATAGACAGACAGAACGTGAATGCAAGAGAGAGAGAGACTGAGCGTGCATGTCTGTGAGAGAGAGACAGAGCGTGCATGTCTGTGTGAGAGAGATATTGCGTGCAGGTCTGTGAGAGAGAGATTCAGAGCGTGCGTGTCTGTGAGAGAGATACAGAGCGAGCGTGTCTGTGAGAGAGAGACAGAGCATGCGTGTCTATGAGAGAGACAGAGCACGCGTGTCTGTGAGAGAGAGAGTGACAGAGCGTGCGTGTGTGTATGCGAGAGAGACAGACAGAGCATGCGTATGTATGAGAGACAGCATGCGCGTGTGTGTATGTGCGAGAGAGAGACAGAGCGTGCCTGTGTGTGATAGAGAGAGACAGAGCATGCCTGTGTGTGAGAGAGAGAGACAGAGCGTGCCTGTGTGTGATAGAGAGAGACAGAGCGTGCCTTTGCGTGAGAGAGAGCGAGACAGATCAGGCCTGTGTGTGAGAGATTGAGACAGAGCATGCATGTGTGTGAGAGACAGACAGAACGTGCATGTCAGTGAGAGAGTGACTGAGCGTGCGTGTCTGAGAGAGAGAGACAGAGCGTGCATGTTTGTGAGAGAGAGACAGAGCGTGTGAGTCTGTGAGAGAGAGATAGAGAATGCGTGTCTGTGAGAGAGACACAGACCATGCGTGTCTGTGAGAGAGAGACAGAGCGTGCGTGTCTGTGAGAGAGACAGAGCGTGCTTGTCGTTTAGAGAGAGACAGAGCGTGCGTGCCTGTGTGTGTGACAGACAGGGCGTGCCTTTCTGTAAGAGAGAAACTGAGCATGCGTGTAACTGTGTGAGAGAGAGAGAGACAGAGCGTGCGTGTATATGTATGAGAGAGAGAGAGACAGAGCATGCCCACGTGTGAGAGAGACAGAGCCTGCGTGTGTGAGAGAGAGAGACAGACAGTGCATGCGTATGTATGAAAGACAGAGCATGCGCGTGTGTGTGTGAGAGAGAGAGAAAGAGCGTGACTGTATTTCAGAGAGAGACAGAGCGTGCCTTTGTGTGAGAGAGAGAGACAGAGCGTGCATGTGTGTGAGAGAGAGACACAGTGTGCCTGTTTGAGAGAGAGAGATTGAGCGTGAGTGTCTGTGAGAGACAGAAAGGGCTTGCATGTCTGTGAGAGAGAGACAGAGAATGTGTGTCTGTGAGAGAGAGATAGTGCGTGCAGGTCTGTGATAGAGAGAGTGACAGAGCGTGCGTGTGTGTATGCGAGATAGAGACAGACAGAGCATGCGTATTTATGAGAGACAGAGCATGCACATGTGTGTTTGTGAGAGAGAGAGACAGAGCGTTCCTGTGTATGATAGAGAGAGACAGAGCTTGCCTGTGTGTGAGAGAGAGAGTCAGATCGTGCCTGTGTGTGAGAGAGCGAGACAGAGTGTGCATGTGTGTGATAGACAGACAGAACGTGAATGTAAGTGAGAAAGAGACGAGCGTGCATGTCTGTGAGAGAGAGACAGAGCGTGCATGTCTGTGAGAGAGAGATAGTGCGTGCAGGTCTGTGAGAGAGAGATTCAGAGCGTGCGTGTCTGTGAGAGAGATACAGAGCGAGCGTGTCTGTGAGAGAGACAGGTCATGCGTGTCTGTGAGAGAGAGTGACAGAGCGTGCGTGTGTCTATGCGAGAGAGAGACAGACAGAGCATGAGTATGTATGAGAGACAGCATGCGCGTGTGTGTATGTGCGAGAGAGAGACAGAGCGTGCCTGTGTGTGATAGAGAGAGACAGAGCATGCCTGTGTGTGAGAGAGAGAGACAGAGCGTGCCTGTGTGTGATAGAGAGAGACAGAGCGTGCCTTTGCGTGAGAGAGAGCGAGACAGATCAGGCCTGTGTGTGAGAGATTGAGACAGAGCATGCATGTGTGTGAGAGACAGACAGAACGTGCATGTCAGTGAGAGAGTGACTGAGCGTGCGTGTCTGAGAGAGAGAGACAGAGCGTGCATGTTTGTGAGAGAGAGACAGAGCGTGTGAGTCTGTGAGAGAGAGATAGAGCCTGCGTGTCTGTGAGAGAGACACAGACCATGCGTGTCTGTGAGAGAGAGACAGAGCGTGCGTGTCTGTGAGAGAGAGACAGAGCGTGCTTGTCGTTGAGAGAGAGACAGAGCGTGCGTGCCTGTGTGTGTGACAGACAGGGCGTGCCTTTCTGTAAGAGAGAAACTGAGCATGCGTGTAACTGTGTGAGAGAGAGAGAGACAGAGCGTGCGTGTATATGTATGAGAGAGAGAGAGACAGAGCATGCCCACGTGTGAGAGAGACAGAGCCTGCGTGTGTGAGAGAGAGAGACAGACAGTGCATGCGTATGTATGAAAGACAGAGCATGCGCGTGTGTGTGTGAGAGAGAGAGAAAGAGCGTGACTGTATTTCAGAGAGAGACAGAGCGTGCCTTTGTGTGAGAGAGAGAGACAGAGCGTGCATGTGTGTGAGAGAGAGACACAGTGTGCCTGTTTGAGAGAGAGAGATTGAGCGTGAGTGTCTGTGAGAGACAGAAAGGGCTTGCATGTCTGTGAGAGAGAGACAGAGAATGTGTGTCTGTGAGAGAGAGATAGTGCGTGCAGGTCTGTGATAGAGAGAGTGACAGAGCGTGCGTGTGTGTATGCGAGATAGAGACAGACAGAGCATGCGTATTTATGAGAGACAGAGCATGCGCATGTGTGTTTGTGAGAGAGAGAGACAGAGCGTTCCTGTGTATGATAGAGAGAGACAGAGCGTGCCTGTGTGTGAGAGAGAGAGTCAGATCGTGCCTGTGTGTGAGAGAGCGAGACACAGTGTGCATGTGTGTGATAGACAGACAGAACGTGAATGTAAGTGAGAAAGAGACGAGCGTGCATGTCTGTGAGAGAGAGACAGAGCGTGCATGTCTGTGAGAGAGAGATAGTGCGTGCAGGTCTGTGAGAGAGAGATTCAGAGCGTGCGTGTCTGTGAGAGAGATAAAGAGCGAGCGTGTCTGTGAGAGAGAGACAGAGCGTGCCTGTCTTTGAGAGAGACAGGTCATGCGTGTCTGTGAGAGAGAGTGACAGAGCGTGCGTGTGTGTATGCGAGAGAGAGACAGACAGAGCATGAGTATGTATGAGAGACAGAGCATGTGCTGGTGTGTATGTGCGAGAGAGAGACAGAGCGTGCTTGTGTGTGATAGAGAGAGACAGAGCATGCCTGTGTGTGAGAGAGAGAGACAGATCGTGCCTGTGTGTGAGAGAGCGAGACAGAGCATGCATGTGTGTGATAGACAGACAGAACATGCATGTAAGTGAGAGAGAGACTGAGCGTGCGTGTCTGTGAGAGAGAGACTGAGTGTGCGTGTCTGTGAGAGAGAGAGAGACAGAGCGTGCGTTTGTGTGAGAGAGAGACAGAGCGTGCGTTTCTGTGAGAGAGAGATAGCGCATGCTTGTCTTTGAGAGAGAGACAGAGCGTGCGTCTCTGTGAGCGAGAGAAAGAGCGTGCGTGTCTGTGAGAGGGAGACAGAGCGTGCATGTCTGTGAGAGAGACAGAGCATGCGTGTCTATGAGAGAGAGAGAGACAAAGAGCCTGCGTGTGTGTGTGAGAGAGAGAGAGTGTGCGTGTCTTTGAGAGAGAGATAGGACATGCGTGTCTGTGAGAGAGACACAGAGCGTGCGTGTCTTTGAGAGAGAGACTGAGCGTGCGTGTCTGTGAGAGACTGAGCGTGCGTGTCTGCGAGAGAGAGACAGAGCGTGCTTGTCTGTGAAAGAGAGACAAAGCGTGCGTGTCTGTGAGATAGAGAGAGACAGAGCGTGCGTGTGTGTGAGAGAAAGACAGAGAGTGCATGTCTGTGAGAGAGAGACTCAGCGTGCGTGTCTGTGAGAGAGAGACAGAGCGTGCGTGTCGGTGAGAGAGAGACAGAGCGTGCTTGTCGTTGAGAGAGAGACAGAGCGTGCGTGCCTGTGTGTGTGACAGACAGGGCGTGCCTTTCTGTAAGAGAGAAACTGAGCATGCGTGTAACTGTGTGAGAGAGAGAGAGACAGAGCGTGCGTGTATATGTATGAGAGAGAGAGAGACAGAGCATGCCCACGTGTGAGAGAGACAGAGCCTGCGTGTGTGAGATAGAGAGACAGACAGTGCATGCGTATGTATGAAAGACAGAGCATGCGCGTGTGTGTGTGAGAGAGAGAGAAAGAGCGTGACTGTATTTGAGAGAGAGACAGAGCGTGCCTTTGTGTGAGAGAGAGAGACAGAGCGTGCATGTGTGTGAGAGAGAGACACAGTGTGCCTGTTTGAGAGAGAGAGATTGAGCGTGAGTGTCTGTGAGAGACAGAAAGGGCTTGCATGTCTGTGAGAGAGAGACAGAGAATGTGTGTCTGTGAGAGAGAGATAGTGCGTGCAGGTCTGTGATAGAGAGAGTGACAGAGCGTGCGTGTGTGTATGCGAGATAGAGACAGACAGAGCATGCGTATTTATGAGAGACAGAGCATGCGCATGTGTGTTTGTGAGAGAGAGAGACAGAGCGTTCCTGTGTATGATAGAGAGAGACAGAGCGTGCCTGTGTGTGAGAGAGAGAGTCAGATCGTGCCTGTGTGTGAGAGAGCGAGACACAGTGTGCATGTGTGTGATAGACAGACAGAACGTGAATGTAAGTGAGAAAGAGACGAGCGTGCATGTCTGTGAGAGAGAGACAGAGCGTGCATGTCTGTGAGAGAGAGATAGTGCGTGCAGGTCTGTGAGAGAGAGATTCAGAGCGTGCGTGTCTGTGAGAGAGACACAGACCATGCGTGTCTGTGAGAGAGAGACAGAGCGTGCGTGTCTGTGAGAGAGAGACAGAGCGTGCTTGTCGTTGAGAGAGAGACAGAGCGTGCGTGCCTGTGTGTGTGACAGACAGGGCGTGCCTTTCTGTAAGAGAGAAACTGAGCATGCGTGTAACTGTGTGAGAGAGAGAGAGACAGAGCGTGCGTGTATATGTATGAGAGAGAGAGAGACAGAGCATGCCCACGTGTGAGAGAGACAGAGCCTGCGTGTGTGAGAGAGAGAGACAGACAGTGCATGCGTATGTATGAAAGACAGAGCATGCGCGTGTGTGTGTGAGAGAGAGAGAAAGAGCGTGACTGTATTTCAGAGAGAGACAGAGCGTGCCTTTGTGTGAGAGAGAGAGACAGAGCGTGCATGTGTGTGAGAGAGAGACACAGTGTGCCTGTTTGAGAGAGAGAGATTGAGCGTGAGGGTCTGTGAGAGACAGAAAGGGCTTGCATGTCTGTGAGAGAGAGACAGAGAATGTGTGTCTGTGAGAGAGAGATAGTGCGTGCAGGTCTGTGATAGAGAGAGTGACAGAGCGTGCGTGTGTGTATGCGAGATAGAGACAGACAGAGCATGCGTATTTATGAGAGACAGAGCATGCGCATGTGTGTTTGTGAGAGAGAGAGACAGAGCGTTCCTGTGTATGATAGAGAGAGACAGAGCGTGCCTGTGTGTGAGAGAGAGAGTCAGATCGTGCCTGTGTGTGAGAGAGCGAGACAGAGTGTGCATGTGTGTGATAGACAGACAGAACGTGAATGTAAGTGAGAAAGAGACGAGCGTGCATGTCTGTGAGAGAGAGACAGAGCGTGCATGTCTGTGAGAGAGAGATAGTGCGTGCAGGTCTGTGAGAGAGAGATTCAGAGCGTGCGTGTCTGTGAGAGAGATAAAGAGCGAGCGTGTCTGTGAGAGAGAGACAGAGCGTGCCTGTCTTTGAGAGAGACAGGTCATGCGTGTCTGTGAGAGAGAGTGACAGAGCGTGCGTGTGTGTATGCGAGAGAGAGACAGACAGAGCATGAGTATGTATGAGAGACAGAGCATGTGCTGGTGTGTATGTGCGAGAGAGAGACAGAGTGTGCTTGTGTGTGATAGAGAGAGACAGAGCATGCCTGTGTGTGAGAGAGAGAGACAGATCGTGCCTGTGTGTGAGAGAGCGAGACAGAGCATGCATGTGTGTGATAGACAGACAGAACATGCATGTAAGTGAGAGAGAGACTGAGCGTGCGTGTCTGTGAGAGAGAGACTGAGTGTGCGTGTCTGTGAGAGAGAGAGAGACAGAGCGTGCGTTTGTGTGAGAGAGAGACAGAGCGTGCGTTTCTGTGAGAGAGAGATAGCGCATGCTTGTCTTTGAGAGAGAGACAGAGCGTGCGTCTCTGTGAGCGAGAGAAAGAGCGTGCGTGTCTGTGAGAGGGAGACAGAGCGTGCATGTCTGTGAGAGAGACAGAGCATGCGTGTCTATGAGAGAGAGAGAGACAAAGAGCCTGCGTGTGTGTGTGAGAGAGAGAGAGTGTGCGTGTCTTTGAGAGAGAGATAGGACATGCGTGTCTGTGAGAGAGACACAGAGCGTGCGTGTCTTTGAGAGAGAGACTGAGCGTGCGTGTCTGTGAGAGACTGAGCGTGCGTGTCTGCGAGAGAGAGACAGAGCGTGCTTGTCTGTGAAAGAGAGACAAAGCGTGCGTGTCTGTGAGATAGAGAGAGACAGAGCGTGCGTGTGTGTGAGAGAAAGACAGAGAGTGCATGTCTGTGAGAGAGAGACTCAGCGTGCGTGTCTGTGAGAGAGAGACAGAGCGTGCGTGTCGGTGAGAGAGAGACAGAGCGTGCTTGTCGTTGAGAGAGAGACAGAGCGTGCGTGCCTGTGTGTGTGACAGACAGGGCGTGCCTTTCTGTAAGAGAGAAACTGAGCATGCGTGTAACTGTGTGAGAGAGAGAGAGACAGAGCGTGCGTGTATATGTATGAGAGAGAGAGAGACAGAGCATGCCCACGTGTGAGAGAGACAGAGCCTGCGTGTGTGAGATAGAGAGACAGACAGTGCATGCGTATGTATGAAAGACAGAGCATGCGCGTGTGTGTGTGAGAGAGAGAGAAAGAGCGTGACTGTATTTGAGAGAGAGACAGAGCGTGCCTTTGTGTGAGAGAGAGAGACAGAGCGTGCATGTGTGTGAGAGAGAGACACAGTGTGCCTGTTTGAGAGAGAGAGATTGAGCGTGAGTGTCTGTGAGAGACAGAAAGGGCTTGCATGTCTGTGAGAGAGAGACAGAGAATGTGTGTCTGTGAGAGAGAGATAGTGCGTGCAGGTCTGTGATAGAGAGAGTGACAGAGCGTGCGTGTGTGTATGCGAGATAGAGACAGACAGAGCATGCGTATTTATGAGAGACAGAGCATGCGCATGTGTGTTTGTGAGAGAGAGAGACAGAGCGTTCCTGTGTATGATAGAGAGAGACAGAGCGTGCCTGTGTGTGAGAGAGAGAGTCAGATCGTGCCTGTGTGTGAGAGAGCGAGACACAGTGTGCATGTGTGTGATAGACAGACAGAACGTGAATGTAAGTGAGAAAGAGACGAGCGTGCATGTCTGTGAGAGAGAGACAGAGCGTGCATGTCTGTGAGAGAGAGATAGTGCGTGCAGGTCTGTGAGAGAGAGATTCAGAGCGTGCGTGTCTGTGAGAGAGATACAGAGCGAGCGTGTCTGTGAGAGAGAGACAGAGCGTGCCTGTCTTTGAGAGAGACAGGTCATGCGTGTCTGTGAGAGAGAGTGACAGAGCGTGCGTGTGTGTATGCGAGAGAGAGACAGACAGAGCATGCGTATGTATGAGAGACAGAGCATGTGCTGGTGTGTATGTGCGAGAGAGAGACAGAGCGTGCTTGTGTGTGATAGAGAGAGACAGAGCATGCCTGTGTGTGAGAGAGAGAGACAGATCGTGCCTGTGTGTGAGAGAGCGAGACAGAGCATGCATGTGTGTGATAGACAGACAGAACATGCATGTAAGTGAGAGAGAGACTGAGCGTGCGTGTCTGTGAGAGAGAGACTGAGTGTGCGTGTCTGTGAGAGAGAGAGAGACAGAGCGTGCGTTTGTGTGAGAGAGAGACAGTGCGTGCGTTTCTGTGAGAGAGAGATAGCGCATGCTTGTCTTTGAGAGAGAGACAGAGCGTGCATCTCTGTGAGCGAGAGAAAGAGCGTGCGTGTCTGTGAGAGGGAGACAGAGCGTGCATGTCTGTGAGAGAGACAGAGCATGCGTGTCTATGAGAGAGAGAGAGACAAAGAGCCTGCGTGTGTGTGTGAGAGAGAGAGAGTGTGCGTGTCTTTGAGAGAGAGATAGGACATGCGTGTCTGTGAGAGAGACACAGAGCGTGCGTGTCTTTGAGAGAGAGACTGAGCGTGCGTGTCTGTGAGAGACTGAGCGTGCGTGTCTGCGAGAGAGAGACAGAGCGTGCTTGTCTGTGAAAGAGAGACAAAGCGTGCGTGTCTGTGAGATAGAGAGAGACAGAGCGTGCGTGTGTGTGAGAGAAAGACAGAGAGTGCATGTCTGTGAGAGAGAGACTCAGCGTGCGTGTCTGTGAGAGAGAGACAGAGCGTGCGTGTCGGTGAGAGAGAGACAGAGCGTGCATGTCGGTGAGATAGAGACTGAGCGTGCGTGCCTGTGAGAGAGATACAGAGCGTGCGTGTGTGTGAGAGAGACAAAATGAGCCTGCATGTGTGAGAGAGAGACAGACAGATCATGCATATGTATGAGAGACAGAGCATGCGCATGTGTGTGCGAGTGAGAGACAGAGAGGGCGTGCCTTTCTGTGAGAGAGAAACTGAGCGTTCGTGTATCTGTGTGAGAGAGAGAGAGACAGGGCGTGCATGTATATGCGTGAGAGAGAGAGAGGTAGAGCATGCCCGCATGTGAGAGAGAGAGAGACAGAGCGTGCATGTGTGTGAGACAGAGACATGGTGTGCCTGTCTGAAAAAGAGAGACTGAGCATGCGTGTCTGTGAGAGAGAGACAGAGCATGCGTGTCTGTGAGAGAGAGACTGTGCGTGCATGTCTGTGAGAGAGAGACGGAGCGTGCGTGTCCGTGAAAGAGAGAGAGAGACAGAGCGTGCCTATGTGTGATAGAGAAAGACAGAGCATGCCTGTGTGTGAGAGAGAAAGACAGATCATGCCTGTGTGTGAGAGAGCGAGACAGAGCGTGCATGTGTGTGAGAGACAGACAGAACGTGCATGTAAGTGAGTGAGAGACTGAGCGTGCATGTCTGTGAGAGAGAGACTGAGCGTGCGTGTCTGTGAGACAGAGACTGAGCGTGCGTGTCTGTGAGAGAGAGACTGATCGTGCGTGTCTGCGAGAGAGAGACAGAGCGTGCTTGTCTGCAAGAGAGAGAGAGACAGTGCGTGTGTGTGTGTGAGAGAGAGAGACAGAGCGTGCATGTCTATGAGAGGGATAGAGACAGAGCATGCATGTATATGTATGAGACAGAGAGAGGTAGAGCATGCCCGTGTGTGAGAGAGACAGACAGAGCATGCGTATGTATGAGAGACAGAGCATGCGTGTGTCTGTGTGTGAGAGAGAGAGACAGAGCGTGCCTGTCTGTGAGAGAGAGACAGAGCATGCATGTCGGTGAGAGAAGACAGAGCGTGCGTGTCTGTGAGAAAGGGAGTGACAGTGTGTGCGTGTGTGAGACAGAGACAGACAGAGCATCCGTATGTATGAGAGACAGAGCTTGCGCGTCTGTGTGTGTGAGAGAGAGAGACAGACCGTGCGTGTCTGTGAGAGAGAAACAGAGCATGCGTGTCTGTGAGAGAGAGACAGAGCGTGCGTGTCTGTGAGAGAGAGACAGAGCATGCGTGTCTATGAGAGAGAGAGAGACAAAGAGCCTGCGTGTGTGTGAGAGAGAGAGAGAGCGCGCGTGACTGTGAGAGAGAGATAGCACGTGCGTGTCTGTGAGAGAGACACAGAGCGTGCGTGTCTGCGAGAGAGAAACAGAGCGTGTGCGTCTGTGAGAGAGAGACAGAGCGCGCGTGTCTGTGAGAGAGTGACAGAACATGCATGTCTGTGAGAGAGAGACAGAGCGTGCTTGTCGGTGAGAGAGAGAAAGAGCGTGCACGTCGGTGAGAGAGAGACTGAGCGTGCCTGTCTGCGAGAGAGAGACAGAGCGTGCGTGTCTGTGAGAGAGAGAGAGACAGAGCGTGCGTGTGTGTGAGAGAGAGGCAGAGCGTGCGTGTCTGTTAGAGAGAGAGAGAGAGTGCGTGTCTGTGAGAGAGAGAGAGGCAGAGCGTGCGTGTGTGTGAGAGAGAGACAGAACGTGCATGTCTGTGAGAGAGAGATAACATGTTTGTCTCTGTGAGAGAGAGACATGGTGTGCCTGTCTGAGAGAGAGAGACTGAGCATACGTGTCTGTGAGAGAGAGACTGAGCATGCGTGTCTGTGAGAGAGAGAGAGAGCGTGCGTGTCTGTGAAAGAGAGAGAGACAGAGCGTGCGTGTCTGTGAGAGAGAGATAGTTCTTGCGGGTCTGTGAGAGTGAAATTCAAAGCGTGCGTGTCTGTGCGAGAGAGACAGAGTGTGCGTGTCTGTGAGAGAGAGACAGAGCGTGCGTGTCAGTGAGAGAGACAGAGCATGCGTGTCTGTGAGACAGAGAGTGACAGAGCGTGTGTGTGTGTGTGTGAGAGAGAGAGAGAGAGAGCATGCGAATGTATGATAGACAGAGCATGCGTGTGTGTGTTTGTGAGAGAGAGACAGAGCATGCCTGTGTGTGATAGAGAGAGACAGAGCATGCCTGTGTGTGAGAGAGAGAGACAGATCGTGCCTGAGTGTGAGAGAGCGAGACAGAGCGTGCATGTGTGTGAGAGTCAGACAGAACATGCATGTATGTGCGAGAGAGACTGAGCATGCGTGTCTGTGAGAGAGAGACTGAGCATGCATGTCTATGCGAGAGAGACTGAGCGTGCGTGTCTGCTAGAGAGAGACTGAGCGTGCGTGTCTGCGAGAGAGAGAGAGACTGAGCGTGCGTGTCTGTGAGAGAGAGACAGAGCGTGCGTGTCTGTGAGAGAGAGAGAGACAGAGCGTGCGTGTGTGTGAGAGAGAGACAGAGCATGCGTGTCTGTGAGAGAGAGATAACGCGTCCGTGTCTGTGAGTGAGAGACAGAGCGTGTGTGTCTGTGAGAGAGAGAGACAGCGTGCGTGTCTGTGAGAGATAGAGGGACAGATCCTGCGTATGGATGAGAGACAGAGCATACGCATGTGTGTGCGTGTCAGAGACAGACAGGGCGTGCCTTTCTGTGAGAGAGAAACTGAGCGTGCGTATATCTGTGTGTGAGGGATAGAGACAGAGCATGCATGTATATGTATGAGACAGAGAGAGGTAGAGCATGCCCGCGTGTGAGAGAGACAGACAGAGCATGCGTATGTATGAGAGACAGAACATACGTGTGTGTGTGTGTGTGAGAGAGAGAGACAGAGCGTGCCTGTCTGTGAGAGAGAGACAGAGCATGCATGTTGGTGAGAGAAGACAGAGCGTGCGTGTCTGTGAGAAAGGGAGTGACAGTGTGTGCGTGTGTGAGACAGAGACAGACAGAGCATGCGTATGTATGAGAGACAGAGCTTGCGCGTCTCTGTGTGTGAGAGAGAGAGACAGACCATGCCTGTCTGTGAAAGACAGACAGAGCATGCGTGTCTGTGAGAGAGAGACAGAGCGTGCATGTCTGTGAGAGAGAGACAGAGCATGCGTGTCTATGAGAGAGAGAGAGATAAAGAGCCTGCGTGTGTGTGAGAGAGAAAGAGAGCGTGTGTGTCTGTGAGAGAGACACAGAGCGTGCGTGTCTGTGAGAGAGACAGAGCGTGCGTCTCTGTGAGATAGAGACTAAGCGTGCATGACTGTGAGAGAAAGACAGAGCGTGCGTGTCTGTGAGAGAGAGACAGAGCGTGTGTGTCTGTGAGAGAGAGACAGAGCGTGCGTGTCTGTGAGAGAGAGACGGAGCCTGCCTGTCTGTGAGAGAGAGACAGAGCGTGCGTGTCTGTGAGAAAGGTAGTGACAGTGTGTGCGTGTGTCAGACAGAGACGGACAGAGAGAGAGAGACAAAGAGCCTGCGTGTGTGTGAGAGAGAGAAAGAGTGTGCGTGTCTGTGAGAGAGAGATATCACATGCGTGTCTGTGAGAGAGACACAGAGAGTGCGTGTCTTTGAGAGAGAGACTGAGCGTGCGTGTCTGTGAGAGAGAGACTGAGCGTGCGTGTCTGCGAGAGAGAGACAGAGCGTGCTTGTCTGTGAAAGAGAGACAAAGCCTGCGTGTCTGTGAGATAGAGAGAGCCAGAGCGTGCGTGTGTGTGAGAGAGAGACAGAGCGTGCATGTCTGTGAGAGAGAGATAACGCGTGTGTGTCTGTGAGAGAGCGACAAAGCGTGCGTGTCTGTGAGAGAGAGACACAGCGTGCGTGTCTGTGAGAGAGAGACGGAGCATGTGTGTCTGTGAGAGAGAGACAGAGCGTGCATGTCGGTGAGATAGAGACTGAGCGTGCGGGCCTGTGAGATAGTTACAGAGCGTGCGTGTGTGTGAGAGAGACAAAGTGAGCCTGTGTGTGTGAGAGAGAGACAGACAGATCCTGCGTATGCATGTGAGACAGAGCATACGCGTGTGTGTGCGTGTCAGAGACAGACAGGGCGTGCCTTTCTGTGAGAGAGAAACTGAGCGTGCTTATATCTGTGTGAGAGTGAGAGAGACAGAGCGTGCATGTATATGTGTGAGAGAGAGAGAGGTAGAGCATGCCCGCGTGTGGCAGAGACAGACAGAGCATGTGTATGTATGAGAGACAGAGCATGCCCGTGTTTGTGTGTGAGAGAGAGAGACAGAGCATGCCTGTCTGTGAGAGAGAGACTGAGCATGCATGTCGATGAGAGAAGACAGAGCGTGCGTGTCTGTGAGAAAGGGAGTGACAGTGTGTGCGTGTGTGTGTGTGAGACAGAGAAAGACCGAGCATGCGTATGTATGAGAGACATGGCTTGCGCGTCTATGTGTGTGAGAGAGAGAGACAGAGCATGCCTGTCTGTGAGAGAGAGACAGAGCGTGCGTGTCTGTGAGAGAGAGACAGAGCGTGCGTGTCTATGAGAGAGAGAGAGACAAAGAGCCTGCGTGTCTGTGAGAGAGTGACAGAGCAAACGTGTCTGTGAGAGAGCGACAGACTGCGTGCCTGTGAGAGAGAGACAGAGCATGCACATCGGTGAGAGAGAGACAAAGCGTGCATGTCTGTGTGAGAGAGAGTGACAGAGCGTGCATGTGTGTGTGTGAGAGAGAGAGACAGACAGAGCATGCGTATGTATGAGAGACAGAGCATGCGCGTGTGTTTGTGTGTGAGAGACAGACAGGGCTTCCCTTTCTGTGAGAGAGAAACTGAGCGTGCGTGTATCTGTGTGAGAGAGAGAGAGACAGGGCGTGCATGTATATGCGTGAGAGAGAGAGAGGTAGAGCATGCCCGCGTGTGAGAGAGAGAGACAGACCCTGCGTTTGTGAGAGAGAGACAGACAGAGCATGCGTATGTATGATAGACAGAGCATGCGCGTGCATGTGTGTGAGAGAGGGAGACAGAACATGCCTGTATGTGAGAGAGAGACAGAGCGTGCCTTTGTGTGAGAGAGAGAGACAGAGCGTGCATGTGTGTGAGAGAGAGACATTGTGTGCCTGTCTGAGAGAGAGAGACTGAGTGTGCGTGTCTGTGAGAGAGACAAAGTGAGCCTGTGTGTGTGAGAGAGAGACAGACAGATCATGCGTATGTATGAGAGACAGAGCATGTGCAAGTGTGTGCGAGTGCAAGACAGACAGGGCGTGTCTTTCTGTGAGAGAGAAACTGAGCGTGCGTATATCTGTGTGAGAGTGAGAGAGACAGAGCGTGCATGTATATGTGTGAGAGAGAGAGAGGTAGAGCATGCCCGCGTGTGAGAGAGACAGACAGAGCATGTGTATGTATGAGAGACAGAGCATGCGCGTGTGTGTGTGTGAGAGAGAGAGACAGAGCATGGCTGTCTGTGAGAGAGAGACAGAGCATGCATGTCGGTGAGAGAAGACAGAGCATGCGTGTCTATGAGAGAGAGAGAGACAAAGAGCCAGCGTGTGTGTGAGAGAGAGAAAGAGTGTGCGTGTCTGTGAGAGAGATACAGAGCGTGCGTGCCTGTGAGAGAGAGACAGAGCTTGCGTGCCTGTGAGATAGAGACTGAGCGTGCATGTCTGTGAGAGAGACACAGAGCATGCGTGTCTGTGAGAGAGAGACAGAGCGTGCGTGTCAGTGAGAGAGTGACAGAGCATGCGTGTCAGTGAGAGAGCGACAGAGCTGCATGTCTGTGAGAGAGAGACAGAGCGTGTAAGTCGGTGAGAGAGAGACAGAGCGTGCATGTCTGTGTGAGAGAGTGACAGAGCGTGCATGCGTGTGTGTGAGAGAGAGACAGACAGTGCATGCGTATGTATGAGAGACAGAGCATGCGCGTGTGTGTGTGTGTGTGTGAGAGACAGACAGGGCGTCGCTTTCTGTGAGAGAGAGAGAGAGACAGGGCGTGCATGTATATGCGTGAGAGAGAGAGAGGTAAAGAATGCCCGCGTGTGAGAGAGAGAGACAGAGACTGTGTTTGTGAGAGAGAGACAGTCAGCGCATGCGTATGTATGATAGACAGAGCATGCGCGTGTGTGTGTGAGAGAGAGACAGAACATGCCTGTATGTGAGAGAGAGAGACAGAGCGTGCTTGTATGTGAGAGAGAGAGACAGAGCGTGCCTTTTTGTGAAAGAGAGAGACAGAGTGTGCATGTGTGTGAGAGAGAGACATGGTGTGCCTGTCTGAGAGAGAGAGACTGAGCGTGCGTGTCTGTGAGAGAGAGACAGAGCGTGCTTGTCTGTGAGAGAGAGAAAGAGCATGCACGTCGGTGAGAGAGAGACAGATCGTACATGTCTGTGTGAGAGAGAGTGGCAGAGCTTGCATGTGTGTGTGTGAGAGAGAGACAGACAGCGCATGCGTATGTATGAGAGACAGAGCATGCGCGTGTGTGTGTGAGAGAGAGAGACAGAGCGTGCCTGTGTGTGATAGAGAGAGACAGAGCGTGCCTGTGTGTGAGAGACAGAGACAGATCATGCCTGTGTGTGAGAGAGCGAGACAGAGCGTGCATGTGTGTGAGAGTCAGACAGAACGTGCATGTCTGT
The DNA here is from genome assembly GCF_017639515.1 of Carcharodon carcharias. Classification (NCBI taxonomy): domain Eukaryota; kingdom Metazoa; phylum Chordata; class Chondrichthyes; order Lamniformes; family Lamnidae; genus Carcharodon; species Carcharodon carcharias. The sequence continues at coordinate 79,505,481 of NC_054470.1, forward strand.
GAGAGAGAGACTCAGCGTGCGTGTCTGTAAGAGAGAAACTGAGCATGTGTGTCTTTGAGAGAGAGACTGAGCGTGCCTTTTTGTGAGAGAGAGACTGAGCGTGTGTGTCTGCGAGAGAGAGACAGAGCGTGCTTGTCTGTGAGAGAGAGACAAAGCGTGCGTTTCTGTGAGAGAGAGATAACGCGTGTGTGTCTGTGAGAGAGCGACAGAGCGTGCGTGTCTGTGAGAGAGAGACATAGCGTGCGTGTCTGTGAGAGAGAGAGACGGAGCATGCCTGTCTGTGAGAGATAGACAGAGCATGCATATCGGTGAGAGAAGACAGAGCGTGCATGTCTGTGAGAAAGGGAGTGACAGTGTGTGCGTGTGTGAGACAGAGACAGACAAAGCATGCATATGTTTGAGAGACAGAGCTTGCGCGTCTGTGTGTGTGAGAGTGCGAGACACAATGTGCCTGTCTGTGAGAGAGAGACAGAGCATGCGTGTCTGTGAGAGAGAGACAGAGCGTGCGTGTCTGTGAGAGAGAGACAGAGCATGTGTGTCTATGAGAGAGAGAGACAAAGAGCCTGTGTGTGTGTGAGAGAGAGAAAGAGTGTGCGTGTCTCTGAGAGAGAGATATCACGTGCGTGTCTGTGAGAGAGACACAGAGAGTGCGTGTCTTTGAGAGAGAGACTGAGCATGCATGTCTGTGAGAGAGAAACTGAGCGTGCATGTCTGCGAGAGAGGGACAGAGCGTGCTTGTCTGTGAAAGAGAGACAAAGCCTGCGTGTCTGTGAGATAGAGAGAGCCAGAGAGTGCTTGTGTGTGAGAGAGAGACAGAGCGTGCATGTCTGTGAGAGAGAGATAACGCGTGTGTGTCTGTGAGAGAGAGACAGAGCGTGCGTGTCTGTGAGAGAGAGACACAGCGTGCGTGTCTGTGAGAGAGAGACAGAGCATGTGTGTCTATGAGAGAGAGAGAGACAAAGAGCCTGTGTGTGTGTGAGAGAGAGAAAGAGTGTGCGTGTCTGTGAGAGAGAGATATCACGTGCGTGTCTGTGAGAGAGACACAGAGCGTGCGTGTCTTTGAGAGAGTGACTGAGCATGCCTGTCTGTGAGAGAGAGAGTGAGCATGCATGTCGGTGAGAGAAGACAGAGCTTGTGTGTCTGTGAGAAAGGGAGTGACAGTGTGTGCGTGTGTGTGTGTGTGAGACAGAGACAGACCGAGCATGCGTATGTATGAGAGACAGAGCTCACGCATCTGTGTGTGTGAGAGAGAGAGACAGAGCATGCCTGTCTGTGAGAGAGAGACAAAGCATGCGTGTCTGCGAGAGAGAGACAGAGCGTGCTTGTCTGTGAAAGAGAGACAAAGCCTGCGTGTCTGTGAGATAGAGAGAGCCAGAGCGTGCGTGTGTGTGAGAGAGAGACAGAGCGTGCATGTCTGTGAGAGAGAGATAACGCGTGTGTGTCTGTGAGAGAGCGACAAAGCGTGCGTGTCTGTGAGAGAGAGACACAGCGTGCGTGTCTGTGAGAGAGAGACGGAGCATGTGTGTCTGTGAGAGAGAGACAGAGCGTGCATGTCGGTGAGATAGAGACTGAGCGTGCGGGCCTGTGAGATAGTTACAGAGCGTGCGTGTGTGTGAGAGAGACAAAGTGAGCCTGTGTGTGTGAGAGAGAGACAGACAGATCCTGCGTATGCATGTGAGACAGAGCATACGCGTGTGTGTGCGTGTCAGAGACAGACAGGGCGTGCCTTTCTGTGAGAGAGAAACTGAGCGTGCTTATATCTGTGTGAGAGTGAGAGAGACAGAGCGTGCATGTATATGTGTGAGAGAGAGAGAGGTAGAGCATGCCCGCGTGTGGCAGAGACAGACAGAGCATGTGTATGTATGAGAGACAGAGCATGCCCGTGTTTGTGTGTGAGAGAGAGAGACAGAGCATGCCTGTCTGTGAGAGAGAGACTGAGCATGCATGTCGATGAGAGAAGACAGAGCGTGCGTGTCTGTGAGAAAGGGAGTGACAGTGTGTGCGTGTGTGTGTGTGAGACAGAGAAAGACCGAGCATGCGTATGTATGAGAGACATGGCTTGCGCGTCTATGTGTGTGAGAGAGAGAGACAGAGCATGCCTGTCTGTGAGAGAGAGACAGAGCGTGCGTGTCTGTGAGAGAGAGACAGAGCGTGCGTGTCTATGAGAGAGAGAGAGACAAAGAGCCTGCGTGTCTGTGAGAGAGTGACAGAGCAAACGTGTCTGTGAGAGAGCGACAGACTGCGTGCCTGTGAGAGAGAGACAGAGCATGCACATCGGTGAGAGAGAGACAAAGCGTGCATGTCTGTGTGAGAGAGAGTGACAGAGCGTGCATGTGTGTGTGTGAGAGAGAGAGACAGACAGAGCATGCGTATGTATGAGAGACAGAGCATGCGCGTGTGTTTGTGTGTGAGAGACAGACAGGGCTTCCCTTTCTGTGAGAGAGAAACTGAGCGTGCGTGTATCTGTGTGAGAGAGAGAGAGACAGGGCGTGCATGTATATGCGTGAGAGAGAGAGAGGTAGAGCATGCCCGCGTGTGAGAGAGAGAGACAGACCCTGCGTTTGTGAGAGAGAGACAGACAGAGCATGCGTATGTATGATAGACAGAGCATGCGCGTGCATGTGTGTGAGAGAGGGAGACAGAACATGCCTGTATGTGAGAGAGAGACAGAGCGTGCCTTTGTGTGAGAGAGAGAGACAGAGCGTGCATGTGTGTGAGAGAGAGACATTGTGTGCCTGTCTGAGAGAGAGAGACTGAGTGTGCGTGTCTGTGAGAGAGACAAAGTGAGCCTGTGTGTGTGAGAGAGAGACAGACAGATCATGCGTATGTATGAGAGACAGAGCATGTGCAAGTGTGTGCGAGTGCAAGACAGACAGGGCGTGTCTTTCTGTGAGAGAGAAACTGAGCGTGCGTATATCTGTGTGAGAGTGAGAGAGACAGAGCGTGCATGTATATGTGTGAGAGAGAGAGAGGTAGAGCATGCCCGCGTGTGAGAGAGACAGACAGAGCATGTGTATGTATGAGAGACAGAGCATGCGCGTGTGTGTGTGTGAGAGAGAGAGACAGAGCATGGCTGTCTGCGAGAGAGAGACAGAGCATGCATGTCGGTGAGAGAAGACAGAGCATGCGTGTCTATGAGAGAGAGAGAGACAAAGAGCCAGCGTGTGTGTGAGAGAGAGAAAGAGTGTGCGTGTCTGTGAGAGAGATACAGAGCGTGCGTGCCTGTGAGAGAGAGACAGAGCTTGCGTGCCTGTGAGATAGAGACTGAGCGTGCATGTCTGTGAGAGAGACACAGAGCATGCGTGTCTGTGAGAGAGAGACAGAGCGTGCGTGTCAGTGAGAGAGTGACAGAGCATGCGTGTCAGTGAGAGAGCGACAGAGCTGCATGTCTGTGAGAGAGAGACAGAGCGTGTAAGTCGGTGAGAGAGAGACAGAGCGTGCATGTCTGTGTGAGAGAGTGACAGAGCGTGCATGCGTGTGTGTGAGAGAGAGACAGACAGTGCATGCGTATGTATGAGAGACAGAGCATGCGCGTGTGTGTGTGTGTGTGTGAGAGACAGACAGGGCGTCGCTTTCTGTGAGAGAGAGAGAGAGACAGGGCGTGCATGTATATGCGTGAGAGAGAGAGAGGTAAAGAATGCCCGCGTGTGAGAGAGAGAGACAGAGACTGTGTTTGTGAGAGAGAGACAGTCAGCGCATGCGTATGTATGATAGACAGAGCATGCGCGTGTGTGTGTGAGAGAGAGACAGAACATGCCTGTATGTGAGAGAGAGAGACAGAGCGTGCTTGTATGTGAGAGAGAGAGACAGAGCGTGCCTTTTTGTGAAAGAGAGAGACAGAGTGTGCATGTGTGTGAGAGAGAGACATGGTGTGCCTGTCTGAGAGAGAGAGACTGAGCGTGCGTGTCTGTGAGAGAGAGACAGAGCGTGCTTGTCTGTGAGAGAGAGAAAGAGCATGCACGTCGGTGAGAGAGAGACAGATCGTACATGTCTGTGTGAGAGAGAGTGGCAGAGCTTGCATGTGTGTGTGTGAGAGAGAGACAGACAGCGCATGCGTATGTATGAGAGACAGAGCATGCGCGTGTGTGTGTGAGAGAGAGAGACAGAGCGTGCCTGTGTGTGATAGAGAGAGACAGAGCGTGCCTGTGTGTGAGAGACAGAGACAGATCATGCCTGTGTGTGAGAGAGCGAGACAGAGCGTGCATGTGTGTGAGAGTCAGACAGAACGTGCATGTCTGTGAGAGAGAGACTCAGCGTGCGTGTCTGTAAGAGAGAAACTGAGCATGTGTGTCTTTGAGAGAGAGACTGAGCGTGCCTTTTTGTGAGAGAGAGACTGAGCGTGTGTGTCTGCGAGAGAGAGACAGAGCGTGCTTGTCTGTGAGAGAGAGACAAAGCGTGCGTTTCTGTGAGAGAGAGATAACGCGTGTGTGTCTGTGAGAGAGCGACAGAGCGTGCGTGTCTGTGAGAGAGAGACATAGCGTGCGTGTCTGTGAGAGAGAGAGACGGAGCATGCCTGTCTGTGAGAGATAGACAGAGCGTGCATATCGGTGAGAGAAGACAGAGCGTGCATGTCTGTGAGAAAGGGAGTGACAGTGTGTGCGTGTGTGAGACAGAGACAGACAAAGCATGCATATGTTTGAGAGACAGAGCTTGCGCGTCTGTGTGTGTGAGAGTGCGAGACACAATGTGCCTGTCTGTGAGAGAGAGACAGAGCATGCGTGTCTGTGAGAGAGAGACAGAGCGTGCGTGTCTGTGAGAGAGAGACAGAGCATGTGTGTCTATGAGAGAGAGAGACAAAGAGCCTGTGTGTGTGTGAGAGAGAGAAAGAGTGTGCGTGTCTCTGAGAGAGAGATATCACGTGCGTGTCTGTGAGAGAGACACAGAGAGTGCGTGTCTTTGAGAGAGAGACTGAGCATGCGTGTCTGTGAGAGAGAAACTGAGCGTGCATGTCTGCGAGAGAGGGACAGAGCGTGCTTGTCTGTGAAAGAGAGACAAAGCCTGCGTGTCTGTGAGATAGAGAGAGCCAGAGAGTGCTTGTGTGTGAGAGAGAGACAGAGCGTGCATGTCTGTGAGAGAGAGATAACGCGTGTGTGTCTGTGAGAGAGAGACAGAGCGTGCGTGTCTGTGAGAGAGAGACACAGCGTGCGTGTCTGTGAGAGAGAGACAGAGCATGTGTGTCTATGAGAGAGAGAGAGACAAAGAGCCTGTGTGTGTGTGAGAGAGAGAAAGAGTGTGCGTGTCTGTGAGAGAGAGATATCACGTGCGTGTCTGTGAGAGAGACACAGAGCGTGCGTGTCTTTGAGAGAGTGACTGAGCATGCCTGTCTGTGACAGAGAGAGTGAGCATGCATGTCGGTGAGAGAAGACAGAGCGTGCATGTCTGTGAGAAAGGGAGTGACTGTATGTGCGTGTGTGTGTGTGAGACAGAGACAGACCGAGCATGCGTATGTATGAGAGACAGAGCTTGCGCGTCTGTGTGTGTGAGAGAGAGAGACAGAGCATGCCTGTCTGTGAGAGAGAGACAGAGCGTGCGTGTCTGTGAGAGAGAGACAGAGCGTGCGTGTCTATGAGAGAGAGAGAGACAAAGAGCCTACGTGTCTGTGAGAGAGCGACAGAGCCTGCGTGTCTGTGAGAGAGAGACAGAGCGTGCACATCGGTGAGAGAGAGACAAAGCGTGCATGTCTGTGTGAGAGAGAGTGACAGAGCGTGCATGTGTGTGTGTGAGAGAGAGACAGACAGAGCATGCGTATGTATGAGAGACAGAGCATGCGCGTGTGTTTGTGTGTGAGAGACAGACAGGGCTTCCCTTTCTGTGAGAGAGAATCTGAGCGTGTGTGTATCTGTGTGAGAGAGAGAGAGACAGGGCGTGCATGTATATGCGTGAGAGAGAGAGAGGTAGAGCATGCCCGCGTGTGAGAGAGAGAGAGAGACAGAGTGTGTGTGTGAGAGAGGGAGACAGAACATGCCTGTATGTGAGAGAGAGACAGAGCGTGCCTTTGTGTGAGAGAGAGACAGAGCGTGCATGTGTGTGAGAGAGACATTGTGTGCCTGTCTGAGAGAGAGAGACTGAGTGTGCATGTCTGTGAGAGAGACAAAGTGAGGCTGTGTGTGTGAGAGAGAGACAGACAGATCATGCGTATGTATGAGAGACAGAGCATGTGCATGTGTGTGCGAGTGCGAGACAGCCAGGGCGTGCCTTTCTGTGAGAGAGATACTGAGCATGCGTATATCTGTGTGAGAGTGAGAGAGAGAGAGCGTGCATGTATATGTGTGAGAGAGAGAGAGGTAGAGCATGCCCGCGTGTGAGAGAGACAGACAGAGCATGTGTGTGTATGAGAGACAGAGCATGCGCGTGTGCGTGTGTGAGAGAGAGAGACAGAGCTTGGCTGTCTGTGAGAGAGAGACAAAGCATGCATGTCGGTGAGAGAAGACAGAGCGTGCGTGTCTATGAGAGAGAGAGAGACAATGAGCCTGAGTCTGTGTGAGAGAGAGAAAGAGCGTGCCTGTCTGTGAGAGAGATACAGAGCGTGCGTGCCTGTGAGAGAGAGACAGAGCTTGCGTGCCTGTCAGATAGAGTCTGAGCGTGCATGTCTGTGAGAGAGATACAGAGCGTGCGTGTCTGTAAGAGAGAGACAGAGCGTGCGTGTCAGTGAGAGAGTGACAGAGCATGCGTGTTAGTGAGAGAGCGACAGAGTGTGCATGTCTGTGAGAGAGAGACAGAGCATGCATGTCTGTGTGAGAGAGTGACAGAGCGTGCATGCGTGTGTGTGAGAGAGAGACAGACAGAGCATGTGTATGTATGAGAGACAGAGCATGCGCGTGTGTGTGTGTGTGTGTGAGAGACAGACAGGGCGTCGCTTTCTGTGAGAGAGAAACTGAGCGTGCGTGTATCTGTGTGAGAGAGAGAGAGACAGGGCGTGCATGTATATGCGTGAGAGAGAGAGAGGTAAAGAATGCCCGCGTGTGAGAGAGAGAGACAGAGACTGCGTTTGTGAGAGAGAGACAGACAGCGCATGCGTATGTATGATAGACAGAGCATGCGCGTGTGTCAGAGAGAGAGACAGAACATGCCTGTATGTGAGAGAGAGAGACAGAGCGTGCTTGTATGTGAGAGAGAGACAGAGCGTGCCTTTTTGTGAGAGACAGAGACAGAGTGTGCATGTGTGTGAGAGAGAGACATGGTGTGCCTGTCTGAGAGAGAGAGACTGAGCGTGCGTGTCTGTGAGAGAGTGACTGAGCGTGCGTGTCTGTGAGAGAGAGACTGAGCATGCGTTTCTGTGAGAGAGAGACTGTGCGTGCATGTCTGTGAGAGAGAAACAGTGCGTGCGAGTCTGTGAAAGAGAGAGAGACAGAGCGTGCACGTCAGTGAGAGAGAGGCAGAGCGTGCATGTCTTTGTGAGAGAGAGTGACAGAGCGTGCATGTGTGTGCGTGTGAGAGAGACAGACAGAGCATGCTTATGTATGAGAGACAGAGCATGCGCGTGTCTGTGTATGAGAGAGAAAGACAGAGCGTGCATGTGTGTGATAGAGAGAGACAGGATGTGCCTGTGTGTGAGAGAGAGAGACAGATCATGCCTGTGTGTGAGAGAGCGAGACAGAACGTGCCTGTGTGTGAGAGTCAGACAGAACGTGCATGTATGTGAGAGAGAGACTGAGCGTGCGTGTCTGTGAGAGAGAGACTGAGCGTGCGTGTCTGCGATGGAGAGACAGCGAGTGCGTGTCTGTGAGAGAGAGACAAAGCGTGCATTGCTGTGAGAGAGAGACAGAGCGTGCATGTCGGTGAGAGAGAGACTGAGCATGCATGCCTGTGAGAGAGATACAGAGCGTGCATGTGTGTGAGAGAGACAAAGCGAGCCTGCGTGTGTGAGAGAGAGACAGACAGATCCTGCTTATGTATGAGAGACAGAGCATACGCGTGTGTGTGCGTGTCAGAGACAGACAGGGCGTGCCTTTCTGTGAGAGAGAAACTGAGCGTGCGTATATCTGTGTGAGAGGGATAGAGACAGAGCATGCATGTATATGTATGAGACAGAGAGAGGTAGAGCATGCCCGCGTGTGAGAGAGACAGACAGGGCATGCGTATCTATGAGAGACAGAGCATGCGTGTGTGTGTGTGTGAGAGAGAGAGACAGAGCGTGCCTGTCTGTGAGAGAGAGACAGAGCATGCATGTTGGTGAGAGAAGACAGAGCGTGCGTGTCTGTGAGAAAGGGAGTGACAGTGTGTGCGTGTGTGAGACAGAGACAGACAGAGCATGCGTATGTATGAGAGACATAGCTTGTGTGTCTGTGAGAGAGAATAGAGCATGCGTGTCTGTGACAGAGAGACAGAGCGTGCGTGTCTATGAGAGAGAGAGAGACAAAGAGCCTGCGTGTGTGTGAGAGAGAGAGAGAGCGTGTGTGTTTGTGTGAGAGATACAAAGTGAGCCTGCGTGTGTGAGAGAGAGACAGACAGATCATGTGTATGTATGAGAGACTGAGCATGAGCGTGTGTGTGCATGTGAGAGACAGACAGGGCATGCCTTTCTGTGAGAGAGAAACTGAGCGTGCGTATATCTGTGTGAGAGTGAGAGAGACAGAGCGTGCATGTATATGTGTGAGAGAGAGAGAGGTAGAGCATGCCCGCGTGTGAGAGAGACAGACAGAGCATTTGTATGTATGAGAGACAGAGCATGCGCGTGTGTGTGTGTGAGAGAGACAGAGCATGCCTGTCTGTGAGAGAGAGAGTGAGCAAGTATGTCGGTGAGAGAAGACAAGAGCTTGTGTGTCTGTGAGAAAGGGAGTGACAGTGTGTGCGTGTGTGTGTGTGAGACAGAGACAGAACGAGCATGCGTATGTATGAGAGACAGAGCTTGCACATGTGTGTGTGTGAGAGAGACAGAGCGTGCCTGTCTGTGAGAGAGACAGAGCGTGCGTGTCTATGAGAGAGAGAGGCAAAAAGCCTGCGTGTGTGTGAGAGAGAGAGAGAGCGTGCGTGTCTGTGAGAGAGAGATAGCGCGTGCGTGTCTGTGAGAGAGAGACAGGGCGTGCATGCCTGTGAGATAGAGACAGAGCGTGCACGTCGGTGAGAGAGAGACAGAGTGTGCCTGTCTGTGGGAGAGAAAGTGACAGAGCGTGCATGTGTGTGTGTGAGAGAGAGACAGACAGAGCATGAGTATGTATGAGAGACAGAGCATGCGCGTCTGTGTGTGTGAGAGAGTGAGACAGAGCGTGCCTGTGTGTGACAGAGAGAGACAGAGCATGCCTGTGTGTGAGAGACCGCGAGACAGAGCGTGCATGTGTGTGAGAGACAGACAGGGCGTGCATGTCTGTGAGAGAGAGACTGAGCATGCATGTCTGTGAGACAGAGACAGGGCGTGCGTTTCTGTAAGTGAGAGAGACCAGAGCATGCGTCTGTGTGGTTTAGAGAGAGACAGAGCCTGCGTGTGTGTGTGTGAGAGAGACAGAGCGTGCTTGTGTCTTTGTGAGAGAGAGACAGAGCGTGCGTGTTTATGTGTGAGAGAGAGAGAGACCGAGCATGTCCGCGTGTGTGAGAGAGAGACAGTGCGTGCTTTTGTGTGAGAGAGACAAAATCAGCCTGCGTGTGGGAGAGAGAGACCGGCAGAGCATGCGTATGTATGAGACACAGAGCATGCGCGTGTGTGTGTTTGGGAGAGAGAGACAAAGTATGCCTGTCTGTGAGAGAGGGAGACAGAGCATGCATGTGTGTGAGTGACAGAAAGGGAGTGCCTGTCTGTGAGAGAGCGACTGAGCATGCGTGTCTGTGAGAGAGAGACAGAGCGGCGTGTCTGTGAGAGAGAGCGACAGCGCGTGCGTGTCTGTGAGAGAGAGACTGAGTGTGCGTGTCTGTGAGAGACAGACCGAGCGTGTGTGTCTGTGAGAGAGAGATAGCGCGTGCGTGTCTGTGAGAGAGAGACAGAGCTTGTGTGTCTGTGTGAGAGAGACAGAGCATGCGTGTTTGTGAGAGAGAGACAGAGCGTGCATGTCGGTGAGAGAGAGACTGAGCGTGCGTGCCTGTGAGAGAGATACAGAGCGTGCTTGTGAGTGGGAGAGACAAAGTGAGCCTGTGTGTGTGACAGAGAGACAGACAGAGCATGCGTATGTACGAGACACAGATAATGTGCATTTTTTTGTGTGTGAGAGACAGACAGGGCGTCCCGTTCTGTGAGAGAGAAACTGAGCGTGCATGTATCTGTGTGAGAGAGAGAGCGAAAGTGCGTGCATGTATATGTGTGAGAGAGAGAGAGGTAGAGCATGCCCGCATGTGAGAGAAAGAGAGACAGAGCCTGTGTTTGTGAGAGAGAGACAGAAAGAGCATGCGTATGTATGATAGACAGAGCATGCGCGAGTGTGTGTGTGAGAGAGAGAGACAGAACATGCCTGTATGTGAGAGAGAGACAGAGCTTGCCTTTGTGTGTGAGAGAGGGACATGGTGTGCCTGTCTGAGAGAGAGAGAGACTGAGCATGCGTGTCTGTGAGAGAGAGACTGAGCGTGCGTGTCTGTGAGAGAGAGAGAGAGCGTGCGTGTCAGTGAAAGAGAGAGAGACAGAGCGTGCGTGTCTGTGAGAGAGAGACAGAGTGTGCGTGTCTGTGATAGAGAGACAGAGCGTGTGTGTCAGTGAGAGAGACAGAGCATGCGTGTCTGTGAGAGAGAGAGTGACAGAGCATGCGTGGGTGTGTGTGAGATAGAGACAGACAGAGCAAGCGTATGTATGAGAGACAGAGCATGCGTGTGTGTGTTTGTGTGAGAGAGAGACAGAGCATGCCTGTGTGTGATAGAGAGAGACAGAGCGTGCCTTTGTGTGAGAGAGAGAGACAGATCGTGCCTGAGTGTGAGAGAGCGAGACAGAGCGTGCATGTGTGTGAGAGTCAGACAAAACATGCATGTATGTGAGAGAGAGACTGAGCATGCGTGACTGTGAGAGCGAGACTGAGCATGCATGTCTGTGAGATAGAGACTGAGCGTGCGTGTCTGCGAGAGAGAGACTGAGCGTGCGTGTGGCGAGAGAGAGACTGAGCGTGCGTTTCTGTGAGAGAGAGAGAGACAGATCGTGCGTGTGTGTGGGAGTGAGACAGAGCGGGCGTGTCTGTGAGAGAGATAACGCGTGCGTGTCTGTGAGAGAGAGAGAGAGACAGCATGCGTGTCTGTGAGAGAGAGACGGAGCGTGCGTGTCTGTGAGAGAGAGACAGAGCGTGCATGTGGGTGAGAGAGAGACTGAGCATGCATGCCTGTGAGAGAGATACAGAGCGTGCATGTGTGTGAGAGAAACAAAGTGAGCCTGCGTGTGTGAGAGAGAGACAGACAGATCCTGCGTATGTATGAGAGACAGAGCATACGCGTGTGTGTGCGTGTCAGAGACAGACAGGGCGTGCCTTTCTGTGAGAGAGAAACTGAGCGTGCGTATATCTGTGTGAGAGGGAAAGAGACAGAGCATGCATGTATATGTATGAGACAGAGAGAGGTAGAGCATGACCGCGTGTGAGAGAGACAAACAGGGCATGCGTATGTATGAGAGACAGAGCATGCGTGTGTGTGGGTGTGAGAGAGAGAGACAGAGCGTGCCTGTCTGTGAGAGAGAGACAGAGCATGCAGGTCGGTGAGAGAAGACAGAGCGTGCGTGTCTGTGAGAAAGGGAGTGACAGTGTGTGCGTGTGTGAGACAGAGACAGACAGAACATGCGTATGTATGAGAGACAGAGCTTGCGCGTCTGTGTGTGTGAGAGAGAGAGACAGACCGTGCCTGTCTGTGAGAGAGAGACAGAGCATGCATGTCTGTGAAATAGAGACAGAGCGTGCGTGTCTGTGAGAGAGAGACAGAGCGTGTGTGTGTGTGTGAGAGAGACAAAGTGAGCCTGCGTGTGTGAGAGAGAGACAGACAGATCATGCATATGTATGAGAGACTGAGCATGAGCGTGTGTGTGCGTGTGAGAGACAGACAGGGCGTGCCTTTCTGTGAGAGAGAAACTGAGCGTGCGTATATCTGTGTGAGAGTGAGAGAGACAGAGCGTGCATGTATAAGTGTGAGACAGAGAGAGGTAGAGCATGCCCGCGTGTGAGAGAGACGGACAGAGCATTTGTATGTATGAGAGAAAGAGCATGCGCGTGTGTGTGTGTGAGAGAGAGAGACAGAGCATGCCTGTCTGTGAGAGAGAGAGTGAGCATGCATGTCGGTGAGAGAAGACAGAGCTTGTGTGTCTGTGAGAAAGGGAGTGACAGTGTGTGCGTGTGTGTGTGTGTGAGACAGAGACAGACCGAGCATGCGTATGTATGAGAGACAGAGCTCACGCATCTGTGTGTGTGAGAGAGAGAGACAGAGCATGCCTGTCTGTGAGAGAGAGACAAAGCATGCGTGTCTGTGAGAGAGAATAGAGCGTGCGAGCCTGTGACAGAGAGACAGAGCGTGCGTGTCTATGAGAGAGAGAGAGACAAAGAGCCTGCGTGTGTGAGAGAGAGAGAGAGCGTGCGTGTCTGTGAGAGAGAGATAGCATGTGCGTGTCTGTGAGAGAGAGAGACAGGGCATGCGTGCCTGTGAGATAGAGACAGAGCGTGCACGTCGGTGAGAGAGAGACAGAGTGTGCCTGTCTGTGTGAAAGAAAGTGACAGAGCGTGCATGTGTGTGTGTGAGAGAGAGACAGACAGAGCATGAGTATGTATGAGAGACAGAGCATGCGCGTCTGTGTGTGTGAGAGAGTGAGACAGAGTGTGCCTGTGTGTGACAGAGAGAGACAGAGCATGCCTGTGTGTGAGAGACTGAGAGACAGAGCGTGCATGTGTGTGAGAGACAGACAGGGCGTGCATGACTGTGAGAGAGTGACTGAGAATGCATGTCTGTGAGAGAGAGACAGGGCGTGCGTGTCTGTGAGAGAGAGAGACAAGAGCGTGCGTGTGTGTGGTTTAGAGAGAGACAGAGGCTGCGTGTGTGTGTGTGAGAGAGACAGAGCGTGCTTGTGTCTTTGTGAGAGAGAGACAGAGCGTGCGTTTTTATGTGTGAGAGAGAGAGAGACAGAGCATGTCCGCGTGTGTGAGAGAGAGAGACAGTGCCTGCTTTTGTGTGAGAGAGACAAAGTCAGCCTGCGTGTGGGAGAGAGAGACCGGCAGAGCATGCGTATGTATGAGACACAGAGCATGCGCGTGTGTGTGTGTGGGAGAGAGAGACAAATTGTGCCTGTCTGTGAGAGAGGGAGACAGAGCATGCATGTGTGTGAGCGACAGAAAGGGCGTGCCTGTCTGTGAGAGAGTGACTGAGCATGCGTGTCTGTGAGAGAGAGACAGAGCGGCGTGCCTGTGAGAGAGAGCGACAGCGCATGCGTGTCTGTGAGAGAGAGACTGAGTGTGCGTGTCTGTGAGAGACAGACCGAGCGTGTGTGTCTGTGAGAGAGAGATAGCGCGTGCGTGTCTGTGAGAGAGAGAGAGACAGATCGTGCGTGTGTGTGGGAGTGAGACAGAGCGGGCGTGTCTGTGAGAGAGACAACGCGTGCGTGTCTGTGAGAGAGAGAGAGAGACAGCATGCGTGTCTGTGAGAGAGAGACGGAGCGTGCGTGTCTGTGAGAGAGAGACAGAGCGTGCATGTGGGTGAGAGAGAGACTGAGCATGCATGCCTGTGAGAGAGATACAGAGCGTGCATGTGTGTGAGAGAAACAAAGTGAGCCTGCGTGTGTGAGAGAGAGACAGACAGATCCTGCGTATGTATGAGAGACAGAGCATACGCGTGTGTGTGCGTGTCAGAGACAGACAGGGCGTGCCTTTCTGTGAGAGAGAAACTGAGCGTGCGTATATCTGTGTGAGAGGGAAAGAGACAGAGCATGCATGTATATGTATGAGACAGAGAGAGGTAGAGCATGACCGCGTGTGAGAGAGACAAACAGGGCATGCGTATGTATGAGAGACAGAGCATGCGTGTGTGTGGGTGTGAGAGAGAGAGACAGAGCGTGCCTGTCTGTGAGAGAGAGACAGAGCATGCAGGTCGGTGAGAGAAGACAGAGCGTGCGTGTCTGTGAGAAAGGGAGTGACAGTGTGTGCGTGTGTGAGACAGAGACAGACAGAACATGCGTATGTATGAGAGACAGAGCTTGCGCGTCTGTGTGTGTGAGAGAGAGAGACAGACCGTGCCTGTCTGTGAGAGAGAGACAGAGCATGCATGTCTGTGAAATAGAGACAGAGCGTGCGTGTCTGTGAGAGAGAGACAGAGCGTGTGTGTGTGTGTGAGAGAGACAAAGTGAGCCTGCGTGTGTGAGAGAGAGACAGACAGATCATGCATATGTATGAGAGACTGAGCATGAGCGTGTGTGTGCGTGTGAGAGACAGACAGGGCGTGCCTTTCTGTGAGAGAGAAACTGAGCGTGCGTATATCTGTGTGAGAGTGAGAGAGACAGAGCGTGCATGTATAAGTGTGAGACAGAGAGAGGTAGAGCATGCCCGCGTGTGAGAGAGACGGACAGAGCATTTGTATGTATGAGAGACAGAGCATGCGCGTGTGTGTGTGTGAGAGAGAGAGACAGAGCATGCCTGTCTGTGAGAGAGAGAGTGAGCATGCATGTCGGTGAGAGAAGACAGAGCTTGTGTGTCTGTGAGAAAGGGAGTGACAGTGTGTGCGTGTGTGTGTGTGTGAGACAGAGACAGACCGAGCATGCGTATGTATGAGAGACAGAGCTCGCGCATCTGTGTGTGTGAGAGAGAGAGACAGAGCATGTGTATGTATGAGAGACTGAGCATGAGCTTGTGTGTGCATGTGAGAGACAGACAGGGCGTGCCTTTCTGTGAGAGAGAAACTGAGCGTGCGTATATCTGTGTGAGAGTGAGCGAGACAGAGCGTGCATGTATATGTGTGAGAGAGAGAGAGGTAGAGCATGCCCGCGTGTGAGAGAGACAGACAGAGCATTTGTATGTATGAGAGACAGAGCATGCGCGTGTGTGTGTGTGAGAGAGACAGAGCATGCCTGTCTGTGAGAGAGAGAGTGAGCAAGTATGTCAGTGAGAGAAGACAGAGCTTGTGTGTCTGTGAGAAAGGGAGTGACAGTGTGTGCGTGTGTGTGTGTGAGACAGAGACAGAACGAGCATGCGTATGTATGAGAGACAGAGCTTGCACATGTGTGTGTGTGAGAGAGACAGAGCGTGCCTGTCTGTGAGAGAGAGACAGAGCGTGCGTGTCTATGAGAGAGAGAGGCAAAAAGCCTGCGTGTGTGTGAGAGAGAGAGAGAGCGTGCGTGTCTGTGAGAGAGAGATAGCGCGTGCGTGTCTGTGAGAGAGAGACAGGGCGTGCATGCCTGTGAGATAGAGAGAGAGCGTGCACGTCGGTGAGAGAGAGACAGAGTGTGCCTGTCTGTGGGAGAGAAAGTGACAGAGCGTGCATGTGTGTGTGTGAGAGAGAGACAGACAGAGCATGAGTATGTATGAGAGACAGAGCATGCGCGTCTGTGGGTGTGAGAGAGTGAGACAGAGCGTGCCTGTGTGTGACAGAGAGAGACAGAGCATGCCTGTGTGTGAGAGACCGCGAGACAGAGCGTGCATGTGTGTGAGAGACAGACAGGGCGTGCATGTCTGTGAGAGAGAGACTGAGCATGCATGTCTGTGAGACAGAGACAGGGCGTGCGTTTCTGTAAGTGAGAGAGACCAGAGCATGCGTCTGTGTGGTTTAGAGAGAGACAGAGCCTGCGTGTGTGTGTGTGAGAGAGACAGAGCGTGCTTGTGTCTTTGTGAGAGAGAAACAGAGCGTGCGTGTTTATGTGTGAGAGAGAGAGAGACCGAGCATGTCCGCGTGTGTGAGAGAGAGACAGTGCGTGCTTTTGTGTGAGAGAGACAAAATCAGCCTGCGTGTGGGAGAGAGAGACCGGCAGAGCATGCGTATGTATGAGACACAGAGCATGCGCGTGTGTGTGTTTGGGAGAGAGAGACAAAGTGTGCCTGTCTGTGAGAGAGGGAGACAGAGCATGCATGTGTGTGAGCGACAGAAAGGGAGTGCCTGTCTGTGAGAGAGCGACTGAGCATGCGTGTCTGTGAGAGAGAGACAGAGCGGCGTGTCTGTAAGAGAGAGACTGAGCATGCGTTTCTGAGAGAGAGAGACTGTGCGTGCATGTCTGTGAGAGACAGACCGAGCGTGTGTGTCTGTGAGAGAGAGATAGCGCGTGCGTGTCTGTGAGAGAGAGACAGAGCTTGTGTGTCTGTGTGAGAGAGACAGAGCATGCGTGTTTGTGAGAGAGAGACAGAGCGTGCATGTCGGTGAGAGAGAGACTGAGCGTGCGTGCCTGTGAGAGAGATACAGAGCGTGCTTGTGAGTGGGAGAGACAAAGTGAGCCTGTGTGTGTGACAGAGAGACAGACAGAGCATGCGTATGTACGAGACACAGATAATGTGCATTTTTTTGTGTGTGAGAGACAGACAGGGCGTCCCGTTCTGTGAGAGAGAAACTGAGCGTGCATGTATCTGTGTGAGAGAGAGAGCGAAAGTGCGTGCATGTATATGTGTGAGAGAGAGAGAGGTAGAGCATGCCCGCATGTGAGAGAAAGAGAGACAGAGCCTGTGTTTGTGAGAGAGAGACAGAAAGAGCATGCGTATGTATGATAGACAGAGCATGCGCGAGTGTGTGTGTGAGAGAGAGAGACAGAACATGCCTGTATGTGAGAGAGAGACAGAGCTTGCCTTTGTGTGTGGGAGAGGGACATGGTGTGCCTGTCTGAGAGAGAGAGAGACTGAGCATGCGTGTCTGTGAGAGAGAGACTGAGCGTGCGTGTCTGTGAGAGAGAGAGAGAGCGTGCGTGTCAGTGAAAGAGAGAGAGACAGAGCGTGCGTGTCTGTGAGAGAGAGACAGAGTGTGCGTGTCTGTGATAGAGAGACAGAGCGTGTGTGTCAGTGAGAGAGACAGAGCATGCGTGTCTGTGAGAGAGAGAGTGACAGAGCGTGCGTGGGTGTGTGTGAGATAGAGACAGACAGAGCAAGCGTATGTATGAGAGACAGAGCATGCGTGTGTGTGTTTGTGAGAGAGAGAGACAGAGCATGCCTGTGTGTGATAGAGAGAGACAGAGCGTGCCTTTGTGTGAGAGAGAGAGACAGATCGTGCCTGAGTGTGAGAGAGCGAGACAGAGCGTGCATGTGTGTGAGAGTCAGACAAAACATGCATGTATGTGAGAGAGAGACTGAGCATGCGTGACTGTGAGAGCGAGACTGAGCATGCATGTCTGTGAGATAGAGACTGAGCGTGCGTGTCTGCGAGAGAGAGACTGAGCGTGCGTGTGGCGAGAGAGAGACTGAGCGTGCGTTTCTGTGAGAGAGAGAGAGACAGATCGTGCGTGTGTGTGGGAGTGAGACAGAGCGGGCGTGTCTGTGAGAGAGATAACGCGTGCGTGTCTGTGAGAGAGAGAGAGAGACAGCATGCGTGTCTGTGAGAGAGAGACTGAGCGTGCGTGTCTGTGAGAGAGAGACAGAGCGTGCATGTGGGTGAGAGAGAGACTGAGCATGCATGCCTGTGAGAGAGATACAGAGCGTGCATGTGTGTGAGAGAAACAAAGTGAGCCTGCGTGTGTGAGAGAGAGACAGACAGATCCTGCGTATGTATGAGAGACAGAGCATACGCGTGTGTGTGCGTGTCAGAGACAGACAGGGCGTGCCTTTCTGTGAGAGAGAAACTGAGCGTGCGTATATCTGTGTGAGAGGGAAAGAGACAGAGCATGCATGTATATGTATGAGACAGAGAGAGGTAGAGCATGACCGCGTGTGAGAGAGACAAACAGGGCATGCGTATGTATGAGAGACAGAGCATGCGTGTGTGTGGGTGTGAGAGAGAGAGACAGAGCGTGCCTGTCTGTGAGAGAGAGACAGAGCATGCAGGTCGGTGAGAGAAGACAGAGCGTGCGTGTCTGTGAGAAAGGGAGTGACAGTGTGTGCGTGTGTGAGACAGAGACAGACAGAACATGCGTATGTATGAGAGACAGAGCTTGCGCGTCTGTGTGTGTGAGAGAGAGAGACAGACCGTGCCTGTCTGTGAGAGAGAGACAGAGCATGCATGTCTGTGAAATAGAGACAGAGCGTGCGTGTCTGTGAGAGAGAGACAGAGCGTGTGTGTGTGTGTGAGAGAGACAAAGTGAGCCTGCGTGTGTGAGAGAGAGACAGACAGATCATGCATATGTATGAGAGACTGAGCATGAGCGTGTGTGTGCGTGTGAGAGACAGACAGGGCGTGCCTTTCTGTGAGAGAGAAACTGAGCGTGCGTATATCTGTGTGAGAGTGAGAGAGACAGAGCGTGCATGTATAAGTGTGAGACAGAGAGAGGTAGAGCATGCCCGCGTGTGAGAGAGACGGACAGAGCATTTGTATGTATGAGAGAAAGAGCATGCGCGTGTGTGTGTGTGAGAGAGAGAGACAGAGCATGCCTGTCTGTGAGAGAGAGAGTGAGCATGCATGTCGGTGAGAGAAGACAGAGCTTGTGTGTCTGTGAGAAAGGGAGTGACAGTGTGTGCGTGTGTGTGTGTGTGAGACAGAGACAGACCGAGCATGCGTATGTATGAGAGACAGAGCTCACGCATCTGTGTGTGTGAGAGAGAGAGACAGAGCATGCCTGTCTGTGAGAGAGAGACAAAGCATGCGTGTCTGTGAGAGAGAATAGAGCGTGCGAGCCTGTGACAGAGAGACAGAGCGTGCGTGTCTATGAGAGAGAGAGAGACAAAGAGCCTGCGTGTGTGAGAGAGAGAGAGAGCGTGCGTGTCTGTGAGAGAGAGATAGCATGTGCGTGTCTGTGAGAGAGAGAGACAGGGCATGCGTGCCTGTGAGATAGAGACAGAGCGTGCACGTCGGTGAGAGAGAGACAGAGTGTGCCTGTCTGTGTGAAAGAAAGTGACAGAGCGTGCATGTGTGTGTGTGAGAGAGAGACAGACAGAGCATGAGTATGTATGAGAGACAGAGCATGCGCGTCTGTGTGTGTGAGAGAGTGAGACAGAGTGTGCCTGTGTGTGACAGAGAGAGACAGAGCATGCCTGTGTGTGAGAGACTGAGAGACAGAGCGTGCATGTGTGTGAGAGACAGACAGGGCGTGCATGACTGTGAGAGAGTGACTGAGAATGCATGTCTGTGAGAGAGAGACAGGGCGTGCGTGTCTGTGAGAGAGAGAGACAAGAGCGTGCGTGTGTGTGGTTTAGAGAGAGACAGAGCCTGCGTGTGTGTGTGTGAGAGAGACAGAGCGTGCTTGTGTCTTTGTGAGAGAGAGACAGAGCGTGCGTTTTTATGTGTGAGAGAGAGAGAGACAGAGCATGTCCGCGTGTGTGAGAGAGAGAGACAGTGCCTGCTTTTGTGTGAGAGAGACAAAGTCAGCCTGCGTGTGGGAGAGAGAGACCGGCAGAGCATGCGTATGTATGAGACACAGAGCATGCGCGTGTGTGTGTGTGGGAGAGAGAGACAAAGTGTGCCTGTCTGTGAGAGAGGGAGACAGAGCATGCATGTGTGTGAGCGACAGAAAGGGCGTGCCTGTCTGTGAGAGAGTGACTGAGCATGCGTGTCTGTGAGAGAGAGACAGAGCGGCGTGTCTGTGAGAGAGAGCGACAGCGCATGTGTGTCTGTGAGAGAGACTGAGTGTGCGTGTCTGTGAGAGACAGACCGAGCGTGTGTGTCTGTGAGAGAGAGATAGCGCGTGCGTGTCTGTGAGAGAGAGAGACAGAGCGTGTGTGTTTGTGAGAGAGAGACAGAGCGTGCATGTCGGTGAGAGAGAGACTGAGCGTGCGTGCCTGTGAGAGAGATACAGAGCGTGCTTGTGAGTGGGAGAGACAAAGTGAACTTGTTTGTGTGAGAGAGAGAGAGACAGAGCATGCGTATGTACGAGACACAGAGCATGTGCATGTGTTTGTGTGTGAGAGACAGACAGGGCATCCCTTTCTGTGAGAGAGAAACTGAGCGTGCATGTATCTGTGCGAGAGAGAGAGAGGTAGAGCATGCCCGCATGTGAGAGAAAGGGAGACATATCCTGTGTTTGTGAGAGAGAGACAGAAAGAGCATGCGTATGTATGATAGACAGAGCATGCGTGAGTGTGTGTGTGAGAGAGAGAGACAGAACATGCCTGTATGTGAGAGAGAGACAGAGCTTGCCTTTGTGTGTGAGATAGAGACATGGTGTGCCTGTCTGAGAGAGAGGGACTGAGCATGCATGTCTGTGAGAGAGAGACTGAACATGCGTGTCTGTGAGAGAGAGAGAGAGCGTGCATGTCAGTGAAAGAGAGAGAGAGAGAGCGTGCGTGTCTGTGAGAGAGAGATAGTGGTTGCGGGTCTGTGAGAGTGAGATTCAGAGCGTGCGTGTCTGTGAGAGAGAGACAGAGTGTGCGTGTCTGTGAGAGAGAGACAGAGCGTGCGTGTCAGTGAGAGAGACCGAGCATGCGTGTCTGTGAGAAAGAGAGTGACAGAGCATGCGTGAGTGTGTGTGAGAGATAGACAGACAGAGCATTTGTATGTATGAGAGACAGAGCATGCGCGTGTGTGTGTGTGAGAGAGAGAGACAGAGCATGCCTGTCTGTGAGAGAGAGAGTGAGCATGCATGTTGGTGAGAGAAGACAGAGCTTGTGTGTCTGTGAGAAAGGGAGTGACAGTGTGTGCGTGTGTGTGTGTGTGAGACAGAGACAGACCGAGCATGCGTATGTATGAGAGACAGAGCTTGCACATCTGTTGTGTGAGAGAGAGAGACAGAGCGTGCCTGTCTGTGAGAGAGAGAGACAGAGCATTTGTATGTATGAGAGACAGAGCATGCGCGTGTGTGTGTGTGTGAGAGAGAGACAGAGCATGCCTGTCTGTGAGAGAGAGAGTGAGCATGCATGTCGGTGAGAGAAGACAGAGCTTGTGTGTCTGTGAGAAAGGGAGTGACAGTGTGTGCATCTGTGTGTGTGTGAGACAGAGACAGACCGAGCATGCGTATGTATAAGAGACAGAGCTTGCGCATCTGTGTGTGTGAGAGAGAGAGACAGAGCGTGCCTGTCTGTGAGAGAGAGACAAAGCATGCATGTCTGTGAGAGAGAATAGAGCGTGCGTGTCTGTGACAGAGAGACAGAGCGTGCGTGTCTATGAGAGAGTGAGAGACAAAGAGCCTGCGTGTGTGTGAGAGAGAGAGAGAGAGCGTGCGTGTCTGTGAGAGAGAGATAGCGCGTGCTTGTCTGTGAGAGAGAGACAGGGCGTGCGTGCCTGTGAGATAGAGACAGAGCGTGCATGTCGGTGAGAGAGAGACAGAGTGTGCATGTCGGTGAGAGAGAGACAGAGTGTGCCTGTCTGTGTGAGAGAAAGTGACAGAGCGTGCATGTGTGTGTGAGAGAGAGAGACAGACAGAGCATGAGTATGTATGAGAGACAGAGCATGCGCGTCTGTGTGTGTAAGAGAGTGAGACAGAGCGTGCCTGTGTGTGACAGAGAGAGACAGAGCGTGCCTGTGTGTGAGAGACCGAGAGACAGAGCGTGCATGTGTGTGAGAGACAGACAGGGCGTGCATGTCTGTGAGAGAGAGACTGAGCATGCATGTCTGTGAGAGAGAGACAGGGCGTGCGTGTCTGTGAGAGAGAGAGACCAGAGCGTGCGTGTGTGTGGTTTAGAGAGAGACAGAGCCTGCGTGTGTGTGTGTGAGAGAGACAGAGCGTGCTTGTGTCTTTGTGAGAGAGAGACAGAGCGTGCGTGTTTATGTGTGAGAGAGAGAGACAGAGCATGTCCGCGTGTGTGAGAGAGAGAGGCAGTGCGTGCTTTTGTGTGAGAGAGACAAAGTCAGCCTGCGTGTGGGAGAGAGAGACCGGCAGAGCATGCGATGTATGAGACACAGAGCATGTGTGTGGGTGTGTGTGGGAGAGAGAGACAAAGTGTGCCTGTCTGTGAGAGAGGGAGACAGAGCATGCATGTGTGCGAGCGACAGAAAGGGCGTGCCTGTCTGTGAGAGAGCGACTGAGCATGCGTGTCTGTGAGAGAGAGACAGAGCGGTGTGTCTGTGAGAGAGAGCGACAGCGCATGCGTGTCTGTGAGAGAGAGACTGAGTGTGCGTGTCTGTGAGAGACAGACCGAGCGTGTGTGTCTGTGAGAGAGAGATAGCGCGTGCGTGTCTGTGAGAGAGAGACAGAGCGTGTGTGTCTGTGAGAGAGAGACAGAGCATGCGTGGTTTTGAGAGAGAGACAGAGCGTGCATGTCGGTGAGAGAGAGACTGAGCGTGCGTGCCTGTGAGAGAGATACAGAGCGTGCTTGTGAGTGGGAGAGACAAAGTGAGCCTGTTTGTGTGAGAGAGAGACAGACAGAGCATGCGTATGTACGAGACACAGAGCATGTGCATGTGTTTGTGTGTGAGAGACAGATAGGGCGTCCCTTTCTGTGAGAGAGAAACTGAGAGTGCATGTATCTGTGTGAGAGAGAGAGAGAAAGTGCGTGCACGTATATGTGTGAGAGAGAGAGAGGTAGAGCATGCCCGCATGTGAGAAAAAGAGAGACAGAGCCTGTGTTTGTGAGAGAGAGACAGAAAGAGCATGCGTATGTATGATAGACAGAGCATGTGCGAGTGTGTGTGTGAGAGAGAGAGACAGAACATGCCTGTATGTGAGAAAGAGACAGAGTTTGTCTTTGTGTGTGAGAGAGAGACATGGTGTGCCTGTCTGAGAGAGAGAGAGACTGAGCATGCGTGTCTGTGAGAGAGAGACTGAACATGCGTGTCTGTGAGAGAGAGAGAGCGTGCTTGTCAGTGAAAGAGAGAGAGACAGAGCGTGCATGTCTGTGAGAGAGAGATAGTGCTTGCGAGTCTGTGAGAGTGAGATTCAGAGCGTGCGTGTCTGTGAGAGAGAGACAGAGTGTGCGTGTCTGTGAGAGAGAGACAGAGCGTGCGTGTCAGTGAGAGAGACAGAGCATGCGTGTCTTTGAGAGAGAGAGTGACAGAGCGTGTGTGTGTGTGTGTGAGAGAGAGAGAGGCAGACAGAGCATGCGTATGTATGAGAGACAGAGCATGCGTGTGTGTGTTTGTGAGAGAGAGAGACAGAGCATGCCTGTGTGTGATAGAGAGAGATAGAGCGTGCCTGTGTGTGAGAGAGAGAGACAGATCGTGCCTGAGTGTGAGAGAGCGAGACAGAGCGTGCATGTGTGTGTGAGAGAGACTGAGCATGCGTGTCTGTGAGAGAGAGACTGAGCATGCATGTCTGTGAGAGAGAGACTGAGCGTGCGTGTCTGCCGAGAGAGAGACTGAGCGTGCGTGTTTGCGAGAGAGAGACTGAGCGTGCGTGTCTGCGAGAGAGAGACTGAGCGTGCGTGTCTGTGAGAGAGAGAGAGACAGAGCGTGCGTGTGTGTGAGAGAGAGACAGAGCATGCGTGTCTGTGAGAGAGAGATAACGTGAGCGTGTCTGTGAGAGAGAGACAGAGCGTGCGTGTCTGTGAGAGAGAGAGACAGCGTGCGTGTCTGTGAGAGAGAGACGGAGCGTGCGTGTCTGTGAGAGAGAGACAGAGCGTGCATGTCGGTGAGAGAGAGACTGAGCATACATGCCTGTGAGAGAGATACCGAGCGTGCATGTGTGTGAGAGAGACAAAGTGAGCCTGCGTGTGTGAGAGAAAGACAGACAGATCCTGCGTATGTATGAGAGACAGAGCATACGCGTGTGTGTGCGTGTCAGAGACAGACAGGGCATGCCTTTCTGTGAGAGAGAAACTGAGCGTGCGTATATCTGTGTGAGAGGGATAGAGACAGAGCATGCATGTATATGTATGAGACAGAGAGAGGTAGAGCATGCCCGCGTGTGAGAGAGACAGAAAGGGCATGCGTATGTATGAGAGACAGAGCATTCGTGTTTGTGTGTGTGAGAGAGAGAGACAGACTGTGCCTGTCTGTGAGAGAGAGACAGAGCATTCATGTCGGAGAGAGAAGACAGAGCGTGCGTGTCTGTGAGAAAGGGAGTGACAGTCTATGCGTGTGTGAGACAGAGACAGACAGAGCATGCGTATGTATGAGAGACAGAGCTTGCGCGTCTGTGTGTGTGTGAGAGAGAAACAGACCGTGCCTGTCTGTGAGAGAGAAACAGAGCATGCGTGTCTGTGAGAGAGAGACAGAGCATGCGTGTCTGTGAGAGAGAGACAGAGCGTGTGTGTGTGTGTGAGAGAGACAAAGTGAGACTGCGTGTGTGAGAGAGAGACAGACAGATCATGCGTATGTATGAGAGACTGAGCATGAGCGTGTGTGTGCGTGTGAGAGACAGACAGGGCATGCCTTTCTGTGAGAGAGAAACTGAGCATGCGTATATCTGTGTGAGAGTGAGAGAGACAGAGCGTGCATGTATATGTGTGAGAGAGAGAGAGAGGTAGAGCATGCCCACGTGTGAGAGAGACAGACAGAGCATTTGTAAGTATGAGAGACAGAGCATGCGCGTGTGTGTGTGTGTGAGAGAGAGAGACAGAGCATGCCTGTCTGTGAGAGAGAGAGTGAGCATGCATGTCGGTGAGAGAAGACAGAGCTTGTGTGTCTGTGAGAAAGGGAGTGACAGTGTGTGCGTGTGTGTGTGTGTGAGACAGAGACAGACCGAGCATGCGTATGTATGAGAGATAGAGCTTGCGCATCTGTGTATGTGAGAGAGAGAGACAGAGCGTGCCTGTCTGTGAGAGAGAGACAAAGCATGCGTGTCTGTGAGAGAGAATAGAGCGTGCGTGTCTATGACAGAGAGACAGAGCGTGCGTGTCTATGAGAGAGAGAGACAAAGAGCCTGCGTGTGTGTGAGAGAGAGAGAGAGCGTGCGTGTCTGTAAGAGAGAGATAGCACGTGCGTGTCTGTGAGAGAGAGACAAGGCGTGCGTGCCTGTGAGATAGAGACAGAGCGTGCACGTCGGTGAGAGAGAGACAGAGTGTGCCTGTCTGTGTGAAAGAAAGTGACAGAGCGAGCATGTGTGTGTGTGAGAGAGAGACAGACAGAGCATGAGTATGTATGAGAGACAGAGCATGCGCGTCTGTGTGTGTGAGAGAGTGAGACAGTACGTGCCTGTGTGTGACAGAGAGAGACAGAGCATGCCTGTGTGTGAGAGACCGAGAGACAGAGCGTGCATGTGTGTGAGAGACAGACAGGGCGTGCATGTCTCTGAGAGAGAGACTGAGCATGCATGTCTGTGAGAGACAGGGCGTGCGTGTCTGTGAGAGAGAGAGACCAGAGCGTGCGTCTGTGTGGCTTAGAGAGAGACAGAGCCTGCGTGTGTGTGTGTGAGAGAGACAGAGCGTGCTTGTGTCTTTGTGAGAGAGAGACAGAGCGTGCGTGTTTATGTGTGAGAGGGAGAGAGACAGAGCATGTCCACGTGTGTGAGAGAGAGAGACAGTGCGTGCTTTTGTGTGAGAGAGACAAAGTCAGCCTGCGTGTGGGAGAGAGAGACCGGCAGAGCATGCGTATGTATGAGACACAGAGCATGCGCGTGTGTGTGTGTGGGAGAGAGAGACAAAGTGTGCCTGTCTGTGAGAGAGGGAGACAGAGAATGCATGTGTGTGAGCGACAGAAAGGGCGTGCCTGTCTGAGAGAGAGCGACTGAGCATGCGTGTCTGTGAGAGAGAGACAGAGCGGCGTGTCTGTGAGAGAGAGCAACAGCGCGTGCGTGTCTGTGAGAGAGAGACTGAGTGTGCGTGTCTGTGAGAGACAGACCGAGCGTGTGTGTCTGTGAGAGAGGGACTGAGTGTGCGTGTCTGTGAGAGAGAGACAGTGCGTGTGTGTCTGTGAGAGAGAGACAAAGCATGCGTGTTTGAGAGAGAGAGACAGAGCATGCATGTCGGTGAGAGAGAGACTGAGCGTGCGTGCATGTGAGAGAGATACAGAGCGTGCTTGTGAGTGGGAGAGACAAAGTGAGCCTGTGTGTGTGAGAGAGAGACAGACAGAGCATGCGTATGTACGAGACACAGAGCATGTGCATTTGTTTGTGTGTGAGAGAAAGACAGGGCATCCCTTTCTGTGAGAGAGAAACTGAGCATGCATGTATCTGTGTGAGAGAGAGAGAGGTACAGCATGCCCGCATGTGAGAGAAAGAGAGACAGAGCCTGTGTTTGTGAGAGAGAGACAGACAGAGCATGCGTATGTATGATAGACAGAGCATGCGCATGTGTGTGCGTGAGAGTGAGAGACAGAGCGTGCTTATTTGTGAGAGAGAGAGACAAGGTGTGCCTGTCTGAGAGAGAGAGACTGAGCGTGCGTGTCTGTGAGATAGACAAAGTGAGTCTGCGTGTGTGAGAGAGAGACAGACAGAGCATGCGTATGTATGAGAGACAAAGTATGCGCGTGTGTGTGTGAGAGACAGACATGGCGTGCCTTTCTGTGAGAGAGAAACTGAGCATGCATGTACCTGTGTGAGAGAGAGAGAGACAGAGTGTGCGTGTATATGTGTGAGAGAGAGAGAGGTAGAGCATGCCGGCGTGTGAGAGAGAGAGACAGAGCCTGCGTGTGTGAGACAGGGACAGACAGAGCATTTGTATGTATGATAGACAGAGCATGCGCATGTGTGTGTGTGAGAGTGAGAGACAGAGCATGCTTATGTGTGAGAGAGAGAGACACGGTGTGCCTGTCTGAGAGAGAGAGACTGAGCCTGCGTGTCTGTGAGAGAGAGACTGAGCGTGCCTTTGTGTGAGAGAGAGAGACAGAGCGTGCATGTGTGTGAGATAGAGACACGATGTGCCTGTCTGAGAGAGAGTGACTGAGCGTGCATGTCTGTGAGAGAGAGACTGATCATACGTGTCTGTGATAGAGAGACTGAGCATGCGTGTCTGTGAGATAGAGACTGATCGTGCGTCTCTGTGAGAGAGAAAGAGAGCGTGCATGTCTGTGAAAGAGAGAGATACAGAGCGTGCATGTCTGTGAGAGAGAGAAACAGTGGGTGCATGTCTGTGAGAGAGAACTAGTGCGTGCGCATCTGTGAGAGAGATACAGAGCGTGCGTGTCTGTGAGAGAGAGACTGAGCATGCGTGTCTGTGAGAGAGAGACTGAGCATGCATGTCTGTGAGAGAGAGACTGAGCATCCGTGTCTGTGAGAGAGAGTTAGTGCGTGCGGGTCTGTGAGAGAGAGAGAGAGACAGCGCGTGCGTGTCTGTGAGAGAGAGAATGAGCGTGCGTGCCTGTGTGTGAGAGAGACAGAGGGTGCATGTGTGTGAGAGACAGACAGGGCAAGCATGTCTGTGAGAGAGAGACTGAGCGTGCGTGTCTGTGAGAGAGATACTGAGCGTGTGTGCCTGTGAGAGAAAGACAGTGAGTGCATGTGTGTTAGAGAGACAAAGTGACCCTGCGTGTGTGAGAGAGAGACAGACAGAGCAGCGTATGTATGAGAGACAGAGCATGCACGTGTGTGTGTGTGTGAGAGAGAGACATAGAGTGCCTTTCTGTAAGAGAGAAACTGAGCGTGCATGTAACTGTTTGAGAGAGAGAGAGACAGAGCGTGCATGTATATGTATGAGAGAGAGAGAGACAGAGCATGCCCGCGTGTGAGAGAGAGAGACAGAGCCTCCGTGTGTGAGAGAGAGAGACAGACAGAGCATGCGTATGTATGATAGACAGAGCATGCGCGTGTGTGTGAGAGAGAGAGACAGAGAGTGCTTATGTGTGAGAGAGAGAAACAGAATGTGATTGTATGTGAGAGAGAGACAGAGCGTGCCTTTGTGTGAGAGAGAGAGACAGAGCGTGCATGTTTGTGAGAGAGAGACACGGTGTGCCTGTCTGAGAGAGAGAGACAGCGTGAGTGTCTGTGAGAGAGAGACTGCGAGTGCGTGTCTGTAAGAGAGAGACTGAGCGTGCATGTCTGTGAGAGAGAGACAGAACGTGCGTGTGTGAGCGAGAGAGGCAGACCGTGTGTGTGTGTGAGAGATACAAAGTGAGCCTGCGTGTGGGAGAGAGAGAGAGACAGATCGTGCCTGTGTGTGATAGAGAGAGACAGAGCATGCCTGTGTGTGAGAGACAGACAGGGCGTGCATGTCTGTGAGAGAGAGACTGAGCGTGCGTGTCAGTGAGCGAGAGACAGAACATGTGTGTCTGTGAGAGAGGGACGGAGCATGCGTGTCTGTGAGAGAGAGAAAGAGCGTGCGTGTCTTTGACAGAGAGAGACAGCGCGTGCGTGTCTGTGTGAGAGAGTCAGAGCATGTGTGTCTGTGTGAGAGAGATAGCGCGTGCATGTTGGTGAGAGAGAGAAAGATCATGCGTGTCTGTGAGAAAGAGAGTGACAGAACGTGCGTGTGTGCGTGTGAGACAGAGAGAGAGAGAGCATGCGTATGTATGATAGACAGCATGCGCATGTGTGTGTGTGTGAGAGAGAGACAGATCATGCTTATGTGTGAGAGAAAGACACAGAACGTGACTGTATGTGAGAGAGAGACAGAGCGTGCCTTTGTGTGAGAGAGAGACAGAGCGTGCATGTAATTGTGTGAGAGAGGGAGAGACAGAGCATGCCCGCGTGTGAGAGAGAGAGACAGAGCCTGCGTGTGTGAGAGAGAGAGACAGACAGAGCATGCGTATGTATGAGAGACAGAGCATGCGCGTGTGTGTGTGTGAGAGAGAGACAGAGCGTGCTTATGTGTGAGAGAGAGAGACAGAACGTGACTGTTTGTGAGAGAGAGACAGAGCGTGCCTTTGTGTGAGAGAGAGAGACAGAGCTTGCATGTGTGTGAGAGAGAGACACAGTGTGCCTGTCTGAGAGAGAGAGACTGAGCGTGAGTGTCTTTGAGAGAGAGACTGCGCGTGTGTGTCTGTGAGCGAGAGACTGAGCGTGCATGTCTGTGAGAGAGAGACAGAGCGTGCGTGTGTGAGAGAGAGAGAGACAGAGCGCGCATGTTGTGAGGGACACAAAGTGAGCCTGCGTGTGGGAGAGAGAGACAGGCAGAGCATGCATATGTATGAGACACAGAGCTTGCGTGTGTGTGTGTGACAGAGAGAGACAGAGCGTGCCTGTGTGTGATAGAGAGAGACAAAGAGTGCCTGTGTGAGAGAGCGAGACAGAGCGTGCATGTGTGTGAGAGACATACAGGGCGTGCACGTCTGTGAGAGAGAGACGGAGCGTGCGTGTCTGTGAGAGAGAAACTGAGCGTGTGTGTCTTTGAGAGAGGGACTGAGCAGGCATGTCTGTGAGAGAGAGACAGAGCGTGCGTGTCTGTGAGAGAGAGAGACAGCGCGTGCATGTCCGTTTGAGAAACTCAGAGTGTGCGTGTCAGTGAGAGAGAGACTGAGCGTGCGTGTCTGTGAGAGAGAGACAGAACGTGGGTGTCTGTGAGAGAGAGACAGAGCGTGCGTGTCGGTGAGAGAGAGACAGAGCCTGCGTGTCTGTGAGAAAGAGAGTGACAGAACGTGCGTGTGTGCCTGTGTGTGAGAGACAGACAGGGCTTGCATGTCTGTGAGAGAGAGACTGAGCGTGCGTGTCTGTGAGAGAGAGACAGAGCGTGCATGTCTGCGGGAGAGAGACAGAGCGTGCATGTCTACGAGAGAGAGACTGACAGTGCGTGTCTGTGAGAGAGATACTGAGAGTGCATGCCTGTGAGAGAGAGACAGAGCATGCGCATGTATGAGAGACAGATCATGCATGTTTGTGTGTGTGTGAGAGACAGACAGGGCATGCCTTTCTGTGAGAGAGAAACTGAGCATGCATGTATCTGTTAAAATGAGAGAGAGACAGAGCGTGCGTGTATATGTGTGAGAGAGAAAGAGGTAGAGCATGCCGGCGTGTGAGAGAGAGAGACAGAGCCTGCGTGTGTGAGAGAGAGACAGACAGAGCATTTGTATGTATGATAGACAGAGCATGCGCGTGTGTATGTGTGAGAGAGAGAGACAGTGTGTGCTTATTTGTGAGAGAGAGAGACACGGTGTGCCTGTCTGAGAGAGAGAGACTGAGCATGCGTGTCTGTGAGAAGAGAGACTGAGCATGACTTTGCGTGTGAGAGAGAGAAAGAGTGTGCATGTGTGTGTGAGAGAGAAACTGTGTGCCTGTCTGAGAGAGACTGAGCATGCGTGTCTGTGAGAGAGAGAATGAGCTTGCATGTCTGTGAGAAGAGACTGAGCATGCGTGTCTGTGAGAGAGAAACTGAGCATGTGTGTCTGTAAGAGATAAAAAAAGCGTGCATGTCTGTGAAAGAGAGTGAGACAGAGCGTGCATGTCTGTGAGAGAGAGACAGAGCGCGCATGTCTGTGAGAGAGAGATAGTGTGTGCGTGTCTGTGAGAGAGATACAGAGCGTGCGTGTCTGTGAGAGAGAGACAGAGCATGCGTGTCTATGAGAGAGACAGAGCATGCGTTTCTGTGAGAGAGAGAGTGACAGAGCATGCGTGTGTGTATGTTAGAGAGAGACAGACAGAGCATGCGTATGTATGAGAGACAGAGCATGCGTGTGTGTGTGTGTGAGAGAGAGAGACAGAGCGTGCCTGTGTGTGATAGGGAGAGACAGAGCTTGCCTTTGCGTGAGAGAGAGAGACAGATCGTGCCTGTCTGTGAGAGAGTGAGACAGAGCGTGCATGTGTCTGAGAGACAGACAGAACGTGCATGTAAGTGAGAGAGAGACTGAGCGTGCGTGTCTGTGAGAGAGAGACAGAGCGTGCGTGCCTGAGTGTGTGAGAGACAGACAGGGAGTGCCTTTCTGTAAGAGAGAAACTGAGCATGCGTGCAACTGTGTGAGAGAGAGAGAGACAGAGCGTGCATGTATATGTGTGAGAGAGAGAGAGACAGAGCATGCCCACGTGTGAGAGAGAGAGACAGAGCCTGCGTGTGTGAGAGAGAGAGACAGACAGAGCATGCATATGTATGATAGACAGAGCATGCGCGTGTGTGTGAGAGAGAGAGACAGAGCGTGCTTATGTGTGAGAGAGAGAGACAGAACGTGACTGTATGTGAGAGAGAGACAGAGCGTGCCTTTGTGTGAGAGAGAGAGACAGAGCTTGTATGTGTGTGAGAGAGAGACACAGTGTGCCTGTCTGAGAGAGAGAGACTGAGCGTGAGTGTCTGTGAGAGACAGAAAGGGCATGCATGTCTGTGAGAGAGAGACAGAGAATGCGTGTCTGTGAGAGAGAGACTGAGCGTGCATGTCTGTGAGAGAGAGACTGAGCGTGTTTGTCTGTGAGAGAGAGACTGAGCGTGTTTGTCTGTGAGAGAGAGACTGAGCGTGCATGTCTGTGAGAGAGAGACTGAGCGTGCATGTCTGTGAGAGAGAGAATGAGCGTGCGTGTCTGTGAGAGAGAGACAGAGCGTGCATGTCTGCGAGAGAGAGATAGCGCGTGCGTGTCTGTGAGAGAGACACAGAGCGTGCATGTCTGTGAGAGAGAAACAGAGCGTGCTTGTCTGTGAGAGAGAGACAGAGCGTGCATGTCTGTGAGAGAGATACAGAGCATGCATGTCTGTGAGAGAGAGACAGAGCGTGCGTGTCTATGAGAGAGACAGAGCATGCGTATCTGTGAGAGAGAGAGTGACAGAGCGTGCATGTGTGTATGCGAGAGAGAGACAGACAGAGCATGCGTATGTATGAGAGACAGAGCATGCGCGTGTGTGTGTGTGATAGAGAGAGACAGAGCATGCCTGTGTGTGAGAGAGAGAGACAGGTCATGCCTGTGTGTGAGAGAGCGAGACAGAGCGTGCAGGTGTGTGATAGACAGACAGAACGTGCATGTAAGTGAGAGAGAGACTGAGGGTGCGTGTCTGTGAGAGAGAGACTGAGCATGCGTGTCTGTGAGATAGAGACTGAGCGTGCATGTCTGTGAGAGAGAGAGACTGAGCGTACGTGTCTGCGAGATAGAGACAGAGCTTACGTGTCTGTGAGAGAGAGACAGAGCGTGCATGTCTGTGAGAGAGAGAGAGACAGAGCGTGTGTGTGTGAGAGAGAGAGACAGAGCTTGCGTGTCTGTGAGAGAGAGACAGCGCGTGTGTGTCTGTGAGAGAGAGACACAGCGTCGTGTCTGTGAGAGAGAGACAGAGTGTGCGTGTTTGTGAGTGAGAGACAGAGCATGCATGTCGGTGAGAGAGACACTGAGCGTGCGTGCCTGTGAGAGAGATACAGAACGTGCGTGTGTGTGAGAGAGACAAAGTGAGCCTTCGTGTGTGAGAGAGAGACAGACAGAGCATGCGTCTGTATGAGAGACAGAGCATGCACGTGTGTGTGTGTGTGTGTGAGACAGACATGGCGTCCCTTTCTGCGAGAGAGAAACTGAGCGTGCGTTTATCTGTGTGAGAGAGAGAGAGACAGGGCGTGCATGTATATGCGTGAGAGAGAGAGAGGTAGCACATGCCCGCATGTGAAAGAGAAAGAGACAGAGCCTGCGTGTGTGAGACAGAGACAGACAGAGCATTTGTATGTATGATAGACAGAGCATGCGCATGTGTGTTTGTGAGAGTGAGAGACAGAGCATGCTTATGGGTGAGAGAAAGAGATACACTGTGCCTGTCTGAGAGAGAGAGACTGAGCGTGCGTGTCTGTGAGAGAGAGACTGAGCGTGCCTTTGTGTGAAAGAGAGAGACAGAGCGTGCATGTGTGTGAGATAGAGACACGGTGTGCCTGTCTGAGAGAGAGAGACTGAGCCTGCGTGTTTGTGAAAGAGCGACTGAGCGTGCGTGTTTGTGAGAGAGAGACTGAGCATGCGTGTCTGTGAGAGAGAGACTGATCGTGCGTCTCTGTGAGAGAGAAAGAGAGTGTGCATGTCTGTGAAAGAGAGAGATACAGAGCGTGCGTGTCTGTGGGAGAGAGACTGAGCGTGCGTGTTTGTGAGAGAGAGACAGAGCGTGCGTGTCTATGAGAGAGAGACAAAGAGCGTGCGTGACTGTGAGAGAGAGACAGAGCGTGCGTGTGTGTGAGAGAGACACAGAGCCTGCGTGTCTGTGAGAGGGAGACAGAGCGTGCATGTCTGTGAGAGAGAGACAGAACGTGCATGTCAGTGAGAGAGAGACAGAGCGTGCGTGCCTGTGTGTGAGAGAGGCAGAGGGTGCATGTGTGTGAGAGACAGACAGGGCAAGCATGTCTGTGAGAGAGAGACTGAGCATGCGTGTGTGAAATAGAGAGACAGAGCGTGCGTGTGTGTGCGAGATACAAAGTGAGCCTGCGTGTGGGAGAGAGAGACAGGCAGAGCCTGTGTATGTATGAGACACAGAGCATGCGCGTGTGTGTGTGTGTGAGAGAGAGAGAGACAGAGCGTGCCTGTGTGTGATAGAGAGAGACAGAGCGTGCCTGTGTGTGAGAGACAGACAGGGCATGCATGTCTGTGAGAGAGAGACTGAGCGTGCGTGTCAGTGAGCGAGAGACAGAAAGTGCGTGTGTGTGAGAGAGAGAGACAGAGTGTGCGTGTCTGTGAGAGAGAGATAGCGCGTGTGTGTCTGTGAGAGAGAGACAGAGCGTGCGTGTTTGTGAGTGAGAGACAGAGCGTGCATGTCGGTGAGAGAGACACTGAGCGTGCGTTACTGTGAGAGAGATACAGAACATGCGTGTGTGTGAGAGAGACAAAGTGAGCCTTCGTGTCTGAGAGAGAGACAGACAG
The DNA here is from genome assembly GCF_017639515.1 of Carcharodon carcharias. Taxonomy (NCBI): domain Eukaryota; kingdom Metazoa; phylum Chordata; class Chondrichthyes; order Lamniformes; family Lamnidae; genus Carcharodon; species Carcharodon carcharias. The sequence goes on from NC_054470.1 coordinate 79,538,881, forward strand.
AGCATGCGTATGTATGAGAGACAGAGCATGCACATGTGTGTGTGTGTGTGTGAGAGACAGACATGGCGTCCCTTTCTGTGAGAGAGAAACTGAGCGTGCGTTTATCTGTGTGAGAGAGAGAGAGACAGGGCGTGCATGTATATGCGTGAGAGAGAGAGAGGTAGAGCATGCCCGCATGTGAGAGAGAAAGAGACAGAGCCTGCGTGTGTGAGACAGAGACAGACAGAGCATTTGTATGTATGATAGACAGAGCATGCGCATGTGTGTTTGTGAGAGTGAGAGACAGAGCATGCTTATGTGTGAGAGAGAGAGACACGGTGTGCCTGTCTGAGAGAGAGAGACTGAGCGTGCGTGTCTGTGAGAGAGAGACTGAGCGTGCGTGTTTGTGAGAGAGAGACTGAGCATGCGTGTCTGTGAGAGAGAGGCTAATCGTGCGTCTCTGTGAGAGAGAAAGAGAGTGTGCATGTCTGTGAAAGAGAGAGATACAGAGCGTGCATGTCTGTGAGAGAGAGACAGTGTGTGCATGTCTGTGAGAGAGAGATTCAGAGCGTGCGTGTCTGTGAGAGAGATACAGAGCGTGCGTGTCTGTGAGAGAGAGACTGTGCATGTGTGTCTGTGAGAGAGAGACAGAGCGTGCTTGTCTGTGAGAGAGAGACTGAGCGTGCGTGTCTGTGAGAGAGAGACTGAGCGTGCGTGTTTGTGAGAGAGAGACTGAGCATGCGTGTCTGTGAGAGAGAGGCTAATCGTGCGTCTCTGTGAGAGAGAAAGAGAGTGTGCATGTCTGTGAAAGAGAGAGATACAGAGCGTGCATGTCTGTGAGAGAGAGACAGTGTGTGCATGTCTGTGAGAGAGAGATTCATAGCGTGTGTGTCTGTGAGAGAGATACAGAGCGTGCGTGTCTGTGAGAGAGAGACTGTGCATGTGTGTCTGTGAGAGAGAGACAGAGCGTGCTTGTCTGTGAGAGAGAGACTGAGCGTGCGTGTCTGTGAGAGAGAGACTGAGCGTGCGTGTCTGTGCGAGAGAGACTGAGCGTGCGTGTCTGTGACAGAGAGACAGAGCATGCGTGTCTATGAGAGAGAGACATAGAGCGTGCGTGGGTGTGAGAGAGAGAGACAGAGCTTGCGTGACTGTGAGAGAGAGATAGTGCGTGCGTTTGTGTGAGAGAGACACAGCCTGCATGTCTGTGAGAGGGAGACAGAGCGTGCATGTCTGTGAGAGAGAGACTGAACGTGAATGTCAGTGAGAGAGAGACAGAGCGTGCGTGTCTGTGAGAGAGAGACTGTGCATGTGTGTCTGTGAGAGAGAGACAGAGCGTGCGTGTCTGTGAGAGATAGACTGAGCGTGCGTGTCTGTGAGAGAGAGACTGAGCGTGCGTGTCTGTGAGAGGGATACAGAGCGTGCGTGTCTGTGAGAGAGAGACTGTGCATGTGTGTCTGTGAGAGAGAGACAGAGCGTGCGTGTCTGTGAGAGAGAGACTGAGCGTGCGTGTCTGTGAGAGAGAGACAGAGCGTGCGTGTCTATGAGAGAGAGACAAAGAGCGTGCGTGTGTGTGAGAGAGAGAGACAGAGCGTGCGTGACTGTGAGAGAGAGATAGCGTGTGCGTTTGTGTGAGAGAGTCACAGAGCCTGCGTGTCTGTGAGAGGGAGACAGAGCGTGCATGTCTGTGAGAGAGAGACTGAACGTGCATGTCAGTGAGAGAGAGACAGAGCGTGCGTGCCTGTGTGTGAGAGAGGCAGAGGGTGCATGTGTGTGAGAGACAGACAGGGCAAGCATGTCTGTGAGAGAGAGACTGAGCATGCATGTGTGAGAGAGAGAGACAGAGCGTGCGTGTGTTTGCGAGATACAAAGTGAGCCTGCGTGTGGGAGAGAGAGACAGGCAGAGCATTCGTATGTATGAGACACAGAGCATGCGCGTGTGTGTGTGAGTGAGAGAGAGAGACAGAGCATCCCTGTGTGTGATAGAGAGAGACAGAGCGTGCCTGTGTGTGAGAGAGCGAGACAGAGCGTGCATGTGTGTGAGAGAGAGTCAGAGCCTGCGTGTCAGTGAGAGAGAGACTGAACGTGTGTGTCTGTGAGAGAGAGACAGAGCATGCATTTCTGTGAGAGAGAGACAGAGCGTGCGTGTCTGTGAGAAAGATAGTGACAGAACATGCATGTGTGAGTGTGAGACAGAGAGAGACAGAGCATGCGTATGTATGATAGACAGAGCATGCGTGTGTGTGTGTGTGAGAGAGAGACAGATCGTGCTTATGAGTGAGAAAGAGACACTGAACATGACTGTATGTGAGAGGGAGACAGAGCGTGCCTTTGTGTGAGAGAGAGAGACAGAGCGTGCATGTATATGTGTGAGAGAGAGACAGAGCATGCCCGCGTGTGAGAGAGAGAGACAGAGCCTGCATGTGTGAGAGAGAGAGACAGACAGGGCATGCGTATGTATGATAGACAGAGCATGCACGTGTGTGTGTGTGAGAGAGAGACAGAGCGTGCTTATGTGTGAGAGAGAGAGACAGAACGTGACTGTATGTGAGAGAGAGACAGAGCGTGCCTTTGTGTGAGAGAGAGACAGAGCTTGCATGTGTGTGAGAGAGAGACACAGTGTGCCTGTCTGAGAGAGAGAGACTGAGCGTGAGTGTCTGTGAGAGAGAGACTGCGCGTGCATGTCTGTGAGCGAGAGACTGAGCATGCATATCTGTGAGAGAGAGACAGAGCGTGCATGTTTGAGAGAGAGAGACAGAGCGCGCATGTGTGTGAGAGAGATAAAGTGAGCCTGCGTGTGGGAGAGAGAGAAGTGAAGAGCATGCGTATGTATGAGACACAGAGCATGCGCGTGTGTGTGTGTGAGAGAGAGAGACAGAGCATGCCTATGTGTGAGAGACAGACAGGGCGTACACTTCTGTGAGAGAGAGACTGAGCGTGCATGTCTGTGAGAGAGAGTCTGAGCCTGTGTGTCTGTGAGAGAGGGACTGAGCAGGCGTGTCTGTGAGAGAGAGACAGAGCATGCGTGTCTGTGAGAGAGAGAGACAGCGCGTGCTTGTCTGTTTGACAGACTCAGAGAGTGCATGTCTGTGAGAGAGAGACTGAGCGTGCGTGTCTGTAAGATAGAAAGACTGAGCGTGCGTGTCTGTGGGAGAGAGACTGAGCGTGCGTGTCTGTGAGAGAGAGACAGAGCGTGCGTGTCTATGAGAGAGAGACAAAGAGCGTGCGTGTGTGTGAGAGAGAGAGACAGAGCGTGCGTGACTGTGAGAGAGAGATAGCGCGTGCGTGTGTGTGAGAGAGACACAGAGCCTTCATGTCTGTGAGAGGGAGACAGAGCGTGCATGTCTGTGAGAGAGAGACTGAACGTGCATGTCAGTGAGAGAGAGACAGAGCGTGCGTGTCTGTGAGAGAGAGACTGTGCATGTGTGTCTGTGAGAGAGAGACAGCGTGCGTGTCTGTGAGAGAGAGACTGAGCGTGCGTGTCTGTGAGAGAGAGACTGAGCGTGCGTGTCTGTGAGAGAGATACAGAGCGTGCGTGTCTGTGAGAGAGAGACTGTGCATGTGTGTCTGTGAGAGAGAGACAGAGCGTGCGTGTCTGTGAGATAGAGACTGAGCGTGCGTGTCTGTGAGAGAGAGACTGAGTATGCGTGTCTGTGAGAGAGAGACAGAGCGTGCGTGTCTATGAGAGAGAGACAAAGAGCGTGCGTGTGTGTGAGAGAGAGAGACAGAGCATGCGTGACTGTGAGAGAGAGATAGCGTGTGCGTTTGTGTGAGAGAGACACAGAGCCTGCGTGTCTGTGAGAGGGAGACAGAGCGTGCATGTCTGTGAGAGAGAGACTGAACGTGCATGTCAGTGAGAGAGAGACAGAGCGTGCGTGCCTGTGTGTGAGAGAGGCAGAGGCTGCATGTGTGTCAGAGACAGACAGGGCAAGCATGTCTGTGAGAGAGAGACTGAGCATGCGTGTGTGAGAGAGAGAGACAGAGCGTGCGTGTGTGTGCGAGACACAAAGTGAGCATGCGTGTGGGAGAGAGAGACAGGCAGAGCATGCGTATGTATGAGACACAGAGCATGCGCGTGTGTGTGTGTGTGTGAGAGAGAGAGACAGAGCGTGCCTGTGTGTGATAGAGAGAGACAGAGCGTGCCTGTGTGTGAGAGAGCGAGACAGAGCGTGCATGTGTGTGAGAGACAGACAGGGCGTGCATGTCTGTGAGAGGGATACAGAGCGTGCGTGTCTGTGAGAGAGAGACTGTGCATGTGTGTCTGTGAGAGAGAGACAGAGCGTGCGTGTCTGTGAGAGAGAGACTGAGCGTGCGTGTCTGTGAGAGAGAGACAGAGCGTGCGTGTCTATGAGAGAGAGACAAAGAGCGTGCGTGTGTGTGAGAGAGAGAGACAGAGCGTGCGTGACTGTGAGAGAGAGATAGCGTGTGCGTTTGTGTGAGAGAGTCACAGAGCCTGCGTGTCTGTGAGAGGGAGACAGAGCGTGCATGTCTGTGAGAGAGAGACTGAACGTGCATGTCAGTGAGAGAGAGACAGAGCGTGCGTGCCTGTGTGTGAGAGAGGCAGAGGGTGCATGTGTGTGAGAGACAGACAGGGCAAGCATGTCTGTGAGAGAGAGACTGAGCATGCATGTGTGAGAGAGAGAGACAGAGCGTGCGTGTGTTTGCGAGATACAAAGTGAGCCTGCGTGTGGGAGAGAGAGTCAGGCAGAGCATGCGTATGTATGAGACACAGAGCATGCGCGTGTGTGTGTGAATGAGAGAGAGAGACAGAGCGTGCCTGTGTGTGATAGAGAGAGACAGAGCATGCCTGTGTGTGAGAGAGCGAGACAGAGCGTGCATGTGTGTGAGAGACAGACAGGGCGTGCATGTCTGTGAGAGAGAGTCAGAGCCTGCGTGTCAGTGAGAGAGAGACTGAACATGTGTGTCTGTGAGAGAGAGACAGAGCATGCATTTCTGTGAGAGAGAGACAGAGCGTGCGTGTCTGTGAGAAAGATAGTGACAGAACATGCATGTGTGAGTGTGAGACAGAGAGAGACAGAGCATGCGTATGTATGATAGACAGAGCATGCGTGTGTGTGTGTGTGAGAGAGAGACAGATCGTGCTTATGAGTGAGAAAGAGACACTGAACATGACTGTATGTGAGAGGGAGACAGAGCGTGCCTTTGTGTGAGAGAGAGAGACAGAGCGTGCATGTATATGTGTGAGAGAGAGACAGAGCATGCCCGCGTGTGAGAGAGAGAGACAGAGCCTGCATGTGTGAGAGAGAGAGACAGACAGGGCATGCGTATGTATGATAGACAGAGCATGCACGTGTGTGTGTGTGAGAGAGAGACAGAGCGTGCTTATGTGTGAGAGAGAGAGACAGAACGTGACTGTATGTGAGAGAGAGACAGAGCGTGCCTTTGTGTGAGAGAGAGACAGAGCTTGCATGTGTGTGAGAGAGAGACACAGTGTGCCTGTCTGAGAGAGAGAGACTGAGCGTGAGTGTCTGTGAGAGAGAGACTGCGCGTGCATGTCTGTGAGCGAGAGACTGAGCGTGCATATCTGTGAGAGAGAGACAGAGCGTGCATGTTTGAGAGAGAGAGACAGAGCGTGCCTGTGTGTGATAGAGAGAGACAGAGCGTGCCTGTGTGTGAGAGAGCGAGACAGAGCGTGCATGTGTGTGAGAGACAGACAGGGCGTGCATGTCTGTGAGAGAGAGACAGAGCCTGCGTGTCAGTGAGAGAAAGACTGAACGTGTGTGCCTGTGAGAGAGAGACAGAGCGTGCATTTCTGTGAGAGAGAGACAGAGCGTGCGTGTTGGTGAGAGAGACAGAGCGTGCGTGTCTGTGAGAGAGAGACTGAGTATGCGTGTCTGTGAGAGAGAGACAGAGCGTGCATGTGTGTGAGAGACAGACAGGGCCTGCATGTCTGTGAGAGAGAGACAGAGCCTGCGTGTCAGTGAGAGAATGACTGAACGTGTGTGTCTGTGAGAGAGAGACAGAGCGTGCGTGTTGGTGAGAGAGAGACAGAGCGTGCGTGTCTGTGAGAGAGAGACTGAGCGTGCGTGTCTGTGAGAGAGAGACTGAGTATGCGTGTCTGTGAGAGAGAGACAGAGCGTGCGTGTCTATGAGAGAGAGACAAAGAGCGTGCGTGTGTGTGAGAGAGAGAGACAGAGCATGCGTGACTGTGAGAGAGAGATAGCGTGTGCGTTTGTGTGAGAGAGACACAGAGCCTCCGTGTCTGTGAGAGGGAGACAGAGCGTGCATGTCTGTGAGAGAGAGACTGAACGTGCATGTCATTGAGAGAAAGACAGAGCGTGCGTGCCTGTGTGTGAGAGAGGCAGAGGCTGCATGTGTGTCAGAGACAGACAGGGCAAGCATGTCTGTGAGAGAGAGACTGAGCATGCGTGTGTGAGAGAGAGAGACAGAGCGTGCGTGTGTGTGCGAGATACAAAGTGAGCATGCGTGTGGGAGAGAGAGACAGGCAGAGCATGCGTATGTATGAGACACAGAGCATGCGCGTGTGTGTGTGTGTGTGAGAGAGAGAGACAGAGCGTGCCTGTGTGTGATAGAGAGAGACAGAGCGTGCCTGTGTGTGAGAGAGCGAGACAGAGCGTGCATGTGTGTGAGAGACAGACAGGGCGTGCATGTCTGTGAGAGAGAGACAGAGCCTGCGTGTCAGTGAGAGAAAGACTGAACGTGTGTGTCTGTGAGAGAGAGACAGAGCGTGCATTTCTGTGAGAGAGAGACAGAGCGTGCGTGTTGGTGAGAGAGAGACAGAGCGTGCGTGTCTGTGAGAAAGAGAGTGACAGAACATGCATGTGTGCGTGTGAGACAGAGAGAGACAGAGCATGCATATGTATGATAGACAGAGCATGCGTGTGTGTGTGTGTGAGAGAGAGACAGATCGTGCTTATGAGTGAGAAAGAGACACAGAACGTGACTGTATGTGAGAGGGAGACAGAGCGTGCCTTTGTGTGAGAGAGAGACAGAGCTTGCATGTGTGTGAGAGAGAGACACAGTGTGCCTGTCTGAGAGAGAGAGATTGAGCGTGTGTGTCTGTGAGAGAGAGACTGCGCGTGCATGTCTGTGAGCGAGAGACTGAGCATGCATATCTGTGAGAGAGAGACAGAGCGTGCGTGTGTGAGAGAGAGAGACAGAGCGCGCATGTGTGTGAGAGAGACAAAGTGAGCCTGCGTGTGGGAGAGAGAGAAAGGAAGAGCATGCGTATGTATGAGACACAGAGCATGCGCGTGTGTGTGTGTGAGAGAGAGAGACAGATCATGCCTATGTGTGAGAGACAGACAGGGCGTACACTTCTGTGAGAGAGAGACTGAGCATGCATGTCTGTGAGAGAGAGACTTAGCGTGTGTGTCTGTGAGAGAGGGACTGAGCAGACGTGTCTGTGAGAGAGACAGAGCATGCGTGTCTGTGAGAGAGAGAGACAGCGCGTGCATGTCTGTTTGAGAGACTCAGAGCGTGCATGTCTGTGAGAGAGAGACTGAGCGTGCGTGTCTGTGAGAGAGAGACTGAGCGTGCGTTTCTGTGGGAGAGAGACTGAGCGTGCGCGTCTGTGAGAGAGAGACAGAGCGTGCGTGTCTATGAGAGAGAGACAAAGAGCGTGCGTGTGTGTGAGAGAGAGAGACAGAGCGTGCGTGACTGTGAGAGAGAGATAGCGCGTGCGTGTGTGTGAGAGAGACACAGAGCCTTCATGTCTGTGAGAGGGAGACAGAGCGTGCATGTCTGTGAGAGAGAGACTGAACGTGCATGTCAGTGAGAGAGAGACAGAGCGTGCGTGTCTGTGAGAGAGAGACAGAGCGTGCGTGTCTGTGAGAGAGAGACTGAGCGTGCGTGTCTGTGAGAGATAGACTGAGCGTGCGTGTCTGTGAGAGAGATACAGAGCGTGCGTGTCTGTGAGAGAGAGACTGTGCATGCGTGTCTGTGAGAGAGAGACTGAGCGTGCGTGTCTGTGAGAGAGAGACTGAGCATGCGTGTCTGTGAGAGAGAGACAGAGCGTGCGTGTCTATGAGAGAGAGACAAAGAGCGTGCGTGTGTGTGAGAGAGAGAGACAGAGCGTGCGTGACTGTGAGAGAGAGACTGAACGTGCATGTCAGTGAGAGAGAGACAGAGCGTGCGTGCCTGTGTGTGAGAGAGGCAGAGGGTGCATGTGTGTGAGAGACAGACAGGGCAAGCATGTCTGTGAGAGAGAGACTGAGCATGCGTGCGTGTGTGTGTGAGATACAAAGTGAGCCTGCGTGTGGGAGAGAGAGACAGGCAGAGCATGCGTATGTATGAGACACAGAGCATGCGCGTGTGTCTGTGTGTGAGAGAGAGAGACAGAGCGTGCCTGTGTGTGATAGAGAGAGACAGAGCGTGCCTGTGTGTGAGAGAGCGAGACAGAGCGTGCATGTGTGTGAGAGACAGACAGGGCGTGCATGTCTGTGAGAGAGAGACAGAGCCTGCGTGTCAGTGAGAGAGAGACTGAACGTGTGTGTCTGTGAGAGAGAGACAGAGCGTGCATTTTTGGGAGAGAGAGACAGAGCGTGCGTGTCTATGAGAAAGAGAGTGACAGAACATGCATGTGTGCGTGTGAGACAGAGAGAGAGAGGGCATGCATATGTATGATAGACAGAGCATGCGTGTGTGTGTGTGTGTGAGAGAGAGACAGATCGTGCTTATGAGTGAGAAAGATACACAGAACGTGACTGTATGTGAGAGGGAGACAGAGCGTGCCTTTGTGTGAGAGAGAGAGACAGAGCGTGCATGTATATGTGTGAGAGAGAGACAGAGCATGCCCGCGTGTGAGAGAGAGAGACAGAGCCTGCATGTGTGAGAGAGAGAGACAGACAGGGCATGCGTATGTATGATAGACAGAGCATGCACGTGTGTGTGTGTGAGAGAGAGACAGAGCGTGCTTATGTGTGAGAGAGAGAGACAGAACGTGACTGTATGTGAGAGAGAGACAGAGCGTGCCTTTGTGTGAGAGAGAGACAGAGCTTGCATGTGTGTGAGAGATAGACACAGTGTGCCTGTCTGAGAGAGAGAGACTGAGCGTGAGTGTCTGTGAGAGAGAGACTGCGCGTGCATGTCTGTGAGCGAGAGACTGAGCATGCATATCTGTGAGAGAGAGACAGAGCGTGCGTGTATGAGAGAGAGAGACAGAGCGCGCGTGTGTGTGAGAGAGACAAAGTGAGCCTGCGTGTGGGAGAGAGAGAAAGGCAGAGCATGCGTATGTATGAGACACAGAGCATGCGCGTGTGTGTGTGTGTGAGAGAGAGAGACAGAGCATGCCTATGTGTGAGAGACAGACAGGGCGTACACTTCTGTGAGAGAGAGACTGAGCGTGCATGTCTGTGAGAGAGAGACTGAGCGTGTGTGTCTGTGAGAGAGGGACTGAGCAGGCGTGTCTGTGAGAGAGAGACAGAGTGTGCGTGTCTGTGAGAGAGAGAGACAGCGCGTGCATGTCTGTTTGAGAAACTCAGACCGTGCATGTCTGTGAGAGAGAGATAGCGCGTGCATGTCTCTGAGAGAGAGACAGAGCGTGCGTGTCTGTGAGAGAGAGACAGAGCGTGGGTGTCAGTGAGAGAGAGACAGAGCATGCGTGTCGGTGAGAGAGAGACAGAGCGTGCGTGTCTGTGAGAAAGAGAGTGACAGAACGTGCGTGGGTGCATGTGAGACAAAGACAGACAGAGCATGCGTATGTATTGGAGACAGAGCATGAGCGTGTGTGTGTGAGAAAGAGAATGACAGCGCGTGCCTGTGTGTGATAGCGAGAGACAGAGCCTGCCGCTGTGTGTGTGAGAGACAGATCGTGCCTGTGTGTGAGAGGGAGAGACAGAGCGTGCGTGTGTGTGAGAGACAGACAGGGCATGCATGTCTGTGAGAGAGAGACAGAGCATGCGTGTCTGTGAGAGAGAGACTGAGCGTGAATGTCTGTGAGAGAGAGACTGAGCGTGTGTGTCTGTGAGAGAGAGACTGAGCGTGCATGTCTGTGAGAGAGAGACTGAGCGTGCATGTATGTGAGAGAGAGACAGAGCGTGCATGACTGTGAGAGAGAGAGCCCAGAGTGTGCGTGTGTGTGTGTGAGAGAGAGACAGAGTGTGTGTGTGTGTGTGAGAAAAAGACAGCGCGTGCGAGTGTATGTGTGTGAGAGAGAGAGACAGAGCCTGCGTGAGAGTGTGTGAGAGAGAGACAGAGCGTGCCTGTTTATGTGTGTGAGATAGAGAGACAGAGCGTGCGTGTATATGTGTGAGAGAGAGAGACACAGCGTGCTTGTGTGTGAGAGCTACAAAGCGAACCTGTGTGTGGGAGAGAGAGGCAGGCAGAGCATTCGTATGTATGAGACACAGGGCATGCGCGTGTGTGTGTGCGTGAGAGAGAGAGATAGAGCGTGCCTGTATGTGATAGTGAGAGACAGAGCGTGCCTTTGCGTGAGAGAGAGAGACAGATCGTGCCTGTGTGTGAGAGAGTGAGACAGAGCGTGCATGTGTGTGAGAGACAGACAGAACGTGCATGTAAGTGAGAGAGAGATTGAGCGTGCATGTCTGTGAGAGAGAGACAGAGCGTGCGTGTCTGTAAGAGAGAGACAGAGCGTGTGAGTCTGTGAGGGAGAGACTGAGCGTGCATGTCTGTGAGAGAGAGACAGAGCGTGCATGTCATTGAGAGAGAGAGACAGAGCCTGCGTGCCTGTGTGTGTGAGGGACAGACAGGGCGTGCCTTTCAGTAATAGAGAAACTGAGCATGCGTGTAATTGTGTGAGAGAGAGAGAGACAGAGCGTGCGTGTACATGTGTGAGAGAGAGAGAGACAGAGAATGCCCGCGTGTGAGAGAGAGAGACAGAGCCTGTGTGTGTGAGAGAGAGAGACAGACAGAGCATGCGTATGTATGATAGACAGAGCATGCGCGTGTGTGTGTGTGAGAGAGAGAGACAGTGTGTGCTTATTTGTGAGAGAGACAGACACGGTGTGCCTGTCTGAGAGAGAGAGACTGAGCATGCGTGTCTGTGAGAAGAGAGACTGAGCATGCCTTTGTGTGTGAGAGAGAGAAAGAGTGTGCATGTGTGTGTGAGAGAGAAACGGTGTGCCTGTCTGAGAGAGACTGAGGGTGCGTGTCTGTGAGAGAGAGACTGAGCGTGCATGTCTGTGAGAAGAGACTGAGCATGCGTGTCTGTGAAAGAGAAACTGAGCGTGTGTGTCTGTAAGAGATAAAAAAAAGCGTGCCTGTCTGTGAAAGAGAGAGAGACAGAGCGTGCATGTCTGTGAGAGAGAGATAGGGCGTGCGGGTCTGTGAGAGAGAGATTCAGAGCGTGCGTGTCTGTGAGAGAGATACAGAGCGTGCGTGTCTGTGAGAGAGAGACAGAGCATGCGTGTCTATGAGAGAGACAGAGCATGCGTTTCTGTGAGAGAGAGAGTAGTGTGCGTGTGTGTGTGTGTGTGAGAGAGAGACAGACAGAGCATGCTTATGTATGAGAGACAGAGCATGCGCGTGTGTGTGTGTGAGAGAGAGAGACAGAGCGTGCCTGTGTGTGATAGGGAGAGACAGAGCTTGCCTTTGTGTGAGAGAGAGAGACAGATCGTGCCTGTGTGTGAGAGAGTGAGACAGAGCGTGCATGTGTCTGAGAGACAGACAGAACGTGCATGTAAGTGAGAGAGAGACTGAGCGTGCATGTCAGTGAGAGAGAGACAGAGCGTGCGTGTCTGTGAGAGAGAGACAGAGTGTGCGTGCCTGAGTGTGTGAGAGACAGACAGGGAGTGCCTTTCTGTAAGAGAGAAACTGAGCATGCATGTAACTGTGTGAGAGAGAGAGAGAGACAGAGCGTGCATGTATATGTGTGAGAGAGAGAGAGACAGAGCATGCCAACGTGTGAGAGAGAGAGACAGAGCCTGCGTTTGTGAGAGAGAGAGACAGACAGAGCATGCGTATGTATGATAGACAGAGCATGCGCGTGTGTGTGAGAGAGAGAGACAGAGCATGCTTATGTGTGAGAGAGAGAGACAGAACGTGACTGTATGTGAGAGAGAGACAGAGCGTGCCTTTGTGTGAGAGAGAGAGACAGAGCTTGTATGTGTGTGAGAGAGAGACTCAGTGTGCCTGTCTGAGAGAGAGAGACTGAGCGTGAGTGTCTGTGAGAGACAGAAAGGGCATGCATGTCTGTGAGAGAGAGACAGAGAATGCGTTTCTGTGAGAGAGAGACTGAGCGTGCATGTCTGTGAGAGAGAGACTAAGCGTGTTTGTCTGTGAGAGAGAGACTGAGCATGCATGTCTGTGAGAGAGAGACTGAGCGAGCATGTATGTGAGAGAGAGAATGAGCGTGCGTGTCTGTGAGAGAGAGAAAGAGCGTGCGGGTCTGTGAGAGAGAGACAGAGCGTGCGTGTCTATGAGAGAGACAGGTCATGCGTGTCTGTGAGAGAGAGTGACAGAGCGTGTGTGTGTATGCGAGGGAGAGACAGATAGAGCATGCGTATGTATGAGAGACAGAGCATGCGCGTGTGTGTATGTGCGAGAGAGAGACAGAGCGTGCCTGTGTGTGATAGAGAGAGACAGAGCATGCCTGTGTGTGAGAGAGAGACAGATCTTGCCTGTGTGTGAGTGAGCGAGACAGAGTGTGCATTTGTGTGATAGACACACAGAACGTGCATGTAAGTGAAAGAGAGACTGAGCGTGCGTGTCTGTGAGAGAGAGACTGAGCGTGCGTGTTTATGAGATAGAGACTGAGTGTGCATGTCTGTGAGAGAGAGACTGAGAGTACGTGTCTGCGAGAGAGAGACAGAGCTTGTGTGCCTGTCAGAGAGAGACAGAGCGTGCATGTCTGTGAGAGAGAGAGAGACAGAGCGTGCATGTGTGTGAGAGAGAGACAGAGCGTGCATGTCTGTGAGAGAGAGATAGCGAGTGCGTGTCTGTGAGAGAGAGACTGAGCGTGCGTGTCTGTGAGAAGAGACTGAGCATGCGTGTCTGTGAGAGAGAAACTGAGCGTGCATGTCTGTGAGAGAGAAAAAGAGTGTGCATGTCTGTGAAAGAGAGAGAGACAGAGCGTGCATGTCTGTGAGAGAGAGATAGTACGTGCGGGTCTGTGAGAGAGTGATTCAGAGCATGCGTGTCTGTGAGAGAGATAAAGAGCGTGCGTGTCTGTGAGAGAGAGAAACAGAGCGTGCGTGTCTATGAGACGGACAGAGCATGCGTGTCTTGAGAGAGAGATTGACAGAGCGTGCGTGTGTGCATGTTAGAGAGAGACAGACAGTGCATGCTTATGTATGAGAGACAGAGCATGCGCGTGTGTGTGTGTGAGAGAGAGACAGAGCGTGCCTGTGTGTGATAGAGAGAGACAGAGCGTGCCTTTGCATGAGACAGAGAGAGACAGATCATGCCTGTGTGTGAGAGTGAGACAGAGCGTGCATGTGTGTGAGAGACAGACAGAACGTGCATGTAAGTGAGAGAGTGACTGAGCGTGCGTGTCTGAGAGAGAGATACAGAGCGAACGTGTCTGTGAGAGAGAGACAGAGCATGCATGTCTATGAGAGAGACAGAGCATGCGTGTCTGTGAGAGAGAGAGAGTGACAGAGCGTGCGTGTGTGTATGCGAGAGAGACAGACAGAGCATGCGTATGTATGAGAGACAGAGCATGCGCGTGCGTGTATGTGCGAGAGAGAGACAGACCTTGCCTGTGTGTGATAGAGAGAGACAGAGCATGCCTGTGTGTGAGAGAGAGAGACAGATCGTGCCTGTGTGTGATAGAGAGAGACAGAGCGTGCCTTTGCGTGAGAGAGAGAGAGACAGATCATGCCTGTGTGTGAGAGAGTGAGACAGAGCGTGCATGTGTGTGAGAGACAGACAGAACGTGCATGTAAGTGAGAGAGTGACTGAGCGTGCGTGTCTGAGAGAGAGACAAGAGCGTGCATGTCTGTGAGAGAGAGATAGCGCGTGCATGTCTGTGAGAGAGAGACAGAGCGTGCGTGTCTGTGAGAGAGAGACAGAGCGTGCATGTCTGTGAGAGAGAGACAGAGCGTGTGAGTCTGTGAGAGAGAGATAGAGCCTTCGTGTCTGTGAGAGAGACACAGACCATGCGTGTCTGTGAGAGAGAGACAGAGCGTGCGTGTCTGTGAGAGAGAGACTGAGCGTGCGTGTCTGAGAGATAGAGACTGAGTGTGCACGTCTGTGAGAGAGAGACTGAGAGTACGTGTCTGCGAGAGAGAGACAGAGCTTTCGTGCCTTTCAGAGAGAGACAGAGCGTGCATGTCTGTGAGAGAGAGAGGGACAGAGCGTGCACGTGTGTGAGAGAGAGACAGAGCGTGCGTGTCTGTGAGAAAGAGAGTGACAGAACGTGCGTGGGTGCATGTGAGACAAAGACAGACAGAGCATGCGTATGTATTGGAGACAGAGCATGAGCGTGTGTGTGTGAGAAAGAGAATGACAGCGCGTGCCTGTGTGTGATAGCGAGAGACAGAGCCTGCCGCTGTGTGTGTGAGAGACAGATCGTGCCTGTGTGTGAGAGGGAGAGACAGAGCGTGCGTGTGTGTGAGAGACAGACAGGGCATGCATGTCTGTGAGAGAGAGACAGAGCATGCGTGTCTGTGAGAGAGAGACTGAGCGTGAATGTCTGTGAGAGAGAGACTGAGCGTGTGTGTCTGTGAGAGAGAGACTGAGCGTGCATGTCTGTGAGAGAGAGACTGAGCGTGCATGTATGTGAGAGAGAGACAGAGCGTGCATGACTGTGAGAGAGAGAGCCCAGAGTGTGCGTGTGTGTGTGTGAGAGAGAGACAGAGTGTGTGTGTGTGTGTGAGAAAAAGACAGCGCGTGCGAGTGTATGTGTGTGAGAGAGAGAGACAGAGCCTGCGTGAGAGTGTGTGAGAGAGAGACAGAGCGTGCCTGTTTATGTGTGTGAGATAGAGAGACAGAGCGTGCGTGTATATGTGTGAGAGAGAGAGACACAGCGTGCTTGTGTGTGAGAGCTACAAAGCGAACCTGTGTGTGGGAGAGAGAGGCAGGCAGAGCATTCGTATGTATGAGACACAGGGCATGCGCGTGTGTGTGTGCGTGAGAGAGAGAGATAGAGCGTGCCTGTATGTGATAGTGAGAGACAGAGCGTGCCTTTGCGTGAGAGAGAGAGACAGATCGTGCCTGTGTGTGAGAGAGTGAGACAGAGCGTGCATGTGTGTGAGAGACAGACAGAACGTGCATGTAAGTGAGAGAGAGATTGAGCGTGCATGTCTGTGAGAGAGAGACAGAGCGTGCGTGTCTGTAAGAGAGAGACAGAGCGTGTGAGTCTGTGAGGGAGAGACTGAGCGTGCATGTCTGTGAGAGAGAGACAGAGCGTGCATGTCATTGAGAGAGAGAGACAGAGCCTGCGTGCCTGTGTGTGTGAGGGACAGACAGGGCGTGCCTTTCAGTAATAGAGAAACTGAGCATGCGTGTAATTGTGTGAGAGAGAGAGAGACAGAGCGTGCGTGTACATGTGTGAGAGAGAGAGAGACAGAGAATGCCCGCGTGTGAGAGAGAGAGACAGAGCCTGTGTGTGTGAGAGAGAGAGACAGACAGAGCATGCGTATGTATGATAGACAGAGCATGCGCGTGTGTGTGTGTGAGAGAGAGAGACAGTGTGTGCTTATTTGTGAGAGAGACAGACACGGTGTGCCTGTCTGAGAGAGAGAGACTGAGCATGCGTGTCTGTGAGAAGAGAGACTGAGCATGCCTTTGTGTGTGAGAGAGAGAAAGAGTGTGCATGTGTGTGTGAGAGAGAAACGGTGTGCCTGTCTGAGAGAGACTGAGGGTGCGTGTCTGTGAGAGAGAGACTGAGCGTGCATGTCTGTGAGAAGAGACTGAGCATGCGTGTCTGTGAAAGAGAAACTGAGCGTGTGTGTCTGTAAGAGATAAAAAAAAGCGTGCCTGTCTGTGAAAGAGAGAGAGACAGAGCGTGCATGTCTGTGAGAGAGAGATAGGGCGTGCGGGTCTGTGAGAGAGAGATTCAGAGCGTGCGTGTCTGTGAGAGAGATACAGAGCGTGCGTGTCTGTGAGAGAGAGACAGAGCATGCGTGTCTATGAGAGAGACAGAGCATGCGTTTCTGTGAGAGAGAGAGTAGTGTGCGTGTGTGTGTGTGTGTGAGAGAGAGACAGACAGAGCATGCTTATGTATGAGAGACAGAGCATGCGCGTGTGTGTGTGTGAGAGAGAGAGACAGAGCGTGCCTGTGTGTGATAGGGAGAGACAGAGCTTGCCTTTGTGTGAGAGAGAGAGACAGATCGTGCCTGTGTGTGAGAGAGTGAGACAGAGCGTGCATGTGTCTGAGAGACAGACAGAACGTGCATGTAAGTGAGAGAGAGACTGAGCGTGCATGTCAGTGAGAGAGAGACAGAGCATGCGTGTCTGTGAGAGAGAGACAGAGTGTGCGTGCCTGAGTGTGTGAGAGACAGACAGGGAGTGCCTTTCTGTAAGAGAGAAACTGAGCATGCATGTAACTGTGTGAGAGAGAGAGAGAGACAGAGCGTGCATGTATATGTGTGAGAGAGAGAGAGACAGAGCATGCCAACGTGTGAGAGAGAGAGACAGAGCCTGCGTTTGTGAGAGAGAGAGACAGACAGAGCATGCGTATGTATGATAGACAGAGCATGCGCGTGTGTGTGAGAGAGAGAGACAGAGCATGCTTATGTGTGAGAGAGAGAGACAGAACGTGACTGTATGTGAGAGAGAGACAGAGCGTGCCTTTGTGTGAGAGAGAGAGACAGAGCTTGTATGTGTGTGAGAGAGAGACTCAGTGTGCCTGTCTGAGAGAGAGAGACTGAGCGTGAGTGTCTGTGAGAGACAGAAAGGGCATGCATGTCTGTGAGAGAGAGACAGAGAATGCGTTTCTGTGAGAGAGAGACTGAGCGTGCATGTCTGTGAGAGAGAGACTAAGCGTGTTTGTCTGTGAGAGAGAGACTGAGCGTGCATGTCTGTGAGAGAGAGACTGAGCGAGCATGTATGTGAGAGAGAGAATGAGCGTGCGTGTCTGTGAGAGAGAGAAAGAGCGTGCGGGTCTGTGAGAGAGAGACAGAGCGTGCGTGTCTATGAGAGAGACAGGTCATGCGTGTCTGTGAGAGAGAGTGACAGAGCGTGTGTGTGTATGCGAGGGAGAGACAGATAGAGCATGCGTATGTATGAGAGACAGAGCATGCGCGTGTGTGTATGTGCGAGAGAGAGACAGAGCGTGCCTGTGTGTGATAGAGAGAGACAGAGCATGCCTGTGTGTGAGAGAGAGACAGATCTTGCCTGTGTGTGAGTGAGCGAGACAGAGTGTGCATTTGTGTGATAGACACACAGAACGTGCATGTAAGTGAAAGAGAGACTGAGCGTGCGTGTCTGTGAGAGAGAGACTGAGCGTGCGTGTTTATGAGATAGAGACTGAGTGTGCATGTCTGTGAGAGAGAGACTGAGAGTACGTGTCTGCGAGAGAGAGACAGAGCTTGTGTGCCTGTCAGAGAGAGACAGAGCGTGCATGTCTGTGAGAGAGAGAGAGACAGAGCGTGCATGTGTGTGAGAGAGAGACAGAGCGTGCATGTCTGTGAGAGAGAGATAGCGAGTGCGTGTCTGTGAGAGAGAGACTGAGCGTGCGTGTCTGTGAGAAGAGACTGAGCATGCGTGTCTGTGAGAGAGAAACTGAGCGTGCATGTCTGTGAGAGAGAAAAAGAGTGTGCATGTCTGTGAAAGAGAGAGAGACAGAGCGTGCATGTCTGTGAGAGAGAGATAGTACGTGCGGGTCTGTGAGAGAGTGATTCAGAGCATGCGTGTCTGTGAGAGAGATAAAGAGCGTGCGTGTCTGTGAGAGAGAGAAACAGAGCGTGCGTGTCTATGAGACGGACAGAGCATGCGTGTCTTGAGAGAGAGATTGACAGAGCGTGCGTGTGTGCATGTTAGAGAGAGACAGACAGTGCATGCTTATGTATGAGAGACAGAGCATGCGCGTGTGTGTGTGTGAGAGAGAGACAGAGCGTGCCTGTGTGTGATAGAGAGAGACAGAGCGTGCCTTTGCATGAGACAGAGAGAGACAGATCATGCCTGTGTGTGAGAGTGAGACAGAGCGTGCATGTGTGTGAGAGACAGACAGAACGTGCATGTAAGTGAGAGAGTGACTGAGCGTGCGTGTCTGAGAGAGAGATACAGAGCGAACGTGTCTGTGAGAGAGAGACAGAGCATGCATGTCTATGAGAGAGACAGAGCATGCGTGTCTGTGAGAGAGAGAGAGTGACAGAGCGTGCGTGTGTGTATGCGAGAGAGACAGACAGAGCATGCGTATGTATGAGAGACAGAGCATGCGCGTGCGTGTATGTGCGAGAGAGAGACAGACCTTGCCTGTGTGTGATAGAGAGAGACAGAGCATGCCTGTGTGTGAGAGAGAGAGACAGATCGTGCCTGTGTGTGATAGAGAGAGACAGAGCGTGCCTTTGCGTGAGAGAGAGAGAGACAGATCATGCCTGTGTGTGAGAGAGTGAGACAGAGCGTGCATGTGTGTGAGAGACAGACAGAACGTGCATGTAAGTGAGAGAGTGACTGAGCGTGCGTGTCTGAGAGAGAGACAAGAGCGTGCATGTCTGTGAGAGAGAGATAGCGCGTGCATGTCTGTGAGAGAGAGACAGAGCGTGCGTGTCTGTGAGAGAGAGACAGAGCGTGCATGTCTGTGAGAGAGAGACAGAGCGTGTGAGTCTGTGAGAGAGAGATAGAGCCTTCGTGTCTGTGAGAGAGACACAGACCATGCGTGTCTGTGAGAGAGAGACAGAGCGTGCGTGTCTGTGAGAGAGAGACAGAGCGTGCGTGTCTGAGAGATAGAGACTGAGTGTGCACGTCTGTGAGAGAGAGACTGAGAGTACGTGTCTGCGAGAGAGAGACAGAGCTTTCGTGCCTTTCAGAGAGAGACAGAGCGTGCATGTCTGTGAGAGAGAGAGGGACAGAGCGTGCACGTGTGTGAGAGAGAGACAGAGCGTGCGTGTCTGTGAGAGAGAGATAGCGTGTGCGTGTCTGTGAGAGAGAGACTGAGCGTGCGTGTCTGTGAGAGAGAAAAAGAGTGTGCATGTCTGTGAAAGAGAGAGAGACAGAGCGTGCATGTCTGTGAGAGAGATAGTACATGCGGGTCTGTGAGAGAGAGATTCAGAGCATGCGTGTCTGTGAGAGAGATAAAGAGCGTGCGTCTCTGTGAGAGAGAGACAGAGCGTGCGTGTCTATGAGAGAGACAGAGCATGCGTGTCTTGGGAGAGAGAGTGACAGAGCGTGCGTGTGTGTATGTTAGAGAGAGACAGACAGAGCATGCGTATGTATGAGAGACAGAGCATGCGCGTGTGTGTGTGAGAGAGAGAGAGACAGAGCGTGCCTGTGTGTGATAGAGAGAGACAGAGCGTGCCTTTCCGTGAGAGAGAGAGAGACAGATCATGCCTGTGTGTGAGAGAGTGAGACAGAGCGTGCATGTGTGTGAGAGACAGACAGAACGTGCATGTAAGTGAGAGAGTGACTGAGCGTGCGTGTCTGAGAGAGAGAGAGACAGAGCGTGCATGTCTGTGAGAGAGAGACAGAGCGTGTGAGTCTGTGAGAGAGAGATAGAGCCTGCGTGTCTGTGAGAGAGACACAGACCATGCGTGTTTGTGAGAGAGACAGACAGTTTACAGTTTACAGACAGAACATGCAAGTAAGTGAGAGAGAGACTGAGCGTGCGTGTCTGTGAGAGAGAGACTGATTGTGCATGTCTGTGAGAGAGAGACTGAGCGTACGTGTCTGCGAGAGAGAGACAAAGCTTGCGTGCCTGTCAGAGAGAGACAGAGCGTGCATGTCTGTGAGAGAGAGAGAGACAGAGCGTGCGTGTGTGTGATTGAGAGACAGAGCGTGCATGTCTGTGAGAGAGAGATAGCGCGTGCGTGTCTGTGAGAGAGAGACAGAGCGTGCGTTTCTGTGAGCGAGAGACACAGCGTGCGTGTCTGTGAGAGAGAGATAGAGCATGCGTGTCTGTGAGAGGGAGACAGAGCGTGCGTGTCTGTGAGAGAGAGACAGAACATGCATGTCTATGAGAGAGAGAGAGACAAAGAGCCTGCGTGTGTGTGTGAGAGAGAGAGAGTGTGCGTGTCTTTGAGAGAGAAATAGCACATGCGTGTCTGTGAGAGAGACACAGAGCGTGCGTGTCTTTGAGAGAGAGACAGAGCGTGCTTGTCTGTGAAAGAGAGACAAAGCGTGCGTGTCTGTGAGAGAAAGACAGAGCGTGCATGTCTGTGAGAGAGAGACACAGCGTGCGTGTCTGTGAGAGAGAGACGGAGCGTGCGTGTCTGTGAGAGAGAGACAGAGCGTGCATGTCGGTGAGATAGAGACTGAGCGTGCGTGCCTGTGAGAGAGATACAGAGCGTGCGTGTGTGTGAGAGAGACAAAATGAGCCTGCATGTGTGAGAGAGAGACAGACAGATCATGCGTATGTTTGAGAGACAGAGCATGCGCATGTGTGTGCGAGTGAGAGACAGACAGGGCGTGCCTTTCTTTGAGAGAGAAACTGAGCGTTCATGTATCTGTGTGAGAGAGAGAGAGACAGGGCGTGCATGTACATGTGTGAGAGAGAGAGAGGTAGAGCATGCCCGCATGTGAGAGAGAGAGAGACAGAGCGTGCATGTGTGTGAGACAGAGACATGGTGTGCCTGTCTGAGAAAGAGAGACTGAGCATGCGTGTCTGTGAGAGAGAGACAGAGCATGCGTGTCTTTGAGAGAGAGACTGTGCGTGCATGTCTGTGAGAGAGAAACGGACCGTGCGTGTCTGTGAAAGAGAGAGAGACAGAGCGTGCCTGTGTGTGATAGAGAGAGACAGAGCATGCCTGTGTGTGAGAGAGAAAGACAGATTGTGCCTGTGTGTGAGAGAGCGAGACAGAGCGTGCATGTGTGTGAGAGACAGACAGAACGTGCTTGTAAGTGAGAGAGAGACTGAGCGTGCATGTCTGTGAGAGAGAGACTGAGCGTGCGTGTCTGTGAGACAGAGACTGAGCGTGCGTGTCTGTGAGAGAGAGACTGATCGTGCGTGTCTGCGAGAGAGAGACAGAGCGTGCGTTTCTGTGTGAGAGAGACAGAGCGTGCATGTCTGTGAGAGAGAGAGAGACAGAGCGTGCGTGTGTGTGAGAGAGAGACAGAGCGTGCATGTCTGTGAGAGGGATAGAGACAGAGCATGCATGTATATGTATGAGACAGAGAGAGGTAGAGCATGCCCGCGTGTGAGAGAGACAGACAGAGCATGCGTATGTATGAGAGACAGAGCATGCGTGTGTCTGTGTGTGAGAGAGAGAGACAGAGCATGCCTGTCTGTGAGAGAGAGACAGAGCATGCATGTCGGTGAGAGAAGACAGAGCGTGCGTGTCTGTAAGAAAGGGAGTGACAGTGTGTGCGTGTGTGAGACAGAGAGAGACAGAGCATCCGTATGTGTGAGAGACAGAGCTTGCGTGTCTGTGTGTGTGAGAGAGAGAGACAGACCGTGCCTCTCTGTGAGAGAGAGACAGAGCATGCGTGTCTGTGAGAGAGAGACAGAGCATGCGTGTCTGTGAGAGAGAGAGACAGAACGTGCGTGTGTGTGAGAGAGAGAGAGACAGAGTGTGCGTGTGTGTGAGAGAGAGACAGAGCGTGCGTGTCTGTGAGAGAGAGAGACAGAGCGTGCATGTGTGTGAGAGAGAGACAGAGCGTGCGTTTCTGTGAGAGAGAGATAACGCGTGCGTGTCTGTGAGAGAGAGACATTGTATGCCTGTCCTCGAGAAAGAGACTGAACATGCGTGTCTGTGAGAGATAGACTGAGCGTGCCTGTCTGTGAGAGAGAGACTGAGCATGCGTGTCTGTGAGAGAGAGAGAGAGCGTGCGTGTCTGTGAAAGAGAGAGAGTCAGAGCGTGCGTGTCTGTGAGAGAGAGATAGTGCTTGCGGGTCTGTGAGAGTGAAATTCAGAGCGTGCGTGTCTGTGAGAGAGAGACAGAGTGTGCGTGTCTATGAGAGAGAGAGAGACAAAGAGCCTGCGTGTGTGTGTGAGAGAGAGAGAGCGCACGTGTCTGTGAGAGAGAGATAGAGCGTGCGTGTCTGCGAGAGAGAAACAGAGCGTGTGCTTCTGTGAGAGAGAGACAGAGCGTGCGTGTCTGTGAGAGAGTGACAGAACATGCGTGTCTGTGAGAGAGAGACAGAGCGTGCTTGTCTGTGAGAGAGAGAAAGAGCGTGCACGTCGGTGAGAGAGAGACTGAGCGTGCGTGTCTGTGAGAGAGAGACACAGCGTGCGTGTCTGTGAGAGAGAGAGACAGAGCGTGCATGTGTGTGAGAGAGAGAGAGACAGAGCGTGCGTGTGTGTGAGAGAGAGACAGAGCGTGCGTGTCTGTGAGAGAGAGAGAGACAGAGCGTGCGTGTGTGTGAGAGAGAGACAGAGCGTGCGTGTCTGTGAGAGAGTGACAGAACATGCGTGTCTGTGAGAGAGAGACAGAGCGTGCTTGTCTGTGAGAGAGAGAAAGAGCGTGCACGTCGGTGAGAGAGAGACTGAGCATGTGTGTCTGCGAGAGAGAGACACAGCGTGCGTGTCTGTGAGAGAGAGAGACAGAGCGTGCATGTGTGTGAGAGAGAGAGAGACAGAGCGTGCGTGTGTGTGAGAGAGAGACAGAGCGTGCGTGTCTGTGAGAGAGAGAGAGACAGAGCGTGCGTGTGTGTGAGAGAGAGACAGAGCGTGCATGTCTGTGAGAGAGAGAGAGACAGAGCGTGCGTGTCTGTGAGAGGGAGACAGAGTGTGCGTGTCTGTGAGAGAGAGACAGAGCGTGCGTGTCAGTGAGAGAGACAGAGCATGCGTGTCTGTGAGAGAGAGAGTGACAGAGCGTGCGTGTGTGTGTGTAAGAGAGAGACAGAGAGAGCATGTGAATGTATGATAGACAGAGCATGCTTGTTTGTGTTTGTGAGAGAGAGAGACAGAGCATGCCTGTGTGTGATAGAGAGAGACAGAGCATGCCTGCCTGTGAGAGAGAGAGACAGATCGTGCCTGAGTATGAGAGAGCGAGACAGAGCGTGCATGTGTGTGAGAGTCAGACAGAAAATGCATGTATGTGAGAGAGAGACTGAGCATGCGTGTCTGTGAGAGAGAGACTGAGCATGCATGTCTATGCGAGAGAGACTGAGCGTGCGTGTCTGCGAGAGAGAGACTGAGCATGCGTGTCTGCGAGAGAGAGACTGAGCGTGCGTGTCTGTGAGAGAGAGACAGAGCGTGTGTGTCTGTGAGAGAGAGAGAGACAGAGCGTGCGTGTCTGTGAGAGAGAGATAATGCATGTGTGTCTGTGAGAGAGAGACAGAGCGTGCGTGTCTGTGAGAGAGAGAGACAGCGTACGTGTCTGTGAGAGAGAGAGACGGAGCGTGCGTGTCTGTGAGAGAGAGACAGAGCGTGCATGTCTGTGAGAGAGAGACAGAGCGTGCATGTCTGTGAGAGAGAGACAGAGCGTGTGAGTCTGTGAGAGAGAGATAGAGCCTGCGTGTCTGTGAGAGAGACACAGACCATGCGTGTTTGTGAGAGAGACAGACAGTTTACAGTTTACAGACAGAACATGCAAGTAAGTGAGAGAGAGACTGAGCGTGCGTTTCTGTGAGAGAGAGACTGATTGTGCGTGTCTGTGAGAGAGAGACTGAGCGTACGTGTCTGCGAGAGAGAGACAAAGCTTGCGTGCCTGTCAGAGAGAGACAGAGCGTGCATGTCTGTGAGAGAGAGAGAGACAGAGCGTGCGTGTGTGTGAGAGAGAGACAGAGCGTGCATGTCTGTGAGAGAGAGATAGCGCGTGCGTGTCTGTGAGAGAGAGACAGAGCGTGCGTTTCTGTGAGCGAGAGACACAGCGTGCGTGTCTGTGAGAGAGAGATAGAGCATGCGTGTCTGTGAGAGGGAGACAGAGCGTGCGTGTCTGTGAGAGAGAGACAGAACATGCATGTCTATGAGAGAGAGAGAGACAAAGAGCCTGCGTGTGTGTGTGAGAGAGAGAGAGTGTGCGTGTCTTTGAGAGAGAAATAGCACATGCGTGTCTGTGAGAGAGACACAGAGCGTGCGTGTCTTTGAGAGAGAGACTGAGCGTGCGTATCTGTGAGAGAGAGACTGAGCGTGCGTGTCTGCAAGAGAGAGACAGAGCGTGCTTGTCTGTGAAAGAGAGACAAAGCGTGCGTGTCTGTGAGAGAAAGACAGAGCGTGCATGTCTGTGAGAGAGAGACACAGCGTGCGTGTCTGTGAGAGAGAGACGGAGCGTGCGTGTCTGTGAGAGAGAGACAGAGCGTGCATGTCGGTGAGATAGAGACTGAGCGTGCGTGCCTGTGAGAGAGATACAGAGCGTGCGTGTGTGTGAGAGAGACAAAATGAGCCTGCATGTGTGAGAGAGAGACAGACAGATCATGCGTATGTTTGAGAGACAGAGCATGCGCATGTGTGTGCGAGTGAGAGACAGACAGGGCGTGCCTTTCTTTGAGAGAGAAACTGAGCGTTCATGTATCTGTGTGAGAGAGAGAGAGACAGGGCGTGCATGTACATGTGTGAGAGAGAGAGAGGTAGAGCATGCCCGCATGTGAGAGAGAGAGAGACAGAGCGTGCATGTGTGTGAGACAGAGACATGGTGTGCCTGTCTGAGAAAGAGAGACTGAGCATGCGTGTCTGTGAGAGAGAGACAGAGCATGCGTGTCTTTGAGAGAGAGACTGTGCGTGCATGTCTGTGAGAGAGAAACGGAGCGTGCGTGTCTGTGAAAGAGAGAGAGACAGAGCGTGCCTGTGTGTGATAGAGAGAGACAGAGCATGCCTGTGTGTGAGAGAGAAAGACAGATTGTGCCTGTGTGTGAGAGAGCGAGACAGAGCGTGCATGTGTGTGAGAGACAGACAGAACGTGCTTGTAAGTGAGAGAGAGACTGAGCGTTCATGTCTGTGAGAGAGAGACTGAGCGTGCGTGTCTGTGAGACAGAGACTGAGCGTGCGTGTCTGTGAGAGAGAGACTGATCGTGCGTGTCTGCGAGAGAGAGACAGAGCGTGCGTTTCTGTGTGAGAGAGACAGAGTGTGCATGTCTGTGAGAGAGAGAGAGACAGAGCGTGCGTGTGTGTGAGAGAGAGACAGAGCGTGCATGTCTGTGAGAGGGATAGAGACAGAGCATGCATGTATATGTATGAGACAGAGAGAGGTAGAGCATGCCCGCGTGTGAGAGAGACAGACAGAGCATGCGTATGTATGAGAGACAGAGCATGCGTGTGTCTGTGTGTGAGAGAGAGAGACAGAGCATGCCTGTCTGTGAGAGAGAGACAGAGCATGCATGTCGGTGAGAGAAGACAGAGCGTGCGTGTCTGTAAGAAAGGGAGTGACAGTGTGTGCGTGTGTGAGACAGAGAGAGACAGAGCATCCGTATGTGTGAGAGACAGAGCTTGCGTGTCTGTGTGTGTGAGAGAGAGAGACAGACCGTGCCTCTCTGTGAGAGAGAGACAGAGCATGCGTGTCTGTGAGAGAGAGACAGAGCATGCGTGTCTGTGAGAGAGAGAGACAGAACGTGCGTGTGTGTGAGAGAGAGAGAGACAGAGTGTGCGTGTGTGTGAGAGAGAGACAGAGCGTGCGTGTCTGTGAGAGAGAGAGACAGAGCGTGCATGTGTGTGAGAGAGAGACAGAGCGTGCGTTTCTGTGAGAGAGAGATAACGCGTGCGTGTCTGTGAGAGAGAGACATTGTATGCCTGTCCTCGAGAAAGAGACTGAACATGCGTGTCTGTGAGAGATAGACTGAGCGTGCCTGTCTGTGAGAGAGAGACTGAGCATGCGTGTCTGTGAGAGAGAGAGAGAGCGTGTGTGTCTGTGAAAGAGAGAGAGTCAGAGCGTGCGTGTCTGTGAGAGAGAGATAGTGCTTGCGGGTCTGTGAGAGTGAAATTCAGAGCGTGCGTGTCTGTGAGAGAGAGACAGAGTGTGCGTGTCTATGAGAGAGAGAGAGACAAAGAGCCTGCGTGTGTGTGAGAGAGAGAGAGAGCGCACGTGTCTGTGAGAGAGAGATAGAGCGTGCGTGTCTGCGAGAGAGAAACAGAGCGTGTGCTTCTGTGAGAGAGAGACAGAGCGTGCGTGTCTGTGAGAGAGTGACAGAACATGCGTGTCTGTGAGAGAGAGACAGAGCGTGCTTGTCTGTGAGAGAGAGAAAGAGCGTGCACGTCGGTGAGAGAGAGACTGAGCGTGCGTGTCTGTGAGAGAGAGACACAGCGTGCGTGTCTGTGAGAGAGAGAGACAGAGCGTGCATGTGTGTGAGAGAGAGAGAGACAGAGCGTGCGTGTGTGTGAGAGAGAGACAGAGCGTGCGTGTCTGTGAGAGAGAGAGAGACAGAGCGTGCGTGTGTGTGAAAGAGAGACAGAGCGTGCGTGTCTGTGAGAGAGTGACAGAACATGCGTGTCTGTGAGAGAGAGACAGCGTGCTTGTCTGTGAGAGAGAGAAAGAGCGTGCACGTCGGTGAGAGAGAGACTGAGCGTGTGTGTCTGCGAGAGAGAGACACAGCGTGCGTGTCTGTGAGAGAGAGAGACAGAGCGTGCATGTGTGTGAGAGAGAGAGAGACAGAGCGTGCGTGTGTGTGAGAGAGAGACAGAGCGTGCGTGTCTGTGAGAGAGAGAGAGACAGAGCGTGCGTGTGTGTGAGAGAGAGACAGAGCGTGCATGTCTGTGAGAGAGAGAGAGACAGAGCGTGCGTGTCTGTGAGAGAGAGACAGAGTGTGCGTGTCTGTGAGAGAGAGACAGAGCGTGCGTGTCAGTGAGAGAGACAGAGCATGCGTGTCTGTGAGAGAGAGAGTGACAGAGCGTGCGTGTGTGTGTGTAAGAGAGAGACAGAGAGAGCATGCGAATGTATGATAGACAGAGCATGCTTGTTTGTGTTTGTGAGAGAGAGAGACAGAGCATGCCTGTGTGTGATAGAGAGAGACAGAGCATGCCTGCCTGTGAGAGAGAGAGACAGATCGTGCCTGAGTATGAGAGAGCGAGACAGAGCGTGCATGTGTGCGAGAGTCAGACAGAAAATGCATGTATGTGAGAGAGAGACTGAGCATGCGTGTCTGTGAGAGAGAGACTGAGCATGCATGTCTATGCGAAAGAGACTGAGCGTGCGTGTCTGCGAGAGAGAGACTGAGCATGCGTGTCTGCAAGAGAGAGACTGAGCGTGCGTGTCTGTGAGAGAGAGACAGAGCGTGCGTGTCTGTGAGAGAGAGAGAGACAGAGCGTGCGTGTCTGTGAGAGAGAGATAATGCATGTGTGTCTGTGAGAGAGAGACAGAGCGTGCGTGTCTGTGAGAGAGAGAGACAGCGTACGTGTCTGTGAGAGAGAGAGACGGAGCGTGCGTGTCTGTGAGAGAGAGACAGAGCGTGCATGTGTGTGAGAGAAACAAAGTGAGCCTTCGTGTGTGAGAGAGAGAGACAGACAGATCCTGCGTATGTATGAGAGACAGAGCATACGCGTGTGTGTGCGTGTCAGAGACAGACAGGGCGTGCCTTTCTGTGAGAGAGAAACTGAGCGTGCGTATATCTGTGTGTGAGGGATAGAGACAGAGCATGCATGTATATGTATGAGACAGAGAGAGGTAGAGCATGCCCGCGTGTGAGAGAGACAGACAGAGCATTCGTATGTATGAGAGACAGAGCATGCGTGTGTGTGTGGGTGAGAGAGAGAGACAGAGCGTGTTGTCTGTGAGAGAGAGACAGAGCATGCATGTCGGTGAGAGAAGACAGAGCGTGCGTGTCTGTGAGAAAGGGAGTGTGTGAGAGTGTGTGTGAGAGAGCGAGACAGAGCGTGCATGTGAATGAGAGTCAGACAGAACGTGCATGTCTGTGAGAGAGAGACTGAGAGTGCATGTCTGTGAGAGAGAGACTCAGCGTGCATGTCTGTAAGAGAGAAACTGAGCTTGTGTGTCTTTGAGAGAGAGACTGAGCATGCCGTTCTGTGAGAGAGAGACTGAGCGTGCGTGTCAGCGAGAGAGAGACAGAGCGTGCTTGTCTGTGAGAGAGAGACAGAGCATGCATATCGGTGAGAGAAGACAGAGCGTGCGTGTCGGTGAGAAAGGTAGTGACAGTGTGTGCGTGTGTCAGACAGAGACGGACAGAGCATGCGTATGTTTGAGAGACAGAGCTTGCGCGTCTGTGTGTGTGAGAGAGCAAGACAGACCGTGCCTGTCTGTGAGAAGAAGATAGAGCATGCGTGTCTGTGAGAGAGAGACAGAGCGTGCGTGTCTGTGAGAGAGAGACAGAGCATGTGTGTCTATGAGAGAGAGAGAGACAGAGAGCCTGCGTGTGTGTGAGAGAGAGAAAGAGTGTGCGTGTCTGTGAGAGAGTGATAGCACGTGCGTGTCTGTGAGAGAGACACAGAGCGTGCGTGTCTTTGAGAGAGAGACTGAGCGTGCGTGTCTGTGAGAGAGAGACAGAGCGTGCGTGTCTGTGAGAGAGAGACAGAGCGTGCATGTCTGTGAGAGAGAGAGACAGAGCATGCGTGTCTGTGAGAAAGGGAGTGGCAGTGTGTGCGTGTAGAGGTAGAGCATGCCCGCGTGTGAGAGAGACAGACAGAGCATGTGTATGTATGAGAGACAGAGCATGTGCGTGTGTGTGTGTGAGAGAGAGAGACAGAGCATGGCTGTCTGTGAGAGAGAGACAGAGCATGCATGTCGGTGAGAGAAGACAGAGCGTGCGTGTCTATGAGAGAGAGAGAGACAAAGAGCCAGCGTGTGTGTGAGAGAGAGAAAAAGCGTGCGTGTCAGTGAGAGAGTGACAGAGCATGCATGTCAGTGAGAGAGCGACAGAGCGTGCATGTCTGTGAGAGAGAGACAGAGCGTGCACGTCGGTGAGAGAGAGACAGAGCGTGCATGTCTGTGTGAGAGAGTGACAGAGCGTGCATGCGTGTGTGTGAGAGAGAGACAGACAGAGCATGCGTATGTATGAGAGACAGAGCATGCACGTGTGTGTGTTTGTGTGAGAGACAGACAGGGCGTCGCTTTCTGTGAGAGAGAAACTGAGCGTGCGTGTATCTGTGTGAGAGAGAGAGAGACAGGGCGTGCATGTATATGCGTGAGAGAGAGAGAGTTAAAGAATGCCCGCGTGTGAGAGAGAGAGACAGAGACTGCGTTTGTGAGAGAGAGACAGACAGCGCATGAGTATGTATGATAGACAGAGCATGCGCGTGTGTGTGTGAGAGAGAGAGACAGAACATGCCTGTATGTGAGAGAGAGAGACAGAGCGTGCTTGTATGTGAGA
This sequence comes from Carcharodon carcharias, assembly GCF_017639515.1. Lineage (NCBI taxonomy): Eukaryota > Metazoa > Chordata > Chondrichthyes > Lamniformes > Lamnidae > Carcharodon > Carcharodon carcharias. Next base: position 79,568,030 of record NC_054470.1, read on the forward strand.
GAGAGACAGAGCGTGCCTTTTTGTGAGAGAGAGACAGAGTGTGCATGTGTGTGAGAGAGAGACATGGTGTGCCTGTCTGAGAGAGAGAGACTGAGCGTGCGTGTCTGTGAGAGAGTGACTGAGCATGCGTTTCTGTGAGAGAGAGACTGTGCGTGCATGTCTGTGAGAGAGAAACAGAGCATGCGAGTCTGTGAAAGAGAGAGAGACAGAGCGTGCACGTCAGTGAGAGAGAGGCAGAGCGTGCATGTCTTTGTGAGAGAGAGTGACAGAGCGTGCATGTGTGTGTGTGTGAGAGAGACAGACAGAGCATGCGTATGTATGAGAGACAGAGCATGCGCGTGTGTGTGTATGAGAGAGAGAGACAGAGCGTGCCTGTGTGTGATAGAGAGACAAAGGGTGTGCCTGTGTGTGAGAGAGAGAGACAGATCATGTCTGTGTGTGAGAGAGCGAGACAGAGCGTGCATGTGTGTGAGAGTCAGACAGAACGTGCACGTATGTGAGAGAGAGACTGAGCGTGCGTGTCTGTGAGAGAGAGACTGAGCGTGCATGTCTGCGAGGGAGAGACAGCGAGTGCATGTCTGTGAGAGAGAGACAAAGCGTGCATGTCTGTGAGAGAGAGAGAGACAGAGCGTGCATGTCGGTGAGAGAGAAACTGAGCATGCATGCCTGTGAGAGAGATACAGAGCGTGCATGTGTGTGAGAGAGACAAAGCGAGCCTGCGTGTGTGAGAGAGAGACAGACAGATCCTGCGTATGTATGAGAGACAGAGCATACGTGTGTGTGTGCGTGTCAGAGACAGACAGGGCGTGCCTTTCTGTGAGAGAGAAACTGAGCGTGCATATATCTGTGTGAGAGTGAGAGAGACAGAGCATGCATGTATATGTATGAGACAGAGAGAGGTAGAGCATGCCCGCGTGTGAGAGAGACAGACAGGGCATGCGTATGTATGAGAGACAGAGCATTCGTATGTGTGTGTGTGAGAGAGAGAGACAGAGCGTGCCTGTCGGTGAGAGAAGACAGAGCGTGCGTGTCTGTGAGAAAGGGAGTGATAGTGTGTGCGTGTGTGAGACAGAGACAGACAGAGCATGCATATGTATGAGACAGAGCTTGCGCGTCTGTGTGTGTGAGAGAGAGAGACAGACCGTGCCTGTCTGTGAGAGAGAGACAGAGCATGTGTGTCTGTGAGAGAGAATAGAGCGTGCGTGTCTGTGACAGAGAGACAGAGCATGCATGTCTATGAGAGAGAGAGAGACAAAGAGCCTGCGTGTGTGTGAGAGAGAGAGAGCAAGTGTGTGTGTGTGAGAGAGACAAAGTGAGCCTGCGAGTGTGAAAGAGAGACAGACAGATCTTGCGTATGTATGAGAGACTGAGCATGAGCGTGTGTGTGCGTGTGAGAGACAGACAGGGTGTGCCTTTTTGTGAGAGAGAAACTGAGCATGCATATATCTGTGTGAGAGTGAGAGAGACAGAGCGTGCATGTATATGTGTGAGAGAGAGAGAGGTAGAGCATGCCCGCGTGTGAGAGAGACAGACAGAGCATTTGTATGTATGAGAGACAGAGCATGCGCGGGTGTGTGTGTGAGAGAGAGAGACAGAGCATGCCTGTCTGTGAGAGAGAGAGAGAGCATGCATGTCGGTGAGAGAAGACAGAGCTTGTGTGTCTGTGGGAAAGGGAGTGACAGTGTGTGCGTGTGTTTGTGTGTGAGACAGAGACAGACCGAGCATGCGTATGTATGAGAGACAGAGCTTGCGCATCTGTGTGTGTGAGAGAGAGAGACAGAGCGTGCCTGTCTGTGAGAGAGAGACAAAGCATGCGTGTCTGTGAGAAAGAATAGAGCGTGCGTTTCTGTGACAGAGAGACAGAGCGTGCGTGTCTATGAGAGAGAGAGAGACAAAGAGCCTGCGTGTGTGTGAGAGAGAGAGAGCGTGCGTGTCTGTGAGAGAGAGATAGCGCGTGCGTGTCTGTGAGAGAGAGACAGGGCGTGCGTGCCTGTGAGATAGAGACAGAGCGTGCACGTCGGTGAGAGAGAGACAGAGTGTGCCTGTCTGTGTGAGAGAAAGTGACAGAGCTTGCATGTGTGCGTGTGAGAGAGAGACAGACAGAGCATGAGTATGTATGAGAGACAGAGCATGCGCATCTGTGTGTGAGAGAGTGAGACAGAGCGTGCCTGTGTGTGACAGAGAGAGACAGAGCGTGCCTGTGTGTGAGAGACCGAGAGACAGAGCGTGCATGTGTGTGAGAGACAGACAGGGCATGCATGTCTGTGAGAGAGAGACTGAGCATGCATGTCTGTGAGAGAGAGACAGGGCGTGCGTTTCTGTGAGAGAGAGAGACCAGAGCGTGTGTGTGTGTGGTTTAGAGAGAGACAGAGCCTGCGTGTGTGTGTGAGAGAGAGACAGTGCATGCTTGTGTTTTTGTGAGAGTGAGACAGAGCGTGCGTGCTTATGTGTGAGAGTGAGAGAGACAGAGCATGTCCACGTGTGTGAGAGAGAGACAGTGCGTGCTTTTGTGTGAGAGAGACAAAGTCAGCCTGCTTGTGGGAGAGAGAGACCGGCAGAGCATTCGTATGTATGAGACACAGAGCATGCGCGTGTGTGTGTGGGAGAGGGACAGAGCCTGCGTGTGAGTGTGTGAGTGAGAAAGAGCGTGCTTGTGTGTTTGTGAGAGAGAGACAGAGCCCGCGTGTGTGTGTGTGGGAGAGAGAGACAAAGTGTGCCTGTCTGTGAGAGAGGGAGACAGAGCATGCATGTGTGTGAGCGACAGAAAGGGCGTGCCTGTCTGTGAGAGAGCGACTGAGCATGTGTGTCTGTGAGAGAGAGACAGAGCGGCGTGTCTGTGAGAGAGAGCGACAGCGCGTGCGTGTCTGTGAGAGAGAGACTGAGTGTGCGTGTCTGTGAGAGACAGACCGAGCGTGTGTGTCTGTGAGAGAGAGATAGCGCATGCGTGTCTGTGAGAGAGAGACAGAGCGTGTGTGTCTGTGAGAGAGAGACAGAGCATGCGTGTTTGTGAGAGAGAGACAGAGCGTGCATGTCGGTGAGAGAGAGACTGAGCGTGCGTGCCTGTGAGAGAGATACAGACCGTGCTTGTGAGTGGGAGAGACAAAGTGAGTCTGTGTGTGAGAGAGAGAGACAGACAGAGCATGTGTATGTACGAGACACAGAGCATGTGCATGTGTTTGTGTGTGAGAGACAGAGCGGGCGTCCCATTCTGTGAGAGAGAAACTGAGCGTGCATGTATCTGTGTGAGAGAGAGAGAGAAAGTGCGTGCATGTATATGTGTGAGAGAGAGAGAGGTAGAGCATGCCCGCATGTGAGAGAAAGAGAGACAGAGCCTGTGTTTGTGAGAGAGAGACAGAAAGAGCATGCGTATGTATGATAGACAGAGCATGCGCGAGTGTGTGTGTGAGAGAGAGAGACAGAACATGCCTGTATGTGAGAGAGAGACAGAGCTTGCCTTTGTGTGTGAGAGAGAGACATGCTGTGCCCGTCTGAGAGAGAGAGAGACTGAGCATGCGTGTCTGTGAGAGAGAGACTGAGCGTGCGTGTCTGTGAGAGAGAGACTGAACATGCGTGTCTGTGAGAGAGAGAGAGAGCTTGTGTGTCAGTGAAAGAGAGAGAGACAGAGCGTGCGTGTCTGTGAGAGAGAGACAGAGCGGCGTGTCTGTGAGAGAGAGCGACAGCGCGTGCGTGTCTGTGAGAGAGAGACTGAGTGTGCGTGTCTGTGAGAGACAGACCGAGCGTGTGTGTCTGTGAGAGAGAGATAGCGCATGCATGTCTGTGAGAGAGAGACAGAGCGTGTGTGTCTGTGAGAGAGAGACAGAGCATGCGTGTTTGTGAGAGAGAGACAGAGCGTGCATGTCGGTGAGAGAGAGACTGAGCGTGCGTGCCTGTGAGAGAGATACAGACCGTGCTTGTGAGTGGGAGAGACAAAGTGAGTCTGTGTGTGAGAGAGAGAGACAGACAGAGCATGTGTATGTACGAGACACAGAGCATGTGCATGTGTTTGTGTGTGAGAGACAGAGCGGGCGTCCCATTCTGTGAGAGAGAAACTGAGCGTGCAAGTATCTGTGTGAGAGAGAGAGAGAAAGTGCGTGCATGTATATGTGTGAGAGAGAGAGAGGTAGAGCATGCCCGCATGTGAGAGAAAGAGAGACAGAGCCTGTGTTTGTGAGAGAGAGACAGAAAGAGCATGCGTATGTATGATAGACAGAGCATGCGCGAGTGTGTGTGTGAGAGAGAGAGACAGAACATGCCTGTATGTGAGAGAGAGACAGAGCTTGCCTTTGTGTGTGAGAGAGAGACATGCTGTGCCCGTCTGAGAGAGAGAGAGACTGAGCATGCGTGTCTGTGAGAGAGAGACTGAGCGTGCGTGTCTGTGAGAGAGAGACTGAACATGCGTGTCTGTGAGAGAGAGAGAGAGCTTGTGTGTCAGTGAAAGAGAGAGAGACAGAGCGTGCGTGTCTGTGAGAGAGAGACAGAGCGGCGTGTCTGTGAGAGAGAGCGACAGCGCGTGCGTGTCTGTGAGAGAGAGACTGAGTGTGCGTGTCTGTGAGAGACAGACCGAGCGTGTGTGTCTGTGAGAGAGAGATAGCGCATGCATGTCTGTGAGAGAGAGACAGAGCGTGTGTGTCTGTGAGAGAGAGACAGAGCGTGCGTGTCTGTGAGAGAGAGACAGAGTGTGCGTGTCTGTGAGAGAGAGACAGAGCGTGTGTGTCAGTGAGAGAAACAGAGCATGCGTGTCTGTGAGAGAGAGAGTGACAGAGCATGCGTGTGTGTGTGTGAGAGAGAGACAGACAGAGCAAGCGTATGTATGAGAGACAGAGCATGCGTTTGTGTGTTTGTGAGAGAGAGAGAGACAGAGCATGCCTGTGCGTGATAGAGAGAGACAGAGCGTGCCTGTGTGTGAGGGAGCGAGACAGAGCGTGCATGTGTGTGAGAGTCAGACAGAACATGCATGTATGTGAGAGAGAGACTGAGCATGCATGTCTGTGAGAGAGAGACTGAGCGTGCGTGTCTGCGAGAGAGAGACTGAGCGTGCGTGTCTGCGAGAGAGAGACTGAGCGTGCGTGTCTGCGAGAGAGAGACTGAGCGTGCGTGTCTGTGAGAGAGAGACAGAGCGTGCGTGTCTGTGAGAGAGAGAGAGACAGAGCGTGCGTGTGTGTGAGAGAGAGACAGAACGTGCGTGGCTGTGAGAGAGAGATAAGGCGTGCGTGTCTGTAAGAGAGAGACAGAGCATGCGTGTCTGTGAGAGAGAGAGAGACAGCGTGCGTGTCTGTGAGAGAGAGACGGAGCGTGCGTGTCTGTGAGAGAGAGACAGAGCGTGCATGTGGGTGAGAGAGAGACTGAGCATGCATGCCTGTGAGAGAGATACAGAGCGTGCATGTGTGTGAGAGAGACAAAATGAGCCTGCGTGTGTGAGAGAGAGACAGACAGATCCTGCGTATGTATGAGAGACAGAGCATACGCGTGTGTGTGCGTGTCAGAGACAGATAGGGCGTGCCTTTCTGTGAGAGAGAAACTGAGCGTGCGTATATCTGTGTGAGAAGGATAGAGACAGAGCATGCGTGTATATGTATGAGACAGAGAGAGGTAGAGCATGCCCGCGTGTGAGAGAGACAGACAGGGCATGCGTATGTATGAGAGACAGAGCATGCGTGTGTGTGTGTGTGAGAGAGAGAGAGACAGAGCGTGCCTGTCTGTGAGAGAGAGACAGAGCATGCATGTCGGTGAGAGAAGACAGAGCGTGCGTGTCTGTGAGAAAGGGAGTGACAGTGTGTGCGTGTGTGAGACAGAGACAGACAGAGCATGCGTATGTATGAGAGACAGAGATTGCGCGTCTGTGTGTGTGAGAGAGAGAGACAGACCGTGCCTGTCTGTGAGAGAGAGACAGAGCATGCGTGTCTGTGAGAGAGAGACAGAGCGTGCGTGTCTGTGAGAGAGAGACAGAGCGTGTGTCTGTGTGTGAGAGAGACAAAGTGAGCCTGCGTGTGTGAGAGAGAGACAGACAGATCATGCGTATGTTTGAGAGACTGAGCATGAGCGTGTGTGTGCGTGTGAGAGACAGACAGGGCGTGCCTTTTTGTGAGAGAGAAACTGAGCGTGCGTATATCTGTGTGAGAGTGAGAGAGACAGAGCGTGCATGTATATGTGTGAGAGAGAGAGGTAGAGCATGCCCGCGTGTGAGAGAGACGGACAGAGCATTTGTATGTATGAGAGACAGAGCATGCGCTTGTGTGTGTGTGTGAGAGAGAGACAGAGCATCCCTGTCTGTGAGAGAGAGAGTAAGCATGCATGTCGGTGAGAGAAGACAGAGCTTGTGTGTCTGTGAGAAAGGGAGTGACAGTGTGTGCGTGTGTGTGTGTGTGAGACAGAGACAGACCGAGCATGCATATGTATGAGAGACAGAGCTTGCGCATCTGTGTGTGTGAGAGAGAGAGACAGAGCGTGCCTGTCTGTGAGAGAGAGACAAAGCATGCGTGTCTGTGAGAGAGAATAGAGCGTGCGTGTCTGTGACAGAGGGACAGAGCGTACGTGTCTATGAGAGAGAGAGAGACAAAGAGCCTGCGTGTGTGTGAGAGAGAGAGAGAGTGTGCGTCTCTGTGAGAGAGAGATAGCGCGTGCGTGTCTGTGAGAGAGAGACAGGGCGTGCGTGCCTGTGAGATAGAGACAGAGCGTGCACGTCGGTGAGAGAGAGACAGAGTGTGCCTGTCTGTGTGAGAGAAAGTGACAGAGCGTGCATGTGTGTGTGTGAGAGAGAGACAGACAGAGCATGAGTATGTATGAGAAACAGAGCATGCGCGTCTGTGTGTGAGAGAGTGAGACAGAGCGTGCCTGTGTGTGACAGAGAGAGACAGAGCGTGCCTGTGTGTGAGAGACCGAGAGACAGAGCGTGCATGTGTGTGAGAGACAGACAGGGCGTGCATGTCTGTGAGAGAGAGACTGAGCATGCATGTCTGTGAGAGAGAGACAGGGCGTGCGTGTCTGTGAGAGAGAGAGACCAGAGCGTGCGTGTGTGTGGTTTAGAGAGAGACAGAGCCTGCGTGTGTGTGTGTGAGAGAGACAGAGCATGCTTGTGTCTTTGTGAGAGAGAGACAGAGCGTGCGTGTTTATGTGTGAGAGAGAGAGAGACAGAGCATGTCCGCGTGTGTGAGAGAGAGAGACAGTGCGTGCTTTTGTGTGAGAGAGACAAAGTCAGCCTGCGTGTGGGAGAGAGAGACCGGCAGAGCATGTGTATGTATGAGACACAGAGCATGCGCGTGTGTGTGTGTGGGAGAGAGAGACAAAGTGTGCCTGTCTGTGAGAGAGAGAGACAGAGCATGCATGTGTTTGAGCGACAGAAAGGGCATGCCTGTCTGTGAGAGAGTGACTGAGCATGCGTGTCTGTGAGAGAGAGACAGAGCGGCGTGTCTGTGAGAGAGAGCGACAGCGCGTGCGTGTCTGTGAGAGAGAGACTGAGTGTGCGTGTCTGTGAGAGACAGACCGAGCGTGTGTGTCTGTGAGAGAGAGATAGCACGTGCGTGTCTGTGAGAGAGAGCGACAGAGCGTGTGTGTCTGTGAGAGAGAGACAGAGCATGCGTGTTTGTGAGAGAGAGAGACAGAGCGTGCATGTTGGTGAGAGAGAGACTGAGCGTGCGTGTTTGTGAGAGAGAGAGACAGAGCGTGCATGTTGGTGAGAGAGAGACTGAGCGTGCGTGCGTGTGAGAGAGATACAGAGCGTGCTTGTGAGTGGGAGAGACAAAGTGAGCCTGTGTGTGTGAGAGAGAGACAGACAGAGCATGCGTATGTACGCGACACAGAGCATGTGCATGTGTTTGTGTGTGAGAGACAGACAGGGCGTCCCTTTCTGTGAGAGAGAAACTGAGCGTGCATGTATCTGTGTTAGAGAGAGAGAGAATTTGCATGCATGTATATGTGTGAGAGATAGAGAGGTAGAGCATGCCCGCATGTGAGAGAAAGAGAGACAGAGCCTGTGTTTGTGAGAGAGAGACAGAGAGAGCATGCGTATGTATGATAGACAGAGTATGCGCGATTGTGTGTGTGAGAGAGAGAGACAGAACATGCATGTATGTGAGAGAGAGACAGAGCTTGCCTTTGTGTGTGAGAGAGAGACTAGGTGTGCCTGTCTGAGAGAGAGAGAGACTGAGCATGCGTGTCTGTGAGAGAGAGACTGAGCGTGCGTGTCTGTGAGAGAGAGACTGAACATGCGTGTCTGTGAGAGAGAGAGAGAGCGTGCGTGGCTCTGAAAGAGAGACTGAGCGTGCATGTCTGTGAGAGAGAGACTGAACATGCGTGTCTGTGAGAGAGACAGAGAGCGTGCGAGGCTGTGAGGGAGAGACAGACCGTGCGTCTCTGTGAGATAGAGACTGAGCGTGCATGTCTGTGAGAGATAGACAGAGCGTGCATGTCTGTGAGAGAGAGACAGAGCGTGTCTGTCTGTGAGAGAGAGACAGAGCGTGCGTGTCTGTTAGAGAGTGACAGAGCATGCATGTCTGTGAGAGAGAGACAGAGCGTGCTTGTCTGTGAGAGAGAGAAAGAACGTGCACATCGGTGAGAGAGAGACAGAGCGTACATGTCTGTGTGAGAGAGAGTGGCAGAGCTTGCATGTGTGTGTGTGAGAGAGAGACAGACAGAGCATGCGTATGTATGAGAGACAGAGCATGCGCGTGTGTGTGTGTGAGAGAGAGAGACAGAGCGTGCCTGTGTGTGATAGAGAGAGACAGAGCGTGCCTGTGTGTGAGAGACAGAGACAGATCATGCCTGTGTGTGAGAGAGCGAGACAGAGCATGCATGTGTGTGAGAGCCAGACAGAACGTGCATGTATGTGAGAGAGAGACTGAGAGTGCGTGATTGTGAGAGAGAGACTCAGCGTGCGTGTCTGTGAGAGAGAAACTGAGCATGCGTGTCTTTGAGAGAGAGACTGAGCGTGCCTTTCTGTGAGAGAGAGACAAAGCGTGCATGTCTGTGAGAGAGAGATAACGCGTGTGTGTCTGTGAGAGAGCGACAGACCGTGCGTGTCTGTGAGAGAGAGACACAGCGTGCGTGTCTGTGAGAGAGAGACGGAGCATGCCTGTCTGTGTGAGAGAGACAGAGCATGCATATTGGTGAGAGAAGACAGAGCGTGCGTGTCTGTGAGAAAGGGAGTGACAGTGTGTGCGTGTGTGAGACAGAGACAGACAGAGCATGCGTATGTTTGAGCGACAAAGCTTGCGCGTCTTGTGTGTGAGAGAGTGAGACAGACCGTGCCTTTCTGTGAGATAGAGACAGAGCATGCGTGTCTGGGAGAGAGAGACAGAGCGTGCGTGTCTGTGAGAGAGAGACAGAGCATGAGTGTCTATGAGAGAGAGAGAGAGAAAGAGCCTGCGTGTGTGTGAGAGAGAGAGAGTGTGCGTGTCTGTAAGAGAGAGATAGCACATGCGTGTCTGTTAGAGAGACACAGAGCGTGCGTGTCTTTGAGAGAGAGACTGAGCTTGCGTGTCTGTGAGAGAGAGACTGAGCGTGTGTCTCTGCGAGAGAGAGACAGAGCGTGCTTCTCTGTGAAAGAGAGACAAAGCTTGCTTGTCTGTGAGATAGAGAGAGACAGAGCGTGCGTGTGTGTGAGAGAGAGACAGAGCGTGCATGTCTGTGAGAGAGAGATAACGCGTGTGTGTCTGTGAGAGAGCGACAGAGCGTGCGTGTCTGTGAGAGAGAGACGGAGCGTGCGTGTCTGTGAGAGAGAGACGGAGCATGCGTGTCTGTGAGAGAGAGACAGAGCGTGCATGTCGGTGAGATAGAGACTGAGCGTGCGTGCCTGTGAGAGAGATACAGAGCGTGCGTGTGTGTGAGAGAGAAAAAGTGAGCCTGCGTGTGTGAGAGAGAGAGAGACAGACAGATCATGCGTATGTATGAGAGACAGAGCATGCGCATGTGTGTGCGAGTGAGAGACAGACAGGGCGTGCCTTTCTGTGAGAGAGAAACTGAGCGTGCTTATATCTGTGTGAGAGTGAGAGAGACAGAGCGTGCATGTATATGTGTGAGAGAGAGAGAGGTAGAGCATGCCCGCGTGTGGTAGAGACAGACAGAGCATTTGTATGTATGAGAGACAGAGCATGCTCGTGTGTGTGTGTGAGAGAAAGAGACAGAGCATGCCTGTCTGTGAGAGAGAGAGTGAGCATGCAGGTCGGTGAGAGAAGACAGTGCGTGCGTGTCTGTGAGAAAGGGAGTGACAGTGTGTGCGTGTGTGTGTGTGAGACAGAGACAGACCGAGCATGCGTATGTATGAGAGACAGAGCTTGCGCGTCTGTGTGTGTGAGAGAGAGAGAGACAGAGCGTGCCTGTCTGTGAGAGAGAGACAGAACGTGCGTGTCTGTGAGAGAAGACAGAGCGTGCGTGTCTATGAGAGAGAGAGAGACAAAGAGCCAGCGTGTGTGTGAGAGAGAGAAAGAGCATGCGTGTCTGTGAGAGAGATACAGAGCGTGCGTGCCTGTGAGAGAGTGACAGAGCATGCGTTTCAGTGAGAGAGTGACACAGCGTGCATGTCTGTGAGAGAGAGACAGAGCGTGCACGTCGGTGAGAGAGAGACAGAGCGTACATGTCTTTGTGAGAGAGTGACAGAGCGTGCATGCGTGTGTGTGAGAGAGAGACAGACAGAGCATGCGTATGTATGAGAGACAGAGCATGCGCGTGTGTGTGTGTGTGTGAGAGACAGGCAGGGCGTCGCTTTCTGTGAGAGAGAATCTGAGCGTGCGTGTATCTGTGTGAGAGAGAGAGAGACAGGGCGTGCATGTATATGCATGAGAGAGAGAGGTAAAGAATGCCCGCGTGTGAGAGAGAGAGACAGAGACTGCGTTTGTGAGAGAGAAACAGACAGCGCATGCGTATGTATGATAGACAGAGCATGCGCGTGTGTGTGTGAGAGAGAGAGACAGAATATGCCTGTATGTGAGAGAGAGAGACATAGCGTGCCTGTACGTGAGAGAGAGACAGAGCATGCCTTTGTGTGAGAGAGAGAGACAGAGTGTGCATGTGTGTGAGAGAGAGACATGGTGTGCCTGTCTGAGAGAGAGAGACTGAGCGTGCGTGTCTGTGACATAGAGACTGAGCATGCGCTTCTGTGAGCGTGCATGTCTGTGAGAGAGAAACAGAGCGTGCGTGTCTGTGAAAGAGAGAGAGACAGAGCATGCACGTCAGTGAGAGTGAGGCAGAGCGTGCATGACTGTGTGAGAGAGAGTGACAGAGCGTGCATGTGTGTGCGTGTGAGAGAGACAGACAGAGCATGCGTATGTATGAGAGACAGAGCATGCGCGTGTGTGTGTGTATGAGAGAGAGAGACAGAGCGTGCCTGTGTGTGATAGAGAGAGACAGGGTAACCCTGTGTGTGAGAGAGAGAGACAGATCATGCCTGTGTGTGAGAGAGTGAGACAGAGCGTGCATGTGTGTGAGAGTCAGACAGAACGTGCATGTATGTGAGAGAGAAACTGAGCGTGCGTGTCTGTGAGAGAGAGACTGAGCGTTCATGTCTGTGAGAGAGAGAGAGACAGAGTGTGCGTGTGTGTGAGAGAGGGACACAGCATGCGTGCCTGTGAGACAGATACAGAGCTTGTGTGTGTGTGTGAGAGAGACATAGTGAGCCTGCGTGTGTGAGAGAGAGACAGACAGATCATGCGTATGTATGAGAGACAGAGCATGCGCGTGTGTGTGTGTGAGAGAGAGAGACAGAGCATGCCTGTCTGTGAGAGAGAGAGTGAGCATGCATGTCGGTGAGAGAAGACAGAGCGTGCATGTCTGTGAGAAAGGGAGTGACAGTGTGTGCGTGTGTGTGTGTGAGACAGAGACAGACCGAGCATGCGTATGTATGAGAGACAGAGCTTGCGCATCTGTATGTGAGAGAGAGAGAGACAGAGCGTGCCTGTCTGTGAGAGAGAGACAAAGCATGCGTGTCTGTGGGAGAGAATAGAACGTGCGTGTCTGTGACAGAGAGACAGAGCGTGCGTGTCTATGAGAGAGAGAGACAAAGAGCCTGCGTGTGTTTGAGAGAGAGAGAGAGCGTGCGTGTCTGTGAGAGAGAGATAGCGCGTGCATGTCTGTGAAAGAGAGACAGGGCGTGCGTGCCTGTGAGATAGAGACAGACCGTGCACGTCGGTGAGAGAGAGACAGACTGTGCCTGTCTGTGTGAGAGAAATTGACAGAGCGTGCATGTGTGTGTGTGAGAGAGAGACAAACAGAGCATGAGTATGTATGAGAGACAGAGCATGCGCGTCTGTGTGTGAGAGAGTGAGACAGAGCATGCCTGTGTGTGACAGACAGAGACAGAGCGTGTATGTCTGTGAGAGAGAGACTGAGCATGCATGTCTGTGAGAGAGAGACAGGGCGTGCGTGTCTGTGAGAGAGAGAGACCAGAGCGTGCGTGTGTGTGGTTTAGAGAGAGACAGAGCCTGCGTGTGTGTGTGTGAGAGAGACAGAGCGTGCTTGTGTCTTTGTAAGAGAGAGACAGAGCGTGCGTGTCTATGTGAGAGAGAGAGAGAGACAGAGCATGTTCGCGTGTGTGAGAGAGAGATACAGTGCGTGCTTTTGTGTGAAAGAGACAAAGTCAGCCTGCGTGTGGGAGAGAGAGAGACCGCCAGAGCATGCGTATGTATGAGACACAGAGCATGCGCGTGTGTGTGTGTGGGAGAGAGAGATAAAGTGTGCCTGTCTGTGAGAGAGGGAGACAGAGCATGCATGTGTGTGAGCGACAGAAAGGGCATGCCTGTCTGTGAGAGAGCAACTGAGCATGCGTGTCTGTGAGAGAGAGACAGAGCGGCGTGTCTGTGAGAAAGAGCGACAGCGCGTACGTGTCTGTGAGAGAGAGACTGAGTGTGCGTGTCTGTGAGAGACAGACCGAGCATGTGTGTCTGTGAGAGAGAGATAGCGCGTGCGTGTCTGTGAGAGAGAGACAGAGCGTGTGTGTCTGTGAGAGAGAGACAGAGCATGCGTTTTTGTGAGAGAGAGACAGAGCGTGCATGTCGGTGAGAGAGAGACTGAGCATGCGTGCCTGTGAGAGAGATACAGAGCGTGCTTGTGAGTGGGAGAGACAAAGTGAGCCTGTGTGTGAGAGAGAGAGACAGACAGAGCATGCATATGTACGAGACACAGAGCATGTGCATGTGTTTGTGTGTGAGAGACAGACAGGGCGTCCCTTTCTGTGAGAGAGAAACTGAGCGTGCATGTATCTGTGTGAGAGAGAGAGAGAAATTGCATGCATGTATATGTGTGAGAGAGAGAGAGGCTACAGCATGCCCGCATGTGAGAGAAAGAGAGACAGAGCCTGTGTTTGTGAGAGAGAGACAGAAAGAGCATGCGTATGTATGATAGACAGAGCATGCGCGAGTGTGTGTGTGAGAGAGAGGGACAGAACATGCCTGTATGTGAGTGAGAGACAGAGCTTGCCTTTGTGTGAGAAAGAGAGACAGAGCGTGCATGTGTGTGAGAGAGAGACATGGTGTGCCTGTCTGAGAGAGAGAGACTGAGCATGCGTGTCTTGAGAGAGAGACTGAGAGTGCGTGTCTGTGAGAGAGAGACTGAGCATGCGTGTCTGTGAGAGAGAGAGAGAGCGTGCGTGTCTGTGAGAGAGAGAGAGACAGAGCGTGCATGTCTGTGAGAGAGAGATATTGCTTACGGGTCTGTGAGAGTGAGATTCAGAGCGTGCGTGTCAGTGAGAGAGAGACAGAGTGTGCGTGTCTGTGAGAGAGAGACAGAGCGTGCATGTCAGTGAGAGAGACAGAGCATGCGTGTCTGTGAGAGAGAGAGTGACAGAGTGTGCGTGTGTGTGTGTGTGAGAGAGAGACAGACAGAGCATGCGTATGTATGAGAGACAGAGCATGCGTGTGTATGTTTGTGAGAGAGAGAGACAGAGCATGCCTGTGTTTGATAGAGAGAGACAGAGCGTGCCTGTGTGTGAGAGAGAGAGACAGATCGTGCCTGAGTGTGAGAGAGCGAGACAGAGCGTGCATGTGTGTGAGAGTCAGACAGAACATGCATGTATGTGAGAGAGAGACTGAGCATGAGTGTCTGTGAGAGAGAGACAGAGCGTGCGTGTCTGTGAGAGAGAGAGAGAGAGGGCGTGCGTGTGTGTGAGAGAGAGACAGAGCGTGCGTGTCTGTGAGAGAGAGATAACGCGTGCGTGTCTGTGAGAGAGAGACAGAGCGTGCGTGTCTGTAGAGAGAGAGACAGCGTGCGTGTCTGTGAGAGAGAGACGTAGCGTGCGTGTCTGTGAGAGAGAGACAGAGCGTGCATGTCTTTGTGAGAGAGTGACAGAGCGTGCATGCGTGTGTGTGAGAGAGAGACAGACAGAGCATGCGTATGTATGAGAGACAGAGCATGCGCGTGTGTGTGTGTGTGTGTGTGAGAGACAGACAGGGCATTGCTTTCTGTGAGAGAGAATCTGAGCGTGCGTATATCTGTGTGAGAGAGAGAGAGACAGGGCGTGCATGTATATGCATGAGAGAGAGAGAGGTAAAGAATGCCCGCGTGTGAGAGAGAGAGACAGAGACTGCGTTTGTGAGAGAGAGACAGACAGCGCATGCGTATGTATGATAGACAGAGCATGCGCGTGTGTGTGTGAGAGAGAGAGACAGAACATGCCTGTATGTGAGAGAGAGAGACATAGCGTGCCTGTACGTGAGAGAGAGACAGAGCGTGCCTTTGTGTGAGAGAGAGAGACAGAGTGTGCATGTGTGTGAGAGAGAGACATGGTGTGCCTGTCTGAGAGAGAGAGACTGAGCGTGCGTGTCTGTGACATAGAGACTGAGCATGCGCTTCTGTGAGAGAGAGACTGTGCGTGCATGTCTGTGAGAGAGAAACAGAGCGTGCGTGTCTGTGAAAGAGAGAGAGACAGAGCGTGCACGTCAGTGAGAGTGAGGCAGAGTGTGCATGTCTGTGTGAGAGAGAGTGACAGAGCGTGCATGTGTGTGCGTGAGAGAGAGACAGACAGAGCATGCGTATGTATGAGAGACAGAGCATGCGCGTGTGTGTGTATGAGAGAGAGAGACAGAGCGTCCCTGTGTGTGATAGAGAGAGACAGGGTAACCCTGTGTGTGAGAGAGAGAGACAGATCATGCCTGTGTGTGAGAGAGCGAGACAGAGCGTGCATGTGTGTGAGAGTCAGACAGAACGTGCATGTATGTGAGAGAGAAACTGAGCGTGCGTGTCTGTGAGAGAGAGACTGAGCGTGCGTGTCTGTGAGAGAGAGACTGAGCGTGCGTGTCTGTGAGAGAGAGACTGAGCGTTCATGTCTGTGAGAGAGAGAGAGACAGAGCGTGTGTGTGTGTGAGAGAGGGACACAGCATGCGTGCCTGTGAGACAGATACAGAGCTTGTGTGTGTGTGTGAGAGAGACATAGTGAGCCTGCGTGTGTGAGAGAGAGACAGACAGATCATGCGTATGTATGAGAGACAGAGCATGCGCGTGTGTGTGTGTGAGAGAGAGAGACAGAGCATGCCTGTCTGTGAGAGAGAGAGTGAGCATGCATGTCGGTGAGAGAAGACAGAGCGTGCATGTCTGTGAGAAAGGGAGTGACAGTGTGTGCGTGTGTGTGTGTGAGACAGAGACAGACCGAGCATGCGTATGTATGAGAGACAGAGCTTGCGCATCTGTGTGTGAGAGAGAGAGAGACAGAGCGTGCCTGTCTGTGAGAGAGAGACAAAGCATGCGTGTCTGTGAGAGAGAATAGAACGTGCGTGTCTGTGACAGAGAGACAGAGCGTGCGTGTCTATGAGAGAGAGAGACAAAGAGCCTGCGTGTGTGTGAGAGAGAGAGAGCGTGCGTGTCTGTGAGAGAGAGATAGCGCGTGCATGTCTGTGAAAGAGAGACAGGGCGTGCGTGCCTGTGAGATAGAGACAGACCGTGCACGTCGGTGAGAGAGAGACAGAGTGTGCCTGTCTGTGTGAGAGAAAGTGACAGAGCGTGCATGTGTGTGTGTGAGAGAGAGACAAACAGAGCATGAGTATGTATGAGAGACAGAGCATGCGCGTCTGTGTGTGAGAGAGTGAGACAGAGCGTGCCTGTGTGTGACAGACAGAGACAGAGCGTGTATGTCTGTGAGAGAGAGACTGAGCATGCATGTCTGTGAGAGAGAGACAGGGCGTGCGTGTCTGTGAGAGAGAGAGACCAGAGCGTGCGTGTGTGTGGTTTAGAGAGAGACAGAGCCTGCGTGTGTGTGTGTGAGAGAGACAGAGCGTGCTTGTGTCTTTGTAAGAGAGAGACAGAGCGTGCGTGTCTATGTGAGAGAGAGAGAGAGAGACAGAGCATGTCCGCGTGTGTGAGAGAGAGAGACAGTGCGTGCTTTTGTGTGAAAGAGACAAAGTCAGCCTGCGTGTGGGAGAGAGAGACCGGCAGAGCATGCGTATGTATGAGACACAGAGCATGCGCGTGTGTGTGTGTGGGAGAGAGAGATAAAGTGTGCCTGTCTGTGAGAGAGGGAGACAGAGCATGCATGTGTGTGTGTGACAGAAAGGGCATGCCTGTCTGTGAGAGAGCAACTGAGCATGCGTGTCTGTGAGAGAGAGACAGAGCGGCGTGTCTGTGAGAGAGAGCGACAGCGCGTACGTGTCTGTGAGAGAGAGACTGAGTGTGCGTGTCTGTGAGAGACAGACCGAGCATGTGTGTCTGTGAGAGAGAGATAGCGCGTGCGTGTCTGTGAGAGAGAGACAGAGCGTGTGTCTCTGTGAGAGAGAGACAGAGCATGCGTGTTTGTGAGAGAGAGACAGAGCGTGCATGTCGGTGAGAGAGAGACTGAGCATGCGTGCCTGTGAGAGAGATACAGAGCGTGCTTGTGAGTGGGAGAGACAAAGTGAGCCTGTGTGTGAGAGAGAGAGACAGACAGAGCATGCGTATGTACGAGACACAGAGCATGTGCATGTGTTTGTGTGTGAGAGACAGACAGGGCGTCCCTTTCTGTGAGAGAGAAAATGAGCGTGCATGTATCTGTGTGAGAGAGAGAGAGAAATTGCATGCATGTATATGTGTGAGAGAGAGAGAGGCTACAGCATGCCCGCATGTGAGAGAAAGAGAGACAGAGCCTGTGTTTGTGAGAGAGAGACAGAAAGAGCATGCGTATGTATGATAGACAGAGCATGCGCGAGTGTGTGTGTGAGAGAGAGAGACAGAACATGCCTGTATGTGAGAGAGAGACAGAGCTTGCCTTTGTGTGAGAGAGAGAGACAGAGCGTGCATGTGTGTGAGAGAGAGACATGGTGTGCCTGTCTGAGAGAGAGAGACTGAGCATGCGTGTCTTGAGAGAGAGGCTGAGCATGCGTGTCTGTGAGAGAGAGACTGAGCATGCGTGTCTGTGAGAGAGAGAGAGAGCATGCGTGTCTGTGAAAGAGAGAGAGACAGAGCGTGCATGTCTGTGAGAGAGAGATAGTGCTTGCGGGTCTGTGAGAGTGAGATTCAGAGCGTGCGTGTCTGTGAGAGAGAGACAGAGTGTGCGTGTCTGTGAGAGAGAGACAGAGCGTGCGTGTCAGTGAGAGAGACAGAGCATGCGTGTCTGTGAGAGAGAGAGTGACAGAGTGTGCGTGTGTGTGTGTGTGTGAGAGAGAGACAGACAGAGCATGCGTATGTATGAGAGACAGAGCTTGCGTGTGTGTGTTTGTGAGAGAGAGAGACAGAGCATGCCTGTGTTTGATAGAGAGAGACAGAGCGTGCCTGTGTGTGAGAGAGAGAGACAGATCGTGCCTGAGTGTGAGAGAGCGAGACAGAGCGTGCATGTGTGTGAGAGTCAGACAGAACATGCATGTATGTGAGAGAGAGACTGAGCATGAGTGTCTGTGAGAGAGAGACAGAGCGTGCGTGTCTGTGAGAGAGAGAGAGAGAGGGCGTGCGTGTGTGTGAGAGAGAGACAGAGCATGCGTGTCTGTGAGAGAGAGATAACGCGTGCGTGTCTGTGAGAGAGAGACAGAGCGTGCGTGTCTGTAGAGAGAGAGACAGCGTGCGTGTCTGTGAGAGAGAGACGTAGCGTGCGTGTCTGTGAGAGAGAGACAGAGCGTGCATGTCTTTGTGAGAGAGTGACAGAGCGTGCATGCGTGTGTGTGAGAGAGAGACAGACAGAGCATGCGTATGTATGAGAGACAGAGCATGCGCGTGTGAGTATGTGTGTGAGAGACAGACAGGGCGTCGCTTTCTGTGAGAGAGAATCTGAGCGTGCGTATATCTGTGTGAGAGAGAGAGAGACAGGGCGTGCATGTATATGCATGAGAGAGAGAGAGGTAAAGAATGCCCGCGTGTGAGAGAGAGAGACAGAGACTGCGTTTGTGAGAGAGAGACAGACAGCGCATGCGTATGTATGATAGACAGAGCATGCGCGTGTGTGTGTGAGAGAGAGAGACAGAACATGCCTGTATGTGAGAGAGAGAGACATAGCGTGCCTGTACGTGAGAGAGAGACAGAGCGTGCCTTTGTGTGAGAGAGAGAGACAGAGTGTGCATGTGTGTGAGAGAGAGACATGGTGTGCCTGTCTGAGAGAGAGAGACTGAGCGTGCGTGTCTGTGACATAGAGACTGAGCATGCGCTTCTGTGAGAGAGAGACTGTGCGTGCATGTCTGTGAGAGAGAAACAGAGCGTGCGTGTCTGTGAAAGAGAGAGAGACAGAGCGTGCACGTCAGTGAGAGTGAGGCAGAGCGTGCATGTCTGTGTGAGAGAGAGTGACAGAGCGTGCATGTGTGTGCGTGTGAGAGAGACAGACAGAGCATGCGTATGTATGAGAGACAGAGCATGCGCGTGTGTGTGTATGAGAGAGAGAGACAGAGCGTGCCTGTGTGTGATAGAGAGAGACAGGGTAACCCTGAGTGTGAGAGAGAGAGACAGATCGTGCCTGTGTGTGAGAGAGCGAGACAGAGCGTGCATGTGTGTGAGAGTCAGACAGAACGTGCATGTATGTGAGAGAGAAACTGAGCGTGCGTGTCTGTGAGAGAGAGACTGAGCGTGCGTGTCTGTGAGAGAGAGACTGAGCGTGCGTGTCTGTGAGAGAGAGACTGAGCGTTCATGTCTGTGAGAGAGAGAGAGACAGAGCGTGTGTGTGTGTGGGAGAGGGACACAGCATGCATGCCTGTGAGACAGATACAGAGCTTGTGTGTGTGTGTGAGAGAGACATAGTGAGCCTGCGTGTGTGAGAGAGAGACAGACAGATCATGCGTATGTATGAGAGACAGAGCATGCGCGTGTGTGTGTGTGAGAGAGAGAGACAGAGCATGCCTGTCTGTGAGAGAGAGAGTGAGCATGCATGTCGGTGAGAGAAGACAGAGCGTGCATGTCTGTGAGAAAGGGAGTGACAGTGTGTGCGTGTGTGTGTGTGAGACAGAGACAGACCGAGCATGCGTATGTATGAGAGACAGAGCTTGCGCATCTGTGTGTGAGAGAGAGAGAGACAGAGCGTGCCTGTCTGTGAGAGAGAGACAAAGCATGCGTGTCTGTGAGAGAGAATAGAACGTGCGTGTCTGTGACAGAGAGACAGAGCGTGCGTGTCTATGAGAGAGAGAGACAAAGAGCCTGCGTGTGTGTGAGAGAGAGAGAGCGTGCGTGTCTGTGAGAGAGAGATAGCGCGTGCATGTCTGTGAAAGAGAGACAGGGCGTGCGTGCCTGTGAGATAGAGACAGACCGTGCACGTCGTTGAGAGAGAGACAGAGTGTGCCTGTCTGTGTGAGAGAAAGTGACAGAGCGTGCATGTGTGTGTGTGAGAGAGAGACAAACAGAGCATGAGTATGTATGAGAGACAGAGCATGCGCGTCTGTGTGTGAGAGAGTGAGACAGAGCGTGCCTGTGTGTGACAGACAGAGACAGAGCGTGTATGTCTGTGAGAGAGAGACTGAGCATGCATGTCTGTGAGAGAGAGACAGGGCGTGCGTGTCTGTGAGAGAGAGAGACCAGAGCGTGCGTGTGTGTGGTTTAGAGAGAGACAGAGCCTGCGTGTGTGTGTGTGAGAGAGACAGAGCGTGCTTGTGTCTTTGTAAGAGAGAGACAGAGCGTGCGTGTCTATGTGAGAGAGAGAGAGAGAGACAGAGCATGTCCGCGTGTGTGAGAGAGAGAGACAGTGCGTGCTTTTGTGTGAAAGAGACAAAGTCAGCCTGCGTGTGGGAGAGAGAGAGACCGGCAGAGCATGCGTATGTATGAGACACAGAGCATGCGCGTGTGTGTGTGTGGGAGAGAGAGATAAAGTGTGCCTGTCTGTGAGAGAGGGAGACAGAGCATGCATGTGTGTGAGCGACAGAAAGGGCATGCCTGTCTGTGAGAGAGCAACTGAGCATGCATGACTGTGAGAGAGAGACAGAGCGGCGTGTCTGTGAGAGAGAGCGTCAGCGTGTACGTGTCTGTGAGAGAGAGACTGAGTGTGCATGTCTGTGAGAGACAGACCGAGCGTGTGTGTCTGTGAGAGAGAGATAGTGCATGCGTCTCTGTGAGAGAGAGACAGAGCGTGTGTGTCTGTGAGAGAGAGACAGAGCATGCGTGTTTGTGAGAGAGAGACAGAGCGTGCATGTCGGTGAGAGAGAGACTGAGCGTGCGTGCCTGTGAGAGAGATACAGAGCGTGCTTGTGAGTGGGAGAGACAAAGTGAGCCTGTGTGTGAGAGAGAGAGACAGACAGAGCATGCGTATGTACGAGACACAGAGCATGTGCATGTGTTTGTGTGTGAGAGACAGACAGGGCGTCCCTTTCTGTGAGAGAGAAACTGAGTGTGCATGTATCTGCGTGAGAGAGAGAGATAAATTGCATGCATGTATATGTGTGAGAGAGAGAGAGGCTACAGCATGCCCGCATGTGAGAGAAAGAGAGACAGAGCCTGTGTTTGTGAGAGAGAGACAGAAAGAGCATGCGTATGTATGATAGACAGAGCATGCGCGAGTGTGTGTGTGAGAGAGAGAGAGAGAACATGCCTGTATGTGAGAGAGAGACAGAGCTTGCCTTTGTGTGAGAAAGAGAGACAGAGCGTGCATGTGTGTGAGAGAGAGACATGGTGTGCCTGTCTGAGAGAGAGAGACTGAGCATGCGTGTCTTGAGAGAGAGACTGAGCATGCGTGTCTGTGAGAGAGAGACTGAGCATGCGTGTCTGTGAGAGAGAGAGAGAGCATGCGTGTCTGTGAAAGAGAGAGAGACAGAGCGTGCATGTCTGTGAGAGAGAGATAGTGCTTGCGGGTCTGTGAGAGTGAGATTCAGAGCGTGCGTGTCTGTGAGAGAGAGACAGAGTGTGCGTGTCTGTGAGAGAGAGACAGAGCGTGCGTGTCAGTGAGAGAGACAGAGCATGCGTGTCTGTGAGAGAGAGAGTGACAGAGTGTGCGTGTGTGTGTGTGTGTGAGAGAGAGAGACAGACAGAGCATGAGTATGTATGAGAGACAGAGCATGCGTGTGTGTGTTTGTGAGAGAGAGAGACAGAGCATGCCTGTGTGTGATAGAGAGAGACAGAGTGTGCCTGTGTGTGAGAGAGAGAGACAGATCGTGCCTGAGTGTGAGAGAGCGAGACAGAGTGTGCATGTGTGTGAGAGTCAGACAGAACATGCATGTATGTGAGAGAGAGACTGAGCATGAGTGTCTGTGAGAGAGAGACAGAGCGTGCGTGTCTGTGAGAGAGAGAGAGAGAGAGAGGGCGTGCGTGTGTGTGAGAGAGAGTCAGAGCGTGCGTGTCTGTGAGAGAGAGATAACGCGTGCGTGTCTGTGAGAGAGAGACAGAGCGTGCGTGTCTGTAGAGAGAGAGACAGCGTGCGTGTCTGTGAGAGAGAGACGTAGCGTGTGTGTCTGTGAGAGAGAGACAAAGCGTGCATGTCGGTGAGAGAGAGACTGAGCATGCATGCCTGTGAGAGATACAGAGCGTGCATGTGTGTGAGAGAGACAAAGTGAGCCTGCGTGTGTGAGAGAGAGACAGACAGATCCTGCGTATGTATGAGAGACAGAGCATACGTGTATGTGTGCGTGTCAGAGACAGACAGGGCGTGCCTTTCTGTGAGAGAGAAACTGAGCATGCGTATATCTGTGTGAGAGGGATAGAGACAGAACATGCATGTATATGTATGAGACGGAGAGAGGTAGACCATGCCCGCGTGTGAGAGAGACAGACAGAGCATGCGTATGTATGAGAGACAGAGCATGCGTGTGTGTGTGTGTGAGAGAGAGAGACAGAGCGTGCCTGTCTGTGAGAGAGAGACAGAGCATGCATGTCGGTGAGAGAAGACAGAGCATGTGTGTCTGTGAGAAAGGGAGTGACAGTGTGTGCGTGTGTGAGACAGAGACTGACAGAGCATGCATATGTATGAGAGACAGAGCGTGCGCGTCTGTGTGTGTGAGAGAGAGAGACAGACCGTGCCTGTCTGTGAGAGAGAGACAGAGCATGCGTGTCTGTGAGAGAGAGACAGAGCATGCCTGTCTATGAGAGAGAGAGAGACAAAGAGCCTGCGTGTGTGTGTGAGAGAGAGAGAGCGGGCGTGTCTGTGAGACAGAGACTGAGCATGCATGTCTGTGAGATAGTGACAGAGCATGCGTGTCTTTGAGAGAGAGACAGAGCGTGCTTGTCTGTGAAAGAGAGAAAGAGCCTGCACGTCGGTGAGAGAGAGACAGAGCGTACATGTCTGTGTGAGAGAGACTGGCAGAGCTTGCATGTGTGTGCGTGAGAGAGAGACAGACAGAGCTTGCATATGTATGAGTGACAGAGCATGCGCGTGTGTGTGTGTGAGAGAGAGAGACAGAGCGTGCCTGTGTGTGATAGAGAGAGACAGAGCGTGCCTGTGTGTGAGAGACAGAGACAGATCATGCCTGTGTTTGAGAGAGCGAGACGGAGCCTGCATGTGTGTGAGAGTCAGACAGAATGTGCATGTATGTGAGAGAGAGACTGAGAGTGCGTGTCTGTGAGAGAGAGACTCAGCGTGCATGTCTGTGAGAGAGAAATTGAGCATGCGTGTCTTTGAGAGAGAGACTGAGCGTGCCTTTCTGTGAGAGAGAGACTGAGCGTGCGTGTCTGCGAGAGAGAGACAGAGCGTGCTTGTCTGTGAGAGAGAGACAAAGCGTGCGT
Organism: Carcharodon carcharias; assembly: GCF_017639515.1. Taxonomy (NCBI): domain Eukaryota; kingdom Metazoa; phylum Chordata; class Chondrichthyes; order Lamniformes; family Lamnidae; genus Carcharodon; species Carcharodon carcharias. Next base: position 79,591,031 of record NC_054470.1, read on the forward strand.
GTCTGTGAGAGAGAGATAACGCGTGTGTGTCTGTGAGAGAGCGACAGAGCATGCGTGTCTGTGAGAGACAGCCACAGCGTGCGTGTCTGTGAGAGAGAGACGGAGCATGCCTGTCTGTGAGAGAGAGACAGAGCATGCATATCGGTGAGAGAAGACAGAGCGTGCGTTTCTATGAGAAAGGGAGTGACAGTGTGTGCATGTGTGAGACAGAGACAGACAGAGCATGCGTATGTTTGAGAGACAGAGCTTGCGCGTCTGTGTGTGTGAGAGAGCGAGACAGACCGTGCCTGTCTGTGAGAGAGAGACAGAGCATGCGTGTCTGTGAGAGAGAGACAGAGCGTGTGTGTCTGTGAGAGAGAGACAGAGTATGTGTGTCTATGAGAGAGAGAGAGACAAAGAGCCTGCGTGTGTGTGAGAGAGAGAAAGAGTGTGCGTGTCTGTGAGAGAGAGATAGCACGTGCGTTTCTGTGAGAGAGACACAGAGCGTGCGTGTCTTTGAGAGAGAGACTGAGCATGCGTGTCTGTGAGAGAGAGACTGAGCGTGCGTGTCTGCGAGAGAGAGACAGAGTGTGCTTGTCTGTGAAAGAGAGACAAAGCGTGCGTGTCTGTGAGATAGAGCGAGACAGAGCGTGCGTGTGTGTGAGAGAGAGACAGAGCGTGCATGTCTGTGAGAGAGAGATAACGCGTGTGTGTCTGTGAGAGAGCGACAGAGCGTGCATGCCTGTGAGAGAGAGACACAGTGTGCGTGTCTGTGAGAGAGAGACGGAGCGTGCGTGTCTGTGAGAGAGAGACAGAGCATGCATGTCGGTGAGATAGAGACTGAGCGTGCGTGCCTGTGAGAGAGATACAGAGCGTGCGTGTGTGTGAGAGAGACAAAGTGAGCCTGCGTGTGTGAGAGAGAGAGACAGACAGATCATGCATATGTATGAGAGACAGAGCATGCGCATGTGTGTGCGAGTGAGAGACAGACAGGGCGTGCCTTTCTGTTGAGAGAGAAACTGAGCGTGCTTATATCTGTGTGAGAGTGAGAGAGACAGAGCGTGCATGTATATGTGTGAGAGAGAGAGAGGTAGAGCATGCCCGCGTGAGGCAGAGACAGACAGAGCATGTGTATGTATGAGAGACAGAGCATGCGCGTGTGTGTGTGTGAGAGAGAGAGACAGAGCATGCCTGGCTGTGAGAGAGAGAGTGAGCATGCATGTCGGTGAGAGAAGACAGAGCGTGCGTGTCTGTGAGAAAGGGAGTGACAGTATGTGCGTGTGTGTGTGTGAGACAGAGACAGACCGAGCATGCGTATGTATGAGAGACAGAGCTTGCGCGTCTGTGTGTGTGAGAGAGAGAGAAAGAACGTGCCTGTCTGTGAGATAGAGACAGAGCGTGCATGTCTGTGAGAGAGACAGAGCATGCGTGTCTGTGAGAGAGCGACAGAGCCTGCGTGCCTGTGAGAGAGAGACAGAGCGTGAACATCGGTGAGAGAGAGACAAAGCGTGCATGTCTGTGTCAGAGAGAGTGACAGAGCGTGCATGTGTGTGTGTGAGAGAGAGACAGACAGAGCATGCGTATGTATGAGAGACAGAGCATGCGCGTGTGTTTGTGTGTGAGAGACAGACAGGGCTTTCCTTTGTGTGAGAGAGAATCTGAGTGTGCGTGTATCTGTGTGAGAGAGAGAGAGACAGGGCGTGCATGTATATGCGTGAGAGAGAGAGAGGTAGAGCATGCCCGCGTGTGAGAGAGAGAGACAGAGCCTGCGTTTGTGAGAGAGAGACAGACAGAGCATGCGTGTGTATGATAGACAGAGCATGCGCGTGTGTGTGTGTGAGAGAGGGAGACAGAACATGCCTGTATGTGAGAGAGAGAAAGAGCGTGCATGTGTGTGAGAGAGAGACATTGTGTGCCTGTCTGAGAGAGAGAGACTGAGCGTGCGTGTGTGTGAGAGAGACAAAGTGAGCCTGTGTGTGTGAGAGAGAGACAGACAGATCATGAGTATGTATGAGAGACACAGCATGTGCATGTGTGTGCGAGTGTGAGACAGACAGGGCGTGCCTTTCTGTGAGAGAGAAACTGAGCATGCGTATATCTGTGTGAGAGTGAAGAGAGAGAGCTTGCATGTATATGTGTGAGAGAGAGAGAGGTAGAGCATGCCCGCATGTGAGAGAGACAGACAGAGCATGTGTATGTATGAGAGACAGAGCATGCGCGTGTGTGTGTGTGAGAGAGAGAGACAGAGCATGGCTGTCTGTGAGAGAGAGACAGAGCTTGCGTGTCTGTGAGAGACAGCCACAGCGTGCGTGTCTGTGAGAGAGAGACGGAGCATGCCTGTCTGTGAGAGAGAGACAGAGCATGCATATCGGTGAGAGAAGACAGAGCGTGCGTTTCTATGAGAAAGGGAGTGACAGTGTGTGCATGTGTGAGACAGAGACAGACAGAGCATGCGTATGTTTGAGAGACAGAGCTTGCGCGTCTGTGTGTGTGAGAGAGCGAGACAGACCGTGCCTGTCTGTGAGAGAGAGACAGAGCATGCGTGTCTGTGAGAGAGAGACAGAGCGTGTGTGTCTGTGAGAGAGAGACAGAGTATGTGTGTCTATGAGAGAGAGAGAGACAAAGAGCCTGCGTGTGTGTGAGAGAGAGAAAGAGTGTGCGTGTCTGTGAGAGAGAGATAGCACGTGCGTTTCTGTGAGAGAGACACAGAGCGTGCGTGTCTTTGAGAGAGAGACTGAGCATGCGTGTCTGTGAGAGAGAGACTGAGCGTGCGTGTCTGCGAGAGAGAGACAGAGTGTGCTTGTCTGTGAAAGAGAGACAAAGCGTGCGTGTCTGTGAGATAGAGCGAGACAGAGCGTGCGTGTGTGTGAGAGAGAGACAGAGCGTGCATGTCTGTGAGAGAGAGATAACGCGTGTGTGTCTGTGAGAGAGCGACAGAGCGTGCATGCCTGTGAGAGAGAGACACAGTGTGCGTGTCTGTGAGAGAGAGACGGAGCGTGCGTGTCTGTGAGAGAGAGACAGAGCATGCATGTCGGTGAGATAGAGACTGAGCGTGCGTGCCTGTGAGAGAGATACAGAGCGTGCGTGTGTGTGAGAGAGACAAAGTGAGCCTGCGTGTGTGAGAGAGAGAGACAGACAGATCATGCATATGTATGAGAGACAGAGCATGCGCATGTGTGTGCGAGTGAGAGACAGACAGGGCGTGCCTTTCTGTTGAGAGAGAAACTGAGCGTGCTTATATCTGTGTGAGAGTGAGAGAGACAGAGCGTGCATGTATATGTGTGAGAGAGAGAGAGGTAGAGCATGCCCGCGTGAGGCAGAGACAGACAGAGCATGTGTATGTATGAGAGACAGAGCATGCGCGTGTGTGTGTGTGAGAGAGAGAGACAGAGCATGCCTGGCTGTGAGAGAGAGAGTGAGCATGCATGTCGGTGAGAGAAGACAGAGCGTGCGTGTCTGTGAGAAAGGGAGTGACAGTATGTGCGTGTGTGTGTGTGAGACAGAGACAGACCGAGCATGCGTATGTATGAGAGACAGAGCTTGCGCGTCTGTGTGTGTGAGAGAGAGAGAAAGAACGTGCCTGTCTGTGAGATAGAGACAGAGCGTGCATGTCTGTGAGAGAGACAGAGCATGCGTGTCTGTGAGAGAGCGACAGAGCCTGCGTGCCTGTGAGAGAGAGACAGAGCGTGCACATCGGTGAGAGAGAGACAAAGCGTGCATGTCTGTGTCAGAGAGAGTGACAGAGCGTGCATGTGTGTGTGTGAGAGAGAGACAGACAGAGCATGCGTATGTATGAGAGACAGAGCATGCGCGTGTGTTTGTGTGTGAGAGACAGACAGGGCTTTCCTTTGTGTGAGAGAGAATCTGAGTGTGCGTGTATCTGTGTGAGAGAGAGAGAGACAGGGCGTGCATGTATATGCGTGAGAGAGAGAGAGGTAGAGCATGCCCGCGTGTGAGAGAGAGAGACAGAGCCTGCGTTTGTGAGAGAGAGACAGACAGAGCATGCGTGTGTATGATAGACAGAGCATGCGCGTGTGTGTGTGTGAGAGAGGGAGACAGAACATGCCTGTATGTGAGAGAGAGAAAGAGCGTGCATGTGTGTGAGAGAGAGACATTGTGTGCCTGTCTGAGAGAGAGAGACTGAGCGTGCGTGTGTGTGAGAGAGACAAAGTGAGCCTGTGTGTGTGAGAGAGAGACAGACAGATCATGAGTATGTATGAGAGACACAGCATGTGCATGTGTGTGCGAGTGTGAGACAGACAGGGCGTGCCTTTCTGTGAGAGAGAAACTGAGCATGCGTATATCTGTGTGAGAGTGAAGAGAGAGAGCTTGCATGTATATGTGTGAGAGAGAGAGAGGTAGAGCATGCCCGCATGTGAGAGAGACAGACAGAGCATGTGTATGTATGAGAGACAGAGCATGCGCGTGTGTGTGTGTGAGAGAGAGAGACAGAGCATGGCTGTCTGTGAGAGAGAGACAGAGCTTGCCTTTGTGTGAGAAAGAGAGACAGAGCTTGCATGTGTGTGAGAGAGAGACATGGTGTGCCTGTCTGAGAGAGAGAGACTGAGCATGCGTGTCTTGAGAGAGAGACAAAGAGCCAGCGTGTGTGTAAGAGAAAGAGCGTGCTTTTCTGTGAGAGAGATACAGAGCGTGCGTGCCTGTGAGAGAGAGACAGATCTTGCATGCCTGTGAGATATAGACTGAGCGTGCATGTCTGTGAGAGAGAGACTGAGCGTGCGTGTCTGTGAGAGAGAGACAGAGCGTGCGTGTCAGTGAGAGAGTGACAGAGCATGCGTGTCAGTGAGAGAGCGACAGAGCGTGCATGTCTGTGAGAGAGAGACAGAGCGTGCACGTCGGTGAGAGAGAGACAGAGCGTGCATGTCTGTGTGAGAGAGTGACAGAGCGCGTATGCGTGTGTGTGAGAGAGAGACAGACAGAGCATGCGTGTGTATGAGAGACAGAGCATGCGCGTGTGTGTGTGTGTGTGTATGTGAGAGACAGAAAGGGCGTCGCTTTCTGTGAGAGAGATACTGAGCATGCGTGTATCTGTGTGAGAGAGAGAGAGACAGGGCTTGCATGTATATGCGTGAGAGAGAGAAAGGTAAAGCATGCCCGCGTGTGAGAGAGAGAGACAGAGACTGCGTTTGTGAGAGAGAGACAGACAGCGCCTGCGTATGTATGATAGACAGAGCAAGCGCGTGTGTGTGTGAGAGAGAGAGACAGAACATGTCTGTATGTGAGAGAGAGAGACAGAGCGTGCCTGTATGTGAGAGAGAGACAGAGCGTGCCTTTGTGTGTGAGAGAGAGACATGGTGTGCCTGTCTGAGAGAGACTGAGCGTGCGTGTCTGTGAGAGAGACTGTGCATGCGTTTCTCTGAGAGAGAGACTGTGCGTGCATGTCTGTGAGAGAGAAACAGAGCGTGCGTGTCTGTGAAAGAGAGAGAGACAGAGCGTGCACGTCAGTGAGAGAGAGGCAGAGCGTGCATGTCTGTGTGAGAGAGAGTGACAGAAAGTGCATGTGTGTGCGTGTGAGACAGGCAGAGAGAGCATGCGTATGTATGAGAGACAGAGCATGTGCGTGTGTGTGTATGAGAGAGAGAGACAGAGCGTGCCTGTGTGTGATAGAGAGAGACAGGGTGTGCCTGTGTGTGAGAGAGAGAGACAGATCGTGCCTGTGTATGAGAGAGCGAGACAGAGCGTGCATGTGTGTGAGAGTCAGACAGAACGTGCATGGATGTGAGAGAGAGACTGAGCGTGCGTGTCTGTGAGAGAGAGACTGAGCGTGCGTGTCTGTGAGAGAGAGACTGAGTGTGCGTGTCTGTGAGAGAGAGACTGAGCGTGCGTGTCTGCGAGAGAGAGACAGAGAGTGCGTGTCTGTGAGAGAGAGACAAAGCGTGCATGTCTGTGAGAGAGAGAGAGACAGAGCGTGCGTGTGTGTGAGAGACAGACACAGCATGCGTGCCTGTCAGAGAGATACAGAGCGTGTGTGTGTGTGTGAGAGAGACAAAGTGAGCCTGCGTGTGTGAGAGAGAGACAGACAGATCATGCGTATGTATGAGAGACTGAGCATGAGCGTGTGTGTGCGTGTGAGAGACAGACAGGGCGTGCCTTTCTGTGAGAGAGAAACTGAGCGTGCGTATATCTGTGTGAGAGTGAGAGAGACAGAGCGTGCATGTATATGTATGAGACAGAGAGAGGTAGAGCATGCCCGCGTGTGGCAGAGACAGACAGAGCATTTGTATGTATGAGAGACAGAGCATGCGCATGTGTGTGTGAGAGAGAGAGACAGAGCATGCCTGTCTGTGAGAGAGAGAGTGAGCATGCATTTCGGTGAGAGAAGACAGAGCGTGCGTGTCTGTGAGAAAGGGAGTGACAGTGTGTGCGTGTGTGTGTGTGAGACAGAGACAGAGCGAGCATGCGTATGTATGAGAGACAGAGCTTGCGCGTCTGAGTGTGTGAGAGAGAGAGACAGAGCGTGCCTGTCAATGCGAGAGAGACAAAGGATGCGTGTCTGTGAGAAGAATAGAGCGTGCGTGTCTGTGACAGAGAGACAGAGCGTGCGTGTCTATGAGAGAGAGAGAGACAAAGAGCCTGCGTGTGTGTGAGAGAGAGAGAGAGCGTGTGTGTCTGTGAGAGAGAGATAGCGTGTGCGTGTCTGTGACAGAGAGACAGAGCGTGCGTGTCTATGAGAGAGAGAGAGACAAAGAGCCTGCGTGTGTGTGAGAGAGAGAGAGAGCGTGCGTGTCTGTGAGAGAGAGACAGGGCATGCGTGCCTCTGAGATAGAGACAGAGCGTGCACGTCGGTGAGAGAGAGACAGAGTGTGCCTGTCTGTGTGAGAGAAAGTGACAGAGCGTGCATGTGTATGTGTGAGAGAGAGACAGACAGAGCATGAGTATGTATGAGAGACAGAGCATGCGCATCTGTGTGTGTGAGAGAGTGAGACAGAGCGTGCCTGTGTGTGACAGAGAGAGACAGAGCGTGCCTGTGTGTGAGAGACCGAGAGACAGAGCGTGCATGTGTGTGAGAGACAGAGAGGGCGTGCATGTCTGTGAGAGAGAGACTGAGCATGCATGTCTGTGAGAGAGAGACAGGGCGTGTGTGTCTGTGAGAGAGAGAGACCAGAGCGTGTGTGTGTGTGGTTTAGAGAGAGACAGAGCCTGCGTGTGTGTGTGTGAGAGAGACAGAGCGTGCTTGTGTCTTTGTGAGAGAGAGACAGAGCATGCGTGTTTATGTGTGAGAGAGAGACAGAGCATGTCCGCGTGTGTGAGAGAGAGAGACAGTGCATGCTTTTGTGTGAGAGAGACAAAGTCAGCCTGCGTGTGGGAGAGAGAGACCGGCAGAGCATGCGTATGTATGAGACACAGAGCATGCGCGTGTGTGTGTGGGATAGAGACAGAGCCTGCGTGTGTGTGTGTGAGAGCGAAAGAGCGTGCTTGTGTGTTTGTGAGAGAGAGACAGAGCCCGCGTGTGTGTGTGTGGGAGAGAGAGACAAAGTGTGCCTGTCTGTGAGAGAGGGAGACAGAGCATGCATGTGTGTGAGCGACAGAAAGGGTGTGCCTGGCTGTGAGAGAGCGACTGAGCATGCGTGTCTGTGAGAGAGAGACAGAGCGGTGTGTCTGTGAGAGAGAGCGACAGCGCGTGCGTGTCTGTGAGAGAGAGACTGAGTGTGCGTGTCTGTGAGAGACAGACCGAGCATGTGTGTCTGTGAGAGAGATACAGAGCATGCGTGTGTGTAAGAGAGACAAAGTGAGCCTGCGTGTGTGAGAGAGAGACAGCCTGATCATGCGTATCTATGAGAGACAGAGAATGCACGCGTGTGTGCATGTGAGAGACAGACAGGGCGTGCCTTTTTGTGAGAGAGAAACTGAGCGTGCGTATATCTGTGTGAGAGTGAGAGAGACAGAGCATGCATGTGTATGTGTCAGAGGGAGAGAGGTAGAGCATGCCCGCGTGTGAGAGAGACAGACAGAGCATGCATATGTATGAGAGACAGAGCATGCGCGTGTGTGTGTGTGAGAGAGAGAGACAGAGCTTGCCTGTCTGTGAGAGAGAGACAGAGCATGCATGTCGGTGAGAGAAGACAGAGCGTGCGTGTCTGTGAGAAAGGGAGTGACAGTGTGTGCATGTGTGTGTGTGAGACAGAGACAGACAGAGCATGCGTATGTATGAGAGACAGAGCTTGCGCGTCTGTGTGTCTGAGAGAGAGACAGAGCATGCGTGTCTGTGAGAGAGAGACAGAGCATGCGTGTCTGTGAGAGAGAGACAGAGCGTGCATGTCTATGAGAGAGAGAGACAAAGAGCCTTCGCGTGTGTGAGAGAGAGAGAGAGCGTGCGTGTCTGTCAGAGTGAGAGATAGCGCGTGCGTGTCTGTGAGAGGGACACAGAGCGTGCGTGTGTGTGTGAGAGAGAGAGAGAGCATGTGTGTCTGTGAGAGTGAGACAGAGCGGGCGTGTCTGTGAGATAGAGACTCAGCGTGCAGGTCTGTGAGAGAGAGACAGAGTGTGCGTGTCTATGAGAGAGAGAGCGACAAAGAGCCTGCGTGTGTGTGAGAGAGAGAGAGATCGTGCGTGTCTGTGAGAGAGAGAGATAGCCCGTGCATACCTGTGAGATAGAGACTGACCGTGTGTGTCTGTGAGAGAGAGACAGAGCGTGCGTGTCTGTGAGAGAGTGACAGTGCATGCGTGTCTGTGAGAGAGAGACAGAGCGTGCGTGTCTGTGAGAGAGTGACAGTGCATGCGTGTCTGTGAGAGAGAGACAGAGCATGCATGTCTGTGAGAGAGAGACAGAGCGTGCACGTTGGTGAGAGAGAGACAGAGCGTGCATGTCTGTGTGAGAGAGAGTGACAGAGCGTGCATGTGTGTGAGAGAGAGACACGGTGTGCCTGTCTGAGAGAGAGAGACAGAGCGTGCGTGTCTGAGAGAGAGATAGAGCTTGCGGGCCTGTGAGAGAGAGATTCAGAGCGTGCGTGTCTGTTAGAGAGAGACAGAGCGTGCATGTCAGTGAGAGAGACAGAGCATGCGTGTCTGTGTGAGAGAGGCAGACAGAGCATGCGTATGTATGAGAGACAGAGCATGCGCGTGTGTGTGTGTGAGAGAGAGAGACAGAGCGTGCCTGTGTGTGAGAGAGAGAGACAGAGCGTGCATGTGTGTGAGAGACAGACAGAACGTGCTTGTATGTGAGAGAGAGACTGAGCGTGCGTTTCTGTGAGAGAGAGACTGAGCGTGCATGTCTGTGAGCTAGACTGAGCGTGCATGTCTGTGAGAGGCAGACTGAGCATGCGTGTCTGTGAGAGAGAGACAGACAGAGCATGCGTATGTATGAGAGACAGAGCATGCGCGTGTGTGTGTGTGAGAGAGAGAGACAGAGCATGCCTGTGTGTGGGAGAGAGAGACAGAGCGTGCATGTGTGTGAGAGACAGACAGAACGTGCATGTATGCGAGAGAGAGACTGAGCATGCATGTCTGTGAGAGAGAGACTGAGCGTGCGTGTCTGTGAGATCGACTGAGCGTGCGTGTCTGTGAGAGACAGACTGAGCATGCGTGTCTGTGAGAGAGAGACTGAGCGTGCGTGTCTGCGAGAGAGAGACCGAGCGTGCGTGACTGTGAGAGATAAACAGATCGTGAGTGTCTGTGAGAGAGAGAGAGACAGAGCGTGCGTGTGTGTGAGAGAGAGAAAGAGCGTTCGTGTCTGTGAGAGAGAGATAACGCGTGCGTGTCTGTGAGAGAGAGACAGAGCATGCATGTCTGTCAGAGAGAGACAGACGTGCGTTTCTGTGAGAGAGAGATGGAGAATGCGTGTCTGTGAGAGAGAGACAGAGTGTGCGTGTCTGTGAGAGAGAGACAGAGCGTGCATGTCGGTGAGAGAGAGACAGAGCGTGCATTCCTGTGTGACAGAGAGAGACAGAGCGTCCGTGTTTAAGTGTGAGAGAGAGACAGGCATAGCATGCGTATGTATGAGAGACAGAGCATGCGCGTGTGTGTGTGTGAGAGAGAGAAATAGAGTGTGGCTCTGTGTGAGAGAGAGACAGACAGAGCGTGCATGTGCGTGAGAGACAGACAGGGCGTGTACGTCTGTGGGAGAGAGACTGAGCGTGCGTGTCTGTGAGAGACAGACAGAGCGTGCTTGTCTGTGAGAGAGAAAGACCAGAGCGTGCGTGTGTGTGTGTGAGAGAGATAGACAGAGCATGTGTGTGTGTGTTTGTGAGAGAAAGACAGACCGTGCGTGTGAGTGTGTGTGAGAGAGAGACAGAGCGTGCGTGTATATGTGTGAGACAGAGAGAGACAGGGCATGCCCGTGTGTGTGAGAGAGAGAGAGAGAGCGTGCGTGTGTGTGAGACAGACAAAGTGAGCCTGCATGTGGGAGAGGGAGACAGACAGATCATGCGTATGTATGAGACACAGAGCATGCTCGTGAGTGTGTGAGAGAGAGAGAGAGAGACAGAGCGCGCCTGTGTGTGAGAGAGGGTGACAGAGGGTGCATGTGTGTGAGCGACGGACAGGGTGTGCCTGTCTGTGAGAGAGAGTGACAGCGCGTGTGTGTCTGTGAGAGAGAGACTGAGCGTGCGTATCTGTGAGAGAGAGACTGAGCGCGTGTGTCTGTGAGATTCAGACAGAGCGTGCGTGTCTGTGAGAGTGAGAGACCAAAGCATGTGTGTGTGTGTGTGAGAGAGAGACAGAGCATGTGTGTGTGTGTGAGAGAGAGAGACAGAGCGTGCTTGTGTGTTTGTGAGAGAGAGACAGAGAGTGCGTGTTTATGTGTGAGAGAGAGAGAGACAGAGCGTGCGTGCATATGTGTGAGAGAGAGAGAGACAGAGCATGCCCACGTGTGTGAGAGAGAGAGAGACAGTGTGTGCATGTGTGTGTGAGAGACACAAAGTGAGCCTGCGTGTGGGAGAGGCAGGCAGAGCATGCGTATGTATGAGACACAGAGCATGCTCATGCGTGTGTGTGAGAGAATGAAACACAGCATGCCTGTGTGTGATAGAGAGAGACAGAACGTGCCTGTGTGTGAGAGAGAGAGACTGTGCGTGCATGTATGTGAGAGACAGACAGGGCGTGCGTGTCTGTGAGAGAGAGACTGTGCGTGCGTGTCTGTGAGAGAGAGACTGAGCATGTGTGTCTGTGAGAGAGGGACTGAGCGTGCATGTCTGTGAGAGAGAGACTGAGCATGCATGTCTGTGAGAGAGAGACAGAGCGTGCGTGTCTGTGTGAGAGAGACAGAGCGTGCGTGTCTGTGAGAGGGAGATAGCGCATGCGTGTCTGTGAGAGATACACAGAGCTTGCATGTCTGTGAGAGAGAGACAGAATGTGCGTGTCTGTGAGAGAGAGACAGAGCATGCGTGTTTGTGAGAGAGAGACAGATCGTGCGTGTCTGTGAGAGATGGACAGAGCGTGCTTGTCGGTGAGAGAGAGACAGAGTGTGCATGTCTGTGAGAAAGAGAGTGACAGAGAACGTATGTGTCTGTGTGAGACAGAGACAGACAGAGCATGCGTATGTAGGAAAGACAGAGCATGCGCGTGTGTTTGTGTGAGAGAGAGAGACAGAGCGTGCCTGTGTGTCATAGAGAGAGACAGAGTGTGCCAGTTTGTGTGAGAGAGAGACAGATCGTGCCTGTGTGTGAGAGAGAGAGACAGACCGTGCCTGTGTGTGATAGAGAGAGACAGAGCGTGCATGTGTGTGAGAGTCAGACAGAACATGCATGTATGTGAGAGTGAGACTGAGCATGCGTGTCTGTGAGAGAGAGACAGAGCGTGCGTGTCTGTGTGAGAGAGCGAGACAGAGCGTGCATGTGTGTGAGAGTCAGACAGAACGTGCATGTATGTGAGAGAGAGACTGAACATGCGTGTCTGTGAGAGAGAAACAGAGCATGCATGTCTGTGAAAGAGAGAGAGACAGAGCGTGCGTGTCTGTGAGAGAGAGAGAGTGCGTGCGGGTCTGTGAGAGAGTGATTCAGAGCGTGCATGTCTGTGAGAGAGATACAGAGCGTGCGTGTCTGTGAGAGAGAGAGTGACAGAGCGTGCGTGTGTGTGTGTGTGAGATAGAGACAGACAGAGCATGCGTATGTATAAGAGACAGAGCTTGCACGTGTGTGTGTGTGAGAGAGAGAGACAGAGTGTGCCTGTGTGTGAGAAATCGAGACAGAGCGCGCATGTGTGTGAGAGATCGAGACAGAGTGTGCATGTGTGTGAGAGACAGACAGAACGTGCATGTAAGTGAGAGAGAGCCTGAGCGTGCGTGTCTGTGAGAGAGAGACTGAGCGTGCATGTATGTGAGAGAGAGACTGAGCATGCGTGTCTGCGAGAGAGAGAGACAGAGCGTGCATGTCTGTGAGAGAGAGACAGAGCGTGCGTGTCTGTGAGAGAGAGACAGACAGAGTGTGCGTGTGTGTGAGAGAGACAAAGTGAGCCTGCGTGTGTGAGTGAGAGACAGAAAGAGCATGTGTATTTATGAGAGACATAGCATGCGCATGTGTGTGTGTGTGAGAGACAGACAGGGTGTGCCTGTCTGTGAGAGAGACACTGAGCGTGCGTGTATCTGTGTGAGGGAGAGAGAGAGACAGAGTGTGCATGTATATGTGTGAGAGAGAGAGAGGTAGAGCATGCCCACGTGTGAGAGAGAGAGACAGAGCGTGCGTGTCTGTGAGAGAGAGAGAGCGCGTGTGTGTCTGTGAGAGAGAGACAGAGCATGCGTGTCTGTGAGAGAGAGATAGAGCGTGCGTGTCTGTGAGAGAGAGATAGAGCGTGCGTGTCTGTGAGAGAGAGACAGAGCGTGCATGTCGGTGAGAGACAGACAGAGTGTGCGTGTGTGTGAGAGAGACAAAGTGAGCCTGCGTTTGTGAGAGAGAGACAGACAGAGCATGCGTATGTATGATAGACAGAGCATGCGCGTGCTTATGTGTGAGAGAGAGAGATAGAACGTGCCTGTATGTGAGAGAGAGAGACAGAGCGTGCCTTAGTTTGAGAGAGCAAGACAGAGCGTGCATGTGTGTGAGAGAGAGACATGGTGTGCCTGTCTGAGAGAGAGAGACAGAGCGTGTGTGTCTGTGAGAGAGAAAAAGAGCATGCGTGTCTGTGAGAGAGAGACTGAGTGTGCATGCCTGTGAGAGAGAGACAGAGCGTGCGTGTCTGAGAGAGAGATAGTGCTTGCAGGTCTGTGAGAGAGAGATAAAGAGCGTGCGTGTCTGTTAGAGAGAGACAGAGCGTGCGTGTCTCTGAGAGAGAGAGACAGAGCGTGCATGTCAGTAAGAGAGACAGAGCATGCATGTCTGTGAGAGAGAGAGAGACAGAGAATGCGTATGTATGAGAGACAGAGCATGCGCGTGTGTGTGTGTGTGTGAGAGAGAGAGACAGAGCGTGCCTGTGTGTGAGAGAGAGAGACAGATTGTGCCTGTGTGTGAGAGAGCGCGACAGAGCGTGCATGTGTGTGAGAGACAGACAGAACGTGCATGTATGTAAGAGAGAGACTGAGCGTGCATGTCTGTGAGAGAGACTGAGCGTGCGTGTCTGTGAGAGAGAGACTGAGCGTGCGTGTCTGTGAGAGAGAGACTGAGCGTGCGTGTCTGTGAGAGAGAGACTGAGCATGCGTGTCTGTGAGAGAGAGACTGAGCGTGTGTGTCTGTGAGAGAGAGACAGAGCGTGCGTGTCTGTGAGAGATAAACAGAGCGCGAGTGTCTGTGAGAGAGAGAGAGAGACAGAGTGTGCGTGTGTGTGAGAGAGAGAAAGAGCGTTCGTGTCTGTGAGAGAGAGATAGCGCGTGCGTGTCTCTGAGAGAGAGACAGAGCATGCGTGTCTGTGAAAGAGAGACAGAGTGTGCATGTCGGTGAGAGAGAGACAGAGTGTGCGTGTTTATGTGTGAGAGAGAGACAGACATAGCATGCGTATGTATGAGAGACAGAGCATGCGCATGTGTGTGTGCGAGAGAGAGATAGAGCGTGGTTCTGTGTGAGAGAGAGAGACAGAGTGTGCATGTGCGTGAGAGACAGACAGGGCATGCATGTCTGTGAGAGAGAGACTGAGCGTGCGTGTCTGTGAGAGACAGACAGAGCGTGCGTGTCTGTGAGAGAGAAAGACCAGAGCGTGCATGTGTGTGTGTGTGTGAGAGAGAGAGACAGAGCATGTGTGTGTGTGTTTGTGAGAGAAAGACAGACCGTGCGTGTTTGTGTGTGTGAGAGAAGTAGAGACAGAGCATGCCCGCGCGTGTGAGAGAGAGAGACAGAGCGTGCGTGTGTGTGAGACAGACAAAGTGAGCCTGCGTGTGGGAGAGAGAGACAGACAGAGCATGCGTATGTATGGGACACAGAGCATGTGCGTGTGTGTGTGAGAGAGAGAGAGAGACAGAGCGCGCCAATGTGTGAAAGAGGGTGACAGAGGGTGCATGTGTGTGAACGACAGAAAGAGTGTGCCTGTCTGTGAGAGAGTGACTGAGCGTGGGTGCCAGTGAGAGAGAGGCAGAGCATGTGTGTCTGTGAGAGAGAGTGACAGCGCGTGTGTGTCTGTGAGAGAGAGACTGAGCGTGCGTGTCTGTGAGAGAGAGACTGAGCGCGTGTGTCTGTGAGAGACAGACAGAGCGTGTGTGTCTGTGAGAGAGACCAGAGCATGCGTGTGTGTGTGTGAGAGAGAGACAGAGCATGTGTGTGTGTGTGAGAGAGTGACAGAGCGTGCTTGTGTGTTTGTGAGAGAGAGAGACAGAGCGTGCATGTTTATGTGTGAGAGAGAGAGAGACAGAGCGTGCGTGTATATGTGTGAGAGAGAGAGAGACAGAGCATGCCCATGTTTGTGAGAGAGAGAGACAGAGCGTGCATGTGTGTGTGAGAGACACAATGTGAGCCTGCGTGTGGGAGAGAGAGGCAGGCAGAGCATGCGTATCTATGAGACACAGAGCATGCTCATGCGTGTGTGTGAGAGAATGAAACACAGCTTGCCTGTGTGTGACAGAGAGAGACAGAACGTGCCTCTGTGTGATAGAGGGAGACAGCGCGTGCACGTGTGTGAGAGACAGACAGGGCGTGTGTTTCTGTGAGAGAGAGACTGAGCGTGCGTGTCTGTGAGAGAGAGACTGAGCGTGTGTGTCTCTGAGAGAGGGACTGAGCGTGCATGTCTCTGAGAGAGAGACAGATCGTGCGTGTCTGTGAGAGAGAGAGACAGCGTGTGCGTGTCTGTGTGAGAGAGACAGAGCGTGCGTGTCTGTGAGAGGGAGATAGCGCGTGTGTGTCTGTGAGAGATACACAGAGCGTGCATGTCTGTGAGAGAGAGGCTGAGCGTGCGTGTCTGTGAGAGAGAGACAAAGCATGCCTGTTTGTGAGAGAGAGACAGAGCGTGCGTGTCTGTGAGAGAGAGAGAGCGTGTCTGTTGGTGAGAGAGAGACAGAGTGTGCATGTCTGTGAGTAAGAGAGTGACAGAGCACGTGTGTGTGTGTGTGTGAGACAGAGACAGACAGAGCATGCGTATATAGGAGAGACAGAGCGTGCCTGTGTGTCATAGAGAGAGACAGAGTGTGCCTGTTTGTGTGAGAGAGAGACAGATCATGCCTGTGTGTGAGAGAGAGAGACAGAGCATGCATGTGTGTGAGACACAGACAGGGCATGCATGTCTGTGAGAGAGAGTCAGAGCGTGCATGTCTTTGAGTGAGAGACTGAGCGTGCATGTCTGTGAGAGAGAGATAGAGTGTGCGTGTGTGTGAGAGAGAGACAGAGCATGCACGTCGGTGAGACAGAGACAGAGCGTGCGTGTCTGTGTGAGAGAGAGTGACAGAGCGTGCATGTGTGTGTGTGAGAGAGAGACAGACAGAGCATGTGTATGTATGAGAGACAGAGCATGCGCATCTGTGTGTGTGAGAGAGAGAGACAGAGCATGCCTGTGTGTGATAGAGAGAGACAGAGCGTGCCTGTGTGTGAGAGAGAGAGACTGAGCGTGCATGTGTGTGAGAGACAGACAGGGCGTGCATGTCTGTGAGAGAGAGACTGAGCATGCATGTCTGTGAGAGAATAGACAAAGCGTGCGTGTCTGTGAGAGAGCGAGACCAGAGCGTGCGTGTTTCTGTGTGAGAGAGAGACAGTGCGTGCGTGTGTGTGTGTGAGAGAGAGACAGAGCCTGTGTGAGTGTGTGTGTGAGAGAGAGATAGAGCGTGCTTGTGTGTTTGTGAGAGAGAGAGACAGAGCTTCCAGGTTTATGTGTGAGAGAGAGAGAGACAGAACGTGTGTGTATATGTGTGAGAGAGAGAGAGACAGAACATTCCCGCATGTGTGAGAGAGAGAGACAGCGCGTGCGTGTGTGTCAGAGAGACAAAATGAGCCTGCGTGTGGGAGAGAGAGACAGGCAGAGCATGCATATGTATGAGAGACAGAGCATGCATGTGTGTGTGTGTGAGAGAGAGACAGAGCGTGCCTTTGTGTGAGAGAGGGACAGAGCGTGCGTGTCTGTGAGAGAGAGAGACACCAGAGATTGCGTGAGTGTGTGTGAGAGAGAGACAGAGCCTGCGTTTGTGTGTGTGAGAGAGAGACAGAGCGTGCTTGTCTGCTTGCGAGAGAGAGACAGAGCGTGCGTGTTTATGTGTGAGAGAGAGAGAGACAGAGCGTGCGTGTCTGTGAGAGAGAGACAGAGCATGCGTGTCTGTGAGAGAGAAACAGAGCCTGCGTGTGTGTGAGAGAGAGACAGAGCGTGCGTGTCTGTGAGAGAGAGACAGGGCATGCACGTCGGTGTGACAGAGACAGAGCATGCGTGTCTGTGTGAGAGAGAGTGACAGAGCGTGCATGTGTGTGTGTGAGAAGGAGACAGACAGAGCATGCATATGTATGAGAGACAGAGCATGCGCATCTGTGTGTGTGAGAGAGAGAGACAGAGCGTTCCTGTGTGTGAGAGAGAGAGACAGAGCGTGCATGTGTGTGAGAGACAGACAGGGCGTGCATGTCTGTAAGAGAGAGGCTGAGCATGCATGTCTGTGAGAGATAGGCAAAGCGTGTGTGTCTGTGAGAGAGTGAGACCAGAGCGTGCGTGTGTCTGTGGGAGAGAGAGACAGTGCATGCGTGTGTGTGTGTGAGAGAGACAGAGCCTGTGTGTGTGTGTTTGTGTGTGTGAGAGAGAGACAGAGCATGCTTGTGTTCTTGTGTGAGAGAGACAGAGCTTGCGGGTTTATGTGTGAGAGAGAGAGAGACAGAACATGCCCGCGTGTATGAGAGAGAGAGACAGATCGTGCGTGTGTGTGAGAGAGACAAAGTGAGCCTGCGTGTGGGAGAGAGAGACAGGCAGAGCATGCGTATGTATGAGAGACAGAGCATGCGCGTGTGTGAGTGTGAGAGAGAGAGACAGAGCGTGCCTGTGTTTGAGAGAGGGACAGAGCTTGCATGTGCGTGAGAGACAGACAGGGCGTGTATGTCTGTGAGAGAGAGACTGAGCGTGCGTGTCTCTGAGAGACAGACAGAGCGTGCTTGTCTGTGAGAGAGATCGACAGTGAGTGCGTGTCTCTGAGAGAGAGACAGAGCATTCGTGTCTGTTAGAGGGAGAGACCAGAGATTGCGTGAGTGTGTGTGAGAGAGAGACAGAGCCTGCGTTTGTGTGTGTGAGAGAGAGACAGAGCGTGCTTGTCTGCTTGCGAGAGAGAGACAGAGCGTGCATGTTTATGTGTGAGAGAGAGAGAGAGACAGAGCGTGCCTGTCTGTGAGAGAGAGACAGAGCGTGCGTGTGTGTGAGAGAGAGACAGAGCGTGCGTGTCTGTGTGAGAGAGAGAGACAGAGCGTGCATGTCTTTGGGAGAGAGACTTAGCATGCGAGTCGGTGAGAGAAGACAGAGCGTGTGTGTCTGTGAGACAGGGAGTGACAGAGTGTGCGTGTGTGTGTGAGACAGAGACAGACAGAGCATGCGTATGTATGAGAGACAGAGCTTGCGCGTCTGTTTGTGTGAGAGAGAGAGACAGAGTGTGTCTGTCTGTGAGAGAGAGACAGAGCATGCGTGTCTGTGAGAGAGAGACAGAGCATGCGTGTCTGTGAGAGAGAGACTGAGCGTGCGTGTCTGCGAGAGAGAGAGACAGAGCGTGCGTGTCTGTGAGAGATAAACAGAGCGTGAGTGTCTGTGAGAGAGAGAGACAGAGCGTGCATGTGTGTGAGAGAGAGAAAGAGCGTTCGTGTCTGTGAGAGAGAGATAGCGCATGCGTGTCTGTGAGAGAGAGACAGAGCATGCGTGTCTGTGAGAGAGAGACAGACATGCGTGTCTGTGAGAGAGAGACGGAGCGTGCGTGTGTGTGAGAGAGAGACAGAGTGTGCGTGTCTGTGAGAGAGAGACAGAGCGTGCATGTTGGTGAGAGAGAGACAGAGTGTGCCTGTATGTGAGAGAGAGAGACAGATCGTGCCTGTGTGTGAGAGAGCGAGACAGAGCTTGCATGTGTGTGAGAGTCATACAGAACGTGCATGTATGTGAGAGAGAGACTGAGCGTGCGTGTCTGTGAGAGAGAGACTGAGCGTGCGTGTCTGTGAGAGAGAGACAGAGCATGCACGTCGGTGAGAGAGAGACAGAGCGTGCGTGTCAGTGTGAGAGAGAGTGACAGAGCGTGCATGTGTATGTGTGAGAGAGGAGACAGACAGAGCATGCGTATGTATGAGAGACAGAGCATGCACATCTGTGTGTGTGAGAGAGAGAGACAGAGAGTGCCTGTGTGTGATAGAGAGAGACAGAGCGTGCCTGTGTGTGAGAGAGAGACTGAGCGTGGGTGTCTGTGAGAGAGAGACTGAGCATGTGTGTCTGTGAGAGAGGGACTGAGCGTACATGTCTGTGAGAGAGAGACAGAGCGTGTGTGTCTATGAGAGAGAGAGAGACAGTGTGTGCATGTCTGTTTGAGAGAGACAGAGCGTGCGTGTCTGTGAGAGAGAGACAGAGCATGCACGTCGGTGAGAGAGAGACAGAGCGTGCATGTCTGTGTGAGAGAGAGTGACAGAGCGTGCACGTGAGTGTGTGAGAGACAGACAGAGCATGCGTATGTGTGAGAGACAGAGCATGCGCGTCTGTGTGTGTGAGAGAGAGAGACAGAGATTGCCTGTGTCTGATAGAGGGAGACAGAGTGTGCCTGTGTGTGAGAGAGAGAGACTGAGCGTGCATGTGTGTGAGAGACAGACAGCGCGTGCATGTCTGTAAGAGAGAGACTGAGCATGCATGTCTGTAAGAGATAGACAGAGCGTGCATGTCTGTGAGAGAGAGAGACCAGAGCGTGCGTGTGTGTGTGAGAGAGAGACAGTGCGTGCTTGTGTGTGTGTGAGAAAGAGACAGAGCCTGTGTGTGTGTGTGTGAGAGAGAGAGACAGAGCGTGCTTGTGTGTTTGTGAGAGAGAGACAGAGCTTGCGGGTTTATGTGTGAGAAAGAGAGAGACAGAGCATGCCCGCGTGTGTGAGAGAGAGAGAGACAGAGCGTGCGTGTGTGTGAGAGAGACAAATTGAGCCTGCGTGTGGGAGAGAGAGACAGGCAGAGCATGCGTATGTATGAGAGACAGAGCATGCGCGTGTGTGTGTGTGTTAAAGAGAGAGACAGAGCGTGCCTGTGTGTGAGAGAGGGACAGAGCGTGCATGTGTGTGGGTGTGAGAGAGAGACAGACAGATCATGCGTATGTATGAGAGACAGAGCATGCGCGTCTTTGTGTGTGAGAGGGAGAGAGAGAGCGTGCCTGTCTGTGAGAGAGAGACAGAGCATGCGTGTCGGTGAGAGAAGTCAGAGCGTGTGTGTCTGTGAGAAGGGGAGTGACAGAGTGTGCGTGTGTGTGTGAGACATAGACAGACAGAGCATGCGTACGTAGGAGAGACAGAGCTTGCGCGTCTGTTTGTGTGAGAGAGAGAGACAGAGAGTGTCTGTCTGTGAGAGAGAGACAGAACATGCGTGTCTGTGAGAGAGAGACAGAGCGTGCGTGTCTGTGAGAGAGAGACAGAGCATGCATGTCTATGAGAGAGAGAGAGACAAAGAGCCTGCGTGTGTGTGAGAGAGAGAGCGTGCGTGTTTGTGAGAGAGAGATAGCGCGTGCGTGTCTGTGATAGAGACACAGAGCGTGCGTGCCTGTGAGAGAGATTCTGAGCATGCGTGTCTGTGAGAGACACAGAGCGTGCGTGTCTGTGAGAGAGAGACAGAGCATGTGTGCCTGTGAGAGAGAGACAGAGCATGCATGTCTGTGAGAGAGTGACAGAGCATGCTTGTCTGTGAGTGAGAGACAGAGCGTGCGTGTCTGTGAGAGAGAGACAGAGCGTGCACATTGGTGAGAGACAGACAGAGCATGCATGTGTGTGTGTGAGAGAGAGACAGACAGAGCATGCGTATGTATGAGAGACAGAGCATGCGCGTCTTTGTATGTGAGAGAGAGAGACAGAGCATGCCTGTGTGTGACAGAGAGAGACAGAGAGTGCCTGTGTGTGAGAGACCTAGAGACAGAGCATGCATGTGTGTGAGTGACAGACAGGGCATGCATGTCTTTGAGAGAGAGACTGAGCATGCATGTCTGTGAGAGAGAGATAGAGCGTGCATGTCTGTGAGAGATAGAGACCAAAGCGTGCGTGTGTGTGTGTGAGAGAGAGGCAGAGCCTGCGTGTGTGTGTGTGAGAGAGACAGAGCGTGCTTGTATGTTTGTGAGAGAGAGACAGAGCGTGCACGTCGGTGAGAGAGAGACAGAGCGTGCATGTCTGTGTGAGAGAGAGTGACAGAGCGTGCATGTGTGTGTGTGAGACAGAGACAGACAGAGCATGCGTATGTATGAGAGACAGAGCATGCGCGTCTGTGTGTGTGAGTGAAGAGACAGAGCGTGCCTGTGTGTGACAAAGAGAGACAGAGCGTGCCTGTGTGTGAGAGACTTAGAGACAGAGCGTGCATGTGTGTGAGTGACAGACCGGGCATGCATTTCTGTGAGAGAGAGACTGAGCATGCATGTCTGTTAGAGAGAGATAGAGCGTGCGTGTCTGTGAGAGAGAGAGACCAGAGCATGCGTGTGTGTGTGAGAGAGAGAGACAGTGCATGCGTGAGTGTGTGTGAGAGAGAGACAGAGCCTGCGTGTGTGTGTGAGACAGACAGAGCGTGCTTGTGTGTTTGTGAGAGAGAGACAGAGTGTGCGTGTATACATATGAGAGAGAGAGAGACAGAGCATGCGTGTATATGTTTGAGAGAGAGAGAGACAGAGCAATCCGCGTGTATGAGAGAGAGAGACAGAGCATGCGTGTGTGTGAGAGAGACAAAGTGAGCCTGCGTGAGGGAGAGAGAGACAGGCACAGCATGCGTATGTATGAGACACAGAGCATGCGCGTGTGTGTGTGTGAGAGAGAGAGACAGAGTGTGCCTGTCTGTCAGAGAGGGAGACAGAGTGTGCATGTCTGTGAGCGACAGAAAAGGTGTGCCTGTCTGTGAGAGAGTGACTGAGTGTGCGTGTCTGTGAGAGAGAGAGTGACAGAGCGTGCATATGTGTGTGTGAGAGAGACACAGAAAGAGCATGCGTATGTATGATAGACAGAGCATGCGCGTGTGTGTGAGAGAGAGAGACAGAGCGTGCTTATGTGTGAGAGAGAGAGACAGAACGTGCCTGTATGTGAGCGAGAGACAGACCGTGCCTTTGTTTGAGAGAGAGAGACAGAGCGTGCATGTGTGTGAGAGAGAGACATGATGTGCCTGTCTGAGAGAAAGTGACTGAGCATGCGTGTTTGTGAGAGACAGACAGAGCGTGCGTGTCTGTGAGAGAGAGCAACAGCGCATGCATGTCTGTGAGAGAGACTGAGCGTGCGCGTCTGTGAGAGAGAGACTGAGCGTGTGTGACTGTGAGAGAGGGACTGAGTGTGTGTGTCTGTGAGAGAGAGACAGAGCGTGCATGTCTGCGAGAGAGAGAGACAGCGCGTGTGTGTCTGTGAGAGAGAGATTGAGCGTGAGTGTCTGTGAGAGGGAGACTGAGCGTGCGTGTCTGTGAGAGAGAGACTGAGCGTGTGTGTCTGTGAGAGACAGACAGAGCATGCGTGTCTGTGAGAGAGAGAGCCCAGAGCATGCGTGTGTGTGAGTGAGAGAGAGACAGAGTGTGTGTGTGTGTGAGAGAAAGACAGACCGTGCGAGAGTGTGTGTGTGAGAGAGAGACAGAGCCTGCGTGTGAGTGTGTGAGAGAGAGACAGAGCGTGCATGTTTATGTGTGTGTGAGAGAGAGACAGAGCGTGCGTGTATATGTGTGAGAGAGAGAGAGACACAGCGTGCTTGTGTGTGAGAGACACAAAGCAAACCTGCGTGTGGGAGAGAGAGGCAGGCAGAGCATTCATATGTATGAGACACAGGGCATGCGCGTGTGTGTTTGTGAGAGAGTGAAACACAGCGTGCCTGTGTGTGATAGAGAGAGACAGAGCGTGCCTGTGTGTGATAGAAAGAGACAGAGCGTGCGTGTGTGTGAGAGAGAGACAGAGCGTGCGTGTCTGTGAGAGAGAGAGAGAGACAGAGTGTGCGTGTGTGTGAGAGAGAGACAGAGTGTGCGTGTCTGTGAGAGAGAGATAGCTCATGTGTGTCTGTGAGAGAGAGACAGAGCGTGCGTGTCTGTGAGAGAGAGACAGAGCGTGCGTGTCTGTGAGAGAGAGACAGAGTGTGCGTGTGTGTGAGAGAGAGACAGAGTGTGCGTGTCTGTGAGAGAGAGATAGCTCCTGTGTGCCTGTGAGAGAGAGACAGAGCGTGCGTGTCTGTGAGAGAGAGACAGAGCGTGCATGTCGGTGAGAGACAGACAGAGCGTGCGTGTGTATGTGTGAGAGAGAGACAGACAGAGCATGTGTATGTATGAGAGACAGAGCATGCGCGTCTGTGTGTGTGAGAGAGAGAGGCAGAGCGTGCCTGTGTGTGACAGAGAGAGACAGAGAGTGCCTGTGTGTGAGAGACCTGGAGACAGAGCGTGCATGTGTGTGAGTGACAGACAGGGCATGCATGTCTGTGAGAGAGAGACTGAGCATGCATGTCTGTGAGAGAGAGATAGAGCGTTCGTTTCTGTGAGAGAGAGAGACCAAAGCGTGCATGTGTGTGTGTGAGAGAGAGACAGTGCCTGCGTGAGTGTGTGTGAGCGAGACAGAGCGTACTTGTATGTTTGTGAGAGAGAGACAGAGCGTGCGTGTATATGTTTGAGAGAGAGAGAGACAGAGCATGCGTGTATATGTGTGAGAGAGAGAGAGACAGAGCAAGCCGCGTGTGTGAGAGAGAGAGACAGAGCAGGCGTGTCTGTGAGAGAGTGACAGAGCATGCTTGTCTGTGAGAGAGAGACAGAGCATGTGTGTCTCTGAGAGAGAGACAGAGCGTGCACGTCGGTGAGAGAGAGACAGAGCGTGCATGTCTGTGTGAGAGAGAGTGACAGAGCGTGCATGTGTGTGTGAGAGAGAGAGACAGACAGAGGATGCGTATGTATGAGAATCAGAGCATGCGCGTCTGTGTGTGTGAGTGAAGAGACAGAGTGTGCCTGTGTGTGACAGAAAGAGACAGAGCGTGCCTGTGTGTTAGACACTTAGAGACAGAGCATGCATGTGTGTGAGTGACAGGCAGGGTGTGCATGTCTGTAAGAGAGAGACTGTGCATGCATGTCTGTGAGAGAGAGATAGAGCGTGCGTCTCTGTGAGAGAGAGAGACCAGAGCGTGCGTGTGTGTGTGTGAGAGAGAGACAGTGCGTGTGTGAGTGTATGTGAGAGAGACAGAGCCTGCGTGTGTGTGTGTGAGAGAGACAGAGCGTGCTTGTGTGTTTGTGAGAGAGAGACAGAGTGTGCGTGTATACGTATGAGAGAGAGAGAGACAGAGCATGCGTGTATATGTGTGAGAGAGAGAGAGACAGAGCATGCGTATGTATGAGAGACAGAGCATGCGCGTCTGTGTGTGATAGAGTGAGAGACAGAGTGTGCCTGTGTGTGAGAAAGGGACACAGAGTGTGCATGTGTGTGAGCGACAGACAGGGAGTGCCTGTCTGTGAGAGAGAGACTGAGCGTGCGTGTCTGTGAGAGAGAGACTGAGCGTGTTTGTCTGTGAGAGAGCGACTGAGCATGTGTGTCTGTGAGAGAGAGACAGAGCGTGTGTGTCTGTGAGAGAGAGAGACAGCACGTGTGTGTCTGTGAGAGAGAGACTGAGCGTGCGTGTCTATGAGAGAGAGAGACAAAGAGCGTGCGTGTGTGAGAGAGAGAGACACAGAGACGGCGTGTCTGTGAGAGAGAGAAAGCGTGTGCGTGTCTGTGAGAGAGACACAGAGCATGCATGTCTGTGAGAGAGACACACAGCGTGTGTGTCTGTGAGAGAGAGACAGAGCGTGCGTGTCTGTGAGAGAGAGACAGAGATTGCATGTCTGTGAGAGAGAGACAGAGCGTGCGTGACTGTGAGAGAGAGACAGAGCATTCATTTCGGTGAGAGAGAGACAGAGCGTGTGTGTCTGTGTGAGAGAGAGGGACAGAGCGTGCATGTGTGTGTGAGAGAGAGAGACAGACAGAGCATGCGTATGTATGAGACACAGAGCATGCGTGTGTGTGTGAGTGAGAAAGAGACAGACTGTGCCTGTGTGTGATAGAGAGAGACTGAGCGTGCCTGTCTGTGAGAGAGAGACTGAGCGTGCGTGTCTGTGAGAGAGAGACTGAGCGTGTTTGTCTGTGAGAGAGCGACTGAGCATGTGTGTCTGTGAGAGAGAGACAGAGCGTGTGTGTCTGTGAGAGAGAGAGACAGCACGTGTGTGTCTGTGAGAGAGAGACTGAGCGTGCGTGTCTATGAGAGAGAGAGACAAAGAGCGTGCGTGTGTGAGAGAGAGAGACACAGAGAGGGCGTGTCTGTGAGAGAGAGAAAGCGTGTGCGTGTCTGTGAGAGAGACACAGAGCATGCATGTCTGTGAGAGAGACACACAGCGTGTGTGTCTGTGAGAGAGAGACAGAGCATGCGTGTCTGTGAGAGAGAGACAGAGATTGCATGTCTGTGAGAGAGAGACAGAGCGTGCGTGACTGTGAGAGAGAGACAGAGCATTCATTTCGGTGATAGAGAGACAGAGCGTGTGTGTCTGTGTGAGAGAGAGGGACAGAGCGTGCATGTGTGTGTGAGAGAGAGAGACAGACAGAGCATGCGTATGTATGAGACACAGAGCATGCGTGTGTGTGTGAGTGAGAAAGAGACAGACTGTGCCTGTGTGTGATAGAGAGAGACTGAGCGTGCCTGTGTGTGAGAGAGAGAGTCAGAGCGTGCATGTGTTTGAGAGACAGACACGGCGAGCATGTCTGTGAGAGAGAGACTGAGCATGTGTGTCTGTGAGAGAGGGACTGAGCTTGCGTGTCTGTGAGAGAGAGACAGAGCGTGCATGTCTGGGAGAGAGAGAGAAAGCGCATGCATGTCTGTGTGAGAGAGACAGAGCGTGTGTGTCTGTGAGAGAGAGATAGCACGTGCCTGTCTGTGAGAGAGAGACAGAGCATGCATGTGTGTGTTTGAGAGAGAGACAGAGCGTGCGTTTGTGTATATGAGAGAGAGACAGAGCGTACTTGTGTGTTTGTGATAGAGAGACAGAGCGCGTGCGTGTTTATGTGTGAGAGAGAGAGAGACAGAGCATACGTGTATATGTGCGAGAGAGAGAGAGACAGAGCATGCCCGTGTGTGTGAGAGAGAGAGACAGAGCGTGCGTGTGTGTAAGAGAGACAAAATGAGCCTGCATGTGGGAGAGACAGATAGGCAGAGCTTGCGTGTGTATGAGCCACAGAGCATTCGCCTGTGTGTGTGTGATAGAGAGAGACAGAGTGGGCCTGTGTGTGTGAGAGAGAGACACGTGCATGTGTTTGAGAGACAGACAGTGCATGCATTTCTGTGAGAGAGAGACTGAGCGTGCATGTCTGTGAGAGAGAGACTGAGCGTGCGTGTCTGTGAGAGAGAGACAGAGCGTGCATGTCAGTGACAGAGAGACAGAGCGTGCGTGTCTGTGTGAGAGAGAGTGACAGAGCTTGCATGTGTATGTGTGAGAGAGAAAGGCAAAGCGTGCATGTGTGTGTGTGTGAGAGCGAGACAGAGCGTGCGTGTGTGTGTGTGAGAGAGAGGTAGAGCGTGCATCTGTGTGTTTGAGAGTGAGACCGAGCGTGCGTGTTTATGTGTGAGAGAGAGAGAGACAGAGCGTGCATGTATATGTGCGAGAGAGTGAGAGACAGAGCGTGCGAGTGTGTGAGAGACACAAATTGAGCCTGCGTGTGAAGAGAGAGAGGCAGGCAGAGCATGCGTATGTATGAGACACAGAGCATATGCGTGTGTGTGTGTGAGAGAGTGAAACAGAGTGTGCCTGTGTGTGATAGAGAGAGAATGACCGTGCCTGTGTGTGATAGAGAGAGACAGATCGTGCATGTGTGTGAGAGACAGACAGGGCGTGCATGTCTGTGAGAGAGAGACAGAGCATGCGAGTCTGTGAGAGAGAGAGACTGAGCGGGTGTGTCTGTGAGAGAGGGACTGAGCGTGTGTGTCTGTGAGAGAGAGAGACAGAGCGTGCGTGTCTGTGAGAGAGATAGGCAGCGCGTGCGTGTCTGTGTGAGAGAGCGAGAGCTTCCATGTTTGTGAGAGAGAGATAGTCAGTGCTGTCTGTGAGAGAGAGACAGAGTGTCCGTGTTTGTGAGAGAGAGACAGAGCGTGCGTGTCTGTGAGAGCGAGACAGAGCCCGCGTGTCTGTGAGAGAGAGACAGAGCATGCGTGTCTGTGAGAGAGAGAAAGAGCGTGCGTGTCTGTGAGAGAGAGACAGAGCGTCCGTATCTGTGAGAGAGAGACAGAGCGTACGTGTTTGTGAGAGAGAGACAGAGCGTGCGTGTCTGTGAGAGCGAGACAGAGCGCGCATGTCTGTGAGAGAGAAACAGAGCATGCGTGTCTGTGAGAGCGAGACAGAGCGCGCGTGTCTGTGAGAGAGAGACAGAGCGTGCGTGTCTGTGTGAGAGAACCAGAGCTTCCATGTATGTGAGAGAGAGATAGTTCGTGCTGTCTGTGAGAGAGAGACAGAGCATGCGTGTCTGTGAGAGAGAGACAGAGCGTGCGTGTCTGTGAGAAAGAGAGTGACAGAGCGTGCGTGTGTGTCTGTGAGACAGAAACAGACAGAGCATGCGTATGTATGAGAGACAGGGCATGCACATGTTTGTGTGTGTGAGAGAGAAAGACAGAGCGTGCCTGTGTGTGAGCGAGAGAGACAGATCGTGCCTGTGTGTGAGAGAGAGACAGAGCATGCGTGTCTGTGAGAGAGAGACAGAGCGTGCATGTCGGTGAGAGAGACACAGACCGTGCGTGTCTGTGTGATAGAGAGTGACAGAGCGTGCATGTGTATGTGTGAGAGAGAGACAGACAGAGAATGCGTATGTATGAGAGACAGAGCATGCACGTGTGTGTGTGTGACAGAGAGAGACAGAGCGTGCCTGTTTGTGAGAGAGAGAGACAGATCGTGCATGTGTGTGAGAGACAGACAGGGCGTGCAAGTCTGTGAGAGAGAGACTGAGCATGCGTGTCTGTGAGAGAGAGACTGAGCGTGCGTGGCTGTGATAGAGAGACAGAGCGTGCGTGTCTGTGAGAGAGAGAGACAAAGAGCCTGCGTGTGTGTCAGAGAGAGATTGAGCGTGTGTGTCCGTGAGAGTTGCACTGAGCATGCGTGTCTGTGAGAGAGAGAGACAGCGCGTGCGTGTCTGTGAGAGAGACAGAGTGTGCGTGTCTGTGAGAAAAAGCCGGCGCATGTGTGTCTGTGATAGAGAGACAGAACGTGCTTGTCTGTGAGAGAGAGAGAGAGCGTGCGTGTCTGTGAGAGAGAGACAGAGCGTGCGTGACTGTGAGAGAGAGAGAGCGTGCATGTCGGTGAGAGAGAGACAAAGCGTGCGTGTCTGCGAGAAAGAGAGTGACAGAGCGTGCGTGTGTGTTTGTGAGACAGAGACAGACAGAGCATGCATATGTATGAGAGACAGAGCATGTGCGTGTGTGTGTGTGGGAGAGAGAGAATTTCAGAGCATGCATATGTATGAGACACAGAGCATGCGCTTGTGTGTGTGTGTGAGAGAGAGAGACAGAGCATGCCTGTGTGTGAGAGAGAGAGACAGAGCTTGCATGTGTGTGAGCGACAGACTGGGCGTGCCTGTCTGTGAGAGAGAGACTGAGCGTGTGTGCCTGTGAGAGATACACTGAGCTAGTGTGTCTGTGAGAGAGGGACTGAGCATGCGTGTCTGTGAGAGAGAGTCAGAACGTGCGTGTCTGTGAGAGAGAGATAGCGCGTGCATGTCTGTGTGAGAGAGAGAGAGTGTGCGTGTCAGTGAGAAAGAGACTGAGCGTGTGTGTCTATGAGAGAGGGACTGAGTGTGAGTGTCTGTGAGAGAGAGACAGAGCGTGCATGTCTGTGTGAGAGAGAGACAGCGCGTGCGTGTCTTTGTGAGAGAGACAGAGCATGCATGTATGTGAGAGAGAGACAGAGCGTGCATATCTGTGAGAGAGAGATAGCGCGTGCTTGTCTGTGTGACAGAGACAGAGCGTGCGTGTCTGTGAGAGAGAGAAGAGCGTGCATGTCGGTGAGAGAGAGACAGAGCGTGCATGTCTGTGAGAGAGAGAGTGACAGAGCGTGCGTATGTGTGTGTAAGACAGAGATAGACAGAGCATGCGTAAGTATGAGAGACAGAGCATGTGCGTGTGTGTGTGTGAGAGAGAGAGAAAGAGCGTGCCTGTGCGTGATAGAGTGAGACAGAGAGTGCCTGCGTTTGATAGAGAGAAACAGAGCGTTCCTGTGTGTGAGAGAGAGAAACAGTACATGCCTGTGTGTGGGAGAGAGAGACAGAGACTGCATGTGTGTGAGAGAGAGACTGAGCTTGCGTGTCTATGAGAGAGGGACTGACCATGCGTGTATGTGAGAGACAGAGCGTGCGTGTCTGAGAGAGAGAGAGACAGCGCGTGCGTGTCTGTGTGAGAGAGAGAGGGCGTGCGTGTCTGTGAGAGAGAGACGACGCGTGCGTGTCTGTGAGAGGGAGACAGAGCGTGCATTTCTGTGAGAGAGAAACTGAGCTTGCGTGTCTGTGAGAAAGAGAGTGACAGAGCATCCGTGTGTGTTTGTGAGACAGAGACAGACAGAGCATGCGTATGTATGAGAGACAGAGCATGCACGTGTGTGTGTGTGATAGAGAGAGACAGAGCGTGCCTGTGTGTGAGAGAGAGAGACAGATCGTGCATGTGTGTGAGAGACAGACAGGGCGTGCATGTCTGTGAGAGAGAGACTGAGCATGCGTGTCTGTGAGAGGGAGACTGAACATGCGTGCCTGTGATAGAGAGACATAGCGTGCGTGTCTGTGAGAGAGAGAGACAAAGAGCCTGCGTGTGTGTCAGAGATAGACTGAGGGTGTGTGTCCGTGAGAGATGCACTGAGCATGCGTGTCTGTGAGATAGAGAGACAGCGCGTGTGTGTCTGTGTGAGAGAGACAGAGTGTGCGTGTCTGTGAGAAAAAGCCGGCACGTGTGTGTCTGTGATAGAGAGACAGAACGTGCTTGTCTGTGAGAGAGAGAGAGAGCGTGCGTGTCTGTGAGAGAGAGACAGAGCGTGCATGTCGGTGAGAGAGAGACAAAGCGTGCGTGTCTGTGAGAAAGAGAGTGACAGAGCGTGCGTGTGTGTTTGTGAGACAGAGACAGACAGAGCATGCATATGTATGAGACACAGAGCATGCGCTTGTGTGTGTGTGTGAGAGAGAGAGACAGAGCATGCCTGGGTTTGAGAGAGAGAGACAGAGATTGCATGTGTGTGAGCGACAGACAGGGCGTGCCTATCTGTGAGAGAGAGATTGAGCGTGTGTGCCTGTGAGAGATAGACTGAGCGTGTTTGTCTGCGAGAGAGGGACTGAGCATGCGTGTCTGTGAGAGAGAGACAGAGCGTGCGTGTCTGTGAGAGAGAGATAGCGCGTGCATGTCTGTGTGAGAGAGAGAGAGTGTGCGGGTCAGTGAGAAAGAGACTGAGCGTGTGTGTCTATGAGAGAGGGACTGAGTGTGAGTGTCGGTGAGAGAGAGACAGAGCGTGCATGTCTGTGTGAGAGAGAGACAGCGCGTGCGTGTCTTTGTGAGAGAGACAGAGCATGCATGTATGTGAGAGAGAGAGAGAGCGTGCATGTCTGTGAGAGAGAGATAGCGCATGCTTGTCTGTGAGACAAAGACAGAGCGTGCGTGTCTGTGATAGAGAGAAGAGCGTGCATGTCGGTGAGAGAGAGACAGAGCGTGCGTGTCTGTGAGAGAGAGAGTGACAGAGCGTGCATATGTGTGTGTAAGACAGAGACAGACAGAGCATGCGTATGTATGAGAGACATAGCATGCGCGTGTGTGTGTGTGTGAGAGAGAGAGACAGAGTGTGCATGCGTTTGTTAGAGAGAAACAGAGCTTTCCTGTGTGTGAGAGAGAGAGACAGAGCGTGCATGTGTGTGAGAGAAAGACAGCGCGTGCATGTCTGTGAGAGATAGACTGAACGTGCGTGTCTGTGAGAGAGAGACTGAGCGTGTGTGTCCATGAGAGAGGAACTGAGCATGCGTGTCTGTGAGAGAGAGACAGATCGTGCCTGTCTGTGAGAGAGACAGACAACGCGTGCATTTCTGTGAGAGAGAGACAGAGCGTGCTTGTCTGTGAGAGAGAGAGTGACAGAGCGTGCGTATGTGTGTGTGAGACAGAGACAGACCGAGCATGCGTATGTATGAGAGACAGATCAGGCATGTGCGTGTGTGTGAGAGAGAGAGACAGAGCTTTCCTGTGTGTAATAGAGAGAGACAGAGCATGCCTGTGTGTGGGAGAGAGAGACAGAGCGTGCATGTGTGTGAGAGAGAGACGGCACGTGCATGTCTGTGAGAGAGAGACGGCGCGTGCGTGTCTGTGAGAGAGAGACAGAGCGTGCGTGTCTGTGAGAGAGAGACAGAGTGTGCGTGTCTTTGTGAGAGAGACAGAGCGTGCATGTATGTGAGAGAGAGATAGAGAGTGCATGTCTGTGAGAGAGAGATAGCGCGTGCGTGACTGTGAGAGAGAGACAGATGGTGCGTGTCTGTGAGAGAGAGAAGAGCGTGCATGTCGGTGAGATAGAGACAGAGCCTGCGGGTCTGTGAGAGAGAGAGTGACAGAGCGTGCGTATGTGTGTGTAAGACAGAGACAGACAGAGCATGCTTATGTATGAGAGACATAGCGTGCGCATGTGTGTGTGTGTGAGAGAGAGAGACAGAGCGTGCCTGTGCGTGATACAGTGAGACAGAGCGTGCCTGCGTTTGAGAGAGAGAAACAGAGCGTTCCTGTGTGTAAGGGAGAGAGACAGAGCGTGCATGTGTGTGAGAGAAAGACAGCGCGTGCATGTCTGTGAGAGATAGACTGAGCGTGCATGTCTGTGAGAGAGAGACTGAGCGTGTGTGTTCATGAGAGAGGGACTGAGCATGCATGTCTGTGAGAGAGAGACAGATCGTGCCTGTCTGTGAGAGAGAGAGACAGAGCATGCGTGTCCGTGAGAGAGAGAGTGACAGAGCGTGCGTATGTGTGTGTGAGACAGAGACAGACCGAGCATGCGTATGTATGAGAGACAGATCATGCGTGTGTGTGTGTGTGTGAGAGAGAGAGACAGAGCTTTCCTGTGTGTGATAGAGAGAGACAGAGCATGCCTGTGTGTGGAAGAGAGAGACAGAGCGCGCATGTGTGTGAGAGAGAGACTGAGCGTGCGTGTCTGTGAGAGAGAGATGGCGCGTTAGTGTCTGTGAGAGAGAGAGAGCGTGCGTGTCTGTGAGAGAGAGACAGAGCGTGCGTGACTGTGAGAGAGAGACAGAGCGTGCATGTCGGTGAGAGAGAGACAAAGCGTGCGTGTCTGTGAGAAAGAGAGTGACAGAGCGTGCGTGTGTGTTTGTGAGACAGAGACAGACAGAGCATGCATATGTATGAGACACAGAGCATGCGCTTGTGTGTGTGTGTGAGAGAGAGAGACAGAGCATGCCTGTGTGTGAGAGAGAGAGACAGAGATTGCATGTGTGTGAGCGACAGACAGAGCGTGCCTGTCTGTGAGAGAGAGACTGAGCGTGTGTGCCTGTGAGAGATAGACTGAGCGTGTGTGTCTGTGAGAGAGGGACTGAGCATGCGTGTCTGTGAGAGGGAGACAGAGCGTGCGTGTCTGTGAGAGAGAGATAGCGCGTGCATGTCTGTGTGAGAGAGAGAGAGTGTGCGGGTCAGTAAGAAAGAGACTGAGCGTGTGTGTCTATGAGAGAGGGACTGAGTGTGAGTGTCTGTGAGAGAGAGACAGAGCGTGCATGTCTGTGTGAGAGAGAGACAGCGCGTGCGTGTCTTTGTGAGAGAGACAGAGCATGCATGTATGTGAGAGAGAGAGAGCGTGCATGTCTGTGAGAGAGAGATAGCGCGTGCTTGTCTGTGAGAGAGAGACAGAGCGTGCATGTCTGTGATAGAGAGAAGAGCGTGCATGTCGGTGAGAGAGAGACAGAGCGTGCGTGTCTGTGAGAGAGAGAGTGACAGAGCGTGCATATGTGTTTGTAAGACAGAGACAGACAGAGCATGCGTATGTATGAGAGACATAGCATGCGTGTGTGTGTGTGAGAGAGAGAGACAGAGTGTGCATGCGTTTGTTAGAGAGAAACAGAGCTTTCCTGTGTGTGAGAGAGAGAGACAGAGCGTGCATGTGTGTGAGAGAAAGACAGCGCGTGCATGTCTGTGAGAGATAGACTGAGCGTGCGTGTCTGTGAGAGAGAGACTGAGCGTGTGTGTCCATGAGAGAGGAACTGAGCATGCGTGTCTGTGAGAGAGAGACAGATCGTGCCTGTCTGTGAGAGAGACAGACAACGCGTGCATTTCTGTGAGAGAGAGACAGAGCGTGCTTGTCTGTGAGAGAGAGAGTGACAGAGCGTGCGTATGTGTGTGTGAGACAGAGACAGACCGAGCATGCGTATGTATGAGAGACAGATCAGGCATGTGCGTGTGTGTGAGAGAGAGAGACAGAGCTTTCCTGTGTGTAATAGAGAGAGACAGAGCATGCCTGTGTGTGGGAGAGAGAGACAGAGCGTGCATGTGTGTGAGAGAGAGACGGCACGTGCATGTCTGTGAGAGAGAGACGGCGCGTGCGTGTCTGTGAGAGAGAGACAGAGCGTGCGTGTCTGTGAGAGAGAGACAGAGTGTGCGTGTCTTTGTGAGAGAGACAGAGCGTGCATGTATGTGAGAGAGAGATAGAGAGTGCATGTCTGTGAGAGAGAGATAGCGCGTGCGTGACTGTGAGAGAGAGACAGATGGTGCGTGTCTGTGAGAGAGAGAAGAGCGTGCATGTCGGTGAGATAGAGACAGAGCGTGCGGGTCTGTGAGAGAGAGAGTGACAGAGCGTGCGTATGTGTGTGTAAGACAGAGACAGACAGAGCATGCTTATGTATGAGAGACATAGCGTGCGCATGTGTGTGTGTGTGAGAGAGAGAGACAGAGCATGCCTGTGCGTGATACAGTGAGACAGAGCGTGCCTGCGTTTGAGAGAGAGAAACAGAGCGTTCCTGTGTGTAAGGGAGAGAGACAGAGCGTGCATGTGTGTGAGAGAAAGACAGCGCGTGCATGTCTGTGAGAGATAGACTGAGCGTGCATGTCTGTGAGAGAGAGATTGAGCGTGTGTGTTCATGAGAGAGGGACTGAGCATGCATGTCTGTGAGAGAGAGACAGATCGTGCCTGTCTGTGAGAGAGAGAGACAGAGCATGCGTGTCCGTGAGAGAGAGAGTGACAGAGCGTGCGTATGTGTGTGTGAGACAGAGACAGACCGAGCATGCGTATGTATGAGAGACAGATCATGCGTGTGTGTGTGTGTGTGAGAGAGAGAGACAGAGCTTTCCTGTGTGTGATAGAGAGAGACAGAGCATGCCTGTGTGTGGAAGAGAGAGACAGAGCGCGCATGTGTGTGAGAGAGAGACTGAGCGTGCGTGTCTGTGAGAGAGAGATGGCGCGTTAGTGTCTGTGAGAGAGAGAGAGCGTGCGTGTCTGTGAGAGAGAGACAGAGCGTGCGTGACTGTGAGAGAGAGACAGAGCGTGCATGTCGGTGAGAGAGAGACAAAGCGTGCGTGTCTGTGAGAAAGAGAGTGACAGAGCGTGCGTGTGTGTTTGTGAGACAGAGACAGACAGAGCATGCATATGTATGAGACACAGAGCATGCGCTTGTGTGTGTGTGTGAGAGAGAGAGACAGAGCATGCCTGTGTGTGAGAGAGAGAGACAGAGATTGCATGTGTGTGAGCGACAGACAGGGCGTGCCTGTCTGTGAGAGAGAGACTGAGCGTGTGTGCCTGTGAGAGATAGACTGAGCGTGTGTGTCTGTGAGAGAGGGACTGAGCATGCGTGTCTGTGAGAGGGAGACAGAGCGTGCGTGTCTGTGAGAGAGAGATAGCGCGTGCATGTCTGTGTGAGAGAGAGAGAGTGTGCGGGTCAGTGAGAAAGAGACTGAGCGTGTGTGTCTATGAGAGAGGGACTGAGTGTGAGTGTCTGTGAGAGAGAGACAGAGCGTGCATGTCTGTGTGAGAGAGAGACAGCGCGTGCGTGTCTTTGTGAGAGAGACAGAGCATGCATGTATGTGAGAGAGAGAGAGAGCGTGCATGTCTGTGAGAGAGAGATAGCGCGTGCTTGTCTGTGAGAGAGAGACAGAGCGTGCATGTCTGTGATAGAGAGAAGAGCGTGCATGTCGGTGAGAGAGAGACAGAGCGTGCGTGTCTGTGAGAGAGAGAGTGACAGAGCGTGCATATGTGTTTGTAAGACAGAGACAGACAGAGCATGCGTATGTATGAGAGACATAGCATGCGTGTGTGTGTGTGAGAGAGAGAGACAGAGTGTGCATGCGTTTGTTAGAGAGAAACAGAGCTTTCCTGTGTGTGAGAGAGAGAGACAGAGCGTGCATGTGTGTGAGAGAAAGACAGCGCGTGCATGTCTGTGAGAGATAGACTGAGCGTGCATGTCTGTGAGAGAGAGACTGAGCATGTCTGTCCATGAGAGAGGAACTGAGCATGCGTGTCTGTGAGAGAGAGACAGATCGTGCCTGTCTGTGAGAGAGAGAGAGAACGCGTGCATGTCTGTGAGAGTGAGACAGAGCGTGCGTGTCTGTGAGAGAGAGAGTGACAGAGCGTGCGTATGTGTGGGTGAGACAGAGACAGACCGAGCATGCGTATGTATGAGAGACAGATCATGCATGTGCGTGTGTTTGAGAGAGAGAGACAGAGCTTTCCTGTGTTTAATAGAGAGAGACAGAGCATGCCTGTGTGTGGGAGAGAGAGACAGAGCGTGCATGTGTGTGAGAGAGAGACGGCGCGTGCATGTCTGTGAGAGAGAGACGGCGCGTGCGTGTCTGTGAGAGAGAGACAGAGCGCGCATGTGTGTGAGAGAGAGACTGAGCGTGCGTGTCTGTGAGAGAGAGAAGGCGCGTGCGTGTCTGTGAGAGAGAGAGAGAGCGTGCGTGTCTGTGAGAGAGAGACAGAGCGTGCGTGACTGTGAGAGAGGGACAGAGCGTGCATGTCGGTGAGAGAGAGACAAAGCGTGCGTGTCTGTGAGAAAGAGAGTGACAGAGCGTGCGTGTGTGTTTGTGAGACAGAGACAGATAGAGCATGCATATGTATGAGACACAGAGCATGCGCTTGTGTGTGTGTGTGAGAGAGAGAGACAGAGCATGCCTGTGTGTGAGAGAGAGAGACAGAGATTGCATGTGTGTGAGCGACAGACAGGGTGTGCCTGTCTGTGAGAGGGAGACAGAGCGTGCGTGTCTGTGAGAGAGAGATAGCGCGTGCATGTCTGTGTGAGAGAGAGAGAGTGTGCGGGTCAGTGAGAAAGAGACTGAGCGTGTGTGTCTATGAGAGAGGGACTGAGTGTGAGTGTCTGTGAGAGAGAGACAGAGCGTGCATGTCTGTGTGAGAGAGAGACAGCGCGTGCGTGTCTTTGTGAGAGACAGAGCATGCATGTATGTGAGAGAGAGAGAGAGCGTGCATGTCTGTGAGAGAGAGATAGCGCGTGCTTGTCTGTGAGAGAGAGACAGAGCGTGCATGTCTGTGATAGAGAGAAGAGCGTGCATGTCGGTGAGAGAGAGACAGAGCGTGCGTGTCTGTGAGAGAGATAGTGACAGAGCGTGCGTATGTGTGTGTGAGACAGAGACAGACCGAGCATGCGTATGTATGAGAGACAGATCATGCGTGTGTGTGTGTGTGAGAGAGAGAGACAGAGTGTGCATGCGTTTGTTAGAGAGAAACAGAGCTTTCCTGTGTGTGAGAGAGAGAGACAGAGCGTGCATGTGTGTGAGAGAAAGACAGCGCGTGCATGTCTGTGAGAGATAGACTGAGCGTGTGTGTCTGTGAGAGAGAGACTGAGCATGTCTGTCCATGAGAGAGGAACTGAGCATGCGTGTCTGTGAGAGAGAGACAGATCGTGCCTGTCTGTGAGAGAGAGAGAAAACGCGTGCATGTCTGTGAGAGAGTGACAGAGCGTGCGTATGTGTGGGTGAGACAGAGACAGACCGAGCATGCGTATGTATGAGAGACAGATCATGCATGTGCGTGTGTTTGAGAGAGAGAGACAGAGCTTTCCTGTGTGTAATAGAGAGAGACAGAGCATGCCTGTGTCTGTGAGAGAGAGACAGAGCGTGCGTGTCTGTGAGAGAGAGACAGAGCGTGCGTGTCTTTGTGAGAGAGACAGAGCGTGCGTGTCTGTGATAGAGAGAAGAGCGTGCATGTCGGTGAGAGAGAGACAGAGCGTGCGTGTCTGTAAAGAGAGAGAGTGACAGAGCGTGCGTATGTGTGTGTAAGACAGAGACAGACTGAGCATGCGTATGTATGAGAGACAGAGCATGCGCGTGTGTGTGTGTGTGAGAGAAAGAGACAGAGTGTGCATGCGTTTGTTAGAGAGAAACAGAGCTTTCCTGTGTGTGAGAGAGAGAGACAGAGCGTGCATGTCTGTGTGAGAGAGAGACAGCGCGTGCGTGTCTTTGTGAGAGAGACAGAGCATGCATGTATGTGAGAGAGAGA
Organism: Carcharodon carcharias; assembly: GCF_017639515.1. Taxonomy (NCBI): domain Eukaryota; kingdom Metazoa; phylum Chordata; class Chondrichthyes; order Lamniformes; family Lamnidae; genus Carcharodon; species Carcharodon carcharias. Next base: position 79,627,929 of record NC_054470.1, read on the forward strand.
GAGAGCGTGCATGTCTGTGAGAGAGAGATAGCGCGTGCTTGTCTGTGAGAGAGAGACAGAGCGTGCATGTCTGTGATAGAGAGAAGAGCGTGCATGTCGGTGAGAGAGAGACAGAGCGTGCGTGTCTGTGAGAGAGAGAGTGACAGAGCGTGCATATGTGTGTGTAAGACAGAGACAGACAGAGCATGCGTATGTATGAGAGACATAGCGTGCGCATGTGTGTGTGTGTGAGAGAGAGAGACAGAGCGTGCCTGTGCGTGATAGAGTGAGACAGAGCGTGCCTGCGTTTGAGAGAGAGAAACAGAGCGTTCCTGTGTGTAAGAGAGAGAGACAGAGCGTGCATGTGTGTGAGAGAAAGACAGCGCGTGCATGTCTGTGAGAGATAGACTGAGCGTGCATGTCTGTGAGAGAGAGACTGAGCGTGTGTGTTCATGAGAGAGGGACTGAGCATGCATGTCTGTGAGAGAGAGACAGATCGTGCCTGTCTGTGAGAGAGAGAGACAGAGCATGCGTGTCCGTGAGAGAGAGAGTGACAGAGCGTGCGTATGTGTGTGTGAGAAAGAGACAGACCGAGCATGCGTATGTATGAGAGACAGATCATGCGTGTGTGTGTGTGTGAGAGAGAGAGACAGAGCTTTCCTGTGTGTGATAGAGAGAGACAGAGCATGCCTGTGTGTGGGAGAGAGAGACAGAGCGTGCATGTGTGTGTGAGAGAAACTGAGCATGCGTGTCTGTGAGAGAGAGACGGCGCGTGCATGTCTGTGAGAGAGAGACAGAGCGTGCATGTCTGTGTGAGAGAGAGACAGCGCGTGCATGTCTTTGTGAGAGAGACAGAGCATGCATGTATGTGAGAGAGAGAGAGAGCGTGCATGTCTGTGAGAGAGAGATAGCGCGTGCTAGTCTGTGAGACAAAGACAGAGCGTGCGTGTCTGTGATAGAGAGAAGAGCGTGCATGTCGGTGAGAGAGAGACAGAGCGTGCGTGTCTGTAAAGAGAGAGAGTGACAGAGCGTGCGTATGTGTGTGTAAGACAGAGACAGACTGAGCATGCGTATGTATGAGAGACAGAGCATGCGCGTGTGTGTGTGTGTGAGAGAAAGAGACAGAGTGTGCATGCGTTTGTTAGAGAGAAACAGAGCTTTCCTGTGTGTGAGAGAGAGAGACAGAGCGTGCATGTCTGTGTGAGAGAGAGACAGCGCGTGCGTGTCTTTGTGAGAGAGACAGAGCATGCATGTATGTGAGAGAGAGAGAGAGCGTGCATGTCTGTGAGAGAGAGATAGCGCGTGCTTGTCTGTGAGAGAGAGACAGAGCGTGCATGTCTGTGATAGAGAGAAGAGCGTGCATGTCGGTGAGAGAGAGACAGAGCGTGCGTGTCTGTGAGAGAGAGAGTGACAGAGCGTGCATATGTGTGTGTAAGACAGAGACAGACAGAGCATGCGTATGTATGAGAGACATAGCATGCGCGTGTGTGTGTGTGTGAGAGAGAGAGACAGAGTGTGCATGCGTTTGTTAGAGAGAAACAGAGCTTTCCTGTGTGTGAGAGAGAGAGACAGAGCGTGCATGTGTGTGAGAGAAAGACAGCGCGTGCATGTCTGTGAGAGATAGACTGAGCGTGCGTGTCTGTGAGAGAGAGACTGAGCGTGTGTGTCTTTGAGAGAGGAACTGAGCATGCGTGTCTGTGAGAGAGAGACAGATCGTACCTGTCTGTGAGAGAGACAGACAACGCGTGCATTTCTGTGAGAGAGAGACAGAGCGTGCTTGTCTGTGAGAGAGAGAGTGACAGAGCGTGCGTATGTGTGTGTGAGACAGAGACAGACCGAGCATGCGTATGTATGAGAGACAGATCATGCATGTGCGTGTGTGTGAGAGAGAGAGACAGAGCTTTCCTGTGTGTAATAGAGAGAGACAGAGCATGCCTGTGTGTGGGAGAGAGAGACAGAGCGTGCATGTCTGTGAGAGAGAGACGGCGCGTGCGTGTCTGTGAGAGAGAGACAGAGCGTGCGTGTCTGTGAGAGAGAGACAGAGCGTGCGTGTCTTTGTGAGAGAGACAGAGCGTGCATGTATGTGAGAGAGAGATAGAGAGTGCATGTCTGTGAGAGAGAGATAGCGCGTGCGTGACTGTGAGAGAGAGACAGAGGGTGCGTGTCTGTGAGAGAGAGAAGAGCGTGCATGTCGGTGAGATAGAGACAGAGCGTGCGGGTCTGTGAGAGAGAGAGTGACAGAGCGTGCGTATGTGTGTGTAAGACAGAGACAGACAGAGCATGCGTATGTATGAGAGACATAGCGTGCGCATGTGTGTGTGTGTGAGAGAGAGAGACAGAGCGTGCCTGTGCGTGATAGAGTGAGACAGAGCGTGCCTGCGTTTGATAGAGAGAAACAGAGCGTTCCTGTGTGTAAGGGAGAGAGACAGAGCGTGCATGTGTGTGAGAGAAAGACAGCGCGTGCATGTCTGTGAGAGATAGACTGAGCGTGCATGTCTGTGAGAGAGAGACTGAGCGTGTGTGTTCATGAGAGAGGGACTGAGCATGCATGTCTGTGAGAGAGAGACAGATCGTGCCTGTCTGTGAGAGAGAGAGACAGAGCATGCGTGTCCGTGAGAGAGAGAGTGACAGAGCGTGCGTATGTGTGTGTGAGACAGAGACAGACCGAGCATGCGTATGTATGAGAGACAGATCATGCGTGTGTGTGTGTGTGTGTGAGAGAGAGACAGAGCTTTCCTGTGTGTGTTAGAGAGAGACAGAGCATGCCTGTGTGTGCGAGAGAGAGACAGAGCGCGCATGTGTGTGAGAGAGAGACTGAGCGTGCGTGTCTGTGAGAGAGAGATGGCGCGTGCGTGTCTGTGAGAGAGAGAGAGAGCGTGCGTGTCTGTGAGAGAGAGACAGAGCGTGCGTGACTGTGAGAGAGAGACAGAGCGTGCATGTCGGTGAGAGAGAGACAAAGCGTGCGTGTCTGTGAGAAAGAGAGTGACAGAGCGTGCGTGTGTGTTTGTGAGACAGAGACAGACAGAGCATGCATATGTATGAGACACAGAGCATGCGCTTGTGTGTGTGTGTGAGAGAGAGAGACAGAGCATGCCTGTGTGTGAGAGAGAGAGACAGAGATTGCATGTGTGTGAGCGACAGACAGGGCGTGCCTGTCTGTGAGAAAGAGACTGAGCGTGTGTGCCTGTGAGAGATAGACTGAGCGTGTGTGTCTGTGAGAGAGGGACTGAGCATGCGTGTCTGTGAGAGGGAGACAGAGCGTGCGTGTCTGTGAGAGAGAGATAGCGCGTGCATGTCTGTGTGAGAGAGAGAGAGTGTGCGGGTCAGTAAGAAAGAGACTGAGCGTGTGTGTCTATGAGAGAGGGACTGAGTGTGAGTGTCTGTGAGAGAGAGACAGAGCGTGCATGTCTGTGTGAGAGAGAGACAGCGCGTGCGTGTCTTTGTGAGAGAGACAGAGCATGCATGTATGTGAGAGAGAGAGAGAGCGTGCATGTCTGTGAGAGAGAGATAGCGCGTGCTTGTCTGTGAGAGAGAGACAGAGCGTGCATGTCTGTGATAGAGAGAAGAGCGTGCATGTCGGTGAGAGAGAGACAGAGCGTGCGTGTCTGTGAGAGAGAGAGTGACAGAGCGTGCATATGTGTTTGTAAGACAGAGACAGACAGAGCATGCGTATGTATGAGAGACATAGCATGCGTGTGTGTGTGTGAGAGAGAGAGACAGAGTGTGCATGCGTTTGTTAGAGAGAAACAGAGCTTTCCTGTGTGTGAGAGAGAGAGAGACAGAGCGTGCATGTGTGTGAGAGAAAGACAGCGCGTGCATGTCTGTGAGAGATAGACTGAGCGTGCATGTCTGTGAGAGAGAGACTGAGCATGTCTGTCCATGAGAGAGGAACTGAGCATGCGTGTCTCTGAGAGAGAGACAGATCGTGCCTGTCTGTGAGAGAGAGAGAGAACGCGTGCATGTCTGTGAGAGTGAGACAGAGCGTGCGTGTCTGTGAGAGAGAGAGTGACAGAGCGTGCGTATGTGTGGGTGAGACAGAGACAGACCGAGCATGCGTATGTATGAGAGACAGATCATGCATGTGCGTGTGTTTGAGAGAGAGAGACAGAGCTTTCCTGTGTGTAATAGAGAGAGACAGAGCATGCCTGTGTGTGGGAGAGAGAGACAGAGCGTGCATGTGTGTGAGAGAGAGACGGCGCGTGCATGTCTGTGAGAGAGAGACGGCGCGTGCGTGTCTGTGAGAGAGAGACAGAGCGCGCATGTGTGTGAGAGAGAGACTGAGCGTGCGTGTCTGTGAGAGAGAGATGGCGCGTGCGTGTCTGTGAGAGAGAGAGAGAGCGTGCGTGTCTGTGAGAGAGAGACAGAGCGTGCGTGACTGTGAGAGAGAGACACAGCGTGCATGTCGGTGAGAGAGAGACAAAGCGTGCGTGTCTGTGAGAAAGAGAGTGACAGAGCGTGCGTGTGTGTTTGTGAGACAGAGACAGACAGAGCATGCATATGTATGAGACACAGAGCATGCGCTTGTGTGTGTGTGTGAGAGAGAGAGACAGAGCATGCCTGTGTGTGAGAGAGAGAGACAGAGATTGCATGTGTGTGAGCGACAGACAGGGCGTGCCTGTCTGTGAGAGAGAGACTGAGCGTGTGTGCCTGTGAGAGATAGACTGAGCGTGTGTGTCTGTGAGAGAGGGACTGAGCATGCGTGTCTGTGAGAGGGAGACAGAGCGTGCGTGTCTGTGAGAGAGAGATAGCGCGTGCATGTCTGTGTGAGAGAGAGAGAGTGTGCGGGTCAGTGAGAAAGAGACTGAGCGTGTGTGTCTATGAGAGAGGGACTGAGTGTGAGTGTCTGTGAGAGAGAGACAGAGCGTGCATGTCTGTGTGAGAGAGAGACAGCGCGTGCGTGTCTTTGTGAGAGAGACAGAGCATGCATGTATGTGAGAGAGAGAGAGAGCGTGCATGTCTGTGAGAGAGAGATAGCGCGTGCTTGTCTGTGAGAGAGAGACAGAGCGTGCATGTCTGTGATAGAGAGAACAGCGTGCATGTCGGTGAGAGAGAGACAGAGCGTGCGTGTCTGTGAGAGAGAGAGTGACAGAGCGTGCATATGTGTGTGTAAGACAGAGACAGACAGAGCATGCGTATGTATGAGAGACATAGCATGCGCGTGTGTGTGTGAGAGAGAGAGACAGAGTGTGCATGCGTTTGTTAGAGAGAAACAGAGCTTTCCTGTGTGTGAGAGAGAGAGACAGAGCGTGCATGTGTGTGAGAGAAAGACAGCGTGTGCATGTCTGTGAGAGATAGACTGAGCGTGCGTGTCTGTGAGAGAGAGACTGAGCATGTCTGTCCATGAGAGAGGAACTGAGCATGCGTGTCTGTGAGAGAGAGACAGATCGTGCCTGTCTGTGAGAGAGAGAGACAACGCGTGCATGTCTGTGAGAGAGAGACAGAGCGTGCGTGTCTGTGAGAGAGAGAGTGACAGAGCGTGCGTATGTGTGGGTGAGACAAAGACAGACCGAGCATGCGTATGTATGAGAGACAGATCATGCATGTGCGTGTGTTTGAGAGAGAGAGAGACAGAGCTTTCCTGTGTGTAATAGAGAGAGACAGAGCATGCCTGTGTGTGGGAGAGAGAGACAGAGCGTGCATGTGTGTGAGAGAGAGACGGCGCGTGCATGTCTGTGAGAGAGAGACGGCGCGTGCGTGTCTGTCAGAGAGAGACAGAGCGTGCGTGTCTGTGAGAGAGAGACAGAGCGTGCATGTCTTTGTGAGAGAGACAGAGCATGCATGTATGTGAGAGAGAGATAGAGAGTGCATGTCTGTGAGAGAGAGATAGCGCGTGCGTGACTGTGAGAGAGAGACAGAGGGTGTGTGTCTGTGAGAGAGAGAAGAGCGTGCATGTCGGTGAGATAGAGACAGAGCGTGCGGGTCTGTGAGAGAGAGAGTGACAGAGCGTGCGTATGTATGAGAGACATAGCGTGCGCATGTGTGTGTGTGAGAGAGAGAGACAGAGCGTGCCTGTGCGTGATAGAGTGAGACAGAGCGTGCCTGCGTTTGAGAGAGAGAAACAGAGCGTTCCTGTGTGTAAGAGAGAGAGACAGAGCGTGCATGTGTGTGAGAGAAAGACAGCGCGTGCATGTCTGTGAGAGATAGACTGAGCGTGCATGTCTGTGAGAGAGAGACTGAGCGTGTGTGTTCATGAGAGAGGGACTGAGCATGCATGTCTGTGAGAGAGAGACAGATCGTGCCTGTCTGTGAGACAGAGAGACAGAGCATGCGTGTCCGTGAGAGAGAGAGTGACAGAGCGTGCGTATGTGTGTGTGAGACGTAGACAGACCGAGCATGCGTATGTATGAGAGACAGATCATGCGTGTGTGTGTGTGTGATAGAGAGAGACAGAGCATGCCTGTGTGTGGGAGAGAGAGACAGAGCGTGCATGTGTGTGAGAGAGAGACTGAGCGTGCGTGTCTGTGAGAGAGAGATGGCGCGTGCGTGTCTGTGAGAGAGAGACAGAGCGTGCGTGTCTGTTAGAGAGAGACAGAGCGTGCGTGTCTGTGAGAGAGAGATAGCGCGTGCATGACTGTGTGAGAGAGAGAGAGAGTGCGTGTCAGTGACAAAGAGACTGAGCGTGTGTGTTTATGAGAGAGGGACTGAGCATCAGTGTCTGTGAGAGGGAGACAGAGCGTGCATGTCTGTGAGAGAGAGAGACAGCGCGTGCGTGTCTTTGTGAGAGAGACAGAGCGTGCATGTATGTGAGAGAGAGACAGAGCGTGCATGTCTGTGAGAGAGAGATAGCGCGTGCGTGTCTGTGTGAGAGAGAGAGAACGTGCGTGTCTGCGAGAGAGAGACGACGCGTGCGTGTCTGTGAGAGGGAGACAGAGCGTGCGTTTCTGTGAGAGAGAAACTGAGCATGCGTGTCTGTGAGAAAGAGAGTGACAGAGCATCCGTGCGTGTTTGTGAGACAGAGACAGACAGAGCATGCGTATGTATGAGAGACAGAGCATGCACGTGTGTGTGTGTGATAGAGAGAGACAGAGCGTGCCTGTGTGTGAGAGAGAGAGACAGATCGTGCATGTGTGTGAGAGACAGACAGGGCGTGCAAGTCTGTGAGAGAGAGACTGAGCATGCTTGTCTGTGAGAGAGAGACTGAGCGTGTGTGGCTGTGATAGAGAGACAGAGCGTGCGTGTCTGTGAGAGAGAGAGACAAAGAGACTGCGTGTGTGTCAGAGAGAGACTGAGCGTGTGTTTCCGTGAGAGATGCACTGAGCATGCGTGTCTGTGAGAGAGAGAGACAGCGCGTGCGTGTCTGTGTGAGAGAGACAGAGTGTGCGTGTCTGTGAGAAAAAGCCGGCGCGTGTGTGTCTGTAATAGAGAGACAGAACGTGCTTGTCTGTGAGAGAGAGAGAGAGCGTGCGTGTCTGTGAGAGAGAGACAGAGCGTGCGTGACTGTGAGAGAGAGACAGAGCGTGCATGTCGGTGAGAGAGAGACAAAGCGTGCGTGTCTGTGAGAAAGAGAGTGACAGAGCGTGCGTGTGTGTTTGTGAGACAGAGACAGACAGAGCATGCTTATGTATGAGACACAGAGCATGCGCTTGTGTGTGTGTGTGTGAGAGAGAGACAGAGCATGCCTGTGTGTGAGAGAGAGAGACAGAGCTTGCATGTGTGTGAGCGACAGACAGGGCGTGCCTGTCTGTGAGAGAGAGACTGAGCATGTGTGCCTGTGAGAGATAGACTGAGCGTGTGTGTCTGTGAGAGAGGGACTGAGCATGCGTGTCTGTGAGAGAGAGACAGAGCGTGCGTGTCTGTGAGAGAGAGATAGCGCGTGCATGTCTGTGTGAGAGAGAGAGAGTGTGCGGGTCAGTGAGAAAGAGACTGAGCGTGTGTGTCTATGAGAGAGGGACTGAGTGTGAGTGTCTGTGAGAGAGAGACAGAGCGTGCATGTCTGTGTGAGAGAGAGACAGCGCGTGCATGTCTTTGTGAGAGAGACAGAGCATGCATGTATGTGAGAGAGAGAGAGAGCGTGCATGTCTGTGAGAGAGAGATAGCGCGTGCTTGTCTGTGAGACAAAGACAGAGCGTGCGTGTCTGTGATAGAGAGAAGAGCGTGCATGTCGGTGAGAGAGAGACAGAGCGTGCGTGTCTGTAAAGAGAGAGAGTGACAGAGCGTGCGTATGTGTGTGTAAGACAGAGACAGACTGAGCATGCGTATGTATGAGAGACAGAGCATGCGCGTGTGTGTGTGTGTGAGAGAGAGAGACAGAGTGTGCCTGCGTTTGTTAGAGAGAAACAGAGCTTTCCTGTGTGTGAGAGAGAGAGAGAGCGTGCATGTCTGTGAGAGAGAGATAGCGCGTGCTTGTCTGTGAGAGAGAGACAGAGCGTGCATGTCTGTGATAGAGAGAACAGCGTGCATGTCGGTGAGAGAGAGACAGAGCGTGCGTGTCTGTGAGAGAGAGAGTGACAGAGCGTGCATATGTGTTTGTAAGACAGAGACAGACAGAGCATGCGTATGTATGAGAGACATAGCATGCGTGTGTGTGTGTGAGAGAGAGAGACAGAGTGTGCATGCGTTTGTTAGAGAGAAACAGAGCTTTCCTGTGTGTGAGAGAGAGAGACAGAGCGTGCATGTGTGTGAGAGAAAGACAGCGCGTGCATGTCTGTGAGAGATAGACTGAGCGTGCATGTCTGTGAGAGAGAGACTGAGCATGTCTGTCCATGAGAGAGGAACTGAGCATGCGTGTCTCTGAGAGAGAGACAGATCGTGCCTGTCTGTGAGAGAGAGAGAGAACGCGTGCATGTCTGTGAGAGTGAGACAGAGCGTGCGTGTCTGTGAGAGAGAGAGTGACAGAGCGTGCGTATGTGTGGGTGAGACAGAGACAGACCGAGCATGCGTATGTATGAGAGACAGATCATGCATGTGCGTGTGTTTGAGAGAGAGAGACAGAGCTTTCCTGTGTGTAATAGAGAGAGACAGAGCATGCCTGTGTGTGGGAGAGAGAGACAGAGCGTGCATGTGTGTGAGAGAGAGACGGCGCGTGCATGTCTGTGAGAGAGAGACGGCGCGTGCGTGTCTGTGAGAGAGAGACAGAGCGCGCATGTGTGTGAGAGAGAGACTGAGCGTGCGTGTCTGTGAGAGAGAGATGGCGCGTGCGTGTCTGTGAGAGAGAGAGAGAGCGTGCGTGTCTGTGAGAGAGAGACAGAGCGTGCGTGACTGTGAGAGAGAGACAGAGCGTGCATGTCGGTGAGAGAGAGACAAAGCGTGCGTGTCTGTGAGAAAGAGAGTGACAGAGCGTGCGTGTGTGTTTGTGAGACAGAGACAGACAGAGCATGCATATGTATGAGACACAGAGCATGCGCTTGTGTGTGTGTGTGAGAGAGAGAGACAGAGCATGCCTGTGTGTGAGAGAGAGAGACAGAGATTGCATGTGTGTGAGCGACAGACAGGGCGTGCCTGTCTGTGAGAGAGAGACTGAGCGTGTGTGCCTGTGAGAGATAGACTGAGCGTGTGTGTCTGTGAGAGAGGGACTGAGCATGCGTGTCTGTGAGAGGGAGACAGAGCGTGCGTGTCTGTGAGAGAGAGATAGCGCGTGCATGTCTGTGTGAGAGAGAGAGAGTGTGCGGGTCAGTGAGAAAGAGACTGAGCGTGTGTGTCTATGAGAGAGGGACTGAGTGTGAGTGTCTGTGAGAGAGAGACAGAGCGTGCATGTCTGTGTGAGAGAGAGACAGCGCGTGCGTGTCTTTGTGAGAGAGACAGAGCATGCATGTATGTGAGAGAGAGAGAGAGCGTGCATGTCTGTGAGAGAGAGATAGCGCGTGCTTGTCTGTGAGAGAGAGACAGAGCGTGCATGTCTGTGATAGAGAGAACAGCGTGCATGTCGGTGAGAGAGAGACAGAGCGTGCGTGTCTGTGAGAGAGAGAGTGACAGAGCGTGCATATGTGTGTGTAAGACAGAGACAGACAGAGCATGCGTATGTATGAGAGACATAGCATGCGCGTGTGTGTGTGAGAGAGAGAGACAGAGTGTGCATGCGTTTGTTAGAGAGAAACAGAGCTTTCCTGTGTGTGAGAGAGAGAGACAGAGCGTGCATGTGTGTGAGAGAAAGACAGCGTGTGCATGTCTGTGAGAGATAGACTGAGCGTGCGTGTCTGTGAGAGAGAGACTGAGCATGTCTGTCCATGAGAGAGGAACTGAGCATGCGTGTCTGTGAGAGAGAGACAGATCGTGCCTGTCTGTGAGAGAGAGAGACAACGAGTGCATGTCTGTGAGAGAGAGACAGAGCGTGCGTGTCTGTGAGAGAGAGAGTGACAGAGCGTGCGTATGTGTGGGTGAGACAAAGACAGACCGAGCATGCGTATGTATGAGAGACAGATCATGCATGTGCGTGTGTTTGAGAGAGAGAGAGACAGAGCTTTCCTGTGTGTAATAGAGAGAGACAGAGCATGCCTGTGTGTGGGAGAGAGAGACAGAGCGTGCATGTGTGTGAGAGAGAGACGGCGCGTGCATGTCTGTGAGAGAGAGACGGCGCGTGCGTGTCTGTCAGAGAGAGACAGAGCGTGCGTGTCTTTGAGAGAGAGACAGAGCGTGCATGTCTTTGTGAGAGAGACAGAGCATGCATGTATGTGAGAGAGAGATAGAGAGTGCATGTCTGTGAGAGAGAGATAGCGCGTGCGTGACTGTGAGAGAGAGACAGAGGGTGTGTGTCTGTGAGAGAGAGAAGAGCGTGCATGTCGGTGAGATAGAGACAGAGCGTGCGGGTCTGTGAGAGAGAGAGTGACAGAGCGTGCGTATGTATGAGAGACATAGCGTGCGCATGTGTGTGTGTGAGAGAGAGAGACAGAGCGTGCCTGTGCGTGATAGAGTGAGACAGAGCGTGCCTGCGTTTGAGAGAGAGAAACAGAGCGTTCCTGTGTGTAAGAGAGAGAGACAGAGCGTGCATGTGTGTGAGAGAAAGACAGCGCGTGCATGTCTGTGAGAGATAGACTGAGCGTGCATGTCTGTGAGAGAGAGACTGAGCGTGTGTGTTCATGAGAGAGGGACTGAGCATGCATGTCTGTGAGAGAGAGACAGATCGTGCCTGTCTGTGAGACAGAGAGACAGAGCATGCGTGTCCGTGAGAGAGAGAGTGACAGAGCGTGCGTATGTGTGTGTGAGACGTAGACAGACCGAGCATGCGTATGTATGAGAGACAGATCATGCGTGTGTGTGTGTGTGATAGAGAGAGACAGAGCATGCCTGTGTGTGGGAGAGAGAGACAGAGCGTGCATGTGTGTGAGAGAGAGACTGAGCGTGCGTGTCTGTGAGAGAGAGATGGCGCGTGCGTGTCTGTGAGAGAGAGACAGAGCGTGCGTGTCTGTGAGAGAGAGACAGAAAGTGCGTGTCTGTGAGAGAGAGATAGCGCGTGCATGACTGTGTGAGAGAGAGAGAGAGTGCGTGTCAGTGACAAAGAGACTGAGCGTGTGTGTTTATGAGAGAGGGACTGAGCATCAGTGTCTGTGAGAGGGAGACAGAGCGTGCATGTCTGTGAGAGAGAGAGACAGCGCGTGCGTGTCTTTGTGAGAGAGACAGAGCGTGCATGTATGTGAGAGAGAGACAGAGCGTGCATGTCTGTGAGAGAGAGATAGCGCGTGCGTGTCTGTGTGAGAGAGAGAGAACGTGCGTGTCTGCGAGAGAGAGACGACGCGTGCGTGTCTGTGAGAGGGAGACAGAGCGTGCGTTTCTGTGAGAGAGAAACTGAGCATGCGTGTCTGTGAGAAAGAGAGTGACAGAGCATCCGTGCGTGTTTGTGAGACAGAGACAGACAGAGCATGCGTATGTATGAGAGACAGAGCATGCACGTGTGTGTGTGTGATAGAGAGAGACAGAGCGTGCCTGTGTGTGAGAGAGAGAGACAGATCGTGCATGTGTGTGAGAGACAGACAGGGCGTGCAAGTCTGTGAGAGAGAGACTGAGCATGCTTGTCTGTGAGAGAGAGACTGAGCGTGTGTGGCTGTGATAGAGAGACAGAGCGTGCGTGTCTGTGAGAGAGAGAGACAAAGAGACTGCGTGTGTGTCAGAGAGAGACTGAGCGTGTGTGTCCGTGAGAGATGCACTGAGCATGCGTGTCTGTGAGAGAGAGAGACAGCGCGTGCGTGTCTGTGTGAGAGAGACAGAGTGTGCGTGTCTGTGAGAAAAAGCCGGCGCGTGTGTGTCTGTAATAGAGAGACAGAACGTGCTTGTCTGTGAGAGAGAGAGAGAGCGTGCGTGTCTGTGAGAGAGAGACAGAGCGTGCGTGACTGTGAGAGAGAGACAGAGCGTGCATGTCGGTGAGAGAGAGACAAAGCGTGCGTGTCTGTGAGAAAGAGAGTGACAGAGCGTGCGTGTGTGTTTGTGAGACAGAGACAGACAGAGCATGCATATGTATGAGACACAGAGCATGCGCTTGTGTGTGTGTGTGTGAGAGAGAGACAGAGCATGCCTGTGTGTGAGAGAGAGAGACAGAGCTTGCATGTGTGTGAGCGACAGACAGGGCGTGCCTGTCTGTGAGAGAGAGACTGAGCATGTGTGCCTGTGAGAGATAGACTGAGCGTGTGTGTCTGTGAGAGAGGGACTGAGCATGCGTGTCTGTGAGAGAGAGACAGAGCGTGCGTGTCTGTGAGAGAGAGATAGCGCGTGCATGTCTGTGTGAGAGAGAGAGAGTGTGCGGGTCAGTGAGAAAGAGACTGAGCGTGTGTGTCTATGAGAGAGGGACTGAGTGTGAGTGTCTGTGAGAGAGAGACAGAGCGTGCATGTCTGTGTGAGAGAGAGACAGCGCGTGCATGTCTTTGTGAGAGAGACAGAGCATGCATGTATGTGAGAGAGAGAGAGAGCGTGCATGTCTGTGAGAGAGAGATAGCGCGTGCTTGTCTGTGAGACAAAGACAGAGCGTGCGTGTCTGTGATAGAGAGAAGAGCGTGCATGTCGGTGAGAGAGAGACAGAGCGTGCGTGTCTGTAAAGAGAGAGAGTGACAGAGCGTGCGTATGTGTGTGTAAGACAGAGACAGACTGAGCATGCGTATGTATGAGAGACAGAGCATGCGCGTGTGTGTGTGTGTGAGAGAGAGAGACAGAGTGTGCCTGCGTTTGTTAGAGAGAAACAGAGCTTTCCTGTGTGTGAGAGAGAGAGACAGAGCGTGCATGTGTGTGAGAGAAAGACAGCGCGTGCATGTCTGTGAGAGATAGACTGAGCGTGCATGTCTGTGAGAGAGAGACTGAGCATGTCTGTCCATGAGAGAGGAACTGAGCATGCATGTCTGTGAGAGAGAGACAGATCGTGCCTGTCTGTGAGAGAGAGAGAGAACGCGTGCATGTCTGTGAGAGTGAGACAGAGCGTGCGTGTCTGTGAGAGAGAGAGTGACAGAGCGTGCGTATGTGTGGGTGAGACAGAGACAGACCGAGCATGCGTATGTATGAGAGACAGATCATGCATGTGCGTGTGTTTGAGAGAGAGAGACAGAGCTTTCCTGTGTTTAATAGAGAGAGACAGAGCATGCCTGTGTGTGGGAGAGAGAGACAGAGCGTGCATGTGTGTGAGAGAGAGACGGCGCGTGCGTGTCTGTGAGAGAGAGACGGCGCGTGCGTGTCTGTGAGAGAGAGACAGAGCGTGCGTGTCTGTGAGAGAGAGACAGAGCGTGCGTGTCTGTGAGAGAGAAATAGCGCGTGCATGTCTGTGTGAGAGAGAGAGAGTGTGCGGGTCAGTAAGAAAGAGACTGAGCGTGTGTGTCTATGAGAGAGGGACTGAGTGTGAGTGTCTGTGAGAGAGAGACAGAGCGTGCATGTCTGTGTGAGAGAGAGACAGCGCGTGCGTGTCTTTGTGAGAGAGACAGAGCATGCATGTATGTGAGAGAGAGAGAGAGCGTGCATGTCTGTGAGAGAGAGATAGCGCGTGCTTGTCTGTGAGAGAGAGACAGAGCGTGCATGTCTGTGATAGAGAGAAGAGCGTGCATGTCGGTGAGAGAGAGACAGAGCTTGCGTGTCTGTGAGAGAGAGAGTGACAGAGCGTGCATATGTGTTTGTAAGACAGAGACAGACAGAGCATGCGTATGTATGAGAGACATAGCATGCGTGTGTGTGTGTGAGAGAGAGAGACAGAGTGTGCATGCGTTTGTTAGAGAGAAACAGAGCTTTCCTGTGTGTGAGAGAGAGAGACAGAGCGTGCATGTGTGTGAGAGAAAGACAGCGCGTGCATGTCTGTGAGAGATAGACTGAGCGTGCATGTCTGTGAGAGAGAGACTGAGCATGTCTGTCCATGAGAGAGGAACTGAGCATGCGTGTCTGTGAGAGAGAGACAGATCATGCCTGTCTGTGAGAGAGAGAGAGAACGCGTGCATGTCTGTGAGAGTGAGACAGAGCGTGCGTGTCTGTGAGAGAGAGAGTGACAGAGCGTGCGTATGTGTGGGTGAGACAGAGACAGACCGAGCATGCGTATGTATGAGAGACAGATCATGCATGTGCGTGTGTTTGAGAGAGAGAGACAGAGCTTTCCTGTGTGTAATAGAGAGAGACAGAGCATGCCTGTGTGTGGGAGAGAGAGACAGAGCGTGCATGTGTGTGAGAGAGAGACGGCGCGTGCATGTCTGTGAGAGAGAGACGGCGCGTGCGTGTCTGTGAGAGAGAGACAGAGCGCGCATGTGTGTGAGAGAGAGACTGAGCGTGCGTGTCTGTGAGAGAGAGATGGCGCGTGCGTGTCTGTGAGAGAGAGAGAGAGCGTGCGTGTCTGTGAGAGAGAGACAGAGCGTGCGTGACTGTGAGAGAGAGACAGAGCGTGCATGTCGGTGAGAGAGAGACAAAGCGTGCGTGTCTGTGAGAAAGAGAGTGACAGAGCGTGCGTGTGTGTTTGTGAGACAGAGACAGACAGAGCATGCATATGTATGAGACACAGAGCATGCGCTTGTGTGTGTGTGTGAGAGAGAGAGACAGAGCATGCCTGTGTGTGAGAGAGAGAGACAGAGATTGCATGTGTGTGAGCGACAGACAGGGCGTGCCTGTCTGTGAGAGAGAGACTGAGCGTGTGTGCCTGTGAGAGATAGACTGAGCGTGTGTGTCTGTGAGAGAGGGACTGAGCATGCGTGTCTGTGAGAGGGAGACAGAGCGTGCGTGTCTGTGAGAGAGAGATAGCGCGTGCATGTCTGTGTGAGAGAGAGAGAGTGTGCGGGTCAGTGAGAAAGAGACTGAGCGTGTGTGTCTATGAGAGAGGGACTGAGTGTGAGTGTCTGTGAGAGAGAGACAGAGCGTGCATGTCTGTGTGAGAGAGAGACAGCGCGTGCGTGTCTTTGTGAGAGAGACAGAGCATGCATGTATGTGAGAGAGAGAGAGAGCGTGCATGTCTGTGAGAGAGAGATAGCGCGTGCTTGTCTGTGAGAGAGAGACAGAGCGTGCATGTCTGTGATAGAGAGAAGAGCGTGCATGTTGGTGAGAGAGAGACAGAGCGTGCGTGTCTGTGAGAGAGAGAGTGACAGAGCGTGCATATGTGTGTGTGAGACAGAGACAGACAGAGCATGCGTATGTATGAGAGACATAGCATGCGCGTGTGTGTGTGAGAGAGACAGAGTGTGCATGCGTTTGTTAGAGAGAAACAGAGCTTTCCTGTGTGTGAGAGAGAGAGACAGAGCGTGCATGTGTGTGAGAGAAAGACAGCGCGTGCATGTCTGTGAGAGATAGACTGAGCGTGCGTGTCTGTGAGAGAGAGACTGAGCATGTCTGTCCATGAGAGAGGAACTGAGCATGCGTGTCTGTGAGAGAGAGACAGATCGTGCCTGTCTGTGAGAGAGAGAGACAACGCGTGCATGTCTGTGAGAGAGAGACAGAGCGTGCGTGTCTGTGAGAGAGAGAGTGACAGAGCGTGCGTATGTGTGTGTGAGACAAAGACAGACCGAGCATGCGTATGTATGAGAGACAGATCATGCATGTGCGTGTGTTTGAGAGAGAGAGAGACAGAGCTTTCCTGTGTGTAATAGAGAGAGACAGAGCATGCCTGTGTGTGGGAGAGAGAGACAGAGCGTGCATGTGTGTGAGAGAGAGACGGCGCGTGCATGTCTGTGAGAGAGAGACGGCGCGTGCGTGTCTGTCAGAGAGAGACAGAGCGTGCGTGTCTGTGAGAGAGAGACAGAGCGTGCATGTCTTTGTGAGAGAGACAGAGCATGCATGTATGTGAGAGAGAGATAGAGAGTGCATGTCTGTGAGAGAGAGATAGCGCGTGCGTGACTGTGAGAGAGAGACAGAGGGTGTGTGTCTGTGAGAGAGAGAAGAGCGTGCATGTCGGTGAGATAGAGACAGAGCGTGCGGGTCTGTGAGAGAGAGAGTGACAGAGCGTGCGTATGTATGAGAGACATAGCGTGCGCATGTGTGTGTGTGAGAGAGAGAGACAGAGCGTGCCTGTGCGTGATAGAGTGAGACAGAGCGTGCCTGCGTTTGAGAGAGAGAAACAGAGCGTTCCTGTGTGTAAGAGAGAGAGACAGAGCGTGCATGTGTGTGAGAGAAAGACAGCGCGTGCATGTCTGTGAGAGATAGACTGAGCGTGCATGTCTGTGTGAGAGAGACAGAGTGTGCGTGTCTGTGAGAAAAAGCCGGCGCGTGTGTGTCTGTAATAGAGAGACAGAACGTGCTTGTCTGTGAGAGAGAGAGAGAGCGTGCGTGTCTGTGAGAGAGAGACAGAGCGTGCGTGACTGTGAGAGAGAGACAGAGCGTGCATGTCGGTGAGAGAGAGACAAAGCGTGCGTGTCTGTGAGAAAGAGAGTGACAGAGCGTGCGTGTGTGTTTGTGAGACAGAGACAGACAGAGCATGCATATGTATGAGACACAGAGCATGCGCTTGTGTGTGTGTGTGTGAGAGAGAGACAGAGCATGCCTGTGTGTGAGAGAGAGAGACAGAGCTTGCATGTGTGTGAGCGACAGACAGGGCGTGCCTGTCTGTGAGAGAGAGACTGAGCATGTGTGCCTGTGAGAGATAGACTGAGCGTGTGTGTCTGTGAGAGAGGGACTGAGCATGCGTGTCTGTGAGAGAGAGACAGAGCGTGCGTGTCTGTGAGAGAGAGATAGCGCGTGCATGTCTGTGTGAGAGAGAGAGAGTGTGCGGGTCAGTGAGAAAGAGACTGAGCGTGTGTGTCTATGAGAGAGGGACTGAGTGTGAGTGTCTGTGAGAGAGAGACAGAGCGTGCATGTCTGTGTGAGAGAGAGACAGCGCGTGCATGTCTTTGTGAGAGAGACAGAGCATGCATGTATGTGAGAGAGAGAGAGAGCGTGCATGTCTGTGAGAGAGAGATAGCGCGTGCTTGTCTGTGAGACAAAGACAGAGCGTGCGTGTCTGTGATAGAGAGAAGAGCGTGCATGTCGGTGAGAGAGAGACAGAGCGTGCGTGTCTGTAAAGAGAGAGAGTGACAGAGCGTGCGTATGTGTGTGTAAGACAGAGACAGACTGAGCATGCGTATGTATGAGAGACAGAGCATGCGCGTGTGTGTGTGTGTGAGAGAGAGAGACAGAGTGTGCCTGCGTTTGTTAGAGAGAAACAGAGCTTTCCTGTGTGTGAGAGAGAGAGACAGAGCGTGCATGTGTGTGAGAGAAAGACAGCGCGTGCATGTCTGTGAGAGATAGACTGAGCGTGCGTGTCTGTGAGTGAGAGACTGAGCGTGTGTGTCCATGAGAGAGGAACTGAGCATGCGTGTCTGTGAGAGAGAGAGACAACGCGTGCATGTCTGTGAGAGAGAGACAGAGCGTGCGTGTCTGTGAGAGAGAGAGTGACAGAGCGTGCGTATGTGTGTGTGAGACAGAGACAGACCGAGCATGCGTATGTATGAGAGACATAGCGTGCGCATGTGTGTGTGTGAGAGAGAGAGACAGAGCGTGCCTGTGCGTGATAGAGTGAGACAGAGCGTGCCTGCGTTTGAGAGAGAGAAACAGAGCGTTCCTGTGTGTAAGGGAGAGAGACAGAGCGTGCATGCGTGTGAGAGAAAGACAGCGCGTGCATGTCTGTGAGAGATAGACTGAGCGTGCATGTCTGTGAGAGAGAGACTGAGCGTGTGTGTTCATGAGAGAGGGACTGAGCATGCATGTCTGTGAGAGAGAGACAGATCGTGCCTGTCTGTGAGAGAGAGAGACAGAGCATGCGTGTCCGTGAGAGAGAGAGTGACAGAGCGTGCGTATGTGTGTGTGAGACGTAGACAGACCGAGCATGCGTATGTATGAGAGACAGATCATGCGTGTGTGTGTGTGTGAGAGAGAGAGACAGAGCTTTCCTGTGTGTGATAGAGAGAGACAGAGCATGCCTGTGTGTGGGAGAGAGAGACAGAGCGTGCATGTGTGTGAGAGAGAGACTGAGCGTGCGTGTCTGTGAGAGAGAGATGGCGCGTGCGTGTCTGTGAGAGAGAGACAGAGCGTGCGTGTCTGTGAGAGAGAGACAGAGCGTGCGTGTCTGTGAGAGAGAGATAGCGCGTGCATGACTGTGTGAGAGAGAGAGAGAGTGCGTGTCAGTGACAAAGAGACTGAGCGTGTGTGTTTATGAGAGAGAGACTGAGCATCAGTGTCTGTGAGAGGGAGACAGAGCATGCGTGTCTGTGAGAGAGAGAGACAGCGCGTGCGTGTCTTTGTGAGAGAGACAGAGCGTGCATGTATGTGAGAGAGAGACAGAGCGTGCATGTCTGTGAGAGAGAGATAGCGCGTGCGTGTCTGTGTGAGAGAGAGAGAGCGTGCGAGTCTGTGAGAGGGAGACAGAGCGTGCGTTTCTGTGAGAGAGAAACTGAGCATGCGTGTCTGTGAGAAAGAGAGTGACAGAGCATCCGTGCGTGTTTGTGAGACAGAGACAGACAGAGCATGCGTATGTATGAGAGACAGAGCATGCACGTGTGTGTGTGTGATAGAGAGAGACAGAGCGTGCCTGTGTGTGAGAGAGAGAGACAGATCGTGCATGTGTGTGAGAGACAGACAGGGCGTGCAAGTCTGTGAGAGAGAGACTGAGCATGCTTGTCTGTGAGAGAGAGACTGAGCGTGTGTGGCTGTGATAGAGAGACAGAGCGTGCGTGTCTGTGAGAGAGAGAGACAAAGAGACTGCGTGTGTGTCAGAGAGAGACTGAGCGTGTGTGTCCGTGAGAGATGCACTGAGCATGCGTGTCTGTGAGAGAGAGAGACAGCGCGTGCGTGTCTGTGTGAGAGAGACAGAGTGTGCGTGTCTGTGAGAAAAAGCCGGCGCGTGTGTGTCTGTGATAGAGAGACAGAACGTGCTTGTCTGTGAGAGAGAGAGAGAGCGTGCGTGTCTGTGAGAGAGAGACAGAGCGTGCGTGACTGTGAGAGAGAGACAGAGCGTGCATGTCGGTGAGAGAGAGACAAAGCGTGCGTGTCTGTGAGAAAGAGAGTGACAGAGCGTGCGTGTGTGTTTGTGAGACAGAGACAGACAGAGCATGCATATGTATGAGACACAGAGCATGCACTTGTGTGTGTGTGTGAGAGAGAGAGACAGAGCATGCCTGTGTGTGAGAGAGAGAGACAGAGCTTGCATGTGTGTGAGCGACAGACAGGGCGTGCCTGTCTGTGAGAGAGAGACTGAGCATGTGTGCCTGTGAGAGATAGACTGAGCGTGTGTGTCTGTGAGAGAGGGACTGAGCATGCGTGTCTGTGAGAGAGAGACAGAGCGTGCGTGTCTGTGAGAGAGAGATAGCGCGTGCATGTCTGTGTGAGAGAGAGAGAGTGTGCGGGTCAGTGAGAAAGAGACTGAGCGTGTGTGTCTATGAGAGAGGGACTGAGTGTGAGTGTCTGTGAGAGAGAGACAGAGCGTGCATGTCTGTGTGAGAGAGAGACAGCGCGTGCATGTCTTTGTGAGAGAGACAGAGCATGCATGTATGTGAGAGAGAGAGAGAGCGTGCATGTCTGTAGAGAGAGATAGCGCGTGCTTGTCTGTGAGACAAAGACAGAGCGTGCGTGTCTGTGATAGAGAGAAGAGCGTGCATGTCGGTGAGAGAGAGACAGAGCGTGCGTGTCTGTAAAGAGAGAGAGTGACAGAGCGTGCGTATGTGTGTGTAAGACAGAGACAGACTGAGCATGCGTATGTATGAGAGACAGAGCATGCGCGTGTGTGTGTGTGTGAGAGAGAGAGACAGAGTGTGCCTGCGTTTGTTAGAGAGAAACAGAGCTTTCCTGTGTGTGAGAGAGAGAGACAGAGCGTGCATGTGTGTGAGAGAAAGACAGCGCGTGCATGTCTGTGAGAGATAGACTGAGCGTGCATGTCTGTGAGTGAGAGACTGAGCGTGTGTGTCCATGAGAGAGGAACTGAGCATGCGTGTCTGTGAGAGAGAGAGACAACGCGTGCATGTCTGTGAGAGAGAGACAGAGCGTGCGTGTCTGTGAGAGAGAGAGTGACAGAGCGTGCGTATGTGTGTGTGAGACAGAGACAGACCGAGCATGCGTATGTATGAGAGACAGATCATGCATGTGCGTGTGTGTGAGAGAGAGAGACAGAGCTTTCCTGTGTGTAATAGAGAGAGACAGAGCATGCCTGTGTGTGGGAGAGAGAGACAGAGCGTGCATGTGTGTGAGAGAGAGACGGCGCGTGCGTGTCTGTGAGAGAGAGACGGCGCGTGCGTGTCTGTGAGAGAGAGACAGAGCGTGCGTGTCTGTGAGAGAGAGACAGAGCGTGCGTGTCTGTGAGAGAGAAATAGCGCGTGCATGTCTGTGTGAGAGAGAGAGAGTGTGCGTGTCAGTGAGAAAGAGACTGAGCGTGTGTGTCTATGAGAGAGGTACTGAGCGTGAGTGTCTGTGAGAGGGAGACAGAGCGTGCGTGTCTGTGAGAGAGAGAGTGACAGAGCGTGCATATGTGTGTGTAAGACAGAGACAGAGAGAAGCATGCGTATGTATGAGAGACAGAGCATGCGCGTGTTTGTGTGTGTGAGAGAGAGAGACAGAGTGTGCCTGCGTTTGATAGAGAGAAACAGAGCATTCCTGTGTGTGTGAGAGAAAGACAGCGCCTGCGTGTCTGTGAGAGAGAGATGGCGCGTGCGTGTCTGTGAGAGAGAGAGAGAGCGTGCGTGTCTGTGAGAGAGAGACAAAGCGTGCGTGTCTGTGAGAAAGAGAGTGACAGAGCGTGCGTGTGTGTTTGTGAGACAGAGACAGACAGAGCATGCATATGTATGAGACACAGAGCATGCGCTTGTGTGTGTGTGTGAGAGAGAGAGACAGAGCATGCCTGTGTGTGAGAGAGAGAGACAGAGATTGCATGTGTGTGAGCGACAGACAGGGCGTGCCTGTCTGTGAGAGAGAGACTGAGCGTGTGTGCCTGTGAGAGATAGACTGAGCGTGTGTGTCTGTGAGAGAGGGACTGAGCATGCGTGTCTGTGAGAGGGAGACAGAGCGTGCGTGTCTGTGAGAGAGAGATAGCGCGTGCATGTCTGTGTGAGAGAGAGAGAGTGTGCGGGTCAGTGAGAAAGAGACTGAGCGTGTGTGTCTATGAGAGAGGGACTGAGTGTGAGTGTCTGTGAGAGAGAGACAGAGCGTGCATGTCTGTGTGAGAGAGAGACAGCGCGTGCGTGTCTTTGTGAGAGAGACAGAGCATGCATGTATGTGAGAGAGAGAGAGAGCGTGCATGTCTGTGAGAGAGAGATAGCGCGTGCTTGTCTGTGAGAGAGAGACAGAGCGTGCATGTCTGTGATAGAGAGAAGAGCGTGCATGTCGGTGAGAGAGAGACAGAGCGTGCGTGTCTGTGAGAGAGAGAGTGACAGAGCGTGCATATGTGTGTGTAAGACAGAGACAGACAGAGCATGCGTATGTATGAGAGACATAGCATGCGCGTGTGTGTGTGAGAGAGACAGAGTGTGCATGCGTTTGTTAGAGAGAAACAGAGCTTTCCTGTGTGTGAGAGAGAGAGACAGAGCGTGCATGTGTGTGAGAGAAAGACAGCGCGTGCATGTCTGTGAGAGATAGACTGAGCGTGCGTGTCTGTGAGAGAGAGACTGAGCATGTCTGTCCATGAGAAAGGAACTGAGCATGCGTGTCTGTGAGAGAGAGACAGATCGTGCCTGTCTGTGAGAGAGAGAGACAACGCGTGCATGTCTGTGAGAGAGAGACAGAGCGTGCGTGTCTGTGAGAGAGAGAGTGACAGAGCGTGCGTATGTGTGGGTGAGACAGAGACAGACCGAGCATGCGTATGTATGAGAGACAGATCATGCATGTGCGTGTGTTTGAGAGAGAGAGACAGAGCTTTCCTGTGTCTAATAGAGAGAGACAGAGCATGCCTGTGTGTGGGAGAGAGAGACAGAGCGTGCATGTGTGTGAGAGAGAGACGGCGCGTGCATGTCTGTGAGAGAGAGACGGCGCGTGCGTGTCTGTGAGAGAGAGACAGAGCGTGCGTGTCTGTGAGAGAGAGACAGAGCGTGCGTGTCTTTGTGAGAGAGACAGAGCGTGCATGTATGTGAGAGAGAGATAGAGAGTGCATGTCTGTGAGAGAGAGATAGCGCGTGCGTGACTGTGAGAGAGAGACAGAGGGTGTGTGTCTGTGAGAGAGAGAAGAGCGTGCATGTCGGTGACATAGAGACAGAGCATGCGGGTCTGTGAGAGAGAGAGTGACAGAGCGTGCGTATGTGTGTGTAAGACAGAGACAGACAGAGCATGCGTATGTATGAGAGACATAGCGTGCGCATGTGTGTGTGTGTGAGAGAGAGAGACAGAGCGTGCCTGTGCGTGATAGAGTGAGACAGAGCGTGCCTGCGTTTGAGAGAGAGAAACAGAGCGTTCCTGTGTGTAAGAGAGAGAGACAGAGCGTGCATGTGTGTGAGAGAAAGACAGCGCGTGCATGTCTGTGAGAGATAGACTGAGCGTGCATGTCTGTGAGAGAGAGACTGAGCGTGTGTGTTCATGAGAGAGGGACTGAGCATGCATGTCTGGGAGAGAGAGACAGATCGTGCCTGTCTGTGAGAGAGAGAGACAGAGCATGCGTGTCCGTGAGAGAGAGAGTGACAGAGCGTGCGTATGTGTGTGTGAGACAGAAACAGACCGAGCATGCGTATGTATGAGAGACAGATCATGCGTGTGTGCGTGTGTGAGAGAGAGAGACAGAGCTTTCCTGTGTGTGATAGAGAGAGACAGAGCATGCCTGTGTGTGGGAGAGAGAGACAGAGCGTGCATGTGTGTGAGAGAGAGACTGAGCGTGCGTGTCTGTGAGAGAGAGATGGCGCGTGCGTGTCTGTGAGAGAGAGACAGAGCGTGCGTGTCTGTGAGAGAGAGATAGCACGTGCATGACTGTGTGTGAGAGAGAGAGAGAGTGCGTGTCAGTGACAAAGAGACTGAGCGTGTGTGTCTATGAGAGAGGGACTGAGCATCAGTGTCTGTGAGAGGGAGACAGAGCGTGCGTGTCTGTGAGAGAGAGAGACAGCGCGTGCGTGTCTTTGTGAGAGAGACAGAGCGTGCATGTATGTGAGAGAGAGACAGAGCGTGCATGTCTGTGAGAGAGAGATAGCGCGTGCGTGTCTGTGTGAGAGAGAGAGAGCGTGCGTGTCTGCGAGAGAGAGAAGACTCGTGCGTGTCTGTGAGAGGGAGACAGAGCGTGCGTTTCTGTGAGAGAGAAACTGAGCATGCGTGTCTGTGAGAAAGAGAGTGACAGAGCATCCGTGCGTGTTTGTGAGACAGAGACAGACAGAGCATGCGTATGTATGAGAGACAGAGCATGCACGTGTGTGTGTGTGATAGAGAGAGACAGAGCGTGCCTGTGTGTGAGAGAGAGAGACAGATCGTGCATGTGTGTGAGAGACAGACAGGGCGTGCAAGTCTGTGAGAGAGAGACTGAGCATGCTTGTCTGTGAGAGAGAGACTGAGCGTGTGTGGCTGTGATAGAGAGACAGAGCGTGCGTGTCTGTGAGAGAGAGAGACAAAGAGACTGCGTGTGTGTCAGAGAGAGACTGAGCGTGTGTGTCCGTGAGAGATGCACTGAGCATGCGTGTCTGTGAGAGAGAGAGACAGCGCGTGCATGTCTGTGTGAGAGAGACAGAGTGTGCGTGTCTGTGAGAAAAAGCCGGCGCGTGTGTGTCTGTGAGAGAGAGAGAGAGCGTGCGTGTCTGTGAGAGAGAGACAGAGCGTGCGTGACTGTGAGAGAGAGACAGAGCGTGCATGTCGGTGAGAGAGAGACAAAGCGTGCGTGTCTGTGAGAAAGAGAGTGACAGAGCGTGCGTGTGTGTTTGTGAGACAGAGACAGACAGAGCATGCATATGTATGAGACACAGAGCATGCGCTTGTGTGTGTGTGTGAGAGAGAGAGACAGAGCATGCCTGTGTGTGAGAGAGAGAGACAGAGATTGCATGTGTGTGAGCGACAGACAGGGCGTGCCTGTCTGTGAGAGAGAGACTGAGCATGTGTGCCTGTGAGAGATAGACTGAGCGTGTGTGTCTGTGAGAGAGGGACTGAGCATGCGTGTCTGTGAGAGAGAGACAGAGCGTGCGTGTCTGTGAGAGAGAGATAGCGCGTGCATGTCTGTGTGAGAGAGAGAGAGTGTGCGGGTCAGTGAGAAAGAGACTGAGCGTGTGTGTCTATGAGAGAGGGACTGAGTGTGAGTGTCTGTGAGAGAGAGACAGAGCGTGCATGTCTGTGTGAGAGAGAGACAGCGCGTGCATGTCTTTGTGAGAGAGACAGAGCATGCATGTATGTGAGAGAGAGAGAGAGCGTGCATGTCTGTGAGAGAGAGATAGCGCGTGCTTGTCTGTGAGACAAAGACAGAGCGTGTGTGTCTGTGATAGAGAGAAGAGCGTGCATGTCGGTGAGAGAGAGACAGAGCGTGCGTGTCTGTAAAGAGAGAGAGTGACAGAGCGTGCGTATGTGTGTGTAAGACAGAGACAGACTGAGCATGCGTATGTATGAGAGACAGAGCATGCGCGTGTGTGTGTGTGTGAGAGAGAGAGACAGAGTGTGCATGCGTTTGTTAGAGAGAAACAGAGCTTTCCTGTGTGTGAGAGAGAGAGACAGAGCGTGCATGTGTGTGAGAGAAAGACAGCGCGTGCATGTCTGTGAGAGATAGACTGAGCGTGCGTGTCTGTGAGTGAGAGACTGAGCGTGTGTGTCCATGAGAGAGGAACTGAGCATGCGTGTCTGTGAGAGAGAGAGTGACAGAGCGTGCGTATGTGTGTGTGAGACAGAGACAGACCGAGCATGCGTATGCATGAGAGACAGATCATGCATGTGCGTGTGTGTGAGAGAGAGAGACAGAGCTTTCCTGTGTGTAATAGAGAGAGACAGAGCATGCCTGTGTGTGGGAGAGAGAGACAGAGCGTGCATGTGTGTGAGAGAGAGACGGCGCGTGCGTGTCTGTGAGAGAGAGACCGCGCGTGCGTGTCTGTGAGAGAGAGACAGAGCGTGCGTGTCTGTGAGAGAGAGACAGAGCGTGCGTGTCTTTGTGAGAGAGACAGAGCGTGCATGTATGTGAGAGAGAGATAGAGAGTGCATGTCTGTGAGAGAGAGATAGCGCGTGCGTGACTGTGAGAGAGAGAGAGAGGGTGCGTGTCTGTGAGAGAGAGAAGAGCGTGCATGTCGGTGAGATAGAGACAGAGCGTGCGGGTCTGTGAGAGAGAGAGTGACAGAGCGTGCGTATGTGTGTGTAAGACAGAGACAGACAGAGCATGCGTATGTATGAGAGACATAGCGTGCGCATGTGTGTGTGTGTGAGAGAGAGAGACAGAGCGTGCCTGTGCGTGATAGAGTGAGACAGAGCGTGCCTGTGTTTGATAGAGAGAAACAGAGCGTTCCAGTGTGTAAGAGAGAGAGACAGAGCGTGCATGTGTGTGAGAGAAAGACAGCGCGTGCATGTCTGTGAGAGATAGACTGAGCGTGCAAGTCTGTGAGAGAGAGACTGAGCGTGTGTGTCCATGAGAGAGGGACTGAGCATGCATGTCTGTGAGAGAGAGACAGATCGTGCCTGTCTGTGAGAGAGCGAGACAGAGCATGCGAGTCCGTGAGAGAGAGAGTGACAGAGCGTGCGTATGTGTGTGTGAGACAGAGACAGACCGAGCATGCGTATGTATGAGAGACAGATCATGCGTGTGTGTGTGTGTGAGAGAGAGAGACAGAGCTTTCCTGTGTGTGATAGAGAGAGACAGAGCATGCCTGTGTGTGGGAGAGAGAGACCGAGCGTGCATGTGTGTGAGAGAGAGACTGAGCGTGCGTGTCTGTGAGAGAGAGATGGCGCGTGCGTGTCTGTTAGAGAGAGACAGAGCGTGCGTGTCTGTGAGAGAGAGACAGAGCGTGCGTGTCTGTGAGAGAGAGATAGCGCGTGCGTGTCTGTGAGAGAGAGACAGAGCGTGCGTGTCTGTGATAGAGAGAAGAGCGTGCATGTCGGTGAGAGAGAGACAGAGCATGCGTGTCTGTGATAGAGAGAGTGACAGAGCGTGCGTATGTGTGGGTGAGACAGAGACAGACCGAGCATGCGTATGTATGAGAGACAGATCATGCATGTGCTTGTGTTTGAGAGAGAGAGACAGAGCTTTCCTGTGTGTAATAGAGAGAGACAGAGCATGCCTGTGTGTGGGAGAGAGAGACAGAGCGTGCATGTGTGTGAGAGAGAGACGGCGCGTGCATGTCTGTGAGAGAGAGACGGCGCGTGCGTGTCTGTGAGAGAGAGACAGAGCGTGCGTGTCTGTGAGAGAGAGACAGAGCGTGCGTGTCTTTGTGAGAGAGACAGAGCGTGCATGTATGTGAGAGAGAGATAGAGAGTGCATGTCTGTGAGAGAGAGATAGCGCGTGCGTGACTGTGAGAGAGAGACAGCGGGTGTGTGTCTGTGAGAGAGAGAAGAGCGTGCATGTCAGTGACATAGAGACAGAGCGTGCGGGTCTGTGAGAGAGAGAGTGACAGAGCGTGCGTATGTGTGTGTAAGACAGAGACAGACAGAGCATGCGTATGTATGAGAGACATAGCGTGCGCATGTGTGTGTGTGTGAGAGAGAGAGACAGAGCGTGCCTGTGCGTGATAGAGTGAGACAGAGCGTGCCTGCGTTTGAGAGAGAGAAACAGAGCGTTCCTGTGTGTAAGAGAGAGAGACAGAGCGTGCATGTGTGTGAGAGAAAGACAGCGCGTGCATGTCTGTGAGAGATAGACTGAGCGTGCATGTCTGTGAGAGAGAGACTGAGCGTGTGTGTTCATGAGAGAGGGACTGAGCATGCATGTCTGTGAGAGAGAGACAGATCGTGCCTGTCTGTGAGAGAGAGAGACAGAGCATGCGTGTCCGTGAGAGAGAGAGTGACAGAGCGTGCGTATGTGTGTGTGAGACAGAGACAGACCGAGCATGCGTATGTATGAGAGACAGATCATGCGTGTGTGTGTGTGTGAGAGAGAGAGACAGAGCTTTCCTGTGTGTAATAGAGAGAGACAGAGCATGCCTGTGTGTGGGAGAGAGAGACAGAGCGTGCATGTGTGTGAGAGAGAGACTGAGCGTGCGTGTCTGTGAGAGAGAGATGGCGCGTGCGTGTCTGTGAGAGAGAGACAGAGCGTGCGTGTCTGTGAGAGAGAGACAGAGCGTGCGTGTCTGTGAGAGAGAGAGAGAGTGTGCGTGTCAGTGAGAAAGAAACTGAGCGTGTGTGCCTATGAGAGAGGGACAGAGCATGAGTGTCTGTGAGAGGGAGACAGAGCGTGCGTGTCTGTGAGAGATAGAGACAGCGCGTGCGTGACTTTGTGAGAGAGACAGAGCATGCATGTATGTGAGAGAGAGACAGAGCGTGCATGTCTGTGAGAGAGAGATAGCGCGTGCGTGTCTGTGAGAGAGAGACAGAGCGTGCGTGTCTGTGATAGAGAGAGTGACAGAGCGTGCGTATGTGTGTGTAAGACAGAGACAGACAGAGCATGCGTATGTATGAGAGACAGAGCATGTGCGTGTGTTTGTGTGAGAGAGAGAGACAGAGCGTGCCTGTGCATGATAGAGTGAGACAGAGCTTGCCTGCATTTGATAGAGAGAAACAGAGCATTCCTGTGTGTGAGAGAGACAGAGCGTGCATGTGTGTGAGAGAAAGACAGCGCGTGCATGTCTGTGAGAGATAGACTGAGCGTGCGTGCCTGTGAGAGAGAGAGAGATCGTGCCTGTCTGTGAGAGAGATGGAGACAACGCGTGCGTGTCTGTGAGAGAGAGACAGAGCGTGCGTGTCTGTGAGAGAGATAGTGACAGAGCGTGCGTATGTGTGTGTGAGACAGAGACAGACCGAGCATGAGTATGTATGAGAGACAGATCATGCGTGTGTGTCTGTGTGAGAGAGAGAGACAGAGCTTTCCTGTGTGTGTTAGAGAGAGACAGAGCGTGCCTGTGTGTGTGAGAGAGAGACTGAGCGTGCGTGTCTGTGAGAGAGAGATGGCGCGTGCATGTCTGTGAGAGAGAGACAGAGCGTGCGTGTCTGTGAGAGAGAGACAGAGCGTGCGTGACTGTGAGAGAGAGAGAGAGAGTGTGCATGTCTGTGAGAGAGAGACAAAGCGTGCATGTCTGTGAGAGAGAGACAGAGCGTGCATCTCTGTCAGAGAGAGACAGAGCGTGCATCTCTGTCAGAGAGAGGCAGAGCGTGCGTGTGTGTTTGTGAGACAGAGACAGACAGAGCATGCCTATGTATGAGAGAAAGAGCATGCGCGTGTGTGTGTGTGTGTGAGAGAGAGAGACTGAGCGAGCCTGTGCGTGATACAGTGAGACAGAGCGTGCCAGCATTTGATAGAGAGAAACAGAGCGTTCCTGTGTGTGAGAGAGAGAGACAGAGCATGCCTGTGTGTGGGTGAGAGAGACAGAGCGTACATGTGTGTGAGAGAGAGACTGAGCTTGCGTGTCTGTGAGAGAGGGACTGACCATGCGTGTATGTGAGAGACAGAGCGTCCGTGTCTGTGAGAGAGAGAGACAGCTCGTGCGTGTCTGTGTGAGAGAGAGAGAGCGTGCGTGTCTGTGAGAGAGAGATGACGCGTGCGTGTCTGTGAGAGGGAGACAGAGCGTGCGTTTCTGTGAGAGAGAAACTGAGCATGCGTGTCTGTGAGAAAGAGAGTGACAGAGCATCCATTTGTGTTTGTGAGACAGAGACAGACAGAGCATGCGTATGTATAAGAGACAGAGCATGCGCGTGTGTGTGTGTGATATAGGGAGACAGAGCGTGCCTGTGTGTGAGAGAGAGAGACAGATCGTGCATGTGTGTGAGAGACAGACAGGGCGTGCAAGTCTGTGAGAGAGAGACTGTGCATGCGTGGCTGTGAGAGAGAGACTGAGCGTGCGTGGCTGTGATAGAGAGACAGAGCGTGCGTGTCTGTGAGAGAGAGAGACAAAGAGCCTGCGTGTGTGTCAGAGAGAGACTGAGCGTGTGTGTCCGTGAGAGATGCACTGAGCATGCGTGTCTGTGAGAGAGAGAGACAGCGCGTGCGTGTCTGTGTGAGAGAGACAGAGTGTGCGTGTCTGTGAGAAAAAGCCGGCGCGTGTGTGTCTGTGATAGAGAGACAGAACGTGCGTGTCTGTGAGAGAGAGAGCGTGCGTGTCTGTGAGAGAGAGACAGAGCGTGCGTGACTGTGAGAGAGAGACAGAGCGTGCATGTCGGTGAGAGAGAGACAAAGCGTGCGTGTCTGTGAGAAAGAGAGTGACAGAGCGTGCGTGTGTGTTTGTGAGACAGAGACAGACAGAGCATGCATATGTATGAGAGACAGAGCATGTGCGTGTGTGTGTGTGGGAGAGAGAGAATGTCAGAGCATGCATATGTATGAGACACAGAGCATGCGCTTGTGTGTGTGTGTGAGAGAGAGAGACAGAGCATGCCTGTGTGTGAGAGAGAGAGACATAGCTTGCATGTGTGTGAGCGACCGACTGGGCGTGCCTGTCTGTGAGAGAGAGACTGAGCGTGTGTGCCTGTGAGAGATAGAATGAGCGTGTGTGTCTGTGAGAGAGGGACTGAGCATGCGTGTCTGTGAGAGAGAGACAGAGCGTGCGTGTCTGTGAGAGAGAGATAGCGCGTGCATGTCTGTGTGAGAGAGAGAGAGTGTGCGTGTCAGTGAGAAAGAGAATGAGCATGTGTGTCTATGAGAGAGGGACTGAGTGTGAGTGTCTTTGAGAGAGAGACAGAGCGTGCGTGTCTGTGTGAGAGAGAGACAGCGTGTGCGTGTCTTTGTAAGAGAGACAGAGCATGCATGTATGTGAAAGAGAGACAGAGCGTGCATGTCTGTGAAAGAGAGATAGCGTGTGCGTGTCTGTGAGACAGAGACAGAGAGTGCGTGTCTGTGAGAGAGAGAAGTGCGTGCATGTCGGTGAGAGAGAGACAGAGCGTGCATGTCTGTGAGAGAGAGATTGACAGAGCGTGCGTATGTGTGTGTAAGACAGAGACAGACAGAGCATGCGTATGTATGAGAGACAGAGCATGCGCGTGTTTGTGTGTGTGAGAGAGAGAGACAGAGTGTGCCTGCATTTGATAGAGAGAAACAGAGCATTCCTGTGTGTGTGAGAGAAAGACAGCGCCTGCATGTCTGTGAGAGATAGACTGAGCGTGCGTGTCTGTGAGAGAGAGAGAGAGCGTGCGTGTCTGTGAGAGAGAGACAGAGCGTGCGTGACTGTGAGAGACACAGAGCGTGCATGTCGGTGAGAGAGAGACAAAGCGTGCGTGTCTGTGAGAAAGAGAGTGACAGAGCGTGCGTGTGTGTTTGTGAGACAGAGACAGACAGAGCATGCATATGTATGAGAGACAGAGCATGCGCGTGTGTGTGTTTGGGACAGAGAGAATGTCAGAGCATGCATATGTATGAGAAACAGAGCATGCGCTTGTGTGTGTGTGAGAGAGAGAGAGACAGAGCATGCCTGTGTGTGAGAGAGAGAGACAGAGCTTGCATGTGTGTGAGCGACAGACTGGGCGTGCCTGTCTGTGAGAGAGAGACTGAGCGTGTGTGCCTGTGAGAGATAGACTGAGCGTGTGTGTCTGTGAGAGAGGGACTGAGCATGCGTGTCTGTGAGAGAGAGACAGAGCGTGCGTGTCTGTGAGAGAGAGATAGCGCGCGCATGTCTGTGTGAGAGAGAGAGTGTGTGCGTGTCAGTGAGAAAGAGACTGAGCATGTGTGTCTATGAGAGAGGGACTGAGTGTGAGTGTCTGTGAGAGAGAGACAGAGCGTGCGTGTCTTGGTAAGAGAGACAGAGCATGCATGTATGTGAGAGAGAGAGAGAGCGTGCATGTCTGTGAGAGAGAGATAGCGTGTGCATGCCTGTGAGACAGAGACAGAGCGTGCGTGTCTGTGAGAGAGAGAAGAGCGTGCATGTTGGTGAGAGAGAGACAGAGCGTGCGTGTCTGTGAGAGAGAGAGTGACAGAGCGTGCGTATGTCTGTGTAAGACAGAGACAGAGCATGCGTATGTATGAGAGACAGAGCATGCGCGTGTTTGTGTGTGTGAGAGAGAAAGGCAGAGTGTGCCTGCGTTTGATAGAGAGAAACAGAGCGTTCCTGTGTGTGAGAGAGAGAGACAGAGCGTGCATGTGTGTGAGAGAAAGACAGCGCGTGCATGTCTGTGAGAGATAGACTGAGCCTGCGTGTCTGTGAGAGAGAGACTGAGCATGTGTGTCCATGAGAGAGGAACTGAGCATGCGTGTCTGTGAGAGAGAGACAGATCGTGCCTGTCTGTGAGAGAGAGAGACAACGCATGCGTGTCTGTGAGAGAGAGACAGAGCGTGCGTGTCTGTGAGAGAGAGAGTGACAGAGCATGCGTATGTGTGGGTGAGGCAGAGACAGACCGAGCATGCGTATGTATGAGAGACAGATCATGCATGTGCGTGTGTGTGAGAGAGAGAGACAGAGCTTTCCTGTGTGTAATAGAGAGAGACAGAGCATGCCTGTGTGTGGAAAGAGAGACAGAGCGTGCATGTGTGTGAGAGAGAGACGGCGCGTGCGTGTCTGTGAGAGAGAGACGGCACGTGCGTGTCTGTGAGAGAGAGACAGAGCGTGCGTGTCTGTGAGAGAGAGACAGAGTGTGCGTGTCTGTGAGAAAAAGCCGGCGCGTGTGTCTGTGATAGAGAGACAGAACGTGCTTGTCTGTGAGAGAGAGAGAGAGCGTGCGTGTCTGTGAGAGAGAGACAGAGCGTGTGTGACTGTGACAGAGAGAGAGAGCGTGCATGTCGGTGAGATAGGGACAAAGCGTGCGTGTCTGTGAGAAAGAGAGTGACAGAGCGTGCGTGTGTGTTTGTGAGACAGAGACAGATAGAGCATGCATATGTATGAGAGACAGAGCATGTGCGTGTGTGTGTGTGGGACAGAGAGAATGTCAGAGCATGCATATGTATGAGACACAGAGCATGCGCTTGTGTGTGTGTGAGAGAGAGAGAGACAGAGCATGCCTGTGTGTGAGAGAGAGAGACAGAGCTTGCATGTGTGTGAGCGACAGACTGGGCGTGCCTGTCTGTGAGAGAGAGACTGAGCGTGTGTGCCTGTGAGAGATAGACTGAGCGTGTGTGTCTGTGAGAGAGGGACTGAGCATGCGTGTCTGTGAGAGAGAGACAGAGCGTGCGTGTCTGTGAGAGAGAGATAGCGCGTGCATGTCTGTGTGAGAGAGAGAGAGTGTGCGTGTCAGTGAGAAAGAGACTGAGCATGTGTGTCTATGAGAGAGGCACTGAGTGTGAGTGTCTGTGAGAGAGAGAGACAGAGCGTGCGTATCTGTGTGAGAGAGAGACAGCGTGTGCGTGTCTTTGTGAGAGAGACAGAGCATGCATGTATGTGAGAGAGAGAGAGCGTGCATGTCTGTGAGAGAGAGAGAGCGTGTGCGTGTCTGTGAGACAGAGACAGAGCGTGCGTGTCTGTGAGAGAGAGAGTGACAGAGCGTGCGTATGTGTGTGTAAGACAGAGACAGACTGAGCATGCATATGTATGAGAGACAGAGCATGCGCGTGTTTGTGTGTGTGAGAGAGAGAGACAGAGTGTGCCTGCGTTTGATAAAGAGAAACAGAGCGTTCCTGTGTGTGAGAGAGAGAGACAGAGGGTGCATGTGTGTGAGAGAAAGACAGCGCGTGCATGTCTGTGAGAGATAGACAGAGCGTGCGTGTCTGTGAGAGAGAGACTGAGCATGTGTGTCCATGAGAGAGGAACTGAGCATGCTTGTCTGTGAGAGAGAGATAGATCGTGCCTGTCTGTGAGAGAGAGATACAACGCGTGCGTGTCTGTGAGAGAGAGACAGAGCGTGCGTGTCTGTGAGAGAGAGAGTGACAGAGCATGTGTGGGTGCGACAGAGACAGACCGAGCATGCGTATGTATGAGAGACAGATCATGCATGTGCGTGTGTGTGAGAGAGAGAGACAGAGCTTTCCTGTGTGTAATAGAGAGAGACAGAGCATGCCTGTGTGTGGGAGAGAGAGACAGAGCGTGCATGTGTGTGAGAGAGAGACGGCGCGTGCGTGTCTGTGAGAGAGAGACAGAGCGTGCGTGTCTGTGAGAGAGAGACAGAGCGTGCGTGTCTGTGAGAGAGAAATAGCGTGTGCATGTCTGTGTGAGAGAGAGAGAGTGTGCGTGTCAGTGAGAAAGAGACTGAGCGTGTGTGTCTATGAGAGAGGTACTGAGCGTGAGTGTCTGTGAGAGGGAGACAGAGCGTGCGTGTCTGTGAGAGAGAGAGTGACAGAGCGTGCGTATGTGTGTGTAAGACAGAGACAGACCGAGCATGCGTATGTATGAGAGACAGATCATGCGTGTGTGTGTGTGTGAGAGAGAGAGACAGAGCTTTCCTGTATGTGATAGAGAGAGACAGAGCGTGCCTGTGTGTGGGAGATAGAGACAGAGCGTGCATGTGTGTGAGAGAGAGACTGAGCGTGCGTGTCTGTGAGAGAGAGACGGCGCGTGCGTGTCTGTGAGAGAGAGACAGAGCGTGCGTGTCTGTGAGAGAGAGACATAGTGTGCGTGTCTGTGAGAGAGAGACAGAGCGTGCGTGTCTGTGAGAGAGAGACAGAGCGTGCGTGTCTGTGAGAGAGAGACAGAGCGTGCATGTCTGTGAGAGACAGACATAGCGTGCAAGTCTGTGAGAGAGAGAGTGACAGAGCGTGCGTGTGTGTGTGTGAGACAGACACAGTCGGAGCATGCGAATGTATGAGAGACAGATCATGCACGTGCGTGTGTGTGAGAGAGAGAGACAGAGCTTTCCTGTGCATGATAGAGAGACACAGAGCATGCCTGTGTGTGGGAGAGAGAGACAGAGCGTGCATGTGTGTGAGAGAGAGACTCAGCGAGCGTGTCTGTGAGAGAGAGACGGTGCGTGCGTGTCTGTGAGAGAGAGACAGAGCGTGCATGTCTGTGAGAGAGAGACAGAGCGTGCGTGTCTGTGAGAGAGAGACAGAGCGTGCATGTCTGTGAGAGAGAGACAGAGCGTGAATATCTGTCAGAGAGAGACAGAGCGTGCGTGTGTGTTTGTGAGACAGAGACAGACAGAGCATGCCTATGTATGAGAGAAAGAGCATGCACGTGTGTGTGTGTTAGAGAGAGAGACAGATCGTGCCTGTGTGTGAGAGAGAGAGACAGATCGTGCATGTGTGCGTGTCAGAAAGAGAGAGACATAGCATGCCCGCGTGTGTGAGAGAGAGTGACAGAGCGTGTGTGTGTGTGAGAGAGACAAAGCTAGCCTGCGTGTGGGAGAAAGAGAGAGGCAGAGCATGCGTATGTATGAGACACAGAGCATGCGCGTTTGTGTGTGTGAGAGAGAGAGTCAGAGCGTGCCTATGTGTGATAGAGAGAGACAGAGCGTTCCTGCGTGTGAGAGAGAGAGACAGAGCGTGCATGTGCGTCAGCACAGACAGGGCATGCATGTCTGTGAGAGAGAGACTGAGCGTGCCTGTCTGTGAGAGAGGGACTGACCATGCGTGTATGTGAGAGACAGAGCGTGCGTGTCTGTGAGAGAGAGAGACAGCGCGTGCGTGTCTGTGTGAGAGAGAGAGAGCGTGCATGTCTGTGAGAGAGAGACGACGCGTGCGTGTCTGTGAGAGGGAGACAGAGCGTGCGTTTCTGTGAGAGAGAAACTGAGCATGCGTGTCTGTGAGAAAGAGAGTGACAGAGCGTCCGTGTGTGTTTGTGAGACAGAGACAGACAGAGCATGCGTATGTATGAGAGACAGAGCATGCACGTGTGTGTGTGTGATATAGAGAGACAGAGCGTGCCTGTGTGTGAGAGAGAGAGACAGATCGTGCATGTGTGTGAGAGACAGACAGGGCGTGCAAGTCTGTGAGAGAGAGACTGAGCATGCGTGACTGTGAGAGAGAGACTGAGCATGCGTGGCTGTGATAGAGAGACAGAGCGTGCGTGTCTGTGAGAGAGAGAGACAAAGAGCCTGCGTGTGTGTCAGAGAGAGACTGAGCGTGTGTGTCCGTGAGAGATGCACTGAGCATGCGTGTCTGTGAGAGAGAGAGACAGCGTGTGCGTGTCTGTGTGAGAGAGACAGAGTGTGCGTGTCTGTGAGAAAAAGCCGGCGTGTGTGTGTCTGTGATAGCGAGACAGAACGTGCTTGTCTGTGAGAGAGAGAGAGAGCATGCGTGTCTGTGAGAGAGAGACTGAGCGTGCATGTCGGTGAGAGAGAGACAAAGCGTGCGTGTCTGCGAGAAAGAGAGTGACAGAGCGTGCGTGTGTGTTTGTGAGACAGAGACAGACAGAGCATGCATATGTATGAGAGACAGAGCATGTGCGTGTGTGTGTGTGGGAGAGAGAGAATGTCAGAGCATGCATATGTATGAGACACAGAGCATGAGCTTGTATGTGTGTGAGAGAGAGAGAGACAGAGCATGCCTGTGTGTGAGAGAGAGAGACAGAGCTTGCATGTGTGTGAGCGACAGACTGGGCGTGCCTGTCTGTGAGAGAGAGACTGAGCATGTGTGCCTGTGAGAGATAGACTGAGCGTGTGTGTCTGTGAGAGAGGGACTGAGCATGCGTGTCTGTGAGAGAGAGACAGAGCGTGCGTGTCTGTGAGAGAGAGATAGCGCATGCATGTCTGTGTGAGAGAGAGAGAGTGTGTGTGTCAGTGAGAAAGAGACTGAGCATGTGTGTCTATGAGAGAGGGACTGAGCGTGAGTGTCTGTGAGAGAGAGACAGAGCGTGCGTGTCTGTGTGAGAGAGAGACAGCGCGTGCGTGTCTTTGTGAGAGAGACAGAGCATGCATGTATGTGAGAGAGAGAGAGAGCGTGCATGTCTGTGAGAGAGAGATAGCACGTGTGTGTCTGTGAGAGAGAGACAGAGCGTGCGTGTCTGTGAGAGAGAGAAGAGCGTGCATATCGGTGAGAGAGAGACAGAGCGTGCATGTCTGTGAGAGAGAGAGTGACAGAGCGTGCGTATGTGTGTGTAAGACAGAGACAGACAGAGCATGCGTATGTATGAGAGACAGAGCATGCGCGTGTGTGTGTGTGTGAGACAGAGAGAGACAGAGCGTACCTGTCCGTGATAGAGTGAGACAGAGCGTGCCTGCGTTTGATAGAGAGAAACAGAGCATTCCTGTGTGTGAGAGAGAGAGACAGAGCGTGCATGTGTGTGAGAGAAAGACAGCGCGTGCATGACTGTGAGAGATAGACTGAGCATGCGTGTCTGTGAGAGAGAGACTGAGCATGTGTGTCCATGAGAGAGGGACTGAGCATGCGTGTCTGTGAGAGAGAGACAGATCGTGCCTGTCTGTGAGAGAGAGAGACAATGCGTGCGTGTCTCTGAGAGAGACAGATCGTGCGTGTCTTTGAGAGAGAGAGTGACAGAGCGTGGATATTTGTGTGTGAGACAGAGACAGACCGAGCATGCGTTTGTATGATTGACAGATCATGCGTGTGTGTGTGTGCGTGTGTGTGTGAGAGAGAGAGACAGAGCGTGCCTCTGTGTGGGAGAGAGAGACAGAGCGTGCATGTGTGTGAGAGAGAGACTGAGCGTGCGTGTCTGTGAGAGAGAGACTGAGCGTGTGTGTCCATGAGAGAGGGACTGAGCATACATGTCTGTGAGACAGAAACAGATCGTGCCTGTCGGTGAGAGAGAGAGACAATGCTTGTGACTCTGTGAGAGAGAGACAGAGCGTGAGTGTCTGTGAGAGAGAGTGACAGAGCGTGCGTATGTTAGTGTGAGACAGAGACAGACCAAGCATGCGTATGTATGAGAGATAGATCATGCGTGTGCGTGTGTGTGAGAGAGAGAGACAGAGCTTTCCTGTGTGTGATAGAGATGGACAGAGCGTGCCTGTGTTTTGGAGAGAGAGACAGAGCGTGTATGTGTGTGAGAGAGAGACTGAGCGTGCGTGTCTGTGAGAGAGAGACGGCGCGTGCGTGTCTGTGAGAGAGAGACAGAGCGTGCGTGTCTGTGAGAGAGAGATAGCGCGTGCATGTCTGTGTGAGAGAGAGGGAGACTGCGTGTCACTGGGAAAGAGACTGAGCGTGTGTGTCTATGAGAGAGGGACTGAGCATGAGTGTCTGTGAGAGAGAGACAGGGCGTGCGTGTCTTTGTGAGAGAGACAGAGCGTGCATGTATGTGAGAGAGAGACAGAGCGTGCATGTCTGTGAGAAAGAGATAGCGCGTGCGTGTCTGTGAGAGAGAGACAGAGCGTGCTTGTCTGTGAGTGAGAGAAGAGCATGCATGTCGGTGAGAGAGAGACAGAGCGTGCGTGTCTGTGAGAGAGAGAGTGACAGAGCGTGCGTACATGTGTGTAAGACATAGACAGACACAGCATGCGTATGTATGAGAGACAGAGCATGTGCGTGTGTGTGTGTGAGAGAGAGAGACAGAGCGTGCCTGTGCGTGATAGAGTGAGACAGAGCATGCCTGCGTTTGATAGAGAGAAGCAGAGCGTTCCTGTGTGTGAGAGAGAGAGACAGATCGTGCATGTGTGTGAGAGAGAGACAGCACGTGCATGACTGTGAGAGGTAGACTGAGCGTGCGTGTCTGTGAGAGAGAGACTGAGCGTGTGTGTCCATGAGAGAGGGACTGAGCATGCGTGTCTGTGAGAGAGAGACAGATCGTGCCTGTCTGTGAGAGAGAGAGACAACGCGTGCGTGTCTGTGAGAGAGAGACAGAGCGTGCGTGTCATTGAGAGAGAGAGTGACAGAGCGTGGATATGTGTGTGTGAGACAGAGACAGACCGAGCATGCGTATGTATGAGAGACAGATCATGCATGTGTGTGTGTTTGTGAGAGAGAGAGACAGAGCTTTCCTGTCTGTGATAGAGAGAGACAGAGCGTGCCTGTGTGTGGGAGAGAGAGACAGAGCGTGCATGTGTGTGAGAGAGAGACTGAGCGTGCGTGTCTGTGAGAGAGAGACGGCGCGTGCGTGTCTGTGAGAGAGAGACAGAGCGTGCATATCTGTGAGAGAGAGATAGCGCGTGTGTGTCTGTGAGAGAGAGACAGAGCGTGTGTGTCTGTGAGAGAGAGATAGCGCGTGCGTGTCTGTGAGAGAGAGACAGAGCGTGCGTGTCTGTGAGAGAGAGACAGAGCGTGTATGTCTGTGAAAGAGAGACAGAGCGTGCATGTCTGTCAGAGAGAGACAGAGCGTGCGTGTGTGTTTGTGAGACAGAGACGGACAGAGCATGCCTATGTATGAGAGAAGGAGCATGCGCGTGTGGGTGTGTGAGAGAGAGAGACTGAGCGTGCCTGTGCGTGATAGAGTGAGACAGAGCATGCCTGCATTTGATAGAGAGCAACAGAGCGTTCCTGTGTGTGAGAGAGAGAGACAGAGCGTGCATGTGTGTGAGAGAAAGACAGCGCGTGCATGTCTGTGAGAGATAGACTGAGCGTGTGTGTCCATGAGAGAGGGACTGAGTATGCGTGTCTGTGAGAGAGAGACAGATCGTGCCTGTCTGTGAGAGAGAGAGACAACGCTTGCGAGTCTGTGAGAGAGAGACAGAGCGTGCGTGTCTGTGAGAGAGAGAGTGACAGAGCGTGCATATGTGTGTGTGAGACAGAGACAGACCGAGCATGCGTATGTATGAGAGACAGATCATGCAAGTGCGTGTGTGTGAGAGAGAGAGACAGAGCTTTCCTGTGTGTGATAGAGAGAGACAGAGCATGCCTGTGTGTGGGAGAGAGAGACAGAGCGTGCATGTGTGTGTGAGAGAAACTGAGCATGCGTGTCTGTGAGAGAGAGACGGCGCGTGCGTGTCTGTGAGAGAGAGACAGAGCGTGCGTGTCTGTGAGAGAGAGACAGAGCGTGCGTGTCTGTGAGAGAGAGACAGAGCGTGCGTGTCTGTGAGAGAGAGATAGCGCGTGCATGTCTGTGTGAGAGAGAGAGGGTGTGCGTGTCAGTGAGAAAGAGACTGAGCGTGCGTGTCTATGAGAGAGGGACTGAGTGTGAGTGTCTGTGAGAGAGAGACAGAGCATGCGTGTCTGTGTGAGAGAGAGACAGCGCGTGCGTGTCTTTGTGAGAGAGACAGAGCGTGCATGTCTGTGAGAGAGAGAGAGAGTGTGCATGTCGGTGAGAGAGAGACAGTGCGTGCGTGTCTGTGAGAGAGAGAGTGACAGAGCATGTTTATCTGTGTGTAAGACAGAGACAGACAGAGCATGCGTATGTATGAGAGACAGAGCATGCGCGTGTGTGTGTGTGAGAGAGAGAGACAGAGCGTGCCTGTGCGTGATAGAGTGAGACAGAGCGTGCCTGCGTTTGATAGAGAGAAACAGAGTGTTCCTGTGTGTGAGAGAGAGAGACAGAGCGTGCATGTGTGTGAGAGAAAGACAGCACGTGCATGTCTGTGAGAGATAGACTGAGCGTGCGTGTCTGTGAGAGAGAGACTGAGCGTGTGTGTCCATGAGAGAGGGACTGAGCATCCGTGTCTGTGAGAGAGAGACAGATCGTGCCTGTCGGTGAGAGAGAGAGACAACGCTTGCGAGTCTGTGAGAGACAGACAGAGCATGCGTGTCTGTGAGAGAGAGAGTGACAGAGCGTGCGTATGTGTGTGTGAGACAGAGACAGACCGATCATGCGTATGTATGAGAGACAGATCATGCATGTGCGTGTGTGTGAGAGAGAGAGAAACAGCATGCCTGTGTGTGGGAGAGAGAGACAGAGCGTGCATGTGTGTGAGAGAGAGAGACAGTGCGTGAATGTCTGTGAGAGATAGACTGAGCGTGCGGGTCTGTGAGAGAGAGACTGAGTGTGTGTGTCCATGAGAGAGGAACTGAGCATGCGTGTCTGTGAGAGAGAGACAGATCGTGCCTTCTGTGAGAGAGAGAGAGACAACGCGTGCATGTCTGTGAGAGAGAGAGAGAGTGTGCGTGTCTGTGAGAGAGAGATAGCGCGTGCATGTCTGTGAGAGAGAGACAGAGCGTGCATGTCTGTGAGAGAGAGACTGAGCATGCGTGTCTGTGAGAAAGAGACTGAGCGTGTGTGCCTGTGAGAGAGGGACTGAGCGTGCGTGTCTGTGAGAGAAAGACAGAGCGTGCGTGTCTTGGTGAGAGAGACAGACCGTGCATGTTTGTGAGAGAGAGAGCGTGCATGTCTGTGAGAGAGAGATAGCGCGTGCATGTCTGTGAGAGAGAGACAGAGCGTGCGTGTCTGTGAGACGGAGATTGACAGAGCATGCGTATGTGTGTGTAAGACGGAGACAGACAGAGCATGCGTATGTATGAGAGACAGATCATGCGTGTGTGTGTGTGAGAGAGAGAGACAGAGCTTTCCTGTTTGTGATAGAGAGAGACAGAGCGTGCCTCTGTGTGGGAGAGAGAGACAGAGCGTGCATGTGTGTGAGAGAGAGACTGAGCGTGCGTGTCTGTGAGAGAGAGACGGCGCGTGCGTGTCTGTGAGAGAGAGACAGAGCGTGCGTTTCTGTGAGAGAGAGACAGAGTGTGCGTGTCTGTGAGAGAGAGACAGAGCGTGCATGTCTGTGAGAGAGAGACAGAGCGTGCATGTCTGTGAGAGAGAGACAGAGCGTGTATGTCTGCCAGAGAGAGACAGAGCGTGCATGTCTGTCAGAGAGAGACAGAGCGTGCGTGTGTGTTTGTGAGACAGAGACGGACAGAGCATGCCTATGTATGAGAGAAGGAGCATGCGCGTGTGGGTGTGTGAGAGAGAGAGACTGAGCGTGCCTGTGCGTGATAGAGTGAGACAGAGCATGCCTGCATTTGATAGAGAGCAACAGAGCGTTCCTGTGTGTGAGAGAGAGAGACAGAGCGTGCATGTGTGTGAGAGAAAGACAGCGCGTGCATGTCTGTGAGAGATAGACTGAGCGTGTGTGTCCATGAGAGAGGGACTGAGTATGCGTGTCTGTGAGAGAGAGACAGATCGTGCCTGTCTGTGAGAGAGAGAGACAACGCTTGCGAGTCTGTGAGAGAGAGACAGAGCGTGCGTGTCTGTGAGAGAGAGAGTGACAGAGCGTGCATATGTGTGTGTGAGACAGAGACAGACCGAGCATGCGTATGTATGAGAGACAGATCATGCAAGTGCGTGTGTGTGAGAGAGAGAGACAGAGCTTTCCTGTGTGTGATAGAGAGAGACAGAGCATGCCTGTGTGTGGGAGAGAGAGACAGAGCGTGCATGTGTGTGTGAGAGAAACTGAGCATGCGTGTCTGTGAGAGAGAGACGGCGCGTGCGTGTCTGTGAGAGAGAGACAGAGCGTGCGTGTCTGTGAGAGAGAGACAGAGCGTGCGTGTCTGTGAGAGAGAGACAGAGCGTGCGTGTCTGTGAGAGAGAGATAGCGCGTGCATGTCTGTGTGAGAGAGAGAGGGTGTGCGTGTCAGTGAGAAAGAGACTGAGCGTGCGTGTCTATGAGAGAGGGACTGAGTGTGAGTGTCTGTGAGAGAGAGACAGAGCATGCGTGTCTGTGTGAGAGAGAGACAGCGCGTGCGTGTCTTTGTGAGAGAGACAGAGCGTGCATGTCTGTGAGAGAGAGAGAGAGTGTGCATGTCGGTGAGAGAGAGACAGTGCGTGCGTGTCTGTGAGAGAGAGAGTGACAGAGCATGTTTATCTGTGTGTAAGACAGAGACAGACAGAGCATGCGTATGTATGAGAGACAGAGCATGCGCGTGTGTGTGTGTGAGAGAGAGAGACAGAGCGTGCCTGTGCGTGATAGAGTGAGACAGAGCGTGCCTGCGTTTGATAGAGAGAAACAGAGTGTTCCTGTGTGTGAGAGAGAGAGACAGAGCGTGCATGTGTGTGAGAGAAAGACAGCACGTGCATGTCTGTGAGAGATAGACTGAGCGTGCGTGTCTGTGAGAGAGAGACTGAGCGTGTGTGTCCATGAGAGAGGGACTGAGCATCCGTGTCTGTGAGAGAGAGACAGATCGTGCCTGTCGGTGAGAGAGAGAGACAACGCTTGCGAGTCTGTGAGAGACAGACAGAGCATGCGTGTCTGTGAGAGAGAGAGTGACAGAGCGTGCGTATGTGTGTGTGAGACAGAGACAGACCGATCATGCGTATGTATGAGAGACAGATCATGCATGTGCGTGTGTGTGAGAGAGAGAGAAACAGCATGCCTGTGTGTGGGAGAGAGAGACAGAGCGTGCATGTGTGTGAGAGAGAGAGACAGTGCGTGAATGTCTGTGAGAGATAGACTGAGCGTGCGGGTCTGTGAGAGAGAGACTGAGTGTGTGTGTCCATGAGAGAGGAACTGAGCATGCGTGTCTGTGAGAGAGAGACAGATCGTGCCTTCTGTGAGAGAGAGAGAGACAACGCGTGCATGTCTGTGAGAGAGAGAGAGAGTGTGCGTGTCTGTGAGAGAGAGATAGCGCGTGCATGTCTGTGAGAGAGAGACAGAGCGTGCATGTCTGTGAGAGAGAGACTGAGCATGCGTGTCTGTGAGAAAGAGACTGAGCGTGTGTGCCTGTGAGAGAGGGACTGAGCGTGCGTGTCTGTGAGAGAAAGACAGAGCGTGCGTGTCTTGGTGAGAGAGACAGACCGTGCATGTTTGTGAGAGAGAGAGCGTGCATGTCTGTGAGAGAGAGATAGCGCGTGCATGTCTGTGAGAGAGAGACAGAGCGTGCGTGTCTGTGAGACGGAGATTGACAGAGCATGCGTATGTGTGTGTAAGACGGAGACAGACAGAGCATGCGTATGTATGAGAGACAGATCATGCGTGTGTGTGTGTGAGAGAGAGAGACAGAGCTTTCCTGTTTGTGATAGAGAGAGACAGAGCGTGCCTCTGTGTGGGAGAGAGAGACAGAGCGTGCATGTGT
Source organism: Carcharodon carcharias (assembly GCF_017639515.1). Taxonomy (NCBI): domain Eukaryota; kingdom Metazoa; phylum Chordata; class Chondrichthyes; order Lamniformes; family Lamnidae; genus Carcharodon; species Carcharodon carcharias. Next base: position 79,670,922 of record NC_054470.1, read on the forward strand.
GTGAGAGAGAGACTGAGCGTGCGTGTCTGTGAGAGAGAGACGGCGCGTGCGTGTCTGTGAGAGAGAGACAGAGCGTGCGTTTCTGTGAGAGAGAGACAGAGTGTGCGTGTCTGTGAGAGAGAGACAGAGCGTGCATGTCTGTGAGAGAGAGACAGAGCGTGCATGTCTGTGAGAGAGAGACAGAGCGTGTATGTCTGCCAGAGAGAGACAGAGCGTGCATGTCTGTCAGAGAGAGACAGAGCGTGCGTGTGTGTTTGTGAGACAGAGACAGACAGATCATGCCTATGTATGAGAGAAAGAGCATGCGCGTGTGGGTGTGTGAGAGAGAGAGACAGAGCGTGCCTGTGCGTGATAGAGTGAGACAGAGCGTGCCTGCATTTGATAGAGAGAAACAGAGCGTTCCTGTGTGTGAGAGAGAGAGAGACAGAGCGTGCATTTGTGTGAGAGAAAGACAGCGCGTGCAATGTCTGTGAGAGATAGACTGAGCGTGCCTGTCTGTGAGAGAGGGACTGAGCGTGTGTGTCCATGAGAGAGGGACTGAGCATGTGTGTCTGTGAGAGAGAGACAGATCGTGCCTGTTGGTGAGAGAGAGAGACAACGCTTGCGAGTCTGTGAGAGAGAGACAGAGCGTGTGTGTCTGTGAGAGAGAGAGTGACAGAGCATGCGTATGTTTGTGTGAGACAGAGACAGACCGAGCATGCATATGTATGAGAGACAGATCATGCGTGTGCATGTGTGTGAGAGAGAGAGACAGAGCTTTCCTGTGTGTGATAGAGAGAGACAGAGCATGCCTGTGTGTGGGAGAGAGAGGCAGAGCGTGCGTGTCTGTGAGAGAGAGACGGCGCGTGCGTGTCTGTGAGAGAGAGACGGCACGTGCGTGTCTGTGAGAGAGAGACAGAGCGTGCGTGTCTGTGAGAGAGAGATAGCGCGTGCATGTCTGTGTGAGAGAGAGAGTGTGTGCATGTCAGTGAGAAAGAGACTGAGCGTGTGTGTCTATGAGAGAGGGACTGAGCGTGAGTGTCTGTGAGAGAGAGACAGAGCGTGCGTGTCTGTGTGAGAGAGAGACAGCGCGTGCGTGTCTTTGTGAGAGAGACAGAGCGTGCATGTATGTGAGAGAGAGAGAGAGTGTGCATGTCGGTGAGAGAGAGACAGAGCGTGCGTGTCTGTGAGAGAGAGAGTGACAGAGCGTGCGTATCTGTGTGTAAGACAGAGACAGACAGAGCATGCGTATGTATGAGAGAAAGAGCATGCGCGTGTGTGTGTGTGAGAGAGTGAGACAGAGCGTGCCTGTGCATGACAGAGTGAGACAGAGCGTACCTGCATTTGATAGAGAGAAACAGAGCGTTCCTGTGTGTGAGAGAGAGAGACAGAGCGTGCATGTGTGTGAAAGAAAGACATCACGTGCATGTCTGTGAGAGATAGACTGAGCGTGCGTGTCTGTGAGAGAGCGACTGAGCGTGTGTGTCCATGAGAGAGCGACTGAGCATGCGTGTCTGTGAGAGAGAGACAGATCGTGCCTTTCGGTGAGAGAGGGAGACAACGCTTGCGAGTCTGTGAGAGAGAGACAGAGCGTGCGTGTCTGTGAGAGAGAGAGTGACAGAGCTTTCCTGTGTGTGATAGAGAGAGACAGAGCATGCCTGTGTGTGGGAGAGAGAGACAGAGCGTGCATGTGTGTGAGCGAGAGACTGAGCGTGCGTGTCTGTGAGAGAGAGACAGAGTGTGCATGTCTGTGAGAGAGAGAGACAAAGCGTGCGTGTCTTTGTGAGAGAGACAGAGCGTGCATGTATGTGAGAGAGAGAGTGTGTGCATGTCGGTGAGAGAGAGACAGAGCGTGCGTGTCTGTGAGAGAGAGAGTGACAGAGCGTGCGTATCTGTCTGTAAGACAGAGACAGACAGAGCATGCATATGTATGAGAGACAGAACATGCGCGTGTGTGTGTGTGTGAGAGAGAGAGACAGAGCGTGCCTGTGCGTGATAGAATGAGACAGAGCGTGCCTGCGTTTGATAGAGAGAAACAGAGTGTTCCTCTGTGTGAGAGAGAGAGACAGATCGTGCATGTGTGTGAGAGAAAGACAGCGCGTGAATGTCTGTGAGAGATAGACTGAGCATGCGTGTCTGTGAGAAAGAGACTGAGCTTGTGTGCCTGTGAGAGAGGGACTGAGCGTGCGTGTCTGTGAGAGAAAGACAGAGCGTGCGTGTCTGTGAGAGAGAGAGACAGCGCGTGCGTGTCTTGGTGAGAGAGAAAGACCGGGCATGTATGTGAGAGAGAGAGAGCGTGCATGTCTGTGAGAGAGAGATAGCGCGTGCATGTCTGTGAGAGAGAGACAGAGCGTGCGTGTCTGTGAGAGAGAGATTGACAGAGCGTGCGTATGTGTGTGTAAGACGGAGACAGACAGAGCATGCGTATGTATGAGAGACAGAGCATGCGCGTGTGTGTGTGTATGAGAGAGAGAGACAGAGCGTGCCTGTGCGTGATAGAGTGAGACAGAGCGTGACTTTGTTTGATAGAGAGAAACAGAGCGTTCCTGTGACTGAGAGAGAGTGACGGAGCGTGCATGTGTGTGAGAATCAGACAGCGCGTGCATGTCTGTGAGAGATAGACTGAGCGTGCGTATCTGTGAGAGAGAGACTGAGCGTGTGTGTCCATGAGAGAGGGACTGAGCATTTGTGTCTGTGAGAGAAAGACAGATCGTGCCTGTCTGTGAGAGAGAGAGAGACAACGCGTGCATGTCTGTGAGAGAGAGACAGAGCGTGCGTATCTGTGAGAGAGAGAGTGACAGTGCGTGCGTGTGTGTGTGTGAGACAGAAACAGACGGAGCATGCGAATGTATGAGACAAAGATCATGCGCGTGTGTGTGTGTGAGAGAGAGAGACAGAGCTTTCCTGTGTGTGATAGAGAGACACAGAGCGTGCCTGTGTGTGGGAGAGAGAGACAGAGCGTGCATGTGTGTGAGAGAGAGACTGAGCGTGCGTGTCTGTGAGAGAGGGACTGACCATGCGTGTATGTGAGAGACAGAGCGTGTGTGTCTGTGAGAGAGAGAGACAGCACGTGCGTGTCTGTGTGAGAGAGAGAGAGCGTGCGTGTCTGTGAGAGAGAGACAACGCGTGCGTGTCTGTGTGAGGGAGACAGAGTTTTTCGTTTCTGTGAGAGAGAAACTGAGCATGCGCCTTTGTCAGAAAGAAAGTGACAGAGCGTCCGTGTGTGTTTCTGAGACAGAGACAGACAGAGCATGCGTATGTATGAGAGACAGAGCATGCGCGTGTGTGTGTGTGATAGAGAGAGACAGAGCGTGCCTGTGTGTGAGAGAGAGAGAAAGATCGTGCATGTGTGTGAGAGACAGACAGGGCGTGCAAGTCTGTGAGAGAGAGAATGAGCATTCGTGTCTGTGAGAGAGATGCTGAGCGTGCGTGGCTGTGATAGAGAGAGACAAAGAGCCTGCGTGTGTGTCAGAGAGAGACTGAGCATGTGTGTCCGTGAGAGATGCACTGAGCATGCGTGTCTGTGAGAGAGAGAGACAGCGTGTGCGTGTCTGTGTGAGAGAGACAGAGTGTGCGTGTCTGTGAGAAAAAGCCGGCGCGTGTGTGTCTGTGATAGAGAGACAGAACGTGCTTGTCTGTGAGAGAGAGAGAGAGAGCATGCGTGTCTGTGAGAGAGAGACAGAGCGTGCGTGACTGTGAGAGAGAGACAGAGCGTGCATGTCGGTGAGAGAGAGACAAAGCATGCATGTCTGTGAGAAAGAGAGTGACAGAGCGTGCGTGTGTGTTTGTGAGACAGAGACAGACAGAGCATGCATATGTATGAGAGACAGAGCATGTGCCTGTGTGTGTGTGGGAGAGAGAGAATGTCAGAGCATGCATATGTATGAGACACAGAGCATGAGCTTGTGTGTTTGTGAGAGAGAGAGACAGAGCATGCCTGTGTGTGAGAGAGAGAGACAGAGCTTGCATGTGTGTGAGCGACAGACAGGGCGTGCCTGTCTGTGAGAGAGAGACTGAGCGTGTGTGTCTGTGAGAGATAGACTGAGCATGTGTGTATGTGAGAGAGGGACTGAGCATGCGTATCTGTGAGAGAGAGACAGAGCGTGCGTGTCTGTGAGAGAGAGATAGCGCGTGCATGTCTGTGTGAGAGAGAGAGCGTGTGCGTGTCAGTGAGAAAGAGACTGAGCGTGTTTGTCTATGAGAGAGGGACTGAGCATGAGTTTCTGTGAGAGAGAGACAGAGCGTGCGTGTCTGTGTGAGAGAGAGACAGCGCGTGCGTGTCTTTGTGAGAGAGACAGAGCATGCATGTATGTGAGAGAGAGAGAGAGCGTGCATGTCTGTGAGAGAGAGATAGCGCGTGCATGTCTGTGAGAGAGAGACAGAGCGTGCATGTCTGTGAGAGAGAGAGTGACAGAGCGTGCGTATGTGTGTGTAAGACAGAGACTGACAGAGCATGTGTATGTATGAGAGACAGATCATGCGTGTGTGTGTGTGTGAGAGAGAGAGACAGAGCTTTCCTGTGTGTGATAGAGAGAGACAGAGCATGCCTGTGTGTGGGAGAGAGAGACAGAGCGTGCATGTATGTGAGAGAGAGACTGAGCGTGCGTGTCTGTGAGAGAGACGGCGCGTGCGTGTCTGTGAGAGAGAGATAGTGCGTGAATGTCTGTGTGAGAGAGAGTGAGAGTGCGTGACACTGAGAAAGAGACTGAGCGTGTGTGTCTTGAGAGAGGGACTGAGCATGAGTGTCTGTGAGAGAGAGACAACGCGTGCGTGTCTTTGTGAGAGAGACAGAGCGTGCATGTGTGTGAGAGAGAGAGAGAGCGTGCACGTCTGTGAGTGAGAGATAGCGCGTGCGTGTCTGTGATAGAGAGACAGAGCGTGCGTGTCTGTGAGAGAGAGAAGAGCATGTATGTTGGTGAGAGAGAGACAGAGCGTGCGTGTCTGTGAGAGAGAGAGTGACAGAGCGTGCGTATGTGCGTGTAAGACAGAGACAGACAGAGCATGCGTATGTATGAGAGTCAGAGCATGTTCGTGTGTGTGTGTGAGAGAGAGACAGAGCGTGCCTGTGCATGATAGAGTTAGACAGAGCGTGCCTGCGTTTGATAGAGAGAAACAGAGCGTTCCTGTGTGTGAGAGAGAGACAGATCGTGCATTTGTGTGAGAGAAAGACAGCGCGTGCATGTCTGTGAGAGATAGACTGAGCGTGCGTGTCTGTGAGAGAGAGACTGAGCGTGTGTGTCCATGAGAGAGGGACTGAGCATGCGTGTCTTTGAGAGACAGACAGATCGTGCCTGTCTGTGAGAGAGAGAGACTGCGCATGCGTGTCGGTGAGAGAGAGACAGAGCGTGCGTGTCTTTGAGAGAGAGAGTGACAGAGCGTGCATATGTGTGTGTGAGACAGAGACAGACCGAGCATGCGTATGTATGAGAGACAGATCATGCGTGTGTGTGTGTGTGTGTGAGAGAGAGAGACAGAGCTTTCCTGTGTGTGTTAGAGAGAGACAGAGCGTGCCTCTGTGTGGGAGAGAGAGACAGAGCATGCATGTGTGTGAGAGAGAGACTGAGCGTGCGTGTCTGTGAGAGAGAGACTGAGCGTGTGTGTCCATGAGAGAGGGACTGAGCATGCGTGTCTGTGAGAGAGAGAGAGAGCGTGCATGTCTGTGAGAGAGAGATAGCGCGTGCGTGTCTGTGAGAGAGAGAAGAACGTGCATGTCGGTGAGAGAGAGACAGAGCATGCGTGTCTGTGAGAGAGAGAGTGACAGAGCGTACGTATGTGTGTGTAAGACAGAGACAGACAGAGCATGCATATGTATGAGAGACAGAGCATGCGCGTGTGTGTGCGTGTGAGAGAGAGAGACAGAGCGTACCTGTCCGTGATAGAGTGAGACAGAGCGTGCCTGCGTTTGATAGAGAGAAACAGAGCGTTCCTGCGTGTGAGAGAGAGAGACAGAGCGTGCATGTGTGTGAGAGAAAGACATCTCGTGCATGTCTGTGAGAGATAGACTGAGCGTGCGTGTCTGTGAGAGATAGACTGAGCATGTGTGTCTGTGACAGAGCGACTGAGCATGCGTGTCTGTGAGAGAGAGACAGAGCGTGCGTGTCTGTGAGAGAGAGAGTGACAGAGCGTACGTATGTGTGTGTAAGACAGAGACAGACAGAGCATGCGTATGTATGAGAGATACAGCATGCGCGTGTTTGTGCGTGTGAGAAAGAGTGACAGAGCGTACCTGTCCGTGATAGAGTGAGACAGAGCGTGCCTGCGTTTGATAGAGAGAAACAGAGCATTCTTCCGTGTGAGAGAGAGAGACAGAGCGTGCATGTGTGTGAGAGAAAGACAGCGCGTGCATGTCTGTGAGAGATAGACTGAGCGTGCGTGTCTGTGAGAGAGAGACAGATCGTGCTTGTCGGTGAGAGAGAGAGACAACGCTTGCGAATCTGTGAGAGAGAGACAGAGCGTGCGTGTCTGTGAGAGAGAGAGTGACAGAGCGTGCGTATGTTTGTGTGAGACAGAGACAGACCGAGCATGCATATGTATGAGAGACAGATCATGCGTGTGCGTGTGTGTGAGAGAGAGAGACAGAGCTTTCCTGTGTGTGATAGAGAGAGACAGAGCATGCATGTGTGTGGGAGAGAGAGACAGAGCGTGCATGTGTGTGAGAGAGAGACTGAGCGTGCGTGTCTGTGAGAGAGAGACGGCGCGTGCGTGTCTGTGAGAGAGAGACAGAGCATGCGTGTCTCTGAGAGAGAGACAGAACGTGCATGTCTGTGAGAGAGAGACAGAGCGTGCGTGTCTGTGAGAGAGAGATAGCGCGTGCATGTCTGTGTGAGAGAGAGAGGGTTTGCGTGTCAGTGAGAAAGAGACTGAGCGTGTGTGTCTATGAGAGTGGGACTGAGTGTGAGTGTCTGTGAGAGAGAGACAGAGCGTGCGTGTCTGTGTGAGAGAGAGACAGCGCGTGCGTGTCTTTGTGAGAGAGACAGAGCGTGCATGTATGTGAGAGAAAGAGAGAGTGCATGTCGGTGAGAGAGAGACAGAGCGTGCGTGTCTGTGCGAGAGAGAGTGACAGAGCGTGCGTATCTGTGTGTAAGACAGAGACAGACAGAGCATGCGTATGTATGAGAGAAAGAGCATGCACGTGTGTGTGTGTGAGAGAGAGAGACAGAGCGTGCCTGTGCGTGATAGAGTGAGACAGAGCATGCCTGCATTTGATAGAGAGAAACAGAGCGTTCCTGTGTGTGAGAGAGAGAGACAGAGCGTGCACGTGTGTGAGACAAAGACAGCGCGTTCATGTCTGTGAGAGATAGACTGAGCGTGCGTGTCTGTGAGAGAGAGACTGAGCGTGTGTGTCCATGAGAGAGGGACTGAGCATGCGTGTCTGTGAGAGAGAGACAGATCGTGCCTGTCGGTGAGAGAGAGAGACAACGCTTGCGAGTCTGTGAGAGAGAGACAGAGCGTGCGTGTCTGTGAGAGAGAGAGTGACAGAGCGTGCGTATGTTTGTGTGAGACAGAGACAGACCGAGCATGCATATGTATGAGAGACAGATCATGCATGTGCGTGTGTGTGAGAGAGAGAGACAGAGCATTCCTGTGTGTGATAGAGAGAGACAGAGCATGCATGTGTGTGAGAGAGAGAGACAGAGCGTGCATGTGTGTGAGAGAGAGACTGAGCGTGCGTGTCTGTGAGAGAGAGACGGCGCGTGCGTGTCTGTGAGAGAGAGACAGAGCGTGCGTGTCTGTGAGAGAGAGACAGAGCGTGCGTGTCTGTGAGGGAAAGACAGAGCGTGCTTGTCTGTGAGAGAGAGATAGCGCGTGCATGTCTGTGTGAGAGAGAGAGGGTGTGCGTGTCAGTGAGAAAGAGACTGAGCGTGTGTGTCAATGAGAGAGGGACTGAGCGTGAGTGTCTGTGAGAGAGAGACAGAGCGTGCGTGTCTGTGTGAGAGAGAGACAGCGCGTGCGTGTCTTTGTGAGAGAGTCAGAACGTGCATGTATGTGAGAGAGAGAGAGTGTGCATGTCGGTGAGAGAGAGACAGAGGGTGCGTGTCTGTGAGAGAGAGAGTGACAGAGCGTGCGTATCTGTGTGTAAGATAGAGACAGACAGAGCATGCGTATGTATGAGAGAAAGAGCATGCGCGTGTGTGTGTGTGTGTGAGAGAGAGAGACAGAGCGTGTCTGTGCGTGATAGAGTGAGACAGAGCGTGCCTGCGTTTGATAGAGAGAAACAGAGTGTGCCTGTGTGTGTGAGAGAGAGAGACAGATCGTGTACGTGTGTGAGAGAAAGACAGCGCGTGCATGTCTGTGAGAGATAGACTGAGCATGCGTGTCTGTGAGAAAGAGACTGAGCTTGTGTGCCAGTGAGAGAGGGACTGAGCGTGCGTGTCTGTGAGAGAAAGACTGAGCGTGCGTGTCTGTGAGAGAGAGAGACAGCGCGTGCGTGTCTTGGTGAGAGAGAAAGTCCGGGCATGTATGTGAGAGAGAGAGAGCGTGCATGTCTGTGAGAGAGAGATAGTGCGTGCATGTCTGTGAGGGAGAGACAGAGCGTGCGTGTCTGTGAGAGAGAGAGTGACAGAGCGTGCATATGTGTGTGTAAGACGGAGACAGACAGAGCATGCGTATGTATGAGAGACAGAGCATGCGCGTGTGTGTGTATGAGAGAGAGAGACAGAGCGTGCCTGTGCGTGATAGGGTGAGACAGAGCATGCTTTTGTTTGATAGAGAGAAACAGAGCGTTCCTGTGACTGAGAGAGAGTGACAGAGCGTGCATGTGTGTGAGAATCAGACAGCGCGTGCATGTCTGTGAGAGATAGACTGAGCGTGCGTGTCTGTGAGAGAGAGACTGAGCGTGTGTGTCCATGAGAGAGGGACTGAGCATTTGTGTCTGTGAGAGAGAGACAGTTCGTGCCTGTCTGTGAGAGAGAGAGAGACAACGCGTGCAGGTCTGTGAGAGCGAGACAGAGCGTGCGTGTCTGTGAGAGAGAGAGTGACAGAGCGTGCGTGTGTGTGTGTGAGACAGAGACAGACGGAGCATGTGAATGTATGAGAGACAGATCATGCGCGTGTGTGTGTGTGAGAGAGAGAGACAGAGCTTTCCTGTGTGTGATAGAGAGACACAGAGCATGCCTGTGTGTGGGAGAGAGAGACAGAGCGTGCATTTGTGTGAGAGAGAGACTGAGCGAGCGTGTCTGTGAGAGAGAGACGGTGCGTGCGTGTCTGTGAGAGAGAGACAGAGCGTGCGTGTCTGTGAGAGAGAGACAGAGCATTTGTGTCTGTGAGAGAGAGACAGAGCGTGCATGTCTGTGAGAGAGAGACAGAGCGTGCATTTCTGTCAGAGAGAGACAGAGCATGCGTGTGTGTTTGTGAGACAGAGACAGACAGAGCATGCCTATGTATGAGAGAAAGAGCATGCGCGTGTGTGTGTGTGAGAGAGAGAGACAGAGCGTGCCTGTGTGTGATAGAGAGAGACAGAGCGTGCATGTGTGTGTGTCAGAAAGAGAGAGGCAGAGCATGCCCACGTGTGTGAGAGAGAGTGACAGAGCGTGTGTGTGTGTGAGAGTGACAAAGTGAGCCTGCGTGTGGGAGAGAGAGACAGGCAGAGCATGCGTATGTATGAGACCAGAGCATGCGCGTTTGTGTGTGTGAGAGAGAGAGACAGAGCGTGCCTATGTGTGATAGAGAGAGACAGAGCGTGCCTGTGTGTGAGAGAGAGAGACAGAGCGTGCATGTGTTTCAGCACAGACAGGGCGTGCATGTCTGTGAGAGAGAGACTGAGTGTGCGTGTCAGTGAGAGAGGGACTGACCATGCGTGTATGTGAGAGACAGAGCGTGTGTGTCTGTGAGAGAGAGAGACAGCGCGTGCGTGTCTGTGTGAGAGACAGAGAGCGTGCATGTCTGTGAGAGAGAGACGACGCGTGCGTGTCTGTGTGAGGGAGATAGAGCGTGCGTTTCTGTGAGAGAGAAACTGAGCATGCGTGTCTGTGAGAAAGAGAGTGACAGAGCGTCCGTGTGTGTTTCTGAGAGAGAGACAGACAGAGCATGCGTACGTATGAGAGACAGAGCATGCACGTGTGTGTGTGTGATAGAGAGAGACAGAGCATGTCTGTGTGTGAGAGAGAGAGACAGAGCTTGCATGTGTGTGAGCGACAGACAGAGCGTGCCTATCTGTGAGAGAGAGATTGAGCGTGTATGCCTGTGAGAGATAGACTGAGCATGTGTGTCTGTGAGAGAGGGACTGAGCATGCGTGTCTGTGAGAGAGAGACAGAGCGTGCGTGTCTGTGAGAGAGAGAGTGACAGAGCGTACGTATGTGTATGTAAGACAGAGACAGACAGAGCATGCGTATGTATGAGAGACAGAGCATGCGCGTGTGTGTGCGTGTGAGAGAGAGAGACAGAGCGTACCTGTCCGTGATAGAGTGAGACAGAGCGTGCCTGCGTTTGATAGAGAGAAACAGAGTGTTCCTGCGTGTGAGAGAGAGAGACAGAGCGTGCATGTGTGTGAGAGAAAGACAGCGCGTGCATGTCTGTGAGAGATTGACTGAGCGTGCGTCTCTGTGAGAGAGAGACAGAGCGTGCGTGTCTGTGAGAGAGAGACAGAGCGTGCGTGTCTGTGAGAGAGAGATAGCGCGTGCATGTCTGTGTGAGAGAGAGAGAGTGTGCGTGTCAGTGAGAAAGAGACTGAGCTTGTTTGTCTATGAGAGAGGGACTGAGAGTGAGTTTCTGTGAGAGAGAGACAGAGCGTGCGCGTCTGTGTGAGAGAGAGACAGCGCGTGCGTGTCTTTGTGAGAGAGACAGAGCATGCATGTATGTGAGAGAGAGAGAGCGTGCATGTCTGTGAGAGAGAGATAGCGCGTGCGTGTCTGTGATAGAGAGAAACAGAGCATTCCTGTGTGTGAGAGAGAGAGACAGAGCGTGCATGTGTGTGAGAGAAAGACAGCGCGTGCATGTCTGTGAGAGATAGACTGAGCGTGCGTGTCTGTGAGAGAGAGACTGAGCATGGGTGTCCATGAGAGAGGGACTGAGCATGCGTGTCTGTGAGAGAGAGACAGATCGTGCCTGTCTGTGAGAGAGAGAGACAACGCGTGCATGTCTGTGAAAGAGAGACAGAGCGTGCGTGTCTGTGAGAGAGAGAGTGACAGAGCGTGCGTATGTGTGTGTGAGACAGAGACAGACCGAGCATGCGTATGTATGAGAGACAGATCATGCGTGTGTGTGCGTGTGAGAGAGAGAGACAGAGCTTTCCTGTGTGTGATAGAGAGAGACAGAGCATGCCTGTGTGTGGGAGAGAGAGACAGAGCGTGCATGTGTGTGAGAGAGAGAGACTGAGCGTGCGTGTCTGTGAGAGAGACGGCGTGTGCGTGTCTGTGAGAGAGAGACAGAGCGTGCGTGTCTGTGAGAGAGAGATAGCGCGTGCAAGTCTGTGTGAGAGAGAGGGAGAGTGCGTGTCACTGAGAAAGAGACTGAGCGTGTGTGTCTTGAGAGAGGGACTGAGCATGAGTGTCTGTGAGAGAGAGACAGCGCGTGCGTGTCTTTGTGAGAGAGACAGAGCGTGCATGTGTGTGAGAGAGAGAGAGAGCGTGCAGGTCTGTGAGAGAGACATAGCGCGTGCGTGTCTGTGATAGAGAGACAGAGCGTGCGTGTCTGTGAGAGAGAGAAGAGCGTGCATGTCGGTGAGAGAGAGACAGAGCGTGCGTGTCTGTGAGAGAGAGAGTGACAGAGCGAGCGTATGTGTGTGTAAGACAGAGACAGACAGAGCATGCGTATGTATGAGAGACAGAGCATGTGCGTGTGTGTGTGTGAGAGAGAGAGACAGAACGTGCCTGTGCGTGATAGAGTGAGACAGAGCATGCCTGCGTTTGATAGAGAGAAACAGAGCGTTCCTGTGTGTGAGAGAGAGAGACAGATCGTGCATGTGTGTGAGAGAACGACAGCGCGTGCATGTCTGTGAGAGATAGACTGAGCGTGCGTGTCTGTGAGAGAGAGACTGAGCGTGTGTGCCCATGAGAGAGGAACTGAGCATGCATGTCTGTGAGAGACAGACAGATCGTGCATGTCTGTGAGAGAGAGAGACAACGCCTGCGTGTCTGTGAGAGAGAGACAGAGCGTGCATGTCTTTGAGAGAGAGAGTGACAGAGCGTGCATATGTGTGTGTGAGACAGAGACAGACCGAGCATGCGTATGTATGAGAGACAGATCATGCGTGTGTGTGTGTGTGTGAGAGAGAGAGACAGAGCTTTCCTGTGTGTGTTAGAGAGAGACAGAGCGTGCCTCTGTGTGGGAGAGAGAGACAGAGCGTGCATGTGTGTGAGAGAGAGACTGAGCGTGCGTTTCTGTGAGAGAGAGACGGCACGTGCGTGTCTGTGAGAGAGAGAAGAGCGTGCATGTCGGTGAGAGAGAGACAGAGCGTGCGTGTCTGTGACAGAGAGAGTGACAGAGCGTGCGTATGTGTGTGTAAGACAGAGACAGACAGAGCATGCGTATGTATGAGAGACAGAGCATGCGCGTGTGTGTGAATGTGTGAGAGAGAGACAGAGCGTACCAGTCCGTGATAGAGTGAGACAGAGCGTGCCTGCCTTTGATAGAGAGAAACAGAGCGTTCCTGTCTGTGAGAGAGAGAGACAGAGCGTGCATGTGTGTGAGAGAAAGACAGCGCGTGCATGTCTGTGAGAGATAGACTGAGCGTGCGTGTCTGTGAGAGAGAGACTGAGCATGTGTTTCCATGAGAGACGGACTGAGCATGCGTGTCTGTGAGAGAGAGACAGATCGTGCCTGTCTGTGAGAGAGAGAGACAACGCGTGCATGTCTGTGAAAGAGAGACAGAGCGTGCATGTCTGTGAGAGAGAGAGTGACAGAGCGTGCGTATGTGTGTGTGAGACAGAGACAGTCCGAGCATGCGTATGTATGAGAGACAGATCATGCGTGTGCGTGTGTGTGAGAGAGAGAGACAGAGCTTTCCTGTGTGTGATAGAGAGAGACAGAGCGTACCTGTGTGTGGGAGAGACAGAGCGTGCATGTGTGTGAGAGAGAGACTGAGCGTGCATGTCTGTGAGAGAGACACGGCGCGTGCGTGTCTGTGAGAGAGAGAAAGAGCGTGCGTGTCTGTGAGAGAGAGACAGAGTGTGCGTGTCTGTGAGAGAGAGACAGAGCGTGCGTGTCTGTGAGAGAGAGACAGAGTGTGCATGTCTGTGAGAGAGAGTCAGAGCGTGCATGACTGTGAGAGAGAGATAGCGCGTGCATGTCTGTGTGAGAGAGAGAGAGTGTGCGTGTCAGTGAGAAAGAGACTGAGCGTGTTTGTCTATGAGAGAGGGACTGAGAGTGAGTTTCTGTGAGAGAGAGACAGAGCGTGCGCGTCTGTGTGAGAGAGAGACAGCGCGTGCGTGTCTTTGTGAGAGAGACAGAGCATGCATGTATGTGAGAGAGAGAGAGCGTGAATGTCTGTGAGAGAGAGATAGCGCGTGCGTGTCTGTGAGAGAGAGACAGAGCGTGCGTTTCTGTGAGAGAGAGACAAAGTGTGCGTGTCTGTGAGAGAGAGAGACAGAGCGTGCGTGTCTGTGAGAGAGAGTCAGAGCGTGCATGTCTGTGAGAGAGAGACAGAGTGTGCGTGTCTGTGAGAGAGAGACAGAGTGTGCATGTCTGTGAGAGAGAGTCAGAGCGTGCATGTCTGTGAGAGAGAGACAGAGCGTGCATGTCTGTCAGAGAGAGACAGAGTGTGCGTGTGTGTTTGTGAGACAGAGACAGACAGAGCATGCCAATGTATGAGAGAAAGGGCATGCGCGTGTGGGTGTGTGAGATAGAGAAACAGAGCGTGCCTGTGCGTGATAGAGTGAGACAGAGCGTGCCTGCATTTGACAGAGAGAAACAGAGCGTTCCTGTGTGTGAGAGAGAGAGACAGAGCGTGCATGTGTGTGAGGGAAAGACAGCTCGTGCATGTCTGTGAGAGATAGACTGAGCGTGCATGTCTGTGAGAGAGAGACTGAGCGTGTGTGTCCATGAGAGATGGACTGAGCATGCGTATCTGTGAGAGAGAGAGAGAGAGCGTGCATGTGTGTGAGAGAGAGACTGAGCGTGCGTGTCTGTGAGAGAGAGACGGCGCGTGCGTGTCTGTGAGAGAGAGAAGAGCGTGCATGTCGGTGAGAGAGAGACAGAGCGTGCGTGTCTGTGACAGAGAGAGTGACAGAGCGTGCGTATGTGTGTGTAAGACAGAGACAGACAGAGCATGCGTATGTATGAGAGACAGAGCATGCGCGTGTGTGTGAATGTGTGAGAGAGAGACAGAGCGTACCAGTCCGTGATAGAGTGAGACAGAGCGTGCCTGCGTTTGATAGAGCGAAACAGAGCGTTCCTGTGTGTGAGAGAGAGAGACAGTGCGTGCATGTGTGTGAGAGAAAGACAGCGCGTGCATGTCTGTGAGAGATAGACTGAGCGTGCGTGTCTGTGAGAGAGAGACTGAGCATGTGTTTCCAAGAGAGACGGACTGAGCATGCGTGTCTGTGAGAGAGAGACAGATCGTGCCTGTCTGTGAGAGAGAGAGACAACGCGTGCATGTCTGTGAAAGAGAGACAGAGCGTGCGTGTCTGTGAGAGAGAGAGTGACAGAGCGTGCGTATGTGTGTGTGAGACAGAGACAGTCCGAGCATGCGTATGTATGAGAGACAGATCATGCGTGTGCGTGTGTGTGAGAGAGAGAGACAGAGCTTTCCTGTGTGTGATAGAGAGAGACAGAGCGTACCTGTGTGTGGGAGAGACAGAGCGTTTATGTGTGTGAGAGAGAGACTGAGCGTGCATGTCTGTGAGAGAGACACGGCGCGTGCGTGTCTGTGAGAGAGAGAAAGAGCGTGCGTGTCTGTGAGAGAGAGACAGAGTGTGCGTGTCTGTGAGAGAGAGACAGAGCGTGCGTGTCTGTGAGAGAGAGACAGAGTGTGCATGTCTGTGAGAGAGAGTCAGAGCGTGCATGTCTGTGAGAGAGAGATAGCGCGTGCAAGTCTGTGTGAGAGAGAGGGAGAGTGCGTGTCACTGAGAAAGAGACTGAGCGTGTGTGTCTTGAGAGAGGGACTGAGCATGAGTGTCTGTGAGAGAGAGACAGCGCGTGCATGTCTCTGTGAGAGAGACAGACTGAGCATGCGTATGTATGAAAGACAGAGCATGCGCGTGTGTGTTAATGTTTGAGAGAGAGACAGAGCGTACCAGTCCGTGATAGAGTGAGACAGAGCATGCCTGCGTTTGATAGAGAGAAACAGAGCGTTCCTGTGTGTGAGAGAGAGAGACAGAGCGTGCATGTGTGTGAGAGAAAGACAGCGCGTGCATGTCTGTGAGAGATAGACTGAGCGTGCGTGTCTGTGAGAGAAAGACTGAGCATGTGTTCCCATGAGAGAGGGACTGAGCATGCGTGCCTGTGAGAGAGAGACAGATCGTGCCTGTCTGTGAGAGAGAGAGACAACGCGTGCATGTCTGTGAAAGAGAGACAGAGCTTGCGTGTCTGTGAGAGAGAGAGTGACAGAGCGTGCGTATGTGTGTGTGAGACAGAGACAGTCCGAGCATGCGTATGTATGAGAGACAGATCATGCGTGTGCGTGTGTGTGAGAGAGAGAGACAGAGCTTTCCTGTGTGTGATAGAGAGAGACAGAGCGTACCTGTGTGTGGGAGAGACAGAGCGTGCATGTGTGTGAGAGAGAGACTGAGCGTGCATGTCTGTGAGAGAGACACGGCGCGTCCGTGTCTGTGAGAGAGAGAAAGAGCGTGCGTGTCTGTGAGAGAGAGAAAGAGCGTGCGTGTCTGTGAGAGAGAGACAGAGCGTGCGTGTCTGTGAGAGAGAGATAGCGCGTGCATGTCTGTGTGAGAGAGAGGCAGAGTGCGTGTCACTGAGAAAGAGACTGAGCGTGTGTGTCTATGAGAGAGGGACTGAGCATGAGTGTCTGTGAGAGAGAGACAGCGCGTGCGTGTCTTTGTGAGAGAGACAGAGCGTGCATGTATGTGAGGTAGAGAGAGCGTGCATGTCTGTGAGAGAGAGATAGCGCGTGCGTGTCTGTGATAGAGAGACAGAGCGTGCATATCTGTGAGAGAGAGAAGAGCGTGCATGTCGGTGAGAGAGAGACAGAGCATGCGTGTCTGTGAGAGAGAGAGTGACAGAGCGTGCGTATCTGTCTGTAAGACAGAGACAGGCAGAGCATGCGTATGTATGAGAGACAGAGCATGCGCTTGTGTGTGTGTGTGAGAGAGAGAGACAGAGCGTGCCTGTGCGTGATAGAATGAGACAGAGCGTGCCTGCGTTTGATAGAGAGAAACAGAGTGTTCCTGTGTGTGAGAGAGAGAGACAGATCGTGCATGTGTGTAAGAGAAAGACAGCGCGTGCATGTCTGTGAGAGATAGACTGAGCATGCGGGTCTGTGAGAGAGAGACTGAGCGTGTGTGTCCATGAGAGAGGGACTGAGCATGCGTGTCTGTGAGAGAGAGACCGATCGTGCCTGTCTGTGAGAGAGAGAGACAACGCGTGCATGTCTGTGAGAGAGAGACTGAGTGTGCGTATGTGTGTGTGAGACAGAGACAGACCGAGCATACGTATGTTTGAAGGACAAATCATGCATGTGTGTGTGTGAGAGAGAGAGAGACAGAGCTTTCCTGTGTGTGATAGAGAGAGACAGAGCGTGCCTGTGTGTGCGAGAGAGAGACAGAGTGTGCATGTGTGTGAGAGAGAGACTGAGCGTGCATGACTGTGAGAGAGAGACGGCACGTGCGTGTCTGTGAGAGAGAGACAGATCGTGCATGTCTGTGAGAGAGATTCAGAGCGTGAGTGTCTGTGAGAGAGAGACAGAGCGTGCGTGTCTTTGAGAGAGAGACAGAGCGTGCGTGTGTGTTTGTGAGACAGAGACAGACAGAGCATGCCTATGTATGAGAGAAAGAGCATGCGCATTTGTGTGTGTGAGAGAGAGAGAGAGAGCGTGCCTGCGTTTGATAGAGAGAAACAGAGCGTTCCTGTGTGTGTGAGAGAGAGACAGAGCCTGCATGTGTGTGAAAGAAAGACAGCGTGTGCATGTCTGTGAGAGAGAGACAGAGCGTGCGTGCCTGTGAGAGAGAGACAGAGCTGCGTGTCTGTGAGAGAGAGACAGAGCGTGCATGTCTGTCAGAGAGAGACAGAGCGTGCGTGTGTGTTTGTGAGACAGAGACAGACAGAGCATGCCTATGTATGAGAGAAAGAGCATGCGCGTGTGTGTGTGTGAGATAGAGAGACAGAACGTGCCTGTGTGTGATAGAGAGAGACAGATCGTGCCTGTGTGTGAGAGAGAGTGACAGAGCGTGTGTGTGTGTGAGATGGACAAAGTGAGCCTGCATGTGGGAGAGAGAGACAGGCAGAGCATGCGTATGTATGAGATACAGAGCATGCGCGTTTGTGTGTGTGAGAGAGAGAGACAGATCGTGCATGTGTGTCAGCACAGACAGGGCGTGCATGTCTGTGAGAGAGAGACAGAGCGTGCGTGCCTGTGAGAGTGGGACTGACAATGCGTGTATGTGAGAGACAGAGCATGCGTGTCTGTGAGAGAGAGAGTACAGCGCATGCATGTCTGTGTGAGAGAGAGAGAGCGTGCGTGTCTGTGAGAGAGAGACGACACGTGCGTGTCTGTGAGAGGGAGACAGAGCGTGCGTGTCTGTGAGAGAGAGACAGAGCATGCGTGTCTGTGAGAGAGAGACAGAGCATGCTTGTCTGTGAGAAAGAGAGTGACAAAGCGTCCGTGTGTGTTTGTGAGACAGAGACAGACAGAGCATGCGTATGTATGAGAGACAGAGCATGCGCGTGTGTGTGTGTGACAGAAAGAGACAGACCATGCCTGTGTGTGAGAGAGAGAGACAGATCGTGCATGTGTGTGAGAGACATACAGGGCGTGCATGTCTGTGAGCGAGCGACTTAGCATGCGTGTCTGTGAGAAAGAGTCTGAGCGTGCGTGTCTGTGATAGAGAGACAGAGCGTGCGTGTCTGTGAGAGAGAGAGACAAAGAGCCTGCGTGTGTGTCAGAGAGAGACTGAGCATGTGTGTCCGTGAGAGAGGCACTGAGCATGCGTGTCTGTGAGAGAGAGACAAAGCGTGCGTGTCTGCGAGAAAGAGAGTGACAGAGCGTGCGTGTGTGTTTGTGAGACAGAGACAGACAGAGCATGCGTATGTATGAGAGACAGGAGCATGTGCGTGTGTGTGTGTGGGAGAGAGAGAAAGGCAGAGCATACGTATGTATGAGACACAGATCATGCTCTTGTGTGTGTGTGAGAGAGAGAGACTGAGCGTGCTTGTCTATGAGAGAGAGACAGAGCGTGCATGTCTGTGAGAGAGAGATAGCGCGTGCGTGTCCGTGAGAGAGAGACAGAGCATGCGTGTCTGTGAGAAAGAGACAGAGTGTGCGTGTCTGTGAGAGGGAGACAGAGCGTGCGTGTCTGTGAGAGAGAGACAGAGTTTGCATGTCAGTGAGAGAGAGTCAGAGCGTGCATGTCTGTGTGAGAGAGAGTGAGAGAGCGTGCATGTGTGTGTGTGAGAGAGAGAAACAGAGCTTGCCTGTGTGTGATAGAGAGAGACAGAGTGTGCCTGTGTGCGAGACAGAGAGACAGAGTGTGCGTGTCTGTGAGAGATAGACTGAGCATGCATGACTGTGAGAGAGAGACAGAGCATGCGTGTCTGTGAGAGAGAGACAAAGCATGTGTGTCTGTGATAGAGGGACAGAGTGTGCGTGTCTGTGAGAGAGTGACAGAGCGTAGATGTCTGTGAGAGAGCGACAGAGCGTGCGTGTCTGTGAGAAAGAGAGTGACAGAGCGTGCGTGTGTGTTTGTGAGACAGAGGCAGACAGAGCATGCATTTGTATGAGAGACAGAGCATGCGCGTGTGTGTGTGTGAGACAGAGCGTGCCTGTGTGTGAGAGAGAAAGACAGATCATGCCTGTGTGTGAGAGTGAGAGACAGAAAGTGCATCTGTGTGAGAGACAGAGCGTGCGTGTCTGTGAGAGAGAGACAGAGCGTGCATGTCAGTGAGACAGAGTCAGAGCGTGCATGTCTGTGTGAGAGAGAGTGACAGAGCGTGCATGTGTGTGTGTGAGAGAGAGAAACAGAGCTTGCCTGTGTGTGATAGAGAGAGACAGAGCGTGCCTGTGTGCGAGACAGCGAGACAGAGCGTGCATTTTGTGAGAGACAGACCTTGCGTGCATGTCTGTGAGAGAGAGACTGAGCGTGTATGTCTGTGAGAGAGAGAGACCAGAGCGTACTTGTGTGTGTTTAAGAGAGAGACAGAGCGTGCGTGTGTGTGTGTGAGAAAGAGACAGAGCCTGCATGTTTTTGTGTGAGAGAGAGAGACAGAGCGTGCTTGTGTGTTTGTGAGAGAGAGACAGAGTGTGCGTGTATATGTGTGAGAGAGAGAGACAGAGCGTGCGTGTATATGTGTGAGAAAGAGAGAGACAGAGCATGCCTGCGTGTGTGAGAGAGAGATACAGAGAGTGCGTGTGTGTGAGAGAGACAAAGTGAGCCTGCGTCTGGAAGAGAGAGACAGGCAGAGCATGCGTATGTATGAGACACAGAGCATGCGCGTGTGTGTGAGAGAGAGAGAGAGAGACAGAGAACGCCTGTGTGTGAGAGAGAGATACAGAGCGTGCATGTGTGTGAGCAACAGACAGGGCGTGCCTGTCTGTGAGAGAGAGACTGAGAGTGCGTGTCTGTGAGAGAGTGACTGAGCATGCGTGTCTGTGAGAGTGAGACAGAGCGTGCATGTCTGTGAGAGAGGGAGACAGCGCGTGCGTGTCGGTGTGAGAGAGACAGAGCATGCATGTATGTGAGAGAGAGAGAGAGAGCGTGCGTGTCTGTGAGAGAGAGATAGCATGTGCGTGTGTGTGAGAGAGAGACAGAGCGTGCATTTCTGTGAGAGAGAGACAGAGCATGCTTGTCTGTGAGAAAGAGACAGAGCCTGCATGTTTTTGTGTGAGAGAGAGAGACAGAGCGTGCTTGTGTGTTTGTGAGAGAGAGACAGAGTGTGCGTGTATATGTGTGAGAGAGAGAGACAGAGCGTGCGTGTATATGTGTGAGAAAGAGAGAGACAGAGCATGCCTGCGTGTGTGAGAGAGAGATACAGAGAGTGCGTGTGTGTGAGAGAGACAAAGTGAGCCTGCGTCTGGAAGAGAGAGACAGGCAGAGCATGCGTATGTATGAGACACAGAGCATGCGCGTGTGTGTGAGAGAGAGAGAGAGAGACAGAGAACGCCTGTGTGTGAGAGAGAGATACAGAGCGTGCATGTGTGTGAGCAACAGACAGGGCGTGCCTGTCTGTGAGAGAGAGACTGAGAGTGCGTGTCTGTGAGAGAGTGACTGAGCATGCGTGTCTGTGAGAGTGAGACAGAGCGTGCATGTCTGTGAGAGAGGGAGACAGCGCGTGCGTGTCGGTGTGAGAGAGACAGAGCATGCATGTATGTGAGAGAGAGAGAGAGAGCGTGCGTGTCTGTGAGAGAGAGATAGCATGTGCGTGTGTGTGAGAGAGAGACAGAGCGTGCATTTCTGTGAGAGAGAGACAGAGCATGCTTGTCTGTGAGAGAGAGACAGAGCATGCGTGTCTGTGAGAGAGAGAGACATAGCATGCGTGTCTGTGAGAGGGAGACAGAGTGTGCGCGTCTGTGAGAAAGAGAGTGACAGAGCGTGGTTATGTGTGTGTGAGACAGAGACAGATGGAGCATGCGTATGTACGATAGACAGATCAGGCGCGTGTGTGTGTGTGAGAGATTGAGACAGAGCTTTCCTGTGTGTGATAGAGAGAGACAGATCGTGCCTGTGTGTGAGAGAGCAAGACAGAGCATGCATGTGTGTGAGAGAGAGATAGGGCTTGCATGTCTGTGAGAGAGAGACTGAGCATGCATGTCTGTGAGAGAGAGACTGAGCGTGCGTGTCTCTGAGAGAGAGACTGAGCACCTTTGTCCGTGAGAGAGGCACTGAGCATGCGTGTCTGTGAGAGAGAGACACAGCGTGCGTGTCTGTGGGAGAGAGACTGAGCGTGCATGTCTGTGAGAGAGAGACTGAGCGTGCGTGTCTGTGGGAGAGAGACAGAGCGTGCGTGTCTGTGAGAGAGAGATAGCGCGTGCGTGTCTGTGAGAGAGAGACAGAGCCTGTGCGTCTGTGAGAAAGAGACAGAACGTGTGTTTCTGTGAGAGGGAGACAGAGCGTGCGTGTCTGTGAGAGAGAGACAGAGCGTGCATGTCTGTGAGAGAGAGACAGAACGTGCGTGTCTGTGAGAGGGAGACAGAGCGTGCGTGACTGTGAGACAGAGTCAGAGCGTGCATGTCTGTGTGAGAGAGAGTGACAGAGTGTGCATGTGTGTGTGTGAGAGAGAGAAACAGAGGTTGCCTGTGTGTGATAAAGAGAGACAGAGCGTGCCTGTGTGTGAGTCTGAGAGACAGAGCGGGCATGTTTGTGAGAGACAGACCTGGCGTGCCTGTCTGTGAGAGAGAGATTGAGCATGCATGTCTGTGAGAGAGAGACAGAGCATGCGTGTCTGTGAGAGAGAGATAGCGCGTGCGTGTCTGTGAGAGAGAGACAGAGCATGCGTGTCTGTGAGAAAGAGACAGACCGTGTGTGTCTGTGAGAGAGAGACAGAGCGTGCGTGTCTGTGAGAGAGGGAGACAGCGCGTGCGTGTCGGTGTGAGAGAGACAGAGCATGCATGTATGTGAGAGAGAGAGAGAGCGTGCGTGTCTGTGAGAGAGAGATAGCATGTGCGTGTCTGTGAGAGAGAGACAGAGCGTGCATTTCTGTGAGAGAGAGACAGAGCATGCTTGTCTGTGAGAGAGGGACAGAGCATGCATGTCTGTGAGAGAGAGACATAGCATGCGTGTCTGTGAGAGAGAGACAGAGTGTGCGCGCCTGTGAGAAAGAGAGTGACAGAGCGTGGTTATGTGTGTGTGAGACAGAGACAGACGGAGCATGCGTATGTACGATAGACAGATCAGGCGCGTGTGTGTGTGTGAGAGATTGAGACAGAGCTTTCCTGTGTGTGATAGAGAGAGACAGAGCATGCATGTGTGTGAGAGAGAGATAGGGCATGCATGTGTGTGAGAGAGAGACTGAGCATGCATGTCTGTGAGAGAGAGACTGAGCGTGCGTGTCTGTGAGAGAGAGACTGAGCACCTTTGTCCGTGAGAGAGGCACTGAGCATGCGTGTCTGTGAGAGAGAGACACAGCGTGTGTGTCTGCGGGAGAGAGACTGAGCGTGCATGTCTGTGAGAGAGAGACTGAGCGTGCGTGTCTGTGGGAGAGAGACAGAGCGTGCCTGTGTGTGAGAGAGAAAGACAGATCATGCCTGTGTGTGAGAGTGAGAGACAGAGAGTGCATCTGTGTGAGAGACAGAGAGGGCGTGCATGTCTGTGAGAGAGAGACAGAGCGTGCGTGTCTGTGAGAGAGAGACTGAGCGTGTGTGTCTGTGAGAGAGAGAGACTGAGCGTGCATGTCTGTGAGAGAGAGACTGAGAGTGCATGTCTATGAGAGAGAGACAGAGCGTACGTGTCTGTGAGAGAGAGATAGCGCGTGCATGTCTGTGAGAGAGAGACAGAGCATGCATGTCTGTGAGAAAGAGACAGAGCGTGCATGTCTGTGTGAGAGAGAGTGACAGAGCGTGCATGTGTGTGTGTGAGAGAGAGAAACAGAGCTTGCCTGTGTGTGATAGAGAGAGACAGAGCGTGCCTGTGTGCGAGACAGAGAGACAGAGCGTGCATTTTGTGAGAGACAGACCTTGCGTGCATGTCTGTTAGAGAGAGACTGAGCGTGCATGTCTGTGCGAGAGAGACAGAGCGTGCGTGTCTGTGAGAGAGAGAGACCAGAGCGTACTTGTGTGTGTTTAAGAGAGAGACAGAGCGTGCGTGTGTGTGTGAGAGAGAGAGACAGAGCCTGCATGTTTTTGTGTGAGAGAGAGAGACAGAGCATGCTTGTGTGTTTGTGAGAGAGAGACAGAGTGTGCGTGTATATGTGTGAGAGAGAGAGACAGAGCATGCGTGTATATGTGTGAGAAAGAGAGAGACAGAGCATGCCCGCTTGTGTGAGAGAGAGATACAGAGAGTGCGTGTGTGTGAAAGAGACAAAGTGAGCCTGCGTGTGGGAGAGAGAGACAGGCAGAGTATGCATATGTATGAGACACAGAGCATGCGCGTGTGTGTGTGAGAGAGAGAGAGACAGACAGACCACGCCTGTGTGTGAGAGAGATACAGAGCGTGCATGTGTGTGAGCAACAGACAGGGCGTGCCTGTCTGTGAGAGAGAGACTGAGAGTGTGTGTCTGTGAGAGAGTGACTGAGCATGTGTGTCTGCGAGAGTGGGACTGAACATGCGTGCCTGTGAGAGTGAGACAGAGCGTGCATGTCTGTGAGAGAGGGAGACAGCGCGTGCGTGTCGGTGTGAGAGAGACAGAGCATGCATTTATGTGAGAGAGAGAGAGAGCGTGCGTGTCTGTGAGAGAGAGATAGCATGTGCGTGTGTGTGAGAGAGAGACAGAGCGTGCATTTCTGTGAGAGAGAGACAGAGCATGCTTGTCTGTGAGAGAGAGACAGAGCATGCGTGTCTGTGAGAGAGAGAGACATAGCATGCGTGTCTGTGAGAGGGAGACAGAGTGTGCGCGTCTGTGAGAAAGAGAGTGACAGAGCGTGGTTATGTGTGTGTGAGACAGAGACAGATGGAGCATGCGTATGTACGATAGACAGATCAGGCGCGTGTGTGTGTGAGAGATTGAGACAGAGCTTTCCTGTGTGTGATAGAGAGAGACAGATCGTGCCTGTGTGTGAGAGAGAGAGACAGAGCATGCATGTGTGTGAGAGAGAGATAGGGCATGCATGTCTGTGAGAGAGAGACTGAGCATGCATGTCTGCGAGAGAGAGACTGAGCTTGCGTGTCTGTGAGAGAGAGACTGAGCACCTTTGTCCATGAGAGAGGCACTGAGCATGCGTGTCTGTGAGAGAGAGACACAGCGTGCGTGTCTGTGGGAGAGAGACTGAGCGTGCATGTCTGTGAGAGAGAGACTGAGCGTGCGTGTCTGTGGGAGAGAGACAGAGCGTGCGTGTCTGTGAGAGAGAGATAGCGCATGCGTGTCTGTGAGAGAGAGACAGAGCCTGTGTGTCTGTGAGAAAGAGACAGAGCGTGTGTGTCTGTGAGAGGGAGACAGAGCGTGCGTG
This sequence comes from Carcharodon carcharias, assembly GCF_017639515.1. Lineage (NCBI taxonomy): Eukaryota > Metazoa > Chordata > Chondrichthyes > Lamniformes > Lamnidae > Carcharodon > Carcharodon carcharias. The sequence continues at coordinate 79,695,044 of NC_054470.1, forward strand.
TCTGTGAGAGAGAGACAGAGCGTGCGTGTCTGTGAGAGAGAGGCTGAGCATGTGTGTCTGTGAGAGGGAGACAGAACGTGCGTGTCTGTGAGACAGAGTCAGAGCGTGTGTTTCTGTGTGAGAGAGAGTGACAGAGCGTGCATGTGTGTGTGTGTGTGAGAGAGAGAAACAGAGGTTGCCTGTGTGTGATAGAGAGAGACAGAGTGTGCCTGTGTGTGAGTCAGAGAGACAGAGCGGGCATGTTTGTGAGAGACAGACCTGGCGTGCCTGTCTGTGAGAGAGAGACTGAGCATGCATGTCTGTGAGAGAGAGACAGAGCGTGCGTGTCTGTGAGAGAGAGATAGCGCGTGCGTGTCTGTGAGAGAGAGACAGAGCATGCGTGTCTGTGAGAAAGAGACAGACCGTGTGTGTCTGTGAGAGGGAGACAGAGCGTGCGTGTCTGTGAGAGAGAGACAGAGCATGCGTGTCTGTGAGAGAGAGAGTGACAGAGCGTGCATGTGTGTTTGTGTGAGAGAGAAACAGAGCTTGCCTGTGTGTGATAGAGAGAGACAGAGCGTGCCTGTGTGTGTGTCAGAGAGACAGAGCGGGCATGTTTGTGAGAGACAGACCTGGCGTGCCTGTCTGTGAGAGAGAGACTGAGCGTGCATGTCTGTGAAAGAGACAGAGCGTGCGTCTGTGTGTTTAAGAGAGAGACAGAGCGTGCGTGTGTGTGTGTGAGAGAGAGACAGAGCGTGCGTTTCTGTGAGAGAGAGACAGAGCTTGCTTGTCTGTGAGAGAGAGAGTGACAGAGCGTGCGTATGTGTGTGTGAGACAGAGACAGACAGAGAATGTTTAAGTACGAGAGACAGATCAGGCGCGTGTGTGTGTGTGAGAGAAAGAGCGACAGAGCTTTCCTGTGTTTGGGAGAGAGAGACCAGAGCCTGCGTGTGTGTGTGTGTGAGAGAGAAACAGAGCGTGTGTGTGTCTGTGTGTGTGAGAGAAAGACAGAGCGTGCATGTGTGTGTGTGAGAGAGAGACAGAGCGTGCGTTTCTGTGAGAGAGAGACAGAGCTTGCTTGTCTGTGAGAGAGAGACAGAGCGTGCGTGTCGGTGAGAGAGAGACAGAGCTTGCGTGTCTGTGAGAGAGAGAGTGACAGAGCGTGCGTATGTGTGTGTGAGACAGTGACAGACAGAGAATGTTTAAGTACGAGAGACAGATCAGGCGCGTGTGTGTGGGTGAGAGAAAGAGCTACAGAGCTTTCCTGTGTTTGGGAGAGAGAGACCAGAGCCTGCGTGTGTGTGTGTGTGAGAGAGAAACAGAGCGTGTGTGTGTCTGTGTGTGTGAGAGAAAGACAGAGCGTGCATGTGTGTGTGTGAGAGAGAGACAGAGCCTGCGTGTGTGTGTGTGAGACAGAGACAGAGCGTGCTTGTGTGTTTGTGAGAGATAGACAGAGTGTGTGTGTAGATGTGTGAGAGAGAGAGAGACAGACCTGGCGTGTATATGTGTCAGAAAGAGAGAGGGAGAGCATGCCCGTGTGTGTGGGAGAGAGACAGAGAGTGCGTGTGTGTGAGAGAGAAAAAGTGAGCCTGCGTGTGGGAGAGAGAGACATGTATGGCATGCGTATGTATGAGACACAGAGCATGCGCATGTGTGTGTGTGAGAGAGAGAGATAGAGCGTGCCTGTGTGTGGGAGAGAGAGACAGAGCATGCATGTGTTTGAGCGACAGACTGGGCGTGCCTGTCTGTGGGAGAGAGAGTGAGCGTGCGTGTCTGTGAGAGAGAGACTGAGCGTGTGTGTCTGTGAGAGAGGGACTGAGCGTGCGTGTCTGTGAGAGAGAGACAGACCGTGCATGTCTGTGAGAGAGAGAGACAGCGCGTGCGTGTCTTTGTGAGAGAGACAGAGTGTGCATGTATGTGAGAGGGAGACAGAGCGTGCATGCCTGTGAGAGAGAGACAGAGCGTGCGTGTCTGCGGGAGAGAGACAGAGCGTGCGTGTCTTTGAGAGAGAGACAGAGCGTGCCTGTGTGTGAGAGAGAGAGAGACAGAGCGTGAATGTGTGTGAGCACAACAGGGCGTGCATGTCTGTGAGAGAGAGACTGAGCGTGCGCGTCTGTGAGAGAGCTACTGATCGTGTTTGTCCGTGAGAGAGGAACTGACCGTGAGTGGCTGTGGGAGAGAGACAGAGCGTGTGTGTCTGTGAGAGAGAGACAGCTCGTGCATGTCTGTGTTAGAGAGACAGAGCATGCGTGTCAGTGAGAGAGGGACGGCGATTGCGTGTCTGTGATAGAGAGACAGAGCGTGCATGTCTGTGAGAGAGAGACAGAGCGTGCGTGTCTGTGAGAAAGATAGTGACAGAGGGTGCGTCTGTGTGTTTGTGAGACTGAGACAGACAGAGCATGCGTAAGTATGAGAGAGCATGCGCGTGTGTGTGTGAGAGAGAGAGAGAGAGACAGAGCGTGCCTGTGTGTGGGAGAGAGAGACAGATTGTTCCTGTGTGTGAGAGAGAGAGACAGAGCATGCATTTGTGTGAGAGACAGAGAGGGCGTGCATGTCTGTGAGAGAGAGACAGAGAGTGCGTGTCTGTGAGAGAGAGACAGAGAGTGCGTGTCTATAAGAGAGAGAGACAAAGAGCGTGCGTGTGTGTGAGAGGGAGACAGAGTGTGCTTGTCTGTGAGAGAGAGATAGCGCGTGCGTGTCTGTGAGAGAGACACAGAGCGTGCATGTGTGTGAGAAAGAGACAAAGCTTGCGTGACTCTGAGAGAGAGACAGAGCGTGCGTGTCTGTGAGATAGAGGCAGAGCGTGCGTGTCTGTGAGAGAGAGACAGAGCGTGCATGTGGGTGAGAGAGAGACTGAGCGTGCGTGTCCATGAGAGAGGGACTGAGCGTGCGTTTGTGTGAGAGAGAGACAGAGCATGCATTTCTGTGAGAGAGAGACAGAGCGTGCATGTGGGTGAGAGAGAGTCAGAGCGTGCGTGTCTGTTTGAGAGAGAGTGACAGAGCATGCCCACATGTGTGAGAGTGAGAGACAGAAAGTGAGTGTGTGTGAGAGAGACAAAGTGAGCCTGCGTCTGGAAGAGAGAGACAGGCACAGCATGCGTATGTATGAGACACAGTGCAAGCGCGTGCGTGTGTGTGAGAGAGAGTGACAGAGCATGCATTTGTCCGAACGACAGACAGGGCGTGCCTGTCTGTGAGAGTGAGACTGAGCGTGAGTGTCTGTCAAAGACAGAGACCAGAGCGTGCGTGTGCGTGTTTGAGATAGAGAGACAGAGCGTGCATGTGTGTGTGTGAGAGAGAGAGACAGAGCCTGCGCGTGTGTGTGTGAGAGAAAGACAGAGCGTGCATGTGTGTGTGTGAGAGAGAGAGACAGAGCGTGCATGTGTGTGTGTGAGAGAGAGAGACAGAGCCTGCGTGTGTGTGTGTGAGAGAAAGACAGAGCGTGCTTGTACGTTTGGTGAGAGAGAGACAGAGCGTGTGTGTTTATGTGTGAGGGAGAGAGAGACAGAGCATGCATGTATATGTGTGACTGAGAGAGAGACAGAGCATGCCCGTTTGTGTGAGGGAGAGAGACAGAGCGTGCCTGTGTGTGAGAGAGACAAAGTGAGCCTGCGTGTGGGAGAGAGATACAGGCAGAGCATGCGTATGTATGAGACACAGATCATGTGCGCGTGTGTGTGTGTGAGAGAGAGACAGAGCTTGCCTGTGGGTGAGAGAGAGAGACAGAGCATGTATGTGTGTGAGCACAGACAGGGCGTGCATGTCTGTGAGAGAGAGACTGAGCGTGCGTGTCTGTGAGAGAGAGACTGAGCGTGCGTGTCCATGAGAGAGGGACTGAGCGTGCGTTTCTGTGAGAGAGAGACAGAGCGTGCGTGTCTGTGAGAGAGAGACAGCGCGTGCGTGACTGTGTGAGAGAGACAGAGCGTGCGTGTCTGTGAGAGAGAGACGGCGTGTGCATGTCTGTGAGAGAGAGACAGAGCGTGCACGTCTGTGAGAAAGAGATTGACAGAGCGTACATGTGTGTTTGTGAGAAACAGACAGACAGAGCATGTGTAGGTATGAAATAAAGAACATGCGCGTGTTTGTGTGTGTGTGTGAGAGAGAGAGACAGAGCGTGCCTGTGTGTGAGCGAGAGAGACAGATCATCCCTGTGTGTGAGAGAGAGAGACAGAGCGTGCATGTGTGTGAGAGACAGACAGGGCATGCATGTCTGTGAGAGAGAGACAGAGTGTGCGTGTGTGAGAGAGAGAGACTGAGCGTGCGTGTCTGTGAGAGATAGACTGTGCGTGCGTGTCTGAGAGAGAGAGACTGAGCATGCGTGTCTGTGAGAGAGAGAGAGAAAGCGCGTGCGTGTCTTTGAGAGAGAGACAGAGCGTGCATGCCTGTGAGAGAGAGACAGAGCATGCGTGTCTGCGGGAGAGAGACAGAGCGTGCGTGTCTGTGAGAGAGAGACAGAGCGTGCCTGTATGTGAGAGAGAGAGAGACAGAGCGTGAATGTGTGTGAGCACAACAGGGCGTGCATGTCTGTGAGAGAGAGACTGAGCGTGCGTGTCCGTGAGAGAGAGACTGATCGTGTTTGTCTATGAGAGAGGAACTGACCGTGAGTGGCTGTGGGAGAGAGACAGAGCGTGCGTGTCTGTGAGAGAGAGACAGCTCGTGCATGTCTGTGTTAGAGACAGAGCATGCGTGTCAGTGAGAGAGGGACGGCGCGTGCGTGTCTGTGATAGAGAGACAGAGCGTGCATGTCTGTGAGAGAGAGACTGAGCGTGCGTGTCTGTCAGAGAGAGACTGATCGTGTTTGTCCGTGAGAGAGGAACTGACCGTGAGTGGATGTGGGAGAGAGACAGAGCGTGCGTGTCTGTGAGAGAGAGACAGCTCGTGCATGTCTGTGTTAGAGAGACAGAGCATGCGTGTCAGTGAGAGAGGGACAGCGCGTGCGTGTCTGTGATAGAGAGACAGAGCGTGCATGTCTGTGAGAGAGAGACAGAGCGTGCGTGTCTGTGAGAAAGATAGTGACAGAGGGTGCATGTGTGTTTGTGAGACTGAGACAGACAGAGCATGCGTATGTATGAGAGAGCATGCGCGTGTGTGTGTGAGAGAGAGAGAGAGACAGAGCGTGCCTGAGTGTGATAGAGAGAGACTGAGCATGCCTGTGTGTGGGAGAGAGAGACAGATTGTTCCTGTGTGTGAGAGAGAGAGACAGAGCATGCATTTGTGTGAGAGACAGAGAGGGCGTGCATGTCTGTGAGAGAGAGACAGAGCGTGCGTGTCTGTGAGAGAGAGACAGAGAGTGCGTGTCTATAAGAGAGAGAGACAAAGAGCATGCGTGTGTGTGAGAGGGAGACAGAGTGTGCGTGTCTGTGAGAGAGAGATAGCTCGTGCGTGTCTGTGAGAGAGACACAGAGCGTGCATGTGTGTGAGAAAGAGACAAAGCGTGCGTGTCTCTGAGAGAGAGACAGAGCGTGCGTGTCTGTGAGAGAGAGGCAGAGCGTGCGTGTCTGTGAGAGAGAGACAGAGCGTGCATGTCGGTGAGAGAGAGTCAGAGCGTGCGTGTCTGTGTGAGAGAGAGTGACAGAGCATGCCCGCGTGTGTGAGAGTGAGAGACAGAGAGTGAGTGTGTGTGAGAGAGACAAAGTGAGCCTGCTTCTGGAAGAGAGAGACAGGCAGAGCATGCGTATGTATGAGACACAGTGCAAGCGCGTGCGTGTGTGTGTGAGAGAGAGACAGAGCTTGCATGTAGGTGAGAGAGAGAGACAAGCATGCATGTGTTTGAGCACAGACAGGGCGTGCATGTCTGTGATAGAGAGACTGAGCGTGCGTGTCTGTGAGAGAGAGACTGAGCGTGCGTGTCCATGAGAGAGGGACTGAGCGTGCGTTTCTGTGAGAGAGAGACAGAGCGTGCCTTTCTGTGAGAGAGAGACAGAGCGTGCATGTCGGTGAGAGAGAGTCAGAGCGTGCGTGTCTGTGTGAGAGAGAGTGACAGAGCATGCCCACATGTGTGAGAGTGAGAGACAGAGAGTGAGTGTGTGTGAGAGAGACAAAGTGAGCCTGCATCTGGAAGAGAGAGACAGGCACAGCATGCGTATATATGAGACACAGTGCAAGAGCGTGCGTGTGTGTGAGAGAGAGTGACAGAGCATGCATGTGTCTGAAGAACAGACAGGGCGTGCCCGTCTGTGAGAGTGAGACTGAGCGTGAGTGTCTGTCAATTACAGAGACCAGAGCGTGCGTGTGCGTGTTTGAGATAGAGAGACAGAGCGTGTGTGTGTGTGTGTGTGTGTGTGAGTGAGTGAAAGACAGAGCGTGCGTGTGTGTGTGTGTGTGAGAGAGTGACAGGGAGTGCATGTGTGTGTGTGAGAGAGAGAGACAGAGCCTGCGTGTGTGTGTGAGAGAGAAAGACAGAGCGTGCTTGTATGTTTGGTGAGAGAGAGACAGAGCGTGTGTGTTTATGTGTGAGGGAGAGAGAGACAGAGCATGAGTGTATATGTGTGACTGAGAGAGAGACAGAGCATGCCCGTTTGTGTGAGGGAGAGAGACAGAGCGTGCCTGTGTGTGAGAGAGACAAAGTGAGCCTGCGTGTGGGAGAGAGATACAGGCAGAGCATGCGTATGTATGAGACACAGATCATGCGCGTCTGTGTGTGTGTGAGAGAGAGACAGAGCTTGCCTGTGGGTGAAAGAGAGAGACAGAGCATGCATGTGTGTGAGCACAGACAGGGCGTGCATGTCTGTGAGAGAGAGACTGAGCGTGCGTGTCTGTGAGAGAGAGACTGAGCGTGCGTGTCCATGAGAGAGGGACTGAGCGTGCGTTTCTGTGAGAGAGAGACAGAGCGTGCGTGTCTGTGAGAGAGAGACAGCGCGTGCGTGACTGTGTGAGAGAGACAGAGCGTGCGTCTCTGTGAGAGAGAGAGACGGCATGTGCATGTCTCTGAGAGAGAGAAAGAGCGTGCACGTCTGTGAGAAAGCGATTGGCAGAGCGTACATGTGTGTTTGTGAGACACAGACAGACAGAGCATGTGTAGGTATGAGATAAAGAACATGCTCGTGCATGTGTGTGTGTGAGAGAGAGAGACAGAGCCTGCGTGTGTGTGTGTGAGAGAAAGACAGAGCGTGCTTGTATGTTTGGTGAGAGAGAGACAGAGCGCATGTGTTTATGTGTGAGGGAGAGAGAGACAGAGCATGCATGTATATGTGTGACTGAGAGAGAGACAGAGCATGCCCGTTTGTGTGAGGGAGGGAGACAGAGCGTGCCTGTGTGTGAGAGAGACAAAGTGAGCCTGCGTTTGGGAGAGAGATACAGGCAGAGCATGCGTATGTATGAGACACAGATCATGCGCGTGTCTGTGTGTGTGAGAGAGAGACAGAGCTTGCCTGTGGGTGAAAGAGAGATACAGAGCATGCATGTGTGTGAGCACAGACAGGGTGTGCATGTCTGTGAGAGAGAGACTGAGCGTGCGTATCTGTGAGAGACAGACTGAGCGTGCACGTCTGTGAGAAAGAGATTGACAGAGCGTGCATGTGTGTTTGTGAGACACAGACAGACAGAGCATGTGTAGGTATGAAATAAAGAACATGCGCGTGTGTGTGTGTGTGTGTGAGAGAGAGAGACAGAGCGTATATGTGTGTGAGAGACAGACAGGGCATGCATGTGTGTGAGAGAGATACAGAGTATGCGTGTCTGTGAGAGAGAGACAGAGCATGCGTGTCTGTGAGAGAGAGACTAAGCATGCATGTCTGTGAGAGAGAGACAGTGCGTGCGTGTCTGTGAGAGAGAGACATAGCGTGCATGTCTGGGAGAGAGAGACAGAGCATGCAAGTCTGTGAGAAAGAGAGTGACAGAGCGTGCGTGTGTGTTTGTTAGACAGCGGCAGACAGAGCATGCGTTTGTATGAGAGACAGAGCATGCGCGTGTGTGTGTGTGAGAAAGAGAAACAGAGTGTGCATGTGTGTGATACAGAGAGACAGAGCGTGCCTGTGTGTGAGCGAGAGAGACAGATCGTCCCTGTGTGTGAGAGAGAGAGACAGAGCGTGCATGTGTGTGAGAGACAGACAGGGCGTGCATGTCTGTGAGAGAGAGACAGAGCGTGCGTGTGTGTGAGAGAGAGACAGAGCGTGCGTGTCTGTGAGAGATAGACTGTGCGTGCGTGTCTGTGAGAGAGAGACTGAGCATGCGTGTCTGTGAGAGAGAGAGAGAAAGCGCGTGCGTGTCTTTGACAGAGAGACAGAGCGTGCATGCCTGTGAGAGAGAGACAGAGCATGCGTGTCTGCGGGAGAGAGACAGAGCGTGCGTGTCTGTGAGAGAGAGACAGAGCGTGCCTGTGTGTGAGAGAGAGAGAGACAGAGCGTGAATGTGTGTGAGCACAACAGGGCGTGCATGTCTGTGGGAGAGAGACAGAGCGTGCGTGTCTGTCAGAGAGAGGCAGAGCATGCGTTTCAGTGAGAGAGGGACGGCGCGTGTGTGTCTGTGAGAGAGAGACAGAGCGTGCATGTCTGTGAGAGAGAGACAGTGCGTGCGTGTCTGTGAGAGAGAGACATAGCGTGCATGTCTGGGAGAGAGAGACAGAGCATGCAAGTCTGTGAGAAAGAGAGTGACAGAGCGTGTTTGTGTGTTTGTGAGACAGCGGCAGACAGAGCATGCGTTTGTATGAGAGACAGAGCATGCGCGTGTGTGTGTGTGAGAAAGAGAAACAGAGTGTGCATGTGTGTGATAGAGAGAGACAGAGCGTGCCTGTGTGTGAGCGAGAGAGACAGATCGTCCCTGTGTGTGAGAGAGAGAGACAGAGCGTGCATGTGTGTGAGAGACAGACAGGGCGTGCATGTCTGTGAGAGAGAGACAGAGCGTGCGTGTGTGTGAGAGAGAGACTGAGCGTGCGTGTCATTGAGAGATAGACTGTGCGTGCGTGTCTGTGAGAGAGAGAGAGAAAGCGCGTGCGTGTCTTTGAGAGAGAGACAGAGCGTGCATGCCTGTGAGAGAGAGACAGAGCGTGCGTGTCTGCGGGAGAGAGACAGAGCGTGCGTGTCTGTGAGAGAGAGACAGAGCATGCCTGTGTGTGAGAGAGAGAGAGACAGAGCATGAATGTGTGTGAGCACAACAGGGCGTGCATGTCTGTGAGAGAGAGACTGAGCGTGCGTGTCTGTGAGAGAGAGACTGATCGTGTTTGTCCGTGAGAGAGGAACTGACCGTGAGTGGCTGTGGGAGAGAGACAGAGCGTGCGTGTCTGTGAGAGAGAGACAGCTCGTGCATGTCTGTGTTAGAGAGACAGAGCATGCGTGTCAGTGAGAGAGGGACGGCGCGTGCTTGTCTGTGATAGAGAGACAGAACGTGCATGTCTGTGAGAGAGAGACAGAGCGTGCGTGTCTGTGAGAAAGATAGTGACAGAGGGTGCATGTGTGTTTGTGAGACTGAGACAGACAGAGCATGCGTATGTATGAGAGAGCATGCGCGTGTGTGTGTGAGAGAGAGAGAGAGACAGAACGTGCCTGAGTGTGATAGAGAGAGATTGAGCATGCCTGTGTGTGGGAGAGAGAGACAGATTGTTCCTGTGTGTGAGAGAGAGAGACAGAGCATGCATTTGTGTGAGAGACAGAGAGGGCGTGCATGTCTGTGAGAGAGAGACAAAGCGTGCGTGTCTGTGAGAGAGAGACAGAGAGTGCGTGTCCATAAGAGAGAGAGACAAAGAGCGTGTGTGTGTGTGAGAGGGAGACAGAGTGTGCGTGTCTGTGAGAGAGAGATAGCTCATGCGTGTCTGTGAGAGAGACACAGAGCGTGCATGTGTGTGAGAAAGAGACAAAGCTTGCGTCTCTCTGAGAGAGAGACAGAGCGTGCGTGTCTGTGAGAGAGAGGCAGAGCGTGCGTGTCTGTGAGAGAGAGACAGAGCGTGCATGTCGGTGAGAGAGAGTCAGAGCGTGCGTGTCTGTGTGAGAGAGAGTGACAGAGCATGCCCGCGTGTGTGAGAGTGAGAGACAGAGAGTGAGTGTGTGTGAGAGAGACAAAGTGAGCCTGCGTCTGGAAGAGAGAGACAGGCAGAGCATGCGTATGTATGAGACACAGTGCAAGCGCGTGCGTGTGTGTGTGAGAGAGACAGAGCTTGCATGTGGGTGAGAGAGAGAGACAGAGCATGCATGTGTGTGAGCACAGACAGGGCGTGCATGTCTGTGAGAGAGAGACTGAGCGTGCGTGTCTGTGAGAGAGAGACTGAGCGTGCGTGTCCATGAGAGAGGGACTGAGCGTGCGTCTCTGTGAGAGAGAGAGACGGCATGTGCATGTCTCTGAGAGAGAGAAAGAGCGTGCACGTCTGTGAGAAAGCGATTGGCAGAGCGTACATGTGTGTTTGTGAGACACAGACAGACAGAGCATGTGTAGGTATGAGATAAAGAACATGCTCGTGCATGTGTGTGTGTGAGAGAGAGAGACAGAGCCTGCGTGTGTGTGTGTGAGAGAAAGACAGAGCGTGCTTGTATGTTTGGTGAGAGAGAGACAGAGCGCATGTGTTTATGTGTGAGGGAGAGAGAGACAGAGCATGCATGTATATGTGTGACTGAGAGAGAGACAGAGCATGCCCGTTTGTGTGAGGGAGGGAGACAGAGCGTGCCTGTGTGTGAGAGAGACAAAGTGAGCCTGCGTTTGGGAGAGAGATACAGGCAGAGCATGCGTATGTATGAGACACAGATCATGCGCGTGTCTGTGTGTGTGAGAGAGAGACAGAGCTTGCCTGTGGGTGAAAGAGAGATACAGAGCATGCATGTGTGTGAGCACAGACAGGGTGTGCATGTCTGTGAGAGAGAGACTGAGCGTGCGTGTCTGTGAGAGACAGACTGAGCGTGCACGTCTGTGAGAAAGAGATTGACAGAGCGTGCATGTGTGTTTGTGAGACACAGACAGACAGAGCATGTGTAGGTATGAAATAAAGAACATGCGCGTGTGTGTGTGTGTGAGAGAGAGAGACAGAGCGTATATGTGTGTGAGAGACAGACAGGGCATGCATGTGTGTGAGAGAGATACAGAGTATGCGTGTCTGTGAGAGAGAGACAGAGCATGCGTGTCTGTGAGAGAGAGACTAAGCATGCATGTCTGTGAGAGAGAGACAGTGCGTGCGTGTCTGTGAGAGAGAGACATAGCGTGCATGTCTGGGAGAGAGAGACAGAGCATGCAAGTCTGTGAGAAAGAGAGTGACAGAGCGTGCGTGTGTGTTTGTTAGACAGCGGCAGACAGAGCATGCGTTTGTATGAGAGACAGAGCATGCGCGTGTGTGTGTGTGAGAAAGAGAAACAGAGTGTGCATGTGTGTGATACAGAGAGACAGAGCGTGCCTGTGTGTGAGCGAGAGAGACAGATCGTCCCTGTGTGTGAGAGAGAGAGACAGAGCGTGCATGTGTGTGAGAGACAGACAGGGCGTGCATGTCTGTGAGAGAGAGACAGAGCGTGCGTGTGTGTGAGAGAGAGACTGAGCGTGCGTGTCTGTGAGAGATAGACTGTGCGTGCGTGTCTGTGAGAGAGAGACTGAGCATGCGTGTCTGTGAGAGAGAGAGAGAAAGCGCGTGCGTGTCTTTGACAGAGAGACAGAGCGTGCATGCCTGTGAGAGAGAGACAGAGCATGCGTGTCTGCGGGAGAGAGACAGAGCGTGCGTGTCTGTGAGAGAGAGACAGAGCGTGCCTGTGTGTGAGAGAGAGAGAGACAGAGCGTGAATGTGTGTGAGCACAACAGGGCGTGCATGTCTGTGGGAGAGAGACAGAGCGTGCGTGTCTGTCAGAGAGAGGCAGAGCATGCGTTTCAGTGAGAGAGGGACGGCGCGTGCGTGTCTGTGATAGAGAGACAGAGCGTGCATGTCTGTGAGAGAGAGACAGTGCGTGCGTGTCTGTGAGAGAGAGACATAGCGTGCATGTCTGGGAGAGAGAGACAGAGCATGCAAGTCTGTGAGAAAGAGAGTGACAGAGCGTGTTTGTGTGTTTGTGAGACAGCGGCAGACAGAGCATGCGTTTGTATGAGAGACAGAGCATGCGCGTGTGTGTGTGTGAGAAAGAGACACAGAGTGTGCATGTGTGTGATAGAGAGAGACAGAGCGTGCCTGTGTGTGAGCGAGAGAGACAGATCGTCCCTGTGTGTGAGAGAGAGAGACAGAGCGTGCATGTGTGTGAGAGACAGACAGGGCGTGCATGTCTGTGAGAGAGAGACAGAGCGTGCGTGTGTGTGAGAGAGAGACTGAGCGTGCGTGTCATTGAGAGATAGACTGTGCGTGCGTGTCTGTGAGAGAGAGAGAGAAAGCGCGTGCGTGTCTTTGAGAGAGAGACAGAGCGTGCATGCCTGTGAGAGAGAGACAGAGCGTGCGTGTCTGCGGGAGAGAGACAGAGCGTGCGTGTCTGTGAGAGAGAGACAGAGCATGCCTGTGTGTGAGAGAGAGAGAGACAGAGCATGAATGTGTGTGAGCACAACAGGGCGTGCATGTCTGTGAGAGAGAGACTGAGCGTGCGTGTCTGTGAGAGAGAGACTGATCGTGTTTGTCCGTGAGAGAGGAACTGACCGTGAGTGGCTGTGGGAGAGAGACAGAGCGTGCGTGTCTGTGAGAGAGAGACAGCTCGTGCATGTCTGTGTTAGAGAGACAGAGCATGCGTGTCAGTGAGAGAGGGACGGCGCGTGCTTGTCTGTGATAGAGAGACAGAACGTGCATGTCTGTGAGAGAGAGACAGAGCGTGCGTGTCTGTGAGAAAGATAGTGACAGAGGGTGCATGTGTGTTTGTGAGACTGAGACAGACAGAGCATGCGTATGTATGAGAGAGCATGCGCGTGTGTGTGTGAGAGAGAGAGAGAGACAGAACGTGCCTGAGTGTGATAGAGAGAGATTGAGCATGCCTGTGTGTGGGAGAGAGAGACAGATTGTTCCTGTGTGTGAGAGAGAGAGACAGAGCATGCATTTGTGTGAGAGACAGAGAGGGCGTGCATGTCTGTGAGAGAGAGACAGAGCGTGCGTGTCTGTGAGAGAGAGACAGAGAGTGCGTGTCCATAAGAGAGAGAGACAAAGAGCGTGTGTGTGTGTGAGAGGGAGACAGAGTGTGCGTGTCTGTGAGAGAGAGATAGCTCATGCGTGTCTGTGAGAGAGACACAGAGCGTGCATGTGTGTGAGAAAGAGACAAAGCTTGCGTCTCTCTGAGAGAGAGACAGAGCGTGCGTGTCTGTGAGAGAGAGGCAGAGCGTGCGTGTCTGTGAGAGAGAGACAGAGCGTGCATGTCGGTGAGAGAGAGTCAGAGCGTGCGTGTCTGTGTGAGAGAGAGTGACAGAGCATGCCCGCGTGTGTGAGAGTGAGAGACAGAGAGTGAGTGTGTGTGAGAGAGACAAAGTGAGCCTGCGTCTGGAAGAGAGAGACAGGCAGAGCATGCGTATGTATGAGACACAGTGCAAGCGCGTGCGTGTGTGTGTGAGAGAGACAGAGCTTGCATGTGGGTGAGAGAGAGAGACAGAGCATGCATGTGTGTGAGCACAGACAGGGCGTGCATGTCTGTGAGAGAGAGACTGAGCGTGCGTGTCTGTGAGAGAGAGACTGAGCGTGCGTGTCCATGAGAGAGGGACTGAGCGTGCGTTTCTGTGAGAGAGAGACAGAGCGTGCGTTTCTGTGAGAGAGAGACAGAGCGTGCATGTCGGTGAGAGAGAGTCAGAGCATGCGTGTCTGTGTGAGAGAGAGTGACAGAGCATGCCCACATGTGTGAGAGTGAGAGACAGAGAGTGAGTGTGTGTGAGAGAGACAAAGTGAGCCTGCATCTGGAAGAGAGAGACAGGCACAGCATGCGTATGTATGAGACACAGTGCAAGCGCGTGCGTGTGTTTGAGAGAGAGTGACAGAGCATGCATGTTTCTGAACAACAGACAGGGCGTGCCTGTCTGTGAAAGTGAGACTGAGCGTGAGTGTCTGTCAATGACAGAGACCAGAGCGTGCGTGTGCGTGTTTGAGATAGAGAGACAGAGCGTGTGTGTGTGTGTGTGTGTGTGTGTGTGTGAGTGAGTGAAAGACAGAGCGTGCATGTGTGTGTGTGTGTGAGAGAGAGACAGGGAGTGCATGTGTGTGTGTGAGAGAGAGAGACAGAGCCTGCGTGTGTGTGTGTGAGAGAAAGACAGAGCGTGCTTGTGTCTTTGGTGAGAGAGAGACAGAGCGTGTGTGTTTATGTGTGAGGGAGAGAGAGACAGAGCATGAGTGTATATGTGTGACTGAGAGAGAGACAGAGCATGCCCGTTTGTGTGAGGGAGAGAGACAGAGCGTGCCTGTGTGTGAGAGAGACAAAGTGAGCCTGCGTGTGGGAGAGAGATACAGGCAGAGCATGCGTATGTATGAGACACAGATCATGCGCGTGTGTGTGTGTGTGAGAGAGAAACAGAGCTTGCCTGTGGGTGAAAGAGAGATACAGAGCATGCATGTGTGTGAGCACAGACAGGGCGTGCATGTCTGTGAGAGAGAGACTGAGCGTGCGTGTCTGTGAGAGAGGGACTGAGCGTGCGTGTCCATGAGAGAGGGACTGAGCGTGCGTTTCTGTGAGAGAGAGAAAGAGCGTGCGTGTCTGTGAGAGAGAGACAGCGCGTGCATGACTGTGTGAGAGAGACAGAGCGTGCGTCTCTGTGAGAGAGAGACGGCGTGTGCATGTCTGTGAGAGAGAGACAGAGCGTGCACGTCTGTGAGAAAGAGATTGACAGAGCGTACATGTGTGTTTGTGAGACACAGACAGAGCATGTGTAGGTATGAGATAAAGAACATGCGCGTGTGTGTGTGTGTGTGTGTGAGAGAGAGAGACAGAGCGTGCCTGTATGTGAGAGAGAGAGACTGAGCGTGCGTGTCTGTGAGAGATAGACTGTGCGTGCGTGTCTGTGAGAGAGAGACTGAGCATGCGTGTCTGTGAGAGAGAGAGAGACAGCGCGTGCGTGTCTTTGAGAGAGAGACAGAGTGTGCATGCCTGTGAGAGAGAGACAGAGCGTGCGTGTCTGCGGGAGAGAGACAGAGCGTGCCTGTGTGTGAGAGAGAGAGACAGAGCGTGAATGTGTGTGAGCACAACAGGGCGTGCATGTCTGTGAGAGAGAGACTGAGCGTGCATGTCTGTGAGAGAGAGTCTGATCGTGTTTGTTCGTGAGGGAGGAAATGACCATGAGTGGCTGTGGGAGAGAGACAGAGCGTGCATGTCTGTGAGAGAGAGACAGCTCGTGCGTGTCTGTGTTAGAGAGACAGAGCATGCGTGTCAGTGAGAGAGGGACGGCGCGTGCGTGTCTGTGATAGAGAGACAGAGCGTGCATGTCTGTGAGAGAGAGACAGAGCGTGCGTGTCTGTGAGAAAGATAGTGACAGAGGGTGCATGTGTGTTTGTGAGACTGAGACAGACAGAGCATGCGTATGTATGAGAGAGCATGCGCGTGTGTGTGTGAGAGAGAGAGAGAGACAGCGTGCCTGAGTGTGATAGAGAGAGACTGAGCGTGCCTGTGTGTGGGAGAGAGAGACAGATTGCTCCTGTGTGTGAGAGAGAGAGACAGAGCATGCATTTGTGTGAGAGACAGAGAGGGCGTGCATGTCTGTGAGAGAGAGACAGAGCGTGCGTGTCTGTGAGAGAGAGACAGAGAGTGCGTGTCCATAAGAGAGAGAGAAAAAGAGCGTGTGTGTGTGTGAGAGGGAGACAGAGTGTGCGTGTCTGTGAGAGAGAGATAGCTCATGCGTGTCTGTGAGAGAGACACAGAGCGTGCATGTGTGTGAGAAAGAGACAAAGCTTGCATCTCTCTGAGAGAGAGACAGAGCGTGCGTGCCTGTGAGAGAGAGGCAGAGCGTGCGTGTCTGTGAGAGAGAGACAGAGCGTGCATGTCGGTGAGAGAGAGTCAGAGCGTGCGTGTCTGTGTGAGAGAGAGTGACAGAGCATGCCCGCGTGTGTGAGAGTGAGAGACAGAGAGTGAGTTTGTGTGAGAGAGACAAAGTGAGCCTGCGTCTGGAAGAGAGAGACAGGCAGAGCATGCGTATGTATGAGACAAAGTGCAAGCGCGTGCGTGTGTGTGTGAGAGAGACAGAGCTTGCATGTGGGTGAGAGAGAGAGACAGAGCGTGCATGTGTGTGAGCACAGACAGGGCGTGCATGTCTGTGAGAGAGAGACTGAGCATGCGTGTCTGTGAGAGAGAGTCTGAGCGTGCGTGTCCATGAGAGAGGGACTGAGCGTGCGTTTCTGTGAGAGAGAGACAGAGCGTGCATGTCGGTGAGAGAGAGTCAGAGCATGCGTGTCTGTGTGAGAGAGAGTGACAGAGCATGCCCACATGTGTGAGAGTGAGAGACAGAGAGTGAGTGTGTGTGAGAGAGACAAAGTGAGCCTGCATCTGGAAGAGAGAGACAGGCACAGCATGCGTATGTATGAGACACAGTGCAAGCGAGTGCGTGTGTGTGAGAGAGAGTGACAGAGCATGCATGTTTCTGAACAACAGACAGGGCGTGCCTGTCTGTGAAAGTGAGACTGAGCGTGAGTGTCTGTCAATGACAGAGACCAGAGCGTGCGTGTGCGTGTTTGAGATAGAGAGACAGAGCGTGTGTGTGTGTGTGTGTGTGTGTGTGTGTGAGTGAGTGAAAGACAGAGCGTGCGTGTGTGTGTGTGAGAGAGAGACAGGGAGTGCATGTGTGTGTGTGAGAGAGAGAGACAGAGCCTGCGTGTGTGTGTGTGAGAGAAAGACAGAGCGTGCTTGTGTCTTTGGTGAGAGAGAGACAGAGCGTGTGTGTTTATGTGTGAGGGAGAGAGAGACAGAGCATGAGTGTATATGTGTGACTGAGAGAGAGACAGAGCATGCCCGTTTGTGTGAGAGAGAGAGACAGAGCGTGCCTGTGTGTGAGAGAGACAAAGTGAGCCTGCGTGTGGGAGAGAGATACAGGCAGAGCATGCGTATGTATGAGACACAGATCATGCGCGTGTGTGTGTGTGTGAGAGAGAAACAGAGCTTGCCTGTGGGTGAAAGAGAGATACAGAGCATGCATGTGTGTGAGCACAGACAGGGCGTGCATGTCTGTGAGAGAGAGACTGAGCGTGCGTGTCTGTGAGAGAGGGACTGAGCGTGCGTGTCCATGAGAGAGGGACTGAGCGTGCGTTTCTGTGAGAGAGAGAAAGAGCGTGCATGTCAGTGAGAGAGAGACAGCGCGTGCGTGACTGTGTGAGAGAGACAGAGCGTGCGTCTCTGTGAGAGAGAGACGGCGTGTGCATGTCTGTGAGAGAGAGACAGAGCGTGCACGTCTGTGAGAAAGAGATTGACAGAGCGTACATTTGTGTTTGTGAGACACAGACAGACAGAGCATGTGTAGGTATGAGATAAAGAACATGCGCGTGTGTGTGTGTGTGTGTGTGAGAGAGAGAGACAGAGCGTGCCTGTATGTGAGAGAGAGAGACAGAGCGTATATGTGTGTGAGAGACAGACAGGGCGTGCATGTGTGTGAGAGAGATACAGAGTGTGCGTGTCTGTTAGAGAGAGACAGAGCATGCGTGTCTGTGAGAGAGAGACTAAGCATGCATGTCTGTGAGAGAGAGACAGTGCATGCGTGTCTGTGAGAGAGAGACATAGCGTGCATGTCTGGGAGAGAGAGACACAGCATGCAAGCCTGTGAGAAAGAGAGTGACAGAGCGTGCGTGTGTGTTTGAGAGACAGAGGCAGACAGAGCATGCGTTTGTATGAGAGACAGAGCATGCGCGTGTGTGTGTGTGAGAAAGAGAAACAGAGTGTGCCTGTGTGTGATAGAGAGAGACAGAGCGTGCCTGTGTGTGAGCGAGAGAGACAGATCGTCCCTGTGTGTGAGAGAGAGAGACAGAGCGTGCATGTGTGTGAGAGACAGAGAGGGCATGCATGTCTGTGAGAGAGAGACTGAGCATGCGTGTCTGTGAGAGAGAGAGAGACAGCGCGTGTGTGTCTTTGAGAGAGAGACAGAGTGTGCATGCCTGTGAGAGAGAGACAGAGCGTGCGTGTCTGCGGGAGAGAGACAGAGCGTGCGTGTCTGTGAGAGAGAGACAGAGCGTGCCTGTGTGTGAGAGAGAGAGACAGAGCGTGAATGTGTGTGAGCACAACAGGGCGTGCATGTCTGTGAGAGAGAGACTGAGCGTGCGTGTCTGTGAGAGAGACTGATTGTGTTTGTTCGTGAGAGAGGAAATGACCGTGCGTGGCTGTGGGAGAGAGACAGAGCGTGCATGTCTGTGAGAGAGAGACAGCTCATGCGTGTCTGTGTTAGAGAGACAGAGCATGCGTGTCAGTGAGAGAGGGACGGCGCGTGCGTGTCTGTGATAGAGAGACAGAGCGTGCATGTCTGTGAGAGAGAGACAGAGCGTGCGTGTCTGTGAGAAAGATAGTGACAGAGGGTGCATGTGTGTTTGTCAGACTGAGACAGACAGAGCATGCGTATGTATGAGAGAGCATGCGCGTGTGTGTGTGAGAGAGAGAGAGAGACAGAGCGTGCCTGAGTGTGATAGAGAGAGACTGAGCGTGCCTGTGTGTGGGAGAGAGAGACAGATTGTTCCTGTGTGTGAGAGAGAGAGACAGAGCATGCATTTGTGTGAGAGACAGAGAGGGCGTGCATGTCTGTGAGAGAGAGACAGAGAGTGCGTGTCTGTGAGAGAGAGACAGACAGTGCATGTCTATGAGAGAGAGAGACAAAGAGCGTGCGTGTGTGTGAGAGGGAGACAGAGTGTGCGTGTCTGTGAGAGAGAGATAGCGCGTGCGTGTCTGTGAGAGAGACACAGAGCGTGCATGTGTGTGAGAAAGAGACAAAGCGTGCGTCTCTCTGAGAGAGAGACAGAGCGTGAGTGTCTGTGAGAGAGAGGCAGAGCGTGCGTGTCTGTGAGAGAGAGACAGAGCGTGCATGTCGGTGAGAGAGAGTCAGAGCGTGCGTGTCTGTGAGAGAGAGTGACAGAGCAAGCCCGCGTGTGTGAGAGTGAGAGACAGAGAGTGAGTGTGTGTGAGAGAGACAAAGTGAGCCTGCGTGTGGGAGAGAGAGACAGGAAGAGCATGCGTATGTATAAGACACAGAGCATGCAAATGTGTGTGTGAGAGAGAGACAGAGCATGCCTCTGTGTGATAGAGAGAGACAGCGCGTGCGTGTCTGTGTGAGAGAGACAGAGCGTGCATGTATGTGAGAGAGAGACAGAGCATGCATGTATGTGAGAGAGAGACAGAGTGTGCATGTCTGTGAGAAAGAGATAGCTCGTGCGTGCGTGTGAGCGAGAGGCAGAGCGTCCGTTTCTGTGAGAGACAGACCGAGCATGCGTGTCTGTGAGAGAGAGACAGAGCGTGTGTGTCTGTGAGGGAGAGACAGAGCGTGCGTGTCTGTGAGAGCGAGACTGAGCGTGCATGTATGTGAGAGCGAGACAGAGCATGCGTGTCTGTGTGAGAGAGACAGAGCGTGCATATATGTGAGAGAGAGACAGAGCCTGCGTGTCTGTGAGAGAGAGACAGAGCGTGCATGTCTGAGAGAGCGAGACTGAGCGTGCATATATGTGAGAGCGAGACAGAGCATGCGTGTCTGTGTGAGAGAGAGAGAGCGTGCATGTATGTGAGAGAGAGACAGAGCGTGCTTGTCTGTGAGAAAGAGATAGCGCATGCATGCGTGTGGGAGAGAGACAGAGCGTGCGTTTCTGTGAGAGAGAGACAGAGCATGCATGTCTGTGAGAGACAGACAGAGCGTGAGTGTCTGTGAGAGAGAGAGACAGAGCGTACGTGTCTGTTAGGGAGAGAGACCAGAGCATGCTTGTGTGTGTGTTAGAGAGAGACAGAGCATGCGTGTGTGGGTGTGAGAGAGAGACAGATCGTGCTTGTGTGTTTGTGAGAGAGAGACAGAGTGTGCGTGTATATGTGTGAGAGAGAGAGGGACAGAGTGTGCGTGTATATGTGTGAGAAATAGAGAAACAGAGCATGCCCGCGTGTCTGAGAGAGAGATACATAGAGTGCTTGTGTGTGAGAGAGAAAAAGTGAGCCTGCGTGTGGGTGAGAGAGACAGGCAGAGCATGTGTATGTATGAGATGTAGAGCATGCGCGTGTGTGTGTGTGAGAGAGACAGTGCGTGCCTGTGTGTGAGAGAGAGAGACAGAGCAGGCATGTGTGTGAGCAACAGACAGGGCGTGCCTGTCTGTGAGAGAGGGACTAAGAGTGCGTGTCTGTGAGAGAGAGACAGAGCCGGTGTGTGTGTGTCTGTGAGAGAGAGACAGAGCCTGCGTGTGTGTGTGTGGGAGAGAGACAAAGCATGCTTGTGTATTTGGTGAGAGAGATACAGAGCGTGCGTGTTTATGTGTGAGAGAGAGAGAGACAGAGCGTGCTTGTATATGTGTGAGCGAGAGATGGACAGAGCATGCCCGCGTGTGTGAGAGAGAGAGAGAGAGCGTGCGTGTGTGTGAGAGAGACAAAGTGAGCCTGCGTGTGGGAGAGAGAGACATGCAGAGCATGCGTATGTATGAGACACAGAGAATGCACGTGTGTGTGTGTGAGAGAGAGAGACAGAACGTGCCTGTGTGTGATAGAGAGAGACAGAGCGTGCCTGTGTGTGAGAGAGAGAGACAGAGCGTGCATGTGTGTGAGAGACAGGGCGTGCATGACTGTGAGAGAGAGACTGAGCATGCGTGTCTGTGAGAGAGAGACTGAGCGTGTGTGTCCGTGAGAGAGGGACTGACCATGTCTGTCTGTGAGAGAGAGAGACAGAGCATGCGTGTCTGTGAGAGAGAAAGAAATCGCATGCTTGTCTGTGAGAGAGAGACAGAGCGTGCATGTCTGTGAGAGAGAGACAGCATGCGTGTCTTTGAGAGAGAGACAGAGCATGCAAGTCTGTGAGAAAGAGAGTGACAGAGCATGCGTGTGTGTTTGTGAGACAGAGACAGACAGAGCATGCGTCTGAATGAGTGACAGAGCATGCGCATGTATGTGTGTGAGAGAGAGACAGAGCGTGCCTGTGTGTGATAGAGAGAGACAGAGCGTGCCTGTTTGTGAGAGAGAGAGACAGATCGTGCCAGTGTCTGTGAGAGAGAGACTGAGCGTGCGTGTCTGTGAGAGAGAGACTGAGCATGCGTTTCTGTGAGAGAGATACTGAGCGTGCGTGTATGTGAGAGAGAGACTGAGCGTGCGTATCTATGAGAAAGAAACAGAGCGTGCGTGTCTGTGAGAGAGAGATAGCGCCTGCGTTTCTGTGAGAGAGAGACAGAGCTTGCGTGTGTGTGTGTGAGAGAGAGACAGAGCCTCCGTTTGTCTGTGTGAGAGAGAGACAGAGCGTGCTTGTGTGTTTGTGAGAGAGGGACAGAGTGTGCGTTTATATGTGTGAGAGAGAGAGAGAGACAGAGCGTGCCTGTGTGTGATAGAGAGAGACAGAGCGTGCATGTGTGTGAGAGACAGACAGGGTATGCAAGTCTGTGAGAGAGAGACTGAGCGTGCGTGTCTGTGAGAGGGAGACTGAGCGTGTGTGTCCGTGAGAGAGGGACTGACCGTGTGTCTCTGTGAGAGAGAGACAGAGCGTGCGTGTCTGTGTGAAAGAGACAGAGCGTGCGTGTCTGTGAGAGAGAGACAGATCATGTGTGTCTGTGAGAGAGAGACAGCGCGTGCATGTCTGTGAGAGAGAGACAGAACGTGCGTGTCTGTGAAGAGAGACAGAGCGTGCGTGTCTGCGAGAGAGAGACAGAACATGCAAGTCTGTGAGAACGAGAGTGACAGAGTGTGCGTGTGTGTTTGTGAGACAGAGACAGACAGAGCATGCGTATGAATCAGAGAATGAGCATGCGCGTGTGAGTGTGTGTGAGAGAGAGACAGAGTGCGTCTGTGTGTGATAGAAAGATACAGAGCGTGCCTGTGTGAGAGAGAGAGAGACAGATCGTGCCTGTGTGTGAGAGACAGACAGCACGGACGTGTCTGTGTGAGAGAGACTGAGCGTGCGTGTCTGTGAGAGAGAGACTGAGCGTGCATGATTGTGAGAGAGAGTGAGCGTGCATGTCTATGAGAGAGAGAGACAAAGAGCGTGTGTTTGAGAGAAGGACAGAGCATGTGTGCCTGTGAGAGAGAGATAGCGCGTGCGTGTCTGTGAGAGAGAGACAGAGCGTGCGTGCGTGTGTGAGAGAGAGAGACAGAGCCTGCATGTGTGTGTGAGAGAGAGACAGAGCGTGATTGTGTGTTTGTGAGAGAGAGACAGAGTGTGCGTGTATATGTGTGAGAGAGAGAGAGACACAGCGTGCATGTATATGTGTGAGAGAGAGACAGTCAGAGCCTGCTTGTGGGAGAGAGAGACAGGCAGAGCATGCGTATGTATGAGACACAGAGCATGCACGTGTGTGTGTGTGAGAGAGAGACACAGAGCATGCCTGTGTGTGAGAGAGAGAGACAGAGCGTGCATGTGTGTGAGCGACAGACAGGGCGTGCCTGTCTGTGAGAGACAAACTGCGCGTGCGTGTCTGTGAGAGAGAGACTGAGCGTGTGTGTCTGTGAGAGAGGGACTGAGCGTGCATGTCTGGGAGAGAGAGACAGAGCGTGCATGTCTGTAAGAGAGAGAGACAACGTGTGCTTGTCTGTGTGAGAGAGACTGCGCGTGCATGTATGTGAGAGAGAGACAGAGCGTGCGTGTCTGTGAGAGAGAGATAGCGCTTGCATGTATGTGAGAGAGAGACAGCGCATGCATGTATGTGAGAGAGAGACAGAGCGAGCGTGTCTGTGAGAGAGAGACAGAGCGTGCATGTCGGTGAGAGAGAGACAGAGCCTGCTTGTCTGTGAGAGAGAGAGTGACAGAGCGTGTGTATGTGCGTGTGAGACAGAGACAGATGGAGCATGCGTATGTATGAGAGACAGATCATACGCGTGTGTGTGTGAGAGAGAGAGAAACAGAGCTTGCCTGTGTGTGCGAGAGAGAGACAGAGCATGCATGTGTGTGAGAGACAGACAGGGCGTGCATGACTGTGAGAGAGAGACTGAGCATGCATGTCTGTGAGAGAGAGACTGAGCATGTTTGTCCGTGAGAGAGGGACTGACCGTGTCTGTCTGTGAGAGAGAGACAGAGCGTGCGTGTCTGTGAGAGAGAAAGAAAGCGCGTGCTTGTCTGTGAGAGAGAGACAGAGCGTGCATGTCTGTGAGAGAGAGACAGAGCATGCGTGTCTTTGAGAGAGAGACAGAGCATGCAAGTCTGTGAGAAAGAGAGTGACAGAGCGTGCGTGTGTGTTTGTGAGACAGAGACAGACAGAGCATGTGTATGTATGAGAGACAGAGCATGCGCGTTTGTTTGTGTGAGAGAGAGACAGAGCATGCCTGTGTGTGATAGAGAGAGACAGAGCGTGCCTGTTTGTGAGAGAAAGAGACAGATCGTGCCTGTGTCTGTGAGAGAGAGACTGAGCATGCGTGTCTGTGAGAGAGAGACTGAGCATGCGTTTCTGTAAGAGAGAGACTGAGCGTGCGTGTATGTGAGAGAGAGACTGAGCGTGCGTATCTATGAGAAAGAAACAGAGCGTGCGTGTCTGTGAGAGAGAGATAGCGCGTGCGTTTCTGTGAGCGAGAGACAGAGCGTGCGTGTGTGTGTGTGTGAGAGAGAGACAGAGCCTCCGTTTGTGTGTGTGAGAGAGAGACAGAGCGTGCTTGTGTGTTTGTGGGAGAGGGACAGAGTGTGCGTGTGTATGTGTGAGAGAGAGAGAGAGACAGAGCGTGCATGTATATGTGTAAGAGAGAGCAAGAGCATGCCCGCTTGTGCGAGAGAGAGAGACAGAGAGTGCGTGTGTGTGAGAGAGACAAAGTGAGCCTGCTTGTGGGAGAGAGAGACAGGCAGAGCATGCGTATGTATGAGACACAGAGCATGCGCATGTGTGTGTGTGAGACAGAGAGGCAGAGCGTGCCTGTGTGTGAGAGAGAGATACAGAGCGTGCAAGTGTGTGAAGGACAGACAGGGCGTGCCTGTCTGTGAGAGAGAGACTGAGCGTGCGTGTCTGTGAGAGAGTGACTGAGCGTGTGTGTCTGTGAGAGAGGGACTGAGCGTGCATGTCTGTGAGAGAGAGAGACACAATGTGCATGTCTGTGAGAGAGAGAGACAGCGCGTGTGTGTCTGTGTGAGAGAGACAGCGCGTGCGTGTATGTGAGAGAGAGACAGCGCGTGCATGTCTGTGAGAGAGAGACAGAGCATGCCTGTCTGTGAGAGAGAGTGACAGAGCGTGCGTATGTACGTGTGAGACAGAGACAGATGGAGCATGCGTATGTATGAGACACAGAGAATGCGCGTGTTTGTGTGTGAGAGAGATAGACAGTGCGTGCCTGTGCATGATAGATAGAGAAAGAGCATACATGTGTGTGAGTGAGAGAGAGACACAGATCGTGCCTATGTGTGAGAGAGAGAGAAAGATCACGCATGTGTGTGAGAAACAGACAAGGCGTGCATGTCTGTGAGAGAGAAACTGAGCGTGCTTGCCTTGTGATAGAGAGACTGAGCTTGCGTGTCTGTGAGAGACAGAGACCAGAGCGTGCGTGTGTGTGTGTGATAGAGAGGCAGAGCGTGAGTGTGAGTGAGAGAGACAAAGTGAGCCTGCATGTGGGAGAGAGAGACAGGCAGAGCATGCGTATGTATGAGACACAGAGCATGCGCGTGTGTGTGTGTGTGTGAGAGAGAGAGACAGAGCGTGCCTCTGTGTGATAAAGAGAGACAGGGCATGCCTGTGTGTGAGAGATAGAGACAGAAAGTTCATGTATGTGAGAGACAGACAGGGCATGCATGTCTGTGAGAGAGAGACTGAGCGTGCATGTCTGAGAGAGAGAGACTGAGCGTGTGTGTCTGAGAGAGAGAGAGACTGAGCGTGTGTGTCCGTGAGAGAGGGACTGAGCGTGCGTGTCTGTGAGATAGACAGAGCGTGCGTGTCTGTGAGAGAGAGAGACAGTGCGTGTGTGTCTGTGTGAGAGAGACCGAACGTGCGTGTCTGTGAGAAAGAGATAGCACATGCGTGCGTGTGAGAGAGAGACAGAGCGTGCATTTCTGTGAGAGAGAGACAAAGCATGCGTGTCTGTGAGAGAGAGCCGGAGCGTGCGTGTCTGTGAGAGAGAGACAGAGTGTGCGTGACTGTGAGAGAGAGACAGAGCGTGCATGGATGTGAGAGAAAGACAGAGCATGCGTGTCTGTGAGAGAGAGATAGAGCGTGAGTGTGTGTGAGAGAGAGAGACAGAGCGTGCGTTTCTGTGAGAGTGAGACAGAGCGTGCGTTTCTGTGAGAGAGAGACAGAGCGTGCGTGTCTGTGAGAAACAGACAGAGAGACAGAGCGTGCATGTCAGTGAGAGACAGAGCGTGCGTGTCTGTGAGAGAGAGAGTGACAGAGCGTGCGTATGTGTGTGTGAGACAGAGACAGACGGAGCATGCGGATGTATGAGAGACAGAGCATGCGCGTGTGTGTGTGTGAGAGAGAGAGACAGAGCTTGCCTGTGTGTGATAGAGAAAGACAGAGCGTGCCTGTGTGTGAGAGATAGAGACTGAGCGTGCATGTGTGTGAGAGACAGACAGGGCATGAATGTCTGTGAGAGAGAGACTGAGCATGCATGTCTGTGAGAGAGAGACAGGCCGTGCGTGTCTGTGAGAGAGAGAGACCAGAGCGTGCGTGTGTGAGTGAGAGAGAAACAGAGCGTGTGTGTGTGTGGGTGTGAGAGAAAGACAGAACATGCGTGTGTTTGTGTGAGAGAGATAGAGAGCGTGCTTGTGTGTTTGTGAGAGAGAGACAGAGTGTGCATGTATATGTGTGAGAGAGAGAGAGACAGACCGTGCGTGTATATATGTGAGAAAGAGAGAGACAGAGCATGCCCGCATGTGTGAGAGAGAGAGACAGAGCATGTATGTCTGTGAGAAAGAGATAGCGCGTGCGTGCGTGTGAGTGAGAGGTAGAGCGTGCGTTTCTGTGAGAGAGAGACAGAGCCTGCGTGTCTGTGAGAGAGAGACAGAGTGTGCGTGTCTGTGAGAGAGAGACAGAGCCTGCGTGTCTGTGAGAGAGAGAATGAGCGTGCATGTATGTGAGAGCGAGTCAGAGCATGCGTGTCTGTGTGAGAGAGACAGAGCGTGCATGTATGTGAGAGAGAGACAGAGCGTGTATGTCTGTGAGAAAGAGATAGCGCTTGCATGCGTGTGAGAGAGAACAGAGCGTGCGTTTCTGTGTGAGAGAGACAGAGCATGCGTATCTGTGAAAGATAGACAGAGCGTGCGTGTCTGTGAGAGAGAGACAGAGCGTACGTGTCTGTGAGAGAGAGAGACCAGAGCGTGCTTGTGTGTGTGTTAGAGAGAGACAGTGCGTGATTGTGTGTGTTTGTGTGTGTGTGAGAGAAAGACAGAGCGTGTGTGTCTGTGATAGAGAGAGACAGAGCATGCCTGTGTGTGAGAGAGAGAGACAGAGCGTTCATGTGTGTGAGAGACAGACAGGGCATGCATGTCTGAGAGAGAGAGACTGAGCATGCGTGTCTGTGAGAGAGAGTCTGAGAGTGTGTATCCGTGAGAGAGGGACTGAGCGTGCGTGTCTGTGAGATAGACAGAGCGTGCGTGTCTGTGAGAGAGAGAGACCAGAGCGTGCATGTGTGTGTGTTAGAGAGATAGTGCGTGAGTGTGTGTGTTTGTGTGTGTGTGTGAGAAAAAGACAGAGCGTGCGTGTGTGTGTGTTTAAGAGAGAGACAGAGCGTGCGTGTGTGTGGGTGAGAGAGAGATAGTGCGTGAGTGTGTGTGTGTGTCTGTAAGAGAGAGACAGAGCGTGCGTATGTGTGAGAGAGAGACAGATCATGCTTGTGTGTTTGTGAGAGAGACAGAGTGTGCATGTATATGTGTGAGAAAGAGAGAAACAGAGCATGCCCGCGTGTGGGTGAGAGAGAGACAGAGAGTGCGTGTGTGTGAGAGAGGCAAAGTGAGCCTGCGTGTGGGAGAGAGAGACAGGCAGAGCATGCATATGTATGAGACACAGAGCATGCGCGTGTGTGTGTGTGACAGAGAGAGTCAGAGCATGGCTGTGTGTGAGAGAGAGAGAGACAGAGCAGGCATGTGTGTGAGCGACAGACAGGGCGTGCCTGTCTGTGAGAGAGGGACTGAGCGTGCGTGTCTGTGAGAGAGAGACAGAGCGTGCGTGTCTGTGAGAGAGAGAGACCAGAGCATGCGTGTGTGTGTGTGAGTGAGAGACAGAGCGTGTGTGTGTTTGTGTGTGTGTGAGAGAAAGACAGAGCGTGCGTGTGTGTGTGAGTTAGAGAGAGACAGAGCGTGCGTGTGTGTGTGTGTGAGAGAGAGTCAGAGCCTGCGTTGTGTTTGTGTAAGAGAGAGACAGATCATGCTTGTGTGTTTGTGAGAGAGAGACAGAGTGTGCGTGTATATGTGTGAGAGAGAGAGAGACAGAGCGTGCGTGTATATGTGTGAGAAAGAGAGAAACAGAGCATGCCCACGTTTCTGTGAGAGAGAGACGGCGTTTGCGTGTCTGTGAGAGAGAGACAGAGCGTGCATGTCTGTGAGAGAGAGACAGAGCGTGCATGTCTGTGAGAGAGAGACAGAGCGTGCAAGTCTGTGAAAAAGAGAGTGACAGAGCGTGCGTGTTTGTTTGTGAGACAGAGACAGACAGAGCATGCATATGTATGGGAGACAGAGCATGCGCGTGTGTGTGTGTGTGAGAGAGAGAGACAGAGCATGCCTGTGTCTGATAGAGAGTGACAGAACGTGCCTAAGTGAGAGAGAGAGAGACAGACCGTGCGTGTATATGTGTGAGAAAGAGAGAGACAGAGCATGCCTGCGTGTGTGAGAGAGAGAGAGACAGAGAGTGCGTGTGTGTGAGACAGACAAAGTTAGCCTGCGTGTGGGAGAAAGAGACAGGCAGAGCATGCATATGTATGAGACACAGAGCATGCGCGTGTGTGTGTGTGAGAGAGAGAGAGACAGAGCGTGCCTGTGTGTGAGAGAGAGAGACAGAGCAGGCATGTGTGTGAGTGACAGACAGGGTGTGCCTGCCTGTGAGAGAGGGAGGGAGCGTACGTGTCTGTGAGAGAGAGACAGAGCGTGTGTGTGTGTGTGAGAGAAAGACAGAGCGTGCGTGTGTGTCTGTGTGAGAGAGAGACAGAGTGTGCGTGTGTGTGTGTGAGAGAGAGAAGAGCCTGCGTGTGTGTGTGTGAGAGAGACAGAGCATGCTTGTGTGTTTGGTGAGAGAGAGACAGAGCGTGCGTGTTTATGTGTGAGAGAGAGAGACAGAGCGTGCGTGTATATGTGTGAGCGAGAGAGAGACAGAGCATGCCCGTGTGTGTGAGAGAGAGAGACAGAGCGTGCATGTGTTTGAGAGAGACAAAGTGAGCCTGCGTGTGGGAGAGTGAGACAGGCAGAGCATGCGTATGTATGAGACACAGAGCATGCGCGTGTGTGTGTGTGAGAGAGAGAGACATAGCGTGCCTGTTGTGATAGAGAGAGACAGAGCGTGCCTGTGTGTGAGAGAGAGAGAGCGTGCAGGTGTGTGAGAGAAAGACAGAGCGTGCGTG
Source organism: Carcharodon carcharias (assembly GCF_017639515.1). NCBI lineage: Eukaryota > Metazoa > Chordata > Chondrichthyes > Lamniformes > Lamnidae > Carcharodon > Carcharodon carcharias. The sequence continues at coordinate 79,723,447 of NC_054470.1, forward strand.
TGTGTCTGTGTGAGAGAGAGACAGAGCGTGCGTGTGTGTGTGTGAGAGAGAGAGACAGAGCCTGCGTGTGTGTGTGTGAGAGAGAGAGACAGAGCGTGCCTGTGTGTGATAGAGAGAGACATAGCGTGCATGTGGGTGAGAGACAGACAGGGTGTGCAAGTCTGTGAGAGAGAGACTGAGCGTGCGTGTCTGTGAGAGAGAGACTGAGCGTGTGTGTCCAAGAGAGTGGGACTGACCGTGTGTCTCTGTGAGAGAGAGACAGAGCGTGCGTGTCTGTGTGAAAGAGACAGAGCGTGCGTGTCTGTGAGAGAGAGACAGATCATGCGAGTCTGTGAGAGAGAGACGGCGCATGCCTGTCTGTGAGTGAGAGACAGCGCGTGCATGTCTGTGAGAGAGAGACAGAGCGTGCATGTCTGTGAAGAGAGACAGAGCGTGCGTGTCTGCGAGAGAGAGACAGAGCATGCAAGTCTGTGGGAAAGAGAGTGACAGAGTGTGCGTGTGTGTTTGTGAGACAGAGACAGACAGAGCATGCGCGTGTGAGTGTGTGAGAGAGAGCGACAGAGTGCGTCTGTGTGTGATAGAGAGAGACAGAGCGTGCCTGTGTGAGAGAGAGAGAGACAGATCGTGCCTGTGTGTGAGAGACAGACAGGGCGGACGTGTCTGTGTGAGAGAGACTGAGCGTGCGTGTCTGTGAGAGAGAGACTGAGCGTGTGTGTCTGTGAGAAGAGACTGAGCATGCGTGCCTGTGAGAGAGAGACTGAGCGTGCTGATTGTGAGAGTGAGAGTGAGCGTGCATGTCTATGAGAGAGAGAGACAAAGAGCGTGTGTGTGAGAGAAGGACAGAGCATGTGTGTCTGTGAGAGATAGCGAGTGCGTGTCTGTGAGAGAGAGACAGAGCGTGCGTGTGTGAGAGAGAGAGACAGAGCCTGCGTGTGTGTGTGTGAGAGAGAGACAGAGCGTGATTGTGTGTTTGTGAGAGAGAGACAGAGTGTGCGTGTATATGTGTGAGAGAGAGAGAGACAGAGCGTGCTTGTATATGTGTGAGAGAGAGAGAGTCAGAGCCTGCTTGTGGGAGAGAGAGACAGGCAGAGCATGCGTATGTATGAGACACAGAGCATGCACGTGTGTGTGTGTGAGAGAGAGACACAGAGCATGCCTGTGTGTGAGAGAGAGAGACAGAGCGTGCATGTGTGTGAGCGACAGACAGGGCGTGCCTGTCTGTGAGAGACAAACTGCGCGTGCGTGTCTGTGAGAGAGAGACTGAGCGTGTGTGTCTGTGAGAGAGGGACTGAGCGTGCATGTCTGTGAGAGAGGGACAGAGCGTGCATGTCTGTAGGAGAGAGAGACAACGCGTGCTTGTCTGTGTGAGAGAGACAGCGCGTGCATGTATGTGAGAGAGAGACAGAGCTTGCGTGTCTGTGACAGAGAGATAGCGCTTGCATGTATGTGAGAGAGAGACAGCGCATGCATGTATGTGAGAGAGAGACAGAGCGAGCGTGTCTGTGAGAGAGAGACAGAGCGTGCATGTCGGTGAGAGAGAGACAGAGCCTGCTTGTCTGTGAGAGAGAGAGTGACAGAGCGTGTGTATGTGCGTGTGAGACAGAGACAGATGGAGCATGCGTATGTATGAGAGACAGATCATACGCGTGTGTGTGTGTGAGAGAGAGAGACAGAGCTTGCCTGTGTGTGATAGAGAGAGACAGAGCGTACCTGTGTGTGAGAGAGAGAGACAGAGCGTGCATGTGTGTGAGAGACAGACAGGGCATGCATGACTGTGAGAGAGAGACTGAGTATGCGTGTCTGTGAGAGAGAGACTGAGCGCGTGTGTCCGTGAGAGAGGGACTGACCGTGTCTGTCTGTGAGAGAGAGACAGAGCGTGCGTGTCTGTGAGAGAGAAAGAAAGCGCATGCTTGTCTGTGAGAGAGAGACAGAGCGTGCAAGTCTGTGAGAGAGAGACAGAGCATGCGTGTCTTTGAGAGAGAGACAGAGCATGCAAGTCTGTGAGAAAGAGAGTGACAGAGCGTGCGTGTGTGTTTGTGAGACAGAGACAGACAGAGCATGCGTATGAATGAGTGACAGAGCATGCGCATGTATGTGTGTGAGAGAGAGACAGAGCGTGCCTGTGTGTGATAGAGAGAGACAGAGCGTGCCTGTTTGTGAGAGAGAGAGACAGATCATGCCTGTGTCTGAGAGAGAGACTGAGCATGCGTTTCTGTGAGAGAGAGACTGAGCGTGCGTGTATGTGAGAGAGAGACTGAGCGTGCGTATCTATGAGAAAGAAACAGAGCGTGCATGTCTGTGAGAGAGAGATAGCGCGTGCGTTTCTGTGAGAGAGAGACAGAGCGTGCGTGTGTGTGTGTGAGAGAGAGACAGAGCCTCCGTTTGTGTGTGTGAGAGAGAGACAGAGCGTGCTTGTGTGTTTGTGAGAGAGGGACAGAGTGTGCGTGTGTATGTGTGAGAGAGAGAGAGAGAGAGCGTGCATGTATATGTGTAAGAGAGAGCAAGCGCATGCCCGCTTGTGCGAGAGAGAGAGACAGAGAGTGCGTGTGTGTGAGAGAGACAAAGTGAGCCTGCTTGTGGGAGAGAGAGACAGGCAGAGCATGCGTATGTATGAGACACAGAGCATGCGCATGTGTGTGTGTGAGACAGAGAGGCAGAGCGTGCCTGTGTGTGAGAGAGAGATACAGAGCGTGCTAGTGTGTGAAGGACAGACAGGGCGTGCTTGTCTGTGAGAGAGAGACTGAGCGTGCGTGTCTGTGAGAGAGTGACTGAGCGTGTGTGTCTGTGAGAGAGGGACTGAGCGTGCATGTCTGTGAGAGAGAGACACAATGTGCATGTCTGTGAGAGAGAGAGACAGCGCGTGCGTGTCTGTGTGAGAGAGACAGCGCGTGCGTGTATGTGAGAGAGAGACAGCGCGTGCATGTCTGTGAGAGAGAGACTGAGCGTGCGTCCCTTGTGATAAGGAGACTGAGCGTGCGTGTCTGTGAGAGACAGAGACCAGAGCGTGCGTGTGTGTGTGTGATAGAGAGGCAGAGCGTGAGTGTGTGTGAGAGAGACAAAGTGAGCCTGCATGTGGGAGAGAGAGACAGGCAGAGCATGCGTATGTATGAGACACAGAGCATGCGCGTGTGTGTGTGTGAGAGAGAGAGAGACAGAGCGTGCCTCTGTTTGATAGAGAGAGACAGGGCATGCCTGTGTGTGAGAGAGAGAGACAGAGCGTTCATGTGTGTGAGAGACAAACAGGGCATGCATGTCTGTGAGAGAGAGACTGAGCGTGCATGTCTGAGAGAGAGAGACTGAGCGTGTGTGTCTGAGAGAGAGAGAGACTGAGCGTGTGTGTCTGAGAGAGAGAGAGACTGAGCGTGTGTGTCCGTGAGAGAGGGACTGAGCGTGCGTGTCTGTGAGATAGACAGAGCGTGCGTGTCTGTGAGAGAGAGAGACAGTGCGTGTGTGTCTGTGTGAGAGAGACAGAACGTGCGTGTCTGTGAGAAAGAGATAGCACATGCGTGCGTGTGAGAGAGAGACAGAGCGTGCATTTCTGTGAGAGAGAGACAAAGCATGCGGGTCTGTGAGAGAGAGCCGGAGCGTGCGTGTCTGTGAGAGAGAGACAGAGCGTGCGTGTCTGTGAGAGAGAGACAGAGCGTGCATGGATGTGAGAAAAAGACAGAGCATGCGTGTCTGTGAGAGAGAGATAGAGCGTGAGTGTGTGTGAGAGAGAGAGACAGAGCGTGCGTTTCTGTGAGAGTGAGACAGAGCGTGCGTTTCTGTCAGAGAGAGACAAAGCATGTGTGTCTGTGAGAGAGAGACAGAGCGTGCGTGTCTGTGAGAAACAGACAGAGCGTGCATGTCGGTGAGAGAGAGACAGAGCGTGCGTGTCTGTGAGAGAGAGAGTGACAGAGCGTGCGTATGTGTGTGTGAGACAGAGACAGACGGAGCATGCGGATGTATGAGAGACAGAGCATGCGCGTGTGTCTGTGTGAGAGAGAGAGACAGAGCTTGCCTGTGTGTGATAGAGAAAGACAGAGCGTGCCTGTGTGTGAGAGATAGAGACAGAGCGTGCATGTGTGTGAGAGACAGACAGGGCATGCATGTCTGTGAGAGAGAGACTGAGCATGCATATCTGTGAGAGAGAGACAGGCCGTGCGTGTCTGTGAGAGAGAGAGACCAGAGCGTGCGTGTGTGAGTGAGAGAGAAACAGAGCGTGTGAGTGTGTGTGTGGGTGTGAGAGAAAGACAGAGCATGCGTGTGTTTGTGTGTGAGAGAGAGAGAGCGTGCTTGTGTGTTTGTGAGAGAGAGACAGAGTGTGCATGTATATGTGTGAGAGAGAGAGAGACAGACCGTGCGTGTATATGTGTGAGAAAGAGAGAGACAGAGCATGCCCGCGTGTGTGAGAGAGAGAGAGACAGAGCGTGCATGTCTGTGAGAAAGAGATAGTGCGTGCGTGCGTGTGAGCGAGAGGCAGAGCGTGCGTTTCTGTGAGAGAGAGACAGAGCCTGCGTGTCTGTGAGAGAGAGACAGAGCGTGCGTGTCTGTGAGAGAGAGACAGAGCCTGCGTGTCTGTGAGAGAGAGACTGAGCGTGCATGTATGTGAGAGCGAGTCAGAGCATGCGTGTCTGTGTGAGAGAGACAGAGCGTGCATGTATGTGAGAGAGAGACAGAGCGTGCATGTCTGAGAAAGAGATAGCGCTTGCATGCGTGTGAGAGAGAGACAGAGCATGCGTTTCTGTGTGAGAGAGACAGAGCATACATATCTGTGAGAGACAGACAGAGCATGCGTGTCTGTGAGAGAGAGACAGAGCGTACGTGTCTGTGAGGGAGAGAGACCAGAGCGTGCTTTTGTGTGTGTTAGAGAGAGACAGTGCGTGAGTGTGTGTGTTTGTGTGTGTGTGAGAGAAAGACAGAGCGTGTGTGTCTGTGTTAGAGAGAGACAGAGCATGCCTGTGTGTGAGAGAGCGAGACAGAGCAATCATGTGTGTGAGAGACAGACAGGGCATGCATGTCTGAGAGAGAGAGAGACTGAGCGTGCGTGTCTGTGAGAGAGAGTCTGAGATTGTGTGTCTGTGAGAGAGGGACTGAGCGTGCGTGTCTGTGAGATAGACAGAGCGTGCGTGTCTGTGAGAGAGAGAGACTGCACGTGCGTGTCTGTGTGAGAGAGACAGAGCGTGCGTTTCTGTGAGATAGAGACAGAGCATGTGTGTCTGTGAGAGAGAGGCAGAGCGTTCGTGTCTGTGAGAGAGAGCCAGAGCGTGCTTGTGTGTGTGTTAGAGAGAGAAAGTGCGTGAGTGTGTGTGTTTGTGTGTGTGTGAGAGAAAGACAGAGCGTGTGTGTCTGTGATAGAGAGAGACAGAGCATGCCTGTGTGTGAGAGAGAGAGACAGAGCGTTCATGTGTGTGAGAGACAGACAGGGCATGCATGTCTGAGAGAGAGAGACTGAGCGTGCGTGTCTGTGAGAGAGAATCTGAGAGCGTGTGTCCGTGAGAGAGGGACTGAGCGTGCGTGTCTGTGAGATAGACAGAGCGTGCGTGTCTGTGAGAGAGAGAGATTGCACGTGCGTGTCTGTGTGAGAGAGACAGAGCGTGCGTTTCTGTGAGATAGAGACAGAGCATGTGTGTCTGTGAGAGAGAGGCAGAGCGTTCGAGTCTGTGAGAGAGAGCCAGAGCGTGCGCGTCTGTGAGAGAGGGACTGAGCATACATGTCTGGGAGAGCGAGACAGAGCGTGCGTGTCTGTGAGAGAGAGAGACCAGAGCGTGCATGTGTGTGTGTTAGAGAGATAGTGCGTGAGTGTGTGTGTTTGTGTGTGTGTGTGTGAGAAAAAGACAGCATGCGTGTGTGTGTGTTTAAGAGAGAGACAGAGCGTGCGTGTGTGTGGGTGAGAGAGAGATAGTGCTTGTGTGTTTGTGAGAGAGAGACAGAGTGTGCATGCGTGTGAGAGAGACAAAGTGAGCCTGCGTGTGGGAGAGAGAGACAGGCAGAGCATGCGTATGTATGAGACACAGAGCATGCGCGTGTGTGTGTGTGACAGAGAGAGACAGAGCATGGCTGTGTGTGAGAGAGAGAGACAGAGCAGGCATGTGTGTGAGCGACAGACAGGGCGTGCCTGTCTGTGAGAGAGGGACTGAGCATGCGTGTCTGTGAGAGAGAGAGACCAGAGCATGCGTGTGTGTGTGTGAGTGAGAGACAGAGCGTGTGTGTGTTTGTGTGTGTGTGAGAGAAAGACAGAGCGTGCGTGTGTGTGAGTTAGAGAGAGACAGAGCGTGCGTGTGTGTGTGTGAGAGAGAGTCAGAGCCTGCGTTTTGTATGTGTAAGAGAGAGACAGATCGTGCTTGTGTGTTTGTGAGAGAGAGACAGAGTGTGCGTGTATATGTGTGAGAGAGAGAGAGACAGAGCGTGCGTGTATATGTGTGAGAAAGAGAGAGACAGAGCATGCCCACGTTTCTGTGAGTGAGAGACGGCGTTTGCGTGTCTGTGAGAGAGAGACAGAGTGTGCATGTCTGTGAGAGAGAGACAGAGCGTGCATGTCTGTGAGAGAGAGACAGAGCGTGCAAGTCTGTGAAAAAGAGAGTGACAGAGCGTGCGTGTTTGTTTGTGAGACAGAGACAGACAGAGCATGCGTATGTATGAGAGACAGAGCATGCGCGTGTGTGTGTGTGTGAGAGAGAGAGACAGAGCATGCCTGTGTCTGATAGAGAGTGACAGAACGTGCCTAAGTGAGAGAGAGAGAGACAGACCGTGCGTGTATATGTGTGAGAAAGAGAGAGACAGAGCATGCCTGCGTGTGTGAGAGAGAGAGACAGAGAGTGCGTGTGTGTGAGACAGACAAAGTTAGCCTGCGTGTGGGAGAAAGAGACAGGCAGAGCATGCGTATGTATGAGACACAGAGCATGCGCGTGTGTGTGTGTGAGAGAGAGAGAGACAGAGCGTGCCTGTGTGTGAGAGAGAGAGACAGAGCAGGCATGTGTGTGAGTGACAGACAGGGTGTGCCTGCCTGTGAGAGAGGGAGGGAGCGTGCGTGTCTGTGAGAGAGAGACAGAGCGTGTGTGTTTGTGTGAGAGAAAGACAGAGCGTGCGTGTGTGTCTGTGTGAGAGAGAGACAGAGTGGGCGTGTGTGTGTGTGAGAGAGAGAAGAGCCTGCGTGTGTGTGTGAGAGAGAGAGACAGAGCATGCGTGTGTTTGAGAGAGACAAAGTGAGCCTGCGTGTGGGAGAGTGAGACAGGCAGAGCATGCGTATGTATGAGACACAGAGCATGCGCGTGTGTGTGTGTGAGAGAGAGAGACAGAGCGTGCCTGTGTGTGATAGAGAGAGACAGAGCGTGACTGTGTGTGAGAGAGAGAGAGCATGCATGTGTGTGAGAGAAAGACAGAGAGTGCGTGTGTGTCTGTGTGAGAGAGAGACAGAGCGTGTGTGTGTGTGAGAGAGAGACAGAGCTTGCGTGTGTGTGTGTGAGAGAGAGACAGAGCATGCTTGTGTGTTTGGTGAGAGAAAGACAAAGCGTGCGTGTTATGTGTGAGAGAGAGAGAGACAGAGCGTGCGTGTATATTTGTGAGCGAGAGAGAGACAGAGCATGCCCGTGTGTGTGAGAGAGAGAGACAGAGCGTGCGTGTGTGTGAGAGAGACAAAGTGAGCCTGAGTGTTTGAGAGTGAGACAGGCAGAGCATGCATATGTATGAGACACAGAGCATGCGCGTGTGTTTGTGTGAGAGAGAGAGACAGAGCGTGCCTGTGTGTGATAGAGAGAGACAGAGCGTGCATGTGTGTGAGAGACAGACAGGGTGTGCAAGTCTGTGAGAGAGAGACTGAGCGTGCGTTTCTGTGAGAGAGAGACTGAGCGTGTGTGTCCGTGAGAGAGGGACTGACCGTGTGTCTCTGTGAGAGAGAGACAGAGCGTGCGTGTCTGTGTGAAAGAGACAGAGCGTGCATGTCTGTGAGAGAGAGACAGATCATGCGAGTCTGTGAGAGAGAGACGGCGCATGCGTGTCTGTGAGAGAGAGACAGCGCGTGCATGTCTGTGAGAGAGAGACAGAGCGTGCGTGTCTGTGAAGAGAGACAGAGCGTGCGTGTCTGCGAGAGAGAGACAGAGCATGCAAGTCTGTGAGAAAGAGAGTGACAGAGTGTGCGTGTGTGTTTGTGAGACAGAGACAGACAGAGCATGCGTATGAATCAGAGACAGAGCATGCGCGTGTCAGTGTGTGAGAGAGAGAGACAGAGTGCATCTGTGTGTGATAGAGAGAGACAGAGCGTGCCTGTGTGAGAGAGAGAGAGACAGATCGTGCCTGTGTGTGAGAGACAGACAGGGCAGACGTGTCTGTGTGAGAGTGACTGAGCGTGCGTGTCTGTGAGAGAGAGACTGAGCGTGCGTGTCTGTGTGAAAGAGACAGAGCTTGCGTGTCTGTGAGAGAGAGACAGATCATGCGAGTCTGTGAGAGAGAGACGGCGCATGCGTGTCTGTGAGATAGAGACAGCGCGTTCATGTCTGGGAGAGAGAGACAGAGCGTGCGTGTCTGTGAAGAGAGACAGAGCGTGCGTGTCTGCGAGAGAGAGACAGAGCATGCAAGTCTGTGAGAAAGAGAGTGACAGACTGTGCATGTGTGTTTGTGAGACAGAGACAGACAGAGCATGCGTATGAATCAGAGACAGAGCATGCGCATGTGAGTGTGTGAGAGAGAGAGACAGAGTGCGTCTGTGTGTGATAGAGAGAGACAGAGCGTGCCTGTGTGAGAGAGAGAGAGACAGATCGTGCCTGTGTGTGAGAGACAGACAGGGCGGACGTGTCTGTGTGAGAGAGACTGAGCGTGCGTGTCTGTGAGAGAGAGACTGAGCGTGTGTGTCTGTGAGAAGAGACTGAGCATGCGTGCCTGTGAGAGAGAGACTGAGCGTGCATGATTGTGAGAGAGAGAGTGAGCGTGCATGTCTATGAGAGAGAGAGACAAAGAGCGTGTGTGTGAGAGAAGGACAGAGCATGTGTGTCTGTGAGAGAGAGATAGCGCGTGCGTGTCTGTGAGAGAGAGACAGAGCGTGCGTGTGTGTGTGAGAGAGAGAGACAGAGCCTGCGTGTGTGTTTGTGAGAGAGAGACAGAGCGTGATTGTGTGTTTGTGAGAGAGAGACAGAGTGTGCATGTATATGTGTGAGAGAGAGAGAGAGACAGATCGTGCTTGTATATGTGTGAGAGAGAGAGACAGAGCATGCCCGCGTGTGTTTGATCGAGAGTCAGACAGTGCGTGTGTGAGAGAGAGACAAAGTGAGCCTGCGTGTGGGAGAGAGAGACAGGCAGAGCATGCGTATGTATGAGAGTCAGAGCTTGCGCGGGAATGTGTGTGAGACAGAGAGATAGAGTGTACATGTATGTTAGAGAGAGAGACAGAGCATGCATGTGTGTGAGCGACAGACAGGGCGTGCCTGTCTGTGAGAGAGAGACAGAGCGTGCGTGTCTGTGAGAGAGAGACTGAGTGTGAGTGTCTGTGAGAGAGGGACTGAGCGTGAGTGTCAGTGTGAGAGAGACAGAGCGTGCATGTCTGTGAGAGAGATTGACAGCGCGTGCGTGTCTGTGTGAGAGAGACAGAGCGTGCATGTATGTGAGAGAGAGACAGAGCGTGTGTGTCTGTGAGAGAGAGAAGGAGTGTGCGTGTCTGCGCGAGAGAGACAGAGCGTGCGTTTCTGTGAGAGAGAGACAGAGCGTGCATTTCTGTGAGAGAGAGAGACAGAGCGTGCGTGTCTGTGAGAGAGAGACTGAGCGTGCATGTCTGTGAGAGAGAGACTGAGCGTGCATGTCTGTGAGAGAGAGACAGAGCGTGCGTGTCTGTGAGAGAGAGACCAGAGAATGCGTGTGTGTGTGTGAGTGAGAGACAGAGCGTGTTTGTGTTTGTGTGTGTGTGAGAGAAAGACAGAGCGTGCGTCTGCGTGTGAGTTAGAGAGAGACAGAGCATGCTTGTGTGTGTGTGAGAGAGAGACAGAGCCTGCGTTGTGTGTGTGTAAGAGAGAGACAGATCGTGCTTGTGTGTTTGTGAGAGAGAGACAGAGCGTGCGTGTATATGTGTGAAAGAGAGAGAGACAGAGCTTGCGTGTATATGTGTGAGAAAGAGAGAGACAGAGCATGCCCGCCTGTCTGTGAGAGAGAGACAGCGCGTGCATGTCTGTGAGAGAGAGACGGAGCGTGCATGTCTGTGAGAGAGAGAAAAAGCGTGCGTGTCTGTGAGAGAGAGAAAGAGCATGCAAGTCTGTGAGAAAGAGAGTGAAAGAGCTTGCGTGTGTGTTTGTGAGACAGAGACAGACAGAGCATGTGTATGTATGAGAGACAGAGCATGCGCGTGTGTGTGTGTGAGAGAGAGAGAGACAGAGCATGCCTGTGTGTGATAGAGAGAGACAATGCATGCATGTGTGTGAGAGACAGACAGTACATGCGTGACTATGAGAAAGAGACTGAGCGTGTGTGTGTGTGAGAGAGAGACAGAGCGTGTGTGTGTGTGTGAGAGAGGACGGAGCGTGCATGTGTGTGTATGCGAGAGAGAGACAGAGCATGTGTGTCTGTGTGTGAGAGAGAGACAGAGCCTGCGTGTGTGTGTGAGAGAGAGAGACAGAGCATGCTTGTGTGTTTGGTGAGAGAGAGACTGAGAGTGTGTGTGTGTGAGAGAATGAAAGAGCGGGTGTGTGTGTGTGTGTGTGTGTGTGCGAGAGAAAGACAGAGCGTGCATGTGTGTGTGTGTGAGAGAGAGACAGAGCATGCGTGTGTGTGTGTGAGAGAGAGACAGAGCCTGCGTGTGTGTGTGTGAGAGAGAGAAAGAGCGTGCTTGTCTGTTTGGTGAGAGAGAGACAGAGTGTGCTTGAATATGTGTGAAAGAGAGAGAGACAGAGCATGCCCGTGTGTGTGAGAGAGAGAGACAGAGCGTGCCTGTGTGTGACAGAGACAAAGTGAGCCTGCGAGTGGGAGAGAGAGAAAGGCAGAGCATGCGTATGTATGAGACAAAGAGCATGCACGTGTGTGTGTGTGAGAGAGAGAGACAGAGCGTGCCTGTGTGTGATAGAGAGAGACAGAAGGTGCCTGTGTGTGAGAGAGAGAGACAGAGCATGCATGTGTGTAACAGACAGACAGGGCGTGCATGTCCTTGAGAGAGGGACTGACCGCGCGTGTCTGTGAGTTAGAGAGACAGACCGTGCGTGTCTGTGTGAGAGAGACAGAGCGTGCGTGTCTGTGAGAGAGAGACGGCGCATGCGTGTCTCTGAGAGAGAGACAGAGCGTGGGTGTCTTTGAGAGAGAGACAGAGCGTGCGTGTCTGGGAGAGAGAGACAGAGCGTGCATGTCTGTGAGAGAGAGACAGAGCGTTCATGTCTGTGAGAGAGAGACAGAGTGTGCGTGTCTGTAAGAGAGAGACAGAGCGTACAAGTCTGTGAGAAAGAGAGTGACAGAGCGTGCATGTGTATTTCTGAGACAGAGACAGACAGAGCATGCGTATGTATGAGAGAAAGAGCATGCGCGTGTGTTTGTGTGAGAGAGAGAGACAGAGCGGGCCTTTGTGTGATAGAGAGAGACACAGCATGTCTGTGTGGGAAAGAGAGTGACAGACCGTGCATGTTTGTGAGAGACAGACAGGGCGTGCATGTCCATGAGAGAGGGACTGACTTTGCGTGTCTGTGAGAGAGAGACAGAGCGTGTCTGTGTGAGAGAGACAGAGCATGCGTGTCTGTGAGAGAGAGACGGCACGTGGATGTCTGTGAGAGAGAGACTGAGCATGCGTGTCTGTGGGAGAGAGACAAAGCCTGCGTGTCTGTGAGAGAGAGATGGCACTTGGATGTCTGTGAGAGAGAGACAGAGCGTGCTTGTCTGTGAGAGAGAGACAGAGAGTGCATATCTGTGAGAGAGAGACACAGCGTGCATGTCTGTGGGAGAGAGACAGAGCGTGCGTGTCTGTGAGAGAGAGACGGCACGTGCGTGACTGTGATAGAGAGACAGAGCGTGCGTGTCTGTGAGAGAGAGACAGAGCGTGCATGTCTGTGAGAGAGAGACAGAGCGTGCGTGTCTGTGAGTGAGAGACAGAGTGTGCAAGTCTGTGAGAAAGAGAATGACAGAGCGTGTGTGTGTGTTTGTGAGACAGAGACAGACAGAGCATGCGTATGTAAGGGAGAAAAAGCATGCGCGTGTGTTTGTGAAAGAGAGAGAGACAGAGCGGGCCTGTGTGTGATAGAGAGAGAGACAGCGTGCCTGTGTGTGAGAGAGAGAGAGACAGATCATGCCTGTGTGTGAGAGAGAGAGACTGTACGTGCATGTATGTGAGAGACAGACAGGGCGTGTGTGTCTGTGAGAGAGAGACTGAGCGTGCGTGTCTGTGAGAGAGAGACTGAGCGTGCATGTCTGTGAGAGAGAGACTGAGCGTGCATGTCTGTGAGAGAGAGACAGAGCGTGCGTGTCTGTGAGAGAGAGACCAGAGAATGCGTGTGTGTGTGTGAGTGAGAGACAGAGCGTGTTTGTGTTTGTGTGTGTGTGAGAGAAAGACAGAGCGTGCGTCTGCGTGTGAGTTAGAGAGAGACAGAGCATGCTTGTGTGTGTGTGAGAGAGAGACAGAGCCTGCGTTGTGTGTGTGTAAGAGAGAGACAGATCGTGCTTGTGTGTTTGTGAGAGAGAGACAGAGCGTGCGTGTATATGTGTGAAAGAGAGAGAGACAGAGCTTGCGTGTATATGTGTGAGAAAGAGAGAGACAGAGCATGCCCGCCTGTCTGTGAGAGAGAGACAGCGCGTGCATGTCTGTGAGAGAGAGACGGAGCGTGCATGTCTGTGAGAGAGAGAAAAAGCGTGCGTGTCTGTGAGAGAGAGAAAGAGCATGCAAGTCTGTGAGAAAGAGAGTGAAAGAGCTTGCGTGTGTGTTTGTGAGACAGAGACAGACAGAGCATGTGTATGTATGAGAGACAGAGCATGCGCGTGTGTGTGTGTGAGAGAGAGAGAGACAGAGCATGCCTGTGTGTGATAGAGAGAGACAATGCATGCATGTGTGTGAGAGACAGACAGTACATGCGTGACTATGAGAAAGAGACTGAGCGTGTGTGTGTGTGAGAGAGAGACAGAGCGTGTGTGTGTGTGTGAGAGAGGACGGAGCGTGCATGTGTGTGTATGCGAGAGAGAGACAGAGCATGTGTGTCTGTGTGTGAGAGAGAGACAGAGCCTGCGTGTGTGTGTGAGAGAGAGAGACAGAGCATGCTTGTGTGTTTGGTGAGAGAGAGACTGAGAGTGTGTGTGTGTGAGAGAATGAAAGAGCGGGTGTGTGTGTGTGTGTGTGTGTGTGCGAGAGAAAGACAGAGCGTGCATGTGTGTGTGTGTGAGAGAGAGACAGAGCATGCGTGTGTGTGTGTGAGAGAGAGACAGAGCCTGCGTGTGTGTGTGTGAGAGAGAGAAAGAGCGTGCTTGTCTGTTTGGTGAGAGAGAGACAGAGTGTGCTTGAATATGTGTGAAAGAGAGAGAGACAGAGCATGCCCGTGTGTGTGAGAGAGAGAGACAGAGCGTGCCTGTGTGTGACAGAGACAAAGTGAGCCTGCGAGTGGGAGAGAGAGAAAGGCAGAGCATGCGTATGTATGAGACAAAGAGCATGCACGTGTGTGTGTGTGAGAGAGAGAGACAGAGCGTGCCTGTGTGTGATAGAGAGAGACAGAAGGTGCCTGTGTGTGAGAGAGAGAGACAGAGCATGCATGTGTGTAACAGACAGACAGGGCGTGCATGTCCTTGAGAGAGGGACTGACCGCGCGTGTCTGTGAGTTAGAGAGACAGACCGTGCGTGTCTGTGTGAGAGAGACAGAGCGTGCGTGTCTGTGAGAGAGAGACGGCGCATGCGTGTCTCTGAGAGAGAGACAGAGCGTGGGTGTCTTTGAGAGAGAGACAGAGCGTGCGTGTCTGGGAGAGAGAGACAGAGCGTGCATGTCTGTGAGAGAGAGACAGAGCGTTCATGTCTGTGAGAGAGAGACAGAGTGTGCGTGTCTGTAAGAGAGAGACAGAGCGTACAAGTCTGTGAGAAAGAGAGTGACAGAGCGTGCATGTGTATTTCTGAGACAGAGACAGACAGAGCATGCGTATGTATGAGAGAAAGAGCATGCGCGTGTGTTTGTGTGAGAGAGAGAGACAGAGCGGGCCTTTGTGTGATAGAGAGAGACACAGCATGTCTGTGTGGGAAAGAGAGTGACAGACCGTGCATGTTTGTGAGAGACAGACAGGGCGTGCATGTCCATGAGAGAGGGACTGACTTTGCGTGTCTGTGAGAGAGAGACAGAGCGTGTCTGTGTGAGAGAGACAGAGCATGCGTGTCTGTGAGAGAGAGACGGCACGTGGATGTCTGTGAGAGAGAGACTGAGCATGCGTGTCTGTGGGAGAGAGACAAAGCCTGCGTGTCTGTGAGAGAGAGATGGCACTTGGATGTCTGTGAGAGAGAGACAGAGCGTGCTTGTCTGTGAGAGAGAGACAGAGAGTGCATATCTGTGAGAGAGAGACACAGCGTGCATGTCTGTGGGAGAGAGACAGAGCGTGCGTGTCTGTGAGAGAGAGACGGCACGTGCGTGACTGTGATAGAGAGACAGAGCGTGCGTGTCTGTGAGAGAGAGACAGAGCGTGCATGTCTGTGAGAGAGAGACAGAGCGTGCGTGCCTGTGAGTGAGAGACAGAGTGTGCAAGTCTGTGAGAAAGAGAATGACAGAGCGTGTGTGTGTGTTTGTGAGACAGAGACAGACAGAGCATGCGTATGTAAGGGAGAAAAAGCATGCGCGTGTGTTTGTGAAAGAGAGAGAGACAGAGCGGGCCTGTGTGTGATAGAGAGAGAGACAGCGTGCCTGTGTGTGAGAGAGAGAGAGACAGATCATGCCTGTGTGTGAGAGAGAGAGACTGTACGTGCATGTATGTGAGAGACAGACAGGGCGTGTGTGTCTGTGAGAGAGAGACTGAGCGTGCGTGTCTGTGAGAGAGAGACTGAGCGTGCATGTCTGTGAGAGAGAGACTGAGCATGCGTGTCCGTGAGAGAGAAACTGAGTGTGCGTGTCTGTGAGAGAGAGACAGGGCGTGCGTGTCTATGAGAGAAAGACAGAGCATGGGTGTCTGTGAGAGAGAGACAGAGCGTGCGTGTCTATGAGTTAGAGAGAGACAAAGAACGTGTCTGTGAGAGAGAGACAGAGCGTGAATGTTTGTGTGTGAGAGAACGACAGACCATGCATGTTTGTGTGTGAGAGACAGGCAGAGCGTGCTTGTGTGTTAGTGAGAGAGAGACAGAGTGTGCGTGCATATGTGTGAGAGAGAGAGAGAGACAGATCATGCTTGTATATGTGTGAGAGCGAGAGACAGAGCTTGCCCGCGTGTGTGAGATAGAGCGTCAGAGAGTGTGTGTGTGAGAGAGAGAGAAAGAGCTTGCCTGTGTGTGAGAGAGAGAGACAGAGCACGCATGTGTGTGAGAGACAGAGAGGGCGTGCATGTCTGTGAGAGAGAGACTGAGCATGCGTGTCTGTGAGAGAGAGACTGAGCGTGCGTGTCTGTGAGAGACAGAGACCACAGCGTGCGTGTGTGTGTGTGTGAGAGAGACAAAGTGAGCCTGCGTGTGGGAGAGAGAGACAGGCAGAGCATGCGTATGTATGAGACACAGAGCATGCGCGAGTGTGTGTGTGAGAGAGAGAGAGACAAAGTGTGCCTGTGTGTGAGAGAGAGAGACAGAGCGTACATGTGTGTGAGCGACAGACAGGGCGTGCCTGTCTATGAGAGAGAGACTGAGCGTGCGTGTCTGTGAGAGAGAGACTGAGCGTGTGTGTCTGTGAGAGAGGGACTGAGCGTGCGTGACTGTGAGAGAGAGAGTGAGAATGCATGTCTGTGAGAGAGAGACTGAGCACGCGTGTCCGTGAGAGAGAAACGGAACGTGCGTGTCTGTGAGAGAGAGAGACAGAGCGTGCATGTCTGTGAGAGAGAGAGACAAAGAGCGTGTGTGTGAGAGAGAGACAGAGCGTGCGTGTCTGTGAGAGAGAGATACCACGTGCGTGTCTGTGAGAGAGAGAGACAGAGCGTGCGTGTGTGTGTGAGAGAGAGAGACAGAGCATGCGTGTGTGTGTGTGAGAGAGAGACAAAGCGTACTTGTGTGTTTGTGAGAGAGAGACAGAGTGTGCGTGTATATGTGTGAGAGAGAGAGAGACAGATCGTGCTTGTATATGTGAGAGAGAGAGAGACAGAGAATGCTCGCGTGTGTGAGAGAGAGAGTCAGAGAGTGCGTGTGTGAGAGAGAGACAAATTGAGCCTGCATGTGGGAGAGAGAGACAGGCAGAGCATGCGTATGTATGCGAGACAAAGCATGCGCGTGTGTGTGTGTGAGAGAGAGAGAGACAGAGTGTACCTGTGTGTGAGAGAGAGAGACAGAGCATGCATGTGTGTGAGCGACAGACAGGGCGTGCCTGTCTGTGAGAGAGAGACAGGTAATTTGTGTCTGTGAGAGAAGGACTGAGCGTGCGTGTCTGTGAGAGAGAGACAGAGCGTGCACGTCTGTGAGAGAGAGAGACAGCGCGTGCGTGTCTGTGTGAGAGAGACAGATCGTGCATGTACGTGAGAGAGAGACAGAGCGTGCGTGTCTCTGAGAGAGAGATAGAGCATGCGTTTCTGTGAGAGAGAGATAGCGCGTGCGTTTCTGTGAGAGAGAGAGACCAGAGCATGCATGTGCGTGTATGAGTGAGAGACAGAGCGTGTGTGTGTTTGTTTGTGTGTGAGAGAAAGACAGAGCGTGCGTGTGCGTGTGAGTTATAGAGAGACAGAGCGTGCATGTGTGTGTGTGAGAGAGAGACAGAGCCTGCGTTGTGTGTGTGTAAGAGAGAGACAGATCGTGCTTGTGTGTTTGTGAGAGAGAGACAGAGTGTGCATGTATATGTGTGAGAGAGAGAGAGACAGAGCGTGTGTGTATATGTGTGAGAAAGAGAGAGACAGAGCATGCCCGTGTGTCTGTGAGAGAGAGATGGCGCCTGCGTGTCTGTGAGATAGAGACAGAGCATGCGTGTCTGTGAGAGAGAGAAAGAGCGTGCGTGTCTGTGAGAGAGAGACAGAGCGTGCGTGTCTGTGAGAGAGAGACAGATCGTGAGTGTCTGTGTGAGAGAGACAGAGCGTGCATGTACGTGAGAGAGAGACAGAGCGTGCGTGTCTCTGAGAGAGAGATAGAGCATACGTGTCTGTGAGAGAGAGACAGAGCGTGCGTTTCTGTGAGAGAGAGAGACCAGAGCATGCGTGTGTGTGTATGAGTGAGAGACAGAGCGTGTGTGTGTTTGTGTGTGTGTGAGAGAAAGATAGAGCGTGCGTGTGCGTGTGAGTTAGAGAGAGACAGAGCGTGCGTGTCTGTGTGTGAGAGAGAGACAGAGCCTGTGTGTGTGTGTGTGAGAGAGAGAAAGAGTGTGCTTGTGTGTTTGGTGAGAGAGAGACTGAGCGTGTGTGTGTGTGAGAGAATGACAGAGCGTGTGTGTGCATGAGTTTGTGTGAGAGAGAGACAGAGCCTGCGTGTGTGTGAGAGAGAGAGAGACAGAGCTTGCTTGTGTGTTTGGTGAGAGAGAGACAGATCGTGCTTGTATATTTGTGAGAGAGAGAGACAGAGCATGCCCGTGTGTGTGAGAGAGAGAGTCAGACAGTGCGCGTGTGAGAGAGAGACAAAGTGAGCCTGCGTGTGGGAGAGAGAGACAGGCAGAGCATGCGTATCTATGAGAGTCAGAGCATGCGTGGGAATGTGTGTGAGCGAGAGAGATAGAGTGTACCTGTGTGTGAGAGAGAGAGACAGAGCAGGCATGTGTGTGAGCGACAGACAGGGCGTGCCTGTCTATGAGAGAGAGACTGAGCGTGCGTGTCTGTGAGAGTGAGACTGAGTGTGTGTGTCGTTGAGAGAGGGACTGAGCGTGAGTGTCTGTGAGAGAGAGACAGAGCGTGCATGTATGTGAGAGAGAGACAGAGCGTGTGTGTCTGTGAGAGAGAGATGGAGTGTGCATGTCTGTGAGAGAGAGACAGAGCGTGCATGTATGTGAGAGAGAGACAGAGCGTGTGTGTCTGAGAGAGAGGGACTGAGCGTGCGTGACTGTGAGAGAGAGAGTGAGCGTGCATGTCTGTGAGAGAGAGACTGAGCACGCGTGTCCGTGAGAGAG
The DNA here is from genome assembly GCF_017639515.1 of Carcharodon carcharias. Lineage (NCBI taxonomy): Eukaryota > Metazoa > Chordata > Chondrichthyes > Lamniformes > Lamnidae > Carcharodon > Carcharodon carcharias. The sequence goes on from NC_054470.1 coordinate 79,741,551, forward strand.
AAACGGAGCGTGCGTGTCTATGAGAGAGAGAGACAGAGCGTGCATGTCTGTGAGAGAGAGAGACAAAGAGCGTGTGTGTGAGAGACAGACAGAGCGTGCGTGTCTGTGAGAGAGAGATACCGCGTGCGTGTCTGTGAGAGAGAGAGACAGAGCGTGCGTGTGTGTGTGTGAGAGAGGGACAGAGCATGCGTGTGTGTGTGTGAGAGAGAGAGAAAGCGTACTTGTGTGTTTGTGAGAGAGAGACAGAGTGTGCGTGTATATGTGTGAGAGAGAGAGAGAGACAGATCGTGCTTGTATATGTGAGAGAGAGAGAGACAGAGAATGCTCGCGTGTGTGAGAGAGAGAGTCAGAGAGTGCGTGTGTGAGAGAGAGACAAATTGAGCCTGCATGTGGGAGAGAGAGACAGGCAGAGCATGCGTATGTATGCGAGACAAAGCATGCGCGTGTGTGTGTGTGAGAGAGAGAGAGACAGAGTGTACCTGTGTGTGAGAGAGAGAGACAGAGCGTGCATGTGTGTGAGCGACAGACAGGGCGTGCCTGTCTGTGAGAGAGAGACTGAGCGTGTGTGTCTGTGAGAGAGAGACAGGTAATTTGTGTCTGTGAGAGAAGGACTGAGCGTGCGTGTCTGTGAGAGAGAGACAGAGCGTGCACGTCTGTGAGAGAGAGAGACAGCGCGTGCGTGTCTGTGTGAGAGAGACAGATCGTGCATGTACGTGAGAGAGAGACAGAGCGTGCGTGTCTCTGAGAGAGAGATAGAGCATGCGTTTCTGTGAGAGAGAGACAGAGCGTGCGTTTCTGTGAGAGAGAGAGACCAGAGCATGCATGTGTGTGTATGAGTGAGAGACAGAGCGTGTGTGTGTTTGTTTGTGTGTGAGAGAAAGACAGAGCGTGCGTGTGCGTGTGAGTTAGAGAGAGACAGAGCGTGCATGTGTGTGTGTGAGAGAGAGACAGAGCGTGCGTGTCTGTGAGAGAGGGACTGAGCGTGAGTGTCTGTGAGAGTGAGACTGAGTGTGTGTGTCGGTGAGAGAGGGACTGAGCGTGAGTGTCTGTGAGAGAGAGACAGAGCGTGCATGTATGTGAGAGAGAGACAGAGCGTGTGTGTCTGTGAGAGAGGGACTGAGCGTGAGTGTCTGTGAGAGAGAGACAGAGCGTGCATGTATGTGAGAGAGAGACAGAGCGTGTGTGTCTGTGAGAGAGAGATGGAGTGTGCGTGTCTGTGAGAGAGAGACAGAGCGTGCATTTCTGTGAGAGAGAGACAGAGCGTGCGTGTCTGTGAGAGAGAGACCAGAGAATGCGTGTGTGTGTGTGAGTGAGAGAAAGAGCGTGTGTGTGTTTGTGTGTGTGTGAGAGAAAGACAGAGCGTGCGTCTGCGTGTGAGTTATAGAGAGACAGAGCGTGCTTGTGTGTGTGTGAGAGAGAGACAGAGCCTGCATTGTGTGTTTGTAAGAGAGAGACAGATCGTGCTTGTGTGTTTGTGAAAGAGAGACAGAGTGTGCGTGTATATGTGTGAGAGAGAAAGAGACAGAGCGTGCGTGTATACGTGTGAGAAAGAGAGAGACAGAGCATGCCCGCCTGTCTGTGAGAGAGAGACGGTGCGTGCATGTCTGTGAGAGAGAGACAGAGCGTGCATGTCTGTGAGAGAGAGACAGAGCGTGCGCGTCTGTGAGAGAGAGCCAGAGTGTGCGTGTCTGTGAGAGAGAGAAGAGCGTGTGTGTCTGTGAGAGAGAGACAGTGCGTGCAGGTCTGCGAGAAAGAGATTGAAAGAGCGTGCGTGTGTGTTTGTGAGACAGACAGACAGAGCATGCATATGTATGAGAGACAGAGCATGCGCGAAGTGTGTGTGTGTGAGAGAGAGAGACAGAGCATGCCTGTGTGTGATAGAGAGAGACAATGCGTGCATGTGTGTGAGAGACAGACAGGGCGTGCCTGTCTGTGAGAGAGAGACTGAGCGTGCGTGTCTGTGAGAGTGAGACTGAGTGTATGTGTCTGTGAGAGAGGGACTGAGCGTGAGTGTCTGTGAGAGAGAGACAGAGCGTGCATGTATGTGAGAGAGAGACAGAGCGTGCATTTCTGTGAGAGAGAGACAGAGCGTGCGTGTCTGAGAGAGAGAGAGACAAAGAGCGTGTGTGTGAGAGAGAGAGACAGAGCGTGCGTGTCTGTGAGAGAGAGATACCGCGTGCGTGTCTGTGAGAGAGAGAGACAGAGCGTGCGTGTGTGTGTGTGAGAGAGAGACAGAGTGTATTTGTGTGTTTGTGAGAGAGAGACAGAGTGTGCGTGTATATGTGTGAGAGAGAGAGAGAGACAGATCGTGCTTGTATATGTGTGAGAGAGAGAGACAGAGAATGCCCGCCTGTGTGAGAGAGAGAGTCAGAGAGTGTGTGAGAGAGAGACAAATTGAGCCTGCATGTGGGAGAGAGAGACAGGCAGAGCATGCGTATGTATGCGAGACAGAGCATGTGCGTGTGTGTGTGTGAGAGAGAGAGAGACAGAGTGTACCTGTGTGTGAGAGAGAGAGACAGAGCGTGCATGTGTGTGAGCGACAGACAGGGCGTGACTGTCTGTGAGAGAGAGACTGAGCGTGCGTGTCTGTGAGAGAGAGACAGGGCATGTGTGTCTGTGAGAGAAGGACTGAGCGTGCGTGTCTGTGAGAGAGAGACAGAGTGTGCACGTCTGTGAGAGAGAGAGACAGCACGTGCGTGTCTGTGTGAGAGAGACAGATCGTGCATGTACGTGAGAGAGAGACAGAGCGTGCGTGTCTCTGAGAGAGAAATAGAGTGAAAGTGTCTGTGAGAGAGAGACAGAGCGTGCGTTTCTGTGAGAGAGAGAGACCAGAGCATGCGTGCGTGTGTATGAGTGAGAGACAGAGCGTGTGTGTGTTTGTGTGTGTGTGAGAGAAAGACAGAGCGTGCGTGTGCATGTGAGTTAGAGAGAGACAGAGCGTGCGTGTGTGTGTGTGAGAGAGAGACAGAGCCTGCGTTGTGTGTGTGTAAGAGAGAGACAGATCGTGCTTGTGTGGTTGTGAGAGAGAGACAGAGTGTGCATGTATATGTGTGAGAGAGAGAGAGACAGAGCGTGCGTGTATATGTGTGAGAAAGAGAAAGACAGAGCATGCCCGCGTGTCTGTGAGAGAGAGACGGCGCCTGCATGTCTGTGAGATAGAGACAGAGCGTGCGTGTCTGTGAGAGAGAGAAAGAGCGTGCGTGTCTGTGAGAGAGAGACAGAGCGTGCGTGTCTGTGAGAGAGAGTCAGAGCGTGCGTGTCTGTGAGAGTGAGACTGAGTGTGTGTGTCGGTGAGAGTGGGACTGAGCGTGAGTGTCTGTGAGAGAGAGACAGAGCGTGCATGTATGTGAGAGAGAGACAGAGCGTGTGTGTCTGTGAGAGAGAGTTGGAGTGTGCATGTCTGTGAGAGAGAGACAGAGCGTGCATTTCTGTGAGAGAGAGACAGAGCGTGCGTGTCTGTGAGAGAGAGACCAGAGAATGCGTGTGTGTGTGTGAGTGAGAGAAAGAGCGTGTGTGTCTTTGTGTGTGTGTGAGCGAAAGACAGAGCATACGTCTGCGTGTGAGTTAGAGAGAGACAGAGCGTGCTTGTGTGTGTGTGAGAGAGAGACAGAGCCTGCATTGTGTGTGTGTAAGAAAGAGAAAAATCGTGCTTGTGTGTTTGTGAGAGAGAGACAGAGTGTGCGTGTTTTTGTGTGAGAGAGAGAGAGACAGAGCGTGCAGGTATATGTGTGAGAAAGAGAGAGACAGAGAATGCCCGCGTGTCTGTGAGAGAGAGACGGTGCGTGCATGTCTGTGAGAGAGAGACAGAGCGTTCATGTCTGTGAGAGAGATACAGAGCATGCGTGTCTGTAAGAGAGAGACAGAGCGTACAGGTCTGTGAGAAAGAGAGTGACAGAGCGTGCATGTGTATTTCTGAGACAGAGACAGACAGAGCATGCGTATGTATGAGAGAAAGAGCATGCACATGTGTTTGTGTGAGAGAGAGAGACAGAGCGGGCCTTTGTGTGATAGAGAGAGACACAGCGTGCCTGTCTGTGAAAGAGAGAGACAGAGCGTGCATGTGTGTGAGAGACAGACAGGGCGTGCATGTCCATGAGAGAGGGACTGACCGTGCGTGTCTATGAGAGAGAGACAGAGCGTGTCTGTGTGAGAGAGACAGAGCATGCATGTCTGTGAGAGAGAGACGGCATATGGATGTCTGTGAGAGAGAGACAGAGCGTGCGTGTCTGTGAGAGAGAGAGACAGAGCATGCATATCTGTGAGAGAGAGACAGATCGTGCGTGTCTGTGGGAGAGAGACAGAGCCTGCGTGTCTGTGAGAGAGAGATGGCGCGTGGATGTCTGTGAGAGAGAGACAGAGCGTGCTTGTCTGTGAGAGACAGAGAGTGCATATCTGTGAGAGAGAGACACAGCGTGCGTGTCTGTGGGAGAGAGACAGAGCGTGCGTGTCTGTGAGAGAGAGACGGCGCGTGCGTGACTGTGATAGAGAGACAGAGCGTGCATGTCTGTGAGAGAGAGACAGAGCGTGCGTGTCTCTGTGTGAGAGACAGAGCGTGCAAGTCTGGGAGAAAGAGAATGACAGAGCGTGCGTGTGTGTTTGTGAGACAGAAACGGACAGAGCATGCGTATGTAAGGGAGAAAAAGCATGCGCGTGTGTTTGTGAAAGAGAGAGAGACAGAGTGGGCCTGTGTGTGATAGAGAGACACAGCGTGCCTGTGTGTGAGAGAGAGACAGATCATGCCTGTGTGTGAGAGAGAGAGACTGTGCGTGCATGTATGTGAGAGACAGACAGGGCATGCGTGTCTGTGAGAGAGAGACTGAGCGTGCGTGTCTGTGAGAGAGAGACTGAGCGTGCATGTCTGTGAGAGAGAGACTGAGCATGCGTGTCCGTGAGAGAGAAACTGAGCGTGCGTGTCTGTGAGAGAGAGACAGGGCGTGCGTGTCTATGAGAGAAAGACAGAGCATGGGTGTCTGTGAGAGAGAGAGACAGAGCGTGCGTGTCTATGAGAGAGAGAGACAAAGAACGTGTGTGTGAGAGAGAGACAGAGCCTGCGTGCCTGTGAGAGAGAGATACCACATGCGTGTCTGTGAGAGAGAGACAGAGCGTGAATGTTTGTGTGTGTTAGAACGACAGACCATGCATGTGTGTGTGTGAGAGACAGGCAGAGCGTGCTTGTGTGTGTGAGAAAGAGAGACAGAGTGTGCGTGCATATGTGTGAGAGAGAGAGAGAGACAGATCGTGCTTGTATATGTGTGAGAGCGAGAGACAGAGCTTGCCCGCGTGTGTGAGATAGAGAGTCAGAGAGTGTGTGTGTGAGAGAGAGAGAAAGAGCTTGCCTGTGTGTGAGAGAGAGAGACAGAGCACGCATGTGTGTGAGAGACAGACAGGGCGTGCATGTCTGTGAGAGAGAGACTGAGCGTGCGTGTCTGTGAGAGAGAGACTGAGCGTGCGTGTCTGTGAGAGACAGGGAACACAGCGTGTGTGTGTGTGTGTGAGAGAGAGGCAGAGCATGCATGTGTGTGAGAGAGACAAAGTGAGCCTGCGTGTGGGAGAGAGAGACAGGCAGAGCATGCGTATGTATGAGACACAGAGCATGCGCGAGTGTGTGTGTGAGAGAGAGAGAGACAAAGTGTGCCTGTGTGTGAGAGAGAGAGACAGAGCGTACATGTGTGTGAGCGACAGACAGGGCGTGCCTGTCTATGAGAGAGAGACTGAGCATGCGTGCCTGTGAGAGAGAGACTATGCGTGTGTGTCTGTGAGAGAGGGACTGAGCGTGCGTGAATGTGAGAGAGAGAGTGAGCGTGCATGTCTGTGAGAGAGAGACTGAGCACGTGTGTCCGTGAGAGAGAAAAGGAGCGTGCGTGTCTGTGAGAGAGAGAGACAGAGCGTGCATGTCTGTGAGAGAGAGAGACAAATAGCGTGTGTGTGAGAGACAGAGCGTGCGTGTCTGTGAGAGAGAGATACCGCGTGCGTGTCTGTGAGAGAGAGAGACAGAGCGTGCGTGTGTGTGTGTGAGAGAGAGGCAGAGCGTGCATGTGTGTGAGAGAGACAAAGTGTGCCTGCGTGTGGGAGAGAGAGACAGGCAGAGCATGCGTATGTATGAGACACAGAGCATGCGCGAGTGTGTGTGTGAGAGAGAGAGAGACAGAGTATGCCTGTGTGTGAGAGAGAGAGACAGAGCGTACATGTGTGTGAGCGACAGACAGGGCGTGCCTGTCTGTGAGAGAGAGACTGAGCGGGCGTGTCTGTGAGAGAGAGACTAAGCGTGTGTGTCTGTGAGAGAGAGAGTGAGCGTGCGTGACTGAGAGAGAGAGTGAGCGTGCATGTCTGTGAGAGAGAGACTGAGCACGCATGACCGTGAGAGAGAAACGGAGCGTGTGTGTCTGTGAGAGAGAGAGACAGAGCGTACATGTCTGAGAGAGAGAGAGACAAAGAGCGTGTGTGTGAGAGAGAGAGACAGAGCGTGCGTGTCTGTGAGAGAGAGATACCGCGTGCATGTCTGTGAGAGAGAGAGACAGAGCTTGCGTGTGTGTGTGTGAGAGAGAGACAGAGCGTACTTGTGTGTTTGTGAGAGAGAGAGACAGAGTGTGCGTGTATATGTGTGAGAGAGAGAGAGAGACAGATCGTGCTTGTATATGTGTGAGAGAGAGAGACAGAGAATGCCCGCCTGTGTGAGAGAGAGAGTCAGAGAGTGTGTGAGAGAGAGACAAATTGAGCCTGCATGTGGGAGAGAGAGACAGGCAGAGCATGCGTATGTATGCGAGACAGAGCATGTGTGTGTGTGAGAGAGAGAGAGAAAGAGTGTACCTGTGTGTGAGAGAGAGAGACAGAGCGTGCATGTGTGTGAGCGACAGACAGGGCGTGCCTGTCTGTGAGAGAGAGACTGAGCGTGTGTGTCTGTGAGAGAGAGACAGGTAATTTGTGTCTGTGAGAGAAGGACTGAGCGTGCGTGTCTGTGAGAGAGAGACGGCGCCTGCGTGTCTGTGAGATAGAGACAGAGCGTGCGTGTCTGTGAGAGAGAGAAAGAGAGTGCGTGTCTGTGAGAGAGAGACAGAGCGTGCGTGTCTGTGAGAGAGTGTCAGAGCGTGCGTGTCTGTGAGAGAGAGACAGAGCGTGCGTGTCTGTGAGAGAGAGACAGAGCATGCAAGTCTGTGAGAAAGAGAGTGACAGAGCTTGCGTGTGTGTTTGTGAGACAGAGACAGACAGAGCATGCATATGTTTGAGAGACAGAGCATGCTCGTGTGTGTGTGTGTGTCAGAGAGAGAGAGACAGAGCATGCCTGTGTGTGAGAGCAAGAGACAGATCGTGCCTGTGTGTGAGAAAGGGTGACAGTGCATGCATGTGTGTGAGAGACAGACAGTACGTGCATGTCTGTGAGCGAGAGACTGAGCATGTGTGTGTGTGAGAGAGAGACAGAGCGTGTGTGTGTGAGAGAAAGACAGAGTGTGCGTGTGTGTGTGTGTGAGAGAGAGAGAAAGAGCGTGCTTGTGTGTTTGGTGAGAGAGAGACTGAGCGTGTGTGTGCATGTGTGTGTGTGAGAGAGAGACAGAGCCTGCATGTGTGTGTGAGAGAGAGAGACAGATCGTGCTTGTATATTTGTGAGAGAGAGAGACAGAGCATGCCTGTGTGTGTGAGAGAGAGAGTCAGACAGTGCGCGTGTGAGAGAGAGACAAAGTGAGCCTGTGTGTGGGAGAGAGAAACAGGCAGAGCATGCGTATCTATGAGAGTCAGAGCATGCGTGGGAATGTGTGTGAGAGAGAGAGATAGAGTGTACCTGTGTGTGAGAGAGAGAGACAGAGAATGCATGTGTGTGAGCGACAGACAGGGCGTGCCTGTCTGTGAGAGAGAGACTGAGCGTGCGTGTCTGTGAGAGTGAGACTGAGTGTGTGTGTCTGTGAGAGAGGGACTGAGCGTGAGTGTCTGTGAGAGAGAGACAGAGCGTGCATGTATGTGAGAGAGAGACAGAGCGTGCATTTCTGTGAGAGAGAGACAGAGCGTGCGTGTCTGAGAGAGAGAGAGACAAAGAGCGTGTGTGTGAGAGAGAGAGACAGAGCGTGCGTGTCTGTGAGAGAGAGATACCGCGTGCGTGTCTGTGAGAGAGAGAGACAGAGCGTGCGTGTGTGTGTGTGAGAGAGAGACAGAGCGTACTTGTGTGTTTGTGAGAGAGAGACAGAGTGTGCGTGTATATGTGTGAGAGAGAGAGAGAGACAGATCGTGCTTGTATATGTGTGAGAGAGAGAGACAGAGAATGCCCGCCTGTGTGAGAGAGAGAGTCAGAGAGTGTGTGAGAGAGAGACAAATTGAGCCTGCATGTGGGAGAGAGAGACAGGCAGAGCATGCGTATGTATGCGAGACAGAGCATGTGCGTGTGTGTGTGTGAGAGAGAGAGAGACAGAGTGTACCTGTGCGTGAGAGAGAGAGACAGAGCGTGCATGTGTGTGAGCGACAGACAGGGCGTGACTGTCTGTGAGAGAGAGACTGAGCGTGCGTGTCTGTGAGAGAGAGACAGGGCATGTGTGTCTGTGAGAGAAGGACTGAGCGTGCGTGTCTGTGAGAGAGAGACAGAGTGTGCATGTCTGTGAGAGAGAGACAGCGCGTGCGTGTCTGTGTGAGAGAGACAGATCGTGCATGTACGTGAGAGAGAGACAGAGCGTGCATGTCTCTGAGAGAGAGATAGAGCGAAAGTGTCTGTGAGAGAGAGACAGAGCGTGCGTTTCTGTGAGAGAGAGAGACCAGAGCATGCGTGTGTGTGTATGAGTGAGAGACAGAGCGTGTGTGTGTTTGTGTGTGTGTGAGAGAAAGACAGAGCGTGCGTGTGCGTGTGAGTTAGAGAGAGACAGAGCGTGCGTGTGTGTGTGTGAGAGAGAGACAGAGCCTGCGTTGTGTGTGTGTAAGAGAGAGAGAGATCGTGCTTGTGTGTTTGTGAGAGAGAGACAGAGTGTGCATGTATATGTGTGAGAGAGAGAGAGACAGAGCGTGCGTGTATATGTGTGAGAAAGAGAGAGACAGAGCATGCCCGCGTGTCTGTGAGAGAGAGACGGCGCCTGTGTGTCTGTGAGATAGAGACAGAGCGTGCGTGTCTGTGAGAGAGAGAAAGAGCGTGCATGTCTGTGAGAGAGAGACAGAGCGTGCGTGTCTGTGAGAGAGAGTCAGAGCGTGCGTGTCTGTGAGAGAGAGACAGAGCGTGCGTGTCTGTGAGAGAGAGACAGAGCATGCAAGTCTGTGAGAAAGAGAGTGACAGAGCTTGCGTGTGTGTTTGTGAGACAGAGACAGACAGAGCATGCATATGTTTGAGAGACAGAGCATGCGCGCGTGTGTGTGTGTGTCAGAGAGAGAGAGACAGAGCATGCCTGTGTGTGAGAGAAAGAGACAGATCGTGCCTGTGTGTGAGAAAGGGAGACAGTGCATGCATGTGTGTGAGAGACAGACAGTACGTGCGTGTCTGTGAGCGAGAGACTGAGCATGTGTGTGTGTGAGAGAGAGACAGAGCGTGTGTGTGTGAGAGAAAGACAGAGTTTGCATGTGTGTGTGTGTGAGAGAGAAAGAGCGTGCTTGTGTGTTTGGTGAGAGAGAGACTGAGCGTGTGTGTGCATGTGTGTGTGTGAGAGAGAGACAGAGCCTGCGTGTGTGTGTGAGAGAGAGAGACAGAGCTTGCTTGTGTGTTTGGTGAGAGAGAGACAGATCGTGCTTGTATATTTGTGAGAGAGAGAGACAGAGCATGCCTGTGTGTGAGAGAGAGAGAGTCAGACAGTGCGCGTGTGAGAGAGAGACAAAGTGAGCCTGTGTGTGGGAGAGAGAAACAGGCAGAGCATGCGTATCTATGAGAGTCAGAGCATGGGTGGGAATGTGTGTGACAGAGAGAGATAGAGTGTACCTGTGTGTGAGAGAGAGAGACAGAGTATGCATGTGTGTGAGCGACAGACAGGGCGTGCCTGTCTGTGAGAGAGAGACTGAGCGTGCGTGTCTGTGAGAGTGAGACTGACTGTGTGTCTGTGAGAGAGGGACTGAGCGTGAGTGTCTGTGAGAGAGAGACAGAGCGTGCATGTATGTGAGAGAGAGACAGGGCGTGCGTGTCTGTGAGAGAGAGACCAGAGAATGCGTGTGTGTGTGTGAGTGAGAGAAAGAGCGTGTGTGTGTTTGTGTGTGTGTGAGAGAAAGACAGAGCGTGCGTCTGCGTGTGAGTTAGAGAGAGACAGAGCGTGCTTGTGTGTGTGTGAGAGAGAGACAGAGCCTGCATTGTGTGTGTGTAAGAGAGAGACAGATCGTGCTTGTGCGTTTGTGAAAGAGAGACAGAGTGTGCGTGTATATGTGTGAGAGAGAGAGAGACCGAGCGTGCGTGTATATGTGTGAGAAAGAGAGAGACAGAGCATGGCCGCGTGTCTGTGAGAGAGAGACGGTGCGTGCATGTCTGTGAAAGAGAGACAGAGCGTGCATGTACGTGAGAGAGAGACAGAGCGTGCGTGTCTGTGAGAGAGAGACTGAGCGTGCATGTCTGTGAGAGAGAGACTGAGCGTGCATGTCTGTGAGAGAGAGACAGAGCGTGCGTGTCTGTGAGAGAGAGACCAAAGAATGCGTGTGTGTGTGTGTGAGTGAGAGACAGAGCGTGTGTGTGTCTGTGTGTGTGTGAGAGAAAGACCGAGCGTGCGTCTGCGTGTGAGTTAGAGAGAGACAGAGCATGCTTGTGTGTGTGCGAGAGAGAGACAGAGCCTGCGTTGTGTGTGTGTAAGAGAGAGACAGATCGTGCTTGTGTGTTTGTGAGAGAGAGACAGAGTGTGCGTGTATATGTGTGAGAGAGAGAGAGACAGAGCTTGCGTGTATATGTGTGAGAAAGAGAGAGACAGAGCATGCCCGCGTGTCTGTGAGAGAGAGACAGCGCGTGCATGTCTGTGAGAGAGAGACGGAGCGTGCGTGTCTTTGAGAGAGAGACAGAGCATGCGCGTCTGTGAGAGAGAGACAGAGCGTGCGTGTCTGTGAGAGAGAGACAGAGCGTGCGTGTCTGTGAGAGAGAGACAGAGCATGTAAGTCTGTGAGAAAGAGAGTGAAAGAGCGTGCGTGTGTGTTTGTGAGACAGAGACAGACAGAGCATGCGTATGTATGAGAGACAGAGCACGCGCATGTGTGTGTGTGAGAGAGAGAGAGACAGAGCATGCCTGTGTGTGATAGAGAGAGACAATGCAAGCATGTGTGTGAGAGACAGACAGTACATGCGTGACTGTGAGAAAGAGACTGAGCGTGTGTGTGTGTGAGAGAGAGACAGAGCGTGTGTGTGTGTTTGTGAGAGAAGGACAGAGCGTGCATGTGTGTGTATGCGAGAGAGAGACAGAGCATGCATGTCTGTGTGTGAGAGAGAGACAGAGCCTGCGTGTGTGTGTGAGAGAGAGAGACAGAGCGTGCTTGTGTGTTTGGTGAGAGAGAGACTGAGAGTGTGTGTGTGTGAGAGAATGAAAGAGCGGGTGTGTGTGGCTGTGTGTGTGTGCGGGAGAAAGACAGAGCATGCATGTGTGTGTGTGTGAGAGAGAGACAGAGCATGCGTGTGTGTGTGTGAGAGAGAGACAGAGCCTTCATGTGTGTGTGTGAGAGAGAGACAGAGCGTGCTTGTCTGTTTGGTGAGAGAGAGTGTGCTTGAATATGTGCGAAAGAGAGAGAGACAGAGCATGCCCGTGTGTGTGAGAGAGAGAGACAGAGCGTGCCTGTGTGTGAGAGAGACAAAGTGAGCGAGTGGGAGAGAGAGAAAGGCAGAGCATGCGTATGTATGAGACACAGAGCATGCACGTGTGTGTGTGTGAGAGAGAGAGACAGAGCGTGCCTGTGTGTGATAGAGAGAGACAGAAGGTGCCTGTGTGTGAGAGAGAGAGACAGAACATGCATGTGTGTAAGAGACAGACAGGGCGTGCATGTCCGTGAGAGAGGGACTGACCGTGCGTGTCTGTGAGAGAGAGACAGAGAGTGCGTGTCTGTGTGAGAGAGACAGAGCGTGCGTGTCTGTGAGAGAGAGAAAGAGCGTGTGTGTCTGTGAGAGAGAGACAGAGCGTGCGTGTCTGTGACAGAGAGACAGAGCGTGCGTGTCTGTGAGAGAGAGACAGAGTGTGCGTGTCTGTGAGAGAGAGACAGAGCATGCAAGTCTGTGACAAAGAGAGTGACAGAGCTTGCGTGTGTGTTTGTGAGACAGAGACAGAGAGAGAATGCATATGTTTGAGAGACAGAGCATGCGCGTGTGTGTGTGTGTATGAGAGAGAGAGACAGAGCATGCCTGTGTGTGATAGAGAGTGACAGAGCATGCCTGTGTGTGAGAGCAAGACACAGATCGTGCCTGTGTGTGAGAAAGGGAGACAGTGCGTGCATGTGTGTGAGAGACAGACAGTACGTGCGTTTCTGTGAGCGAGAGACGGAGCATGTGTGTGTGTGAGAGAGAGACAGAGCGTGCACGTCTGTGAGAGTGAGACAAAGCATGAGTGTCTGTGAGAGAGAGACAGACGTGCGTGTCTGTGAGAGAGAGACAGAGCATGCGTGTCTGTGAGAGAGAGACAGAGCATGCAAGTCTCTGAGAAAGAGAGTGAAAGAACGTGCGTGTGTGTTTGTGAGACAGAGACAGACAGAGCCTGCGTATGTATGAGAGAGAGAGCCTGCATTGTGTGTGTGTAAGAGATAGACATTTTGTGCTTGTGTGTTTGTGAAAGAGAGACAGAGTGTGCGTGTATATGTGTGAGAGAGAGAGAGACAGAGCGTGCGTTTATATGTGTGAGAAAGAGAGAGACAGACCAAGCCCGCGTGTCTGTGAGAGAGAGACGGTGCGTGCATGACTGTGAGAGAGAGACTGAGCGTGCATGTCTGTGAGAGAGAGACAGAGCGTGCGTGTCTTTGAGAGAGAGACCAGAGAATGCTTGTGTGTGTGTGAGTGAGAGACAGAGCGTGTGTGTGTTTGTGTGTGTGTGAGAGAAACACAGAGCGTGCGTCTGCGTGTGAGTTAGAGAGAGACAGAGCATGCTTGTGTGTGTGTGTGAGAGAGAGAGACAGAGCCTGCGTTGTGTGTGTGTAAGAGAGAGACAGATCGTGCTTGTGTGTTTGTGAGAGAGAGACAGAGTGTGCGTGTATATGTGAGAGAGAGAGAGAGACAGAGCTTGCGTGTATATGTGTGAGAAAGAGAGAGACAGAGCATGCCCGCGTGTCTGTGAGAGAGAGACAGCGCGTGCATGTCTGTGAGAGAGAGACGGAGCGTTCGTGTCTGTGAGAGAGAGACAGAGCGTGCGCGTCTGTGAGTGTGAGACAGAGCATGCGTGTCTGTGAAAGAGAGACAGAGCGTGCGTGTGTGTGAGCGACAGACAGGGTGTGCCTGTCTGTGAGAGAGAGACTGAGCATGCGTCTGCGTGTGAGTTACAGAGAGACAGAGCGTGCTTGTGTGTGTGTGAGAGAGAGACAGAGCCTGCGTTGTGTGTGTGTAAGAAAGAGACAAATCGTGCTTGTGTGTTTGTGAGAGAGAGACAGAGTGGGCGTGTTTTTGTGTGAGAGAGAGAGAGACAGAGCGTGCAGGTATATGTGTGAGAAAGAGAGAGACAGAGAATGCCCGCGTGTCTGTGAGAGAGAGACAGAGCGTACGTGTCTGTGAGAGAGAGACAGAGCGTTCATGTCTGTGAGAGAGAGACAGAGCGTGTGTGTCTGTAAGAGAGAGACAGAGCGTGCAAGTCTGTGAGAAAGAGAGTGACAGAGCGTGCATGTGTATTTCTGAGACAGAGACAGACAGAGCATGCGTATGTATGAGAGAAAGAGCATGCACATGTGTTTGTGTGAGAGAGAGAGACAGAGCGGGCCTTTGTGTGATAGAGAGAGACACAGCGTGCCTGTCTGTGAAAGAGAGAGACAGAGCGTGCATGTGTGTGAGAGACAGACAGGGCGTGCATGTCCATGAGAGAGGGACTGACCGTGCGTGTCTATGAGAGAGAGACAGAGCGTGTCTGTGTGAGAGAGACAGAGCATGCATGTCTGTGAGAGAGATGGACGGCACATGGATGTCCGTGAGAGAGAGACAGAGCGTGCGTGTCTGTGAGAGAGAAGAGACAGAGCATGCATATCTGTGAGAGAGAGACAGATCGTGCGTGTCTGTGGGAGAGAGACAGAGCCTGCGTGTCTGTGAGAGAGAGATGGCGCGTGGATGTCTGTGAGAGAGAGACAGAGTGTGCTTGTCTGTGAGAGAGAGACAGAGAGTGCATATCTGTGAGAGAGAGACACAGCGTGCGTGTCTGTGGGAGAGAGACAGAGCGTGCGTGTCTGTGAGAGAGAGACGGCGCGTGCGTGACTGTGATAGAGAGACAGAGCGTGCGTGTCTGTGAGAGAGAGACAGAGCGTGCATGTCTGTGAGAGAGAGACAGAGCGTGCGTGTCTGTGAGTGAGAGACAGAGCGTGCAAGTCTGTGAGAAAGAGAATGACAGAGCGTGCGTATGTGTTTGTGAGACAGAGACAGACAGAGCATGCGTATGTAAGGGAGAAAAAGCATGCGCGTGTGTTTGTGAAAGAGAGAGAGACAGAGTGGGCCTGTGTGTGATAGAGAGACACAGCGTGCCTGTGTGTGAGAGAGAGACAGATCATGCCTGTGTGTGAGAGAGAGAGACTGTGCGTGCATGTATGTGAGAGACAGACAGGGCGTGCGTGTCTGTGTGAGAGAGACTGAGCGTGCGTGCCTGTGAGAGAGAGACTGAGCGTGCATGTCTGTGAGAGAGAGACTGAGCATGCGTGTCCGTAAGAGAGAAACTGAGCGTGCGTGTCTGTGAGAGAGAGACAGGGCGTGCGTGTCTATGAGAGAAAGACAGAGCATGGGTGTCTGTGAGAGAGAGACAGAGCGTGCGTGTCTATGAGAGAGAGAGACAAAGAACGTGTGTGTGAGAGAGAGACAGAGCCAGCGTGTCTGTGAGAGAGAGATACCACGTGCGTGTCTGTGAGAGAGAGACAGAGCGTGAATGTTTGTGTGTGAGAGAACGACAGACCATGCATGTGTGTGTGTGAGAGACAGGCAGAGCGTGCTTGTGTGTGTGAGAGAGAGAGACAGAGTGTGCGTGCATATGTGTGAGAGAGAGAGAGACAGACAGATCGTGCTTGTATATGTGTGAGAGCAAGAGACAGAGCTTGCCCGCGTGTGTGAGATAGAGAGTCAGAGAGTGTTTGTGTGAGAGAGAGAGAAAGAGCTTGCCTGTGTGTGAGAGAGAGAGACAGAGCACGCATGTGTGTGAGAGACAGACAGGGCGTGCATGTCTGTGAGAGAGAGACTGAGCGTGCGTGTCTGTGAGAGAGAGACTGAGCGTGCGTGTCTGTGAGAGACAGAGAACACAGCGTGTGTGTGTTTGTGTGAGAGAGAGGCAGAGCGTGCATGTGTGTGGGAGAGACAAAGTGAGCCTGCGTGTGGGAGAGAGAGACAGGCAGAGCGTGCGTATGTATGAGACACAGAGCATGCGCGAGTGTGTGCGTGAGAGAGAGAGAGACAGAGTGTGCCTGTGTGTGAGAGAGAGAGACAGAGCGTACATGTGTGTGAGCGACAGACAGGGCGTGCCTGTCTATGAGAGAGAGACTGAGCGTGCGTGTCTGAGAGAGAGAGACTGAGCGTGTGTGTCTGTGAGAGAGGGACTGAGCGTGCGTGACTGTGAGAGAGAAAAGGAGCGTGCGTGTCTGTGAGAGAGAGAGACAGAGCATGCATGTCTGTGAGAGAGAGAGACAAAGAGCGTGTGTGTGAGAGACAGAGCGTGCGTGTCTGTGAGAGAGAGATACCGCATGCGTGTCTGTGAGAGATAGAGACAGAGCATGCGTGTGTGTGTGTGAGAGAGAGGCAGAGCGTGCATGTGTGTGAGAGAGACAAAGTGAGCCTACGTGTGGGAGAGAGAGACAGGCAGAGCATGCGTATGTATGAGACACAGAGCATGCGCGAGTGTGTGTGTGAGAGAGAGAGAGACAGAGTGTGCCTGTGTGTGAGAGAGAGAGACAGAGCGTACATGTGTGTGAGCGACAGACAGGGCGTGCCTGTCTATGAGAGAGAGACTGAGCGTGCGTGTCTGTGAGAGAGAGACTAAGCGTGTGTGTCTGTGAGAGAGAGAGTGAGCGTGCGTGACTGAGAGAGAGAGTGAGCGTGCATGTCTGTGAGAGAGAGACTGAGCACGCGTGTCCGTGAGAGAGAAACGGAGCGTGCGTGTCTGTGAGAGAGAGAGACAGAGCGTGCATGTCTGAGAGAGAGAGAGACAAAGAGCGTGTGTGTGAGAGAGAGAGACAGAGCGTGCGTGTCTGTGAGAGAGAGATACCGCGTGCGTGTCTGTGAGAGAGAGAGACAGAGCGTGCGTGTGTGTGTGAGAGAGAGACAGAGCGTACTTGTGTGTTTGTGAGAGAGAGACAGAGTGTGCGTGTATATGTGTGTGAGAGAGAGAGAGACAGATTGTGCTTGTATCTGTGTGAGAGAGAGAGACAGAGAATGCCCGCATGTG
This sequence comes from Carcharodon carcharias, assembly GCF_017639515.1. NCBI lineage: Eukaryota > Metazoa > Chordata > Chondrichthyes > Lamniformes > Lamnidae > Carcharodon > Carcharodon carcharias. Next base: position 79,758,005 of record NC_054470.1, read on the forward strand.
TGAGAGAGAGAGTCAGAGAGTGTGTGAGAGAGAGACAAATTGAGCCTGCATGTGGGAGAGAGAGACAGGCAGAGCATGCGTATGTATGCGAGACAGAGCATGCGCGTGTGTGTGTGTGAGAGAGAGAGAGACAGAGTGTACCTGTGTGTGAGAGAGAGAGACAGAGCGTGCATGTGTGTGAGCGACAGACAGGGCGTGACTGTCTGTGAGAGAGAGACTGAGCATGCGTGTCTGTGAGAGAGAGACAGGGCATGTGTGTCTGTGAGAGAAGGACTGAGCGTGCGTGTCTGTGAGAGAGAGACAGAGCGTGCACGTCTGTGAGAGAGAGAGACAGCGCGTGTGTGTCTGTGTGAGAGAGACAGATCGTGCATTTCCGTGAGAGAGAGACAGAGCGTGCATGTCTCTGAGAGAGAGACAGAGCGAAAGTGTCTGTGAGAGAGAGACAGAGCGTGCGTTTCTGTGAGAGAGAGAGACCAGAGCATGCGTGCGTGTGTATGAGTGAGAGACAGAGCGTGTGTGTGTTTGTGTGTGTGTGAGAGAAAGACAGAGCGTGCGTGTGCGTGTGAGTTAGAGAGAGACAGAGCGTGCGTGTGTGTGTGTGAGAGAGAGACAGATTGTGCTTGTGTGTTTGTGAGAGAGAGACAGAGTGTGCATGTATATGTGTGAGAGAGAGAGAGACAGAGCGTGTGCGTGTGAGAGAAAGACAGAGTGTGCGTGTGTGAGTGTGTGTGAGAGAGAGAAAGAGCGTGCTTGTGTGTTTGGTGAGAGAGAGACTGAGCGTGTGTGTGCATGTGTGTGTGTGAGAGAGAGACAGAGCCTGCGTGTGTGTGTGAGAGAGAGAGACAGAGCTTGCTTGTGTGTTTGGTGAGAGAGAGACAGATCGTGCTTGTATATTTGTGAGAGAGAGACAGAGCATGCCCGTGTGTGTGAGAGAGAGAGTCAGACAGTGCGCGTGTGAGAGAGAGACAAAGTGAGCCTGTGTGTGGGAGAGAGAAACAGGCAGAGCATGCGTATCTATGAGAGTCAGAGCATGCGTGGGAATGTGTGTGAGAGAGAGAGATAGAGTGTACCTGTGTGTGAGAGAGAGAGACAGAGCATGCATGTGTGTGAGCGACAGACAGGGCGTGCCTGTCTGTGAGAGAGAGACTGAGCGTGCGTGTCTGTGAGAGTGAGACTGAGTGTGTGTGTCTGTGAGAGAGGGACTGAGCGTGAGTGTCTGTGAAAGAGAGACAGAGCGTGCATGTATGTGAGAGAGAGACAGAGCTTGTGTGTCTGTGAGAGAGAGATGGAGTGTGCATGTCTGTGAGAGAGAGACAGAGCGTGCATTTCTGTGAGAGAGAGACAGAGCGTGCGTGTCTGTGAGAGAGAGACCAGAGAATGCGTGTGTGTGTGTGAGTGAGAGAAAGAGCGTGTGTGTGTTTGTGTGTGTGAGAGAGAAAGACAGAGCGTACGTCTGCGTGTGAGTTAGAGAGAGACAGAACGTGCTTGTGTGTGTGTGAGAGAGAGACAGAGCCTGCGTTGTGTGTGTGTAAGAGAGAGACAGATCGTGCTTTTGCGTTTGTGAAAGAGAGACAGAGTGTGCGTGTACATGTGTGAGAGAGAGAGAGACCGAGCGTGCGTGTATATGTGTGAGAAAGAGAGAGACAGAGCATGCCCGCGTGTCTGTGAGAGAGAGACGGTGCGTGCATGTCTGTGAGAGAGAGACAGAGCGTGCGTGTCTGTGGTAGAGAGACAGAGCGTGCGTGTCTGTGAGAGAGAGACTGAGCATGCATGACTGTGAGAGAGAGACAGAGCGTGCATGTCTGTGAGAGAGAGACAGAGCGTGCGTGTCTTTGAGAGAGAGACCAGAGAATGCGTGTGTGTGTGTGAGTGAGAGACAGAGCGTGTGTGTGTTTGTGTGTGTGTGAGAGAAACACAGAGCGTGCGTTTGCGTGTGAGTTAGAGAGAGACAGAGCATGCTTGTGTGTGTGTGAGAGAGAGAGACAGAGCCTGCGTTGTGTGTGTGTAAGAGAGAGACAGATCGTGCTTGTGTGTTTGTGAGAGAGAGACAGAGTGTGCGTGTATATGTGTGAGAGAGAGAGAGACAGAGCTTGCGTGTATATGTGTGAGAAAGAGAGAGACAGAGCATGCCCGCGTGTCTGTGAGAGAGAGACAGCGCGTGCATGTCTGTGAGAGAGAGACGGAGCGTGCGCGTCTGTGAGAGAGAGACAGAGCATGCGCGTCTGTGAGAGAGAGACAGAGCGTGCGTGTCTGTGAGAGAGAGACAGAGCGTGCGTGTCTGTGAGAGAGAGACTGAGCATGCAAGTCTGTGAGAAAGAGAGTGAAAGAGCGTGCGTGTGTGTTTGTGAGACAGAGACAGACAGAGCATGCGTATGTATGAGAGACAGAGCATGCGCGTGTGTGTGTGTGAGAGACAGAGAGACAGAGCATGCCTTTGTGTCATAGAGAGAGACAATGCATGCATGTGTGTGAGAGACAGACAGTACATGCGTGACTGTGAGAAAGAGACTGAGCATGTGTGTGTGAGAGAGAGACAGAGCATGCGTATCTGTGTGTGAGAGAGAGACAGAGCCTGCGTGTGTGTGTGAGAGAGAGAGACAGAGCGTGCTTGTGTGTTTGGTGAGAGAGAGACTGAGAGTGTGTGTGTGTGAGAGAATGAAAGAGCGGGTGTGTGTGTGTGTGTGTGCGAGAGAAAGACAGAGCATGCATGTGTGTGTGTGTGTGAGAGAGAGACAGAGCATGCGTGTGTGTGTGTGAGAGAGAGACAGAGCCTTCATGTGTGTGTGTGAGAGAGAGACAGAGCGTGCTTGACTGTTTGGTGAGAGAGAGACAGAGTGTGCTTGAATATGTGTGAAAGAGAGAGAGACAGAGAATGCCCGTGTGTGTGAGAGAGAGAGACAGAGCGTGCCTGTGTGTGAGAGAGACAAAGTGAGCGAGTGGGAGAGAGAGAAAGGCAGAGCATGCGTATGTATGAGACACAGAGCATGCACGTGTGTGTGTGTGAGAGAGAGAGACAGAGCGTGCCTGTGTGTGATAGAGAGAGACAGAAGGTGCCTGTGTGTGAGAGAGAGAGACAGAGCATGCATGTGTGTAAGAGACAGACAGGGCGTGCATGTCCATGAGAGAGGGACTGACCGTGCGTGTCTGTGAGAGAGAGACAGAGAGTGCGTCTCTGTGTGAGAGAGAAAGAGCGTGCGTGTCTGTGAGAGAGAGAAAGAGCGTGCGTGTCTGTGAGAGAGAGACAGAGCGTGCGTGTGTGTTTGTGAGACAGAGACAGAGAGAGCATGCATATGTTTGAAAGACAGAGCATGCGCGTGTGTGTGTGTGTGTGTGTGTGTGAGAGAGAGAGACAGAGCATGCCTGTGTGTGATAGAGAGTGACAGAGCATGCCTGTGTGTGAGAGCAAGAGATAGATCGTGCCTGTGTGTGAGAAAGGGAGACAGTGCGTGCATGTGTGTGAGAGACAGACAGTACGTGCGTGTCTGTGAGCGAGAGACTGAGCATGTGTGTGTGTGAGAGAGAGACAGAGCGTGTGTGTGTGAGAGAAAGACAGAGTGTGCGTGTGTGTGTGTGTGAGAGAGAGACAGAGCGTGCGTGTTTGTGTGTGAGAGAGAGACAGAGCCTGTGTGTGTGTGTGTGTGAGAGAGAGAAAGAGCGTGCTTGTGCGTTTGGTGAGAGAGAGACTGAGCGTGTGTGTGTGTGAGAGAATGACAGAGCGTGTGTGTGCATGTGTGTGTGTGAGAGAGAGACAGAGCCTGCGTGTGTGTGTGAGAGAGAGAGACAGAGCTTGCTTGTGTGTTTGGTGAGAGAGAGACAGATCGTGCTTGTATATTTGTGAGAGAGAGACAGAGCATGCCCGTGTGTGTGAGCGACAGACAGGGCATGCCTGTCTGTGAGAGAGAGACTGAGCGTGCGTTTCTGTGAGAGTGAGACTGAGTGTGTGTGTCTGTGAGAGAGGGACTGAGCGTGAGTGTCTGTGAGAGAGAGACAGAGCGTGCATGTATGTGAGAGAGAGACAGAGCGTGTGTGTCTGTGAGAGAGAGATGGAGTGTGCGTGTCTGTGAGAGAGACAGAGAGTGCATTTCTGTGAGAGAGAGACAGAGCGTGCGTGTCTGTGAGAGAGGGACCAGAGAATGCGTGTGTGTGTGTGAGTGAGAGAAAGAGCGTGTGTGTGTTTGTGTGTGTGTGAGAGAAAGACAGAGCGTGCGTCTGCATGTGAGTTAGAGAGAGACAGAGCGTGCTTGTGTGTGTGTGAGAGAGAGACAGAGCCTGCGTTGTTTGTGTGTAAGAGAGAGACAGATCGTGCTTGTGTGTTTGTGAAAGAGAGACAGAGTGTGCGTGTACATGTGTGAGAGAGAGAGAGACAGAGCGTGCGTGTATATGTGTGAGAAAGAGAGAGACAGAGCATGTCCGCGTGTCTGTGAGAGAGAGACAGAGCATGCATGTCTGTGAGAGAGAGACGGAGCGTTCGTGTCTATGAGAGAGAGACAGAGCGCGCGCGTCTGTGAGAGTGAGACAGAGCATGAGTGTCTGTGAGAGAGAGACAGAGCGTGCGTGTCTGTGAGAGAGAGACAGAGCATGCGTGTCTGTGAGAGAGAGACAGAGCATGCAAGTCTGTGAGAAAGAGAGTGAAAGAACGTGCGTGTGTGTTTGTGAGACAGAGACAGACAGAGCCTGCGTATGTGTGAGAGACAGAGCCTGCGTTGTGTGTGCGTAAGAGAGAGACAGATCGTGCTTGTGTGTTTGTGAAAGAGAGACAGAGTGTGCGTGTATATGTGTGAGAGAGAGAGAGACAGAGCGTGCGTGTATATGTGTGAGAAAGAGAGAGACAGAGCATGCCCGCGTGTCTGTGAGAGAGAGACGCTGCGTGCATGTCTGTGAGAGAGAGACTGAGCATGCATGTCTGTGAGAGAGAGACAGAGCGTGCGTGTCTTTGAGAGAGAGACCAGAGAATGCGTGTGTGTGTGTGAGTGAGAGACAGAGCGTGTGTGTATATGTGTGAGAGAGAGAGAGACAGAGCTTGCGTGTATATGTGTGAGAAAGAGAGAGACAGAGCATGCCCGCGTGTCTGTGAGAGAGAGACAGCGCGTGCATGTCTGTGAGAGAGAGACGGAGCGTTCGTGTCTGTGAGAGAGAGACAGAGCGTGCGCGTCTGTGAGAGTGAGACAGAGCATGCGTGTCTGTGAGAGAGAGACAGAGCGTGCGTGTCTGTGAGAGAGAGACAGAGCATGCGTGTCTGTGAGAGAGAGACAGAGCATGTAAGTCTGTGAGAAAGAGAGTGAAAGAACGTGCGTGTGTGTTTGTGAGACAGAGACAGACAGAGCATGCGTATGTATGAGAGACAGAGCATGCGCGTGTGTGTGTGAGAGAGAGAGAGACAGAGCATGCCTGTGTGTAATAGAGAGAGACAATGCATGCATGTGTGTGAGAGACAGACAGTAAATGCGTGACTGTGAGAAAGAGACTGAGCGTGTGTGTGTGTGAGAGAGAGACAGAGCGTGTGTGTGTGTGTGAGAGAAGGACAAAGCGTGCATGTGTGTGTATGCGAGAGAGAGACAGAGCATGCGTGTCTGTGTGTGTGAGAGAGTCAGAGCCTGCGTGTGTATGTGAGAGAGAGAGACAGAGCGTGCTTGTGTGTTTGGTGAGAGAGAGACTGAGAGTGTGTGTGTGTGAGAGAATGAAAGAGCGTGTGTGTGTTTGTTTGTGTGTGTGAGCGAAAGACAGAGCGTGCATGTGTGTGTGTGTGAGAGAGAGACAGAGCATGCGTGTGTGTGTGTGTGAGAGAGACAGAGCCTGCGTGTGTGTGTGTGAGAGAGAGACAGAGCGTGCTTGTCTGTTTGGTGAGAGAGAGACAGAGTGTGCTTGAATATGTGTGAAAGAGAGAGAGACAGAGCATGCCCGTGTGTGTGAGAGAGAGAGACAGAGCGTGCCTGTGTGTGAGAGAGACAAAGTGAGTCTGCGAGTGGGAGAGAGAGAAAGGTAGAGCATGCGTATGTATGAGACACAGAGCATGCGCGTGTGTGTGTGTGAGAGAGAGAGACAGAGCGTGCCTGTGTGTGATAGAGAGAGACAGAAGGTGCCTGTGTGTGAGAGAGAGAGACAGAGCATGCATGTGTGTAAGAGACAGACAGGGCGTGCATGTCCGTGAGAGAGGGACTGACCGTGCGTGTCCGTGAGGGAGAGACAGAGGGTGCGTGTCTGTGAGAGAGAGACGGCGCATGCGTGTCTCTGAGAGAGAGACAGAGCGTGGGTGTCTTTGAGAGAGACACAGAGCGTGCATGTCTGTGAGAGAGAGAGACAGAGCGTACGTGTCTGTGAGAGAGAGACAGAGCGTTCATGTCTGTGAGAGAGAGACAGAGCGTGCGTGTCTGTAAGAGAGAGACAGAGCGTGCAAGTCTGTGAGAAAGAGAGTGACAGAGCGTGCATGTGTATTTCTGAGACAGAGACAGACAGAGCATGCGTATGTATGAGAGAAAGAGCATGCACGTGTGTTTGTGTGAGAGAGAGAGACAGAGCGGGCCTTTGTGTGATAGAGAGAGACTCAGCGTGCCTGTGTGTGAAAGAGAGAGACAGAGCGTGCATGTGTGTGAGAGACAGACAGGGCGTGCATGTCCATGAGAGAGGGACTGACCGTGCGTGTTTGTGAGAGAGAGACAGAGCATGTCTGTGTGAGAGAGACAGAGCATGCGTGTCTGTGAGAGAGAGACGGCACGTGGATGTCTGTGAGAGAGAGACAGAGCGTGCGTGTCTGTGAGAGAGACAGACAGAGCGTGCGTATCTGTGAGAGAGAGACAGAGCGTGCGTGTCTGTGGGAGAGAGACAGAGCCTGCGTGTCTGTGAGAGAGAGATGGCGCGTGGATGTCTGTGAGAGAGAGACAGAGCGTGCTTGTCTGTGAGAGAGAGACAGAGAGTGCATACCTGTGAGAGAGAGTCACAGCGTGCGTGTCTGTGGGAGAGAGACAGAGCGTGCTGTTTGTGAGAGAGAGACGGCGCGTGCGTGACTGTGATAGAGAGACAGAGCGTGCGTGTCTGTGAGAGAGAGACAGAGCGTGCATGTCTGTGAGAGAGAGACAGAGCGTGCGTGTCTGTGAGTGAGAGACAGAGTGTGCAAGTCTGTGAGAAAGGGAATGACAGAGCGTGTGTGTGTGTTTGTGAGACAGAGACAGACAGAGCATGCGTATGTAAGGGAGAAAAAGCATGCGCATGTGTTTTTGAAAGAGAGAGAGACAGAGCGGACCTGTGTGTGATAGAGAGAGACACAGCATGCCTGCGTGTGAGAGAGAGAGACAGATCATGCCTGTGTGTGAGAGAGAGAGACTGTGCGTGCATGTATGTGAGAGACAGACAGGGCGTGCGTGTCTGTGAGAGAGAGACTGAGCGTGCATGTCTGTGAGAGAGAGACTGAGCGTGCATGTCTGTGAGAGAGAGACTGAGCATGCGTGTCCGTGAGAGAGAAACTGAGCGTGCGTGTCTGTGAGAGAGAGACAGGGCGTGCGTGTCTATGAGAGAAAGACAGAGCATGGGTGTCTGTGAGAGAGAGACAGAGCGTGCGTGTCTATGAGAGAGAGAGACAAAGAACGTGAGTGTGAGAGAGAGACAGAGCCAGCGTGTCTGTGAGAGAGAGATACCACGTGCGTGTCTGTGAGAGAGAGACCGAGCGTGAATGTTTGTGTGTGAGAGAACGACAGACCATGCATGTTTGTGTGTGAGAGACAGGCAGAGCGTGCTTGTGTGTTAGTGAGAGAGAGACAGAGTGTGCGTGCATATGTGTGAGAGAGTGAGAGAGACAGATCGTGCTTGTATATGTGTGAGAGCGAGAACAGAGCTTGCCCACGTGTGTGAGATAGAGAGTCAGAGAGTGTGTGTGTGAGAGAGAGAGAAAGAGCTTGCCTGTGTGTGAGAGAGAGAGAGACAGAGCACGCATGTGTGTGAGAGACAGAGAGGGCGTGCATGTCTGTGAGAGAGAGACTGAGCGTGCGTGTCTGTGAGAGAGAGACTGAGCGTGCGTGTCTGTGAGAGACAGAGACCACAGCGTGCGTGTGTGTGTGTGAGAGAGAGGCAGAGCGTGCATGTGTGTGAGAGAGACAAAGTGAGCCTGCGTGTGGGAGAGAGAGACAGGCAGAGCATGCGTATGTATGAGACACAGAGCATGCGCGAAGGTGTGTGTGAGAGAGAGAGAGACAGAGTGTGCCTGTGTGTGAGAGAGAGAGACAGAGCGTACATGTGTGTGAGCGACAGACAGGGCGTGCCTGTCTATGAGAGAGAGACTGAGCGTGCGTGTCTGTGAGAGAGAGACTGAGCGTGTGTGTCTGTGAGAGAGGGACTGAGCGTGCGTGACTGTGAGAGAGAAAGTGAGCGTGCATGTCTGTGAGAGAGAGACTGAGCACGCATGTCCATGAGAGAGAAACGGAGCGTGCGTGTCTGGGAGATAGAGAGACAGAGCATGCATGTCTGTGAGAGAGAGAGACAAAGAGCGTGTGTGTGAGAGAGAGACAGAGCGTGCGTGTGTGTGTGTGAGAGAGAGACAAGGCATGCGTGTGTGTGTGTGAGAGAGAGACAGAGCGTACTTGTGTGTTTGTGAGAGAGAGACAGAGTCTGCATTTATGTTTGAGAGAGAGAGAGAGACAGATCGTGCTTGTATATTTGTGAGAGAGAGAGACAGAGAATGCCCGCGTGTGTGAGAGAGAGTGTCAGAGAGTGCGTGTGTGAGAGAGAGACAAATTGAGCCTGCATGTGGGAGAGAGAGACAGGCAGAGCATGCGTATGTATGCGAGACAGAGCATGCGCGTGTGTGTGTGAGAGAGAGAGAGAAGAGTGTACCTGTGTGTGAGAGAGAGAGACAGATCGTGCATGTGTGTGAGCGACAGACAGGGCGTGCCTGTCTGGGAGAGAGAGACTGAGCGTGCGTGTCTGTGAGAGAGAGACAGGTCATGTGTGTCTGTGAGAGAAGGACTGAGCGTGCGTGTCTGTGAGAGAGATACAGAGCGTGCACATCTGTGAGAGAGAGAGACAGCGCGTGCGTGTCTGTGTGAGAGAGACAGATCGTGCATGTACGTGAGAGAGAGACAGAGCATGCGTGTCTCTGAGAGAGAGATAGAGCGTGCGTGTCTGTGAGAGAGAGACAGAGCGAGCGTTTCTGTGAGAGAGAGAGACCAGAGCATGCGTGTGTGTGTATGAGTGAGAGACAGAGCGTGTGTGTGTTTGTGTGTGTGTGAGAGAAAGACAGAGCGTGCGTGTGCGTGTGAGTTACAGAGAGACAGAGCGTGCGTGTGTGTGTGTGTGAGAGAGAGACAGAGCCTGCGTTGTGTGTGTGTAAGAGAGAGACAGATCGTGCTTGTGTGTTTGTGAGAGTGAGACAGAGTGTACATGTATATGTGTGAGAGAGAGAGAGACAGAGCGTGCGTGTATATGTGTGAGAAAGAGAGAGACAGAGCATGCCCGCGTGTCTGTGAGAGAGAGACAGCGCCTGCGTGTCTGTAAGATAGAGACAGAGCGTGCGTGTCTGTGAGAGAGAGAAAGAGCGTGCGTGTCTGTGAGAGAGAGACAGAGCGTGCGTGTCTGTGAGAGAGAGACAGAGCGTGCGTGTCTGTGAGAGAGAGACAGAGCATGCTAGTCTGTGAGAAAGAGAGTGACAGAGCTTGCGTGTGTTTTTGTGAGACAGAGACAGACAGAGAATGCATATGTTTGAGAGACAGAGCATGCGCGTGTGTGTGTGTGCGTGTGTGAGAGAGAGAGAGACAGAGCATGCCTGTGTGTGATAGAGAGTGACAGAGCATGCCTGTGTGTGAGAGCAAGAAACAGATCGTGCCTGTGTGTGAGAAAGGGAGACAGTGCGTGCATGTGTGTGAGAGACAGACAGTACGTGCGTGTCTGTGAGCGAGAGACTGAGCATGTGTGTGTGTGAGAGAGAGACAGAGCGTGTGTGTGTGTGTGTGTGTGAGAGAAAGACAGAGTGTGCGTGTGTGTGTGTGTGAGAGTGAGACAGAGCCTGTGTGTGTGTGTGTGAGAGAGAGAAAGAGCGTGCTGGTGTGTTTGGTGAGAGAGAGACTGAGAGTGTGTGTGTATGAGAGAATGACAGAGCGTGTGTGTGTGTGTGTGTGAGAGACAGGCATAGCGTGCTTGTGTGTTAGTGATTGAGAGACAGAATGTGCGTGCATATGTGTGAGAGAGAGAGAGAGACAGATCGTGCTTGTATATGTGTGAGAGAGAGAGAGACAGAGCATGCCCGCGTGTGTGAGATAGAGAGTCAGAGAGTGTGCGTGTGAGAGAGAGAGAAAGAGCTTGCCTGTGTGTGAGAGAGAGAGACAGAGCACACATGTGTGTGAGAGACAGACAGGGCGTGCATGTCTGTGAGAGAGAGACAGAGCATGCATGTGTGTGAGCGACAGACAGGGCGTGCCTGTCTGTGAGAGAGAGACTGAGCATGCGTGTGCGTGTGAGTTAGAGAGAGACAGAGCGTGCGTTGTGTGTGTTTAAGAGAGAGACAGATCGTGCTTGTGTGTTTGTGAGAGAGAGACAGAGTGTGCATGTATATGTGTGAGAGAGAGAGAGACAGAGCGTGCGTGTCTATGTGTGAGAGAGAGAGAGACAGAGCATTCCCGCGTGTCTGTGAGAGAGAGACGGCGCCTGCGTGTCTGTGAGATAGAGACAGAGCGTGCGTGTCTGTGATAGAGAGAAAGAGCATGCGTGACTGTGAGAGAGAGACAGAGCGTGCGTGTCTGTGAGAGAGAGACAGAGCGTGCGTGTCTGTGAGAGAGAGACAGAGCGTGCGTGTCTGTGAGAGAGAGACAGAGCATGCAAGTCTGTGACAAAGAGAGTGACAGAGCTTGCGTGTGTGTTTGTGAGACAGAGACAGAGAGAGCATGCATATGTTTGAGAGACAGAGCATGCGTGTGTGTGTGTGTGTGAGAGAGAGAGACAGAGCATGCCTGTGTGTGATAGAGAGTGACAGAGCATGCCTGTTTGTGAGAGCAAGAGACAGATCGTGCCTGTGTGTGAGAAAGGGAGACAGTGCATGCATGTGTGTGAGAGACAGACAATACGTGCGTGTCTGTGAGCGAGAGACTGAGGATGTGTGTGTGTGAGAGAGAGACAGAGCGTGTGTGTGTGTGTGTGTGTGAGAGAAAGACAGTGTGCGTGTGTATGTCTGTGAGAGAGATACAGAGCGTGCGTGTCTGTGTGTGAGAGAGAGACAGAGCCTGTGTGTGTGTGTGTGAGAGAGAGAAAGAGCGTGCTTGTGTGTTTGGTGAGAGAGAGACTGAGCATGTGTGTGTGTGAGAGAATGACAGAGCGTGTGTGTGCATGTGTGTGTGTGAGAGAGAGACAGAGCCTGCGTGTGTGTGTGAGAGAGAGAGACAGAGCTTGCTTGTGTGTTTGGTGAGAGAGAGACAGATCGTGCTTGTATATTTGTGAGAGAGAGAGACAGAGCATGCCCGTGTGTGTGAGAGAGAGAGTCAGACAGTGCGTGTGTGAGAGAGAGACAAAGTGAGCCTGCGTGTGGGAGAGAGAGACAGGCAGAGCATGCGTATCTATGAGAGTCAGAGCATGCGTGGGAATGTGTGTGAGAGTGAGAGATAGAGTGTACCTGTGTGTGAGAGAGAGAGACAGAGCATGCATGTGTGTGAGCGACAGACAGGGCGTGCCTGTCTGTGAGAGAGAGATTGAGCGTGCGTGTCTGTGAGAGTGAGACTGAGTGTGTGTGTCTGTGAGAGAGGGACTGAGCGTGAGTGTCTGTGAGAGAGAGACAGAGCGTGCATGTATGTGAGAGAGAGACAGATCGTGCGTGTCTGTGAGAGAGAGACCAGAGAATGCGTGTGTGTGTGTGAGTGAGAGAAAGAGCGTGTGTGTGTTTTTGTGTTTGTGAGAGAAAGACAGAGCGTGCGTGTGCGTGTGAGTTAGAGAGAGACAGAGCGTGCTTGTGTGTGTGCGAGAGAGAGACAGAGCCTGCGTTGTGTGTGTGTAAGAGAGAGACAGATCGTGCTTGTGTGTTTGTGAAAGAGAGACAGAGTGTGCGTGTATATGTATGAGAGAGAGAGACAGAGCGTGCGTGTATACATGTGAGAAAGAGAGAGACAGAGCATGCCCGCATGTCTGTGAGAGAGAGACGGTGCGTGCATGTCTGTGAGAGAGTGACAGAGCGTGCGCATCTGTGAGAGAGAGCCAGAGTGTGCGTGTCTGTGAGAGAGAGACAGAGCGTGTGTGTCTGTGAAAGAGAGACAGAGCGTGCAGTTCTGTGAGAAAGAGAGTGAAAGAGCTTGCGTGTGTGTTTGTGAGACAGAGACAGACAGAGCATGTATATGTATGAGAGACAGAGCATGCGCGTGTGTGTGTGTGAGAGAGAGAGATACAGAGCATGCCTGTGTGTGATAGAGAGAGACAATGCGTGCATGTGTGTGAGAGACAGACAGTACATGCATGACTGTGAGAAAGAGACTGAGCATGTGTGTGTGTGAGAGAGAGACGGAACTTGTGTGTGTGAGAGAAGGACAGAGCGTGCGTGTGTGTGTGTTTGAGAGAGAGACAGAGCGTGCGTGTCTGTGTGTGAGAGAGAGACAGAGCGTGCTTGTGTGCTTGGTGAGAGAGAGACTGAGAGTGTGTGTGTATGAGAGAATGACAGAGCGTGTGTGTGTGTGTGTGTGTGAGAGAGACAGGCAGAGCTTGCTTGTGTGTTAGTGAGAGAGAGACAGAGTGTGCGTGCATATGTTTGAGAGAGAGAGAGAGACAGATCGTGCTTGTATATGTGTGAGAGAGAGAGAGACAGAGCATGCCCGCGTGTGTGAGATAGAGAGTCAGAGAGTGTGCGTGTGAGAGAGAGAGAAAGAGCTTGCCTGTGTGTGAGAGAGAGAGACAGAGCACGCATGTGTGTGAGAGACAGAGAGGGCGTGCATGTCTGTGAGAGAGAGACTGAGCGTGCGTGTCTGTGAGAGAGAGACTGAGCGTGCGTGTCTGTGAGAGACAGAGACCACAGCGTGCGTGTGTGTGTGTGAGAGAGAGGCAGAGCGTGCATGTGTGTGAGAGAGACAAAGTGAGCCTGCGTGTGGGAGAGAGAGACAGGCAGAGCATGCGTATGTATGAGACACAGAGCATGCGCGAAGGTGTGTGTGAGAGAGAGAGAGACAGAGTGTGCCTGTGTGTGAGAGAGAGAGACAGAGCGTACATGTGTGTGAGCGACAGACAGGGCGTGCCTGTCTATGAGAGAGAGACTGAGCGTGCGTGTCTGTGAGAGAGAGACTGAGCGTGTGTGTCTGTGAGAGAGGGACTGAGCGTGCGTTACTGTGAGAGAGAGAGTGAGGGTGCATGTCTGTGAGAGAGAGACTGAGCACGCATGTCCGAGAGAGAGAAACGGAGCGTGCGTGTCTGTGAGATAGAGAGACAGAGCATGCATGTCTGTGAGAGAGAGAGACAAAGAGCGTGTGTGTGAGAGAGAGACAGAGCGTGCGTGTGTGTGTGTGAGAGAGAGACAAGGCATGCGTGTGTGTGTGTGAGAGAGAGACAGAGCGTACTTGTGTGTTTGTGAGAGAGAGACAGAGTCTGCATGTATATGTTTGAGAGAGAGAGAGACAGATCGTGCTTGTATATGTGTGAGAGAGAGAGACAGAGAATGCCCGCGTGTGTGAGAGAGAGAGTCAGAGAGTGCGTGTGTGAGAGAGAGACAAATTGAGCCTGCATGTGGGAGAGAGAGACAGGCAGAGCATGCGTATGTATGCGAGACAGAGCATGCGCGTGTGTGTGTGAGAGAGAGAGAGAGAAGAGTGTACCTGTGTGTGAGAGAGAGAGACAGATCGTGCATGTGTGTGAGCGACAGACAGGGCGTGCCTGTCTGGGAGAGAGAGACTGAGCGTGCGTGTCTGTGAGAGAGAGACAGGTCATGTGTGTCTGTGAGAGAAGGACTGAGCGTGCTTGTCTGTGAGAGAGAGACAGAGCGTGCACAACTGTGAGAGAGAGAGACAGCGCGTGCGTGTCTGTGTGAGAGAGACAGATCGTGCATGTACGTGAGAGAGAGACAGAGCGTGCGTGTCTCTGAGAGAGAGATAGAGCGTGCGTGTCTGTGAGAGAGAGACAGAGCGAGCGTTTCTGTGAGAGAGAGAGACCAGAGCATGCGTGTGTGTGTATGAGTGAGAGACAGAGCGTGTGTGTGTTTGTGTGTGTGTGAGAGAAAGACAGAGCGTGCGTGTGCGTGTGAGTTACAGAGAGACAGAGCGTGCGTGTGTGTGTGTGTGAGAGAGAGACAGAGCCTGCGTTGTGTGTGTGTAGGAGAGAGACAGATCGTGCTTGTGTGTTTGTGAGAGTGAGACAGAGTGTACATGTATATGTGTGAGAGAGAGAGAGACAGAGCGTGCGTGTATATGTGTGAGAAAGAGAGAGACAGAGCATGCCCGCGTGTCTGTGAGAGAGAGACAGCGCCTGCGTGTCTGTAAGATAGAGACAGAGCGTGCGTGTCTGTGAGAGAGAGAAAGAGCGTGCGTGTCTGTGAGAGAGAGACAGAGCGTGCGTGTCTGTGAGAGAGAGACAGAGCGTGCGTGTCTGTGAGAGAGAGACAGAGCATGCTAGTCTGTGAGAAAGAGAGTGACAGAGCTTGCGTGTGTTTTTGTGAGACAGAGACAGACAGAGAATGCATATGTTTGAGAGACAGAGCATGCGCGTGTGTGTGTGTGTGTGTGTGTGTGAGAGAGAGAGACAGAGCATGCCTGTGTGTGATAGAGTGACAGAGCATGCCTGTGTGTGAGAGCAAGAGACAGATCGTGCCTGTGTGTGAGAAAGGGTAACAGTGCGTGCATGTGTGTGAGAGACAGACAGTACGTGCGTGTCTGTGAGCGAGAGACTGAGCATGTGTGTGTGTGAGAGAGAGACAGAGCGTGTGTGTGTGTGTGTGTGAGAGAAAGACAGAGTGTGCGTGTGTGTGTGTGTGAGAGAGAGAAAGAGCGTGCGTGTCTGTGTGTGAGAGAGAGACAGAGCCTGTGTGTGTGTGTGTGAGAGAGAGAAAGAGCGTGCTGGTGTGTTTGGTGAGAGAGAGACTGAGAGTGTGTGTCTATGAGAGAATGACAGAGCGTGTGTGTGTGTGTGTGAGAGACAGGCATAGCGTGCTTGTGTGTTAGTGAGAGAGAGACAGAATGTGCGTGCATATGTGTGAGAGAGAGAGAGAGACAGATCGTGCTTGTATATGTGTGAGAGAGAGAGAGACAGAGCATGCCCGCGTGTGTGAGATAGAGAGTCAGAGAGTGTGCGTGTGAGAGAGAGAGAAAGAGCTTGCCTGTGTGTGAGAGAGAGAGACAGAGCACACATGTGTGTGAGAGACAGACAGGGCGTGCATGTCTGTGAGAGAGAGACGGAGCATGCATGTGTGTGAGCGACAGACAGGGCGTGCCTGTCTGTGAGAGAGAGACTGAGCGTGCGTGTGCGTGTGAGTTAGAGAGAGACAGAGCGTGCGTGTGGGTGTGTGAGAGAGAGACAGAGCCTGCGTTGTGTGTGTTTAAGAGAGAGACAGATCGTGCTTGTGTGTTTGTGAGAGAGAGACAGAGTGTGCATGTATATGTGTGAGAGAGAGAGAGACAGAGCATGCGTGTCTATGTGTGAGATAGAGAGAGACAGAACATGCCCGCGTGTATGTGAGAGAGAGACAGCGCGTGCATGTCTGTGAGAGAGAGACGGAGCGTTCGTGTCTGTGAGAGAGAGACAGAGCGTGCGCGTCTGTGAGAGTGAGACAGAGCGTGCGTGTCTGTGAGAGAGAGACAGAGCGTGCGTGTCTGTGAGAGAGAGACAGAGCATGCGTGTCTGTGAGAGAGAGACAGAGCATGTAAGTCTGTGAGAAAGAGAGTGAAAGAACGTGCGTGTGTGCTTGTGAGACAGAGACAGACAGAGCATGCGTATGTATGAGAGACAGAGCATGCGCGTGTGTGTGTGAGAGAGAGAGAGACAGAGCATGCCTGTGTGTGATAGAGAGAGACAATGCATGCATGTGTGTGAGAGCAAGAGACAGATCGTGCCTGTGTGTGAGAAAGGGAGACAGTGCGTGCATGTGTGTGAGAGACAGACAATACGTGCGTGTCTGTGAGCGAGAGACTGAGCATGTGTGTGTGTGAGAGAGAGACAGAGCGTGTGTGTGTGTGTGTGTGTGAGAGAAAGACAGAGTGTGCGCGTGTGTGTGTGTGAGAGAGATACAGAGCGTGCGTGTCTGTGTGTGAGATAGAGACAGAGCGTGTGTGTGTGTGTGTGAGAGAGAGAAAGAGTGTGCTTGTGTGTTTGGTGAGAGAGAGAGTGAGCATGTGTGTGTGTGAGAGAATGACAGAGCGTGTGTGTGCATGTGTGTGTGTGAGAGAGAGACAGAGCCTGCGTGTGTGTGTGAGAGAGAGAGACAGAGCTTGCTTGTGTGTTTGGTGAGAGAGAGACAGATCGTGCTTGTATATTTGTGAGAGAGAGAGACAGAGCATGCCCGTGTGTGTGAGAGAGAGAGTCAGACAGTGCGTGTGTGAGAGAGAGACAAAGTGAGCCTGCGTGTGGGAGAGAGAGACAGGCAGAGCATGCGTATCTATGAGAGTCAGAGCATGCGTGGGAATGTGTGTGAGAGTGAGAGATAGAGTGTACCTGTGTGTGAGAGAGAGAGACAGAGCATGCATGTGTGTGAGCGACAGACAGGGCGTGCCTGTCTGTGAGAGAGAGATTGAGCGTGCGTGTCTGTGAGAGTGAGACTGAGTGTGTGTGTCTGTGAGAGAGGGACTGAGCGTGAGTGTCTGTGAGAGAGAGACAGAGCGTGCATTTCTGTGAGAGAGAGACAGAGCGTGCGTGTCAGTGAGAGAGAGACCAGAGAATGCGTGTGTGTGTGTGAGTGAGAGAAAGAGCGTGTGTGTGTTTTTGTGTTTGTGAGAGAAAGACAGAGCGTGCGTGTGCGTTTAGTTAGAGAGAGACAGAGCGTGCTTGTGTGTGTGTGAGAGAGAGACAGAGCCTGCGTTGTGTGTGTGTAAGAGAGAGACAGATCGTGCTTGTGTGTTTGTGAAAGAGAGACAGAGTGTGCGTGTATATGTATGAGAGAGAGAGAGACAGAGCGTGCGTGCATACATGTGAGAAAGAGAGAGACAGAGCATGCCCGCCTGTCTGTGAGAGAGAGACGGTGCGTGCATGTCTGTGAGAGAGAGACAGAGCGTGCGCGTCTGTGAGAGAGAGCCAGAGTGTGCGTGTCTGTGAGAGAGAAACAGAGCGTGTGTGTCTGTGAGAGAGAGACAGAGCGTGCAGTTCTGTGAGAAAGAGAGTGAAAGAGCTTGCGTGTGTGTTTGTGAGACAGAGACAGACAGAGCATGTATATGTATGAGAGACAGAGCATGCGCGTGTGTGTGTGTGTGAGAGAGAGATACAGAGCATGCCTGTGTGTCATAGAGAGAGACAATGCGTGCATGTGTGTGAGAGACAGACAGTATATGCGTGACTGTGAGAAAGAGACTGAGCATGTGTGTGTGTGAGAGAGAGACGGAACTTGTGTGTGTGTGAGAGAAGGACAGAGCGTGCGTGTGTGTGTGTTTGAGAGAGAGACAGAGCGTGCGTGTCTGTGTGTGAGAGAGAGACAGAGCGTGCTTGTGTGCTTGGTGAGAGAGAGACTGAGAGTGTGTGTGTATGAGAGAATGACAGAGCGTGTGTGTGTGTGTGTGTGTGTGTGTGAGAGAGACAGGCAGAGCGTGCTTGTGTGTTAGTGAGAGCGAGACAGAGTGTGCGTGCGTATGTTTGAGAGAGAGAGAGAGACAGATCGTGCTTGTATATGTGTGAGAGAGAGAGAGACAGAGCATGCCCGCGTGTGTGAGATAGAGAGTCAGAGAGTGTGCGTGTGAGAGAGAGAGAAAGAGCTTGCCTGTGTGTGAGAGAGAGAGACAGAGCACACATGTGTGTGAGAGACAGACAGGGCGTGCATGTCTGTGAGAGAGAGACAGAGCGTGCATGTGTGTGAGCGACAGACAGGGCGTGCCTGTCTGTGAGAGAGAGACTGAGCATGCGTGTGCGTGTGAGTTAGAGAGAGAAAGAGCGTACGTGTGTGTGTGTGAGAGAGAGAGAGAGCCTGCGTTGTGTGTGTGTAAGAGAGAGACAGATCGTGCTTGTGTGTTTGTGAGAAAGAGACAGAGTGTGCATGTATATGTGTGAGAGAGAGAGAGACAGAGCGAGCGTGTATATGTGTGAGAAAGAGAGAGACAGAGCATGCCTGCGTGTCTGTGAGAGAGAGACGGCGCCTGCATGTCTGTGAGAGAGAGACAGAGCGTGCGTGTCTGTGAGAGAGAGACAGAGCGTGCGTGTCTGTGAGAGAGAGACAGTGCGTGCGTGTCTGTGAGAGAGAGACAGAGCGTGCGTGTCTGTGAGAGAGAGACAGAGCATTCAAGTCTGTGAGAAAGAGAGTGACAGAGCTTGCGTGTGTGTTTGTGAGACAGAGACAGAGAGAGCATGCATATGTTTGAGAGACAGAGCATGCGCGTGTGTGTGTGTGTGTGTGAGAGAGAGAGACAGAGCATGCCTGTGTGTGATAGAGAGTGACAGAGCATGCCTGTGTGTGAGAGCAAGAGACAGAACGTGCCTGTGTGTGAGAAAGGGAGACAGTGCGTGCATGTGTGTGAGAGACAGACAATACGTGCGTGTCTGTGAGCGAGAGACTGAGCATGTGTGTGTGTGAAAGAAAGACAGAGCGTGTGTGTGTGTGTGTGTGTGTGAGAGAAAGACAGAGTGTGCGTGTGTGTGTGTGTGAGAGAGATACAGAGCGTGCATGTCTGTGTGTGAGAGAGAGACAGAGCCTGTGTGTGTGTGTGTGAGAGAGAGAAAGAGCGTGCTTGTGTGTTTGGTGAGAGAGAGACTGAGCATGTGTGTGTGTGTGAGAGAGAGAGACAGAGCCTGCGTGTGTGTGTGAGAGAGAGAGACAGAGCTTGCTTGTGTGTTTGGTGAGAGAGAGACAGATCGTGCTTGTATATTTGTGAGAGAGAGAGACAGAGCATGCCCGTGTGTGTGAGAGAGTCAGACAGTGCGTGTGTGAGAGAGAGACAAAGTGAGCCTGCGTGTGGGAGAGAGAGACAGGCAGAGCATGCGTATCTATGAGAGTCAGAGCATGCGTGGGAATGTGTGTGAGAGTGAGAGATAGAGCATGCATGTGTGTGAGCGACAGAAAGGGCGTGCCTGTCTGTGAGAGAGAGATTGAGCGTGCGTGTCTGTGAGAGTGAGACTGAGTGTGTGTGTCTGTGAGAGAGGGACTGAGCGTGAGTGTCTGTGAGAGAGAGACAGAGCGTGCATTTCTGTGAGAGAGAGACAGAGCGTGCGTGTCTGTGAGAGAGAGACCAGAGAATGCGTGTGTGTGTGTGAGTGAGAGAAAGAGCGTGTGTGTGTTTTTGTGTTTGTGAGAGAAAGACAGAGCGTGCGTGTGCGTGTGAGTTAGAGAGAGACAGAGCGTGCTTGTGTGTGTGCGAGAGAGAGACAGAGCCTGCGTTGTGTGTGTGTAAGAGAGAGACAGATCGTGCTTGTGTGTTTGTGAAAGAGAGACAGAGTGTGCGTGTATATGTATGAGAGAGAGAGAGACAGAGCATGCGTGTATACATGTGAGAAAGAGAGAGACAGAGCATGCCCGCGTGTCTGTGAGAGAGAGACGGTGCGTGCATGTCTGTGAGAGAGAGACAGAGCATGCGCGTCTGTGAGAGAGAGCCAGAGTGTGTGTGTCTGTGAGAGAGAAACAGAGCGTGTGTGTCTGTGAGAGAGAGACAGAGCGTGCAGTTCTGTGAGAAAGAGAGTGAAAGAGCTTGCGTGTGTGTTTGTGAGACAGAGACAGACAGAGCATTATATGTATGAGAGACAGAGCATGCGCGTGTGTGTGTGTGTGAGAGAGAGATACAGAGCATGCCTGTGTGTCATAGAGAGAGACAATGCGTGCATGTGTATGAGAGACAGACAGTACATGCGTGACTGTGAGAAAGAGACTGAGCATGTATGTGTGTGAGAGAGAGACGGAACTTGTGTGTGTGTGAGAGAAGGACAGAGCGTGCGTGTGTGTGTGTTTGAGAGAGAGACAGAGCGTGCGTGTCTGTGTGTGAGAGAGAGACAGAGCGTGCTTGTGTGCTTGGTGAGAGAGAGACTGAGAGTGTGTGTGTATGAGAGAATGACAGAGCGTGTGTGTGTGTGTGTGTGTGTGAGAGAGACAGGCAGAGCGTGCTTGTGTGTTAGTGAGAGCGAGACAGAGTGTGCGTGCATATGTTTGAGAGAGAGAGAGAGACAGATCGTGCTTGTATATGTGTGAGAGAGAGAGAGACAGAGCATGCCCGCGTGTGTGAGATAGAGAGTCAGAGAGTGTGCGTGTGAGAGAGAGAGAAAGAGCTTGCCTGTGTGTGAGAGAGAGAGACAGAGCACACATGTGTGTGAGCGACAGACAGGGCGTGCCTGTCTGTGAGAGAGAGACTGAGCATGCGTGTGCGTGTGAGTTAGAGAGAGAAAGAGCGTACGTGTGTGTGTGTGAGAGAGAGACAGAGCCTGCGTTGTGTGTGTGTAAGAGAGAGACAGATCGTGCTTGTGTGTTTGTGAGAAAGAGACAGAGTGTGCATGTATATGTGTGAGAGAGAGAGAGACAGAGCGAGCGTGTATATGTGTGAGAAAGAGAGAGACAGAGCATGCATGCGTGTCTGTGAGAGAGAGACGGCGCCTGCATGTCTGTGAGAGAGAGACAGAGCGTGCGTGTCTGTGAGAGAGAGACAGAGCGGCGTGTCTGTGAGAGAGAGACAGTGCGTGCGTGTCTGTGAGAGAGAGACAGAGCGTGCGTGTCTGTGAGAGAGAGACAGAGCATTCAAGTCTGTGAGAAAGAGAGTGACAGAGCTTGCGTGTGTGTTTGTGAGACAGAGACAGAGAGAGCATGCATATGTTTGAGAGACAGAGCATGCGTGTGTGTGTGTGTGTGTGTGAGAGAGAGAGACAGAGCATGCCTGTGTGTGATAGAGAGTGACAGAGCATGCCTGTGTGTGAGAGCAAGAGACAGATCGTGCCTGTGTGTGAGAAAGGGAGACAGTGCATGCATGTGTGTGAGAGACAGACAATACGTGCGTGTCTGTGAGCGAGAGACTGAGCATGTGTGTGTGAGAGAGAGAGACAGAGCATGCCTGTGTGTGATAGAGAGTGACAGAGCATGCCTGTGTGTGAGAGCAAGAGACAGAACGTGCCTGTGTGTGAGAAAGGGAGACAGTGCGTGCATGTGTGTGAGAGACAGACAATACGTGCGTGTCTGTGAGCGAGAGACTGAGCATGTGTGTGTGTGAGAGAAAGACAGAGCGTGTGTGTGTGTGTGTGTGTGTGAGAGAAAGACAGAGTGTGCGTGTGTGTGTGTGTGAGAGAGATACAGAGCGTGCATGTCTGTGTGTGAGAGAGAGACAGAGCCTGTGTGTGTGTGTGTGAGAGAGAGAAAGAGCGTGCTTGTGTGTTTGGTGAGAGAGAGACTGAGCATGTGTGTGTGTGTGAGAGAGAGACAGAGCCTGCGTGTGTGTGTGAGAGAGAGAGACAGAGCTTGCTTGTGTGTTTGGTGAGAGAGAGACAGATCGTGCTTGTATATTTGTGAGAGAGAGAGACAGAGCATGCCCGTGTGTGTGAGAGAGTCAGACAGTGCGTGTGTGAGAGAGAGACAAAGTGAGCCTGCGTGTGGGAGAGAGAGACAGGCAGAGCATGCGTATCTATGAGAGTCAGAGCATGCGTGGGAATGTGTGTGAGAGTGAGAGATAGAGCATGCATGTGTGTGAGCGACAGAAAGGGCGTGCCTGTCTGTGAGAGAGAGATTGAGCGTGCGTGTCTGTGAGAGTGAGACTGAGTGTGTGTGTCTGTGAGAGAGGGACTGAGCGTGAGTGTCTGTGAGAGAGAGACAGAGCGTGCAGTTCTGTGAGAAAGAGAGTGAAAGAGCTTGCGTGTGTGTTTGTGAGACAGAGACAGACAGAGCATTATATGTATGAGAGACAGAGCATGCGCGTGTGTGTGTGTGTGAGAGAGAGATACAGAGCATGCCTGTGTGTCATAGAGAGAGACAATGCGTGCATGTGTGTGAGAGACAGACAGTACATGCGTGACTGTGAGAAAGAGACTGAGCATGTATGTGTGTGAGAGAGAGACGGAACTTGTGTGTGTGTGAGAGAAGGACAGAGCGTGCGTGTGTGTGTGTTTGAGAGAGAGACAGAGCGTGCGTGTCTGTGTGTGAGAGAGAGACAGAGCGTGCTTGTGTGCTTGGTGAGAGAGAGACTGAGAGTGTGTGTGTATGAGAGAATGACAGAGCGTGTGTGTGTGTGTGTGTGTGTGAGAGAGACAGGCAGAGCGTGCTTGTGTGTTAGTGAGAGCGAGACAGAGTGTGCGTGCATATGTTTGAGAGAGAGAGAGAGACAGATCGTGCTTGTATATGTGTGAGAGAGAGAGAGACAGAGCATGCCCGCGTGTGTGAGATAGAGAGTCAGAGAGTGTGCGTGTGAGAGAGAGAGAAAGAGCTTGCCTGTGTGTGAGAGAGAGAGACAGAGCACACATGTGTGTGAGCGACAGACAGGGCGTGCCTGTCTGTGAGAGAGAGACTGAGCATGCGTGTGCGTGTGAGTTAGAGAGAGAAAGAGCGTACGTGTGTGTGTGTGAGAGAGAGACAGAGCCTGCGTTGTGTGTGTGTAAGAGAGAGACAGATCGTGCTTGTGTGTTTGTGAGAAAGAGACAGAGTGTGCATGTATATGTGTGAGAGAGAGAGAGACAGAGCGAGCGTGTATATGTGTGAGAAAGAGAGAGACAGAGCATGCATGCGTGTCTGTGAGAGAGAGACGGCGCCTGCATGTCTGTGAGAGAGAGACAGAGCGTGCGTGTCTGTGAGAGAGAGACAGAGCGGCGTGTCTGTGAGAGAGAGACAGTGCGTGCGTGTCTGTGAGAGAGAGACAGAGCGTGCGTGTCTGTGAGAGAGAGACAGAGCATTCAAGTCTGTGAGAAAGAGAGTGACAGAGCTTGCGTGTGTGTTTGTGAGACAGAGACAGAGAGAGCATGCATATGTTTGAGAGACAGAGCATGCGCGTGTGTGTGTGTGTGTGTGAGAGAGAGAGACAGAGCATGCCTGTGTGTGATAGAGAGTGACAGAGCATGCCTGTGTGTGAGAGCAAGAGACAGATCGTGCCTGTGTGTGAGAAAGGGAGACAGTGCATGCATGTGTGTGAGAGACAGACAATACGTGCGTGTCTGTGAGCGAGAGACTGAGCATGTGTGTGTGTGAGAGAGAGACAGAGCGTGTGTGTGTGTGTGTGTGTGTGAGAGAAAGACAGAGTGTGCGTGTGTGTGTGTGTGAGAGAGATACAGAGCGTGCATGTCTGTGTGTGAGAGAGAGACAGAGCCTGTGTGTGTGTGTGTGAGAGAGAGAAAGAGCGTGCTTGTGTGTTTGGTGAGAGAGAGACTGAGCATGTGTGTGTGTGTGAGAGAGAGAGACAGAGCCTGCGTGTGTGTGCGAGAGAGAGAGACAGAGCTTGCTTGTGTGTTTGGTGAGAGAGAGACAGATCGTGCTTGTATATTTGTGAGAGAGAGAGACAGAGCATGCCCGTGTGTGTGAGAGAGAGAGTCAGACAGTGCGTGTGTGAGAGAGAGACAAAGTGAGCCTGCGTGTGGGAGAGAGAGACAGGCAGAGCATGCGTATCTATGAGAGTCAGAGCATGCGTGGGAATGTGTGTGAGAGTGAGAGATAGAGTGTACCTGTGTTTGAGAGAGAGAGACAGAGCATGCATGTGTGTGAGCGACAGACAGGGCGTGCCTGTCTGTGAGAGAGAGATTGAGCGTGCGTGTCTGTGAGAGTGAGACTGAGTGTGCGTGTCTGTGAGAGAGGGACTGAGCGAGAGTGTCTGTGAGAGAGAGACAGAGCGTGCATGTATGTGAGAGAGAGACAGAGCATGCGTGTCTGTGAGAGAGAGACCAGAGAATGCGTGTGTGTGTGTGAGTGAGAGAAAGAGCGTGTGTGTGTTTTTGTGTTTGTGAGAGAAAGACAGAGCGTGCGTGTGCGTGTGAGTTAGAGAGAGACAGAGCGTGCTTGTGTGTGTGCGAGAGAGAGACAGAGCCTGCGTTGTGTGTGTGTAAGAGAGAGACAGATCGTGCTTGTGTGTTTGTGAAAGAGAGACAGAGTGTGCGTGTATATGTATGAGAGAGAGAGAGACAGAGCTTGCGTGTATACATGTGAGAAAGAGAGAGACAGAGCATGCCCGCGTGTCTGTGAGAGAGAGACGGTGCGTGCATGTCTGTGAGAGAGAGACAGAGCGTGCACGTCTGTGAGAGAGAGCCAGAGTGTGCGTGTCTGTGAGAGAGAAACAGAGCGTGTGTGTCTGTGAGAGAGAGACAGAGCGTGCAGTTCTGTGAGAAAGAGAGTGAAAGAGCTTGTGTGTGTGTTTGTGAGACAGAGACAGACAGAGCATGTATATGTATGAGAGACAGAGCAAGCGCGTGTGTGTGTGTGTGAGAGAGAGATACAGAGCATGCCTGTGTGTCATAGAGAGAGACAATGCATGCATGTGTGTGAGAGACAGACAGTACATGCGTGACTGTGAGAAAGAGACTGAGCATGTGTGTGTGTGAGAGAGAGACGGAACTTGTGTGTGTGTGAGAGAAGGACAGAGCGTGCGTGTGTGCGTG
This sequence comes from Carcharodon carcharias, assembly GCF_017639515.1. Lineage (NCBI taxonomy): Eukaryota > Metazoa > Chordata > Chondrichthyes > Lamniformes > Lamnidae > Carcharodon > Carcharodon carcharias. Next base: position 79,782,608 of record NC_054470.1, read on the forward strand.
TTTGAGAGAAAGACAGAGCGTGCGTGTCTGTGTGTGAGAGAGAGACAGAGCGTGCTTGTGTGCTTGGTGAGAGAGAGACTGAGAGTGTGTGTGTATGAGAGAATGACAGAGCGTGTGTGTGTGTGTGTGTGTGTGAGAGAGAGACTGAGCCTGCGTTGTGTGTGTGTAAGAGAGAGACAGATCGTGCTTGTGTGTTTGTGAGAGAGAGACAGAGTGTGCATGTATGTGTGTGAGAGAGAGAGAGACAGAGCGAGTGTGTATATGTGTGAGAAAGAGAGAGACAGAGCATGCCTGCGTGTCTGTGAGAGAGAGACGGCGCCTGCGTGTCTGTGAGAGAGAGACAGAGCGTGCGTGTCTGTGAGAGAGAGACAGAGCGTGCGTGTCTGTGAGAGAACGACAGAGCATGCAAGTCTGTGAGAAAGAGAGTGACAGAGCTTGCGTTTGCGTTTGTGAGACAGAGACAGACAGAGAATGTGTATGTTTGAGAGACAGAGCATGCGCGTGTGTGTGTGTGTGTGAGAGAGAGAGACAGAGCATGCCTGTGTGTGATAGAGAGTGACAGAGCATGCCTGTGTGTGAGAGCAAGAGACAGATCGTGCCTGTGTGTGAGAAAGGGAGACATTGCGTGCATGTGTGTGAGAGACAGACAGTACGTGCGTGTCTGTGAGCGAGAGACTAAGCATGTGTGTGTGTGAGAGAGAGACAGAGAGTGTGTGTGTGTGTGAGAGAAAGACAGAGTGTGCGTGTGTGTGTGTGTGAGAGAGAGACAGAGCGTGCGTGTCTGTGTGTGAGAGAGAGACAGAGCCTTTGTGTGTGTGTGTGAGAGAGAGAAAGACCGTGCTTGTGTGTTTGGTGAGAGAGAGACTGAGCATGTGTGTGTGAGAGAATGACAGAGCGTGTGTGTGCATGTGTGTGTGTGAGAGAGAGACAGAGCCTGCGTGTGTGTGTGAGAGAGAGAGACAGAGCTTGCTTGTTTGTTTGGTGAGAGAGAGACAGATCTTGCTTGTATATTTGTGAGAGAGAGAGACAGAGCATGCCCGTGTGTGTGAGAGAGAGAGTCAGACAGTGCGCGTGTGAGAGAGAGAAAAAGTGAGCCTGCGTGTGGGAGAGAGAGACAGGCAGAGCATGTGTATCTATGAGAGTCAGAGCATGCGTGGGAATGTGTGTGAGAGAGAGAGATAGAGTGTACCTGTGTGTGAGAGAGAGACAGGGCGTGCATGTCTGTGAGAGAGAGACTGAGCGTGCATGTCTGTGAGAGAGAGACTGAGCATGCGTGTCCGTGAGAGAGAAACTGAGCGTGCGTGTCTGTGAGAGAGAGACAGGGCGTGCGTGTCTATGAGAGAAAGACAGAGCATGGGTGTCTGTGAGAGAGAGACAGAGCGTGCGTGTCTATGAGAAAGAGAGACAAAGAACGTGAGTGTGAGAGAGAGACAGAGCCAGCGTGTCTGTGAGAGAGAGATACCACGTGCGTGTCTGTGAGAGAGAGACCGAGCGTGAATGTTTGTGTGTGAGAGAACGACAGACCATGCATGTTTGTGTGTGAGAGACAGGCAGAGCGTGCTTGTGTGTTAGTGAGAGAGAGACAGAGTGTGCGTGCATATGTGTGAGAGAGTGAGAGAGACAGATCGTGCTTGTATATGTGTGAGAGCGAGAACAGAGCTTGCCCACGTGTGTGAGATAGAGAGTCAGAGAGTGTGTGTGTGAGAGAGAGAGAAAGAGCTTGCCTGTGTGTGAGAGAGAGAGAGACAGAGCACGCATGTGTGTGAGAGACAGAGAGGGCGTGCATGTCTGTGAGAGAGAGACTGAGCGTGCGTGTCTGTGAGAGAGAGACTGAGCGTGCGTGTCTGTGAGAGACAGAGACCACAGCGTGCGTGTGTGTGTGTGAGAGAGAGGCAGAGCGTGCATGTGTGTGAGAGAGACAAAGTGAGCCTGCGTGTGGGAGAGAGAGACAGGCAGAGCATGCGTATGTATGAGACACAGAGCATGCGCGAAGGTGTGTGTGAGAGAGAGAGAGACAGAGTGTGCCTGTGTGTGAGAGAGAGAGACAGAGCGTACATGTGTGTGAGCGACAGACAGGGCGTGCCTGTCTATGAGAGAGAGACTGAGCGTGCGTGTCTGTGAGAGAGAGACTGAGCGTGTGTGTCTGTGAGAGAGGGACTGAGCGTGCGTGACTGTGAGAGAGAAAGTGAGCGTGCATGTCTGTGAGAGAGAGACTGAGCACGCATGTCCATGAGAGAGAAACGGAGCGTGCGTGTCTGGGAGATAGAGAGACAGAGCATGCATGTCTGTGAGAGAGAGAGACAAAGAGCGTGTGTGTGAGAGAGAGACAGAGCGTGCGTGTGTGTGTGTGAGAGAGAGACAAGGCATGCGTGTGTGTGTGTGAGAGAGAGACAGAGCGTACTTGTGTGTTTGTGAGAGAGAGACAGAGTCTGCATTTATGTTTGAGAGAGAGAGAGAGACAGATCGTGCTTGTATATTTGTGAGAGAGAGAGACAGAGAATGCCCGCGTGTGTGAGAGAGAGTGTCAGAGAGTGCGTGTGTGAGAGAGAGACAAATTGAGCCTGCATGTGGGAGAGAGAGACAGGCAGAGCATGCGTATGTATGCGAGACAGAGCATGCGCGTGTGTGTGTGAGAGAGAGAGAGAAGAGTGTACCTGTGTGTGAGAGAGAGAGACAGATCGTGCATGTGTGTGAGCGACAGACAGGGCGTGCCTGTCTGGGAGAGAGAGACTGAGCGTGCGTGTCTGTGAGAGAGAGACAGGTCATGTGTGTCTGTGAGAGAAGGACTGAGCGTGCGTGTCTGTGAGAGAGATACAGAGCGTGCACATCTGTGAGAGAGAGAGACAGCGCGTGCGTGTCTGTGTGAGAGAGACAGATCGTGCATGTACGTGAGAGAGAGACAGAGCGTGCATGTCTCTGAGAGAGAGATAGAGCGTGCGTGTCTGTGAGAGAGAGACAGAGCGAGCGTTTCTGTGAGAGAGAGAGACCAGAGCATGCGTGTGTGTGTATGAGTGAGAGACAGAGCGTGTGTGTGTTTGTGTGTGTGTGAGAGAAAGACAGAGCGTGCGTGTGCGTGTGAGTTACAGAGAGACAGAGCGTGCGTGTGTGTGTGTGTGAGAGAGAGACAGAGCCTGCGTTGTGTGTGTGTAAGAGAGAGACAGATCGTGCTTGTGTGTTTGTGAGAGTGAGACAGAGTGTACATGTATATGTGTGAGAGAGAGAGAGACAGAGCGTGCGTGTATATGTGTGAGAAAGAGAGAGACAGAGCATGCCCGCGTGTCTGTGAGAGAGAGACAGCGCCTGCGTGTCTGTAAGATAGAGACAGAGCGTGCGTGTCTGTGAGAGAGAGAAAGAGCGTGCGTGTCTGTGAGAGAGAGACAGAGCGTGCGTGTCTGTGAGAGAGAGACAGAGCGTGCGTGTCTGTGAGAGAGAGACAGAGCATGCTAGTCTGTGAGAAAGAGAGTGACAGAGCTTGCGTGTGTTTTTGTGAGACAGAGACAGACAGAGAATGCATATGTTTGAGAGACAGAGCATGCGCGTGTGTGTGTGTGCGTGTGTGAGAGAGAGAGAGACAGAGCATGCCTGTGTGTGATAGAGAGTGACAGAGCATGCCTGTGTGTGAGAGCAAGAAACAGATCGTGCCTGTGTGTGAGAAAGGGAGACAGTGCGTGCATGTGTGTGAGAGACAGACAGTACGTGCGTGTCTGTGAGCGAGAGACTGAGCATGTGTGTGTGTGAGAGAGAGACAGAGCGTGTGTGTGTGTGTGTGTGTGAGAGAAAGACAGAGTGTGCGTGTGTGTGTGTGTGAGAGTGAGACAGAGCCTGTGTGTGTGTGTGTGAGAGAGAGAAAGAGCGTGCTGGTGTGTTTGGTGAGAGAGAGACTGAGAGTGTGTGTGTATGAGAGAATGACAGAGCGTGTGTGTGTGTGTGTGTGAGAGACAGGCATAGCGTGCTTGTGTGTTAGTGATTGAGAGACAGAATGTGCGTGCATATGTGTGAGAGAGAGAGAGAGACAGATCGTGCTTGTATATGTGTGAGAGAGAGAGAGACAGAGCATGCCCGCGTGTGTGAGATAGAGAGTCAGAGAGTGTGCGTGTGAGAGAGAGAGAAAGAGCTTGCCTGTGTGTGAGAGAGAGAGACAGAGCACACATGTGTGTGAGAGACAGACAGGGCGTGCATGTCTTTGAGAGAGAGACAGAGCATGCATGTGTGTGAGCGACAGACAGGGCGTGCCTGTCTGTGAGAGAGAGACTGAGCATGCGTGTGCGTGTGAGTTAGAGAGAGACAGAGCGTGCGTTGTGTGTGTTTAAGAGAGAGACAGATCGTGCTTGTGTGTTTGTGAGAGAGAGACAGAGTGTGCATGTATATGTGTGAGAGAGAGAGAGACAGAGCGTGCGTGTCTATGTGTGAGAGAGAGAGAGACAGAGCATTCCCGCGTGTCTGTGAGAGAGAGACGGCGCCTGCGTGTCTGTGAGATAGAGACAGAGCGTGCGTGTCTGTGATAGAGAGAAAGAGCATGCGTGACTGTGAGAGAGAGACAGAGCGTGCGTGTCTGTGAGAGAGAGACAGAGCGTGCGTGTCTGTGAGAGAGAGACAGAGCGTGCGTGTCTGTGAGAGAGAGACAGAGCATGCAAGTCTGTGACAAAGAGAGTGACAGAGCTTGCGTGTGTGTTTGTGAGACAGAGACAGAGAGAGCATGCATATGTTTGAGAGACAGAGCATGCGCGTGTGTGTGTGTGTGTGAGAGAGAGAGACAGAGCATGCCTGTGTGTGATAGAGAGTGACAGAGCATGCCTGTTTGTGAGAGCAAGAGACAGATCGTGCCTGTGTGTGAGAAAGGGAGACAGTGCATGCATGTGTGTGAGAGACAGACAATACGTGCGTGTCTGTGAGCGAGAGACTGAGGATGTGTGTGTGTGAGAGAGAGACAGAGCGTGTGTGTGTGTGTGTGTGTGAGAGAAAGACAGTGTGCGTGTGTATGTCTGTGAGAGAGATACAGAGCGTGCGTGTCTGTGTGTGAGAGAGAGACAGAGCCTGTGTGTGTGTGTGTGAGAGAGAGAAAGAGCGTGCTTGTGTGTTTGGTGAGAGAGAGACTGAGCATGTGTGTGTGTGAGAGAATGACAGAGCGTGTGTGTGCATGTGTGTGTGTGAGAGAGAGACAGAGCCTGCGTGTGTGTGTGAGAGAGAGAGACAGAGCTTGCTTGTGTGTTTGGTGAGAGAGAGACAGATCGTGCTTGTATATTTGTGAGAGAGAGAGACAGAGCATGCCCGTGTGTGTGAGAGAGAGAGTCAGACAGTGCGTGTGTGAGAGAGAGACAAAGTGAGCCTGCGTGTGGGAGAGAGAGACAGGCAGAGCATGCGTATCTATGAGAGTCAGAGCATGCGTGGGAATGTGTGTGAGAGTGAGAGATAGAGTGTACCTGTGTGTGAGAGAGAGAGACAGAGCATGCATGTGTGTGAGCGACAGACAGGGCGTGCCTGTCTGTGAGAGAGAGATTGAGCGTGCGTGTCTGTGAGAGTGAGACTGAGTGTGTGTGTCTGTGAGAGAGGGACTGAGCGTGAGTGTCTGTGAGAGAGAGACAGAGCGTGCATGTATGTGAGAGAGAGACAGATCGTGCGTGTCTGTGAGAGAGAGACCAGAGAATGCGTGTGTGTGTGTGAGTGAGAGAAAGAGCGTGTGTGTGTTTTTGTGTTTGTGAGAGAAAGACAGAGCGTGCGTGTGCGTGTGAGTTAGAGAGAGACAGAGCGTGCTTGTGTGTGTGCGAGAGAGAGACAGAGCCTGCGTTGTGTGTGTGTAAGAGAGAGACAGATCGTGCTTGTGTGTTTGTGAAAGAGAGACAGAGTGTGCGTGTATATGTATGAGAGAGAGAGAGACAGAGCGTGCGTGTATACATGTGAGAAAGAGAGAGACAGAGCATGCCCGCATGTCTGTGAGAGAGAGACGGTGCGTGCATGTCTGTGAGAGAGTGACAGAGCGTGCGCATCTGTGAGAGAGAGCCAGAGTGTGCGTGTCTGTGAGAGAGAGACAGAGCGTGTGTGTCTGTGAAAGAGAGACAGAGCGTGCAGTTCTGTGAGAAAGAGAGTGAAAGAGCTTGCGTGTGTGTTTGTGAGACAGAGACAGACAGAGCATGTATATGTATGAGAGACAGAGCATGCGCGTGTGTGTGTGTGAGAGAGAGAGATACAGAGCATGCCTGTGTGTGATAGAGAGAGACAATGCGTGCATGTGTGTGAGAGACAGACAGTACATGCATGACTGTGAGAAAGAGACTGAGCATGTGTGTGTGTGAGAGAGAGACGGAACTTGTGTGTGTGAGAGAAGGACAGAGCGTGCGTGTGTGTGTGTTTGAGAGAGAGACAGAGCGTGCGTGTCTGTGTGTGAGAGAGAGACAGAGCGTGCTTGTGTGCTTGGTGAGAGAGAGACTGAGAGTGTGTGTGTATGAGAGAATGACAGAGCGTGTGTGTGTGTGTGTGTGTGAGAGAGACAGGCAGAGCTTGCTTGTGTGTTAGTGAGAGAGAGACAGAGTGTGCGTGCATATGTTTGAGAGAGAGAGAGAGACAGATCGTGCTTGTATATGTGTGAGAGAGAGAGAGACAGAGCATGCCCGCGTGTGTGAGATAGAGAGTCAGAGAGTGTGCGTGTGAGAGAGAGAGAAAGAGCTTGCCTGTGTGTGAGAGAGAGAGACAGAGCACACATGTGTGTGAGAGACAGACAGGGCGTGCATGTCTGTGAGAGAGAGACAGAGCGTGCATGTGTGTGAGCGACAGACAGGGCGTGCCTGTCTGTGAGAGAGAGACTGAGCATGAGTGTGCGTGTGAGTTAGAGAGAGACAGAGCGTACGTGTGTGTGTGTGAGAGAGAGACAGAGCCTGCGTTGTGTGTGTGTAAGAGAGAGACAGATCGTGCTTGTGTGTTTGTGAGAGAGAGACAGAGTGTGCATGTATATGTGTGAGAGAGAGAGAGACAGAGCGAGCGTGTATATGTGTGAGAAAGAGAGAGACAGAGCATGCCTGCGTGTCTGTGAGAGAGAGACAGAGCGTGCGTGTCTGTGAGAGAGAGACAGAGCGTGCGTGTCTGTGAGAGAGAGACAGAACGTGCGTGTCTGTGAGAGAGAGATAGAGCATGCAAGTCTGTGAGAAAGAGAGTGACAGAGCTTGCGTTTGTGTTTGTGAGACAGAGACAGACAGAGCATGCGTATGTTTGAGAGACAGAGCATGCGCGTGTGTGTGTGTGTGTGTGTGAGAGAGAGAGACAGAGCATGCCTGTGTGTGATAGAGAGTGACAGAGCATGCCTGTGTGTGAGAGCAAGAGACAGATCGTGCCTGTGTGTGAGAAAGGGAGACAGTGCGTGCATGTGTGTGAGAGACAGACAGTACGTGCGTGTCTGTGAGCGAGAGACTGAGCATGTGTGTGTGTGAGAGAGAGACAGAGCGTGTGTGTGTGTGTGTGTGTGAGAGAAAGACAGAGTGTGCGTGTGTGTGTGTGTGAGAGAGAGAGACAGAGCGTGCGTGACTGTGTGTGAGAGAGAGACAGAGCCTGTGTGTGTGTGTGAGAGAGAGAAAGAGCGTGCTTGTGTGTTTGGTGAGAGAGAGACTGAGCATGTGTGTGTGTGAGAGAATGACAGAGCGTGTGTGTGCATGTGTGTGTGTGAGAGAGAGACAGAGACTGCGTGTGTGTGTGAGAGAGAGAGACAGAGATTGCTTGTGTGTTTGGTGAGAGAGAGACAGATCGTGCTTGTGTGTTTGTGAGAGAGAGACAGAGTGTGCATGTATATGTGTGAGAGAGAGAGAGACAGAGCGAGCGTGTATATGTGTGAGAAAGAGAGAGACAGAGCATGCCCTGCGTGTCTGTGAGAGAGAGACGGCGCCTGCGTGTCTGTGAGATAGAGACAGAGCGTGCGTGTCTGTGAGAGAGAGAAAGAGCGTGCGTGTCTGTGAGAGAGAGACAGAGCGTGCGTGTCTGTGAGAGAGAGACAGAGCGTGCGTGTCTGTGAGAGAGAGACAGAGCGTGCGTGTCTGTGAGAGAGAGACAGAGCATGCAAGTCTGTGAGAAAGAGAGTGACAGAGCTTGCGTGTGTGTTTGTGAGACAGAGACAGACAGAGCATGCGTATGTTTGAGAGACAGAGCATGCGCGTGTGTGTGTGTGTGTGTGAGAGAGAGAGACAGAGCATGCCTGTGTGTGATAGAGAGTGACAGAGCATGCCTGTGTGTGAGAAAGGGAGACATTGCGTGCATGTGTGTGAGAGACAGACAGTACGTGCGTGTCTGTGAGCGAGAGACTGAGCATGTGTGTGTGTGAGAGAGAGACAGAGCGTGTGTGTGTGTGTGAGAGAAAGACAGAGTGTGCGTGTGTGTGTGTGTGTGAGAGAGAGACAGAGCGTCCGTGTCTGTGTGTGAGAGAGAGACAGAGCCTTGTGTGTGTGTGTGAGAGAGAGAAAGACCGTGCTTGTGTGTTTGGTGAGAGAGAGACTGAGCATGTGTGTGTGAGAGAATGACAGAGCGTGTGTGTGCATGTGTGTGTGTGAGAGAGAGACAGAGCCTGCGTGTGTGTGTGAGAGAGAGAGACAGAGCTTGCTTGTTTGTTTGGTGAGAGAGAGAAAGATCTTGCTTGTATATTTGGTGAGAGAGAGACAGAGCGTGCATGTATGTGAGAGAGAGACAGAGCGTGTGTGTCTGTGAGAGAGAGATGGAGTGTGCGTGTCTGTGAGAGAGAGACAGAGCGTGCATTTCTGTGAGAGAGAGACAGAGCGTGCGTGTCTGTGAGAGAGAGACCAGAGAATGCGTGTGTGTGTGTGAGTGAGAGAAAGAGCGTGTGTGTGTTTGTGTGTGTGTGAGAGAAAGACAGAGCCTGCGTCTGCGTGTGAGTTAGAGAGAGACAGAGCGTGCTTGTGTGTGTGTGAGAGAGAGACAGAGCCTGCGTTGTGTGTGTGTAAGAGAGAGACAGATCGTGCTTGTGTGTTTGTGAAAGAGAGACAGAGTGTGCGTGTAAACGTGTGAGAAAGAGAGAGACAGAGCATGCCCGCGTGTCTGTGAGAGAGAGACTGTGCGTGCATGTCTGTGAGAGAGAGACAGAGCGTGCGTGTCTGTGAGAGAGAGACAGAGCGTGCAAGTCTGTGAGAGAGAGAAAGAGCGTGCGTGTCTGTGAGAGAGAGACAGAGCGTGCGTGTCTGTGAGAGAGAGACAGAGCGTGCGTGTCTGTGAGAGAGAGACAGAGCGTGCGTGTCTGTGAGAGAGAGACAGAGCATGCAAGTCTGTGAGAAAGAGAGTGACAGAGCTTGCGTGTGTGTTTGTGAGACAGAGACAGACAGAGCATGCGTATGTTTGAGAGACAGAGCATGCGCGTGTGTGTGTGTGTGTGTGTGAGAGAGAGAGACAGAGCATGCCTGTGTGTGATAGAGAGTGACAGAGCATGCCTGTGTGTGAGAAAGGGAGACATTGCGTGCATGTGTGTGAGAGACAGACAGTACGTGCGTGTCTGTGAGCGAGAGACTGAGCATGTGTGTGTGTGAGAGAGAGACAGAGCGTGTGTGTGTGTGTGAGAGAAAGACAGAGTGTGCGTGTGTGTGTGTGTGTGAGAGAGAGACAGAGCGTCCGTGTCTGTGTGTGAGAGAGAGACAGAGCCTTGTGTGTGTGTGTGAGAGAGAGAAAGACCGTGCTTGTGTGTTTGGTGAGAGAGAGACTGAGCATGTGTGTGTGAGAGAATGACAGAGCGTGTGTGTGCATGTGTGTGTGTGAGAGAGAGACAGAGCCTGCGTGTGTGTGTGAGAGAGAGAGACAGAGCTTGCTTGTTTGTTTGGTGAGAGAGAGAAAGATCTTGCTTGTATATTTGGTGAGAGAGAGACAGAGCGTGCATGTATGTGAGAGAGAGACAGAGCGTGTGTGTCTGTGAGAGAGAGATGGAGTGTGCGTGTCTGTGAGAGAGAGACAGAGCGTGCATTTCTGTGAGAGAGAGACAGAGCGTGCGTGTCTGTGAGAGAGAGACCAGAGAATGCGTGTGTGTGTGTGAGTGAGAGAAAGAGCGTGTGTGTGTTTGTGTGTGTGTGAGAGAAAGACAGAGCCTGCGTCTGCGTGTGAGTTAGAGAGAGACAGAGCGTGCTTGTGTGTGTGTGAGAGAGAGACAGAGCCTGCGTTGTGTGTGTGTAAGAGAGAGACAGATCGTGCTTGTGTGTTTGTGAAAGAGAGACAGAGTGTGCGTGTAAACGTGTGAGAAAGAGAGAGACAGAGCATGCCCGCGTGTCTGTGAGAGAGAGACTGTGCGTGCATGTCTGTGAGAGAGAGACAGAGCGTGCGTGTCTGTGAGAGAGAGACAGAGCGTGCGCGTGTGTGAGAGAGAGCCAGAGTGTGCGTGTCTGTGAGAGAGAGACAGAGCGTGCAGGTCTGTGAGAAAGAGAGTGAAAGAGCGTGCGTGTGTGTTTGTGAGACAGAGACAGACAGAGCATGTATATGTATGAGGGACAGAGCATGCGCGTGAGTGTGTGTGTGAGCGAGAGAGACAGAGCATGCCTGTGTGTGATAGAGAGAGACAATGCGTGCATGTGTGTGAGAGACAGACAGTACATGCGTGACTGTGAGAAAGAGACTGAGCGTGTGTGTGTGTGAGAGAGAGACGGAACGTGTGTGTGTGTGAGAGAAGGACAGAGCGTGCGTGTGTGTGTGTTTGAGAGAGAGAAAGAGCGTGCGTGTCTGTGTGTGAGAGAGAGACAGAGCCTGCGTGTGTGTGTATGAGAGAGAGACAGAGCGTGCTTGTGTGCTTGGTGAGAGAGAGACTGAGAGTGTGTGTGTATGAGAGAATGACAGAGCGTTTGTGTGTGTGTGTGTGTGTGAGAGACAGGCAGAGCGTGCTTGTGTGTTAGTGAGAGAGAGACAGAGTTTTCGTGCATATGTGTGAGAGAGAGAGAGAGAGAGAGACAGATCGTGCTTGTATATGTGTGAGAGAGAGAGAGACAGAGCATGCCCGCATGTGTGAGATAGAGAGTCAGAGAGTGTGCGTGTGAGAGAGAGAGAAAGAGCTTGCCTGTGTGTGAGTGAGAGAGACAGAGCACACATGTGTGTGAGAGACAGACTGGGCGTGCATGTCTGTGAGAGAGAGACAGAGCGTGCATGTGTGTGAGCGACAGACAGGGCATGCCTGTCTGTGAGAGAGAGACTGAGCGTGCGTGTGCGTGTGAGTTAGAGAGAGACAGAGCGTGCGTGTGTGTGTGTGAGAGAGAGACAGAGCCTGCGTTGTGTGTGTGTAAGAGAGAGACAGATCGTGCTTGTGTGTTTGTGAGAGAGAGACAGAGTGTGCATGTATATGTGTGAGAGAGAGAGAGAGACACAGCGTGCGTGTATATGTGTGAGAAAGAGAGAGACAGAGCATGCCCGCGTGTCTGTGAGAGAGAGACGGCGCTTGCCTGTCTGTGAGATAGAGACAGAGCGTGCGTGTCTGTGAGAGAGAGAAAGAGCGTGCGTGTCTGTGAGAGAGAGACAGAGCGTGCGTGTCTGTGAGAGAGAGACAGAACGTGCGTGTCTGTGAGAGAGAGACAGAGCGTGCGTGTCTGTGAGAGAGAGACAGAGCGTGCGTGTCTGTGAGAGAGAGACAGAACGTGCGTGTCTGTGAGAGAGAGACAGAGCATGCAAGTCTGTGAGAAAGAGAGTGACAGAGCTTGCGTTTGTGTTTGTGAGACAGAGACAGACAGAGCATGCGTATGTTTGAGAGACAGAGCATGCGCATGTGTGTGTTTGTGTGTGTGTGAGAGAGAGAGACAGAGCATGCCTGTGTGTGATAGAGAGTGACAGAGCATGCCTGTGTGTGAGAGCAAGAGACAGATCGTGCCTGTGTGTGAGAAAGGGAGACAGTGCGTGCATGTGTGTGAGAGACAGACAGTACGTGCGTGTCTGTGAGCGAGAGACTGAGTATGTGTGTGTGTGAGAGAGAGACAGAGCGTGTGTGTGTGTGAGAGAAAGACAGAGTGTGCGTGTGTGTGTGTGTTAGAGAGAGACAGAACGTGCGTGGCTGTGTGTGAGAGAGAGACAGAGCCTGTGTGTGTGTGTGTGAGAGAGAGAAAGAGCATGCTTGTGTGTTTGGTGAGAGATAGACTGAGCATGTGTGTGTGTGAGAGAATGACAGAGCGTGTGTGTCCATGTGTTTGTGTGAGAGAGAGACAGAGCCTGCGTGTGTGTGTGAGAGAGACAGACAGAGATTGCTTGTGTGTTTGGTGAGAGAGAGACAGATCGTGCTTGTATATTTGTGAGAGAGAGAGACAGAGGATGCCCGTGTGTGTGAGAGAGAGAGTCAGACAGTCCGCGTGTGAGAGAGAGACAAAGTGAGCCTGCGTGTGGGAGAGAGAGACAGGCAGAGCATGCGTATCTATGAGAGTCAGAGCATGCGTGGGAATGTGTGTGAGAGTGAGAGATAGAGTGTACCTGTGTGTGAGAGAGAGAGACAGAGCATGCATGTGTGTGAGCGACAGACAGGGCATGCCTGTCTGTGAGAGAGAGACTGAGCGTGCGTGTCTGTGAGAGTGAGACTGAGTGTGTGTGTCTGTGAGAGAGGGACTGAGCATGAGTGTCTGTGAGAGAGAGACAGAGCGTGCATGTATGTGAGAGAGAGACAGAGCTTGTGTGTCTGTGAGATAGAGATGGAGTGTGCGTGTCTGTGAGAGAGAGACAGAGCGTGCATTTCTGTGAGAGAGAGACAGAGCGTGCGTGTCTGTGAGAGAGAGACCAGAGAATGCGTGTGTGTGTGTGAGTGAGAGAAAGAGCATGTGTGTGTTTGTGTGTGTGTGAGAGAAAGACAGAGAGTGCGTCTGCGTGTGAGTTAGAGAGAGACAGAGCGTGCTTGTGTGTGTGTGAGAGAGAGACAGAGCCTGCGTTGTGTGTGTGTAAGAGAGAGACAGATCGTGCTTGTGTGTTTGTGAAAGGGAGACAGAGTGTGTGTTTATATGTGTGAGAGAGAGAGAGACAGAGCGTGCGTGTATATGTGTGAGAAAGAGAGAGACAGAGCATGCCCGCGTGTCTGTGAGGGAGAGACAGTGCGTGCATGTCTGTGAGAGAGAGACAGACCATGCGTGTCTGTGAGAGAGAGACAGAGCGTGCGCGTCTGTGAGAGAGAGCCAGAGTGTGAGTGTCTGTGAGAGAGAGACAGTGCGTGCATGTCTGTGAGAGAGAGACAGAGCGTGCGTGTCTGTGAGAGAGAGAAAGAGCGTGCACGTCTGTGAGAGAGAGCCAGAGTGTGCGTGTCTGTGAGAGAGAGACAGAGCGTGTGTGTCTGTGAGAGAGAGACTGAGCGTGCAGGTCTTTGTGAAAGAGAGTGAAAGAGCGTGCATGTGTGTTTGTGAGACAGAGACAGACAGAGCATGCATATGTATGAGAGACAGAGCATGCGCGTGGGTGTGTGTGTGAGAGAGAGAGACAGAGCATGCCTGTGTGTGATATAGAGAGACAATGCGTGCATGTGTGTGAGAGACAGACAGTACATGCGTGACTGTGAGAAAGAGACTGAGCGTGTGTGTGTGTGAGAGAGAGACGGAACGTGTGTGTGTGTGAGAGAAGGACAGAGCGTGCGTGTGTGTGTGTTTGAGAGAGAGACAGAGCGTGCGTGTCTGTGAGAGAGAGACTGAGCGTGCGTGTCTGTGAGAGACAGAGACCACAGCATGCGTGCGTGTGTGTGAGAGAGAGGCAGAGCGTGCTTGTGTGCTTGGTGAGTGAGAGACTGAGAGTGTGTGTGTATGAGAGAATGACAGAGCGTGTGTCTGTGTGTGTGTGTGTGAGAGACAGGCAGAGCGTGCTGGTGTGTTAGTGAGAGAGCGACAGAGTGTGCGTGCATATGTGTGAGAGAGAGAGAGAGACAGATCGTGCTTGTATATGTGTGAGAGAGAGAGAGACAGAGCATGCCCGCGTGTGTGAGATAGAGTCACAGAGTGTGCGTGTGAGAGAGAGAGGAAGAGATTGCTTGTGTTTGAGAGAGAGAGACAGAGCACAAATGTGTGTGAGAGACAGACTGGGCGTGCATGTCTGTGAGAGAGAGACTGAGGGTTCATGTCTGTGAGAGAGAGACTGAGCGTGCGTGTCTGTGAGAGACAGAGACCACAGCATGCGTGTGTGTGTGTGAGAGAGAGGCAGAGCGTGCATGTGTGTGAGAGAGACAAAGTGAGCCTTCGTTTGGGAGAGAGAGACAGGCAGAGCATGCGTATGTATGAGACACAGAGCATGCGCGAGGGTGTGTGTGAGAGAGCGAGAGACAGAGTGTGCCTGTGTGTGAGAGAGAGAGTCAAAGCGTGCATGTGTGTGAGCGACAGACAGGGCGTGCCTGCCTATGAGAGAGAGACTGAGCGGGTGTGTCTGTGAGAGAGAGACTGAGCGTGTGTGTCTGTGAGAGAGGGACTGAGCATGCGTGTCCGTGAGAGAGAAACGGAGCGTGCGTGTCTGTGAGAGAGAGAGACAGAGCATGCAAGTCTGTGAGAGAGAGAGACAAACAGCGTGTGTGTGAGAGAGAGACAGAGCGTGCATGTGTGTGAGAGAGAGATACCGCGTGCGTGACTGTGAGAGAGAGACAGAGCGTGCGTGTCTATGAGAGAGAGAGAAAAAGAGCGTGTGTGTGAGAGAGAGACAGAGCGTGCGTGTCTGTGAGAGAGAGATACCGCGTGCGTGTCTGTGAGAGAGAGACAGAGCGTGCGTGTGTGTGTGTGAGAGAGAGACAGAGCATGCGTGTGTGTGTGTGAGAGAGAGACAGAGCATGCTTGTGTGTTTGTGAGAGAGAGACAGAGTGTGCGTGTATATGTGTGAGAGAGAGAGAGAGACAGATCGTGCTTGTATATGTGTGAGAAAGAGAGAGACAGAGCATGCCCGCGTGTCTGTGAGAGAGAGACAGTGCGTGCATGTCTGTGAGAGAGAGACAGACCGTGCGTGTCTGTGAGAGAGAGACAGAGCGTGCGCGTCTGTGAGAGAGAGCCAGAGTGTGAGTGTCTGTGAGAGAGAGACAGTGCGTGCATGTCTGTGAGAGAGAGACAGAGCGTGCGTGTCTGTGAGAGAGAGACAGAGCGTGCACGTCTGTGAGAGAGAGCCAGAGTGTGCGTGTCTGTGAGAGAGAGACAGAGCGTGTGTGTCTGTGAGAGAGAGACAGAGCGTGCAGGTCTTTGAGAAAGAGAGTGAAAGAGCGTGCATGTGTGTTTGTGAGACAGAGACAGACAGAGGATGCATATGTATGAGAGACAGAGCATGCGCGTGGGTGTGTGTGTGAGAGAGAGAGACAGAGCATGCCTGTGTGTGATAGAGAGAGACAATGCGTGCATGTGTGTGAGAGACAGACAGTACATGCGTGACTGTGAGAAAGAGACTGAGCGTGTGTGTGTGTGAGATAGAGACGGAACGTGTGTGTGTTTGAGAGAAGGACAGAGCGTGCGTGTGTGTGTGTTTGAGAGAGAGACAGAGCGTGCGTGTCTGTGAGAGAGAGACTGAGCATGCGTGTCTGTGAGAGACAGAGACCACAGCATGCGTGCGTGTGTGTGAGAGAGAGGCAGAGCGTGCTTGTGTGCTTGGTGAGAGAGAGACTGAGAGTGTGTGTGTATGAGAGAATGACAAAGCGTGTGTGTGTTTGTGTGTGTGTGAGAGACAGGCAGAGCGTGCTGGTGTGTTAGTGAGAGAGAGAGACAGAGTGTGCGTGCATATTTGTGAGAGAGAGAGAGAGACAGATCGTGCTTGTATATGTGTGAGAGAGAGAGAGACAGAGCATGCCCGCGTGTGTGAGATAGAGTCAGAGAGTGTGCGTGTGGGAGAGAGAGGAAGAGCTTGCCTGTGTGTGAGAGAGAGAGACAGAGCACAAATGTGTGTGAGAGACAAACTGGGCGTGCATGTCTGTGAGAGAGAGACTGAGGGTGCATGTCTGTGAGAGAGAGACTGAGCGTGCGTGTCTGTGAGAGACAGAGACCACAGCATGCGTGTGTGTGTGTGTGAGAGAGGCAGAGCGTGCATGTGTGTGAGAGAGACAAAGTGAGCCTTCGTTTGGGAGGGAGAGATAGGCAGAGCATGCGTATGTATGAGACACAGAGCATGCGCGTGTGTGTGTGTGAGAGAGCGAGAGACAGAGTGTGCCTGTGTGTGAGAGAGAGAGTCAGAGCATGCATGTGTGTGAGCGACAGACAGGCCGTGCCTGTCTATGAGAGAGAGACTGAGCGGGTGTGTCTGTGAGAGAGAGACTGAGCGTGTGTGTCTGTGAGAGAGGGACTGAGCATGCGTGTCCGTGAGAGAGAAACGGAGCATGCGTGTCTGTGAGAGAGAGAGACAGAGCATGCAAGTCTGTGAGAGAGAGAGACAAACAGCGTGTGTGTGAGAGAGAGACAGAGCATGCATGTGTGTGAGAGAGAGATACCGCGTGCGTGACTGTGAGAGAGAGACAGAGCGTGCGTGTCTATGAGAGAGAGAGAAAAAGAGCGTGTGTGTGAGAGAGAGACAGAGCGTGCGTGTCTGTGTGAGAGAGATACCGCGTGCGTGTCTGTGAGAGAGAGACAGAGCGTGCGTGTGTGTGTGTGAGAGAGAGACAGAGCATGCGTGTGTGTGTGTGAGAGAGAGACAGAGCGTGCTTGTGTGTTTGTGAGAGAGAGACAGAGTGTGCGTGCATATGTGTGAGAGAGAGAGAGAGACAGATCGTGCTTGTATATATGTGAGAGAGAGAGACAGAGCATGCCCGCGTATGTGAGATAGATAGTCAGAGAGTGCGTGTGTGAGAGAGAGACAAAGTGAGCCTGCGTGTGGGAGAGAGAGACAGGCAGAGCATGCGTATGTATGCGAGACAGAGCTTGCGCGTGTGTGTGTGTGAGAGAGAGAGACAGAGTGTACCTGTGTGTGTGAGAGAGAGACAGAGCGTGCATGTGTGTGAGCGACAGACAGGGCGTACCTATCTGTGAGAGAGAGATTGAGCGTGCGTGTCTGTTAGAGAGAGAAAGAGCATGTGTGTCTTTGAGAGAAGGACTGAGCGTGTGTGTCTGTGAGAGAGAGACAGAGCATGCATGTCTGTGAGAGAGAGAGACAGCGCGTGCGTGTCTGTGTGAGAGAGACAGATCGTGCATGTACGTGAGAGAGAGACAGAGCGTGCGTGTCTGTGTGAGAGAGACGGCGCGTGCGTGACTGTGATAGAGAGACAGAGCGTGCGTGTCTGTGAGAGAGAGACAGAGCGTGCATGTCTGTGAGAGAGAGACAGAGCGTGCGTGTCTGTGAGAGAGAGACAGAGCGTGCAAGTCTGTGAGAAAGAGAATGACATAGCGTGCGTGTGTGTTTGTGAGACAGAGACAGACAGAGCATGCGTATGTAAGGGAGACAAAGCATGCGCGTGTGTTTGTGTGAGAGAGAGAGACAGAGCGGGCCTGTGTGTGATAGAGAGAGACACAGCGTGCCTGTGTGTGAGAGAGAGAGACAGATCATGCCTGTGTGTGAGAGAGAGAGACAGTGCGTGCATGTATGTGAGAGACAGACAGGGCGTGCGTGTCTGTGAGAGAGAGTCTGAGCGTGCGTGTCTGTGAGAGAGAGACTGAGCGTGCATGTCTGTGAGAGAGAGACTGAGCATGCTTGTCCGTGAGAGAGAAACTGAGCGTGCGTGTCCGTGAGAGAGAGACAGGGCGTGCGTGTCTATGAGAGAAAGACAGAGCATGGGTGTCTGTGAGAGAGAGACAGAGCGTGCATGTCTATGAGAGAGAGAGACAAAGAACGTGTGTGTGAGAGAGAGACAGAGCCTGCGTGTCTTTGTGTGAGAGATACCGCGTGCGTGTCTGTGAGAGAGAGACAGAGCGTGCGTGTTTTTGTGTGAACGAACGACAGACCATGCATGTGTGTGTGTGAGAGACAGGCAGAGCGTGCTTGTGTGTTAGTGAGAGAGAGACAGAGTGTGCGTGCATATGTGTGAGAGAGAGAGAGACACAGATCGTGCTTGTATATGTGTGAGAGAGAGAGACAGAACATGCCCGCGTGTGTGAGATAGAGAGTCAGAGAGTGTGTGTGTGAGAGAGAGAGAAAGAGCTTGCCTGTGTGTGAGAGAGAGAGACAGAGCACACATGTGTGTGAGAGACAGACAGGGCGTGCCTGTCTGTGAGAGAGAGACTGAGCGTGCGTGTCTGTGAGAGAGAGACTGAGCATGTGTGTCTGTGAGAGAAGGACTGAGCGTGCGTGTCTGTGAGAGAGAGACAGAGCGTGCACGTCTGTGAGAGAGAGAGACAGCGCGTGCATGTCTGTGTGAGAGAGACAGATCGTGCATGTACGCGAGAGAGAGACAGAGCATGCGTGTCTGTGAGAGAGAGATAGAGCGTGCATGTCTGTGAGAGATAGACAGAGCATGCGTTTCTGTGAGAGAGAGAGACCAGAGTATGCGTGTGTGTGTATGAGTGAGAGATAGAGCGTGTGTGTGTTTGTGTCTGTGTGAGAGAAAGCCAGAGCGTGCATGTGCATGTGAGTTAGAGAGAGACAGAGCGTGCGTGTGTGTGTGTGTGAGAGAGAGACAGAGCCTGCGTTGTGTGTGTGTAAGAGAGAGACAGATCGTGCTTGTGTGTTTGTGAGAAAGAGACAGAGTGTGCATGTATATGTGTGAGAGAGAGAGAGACAGAGCGGGCCTGTGTGTAATAGAGAGAGACACAGCGTGCCTGTGTGTGAGAGAGAGAGACAGATCGTGCCTGTGTGTGAGAGAGAGAGAGACAGTGCGTGCATGTATGTGAGAGACAGACAGGGCGTGCGTGTTTGTGAGAGAGAGACTGAGCATTCGTGTCTGTGAGAGAGTGACTGAGCGTGCGTGTCTGTGAGAGAGTGACAGAGCGTGTGTATCTATGAGAGAGAGACAGAGCCTGCGTGTCTATGAGAAAGAGAGACAAAGAGCGTGTGTGTGAGAGAGAGATAGTGCGTGCGTGTCTGTGAGAGAGAGATATCGTGTGCGTGTCTGTGAGAGAGAGACAGAGTGTGAGTGTCTGTGAGAGAGAGACAGTGCGTGCATGTCTGTGAGAGAGAGACAGAGCGTGCGTGTCTGTGAGAGAGAGACAGAGCGTGCACGTCTGTGAGAGAGAGCCAGAGTGTGCGTGTCTGTGAGAGAGAGACAGAGCGTGTGTGTCTGTGAGAGAGAGACAGAGCGTGCAGGTCTTTGAGAAAGAGAGTGAAAGAGCGTGCATGTGTGTTTGTGAGACAGAGACAGACAGAGGATGCATATGTATGAGAGACAGAGCATGCGCGTGGGTGTGTGTGTGAGAGAGAGAGACAGAGCATGCCTGTGTGTGATAGAGAGAGACAATGCGTGCATGTGTGTGAGAGACAGACAGTACATGCGTGACTGTGAGAAAGAGACTGAGCGTGTGTGTGTGTGAGATAGAGACGGAACGTGTGTGTGTTTGAGAGAAGGACAGAGCGTGCGTGTGTGTGTGTTTGAGAGAGAGACAGAGCGTGCGTGTCTGTGAGAGAGAGACTGAGCATGCGTGTCTGTGAGAGACAGAGACCACAGCATGCGTGCGTGTGTGTGAGAGAGAGGCAGAGCGTGCTTGTGTGCTTGGTGAGAGAGAGACTGAGAGTGTGTGTGTATGAGAGAATGACAAAGCGTGTGTGTGTTTGTGTGTGTGTGAGAGACAGGCAGAGCGTGCTGGTGTGTTAGTGAGAGAGAGAGACAGAGTGTGCGTGCATATTTGTGAGAGAGAGAGAGAGACAGATCGTGCTTGCATATGTGTGAGAGAGAGAGAGACAGAGCATGCCCGCGTGTGTGAGATAGAGTCAGAGAGTGTGCGTGTGGGAGAGAGAGGAAGAGCTTGCCTGTGTGTGAGAGAGAGAGACAGAGCACAAATGTGTGTGAGAGACAGACTGGGCGTGCATGTCTGTGAGAGAGAGACTGAGGGTGCATGTCTGTGAGAGAGAGACTGAGCGTGCGTGTCTGTGAGAGACAGAGACCACAGCATGCGTGTGTGTGTGTGTGAGAGAGGCAGAGCGTGCATGTGTGTGAGAGAGACAAAGTGAGCCTTCGTTTGGGAGGGAGAGATAGGCAGAGCATGCGTATGTATGAGACACAGAGCATGCGCGTGTGTGTGTGTGAGAGAGCGAGAGACAGAGTGTGCCTGTGTGTGAGAGAGAGAGTCAGAGCGTGCATGTGTGTGAGCGACAGACAGGCCGTGCCTGTCTATGAGAGAGAGACTGAGCGGGTGTGTCTGTGAGAGAGAGACTGAGCGTGTGTGTCTGTGAGAGAGGGACTGAGCATGCGTGTCCGTGAGAGAGAAACGGAGCATGCGTGTCTGTGAGAGAGAGAGACAGAGCATGCAAGTCTGTGAGAGAGAGAGACAAACAGCGTGTGTGTGAGAGAGAGACAGAGCATGCATGTGTGTGAGAGAGAGATACCGCGTGCGTGACTGTGAGAGAGAGACAGAGCGTGCGTGTCTATGAGAGAGAGAGAAAAAGAGCGTGTGTGTGAGAGAGAGACAGAGCGTGCGTGTCTGTGTGAGAGAGATACCGCGTGCGTGTCTGTGAGAGAGAGACAGAGCGTGCGTGTGTGTGTGTGAGAGAGAGACAGAGCATGCGTGTGTGTGTGTGAGAGAGAGACAGAGCGTGCTTGTGTGTTTGTGAGAGAGAGACAGAGTGTGCGTGCATATGTGTGAGAGAGAGAGAGAGACAGATCGTGCTTGTATATATGTGAGAGAGAGAGACAGAGCATGCCCGCGTATGTGAGATAGATAGTCAGAGAGTGCGTGTGTGAGAGAGAGACAAAGTGAGCCTGCGTGTGGGAGAGAGAGACAGGCAGAGCATGCGTATGTATGCGAGACAGAGCTTGCGCGTGTGTGTGTGTGAGAGAGAGAGACAGAGTGTACCTGTGTGTGTGAGAGAGAGACAGAGCGTGCATGTGTGTGAGCGACAGACAGGGCGTACCTATCTGTGAGAGAGAGATTGAGCGTGCGTGTCTGTTAGAGAGAGAAAGAGCATGTGTGTCTTTGAGAGAAGGACTGAGCGTGTGTGTCTGTGAGAGAGAGACAGAGCATGCATGTCTGTGAGAGAGAGAGACAGCGCGTGCGTGTCTGTGTGAGAGAGACAGATCGTGCATGTACGTGAGAGAGAGACAGAGCGTGCGTGTCTGTGAGAGAGAGATGGCGCGTGCGTGACTGTGATAGAGAGACAGAGCGTGCGTGTCTGTGAGAGAGAGACAGAGCGTGCATGTCTGTGAGAGAGAGACAGAGCGTGCGTGTCTGTGAGAGAGAGACAGAGCGTGCAAGTCTGTGAGAAAGAGAATGACATAGCGTGCGTGTGTGTTTGTGAGACAGAGACAGACAGAGCATGCGTATGTAAGGGAGACAAAGCATGCGCGTGTGTTTGTGTGAGAGAGAGAGACAGAGCGGGCCTGTGTGTGATAGAGAGAGACACAGCGTGCCTGTGTGTGAGAGAGAGAGACAGATCATGCCTGTGTGTGAGAGAGAGAGACAGTGCGTGCATGTATGTGAGAGACAGACAGGGCGTGCGTGTCTGTGAGAGAGAGTCTGAGCGTGCGTGTCTGTGAGAGAGAGACTGAGCGTGCATGTCTGTGAGAGAGAGACTGAGCATGCTTGTCCGTGAGAGAGAAACTGAGCGTGCGTGTCCGTGAGAGAGAGACAGGGCGTGCGTGTCTATGAGAGAAAGACAGAGCATGGGTGTCTGTGAGAGAGAGACAGAGCGTGCATGTCTATGAGAGAGAGAGACAAAGAACGTGTGTGTGAGAGAGAGACAGAGCCTGCGTGTCTTTGTGTGAGAGATACCGCGTGCGTGTCTGTGAGAGAGAGACAGAGCGTGCGTGTTTTTGTGTGAACGAACGACAGACCATGCATGTGTGTGTGTGAGAGACAGGCAGAGCGTGCTTGTGTGTTAGTGAGAGAGAGACAGAGTGTGCGTGCATATGTGTGAGAGAGAGAGAGACACAGATCGTGCTTGTATATGTGTGAGAGAGAGAGACAGAACATGCCCGCGTGTGTGAGATAGAGAGTCAGAGAGTGTGTGTGTGAGAGAGAGAGAAAGAGCTTGCCTGTGTGTGAGAGAGAGAGACAGAGCACACATGTGTGTGAGAGACAGACAGGGCGTGCCTGTCTGTGAGAGAGAGACTGAGCGTGCGTGTCTGTGAGAGAGAGACTGAGCATGTGTGTCTGTGAGAGAAGGACTGAGCGTGCGTGTCTGTGAGAGAGAGACAGAGCGTGCACGTCTGTGAGAGAGAGAGACAGCGCGTGCATGTCTGTGTGAGAGAGACAGATCGTGCATGTACGCGAGAGAGAGACAGAGCATGCGTGTCTGTGAGAGAGAGATAGAGCGTGCATGTCTGTGAGAGATAGACAGAGCATGCGTTTCTGTGAGAGAGAGAGACCAGAGTATGCGTGTGTGTGTATGAGTGAGAGATAGAGCGTGTGTGTGTTTGTGTCTGTGTGAGAGAAAGCCAGAGCGTGCATGTGCATGTGAGTTAGAGAGAGACAGAGCGTGCGTGTGTGTGTGTGTGAGAGAGAGACAGAGCCTGCGTTGTGTGTGTGTAAGAGAGAGACAGATCGTGCTTGTGTGTTTGTGAGAAAGAGACAGAGTGTGCATGTATATGTGTGAGAGAGAGAGAGACAGAGCGGGCCTGTGTGTAATAGAGAGAGACACAGCGTGCCTGTGTGTGAGAGAGAGAGACAGATCGTGCCTGTGTGTGAGAGAGAGAGAGACAGTGCGTGCATGTATGTGAGAGACAGACAGGGCGTGCGTGTTTGTGAGAGAGAGACTGAGCATTCGTGTCTGTGAGAGAGTGACTGAGCGTGCGTGTCTGTGAGAGAGTGACAGAGCGTGTGTATCTATGAGAGAGAGACAGAGCCTGCGTGTCTATGAGAAAGAGAGACAAAGAGCGTGTGTGTGAGAGAGAGATAGTGCGTGCGTGTCTGTGAGAGAGAGATATCGTGTGCGTGTCTGTGAGAGAGAGACAGAGTGTGAGTGTCTGTGAGAGAGAGACAGTGCGTGCATGTCTGTGAGAGAGAGACAGAGCGTGCGTGTCTGTGAGAGAGAGACAGAGCGTGCACGTCTGTGAGAGAGAGCCAGAGTGTGCGTGTCTGTGAGAGAGAGACAGAGCGTGTGTGTCTGTGAGAGAGAGACAGAGCGTGCAGGTCTTTGAGAAAGAGAGTGAAAGAGCGTGCATGTGTGTTTGTGAGACAGAGACAGACAGAGGATGCATATGTATGAGAGACAGAGCATGCGCGTGGGTGTGTGTGTGAGAGAGAGAGACAGAGCATGCCTGTGTGTGATAGAGAGAGACAATGCGTGCATGTGTGTGAGAGACAGACAGTACATGCGTGACTGTGAGAAAGAGACTGAGCGTGTGTGTGTGTGAGATAGAGACGGAACGTGTGTGTGTTTGAGAGAAGGACAGAGCGTGCGTGTGTGTGTGTTTGAGAGAGAGACAGAGCGTGCGTGTCTGTGAGAGAGAGACTGAGCATGCGTGTCTGTGAGAGACAGAGACCACAGCATGCGTGCGTGTGTGTGAGAGAGAGGCAGAGCGTGCTTGTGTGCTTGGTGAGAGAGAGACTGAGAGTGTGTGTGTATGAGAGAATGACAAAGCGTGTGTGTGTTTGTGTGTGTGTGAGAGACAGGCAGAGCGTGCTGGTGTGTTAGTGAGAGAGAGAGACAGAGTGTGCGTGCATATTTGTGAGAGAGAGAGAGAGACAGATCGTGCTTGCATATGTGTGAGAGAGAGAGAGACAGAGCATGCCCGCGTGTGTGAGATAGAGTCAGAGAGTGTGCGTGTGGGAGAGAGAGGAAGAGCTTGCCTGTGTGTGAGAGAGAGAGACAGAGCACAAATGTGTGTGAGAGACAGACTGGGCGTGCATGTCTGTGAGAGAGAGACTGAGGGTGCATGTCTGTGAGAGAGAGACTGAGCGTGCGTGTCTGTGAGAGACAGAGACCACAGCATGCGTGTGTGTGTGTGTGAGAGAGGCAGAGCGTGCATGTGTGTGAGAGAGACAAAGTGAGCCTTCGTTTGGGAGGGAGAGATAGGCAGAGCATGCGTATGTATGAGACACAGAGCATGCGCGTGTGTGTGTGTGAGAGAGCGAGAGACAGAGTGTGCCTGTGTGTGAGAGAGAGAGTCAGAGCGTGCATGTGTGTGAGCGACAGACAGGCCGTGCCTGTCTATGAGAGAGAGACTGAGCGGGTGTGTCTGTGAGAGAGAGACTGAGCGTGTGTGTCTGTGAGAGAGGGACTGAGCATGCGTGTCCGTGAGAGAGAAACGGAGCATGCGTGTCTGTGAGAGAGAGAGACAGAGCATGCAAGTCTGTGAGAGAGAGAGACAAACAGCGTGTGTGTGAGAGAGAGACAGAGCATGCATGTGTGTGAGAGAGAGATACCGCGTGCGTGACTGTGAGAGAGAGACAGAGCGTGCGTGTCTATGAGAGAGAGAGAAAAAGAGCGTGTGTGTGAGAGAGAGACAGAGCGTGCGTGTCTGTGTGAGAGAGATACCGCGTGCGTGTCTGTGAGAGAGAGACAGAGCGTGCGTGTGTGTGTGTGAGAGAGAGACAGAGCATGCGTGTGTGTGTGTGAGAGAGAGACAGAGCGTGCTTGTGTGTTTGTGAGAGAGAGACAGAGTGTGCGTGCATATGTGTGAGAGAGAGAGAGAGACAGATCGTGCTTGTATATATGTGAGAGAGAGAGACAGAGCATGCCCGCGTATGTGAGATAGATAGTCAGAGAGTGCGTGTGTGAGAGAGAGACAAAGTGAGCCTGCGTGTGGGAGAGAGAGACAGGCAGAGCATGCGTATGTATGCGAGACAGAGCTTGCGCGTGTGTGTGTGTGAGAGAGAGAGACAGAGTGTACCTGTGTGTGTGAGAGAGAGACAGAGCGTGCATGTGTGTGAGCGACAGACAGGGCGTACCCATCTGTGAGAGAGAGATTGAGCGTGCGTGTCTGTTAGAGAGAGAAAGAGCATGTGTGTCTTTGAGAGAAGGACTGAGCGTGTGTGTCTGTGAGAGAGAGACAGAGCATGCATGTCTGTGAGAGAGAGAGACAGCGCGTGCGTGTCTGTGTGAGAGAGACAGATCGTGCATGTACGTGAGAGAGAGACAGAGCGTGCGTGTCTGTGAGAGAGAGATGGCGCGTGCGTGACTGTGATAGAGAGACAGAGCGTGCGTGTCTGTGAGAGAGAGACAGAGCGTGCATGTCTGTGAGAGAGAGACAGAGCGTGCGTGTCTGTGAGAGAGAGACAGAGCGTGCAAGTCTGTGAGAAAGAGAATGACATAGCGTGCGTGTGTGTTTGTGAGACAGAGACAGACAGAGCATGCGTATGTAAGGGAGACAAAGCATGCGCGTGTGTTTGTGTGAGAGAGAGACAGAGCGGGCCTGTGTGTGATAGAGAGAGACACAGCGTGCCTGTGTGTGAGAGAGAGAGACAGATCATGCCTGTGTGTGAGAGAGAGAGACAGTGCGTGCATGTATGTGAGAGACAGACAGGGCGTGCGTGTCTGTGAGAGAGAGTCTGAGCGTGCGTGTCTGTGAGAGAGAGACTGAGCGTGCATGTCTGTGAGAGAGAGACTGAGCATGCTTGTCCGTGAGAGAGAAACTGAGCGTGCGTGTCCGTGAGAGAGAGACAGGGCGTGCGTGTCTATGAGAGAAAGACAGAGCATGGGTGTCTGTGAGAGAGAGACAGAGCGTGCATGTCTATGAGAGAGAGAGACAAAGAACGTGTGTGTGAGAGAGAGACAGAGCCTGCGTGTCTTTGTGTGAGAGATACCGCGTGCGTGTCTGTGAGAGAGAGACAGAGCGTGCGTGTTTTTGTGTGAACGAACGACAGACCATGCATGTGTGTGTGTGAGAGACAGGCAGAGCGTGCTTGTGTGTTAGTGAGAGAGAGACAGAGTGTGCGTGCATATGTGTGAGAGAGAGAGAGACACAGATCGTGCTTGTATATGTGTGAGAGAGAGAGACAGAACATGCCCGCGTGTGTGAGATAGAGAGTCAGAGAGTGTGTGTGTGAGAGAGAGAGAAAGAGCTTGCCTGTGTGTGAGAGAGAGAGACAGAGCACACATGTGTGTGAGAGACAGACAGGGCGTGCCTGTCTGTGAGAGAGAGACTGAGCGTGCGTGTCTGTGAGAGAGAGACTGAGCATGTGTGTCTGTGAGAGAAGGACTGAGCGTGCGTGTCTGTGAGAGAGAGACAGAGCGTGCACGTCTGTGAGAGAGAGAGACAGCGCGTGCATGTCTGTGTGAGAGAGACAGATCGTGCATGTACGCGAGAGAGAGACAGAGCATGCGTGTCTGTGAGAGAGAGATAGAGCGTGCATGTCTGTGAGAGATAGACAGAGCATGCGTTTCTGTGAGAGAGAGAGACCAGAGTATGCGTGTGTGTGTATGAGTGAGAGATAGAGCGTGTGTGTGTTTGTGTCTGTGTGAGAGAAAGCCAGAGCGTGCATGTGCATGTGAGTTAGAGAGAGACAGAGCGTGCGTGTGTGTGTGTGTGAGAGAGAGACAGAGCCTGCGTTGTGTGTGTGTAAGAGAGAGACAGATCGTGCTTGTGTGTTTGTGAGAAAGAGACAGAGTGTGCATGTATATGTGTGAGAGAGAGAGAGACAGAGCGGGCCTGTGTGTAATAGAGAGAGACACAGCGTGCCTGTGTGTGAGAGAGAGAGACAGATCGTGCCTGTGTGTGAGAGAGAGAGAGACAGTGCGTGCACGTATGTGAGAGACAGACAGGGCGTGCGTGTTTGTGAGAGAGAGACTGAGCATTCGTGTCTGTGAGAGAGTGACTGAGCGTGCGTGTCTGTGAGAGAGTGACAGAGCGTGTGTATCTATGAGAGAGAGACAGAGCCTGCGTGTCTATGAGAAAGAGAGACAAAGAGCGTGTGTGTGAGAGAGAGATAGTGCGTGCGTGTCTGTGAGAGAGAGATATCGTGTGCGTGTCTGTGAGAGAGAGACAGAGTGTGAGTGTCTGTGAGAGAGAGACAGTGCGTGCATGTCTGTGAGAGAGAGACAGAGCGTGCGTGTCTGTGAGAGAGAGACAGAGCGTGCACGTCTGTGAGAGAGAGCCAGAGTGTGCGTGTCTGTGAGAGAGAGACAGAGCGTGTGTGTCTGTGAGAGAGAGACAGAGCGTGCAGGTCTTTGAGAAAGAGAGTGAAAGAGCGTGCATGTGTGTTTGTGAGACAGAGACAGACAGAGGATGCATATGTATGAGAGACAGAGCATGCGCGTGGGTGTGTGTGTGAGAGAGAGAGACAGAGCATGCCTGTGTGTGATAGAGAGAGACAATGCGTGCATGTGTGTGAGAGACAGACAGTACATGCGTGACTGTGAGAAAGAGACTGAGCGTGTGTGTGTGTGAGATAGAGACGGAACGTGTGTGTGTTTGAGAGAAGGACAGAGCGTGCGTGTGTGTGTGTTTGAGAGAGAGACAGAGCGTGCGTGTCTGTGAGAGAGAGACTGAGCATGCGTGTCTGTGAGAGACAGAGACCACAGCATGCGTGCGTGTGTGTGAGAGAGAGGCAGAGCGTGCTTGTGTGCTTGGTGAGAGAGAGACTGAGAGTGTGTGTGTATGAGAGAATGACAAAGCGTGTGTGTGTTTGTGTGTGTGTGAGAGACAGGCAGAGCGTGCTGGTGTGTTAGTGAGAGAGAGAGACAGAGTGTGCGTGCATATTTGTGAGAGAGAGAGAGAGACAGATCGTGCTTGCATATGTGTGAGAGAGAGAGAGACAGAGCATGCCCGCGTGTGTGAGATAGAGTCAGAGAGTGTGCGTGTGGGAGAGAGAGGAAGAGCTTGCCTGTGTGTGAGAGAGAGAGACAGAGCACAAATGTGTGTGAGAGACAGACTGGGCGTGCATGTCTGTGAGAGAGAGACTGAGGGTGCATGTCTGTGAGAGAGAGACTGAGCGTGCGTGTCTGTGAGAGACAGAGACCACAGCATGCGTGTGTGTGTGTGTGAGAGAGGCAGAGCGTGCATGTGTGTGAGAGAGACAAAGTGAGCCTTCGTTTGGGAGGGAGAGATAGGCAGAGCATGCGTATGTATGAGACACAGAGCATGCGCGTGTGTGTGTGTGAGAGAGCGAGAGACAGAGTGTGCCTGTGTGTGAGAGAGAGAGTCAGAGCGTGCATGTGTGTGAGCGACAGACAGGCCGTGCCTGTCTATGAGAGAGAGACTGAGCGGGTGTGTCTGTGAGAGAGAGACTGAGCGTGTGTGTCTGTGAGAGAGGGACTGAGCATGCGTGTCCGTGAGAGAGAAACGGAGCATGCGTGTCTGTGAGAGAGAGAGACAGAGCATGCAAGTCTGTGAGAGAGAGAGACAAACAGCGTGTGTGTGAGAGAGAGACAGAGCATGCATGTGTGTGAGAGAGAGATACCGCGTGCGTGACTGTGAGAGAGAGACAGAGCGTGCGTGTCTATGAGAGAGAGAGAAAAAGAGCGTGTGTGTGAGAGAGAGACAGAGCGTGCGTGTCTGTGTGAGAGAGATACCGCGTGCGTGTCTGTGAGAGAGAGACAGAGCGTGCGTGTGTGTGTGTGAGAGAGAGACAGAGCATGCGTGTGTGTGTGTGAGAGAGAGACAGAGCGTGCTTGTGTGTTTGTGAGAGAGAGACAGAGTGTGCGTGCATATGTGTGAGAGAGAGAGAGAGACAGATCGTGCTTGTATATATGTGAGAGAGAGAGACAGAGCATGCCCGCGTATGTGAGATAGATAGTCAGAGAGTGCGTGTGTGAGAGAGAGACAAAGTGAGCCTGCGTGTGGGAGAGAGAGACAGGCAGAGCATGCGTATGTATGCGAGACAGAGCTTGCGCGTGTGTGTGTGTGAGAGAGAGAGACAGAGTGTACCTGTGTGTGTGAGAGAGAGACAGAGCGTGCATGTGTGTGAGCGACAGACAGGGCGTACCTATCTGTGAGAGAGAGATTGAGCGTGCGTGTCTGTTAGAGAGAGAAAGAGCATGTGTGTCTTTGAGAGAAGGACTGAGCGTGTGTGTCTGTGAGAGAGAGACAGAGCATGCATGTCTGTGAGAGAGAGAGACAGCGCGTGCGTGTCTGTGTGAGAGAGACAGATCGTGCATGTACGTGAGAGAGAGACAGAGCGTGCGTGTCTGTGAGAGAGAGATGGCGCGTGCGTGACTGTGATAGAGAGACAGAGCGTGCGTGTCTGTGAGAGAGAGACAGAGCGTGCATGTCTGTGAGAGAGAGACAGAGCGTGCGTGTCTGTGAGAGAGAGACAGAGCGTGCAAGTCTGTGAGAAAGAGAATGACATAGCGTGCGTGTGTGTTTGTGAGACAGAGACAGACAGAGCATGCGTATGTAAGGGAGACAAAGCATGCGCGTGTGTTTGTGTGAGAGAGAGAGACAGAGCGGGCCTGTGTGTGATAGAGAGAGACACAGCGTGCCTGTGTGTGAGAGAGAGAGACAGATCATGCCTGTGTGTGAGAGAGAGAGACAGTGCGTGCATGTATGTGAGAGACAGACAGGGCGTGCGTGTCTGTGAGAGAGAGTCTGAGCGTGCGTGTCTGTGAGAGAGAGACTGAGCGTGCATGTCTGTGAGAGAGAGACTGAGCATGCTTGTCCGTGAGAGAGAAACTGAGCGTGCGTGTCCGTGAGAGAGAGACAGGGCGTGCGTGTCTATGAGAGAAAGACAGAGCATGGGTGTCTGTGAGAGAGAGACAGAGCGTGCATGTCTATGAGAGAGAGAGACAAAGAACGTGTGTGTGAGAGAGAGACAGAGCCTGCGTGTCTTTGTGTGAGAGATACCGCGTGCGTGTCTGTGAGAGAGAGACAGAGCGTGCGTGTTTTTGTGTGAACGAACGACAGACCATGCATGTGTGTGTGTGAGAGACAGGCAGAGCGTGCTTGTGTGTTAGTGAGAGAGAGACAGAGTGTGCGTGCATATGTGTGAGAGAGAGAGAGACACAGATCGTGCTTGTATATGTGTGAGAGAGAGAGACAGAACATGCCCGCGTGTGTGAGATAGAGAGTCAGAGAGTGTGTGTGTGAGAGAGAGAGAAAGAGCTTGCCTGTGTGTGAGAGAGAGAGACAGAGCACACATGTGTGTGAGAGACAGACAGGGCGTGCCTGTCTGTGAGAGAGAGACTGAGCGTGCGTGTCTGTGAGTGAGAGACTGAGCATGTGTGTCTGTGAGAGAAGGACTGAGCGTGCGTGTCTGTGAGAGAGAGACAGAGCGTGCACGTCTGTGAGAGAGAGAGACAGCGCGTGCATGTCTGTGTGAGAGAGACAGATCGTGCATGTACGCGAGAGAGAGACAGAGCATGCGTGTCTGTGAGAGAGAGATAGAGCGTGCATGTCTGTGAGAGATAGACAGAGCATGCGTTTCTGTGAGAGAGAGAGACCAGAGTATGCGTGTGTGTGTATGAGTGAGAGATAGAGCGTGTGTGTGTTTGTGTCTGTGTGAGAGAAAGCCAGAGCGTGCATGTGCGTGTGAGTTAGAGAGAGACAGAGCGTGCGTGTGTGTGTGTGTGAGAGAGAGACAGAGCCTGCGTTGTGTGTGTGTAAGAGAGAGACAGATCGTGCTTGTGTGTTTGTGAGAAAGAGACAGAGTGTGCATGTATATGTGTGAGAGAGAGAGAGACAGAGCGGGCCTGTGTGTAATAGAGAGAGACACAGCGTGCCTGTGTGTGAGAGAGAGAGACAGATCGTGCCTGTGTGTGAGAGAGAGAGAGACAGTGCGTGCATGTATGTGAGAGACAGACAGGGCGTGCGTGTTTGTGAGAGAGAGACTGAGCATTCGTGTCTGTGAGAGAGTGACTGAGCGTGCGTGTCTGTGAGAGAGTGACAGAGCGTGTGTATCTATGAGAGAGAGACAGAGCCTGCGTGTCTATGAGAAAGAGAGACAAAGAGCGTGTGTGTGAGAGAGAGATAGTGCGTGCGTGTCTGTGAGAGAGAGATATCGTGTGCGTGTCTGTGAGAGAGAGACAGAGCGTGCGTGTGTGTGTGTGACAGAACGACAGAGCGTGCTTGTGTGTTTGTGAGAGAGAGACAGAGTGTGCGTGTTTATGTGTGAGAGAGAGAGAGACAGAGCATGCCCACGTGTGTGAGAGAGAGACAAAGTGAGCCTGCATGTGGGAGAGAGAGACAGGCAGAGCATGCGGATGTATGAGACACAGAGCATGCGTGTGTGTGTGTGTGAGAGAGAGAGAGAGACAGAGTGTGCCTGTGTGTGAGAGAGAGAGACAGAGCATGCATGTGTGTGAGCGACAGACAGGGCATGCCTGTCTGTGAGAGAGAGACTGAGCATGCGTGTCTGTGAGAGAGAGACTGAGCGTGCATGTCTGTGAGAGAGGGACTGAAAGTGCGTGTCTGTGAGAGAGAGACAGAGTGTGCATGTATGTGAGAGAGAGAAAGAGCGTTGGTGTCTGTGATAGAGAGATAGAGCATGCGTGTCTGTGAGAGAGAGACAGAGCGTGCATGTATGTGAGAGAGAGAATGAGCGTGCGTGTCCGTGAGAGAGAGACAGAGCGTGCATGTATGTGAGAGAGAGAAATAGCGTGCATGTCTATGAGAGAGAGAGAGACAGCGCGTGTGTGTCTGTGTGAGAGAGACAGAGCGTGCGCGTCTGTGAGAGAGAGACAGAGTGTGCGTGTCTGTGAGAGAGAGACAGATAATGCATGTCTGTGAGAGAGAGACAGAGCATGCAAGTCTGTGAGAAAGAGAGTGACAGAGCGTGCGTGTGTGTTTGTGAGACAGAGACCGACAGAGCATGCATAGGTATGACAGACAGAGCATCTGCGTGTGTGTGTGTGTGTGGGAGAGAAAGACAGAGCATGCCTGTGTGTGATAGAGAGTGACAGAGCGTGCCTGTGTGTGAGAAAGGGAGATAGTGCGTGCATGTGTGTGAGAGACACACAGGGCGTGCGTGTCTGTGAGCTAGAAACTGAGCGTGCGTGTGTGTGAGAGAGACAGAGCGTGTGTGTTTGTGTGAGAGAGAAAGACAGAGCATGCGTGTGTGTGCGTATGAGAGAGAGACAGAGTGTGCGTGTGTTTGTGTGAGAGAGAGACAAAGTGTGCATGTGTGTGTGAGAGAGAGAGACAGAGCGTGCTTGTGTGTTTGGTGAGAGAGAGATTGAGCATGTGTGTCTGACAGAATGTCAGAGCGTGTGTGTGTGTGTGTGTGTGTGTGAGAGAAAGACAGAGCGTGCATGTGTGTGTGTGTGAGAGAGAGACAGAGCGTGTGTGTGTGTGTGAGAGAGAGACAGAGCCTGCATGTGTGTGTGTGAGAGAGAGACAGAGCGTGCTTGTGTGTTTGGTGAGAGAGAGACAGAGCGTGCGTGTATATGTGTGAGAAAGAGAGAGACAGAGCATGCCCGCGTGTGTGAGAGAGAGAGACAGAGCGTGCGTGTGTGTGAGAGAGACAAAGTGAGCCTCCGTGTGGTAGAGAGAGACAGGCAGAGCATGCGTATGTATGAGACACAGAGCATGCGCGAGTGTGTGTGTGTGAGAGAGAGAGAGACAGAGTGTGCCTGTGTGTGAGAGAGAGAGACAGAGCATGCATGTGTGTGAGAGACAGACAGGGCGTGCCTGTCTGTGAGAGAGAGACTGAGCGTGCGTGTCTGTGAGAGAGAGACTGAGCATGTGTGTCTGTGAGAGAGAGAGACCAGAGCATGCGAGTGTGTGTATGAGTGAGAGACAGAGCGTGTGTGTGTTTGTGTGTGTGTGAGAGAAAGACAGAGCGTGCGTGTGCATGTCTGTTAGAGAGAGACTGAGCGTGCGTGTCTGTGAGAGAGAGACTGAGCATGTGTGTCTGTGAGAGAAGGACTGAGCGTGCGTGTCTGTGAGAGAGAGACAGAGCGTGCACGTCTGTGAGAGAGAGAGACAGCGCGTGCATGTCTGTGTGAGAGAGACAGATCGTGCATGTACGCGAGAGAGAGACAGAGCATGCGTGTCTGTGAGAGAGAGATAGAGCGTGCATGTCTGTGAGAGATAGACAGAGCATGCGTTTCTGTGAGAGAGAGAGACCAGAGTATGCGTGTGTGTGTATGAGTGAGAGATAGAGCGTGTGTGTGTTTGTGTGTGTGAGAGAAAGCCAGAGCGTGCGTGTGCGTATGAGTTAGAGAGAGACAGAGCGTGCGTGTGTGTGTGTGTGAGAGAGAGACAGATCGTGCTTGTGTGTTTGTGAGAGAGAGACAGAGTGTGCATGTATATGTGTGAGAGAGAGAGAGACAGAGCGTGCGTGTATATGTGTGAGAAAGAGAGAGACAGAGCATGCCCGCGTGTCTGTGAGAGAGAGACGGCGCGTGCGTGTCTGTGAGATAGAGACAGAGCGTGCGTGTCTGTGATAGAGAGAAAGAGCGTGCGTGTCTGTGAGAGAGAGACAGAGTGTCCGTGTCTGTGAGAGAGAGACAGAGCGTGCGTGTCTGTGAGAGAGAAACAGAGCCTGCGTCTGTGTGTGTGAGAGAGAGACAGAGCCTGCTTTGTGTGTGAGAGAGAGACAGAGCGTGCTTGTGTGTTTGGTGAGAGAGAGACAGAGCGTGTGTGTATATGTGTGAGAGAGAGAGAGACAGAGCATGCCCGCGTGTGTGAGAGAGAGAGACACAGCGTGCGTGTGTGTGAGAGAAACAAAGTGAGCCTGCGTGTGGTAGAGAGAGACAGGCAGAGCATGCGTATGTAGGAGACACAGAGCCTGCGCGTGTGTGTGCGTGAGAGAGAGAGACAGAGCATGCCTGTGTGTGATAGAGAGAGACAGAGCGTGCCTGTGTGTGAGAGAGAGAGACAGAGTGTGCATGTGTGTGAGAGACAGACAGGGCGTGCATGTCCGTGAGAGAGTGACTGACCTTGCATGTGTGTGAGAGAGAGACAGAGCGTGCGTGTCTGTGTGAGGGAGACAGAGCGTGCGTGTCTGTGAGAGAGAGAGACGGTGCGTGCGTGTCTATGAGAGAGAGACAGAGCGTGCATGTCTGTGAAAGAGAGATAGAGCGTGCGTGTCTGTGAGAGAGAGACTGAGCGTGCGTGTCTGTGAGAGAGAGACTGAGCATGCGTGTCTGTGTGAGAGAGACTGAGCGTGCGTGTCTATGAGAGAGAGATTGAGCATGCGTGTCTGTGAGAGAGAGACAGAGCATGCGTTTCTGTGAGAGAGTGACAGAGTGTGCATGTCTGTGAGAGAGAGACAGAGAGTGCATGTCGGTGAGAGAGAGACAGAGCCTGCATGTCATTGAGAGAGAGATTGACAGAGCGTGCGTATGTGCGTGTGAGACAGAGACAAATGGAGCATGCGTATGTATGAGAGACAGAGCATGCGCGTATGTCTGTGTGAGAGAGAGAGACAGAGTTTGCCTGTGTGTGATAGAGAGAGACACAGCATGGCTGTGTGTGAGAGAGCGAGACAGCGTACATGTGTGTGAGAGACAGACAGGGCGTGCATGTCTGTGAGAATGAGACTGAGCGTGCATGTCTTTGAGAGAGAGACAGAGCGTGCGTGTCTGTGAGAGAGAGAGACCAGAGCGTGCGTGTGTGTGTGTGAGTGAGAGACAGAGACTGCGTGTGTTTGTGTGAGAGAGAGACAGATCGTGCTTGTGTGTTTGTGAGAGACAGACAGAGCGTGCGTGTATAAGTGTGAGAAAGAGAGATACAGAGCATGCCCGCGTGTGTGAGAGAGAGAGACAGAGAGTGCGTGTGTGTGAGAGAGACAAAGTGAGCCTGATTGTGGGAGAGAGAGAGACAGGCACAGCATGCGTATGTATGAGACGTAGAGCATGCGCATGTGTGTGTGTGAGAGAGAGAGAGAGCGTGCCTGTGTGTGAGAGAGAGAGACAGAATGTGCATGTGTGTGAGCGACAGACAGGGCATGCCTGTCTGTGTGAGAGAGACTGAGCGTGCGTGTCTGTGAGACAGAGACTGAGCATGTGTGTCTGTGAGAGTGGGACTGAGCGTGCATGTCTGTGATAGAGAGACGGAGCGTGCGTGTCTGTCAGAGAGAAAGACAGCGTCGGAGTGTCTTTGTGAGAGAGACAGAGCGTGCGTGAAAATGAGAGAGAGAGACAAAGAGTGTGTGTGTCTGTGAGAGAGGGACAGAGCGTGCAAGTCTGTGAGAAAGAGAGTGACAGAGCGTGCATGTGTGTTTGTGAGACAGAGACAGACAAAGCATGCGTATGTATGAGAGACAGAGCATGCGCGCGTGTGTGTGTGTGAGAGAGAGAGACAGAGCATGCCTGTGTGTGATAGAGAGTGACAGAGCGTGCCTGTGTGTGAGAGAGAGAGACAGATCGTGCCTGTGTGTGAGAGAGAGAGACAGTGCGTGCATGTGTGTGAGAGACAGACAGTACGTGCGTGTCTGTGAGAGAGAGACTGAGCGTGTGTGTGTGTGAGAGAGAGACGGAGAGTGTGTGTGTGTGTGAGAGAAAGACAGAACGTGCGTGTGTGTGTGTGAGAGAGACAGACAGAGCGTGCATGTCTGTGTGTGAGAGAGAGACAGAGCCTGCCTGTGTTTGTGTGAGAGAGAGAGACAGAGCGTACTTGTGTGTTTGGTGAGAGAGAGACTGAGCGTGTGTGTGTGTGAGAGAATGACAGAGCGTGTGTGTGTGTGTGTGTGAGAGAGAAAGACAGAGCATGCATGTGTGCGTGTGTGAGAGAGAGACAGAGCGTGCGTGTGTGTGTGTGTCAGAGAGAGACAGCCTGCGTGTGTATGTGTGAGAGAGAGACAGAGCATGCCCGCGTGTGTGAGAGAGAGAGACTGAGCGTGCGTGTGTGTGAGAGAGACAAAGTGAGCCTGTGTGTGGGAGAGAGAGACAGGCAGAGCATGCGTATGTAGGAGACACAGAGCATGCGCATGTGTGTGTGAGAGAGAGAGAGACAGAGCGTGCCTGTGTGTGATAGAGAGAGACAGAGTGTGCCTGTGTGTGAGAGAGAGAGACAGAGCGTGCATGTGTGTGAGAGACAGACAGGGCGTGCATGTCCGTGAGAGAGGGATTGACCATGCGTGTCTGTGAGAGAGAGACAGAGCGTCCATGTCTGTGTGAGAGAGACAGAGCGTGCGGGTCTGTGAGAGAGAGATGGCGCATGCGTGTCTGTGAGAGAGACAGAGCGTGCGTGTCTGTAAGAGAGAGACAGAGCGTGCGTGTCTGTGAGAGATAGACAGAGCGTGCGTGTCTGTGAGAGAGAGACAGAGTATGCATATCTGTGAGATAGAGACAGAGCGTGCAAGTCTGTGAGAAAGAGAGTGACAGAGCGTGCGTGTCTGTGAGAGAGAGACAGAGCGTGCGTGTCTGTGAGAGAGAGACAGAGCGTGCAAGTCTGTGAGAAAGAGAGTGACAGAGCGTGCGTGTGTATTTGTGAGACAGAGACAGACAGAGAATGCGTATGAATGAGAGAAAGAGCATGCGCGTGTGTTTGTGTGAGAGAGAGAGACAGAGCGGGCCTGTGTGTGATAGAGAGAGACACAGCGTGCCTGCCTCTGAGAGAGAGAGACAGATCGTGCCTGTGTGTGAGAGAGAGAGACAGTGCGTGCATGTATGTGAGAGACAGACAGGGCGTGCGTGTCTGTGAGAGAGAGACTGAGCATGCGTCTCCATGAGAGAGGGTCTGAGCATGCATGTCTGTGAGAGAGAGACAGAGTGTGCGTGTCTATGAGAGAGAGACAGAGCGTGTGTGTCTGTGAGAGAGAGACAGAGCGTGCATGTCTGTGAGAGATAGACAGAGCGTGCGTGTCTGTGAGAGAGAGACAGAGCGTACATGTCTGTGAGATAGCGACAGAGGATGCAAGTCTGTGAGAAAGAGAGTGACAGAGCGTGCGTGTGTGTTTGTGAGACAGAGACATACAGAGCATGTGTATGTAGGAGAGAAAGAGCATGCGCGTGTGTATGTGTGAGAGAGAGAGACAGAGCAGTCCTGTTTGTGATAGAGAGAGACACAGCGTGCCTGTGTGTGAGAGACAGACAGGGCGTGCATGTCCGTGAGAGAGGGACTGACTGTGCGTGTCTGTGAGAGAGAGACAGAGCGTGCGTGTCTGTGAGAGAGAGACAGAGCATGCGTGTCTGTGAGAGAGAGACAGAACGTGCATGTCTGTGAGAGAGAGAGTGACAGAGCGTGCGTGTGTGTTTGTGAGACAGAGACAGACAGAGCATGTGTATGTATGAGAGACAGAGCATGCGCGTTTGTTTGTGTGAGAGAGAGAGACAGAGCGGGCCTGTGTGTGATAGAGAGAGACACAGCGTGCCTGTGTGTAAGAGAGAGAGACAGATCGTGCCTGTGTGTGAGAGAGAGAGACAGTGCGTGCATGTATGTGAGAGACAGACAGGGCGTGCGTGTCTGTGAGAGAGAGACTGAGCGTGCATGTCTGTGAGAGAGAGACTGAGCGTGCATGTCTGTGAGAGAGAGACTGAGCATGCGTGTCCAAGAGAGACGGACTGAGCATGCGTGTCTGTGAGAGAGAGACAGAGCGTGCATGTCTATGAGAGAGAGAGAGAGCATGCGTGTCTGTGAGAGAGAGACAGAGCGTGCGTGTCTATGAGAGAGAGACAAAGAACGTGTGTGTGAGAGAGTCACAGAGCGTGCGTGTCTGTGAGAGAGAGATACCGCGTGCGTGTCTGTGAGAGAGAGACAGAGCGTGCGGGTATGTGTGTGAGAGAATGACAGACCATGCGTGTGTGTGTGTGAGAGAGAGACAGAGCGTGCTTGTGTGTTTGTGAGAGAGAGACAGAGCGTGCGTGTATATGTGTGAGAGATAGAGAGAGACAGATCGTGCTTGTATATGTGTGAGAGGGAGAACAGAGCATGCCCGCGTGTGTGAGAGAGAGAGTCAGAGAGTGCGTGTGTGAGCGAGAGACAAAGTGAGCCTGCGTGTGGGAGAGAGAGACAGGCAGAGCATGTGGATGTATGATACACAGAGCATGCGCGTGCGTGCGTGTAAGAGAGAGAGACAGAGCTGCCTGTGTGTGATAGAGATAGACAGAGCGTGCCTGTGTGTGAGAAAGAGAGACAGATTGTGCCTGTGTGTGAGAGAGAGAGACAGTGCGTGCATGTCTGTGAGAGAGAGACAAAGCGTGCGTGTCTGTGAGAGAGAGACAGAGCGTGCAAGTCTGTGAGAAAGAGAGTGACAGTGCGTGCGTGTGTGTTTGTGAGACAGAGACAGACAGAGCATGTGTATGTATGAGAGACAGAGCATGGGCGTTTGTTTGTGTGAGAGAGAGAGACAGAGCGGGCCTGTGTGTGATAGAGAGAGACACAGCGTGCCTGTGTGTAAGAGAGAGAGACAGATCGTGCCTGTGTGTGAGAGAGAGAGACAGTGCGTGCATGTATGTGAGAGACAGACAGGGCGTGTGTGTCTGTGAGAGAGAGACTGAGCGTGCATGTCTGTGAGAGAGAGACTGAGCATGCGTGTCCAAGAGAGAGGGACTGAGCGTGCGTGTCTGTGAGAGAGAGAAAGAGCGTGCATGTCTATGACTGAGAGAGAGAGCATGCGTGTCTGTGAGAGAGAGACAGAGCGTGCGTGTCTATGAGAGAGAGAGACAAAGAACGTGTGTGTGAGAGAGTGACAGAGCGTGCGTGTCTGTGAGAGAGAGATACCGCGTGCGTGTCTGTGAGAGAGAGACAGAGCGTGCGGGTATGTGTGTGAGAGAATGACAGACCATGTGTTTGTCTGTGTGAGAGAGAGACAGAGCGTGCTTGTGTGTTTGTGAGAGAGAGACAGAGCGTGCG
This sequence comes from Carcharodon carcharias, assembly GCF_017639515.1. Lineage (NCBI taxonomy): Eukaryota > Metazoa > Chordata > Chondrichthyes > Lamniformes > Lamnidae > Carcharodon > Carcharodon carcharias. Next base: position 79,821,159 of record NC_054470.1, read on the forward strand.
TGTATATGTGTGAGAGAGAGAGAGAGACAGATCGTGCTTGTATATGTGTGAGAGAGAGAAACAGAGCATGCCCGCGTGTGTGAGAGAGAGAGTCAGAGATTGCGTGTGTGAGCGAGAGACAAAGTGAGCCTGCGTGTGGGAGAGAGAGACAGGCAGAGCATGTGGATGTATGAAACACAGAGCATGCGCGTGCGTGCATGTAAGAGAGAGAGACAGACCTGCCTGTGTGTGATAGAGATAGACAGAGCGTGCCTGTGTATGAGAAAGAGAGACAGATCGTGCCTGTGTGTGAGAGAGAGAGACAGTGCATGCATGTGTGTGAGAGACAGACAATGCGTGCATGTCTGTGAGAGAGAGACTGAGCGTGCGGGTGTGTTAGAGAGAGACAGAGCGTGTGAGTGTGTGTGTGAGAGAGAAAGACAGAGCATGCGTGTGTGTGTGTGTGAGTGAGAGACAGAGCTTGCGTGTCTGTGTGTGAGAGAGAGACAGAGCCTGCGTGTGTGTGTTCGAGAGAGACAGAGCGTGCGTGTCTGTGAGAGAGAGACAGAGCGTGCATGTCTGTGAGAGAGAGACAGAACGTGCGTGTCTGTGAGAGAGAGACAGAGCGTCCAAGTCTTTGAGAAAGAGAGTGACAGAGCATGCGTGTGTGTTTGTGAGACAGAGACAGATAGTGCATGTGTATGTATGAGAGACAGTGCATGCGCGTTTGTTTGTGTGAGAGAGAGAGACAGAGCCGGCCTATGTGTGATAGAGAGAGACACAGCGTGCCTGTGTGTGAGAGAGAGAGACAGATCGTGCCTGTGTGTGAGAGAGAGAGACAGTGCGTGCATGTATGTGAGAGACAGACAGGGCGTGCGTGTCTGTGAGAGAGAGATTGAGCGTGCATGTCTGTGAGAGAGAGACTGAGCATGCATGTCTGTGAGCGAGAGACTGAGCATGCATGTCCAAGAGAGAGGGACTGAGCGTGCATGTCTGTGAGAGAGAGAGACAAAGAACGTGTGTGTGAGAGAGAGACAGAGCGTGCGTGTCTGTGAGAGAGAGATACCGCGTGCGTGTCTGTGAGAGAGAGACAGAGCGTGCGTGTGTGTGTGTGAGAGAGACAGAGCGTGCGTGTCTGTGAGAGAGAGACAGAGCGTGCATGTCTGTGAGAGAGAGACAGAGCGTGCGTGTCTGTGAGAGAGAGACAGAGCGTGCAAGTCTGTGAGAAAGAGAGTGACAGAGCGTGCGTGTGTGTTTGTGAGACAGAGACAGACAGAGCATGTGTATGTATGAGAGACAGTGCGTGCGCGTTTGTTTGTGTGAGAGAGAGAGACAGAGCGGGCCTATGTGTGATAGAGAGAGACACAGCGTGCCTGTGTGTGAGAGAGAGAGACAGATCGTGCCTGTGTGTGAGAGAGAGAGACAGTGCGTGCATGTATGTGAGAGACAGACAGGGCGTGCGTGTCTGTGAGAGAGAGACTGAGCGTGCATGTCAGTGAGAGAGAGACTGAGCATGCATGTCTGTGAGAGAGAGACTGAGCATGCGTGTCCAAGAGAGAGGGACTGAGCGTGCATGTCTGTGAGAGAGAGAGACAAAGAACGTGTGTGTGAGAGAGGGACAGAGCGTGCGTGTCTGTGAGAGAGAGATACCGTGTGTGTGTCTGTGAGAGAGAGACAGAGCGTGCGTGTGTGTGTGTGAGAGAGAGACAGAGCGTGCTTGTGAGTTTGTGAGAGAGAGACAGAATGTGCGTGTATATGTGTGAGAGAGAGAGAGAGACAGATCATGCGTGTATATATGTGAGAGAGAGAGACAGAGAGTGCGTGTGTGAGCGAGAGACAAAGTGAGCCTGCTTGTGGGAGAGAGACACAAGCAGAGCATGTGGATGTATGAGACACATAGCATGCGCGTGCGTGCATGTAAGAGAGATAGACAGACTTGCCTGTGTGTGATGGAGATAGAGCGTGCCTGTGTGTGAGAAAGAGAGACAGTGCATGCATGTGTGTGAGCAACAGACAATGCGTGCGTGTCTGTGAAAGAGAGACTGAGCATGTGTGTGTGTGAGAGAGAGACGGAGAGTGTGTGTGTGTGTGAGAGAAAGACAGAACGTGCGTGTGTGTGTGTGAGAGAGACAGACAGAGCGTGCATGTCTGTGTGTGAGAGAGAGACAGAGCCTGCCTGTGTTTGTGTGAGAGAGAGAGACAGAGCGTACTTGTGTGTTTGGTGAGAGAGAGACTGAGCGTGTGTGTGTGTGAGAGAATGACAGAGCGTGTGTGTGTGTGTGTGTGAGAGAGAAAGACAGAGCATGCATGTGTGCGTGTGTGAGAGAGAGACAGAGCGTGCGTGTGTGTGTGTGTCAGAGAGAGACAGCCTGCGTGTGTATGTGTGAGAGAGAGACAGAGCATGCCCGCGTGTGTGAGAGAGAGAGACTGAGCGTGCGTGTGTGTGAGAGAGACAAAGTGAGCCTGTGTGTGGGAGAGAGAGACAGGCAGAGCATGCGTATGTAGGAGACACAGAGCATGCGCGTGTGTGTGAGAGAGAGAGAGACAGAGCGTGCCTGTGTGTGATAGAGAGAGACAGAGTGTGCCTGTGTGTGAGAGACAGAGACAGAGCGTGCATGTGTGTGAGAGACAGACAGGGCGTGCATGTCCGTGAGAGAGGGATTGACCATGCGTGTCTGTGAGAGAGAGACAGAGCGTCCATGTCTGTGTGAGAGAGACAGAGCGTGCGGGTCTGTGAGAGAGAGATGGCGCATGCGTGTCTGTGAGAGAGACAGAGCGTGCGTGTCTGTAAGAGAGAGACAGAGCGTGCGTGTCTGTGAGAGATAGACAGAGCGTGCGTGTCTGTGAGAGAGAGACAGAGTATGCATGTCTGTGAGATAGAGACAGAGCGTGCAAGTCTGTGAGAAAGAGAGTGACAGAGCGTGCGTGTCTGTGAGAGAGAGACAGAGCGTGCGTGTCTGTGAGAGAGAGACAGAGCGTGCAAGTCTGTGAGAAAGAGAGTGACAGAGCGTGCGTGTGTATTTGTGAGACAGAGACAGACAGAGCATGCGTATGAATGAGAGAAAGAGCATGCGCGTGTGTTTGTGTGAGAGAGAGAGACAGAGCGGGCCTGTGTGTGATAGAGAGAGACACAGCGTGCCTGCCTGTGAGAGAGAGAGACAGATCGTGCCTGTGTGTGAGAGAGAGAGACAGTGCGTGCATGTATGTGAGAGACAGAAAGGGCATGCGTGTCTGTGAGAGAGAGACTGAGCGTGCATGTCTGTGAGAGAGAGACTGAGCATGCATGTCCATGAGAGAGGGTCTGAGCATGCATGTCTGTGAGAGAGAGACAGAGCATGCGTGTCTATGAGAGAGAGACAGGGCGTGCGTGTCTGTGAGAGAGAGACAGAGCGTGCATGTCTGTGAGAGATAGACAGAGCGTGCGTGTCTGTGAGAGAGAGACAGAGCGTACATGTCTGTGAGATAGCGACAGAGCATGCAAGTCTGTGAGAAAGAGAGTGACAGAGCGTGCGTGTGTGTTTGTGAGACAGAGACATACAGAGCATGTGTATGTAGGAGAGAAAGAGCATGCGCGTGTGTATGTGTGAGAGAGAGAGACAGAGCAGTCCTGTTTGTGATAGAGAGAGACACAGCGTGCCTGTGTGTGAGAGACAGACAGGGCGTGCATGTCCGTGAGAGAGGGACTGACTGTGTGTGTCTGTGAGAGAGAGACAGAGCGTGCGTGTCTGTGAGAGAGAGACAGAGCGTGCGTGTCTGTGAGAGAGAGACAGAATGTGCATGTCTGTGAGAGAGAGAGTGACAGAGCGTGCGTGTGTGTTTGTGAGACAGAGACAGACAGAGCATGTGTATGTATGAGAGACAGAGCATGCGCGTTTGTTTGTGTGAGAGAGAGAGACAGAGCGGGCCTGTGTGTGATAGAGAGAGACACAGCGTGCCTGTGTGTAAGAGAGAGAGACAGATCGTGCCTGTGTGTGAGAGAGAGAGACAGTGCGTGCATGTATGTGAGAGACAGACAGGGCGTGCGTGTCTGTGAGAGAGAGACTGAGCGTGCATGTCTGTGAGAGAGAGACTGAGCATGCGTGTCCAAGAGAGACGGACTGAGCATGCGTGTCTGTGATAGAGAGACAGAGCGTGCATGTCTATGAGAGAGAGAGAGAGCATGCGTGTCTGTGAGAGAGAGAAAAAGAACGTGTGTGTGAGAGAGTCACAGAGCGTGCGTGTCTGTGAGAGAGAGATACCGCGTGCGTGTCTGTGAGAGAGAGACAGAGCGTGCGGGTATGTGTGTGAGAGAATGGCAGACCATGCGTGTGTGTGTGTGAGAGAGAGACAGAGCGTGCTTGTGTGTTTGTGAGAGAGAGACAGAGCGTGCGTGTATATGTGTGAGAGAGAGAGAGAGACAGATCATGCTTGTATATGTGTGAGAGGGAGAACAGAGCATGCCCGCGTGTGTGAGAGAGAGAGTCAGAGAGTGCGTGTGTGAGCGAGAGACAAAGTGAGCCTGCGTGTGGGAGAGAGAGACAGGCAGAGCATGTGGATGTATGAGACACAGAGCATGCACGTGCGTGCGTGTAAGAGAGAGAGACAGACCTGCCTGTGTGTGATAGAGATAGACAGAGCGTGCCTGTGTGTGAGAAAGAGAGACAGATCGTGCCTGTGTGTGAGAGAGAGAGACAGTGCATGCATGTGTGTGAGTGACAGACAATGCGTGCGTGTCTGTGAGAGTGAGACTGAGCATGCGTGTGTGTTAGAGAGAGACAGAGCGTGTGAGTGTGTGTGTGAGAGAGAAAGACAGAGCATGCGTGTGTGTGTGTGTGAGTGAGAGACAGAGCTTGCGTGTCTGTGTGTGAGAGAGAGAGACAGAGCCTGCGTGTGTGTGTTTGAGAGAGACAGAGCGTGCGTGTCTGTGAGAGAGAGACAGAGCGTGCATGTCTGTGAGAGAGAGACAGAGCGTGCGTGTCTGTGAGAGAGAGACAGAGCGTGCAAGTCTGTGAGAAAGAGAGTGACAGAGCGTGCGTGTGTGTTTGTGAGAGAGAGAGACAGAGCGGGCCTGTGTGTGATAGAGAGAGACACAGCGTGCCTGTGTGTAAGAGAGAGAGACAGATCGTGCCTGTGTGTGAGAGAGAGAGACAGTGCGTGCATGTATGTGAGAGACAGACAGGGCGTGCGTGTCTGTGAGAGAGAGACTGAGCGTGCATGTCTGTGAGAGAGAGACTGAGCGTGCATGTCTGTGAGAGAGAGACTGAGCATGCGTGTCCAAGAGAGAGGGACTGAGCGTGCGTGTCTGTGAGAGAGAGAAAGTGCGTGCATGTCTATGAGAGAGAGAGAGAGCATGCGTGTCTGTGAGAGAGAGACAGAGCGTGCGTGTCTATGAGAGAGAGAGACAAAGAACGTGTGTGTGAGAGAGTGACAGAGCGTGCGTGTCTGTGAGAGAGAGATACCGCGTGCGTGTCTGTGAGAGAGAGACAGAGCGTGCAAGTCTGTGAGAAAGAGAGTGACAGTGCGTGCGTGTGTGTTTGTGAGACAGAGACAGACAGAGCATGTGTATGTATGAGAGACAGAGCATGCGCGTTTGTTTGTGTGAGAGAGAGAGACAGAGCGGGCCTGTGTGTGATAGAGAGAGACACAGCGTGCCTGTGTGTAAGAGAGAGAGACAGATCGTGCCTGTGTGTGAGAGAGAGAGACAGTGCGTGCATGTATGTGAGAGACAGACAGGGCGTGCGTGTCTGTGAGAGAGAGACTGAGCGTGCATGTCTGTGAGAGAGAGACTGAGCATGCGTGTCCAAGAGAGAGGGACTGAGCGTGCGTGTCTGTGAGAGAGAGAAAGAGCGTGCATGTCTATGACTGAGAGAGAGAGCATGCGTGTCTGTGAGAGAGAGACAGAGCGTGCGTGTCTATGAGAGAGAGAGACAAAGAACGTGTGTGTGAGAGAGTGACAGAGCGTGCGTGTCTGTGAGAGAGAGATACCGCGTGCGTGTCTGTGAGAGAGAGACAGAGCGTGCGGGTATGTGTGTGAGAGAATGACAGACCATGTGTTTGTCTGTGTGAGAGAGAGACAGAGCGTGCTTGTGTGTTTGTGAGAGAGAGACAGAGCGTGCGTGTATATGTGTGAGAGAGAGAGAGAGACAGATCGTGCTTGTATATGTGTGAGAGAGAGAAACAGAGCATGCCCGCGTGTGTGAGAGAGAGAGTCAGAGATTGCGTGTGTGAGCGAGAGACAAAGTGAGCCTGCGTGTGGGAGAGAGAGACAGGCAGAGCATGTGGATGTATGAAACACAGAGCATGCGCGTGCGTGCATGGAAGAGAGAGAGACAGACCTGCCTGTGTGTGATAGAGATAGACAGAGCGTGCCTGTGTATGAGAAAGAGAGACAGATCGTGCCTGTGTGTGAGAGAGAGAGACAGTGCATGCATGTGTGTGAGAGACAGACAATGCGTGCATGTCTGTGAGAGAGAGACTGAGCGTGCGTGTGTGTTAGAGAGAGACAGAGCGTGTGAGTGTGTGTGTGAGAGAGAAAGACAGAGCATGCGTGTGTGGGTGTGTGAGTGAGAGACAGAGCTTGCGTGTCTGTGTGTGAGAGAGAGACAGAGCCTGCGTGTGTGTGTTTGAGAGAGACAGAACGTGCGTGTCTGTGAGAGAGAGACAGAGCGTCCAAGTCTTTGAGAAAGAGATTGACAGAGCATGCGTGTGTGTTTGTGGGACAGAGACAGACAGAGCATGTGTATGTATGAGAGACAGTGCATGCGCGTTTGTTTGTGTGAGAGAGAGAGACAGAGCGGGCCTATGTGTGATAGAGAGAGACACAGCGTGCCTGTGTGTGAGAGAGAGAGACAAAGAACGTGTGTGTGAGAGAGAGACAGAGCGTGCGTGTGTGTGTGTGAGAGAGAGACAGAGCGTGCTTGTGTGTTTGTGAGAGAGAGACAGAATGTGCGTGTATATGTGTGAGAGAGAGAGAGAGACAGAACATGCGTGTATATATGTGAGAGAGAGAGACAGAGAGTGCGTGTGTGAGCGAGAGACAAAGTGAGCCTGCGTGTGGGAGAGAGACACAAGCAGAGCATGTGGATGTATGAGACACATAGCATGCGCGTGCGTGCATGTAAGAGAGATAGACAGACTTGCCTGTGTGTGATGGAGATAGAGCGTGCCTGTGTGTGAGAAAGAGAGACAGTGCATGCATGTGTGTGAGCAACAGAAAATGCGTGCGTGTCTGTGAGAGAGAGACTGAGCGTGTGTGTGTGTGAGAGAGAGACGGAGAGTGTGTGTGTGTGTGAGAGAAAGACAGAACGTGCGTGTGTGTGTGTGAGAGAGACAGACAGAGCGTGCATGTCTGTGTGTGAGAGAGAGACAGAGCCTGCCTGTGTTTGTGTGAGAGAGAGAGACAGAGCGTACTTGTGTGTTTGGTGAGAGAGAGACTGAGCGTGTGTGTGTGTGAGAGAATGACAGAGCGTGTGTGTGTGTGTGTGTGAGAGAGAAAGACAGAGCATGCATGTGTGCGTGTGTGAGAGAGAGACAGAGCGTGCGTGTGTGTGTGTGTCAGAGAGAGACAGCCTGCGTGTGTATGTGTGAGAGAGAGACAGAGCATGCCCGCGTGTGTGAGAGAGAGAGACTGAGCGTGCGTGTGTGTGAGAGAGACAAAGTGAGCCTGTGTGTGGGAGAGAGAGACAGGCAGAGCATGCGTATGTAGGAGACACAGAGCATGCGCGTGTGTGTGTGAGAGAGAGAGAGACAGAGCGTGCCTGTGTGTGATAGAGAGAGACAGAGTGTGCCTGTGTGTGAGAGAGAGAGACAGAGCGTGCATGTGTGTGAGAGACAGACAGGGCGTGCATGTCCGTGAGAGAGGGATTGACCATGCGTGTCTGTGAGAGAGAGACAGAGCGTCCATGTCTGTGTGAGAGAGACAGAGCGTGCGGGTCTGTGAGAGAGAGATGGCGCATGCGTGTCTGTGAGAGAGAGACAGAGTATGCATGTCTGTGAGATAGAGACAGAGCGTGCAAGTCTGTGAGAAAGAGAGTGACAGAGCGTGCGTGTCTGTGAGAGAGAGACAGAGCGTGCGTGTCTGTGAGAGAGAGACAGAGCGTGCAAGTCTGTGAGAAAGAGAGTGACAGAGCGTGCGTGTGTATTTGTGAGACAGAGACAGACAGAGCATGCGTATGAAGGAGAGAAAGAGCATGCGCGTGTGTTTGTGTGAGAGAGGGAGACAGAGCGGGCCTGTGTGTGATAGAGAGAGACACAGCGTGCCTGCCTGTGAGAGAGAGAGACAGATCGTGCCTGTGTGTGAGAGAGAGAGACAGTGCGTGCATGTATGTGAGAGACAGAAAGGGCATGCGTGTCTGTGAGAGAGAGACTGAGCGTGCATGTCTGTGAGAGAGAGACTGAGCATGCGTGTCCATGAGAGAGGGTCTGAGCATGCATGTCTGTGAGAGAGAGACAGAGCATGCGTGTCTATGAGAGAGAGACAGGGCGTGCGTGTCTGTGAGAGAGAGACAGAGCGTGCATGTCTGTGAGAGATAGACAGAGCGTGCGTGTCTGTGAGAGAGAGACAGAGCGTACATGTCTGTGAGATAGCGACAGAGCATGCAAGTCTGTGAGAAAGAGAGTGACAGAGCGTGCGTGTGTGTTTGTGAGACAGAGACATACAGAGCATGTGTATGTAGGAGAGAAAGAGCATGCGCGTGTGTATGTGTGAGAGAGAGAGACAGAGCAGTCCTGTTTGTGATAGAGAGAGACACAGCGTGCCTGTGTGTGAGAGACAGACAGGGCGTGCATGTCCGTGAGAGAGGGACTGACTGTGTGTGTCTGTGAGAGAGAGACAGAGCGTGCGTGTCTGTGAGAGAGAGACAGAGCATGCGTGACTGTGAGAGAGAGACAGAACGTGCATGTCTGTGAGAGAGAGAGTGACAGAGCGTGCGTGTGTGTTTGTGAGACAGAGACAGACAGAGCATGTGTATGTATGAGAGACAGAGCATGCGCGTTTGTTTGTGTGAGAGAGAGAGACAGAGCGGGCCTGTGTGTGATAGAGAGAGACACAGCGTGCCTGTGTGTAAGAGAGAGAGACAGATCGTGCCTGTGTGTGAGAGAGAGAGACAGTGCGTGCATGTATGTGAGAGACAGACAGGGCGTGCGTGTCTGTGAGAGAGAGACTGAGCGTGCATGTCTGTGAGAGAGAGACTGAGCGTGCATGTCTGTGAGAGAGAGACTGAGCATGCGTGTCCAAGAGAGACGGACTGAGCATGCGTGTCTGTGATAGAGAGACAGAGCGTGCATGTCTATGAGAGAGAGAGAGAGCATGCGTGTCTGTGAGAGAGAGACAGAGCGTGCGTGTCTATGAGAGAGAGAAAAAGAACGTGTGTGTGAGAGAGTCACAGAGCGTGCGTGTCTGTGAGAGAGAGATACCGCGTGCGTGTCTGTGAGAGAGAGACAGAGCGTGCGGGTATGTGTGTGAGAGAATGACAGACCATGCGTGTGTGTGTGTGAGAGAGAGACAGAGCGTGCTTGTGTGTTTGTGAGAGAGAGACAGAGCGTGCGTGTATATGTGTGAGAGAGAGAGAGAGACAGCTCATGCTTGTATATGTGTGAGAGGGAGAACAGAGCATGCCCGCGTGTGTGAGAGAGAGAGTCAGAGAGTGCGTGTGTGAGCGAGAGACAAAGTGAGCCTGCGTGTGGGAGAGAGAGACAGGCAGAGCATGTGGATGTATGAGACACAGAGCATGCACGTGCGTGCGTGTAAGAGAGAGAGACAGATCGTGCCTGTGTGTGATAGAGATAGACAGAGCGTGCCTGTGTGTGAGAAAGAGAGACAGATCGTGCCTGTGTGTGAGAGAGAGAGACAGTGCATGCATGTGTGTGAGTGACAGACAATGCGTGCGTGTCTGTGAGAGTGAGACTGAGCATGCGTGTGTGTTAGAGAGAGACAGAGCGTGTGAGTGTGTGTGTGAGAGAGAAAGACAGAGCATGCGTGTGTGTGTGTGTGAGTGAGAGACAGAGCTTGCGTGTCTGTGTGTGAGAGAGAGAGACAGAGCCTGCGTGTGTGTGTTTGAGAGAGACAGAACGTGCGTGTCTGTGAGAGAGAGACAGAGCGTGCATGTCTGTGAGAGAGAGACAGAGCGTGCGTGTCTGTGAGAGAGAGACAGAGCGTGCAAGTCTGTGAGAAAGAGAGTGACAGAGCGTGCGTGTGTGTTTGTGAGACAGAGACAGACAGAGCATGTGTATGTATGAGAGACAGAGCATGCGCGTTTGTTTGTGTGAGAGAGAGAGACAGAGCGGGCTTGTGTGTGATAGAGAGAGACACAGCATGCCTGTGTGTAAGAGAGAGAGACAGATTGTGCCTGTGTGTGAGAGAGAGAGACAGTGCGTGCATGTATGTGAGAGACAGACAGGGCGTGTGTGTCTGTGAGAGAGAGACTGAGCGTGCATGTCTGTGAGAGAGAGACTGAGCGTGCATGTCTGTGAGAGAGAGACTGAGCATGCGTGTCCAAGAGAGAGGGACTGAGCGTGCGTGTCTGTGAGAGAGAGAAAGTGCGTGCATGTCTATGAGAGAGAGAGAGAGCATGCGTGTCTGTGAGAGAGAGACAGAGCGTGCGTGTCTATGAGAGAGAGAGACAAAGAACGTGTGTGTGAGAGAGTGACAGAGCGTGCGTGTCTGTGAGAGAGAGATACCGCGTGCGTGTCTGTGAGAGAGAGACAGAGCGTGCGGGTATGTGTGTGAGAGAATGACAGACCATGTGTTTGTCTGTGTGAGAGAGAGACAGAGCGTGCTTGTGTGTTTGTGAGAGAGAGACAGAGCGTGCGTGTATATGTGTAAGAGAGAGAGAGAGACAGATCGTGCTTGTATATGTGTGAGAGAGAGAAACAGAGGATGCCCGCGTGTGTGAGAGAGAGAGTCAGAGATTGTGTGTGTGAGCGAGAGACAAAGTGAGCCTGCGTGTGGGAGAGAGAGACAGGCAGAGCATGTGGATGTATGAAACACAGAGCATGCGCGTGCGTGCATGTAAGAGAGATAAACAGACTTGCCTGTGTGTGATAGAGATAGAGCGTGCCTGTTTGTGAGAAAGAGAGACAGATCATGCCTGTGTGTGAGAGAGAGAGACAGTGCATGCATGTGTGTGAGCAACAGACAATGCGTGCGTGTCTGTGAGAGAGAGACTGAGCGTGTGTGTGTGTGAGAGAGAGACAGAGCGTGTGTGTGTGTGAGAGAGAAAGACAGAGCGTGCGTGTGTCTGTGTGTGAGAGAGAGACAGAGCGTGCGTGTCTGTGTGTGAGAGAGAGACAGAGCCTGCGTGTGTGTGTGTGTGAGAGAGACAGAGCGTGCGTGTCTGTGTGTGAGAGAGAGACAGAGCCTGCGTGTGTGTGTTTGAGAGAGAGACAGAGCGTGCATCTCTGTGTGTGACAGAGAGACAGAGCCTGCCTGTGTGTGTGTGAGAGAGACAGAGCGTGCTTGTGTGTTTGGTGAGAGAGAGACTGAGCATGTGTGTGTGTGAGAGAATGACAGAGCGTATGTGTGTGTGTGTGAGAGAGAAAGACAGAGCGTGCTTGTGTGTGTGTGTGAGAGAGAGAGACAGAGCGTGCGTGTGTGTGAGAGAGACAAAGTGAGCCTGCGTGTGGGAGAGAGAGACAGGCAGAGCATGCGTACGTATGAGACACAGATCATGCGCGTGTGTGTGTGAGAGTGAGAGACAGAGCGTGCCTGTGTGTGAGAGAGAGAGACAGAGCGTGCATGTGTGTGAGAGACAGACAGGGCGTGCATGTCTGTGAGAGAGAGATGGCACATGCATGTCTGTGAGAGAGAGACAGAGCGTGCGTGTCTGTGAGAGAGTGACAGAGCGTGCGTGTCTGTGAGAGAGAGATACCGCATGCGTGTCTGTGAGAGAGAGACAGAGCGTGCGTGTGTGTGTGTGAGAGAATGACAGAAAATGCGTGTGTGTGTGTGAGAGAGAGACAGAGCGTGCATCTATGTGAGAGTGAGACAGAGCGTGCGTGTCTGTGAGAGAGAGACAGTGAGTGCATGTCGGTGAGAGAGAGACAGAGCCTGTGTGTCTGTGAGAGACAGAGTGACAGAGCATGCATATGTGCGTGTTAGACAGAGACAGATGGAGCATGCGTATGTATGAGAGACAGAGCATGCGCGTATGTCTGTGTGAGTGAGAGCGACAAAGCTTGCCTGTGTGTGATAGAGAGAGACACAGTGTGCCTGTGTGTGAGAGAGAGAGACAGAGCATACATGTGTGTGAGAGACAGACAGGGCGTGCATGTCTGTGAGAGAGAGACTGAGCGTGCATGTCTGTGAGAGAGAGACAGAGCGTGCGTGTCTGTGAGAGAGAGAGACCAGAGCGTGCGTGTGTGTGTGTGAGAGAGAGACAGATCGTGCTTGTGTGTTTGTGAGAGAGAGACAGAGCGTGCGTATATAAGTGTGAGAAACAGAGAGACAGAGCATGCACCCGTGTGTGAGAGAGAGAGACAGAGAGTGCGTGTGTGTGAGAGAGACAAAGTGAGCCGGCTTGTGGGAGAGAGAGACAGGCAGAGCATGCATATGTATGAGACGTAGAGCATGCAAGTGTGTGTGTGAGAGAGAGAGAGACAGAGCGTGCCTGTGTGTGAGAAGAGAGACAGAGCGTGCATGTGTGTGAGCGACAGACATGGCGTGCCTGTCTGTGAGAGAGAGACTGAGCGGGCGTGTCTGTGAGAGAGAGACTGAGCGTGTGTGCCTGTGAGAGAGGGACGGAGCGTGCGTGTCTGTGAGAGAGAGACGGAGTGTGCGTGTCTGTCAGAGAGAAATACAGCGCGTGAGTGTCTTTGTGAGAGAGACAGACCGTGCATGTATGTGAGAGAGAGACAGAGCGTGTGTGTCTGTGAGAGAGAGATAGCGCATGCGTGTCTGTGAGAGAGAGACAGAGCGTGCGTGTCTGTGAGAGACAGAGTGACAGAGCGTGCGTATGTGCGTGTGAGACAGAGACAGATGGAACATGCGTATGTATGAAAGTCAGAGCATGCGTGTATGTCTATGTGAGAGAGAGAGACAGAGCTTGCCTGTGTGTGATAGAGAGAGACACAGCGTGCCTGTGTGTGAGAGAGAGAGACAGAGCGTACATGTGTGTGAGAGACAAACAGGGCGTGCATGTCTGTGAGAGAGAGACTGAGCGTGCATGTCTGTGAGAGAGAGACAGAGCATGCATGTCTGTGTGAGAGAGAGACCAGAGCGTGCGTGTGTGTGTGTGAGTGAGAGACAGAGACTGCGTGTGTGTGTGTGAGAGAGAGACAGATCGTGCTTGTGTGTTTGTGAGAGAGAGACAGAGCGTGCGTGTGTGTGAGAGAGACAAAGTGAGCCTGCTTGTGGGAGAGAGAGACAGGCAGAGCATGCGTATGTATGAGACGTAGAGCATGCGCTTGAGTGTGTGTGAGAGAGAGAGACAGAGCGTGCCTGTGTGTGAGAAGAGAGACAGAGCGTGCATGTCTGTGAGCGACAGACAGGGCATGCCTGTCTGTGAGAGAGAGACTGAGCGGGCGTGTCTGTGAGAGAGAGACTGAGCGTGTGTGCCTGTGAGAGAGGGACTGAGCGTGCGTGTCTGAGAGAGAGAAGGAGCGTGCATGTCTATGTGAGAGAAAGACAGCACGTGAGTGTCTTTGTGAGAGAGACAGAGCATGCGTGTCTATGCGAGAGAGAGACAGAGCGTGTGTGTCTGTGAGAGAGAGATAGCGCATGCGTGTCTGTGAGAGAGAGACAGAGCGTGCATGTCTGTGAGAGAGAGACAGAGCGTGTGTGTCTGTGAGAGAGAGACAGAGTGTGCAAGTCTGTGAGAAAGAGAGTGACAGAGCGTGCGTGTGTGTTTGTGAGACAGAGACAGACAGATCATGTGTATGTATAAGAGACAGATCATGCGTGTGCGTGTGTGTGAGAGAGAGAGACAGAGCATGCCTGTGTGTGATAGAGAGTGACAGAGCGTGCCTGTGTGTGAGAGAGAGAGACAGATCATGCCTGTGTGTGAGAGAGACAGTGCGTGCTTGTGTGTGAGAGACAGACATTACGTGCATGTCTGTGAGAGATAGACTGAGCGTGTGTGTGTGTGAGAGGGAGACAGAGCGTGTGTGTGTGTGTGAGAGAAAGACAGAGCATGCGTGTGTGTGTGTGAGAGACACAGAGCATGCACGTGTGTGTGTGTGTGAGAGAGAGAGACAGAGCGTGCCTGTGTGTGACAGAGAGAGACAGAGCGTGCATGTGTGTGAGAGACAGACAGGGCGTGCATGTCCGTGAGAGAGGGACTGACCGTGCGTGTCTTTGAGAGAGAGACAGAGCGTTCATGTCTTTGAGAGAGAGACAGAGCGTGCGTGTCTGTGAGGGAGAGACAGAGCATGCATGTCCCTGAGATAGAGACAAAGCGTGCAAGTCTGTGAGAAAGAGAGTGACAGAGCGTGTGTGTGTGTTTGTGAGAAAGAGACAGACAGAGCATGCGTATTTATGAGAGAAAGAGCATGCGCGTGTGTTTGTTTTAGAGAGAGAGACAGAGCGGTCCTGTTTGTGATAGAGAGAGACACAGTGTGCCTGTGTGTGAGAGAAAGAGACAGAGATTGCCTGTGTGTGAGAGACAGACAGGGCGTGCACGTCCGTGAGACTGGGACTGACCGTGCGTGTCTGTGAGAGAGAGAAAGAGCGTGCGTGTCTGTGTGAGAGAGATAGAGCGTGCGTGTCTGTGAGAGAGAGATGGCGCATGCATGTCAGTGAGAGAGAGACAGAGCGTGCGTGTCTGTGAGAGAGAGACAGAGCGTACATGTCTGTGAGAGAGAGACAGAGCGTGCGTGTCTGTGAGAGAGAGACAGAGCATGCAAGTCTGTGAGAAAGAGAGTGACAGAGCGTGTGTGTGTGTTTGTGAGACAGAGACAGACAGAGCATGCATATATATGAAAGAGCATGCGCGTGTGTTTGTGTGAGAGAGAGAGATAGAGCGGTCCTGTTTGTGATAGAGCGAGACACAGCATGCCTGTGTGTGAGAGAGAGAGACAGATCATGCCTGTGTGTGAGAGAGAGAGACAGTGCGTGCATTTTTGTGAGAGACAGACAGGGCGTGCGTGTCTGTGAGAGAGAGACTGAGCGTGCGTGTCTGTGAGAGAGAGACTGAGCGTGCATGTCTGTGAGAGAGAGACTGAGCATGCGTGTCTGTGAGAGAGAGACAGAGCGTACATGTCTGTGAGAGAGAGACAGAGCGTACATGTCTGTGAGAGAGAGAGACAAAGAACGTGTGTGTGAGAGAGAGACTGAGCGTGCATGTCTGTGAGAGAGAGATACCGCGTGCGTGTCTGTGAGAGAGAGACAGAGCGTGCGTGTGTGTGTGTGAGATAACGACAGACCATGCGTGTGTGTGTGTGAGAGAGAGACAGAGCGTGCTTGTGTGTTTGTGAGAGAGAGACAGAGTGTGCGTGTATATGTGTGAGAGAGAGAGAGAGACAGATCGTGCTTGTATATGTGTGAGAGAGAGAAACAGAGCATGCCCGCGTGTGTGAGAGAGAGAGTGAGAGAGTGCGTGTGTGAGCGAGAGACAAAGTGAGCCTGCGTGTGGGTGAGAGAGACAGGCAGAGCATGCGGATGTATGAGACACAGAGCATGTGCGTGTGTGTGTGTAAGAGAGAGAGACGGGGCGTGCCTGTGTGTGATAGAGATAGACAGAGCGTGCCTGTGTGTGAGAAAGAGAGACAGGTAGTGCCTGTGTGTGAGAGAGAGAGACAGTGTGTGCATGTGTGTGAGAGACAGACAGTGTGTGCATGTCTGTGAGAGATTGACTGAGCGTGTGTGTGTGTGAGATAGAGACAGAGTGTGTGTGTGTGTGTGTGTGTGTGTGAGAGAAAGACAGAGCGTGCGTGTGTGTGTGTGAGAGAGAGACAGAGCGTGCGTGTCTGTGCATGAGAGAGAGAAAGAGCCTGCGTGTGTGTGTTTGAGAGAGAGACAGAGCCTGCTTGCATGTTTGGTGAGAGAGACACTGAGCGTGTGTGTGTGTGAGAGAATGACAGAGTCTGTGTGTGTGTGTGAGAGAAAGACAGACCGTGCATGTGTGTGTGCATGAGAGAGAGACAGAGCGTGCATGTGTGTGTGTGGGAGAGAGACAGAGCCTGCGTGTTGTGTGTGAGAGAGAGACAGAGCGTGCTTATGTGTTTGGTGAGAGAGAGACAGAGCGTGCCTGTATAAGTGTGAGAAAGAGAGAGACAGAGCATGCCCGTGTGTGTGAGAGAGAGAGACAGAGAGTGCGTGTGTGTGAGAGAGACAAAGTGAGCCTGCTTGTGGGAGAGAGTGACAGGCAGAGCATGCGTATGTATGAGACGTAGAGCATGTGCTTGTGTGTGTGTGAGAGAGAGAGACAGAGCGTGCCTGTGTGTGAGAAGAGAGACAGAGCGTGCATGTCTGTGAGCGACAGACAGGGCGTGCCTGTCTGTGAGAGAGAGACTGAGCGGGCATGTCTGTGAGAGAGAGACTGAGCGTGTGTGCCTGTGAGAGAGGGACGGAGCGTGCGTGTCTGTGAGAGAGAGACGGAGTGTGAGTGTCTATGAGAGAGAAAGATAGCGCGTGAGTGTCTTTGTGAGAGAGACAGAGCGTGTATGTATGTGAGAGAGAGACAGAGCGTGTGTGTCTGCGAGAGAGAGACAGAGCGTGCGAGTCTGTGAGAGAGAGACAGTGCGTGCCAGTCTGTGAGAAAGAGAGTGACAGAGTGTGCGTGTGTGTTTGTGAGACAGAGACAGACAGATCATGTGTATGTATAAGAGACAGATCATGCGCGTGCATGTGTGTGATAGAGAGAGAAAGCGCATGCCTGTGTGTGATAGAGAGTGACAGAGCGTGCCTGTGTGTGAGAGAGAGACAATGCTTGCTTGAGTGTGAGAGACAGACAGTACATGCTTGTCTGTGAGAGAGAGACTGAGCGTGTGTGTGTGTGAGAGAGAGACAGAACGTGTGTGTGTGTGTGTGTGAGAGAAAGACAGAGCGTGCATGTGTGTGTGTGTGAGAGAGACAGAGCATGCACGTGTGTGTGTGTGAGAGAGAGAGAAAGAGCATGCCTGTGTGTGATAGAGAGAGACAGAGCATGCATGTGTGTGAGAGACAGACAGGGCGTGCATGTCCGTGAGAGAGGGACTGACCGTGCGTGTCTTTGAGAGAGAGACAGAGCGTGCCTGTGTGTGATAGAGATAGACAGAGCGTGCCTGTGTGTGAGAGAGAGACAGATCATGCCTGTGTGTGAGAGAGAGAGATAGAGCGTGCATGTGTGTGACAGAGAGACA
This sequence comes from Carcharodon carcharias, assembly GCF_017639515.1. Lineage (NCBI taxonomy): Eukaryota > Metazoa > Chordata > Chondrichthyes > Lamniformes > Lamnidae > Carcharodon > Carcharodon carcharias. Next base: position 79,838,391 of record NC_054470.1, read on the forward strand.
GGGCGTGCATGTCTGTGAGAGAGAGACAGAGCGTGCGTGTCTGTGAGAGAGAGATGAGCATGCGTGTCTGTGATAGAGTGACTGAGCATGCGTGTCTGTGAGAGAGAGACAGGGCGTGCGTGCCTGTGAGCGAGAGACAGAGCGTGCGTGTCTGTGAGAGAGAGAGACAAAGAGCGTGTGTGTGAGAGAGAGACGGAGCGTGCATGTCTGTGATAGAGAGAGAGCGCGTGCATGTCTGTGAGAGAGAGACAGAGCATGCGTGTCTGTGAGAAAGAGACAGAGCATGCATGTCCGTTGGAGAGAGACAGAGCGTGCATGACTGCGAGAGAGAGACAGAGCATGCATGTCTGTGAGAGAGAGACAGAGCGTGCATGTCTGTGTGAGAGATAGTGACAGAGCATGCAGGTGTGTGTGTGAGAGAGAGACAGAAAGAGCATGCGTATGTATGAGAGACAGAGCATGCTCGTGTTTGTGTGTGAGAGAGAGAGACAGAGCGTGCCTGTGTGTGATAGAGAGAGACAGAGCGTGCCTGTGTGTGTGAGAGAGAGACAGATCGTGCCTGTGTGTAAGAGAGAGAGACAGAGCGTGCATGTGTGTGAGAGAGAGACAGTGCATGCATGTCGGTGAGAGAGAGTCAGAGCGTGCGTGACTGTGTGAGAGAGAGTGACAGAGCGTGCATGTGTGTGTGAGAGAGAGACAGACAGAGCATGCGTATGTATGAGAGACAGAGCATGCGCGTGTGTGCGTGTGAGAGAGAGAGAGACAGAGAGTGCCTGTGTGTGACAGAGAGAGACAGAGTGTGCCTGTGTGTGAGAGACAGAGACAGATCGTGCCTGTGCGTGACAGAGAGAAACAGAGCGTGCATGTGTGTGAGAGACAGACAGAGCGTGCATGTCTGTGAGAGAGAGACTGAGCATGCCTGTCTGTGAGAGAGAGACTGAGCGTGCGTGTCTGAGAGAGAGACAGAACGTGCATGCCTGTGAGAGAGAGACAGAGCGTGCGTGTCTATGAGAGAGAGACACAAAGAACGTGTGTGTGAGAGAGAGACAGAGCATGCGTGTCTGTGAGAGAGATATAGCGCATTCATGTCTGTGAGAGAGAGACAGAGCATGGGTGTCTGTGAGAAAGAGACAGAGCGTGCATGTCTGTGAGAGTTAGACAGAGCGTGCATGTCTGCGAGAGAGAGACAGAGCGTGCGTGTCTGTGAGAGAGAGACAGAGCGTGCATGTCGGTAAGAGAGAGTCAGAGCGTGTGTGTCTGTGTGAGAGAGAGTGACAGAGCGTGCATGTGTGTGTGTGAGAGAGAGACAGACAGAGCATGCATATGTATGAGAGACAGAGCATGCGCGTGTCTGTGTGAGAGAGAGAGACATGGTGTGCCTGTGTGTCATAGAGAGAAACAGAGCGTGCCTGTGTGTGTGAGAGAGAGACAGATCGTGCATGTCTGTGAGAGACAAGGAGGGCATGCATGTCTTTGAGAGAAAGACTGAGCCTGCATATCTGTGAGAGTGAGACAGAGGTTGCATGTCTGTGAGAGAGAGAGAGACCAGAGCATGCGTGTGTGTGTGTGAGAGAGAGACAGAGCGCGTGTGTGTGTGTGTGTGAGAGGAAGACAGAGCGTGCGTGTGTGTGTGTTTAAGAGAGAGACAGCGTGTGCGTGTATATGTGTGAGAGAGAGAGAGACAGAGCATGCCCGCGTGTGTGAGAGAGAGAGACAGAGAGTGCATGTGTGTGTGAGAAAAAAAGTGAGCCTGCTTGTGGGAGAGAGAGAAAGGCAGAGCTTGTGTATGTATGAGACACAGAGCATGCGCGTGTGTGCCTGTGTGTGAGAGAGAGAGACAGAGCGTGCATGTAAGCGACAGACAGGGCGTGCCTGTCTGTGAGATAGAGACTGAGCATGTGTGTCTGTGAGAGAGGGACTGAGCGTGCGTGTCAGTGAGAGAGAGACAGAGCGTGCATGTCTGTGAGAGAGAGAGACAGCGCGTGCGTGTCTGTGTGAGAGAGACAGAGCATGCATGTATGTGAGAGAGAGACAGAGCGTGTGTGTCTGTGAGAGAGAGATAGCACGTGCATGTCTGTGATAGAGAGACAGAGCGTGCGTTTCTGTGAGAGAGAGACAGAGCGTGCGTGTCTGTGAGAGAGAGACAGAGCGTGCCTGTCTGTGAGAGAGAGACAGAGCGTATATGTCTGTGAGAGAGAGACAGAGCGTGTATGACTGTGAGAGAGAGACAGAGCGTTCATGTCTGTGAGAGAGAGACAGATATTGCGTGTCTGTGAGAGAGAGAGACCAGAGCGTGCCTGTCAGTGAGAGAGAGACAGAGCGTACATGACTGTGAGAGAGAGACAGAGCGTTAATGACTGTAAGGGAGAGACAGAGCTTGCATGTCTGTGAGAGAGAGAGACCAGAGCATGCGTATGTGTGTGTGAGAGAGAAACAGAGCGTGTGTGTGTGTGAGAGAGGAAGAGAGAGCGTGCGTGTGTGTGTGTTTAAGAGAGAGACAGAGCGTGCGTGTGTGTATGAGAGAGAGAGACAGAGCCTGCATGTGTGTGTTTGAGAGAGAGACATAGCGTGCTTGTGTGTTTGTGAGAGAGAGACAGAGTGTCTGTGTATATGTCTGCGAGAGAGAGAGACAGAGCGTGCGTGTATATGTGTGAGAGAGAGAGAGACAGAGCATGCCCATTTGTGTGAGAGAGAGAGAGACAGAGAATGCGTGTGTGTGAGACACAAATTGAGCCTGCTTGTGGGAGAGAGAGACAGGCAGAGCATGCGTATGTATGAGACACAGAGCCTGCGCGTGTGTGCCTGTCTGTGAGAGAGAGAGACAGAGCGTGCATGTGAGCGACAGACAGGGCGTGCCTGTCTGTGAGATAGAGACTGAGCATGTGTGTCTGTGAGAGAGGGACTGAGCGTGCGTGTCTGTGAGATAGAGACAAAGCGTGAATGTCTGTGAGAGAGAGAGACAGTGCGTGCGTGTCTGTGGGAGAGAGACAGAGCGTGCATGTATGTGAGAGAGAGACAGAGCATGCGTGTTTGTGAGAGACAGATACCACGTGCGTGTCTGTGAGAGAGAGACAGAGCGTGCGTTTCTGTGAGAGAGAGACACAACGTGCGTGTCTGTGAGAGAGAGACAGAGCGTGCCTGTCTGTGAGAGAGAGACAGAGCGTGCATGACTGTGAGAGAGAGACGGAGCGTCCATGTCGGTGAGAGAGAGACAGAGCGTGCGTGGCTGTGAGAGAGAGACTTACAGAGCGTGCGTATGTGTGTTTGAGACAGAGACAGACGGAGCATGTGTATGTATGAGAGACAGAGCATGCGCGTGTGTGTGGGTGAGAGAGAGAGAGACAGAGCTTGCCTGTGTGTGAGAGAGAGAGACAGAGCGTGCATGTGTGTGAGAGACAGACAGGGTGTGCATGTCTGTGGGAGAGAGACTGAGCGTGCGTGTCTGTGAGAGAGGGACAGAGCGTGCGTGTCTATGAGAGAGAGCCTGAGCGTGCCTGTCTGTGAGAGAGAGAGATCAGAGCGTGTGTGTGTGTGTGTGTGAGAGAGAGACTGAGCGTGTATGTGTGTGTGTGTGAGAGAAAGACAGAGCGAGCGTGTGTGTGTGTGTAAGAGAGAGACAGAGCGTGCGTGTCTGTGTGTGAGATAGAGACAGAGCCTGCATGTTTGTGTGTGAGAGAGAGACAGAGCGTGCGTGTCTGTGATAGAGAGATAGCGCGTGCGTGTCTGTGAGAGAGAGACAGAGCATGCATGTCTGTGAGAAAGAGACAGAGCGTGCATGTCCGTTGGAGAGAGACAGAGCGTGCTTGTCTGTGAGAGAGAGACAGAGCATGCATGTCAGTGAAAAAGAGACAGAGCGTGCATGTCTGTGAGAGAGAGACAGAGCGTGCATGTGTGTGTGAGAGACAAAGTGAGCCTGCTTGTGGGAGAGAGAGACAGGCAGAGCATGCGTATGTATGAGACACAGAGATTGCGCGTGTTTGTGTGTGATAGAGAGAGACAGAGCATGCGTGTCTGTGATAGAGGGAGACAGAGCGTGCCTGTGTGTGAGAGAGAGAGACAGATCGTGCCTGTGTGTGAGAGAGAGAGACAGAGCGTGCACGTGTGTGAGAGACAGACAGTGCATGCATGTCGGTGAGAGAGAATCAGAGAGTGCGTGACTGTGTGAGAGAGAGTGACAGAGCGTGCTTGTGTGTGTCTGAGTGAGAGACAGACAGAGCATGCGTATGTATGAGAGACAGAGCATGCGTGTGTGTCTGTGTGAGAGAGAGAGAGACAGAGCGTGCCTGCGTGTGATAGAGAGAAACAGAGTGTGCCTGTGTGTGAGAGAGAGAGACAGATCGTGCCTGTGTGTGAGAGAGAGAAACAGAGCGTGCATGTGTGTGAGAGACAGACAGAGCGTGCATGTCTGTGAGAGAGAGACTGAGCGTGCATGTCTGTGAGAGAGAGACTGAGCGTGCTTCTTTGAGAGAGAGACAGAACGTGCATGCCTTTGAGAGAGAGACAGAGCGTGCATTTCTATGAGAGAGAGAGACAAAGAACGTGTGTGTGAGAGAGAGACAGAGCGTGCGTGTCTGTGAGAGAGATATAGCGCGTTCGTGTCTGTGAGAGAGAGACAGAGCATGTGTGTCTGTGAGAAAGAGAAAGAGCGTGCATGTCTGTGAGAATTAGACAGAGCGTGCATGTCTGCGAGAGAGAGACAGAGCGTGCATGTCGGTGAGAGAGTCGGTGTGTGTCTGTGTGAGAGAGAGTGACAGAGCGTGCATGTGTGTGTGAGAGAGAGACAGACAGAGCATGCGTATGTATGAGAGACAGAGCATGCGCGTGTGTGTGTGAGAGAGAGAGACATGGCGTGCCTGTGTGTCATACAGAGAAACAGAGCGTGCCTGTGTGTTTGAGAGAGAGACAGATCGTGCATGTGTGTGAGAGACAAGGAGGGCATGCATGTCTTTGAGAGAAAGACTGAGCCTGCATATCTGTGAGAGTGAGACAGAGGTTGCATGTCTGTGAGAGAGAGAGAGACCAGAGCATGCGTGTGTGTGTGTGAGAGAGAGACAGAGCGTGTGTGTGTGTGTGCATGTGAGAGGAAGGCAGAGCGTGCGTGTGTGTGTGTTTAAGAGAGAGACAGCGTGTGCGAGTATATGTGTGAGAGAGAGAGAGACAGAGCATGCCCGCGTGTGTGAGAGAGAGAGAGACAGAGAGTGCATGTGTGTGTGAGAGAAAAAGTGAGCCTGCTTGTGGGAGAGAGAGAGAGGCAGAGCTTGTTTATGTATGAGACACAGAGCATGCGCGTGTGTGCCTGTGTGTGAGAGAGAGAGACAGAGCGTGCATGTAAGCGACAGACAGGGCGTGCCTGTCTGTGAGATAGAGACTGAGCATGTGTGTCTGTGAGAGAGGGACTGAGCGTGCGTGTCAGTGAGAGAGAGAGAGAGCGTGCATGTCTGTGAGAGAGAGAGACAGCGCGTGCGTGTCTGTGTGAGAGAGACAGAGCATGCATGTATGTGAGAGAGAGACAGAGCGTGCGTTTCTGTGAGAGAGAGATAGCATGTGCGTGTCTGTGAGAGAGAGGCAGAGCGTGCGTGTCTGTGAGAGAGAGACAGAGCGTGCGTGTCTGTGAGAGAGAGACAGAGCGTTCATGTCTGTGAGAGAGAGACATAGCGTGCCTGTCTGTGAGAGAGAGACAGAGCGTGCATGACTGTGAGAGAGAGACAGAGCGTTCATGTCTGTGAGAGAGAGACAGATATTGCGTGTCTGTGAGAGAGAGAGACCAGAGCGTGCCTGTCAGTGAGAGAGAGACAGAGCGTACATGACTGTGAGAGAGAGACAGAGCGTTAATGACTGTAAGGGAGAGACAGAGCTTGCATGTCTGTGAGAGAGAGAGACCAGAGCGTGCGTGTGTTTGTGTGAGAGAGAAACAGAGCGTGCGTGTGTTTGTGTGAGAGAGAAACAGAGCGTGTGTGTGTGTGTGTGAGAGAGGAAGAGAGAGCGTGCTTGTGTGTGTGTTTAAGAGAGAGACAGAGCGAGCGTGTGTGTATGAGAGAGAGAGACAGAGCCTGCATGTGTGTGTTTGAGAGAGAGACATAGCGTGCTTGTGTGTTTGTGAGAGAGAGACAGAGTGTCTGTGTATATGTCTGCGAGAGAGAGAGACAGAGCGTGCGTGTATATGTGTGAGAGAGAGAGAGACAGAGCATGCCCATGTGTGTGAGAGAGAGAGAGACAGAGAATGCGTGTGTGTGAGACACAAATTGAGCCTGCTTGTGGGAGAGAGAGACAGGCAGAGCATGCGTATGTATGAGACACAGAGCCTGCGCGTGTGTGCCTGTCTGTGAGAGAGAGAGACAGAGCGTGCATGTGAGCGACAGACAGGGCGTGCCTGTCTGTGAGATAGAGACTGAGCATGTGTGTCTGTGAGAGAGGGACTGAGCGTGCGTGTCTGTGAGAGAGAGACAGAGCGTGAATGTCTGTGAGAGAGAGAGACAGTGTGTGCGTGTCTGTGGGAGAGAGACAGAGCGTGCATGTATGTGAGAGAGAGACAGAGCATGCGTGTTTGTGAGAGACAGATACCACGTGCGTGTCTGTGAGAGAGAGACAGAGCGTGCGTTTCTGTGAGAGAGAGACACAACGTGCGTGTCTGTGAGAGAGAGACAGAGCGTGCATGACTGTGAGAGAGAGACAGAGCGTGCATGAATGTGAGAGAGAGACGGAGCGTCCATGTCGGTGAGAGAGAGACAGAGCGTGCGTGGCTGTGAGAGAGAGACTGACAGAGCATGCGTATGTGTGTTTGAGACAGAGACAGACGGAGCATGTGTATGTATGAGAGACAGAGCATGCGCGTGTGTGTGGGTGAGAGAGAGAGACAGAGCGTGCATGTGTGTGAGAGACAGACAGGGCGTGCATGTCTGTGGGAGAGAGACTGAGCGTGCGTGTCTGTGAGAGAGGGACTGAACGTGTGTGTCTGTGAGAGAGAGCCTGAGCGTGCCTGTCTGTGAGAGAGAGAGATCAGAGCGTGCGTGTGTGTGTGTGAGAGAGAGACTGAGCGTGTATGTGTGTGTGTGTGAGAGAAAGACAGAGCGAGCGTGTGTGTGTGTGTAAGAGAGAGACAGAGCGTGCGTGTGTGTGTGTGAGATAGAGACAGAGCCTGCATGTTTGTGTGTGAGAGAGAGACAGAGCGTGCGTGTCTGTGATAGAGAGATAGCGCGTGCGTGTCTGTGAGAGAGAGACAGAGCATGCATGTCTGTGAGAAAGAGACAGAGCGTGCATGTCCGTTGGAGAGAGACAGAGCGTGCTTGTCTGTGAGAGAGAGACAGAGCATGCATGTCAGTGAGAAAGAGACAGAGCGTGCATGTCTGTGAGAGAGAGACAGAGCGTGCATGTGTGTGTGAGAGACAAAGTGAGCCTGCTTGTGGGATGAGAGAGAGAGGCAGAGCATGCGTATGTATGAGACACAGAGATTGCGCGTGTTTGTGTGTGATAGAGAGAGACAGAGCGTGCCTGTGTGTGAGAGAGAGAGACAGATCGTGCCTGTGTGTGAGAGAGAGAGACAGAGCATGCATGTGTGTGAGAGACAGACAGTGCATGCATGTCGGTGAGAGAGAGTCAGAGCGTGCGTGACTGTGTGAGAGAGAGTGACAGAGCGTGCATGTGTGTGTGTGAGAGAGAGACAGACAGAGCATGCGTATGTATGAGAGACAGAGCATGCGCGTGTGTGTGTGTGTGAGAGAGAGAGACAGATCGTGTCTGTGTGTGAGAGAGAGAAACAGAGCATGCATGTGTGTGAGAGACAGACAGAGCGTGCATGTCTGTGAGAGAGAGACTGGGCGTGCCTGTCTGTGAGAGAGAGACTGAGCGTGCGTCTCTGAGAGAGAGACAGAACGTGCGTGCCTGTGAGAGAGAGACAGAGTGTGCATGTCTATGAGAGAGAGAGACAAAGAACGTGTGTGTGAGAGAGAGACAGAGCGTGCGTGTCTGTGAGAGAGATATAGCGCGTTCGTGTCTGTGAGAGAGAGACAGAGCAGGCGTGTCTGTGAGAAAGAGACAGAGCATGCATGTCTGTGAGAATTAGACACAGCGTGCATGTCTGCGAGAGAGAGACAGAGCGTGCATGTCGGTGAGAGAGTCAGAGCGTGTGTGTCTGTGTGAGAGAGAGTGACAGAGCGTGCGTGTGTGTGTGAGAGAGAGACAGACAGAGCATGCGTATGTATGAGAGACAGAGCATGCGCGTGTGTGTGTGAGCGAGAGAGACATGGCGTGCCTGTGTGCAATAGAGAGAGACAGAGCGTGCCTGTGTGTGTGAGAGAGAGAGAGACAGAGAGTGCGTGTGTGTGTGAGAGACAAAGTGAGCCTGCTTGTGGGAGAGAGAGACAGGCAGAGCATGCGTATGTATGAGAGACAGAGCATGCGCGTGTGTGCCTGTGTGTGAGAGAGAGAGACAGAGCGTGCATGTAAGCGACAGACAGGGTGTGCCTGTCTGTGAGATAGAGACTGAGCATGTGTGTCTGTGAGAGAGGGACTGAGCGTGCGTGTCTGTGAGAGAGAGACAGAGCGTGCATGTCTGTGAGAGAGAGAGACAGCGCGTGCATGTCTGTGGGAGAGAGACAGAGCGTGCATGTATGTGAGAGAGAGACAGAGCATGCGTGTTTGTGAGAGACAGATACCAAGTGCGTGTCTGTGAGAGAGAGACAGAGCGTGCATGTGTGTGAAAGACAGACAGTGCATGCATTTCGGTGAGAGAGAGTCTGAGCGTGCGTTACTGTGTGAGAGAGAGTGACAGAGCGTGCATGTGTGTGTGTGAGAGAGAGACAGACAGAGCATGCGTATGTATGAGAGACAGAGCATGCGCGTGTGTGTGTGTGAGAGAGAGAGAGACAGAGCGTGCCTGCGTGTGATAGAGAGAAACAGAGTGTGCCTGTGTGTGAGAGAGACAGATCGTGCCTGTGTGTGAGAGAGAGAAACAGAGCGTGCATGTGTGTGAGAGACAGACAGAGCGTGCATGTCTGTGAGAGAGAGACTGAGCGTGCATGTCTATGAGAGAGAGAGACAAAGAACGTGTGTGTGAGAGAGAGACAGAGCGTGCGTGTCTGTGAGAGAGATATAGCGCGTTTGTGTCTATGAGAGAGAGACAGAGCATGTGTGTCTGTGAGAAAGAGACAGAGCGTGCATGTCTGTGAGAATTAGACAGAGCGTGCATGGCTGCGAGAGAGAGACAGAGCGTGCATGTCGGTGAGAGAGACAGAGCGTGTGTGTCTGTGTGAGAGAGAGTGACAGAGCGTGCATGTGTGTGTGTGAGAGAGAGACAGACAGAGCATGCGTATGTATGAGAGACAGAGCATGTGCGTGTGTGTGTGAGAGAGAGAGACATGGCATGCCTGTGTGTCATAGAGAGAAACAGAGCGTGCCTGTGTGTGAGAGAGAGACAGAGCGTGCCTGTGTGTGAGAGAGAGAGACAGATCGTGCCTGTGTGTGAGAGAGAGAGACAGGGCGTGCATGTGTGTGAGAGACAGACAGTGCATGCATGTCGGTGAGAGAGAGTCAGAGCGTGCGTGACTGTGTGAGAGAGAGTGACAGAGCGTGCATGTGTGTGTGTGAGAGAGAGACAGACAGAGCATGCGTATGTATGAGAGACAGAGCATGCGCGTGTGTGTGTGTGTGTGAGAGAGAGAGACAGATCGTGTCTGTGTGTGAGAGAGAGAAACAGAGCATGCATGTGTGTGAGAGACAGACAGAGCGTGCATGTCTGTGAGAGAGAGACTGGGCGTGCCTGTCTGTGAGAGACAGACTGAGCGTGCGTCTCTGAGAGAGAGACAGAACGTGCGTGCCTGTGAGAGAGAGACAGAGTGTGCATGTCTATGAGAGAGAGGGACAAAGAACGTGTGTGTGAGAGAGAGACAGAGCGTGCGTGTCTGTGAGAGAGATATAGCGCATTCGTGTCTGTGAGAGAGAGACAGAGCAGGCGTGTCTGTGAGAAAGAGACAGAGCATGCATGTCTGTGAGAATTAGACACAGCGTGCATGTCTGCGAGAGAGAGACAGAGCGTGCATGTCGGTGAGAGAGTCAGAGCGTGTGTGTCTGTGTGAGAGAGAGTGACAGAGCGTGCGTGTGTGTGTGAGAGAGAGACAGACAGAGCATGCGTATGTATGAGAGACAGAGCATGCGCGTGTGTGTGTGAGCGAGAGAGACATGGCGTGCCTGTGTGCAATAGAGAGAGACAGAGCGTGCCTGTGTGTGTGAGAGAGAGAGAGACAGAGAGTGCGTGTGTGTGTGAGAGACAAAGTGAGCCTGCTTGTGGGAGAGAGAGACAGGCAGAGCATGCGTATGTATGAGAGACAGAGCATGCGCGTGTGTGCCTGTGTGTGAGAGAGAGAGACAGAGCGTGCATGTAAGCGACAGACAGGGTGTGCCTGTCTGTGAGATAGAGACTGAGCATGTGTGTCTGTGAGAGAGGGACTGAGCGTGCATGTCTGTGAGAGAGAGACAGAGCGTGCATGTCTGTGAGAGAGAGAGACAGCGCGTGCATGTCTGTGGGAGAGAGACAGAGCGTGCATGTATGTGAGAGAGAGACAGAGCGTGCGTGTTTGTGAGAGACAGATACCAAGTGCGTTTCTGTGAGAGAGAGACAGAGCGTGCATGTGTGTGAAAGACAGACAGTGCATGCATTTCGGTGAGAGAGAGTCTGAGCGTGCATTACTGTGTGAGAGAGAGTGACAGAGCGTGCATGTGTGTGTGTGAGAGACAGACAGAGCATGCGTATGTATGAGAGACAGAGCATGCGCGTGTGTGTGTGTGAGAGAGAGAGAGACAGAGCGTGCCTGCGTGTGATAGAGAGAAACAGAGTGTGCCTGTGTGTGAGAGAGACAGATCGTGCCTGTGTGTGAGAGAGAGAAACAGAGCGTGCATGTGTGTGAGAGACAGACAGAGCGTGCATGTCTGTGAGAGAGACACTGAGCATTAATGTCTATGAGAGAGAGAGACAAAGAACGTGTGTGTGAGAGAGAGACAGAGCGTGCGTGGCTGTGAGAGAGAGACTGACAGAGTGTGCGTATGTGTGTTTGAGACAGAGACAGACGGAGCATGTGTATGTATGAGAGACAGAGCATGCGCGTGTGTGTGGGTGAGAGAGAGAGAGACAGAGCTTGCCTGTGCGTGAGAGAGAGAGACAGAGCGTGCATGTGTGTGAGAGACAGACAGGGCGTGCATGTCTGTGGGAGAGAGACAGAGCGTGCATGACTGTGAGAGAGAGACAGAGCGTTCATGTCTGTGAGAGAGAGACAGATATATCGTGTCTGTGAGAGAGAGAGACCAGAGCGTGCCTGTCAGTGAGAGAGAGACAGAGCGTACATGACTGTAAGGGAGAGAGAGAGCTTGCATGTCTGTGAGAGAGAGAGACCAGAGCGTGTGTGTGTGTGTGTGAGAGAGGAAGAGAGAGCGTGCATGTGTGTGTGTTTAAGAGAGAGACAGAGCGAGCGTGTGTGTATGAGAGAGAGAGACAGAGCCTGCATGTGTGTGTTTGAGAGAGAGACATAGCGTGCTTGTGTGTTTGTGAGAGAGAGACAGATTGTCTGTGTATATGTCTGCGAGAGAGAGAGACAGAGCGTGCGTGTATATGTGTGAGAGAGAGAGAGACAGAGCATGCCCATGTGTGTGAGAGGGAGAGAGACAGAGAATGCGTGTGTGTGTGACACAAATTGAGCCTGCTTGTGGGAGAGAGAGACAGGCAGAGCATGCGTATGTATGAGACACAGAGCCTGCGCCTGTGTGCCTGTCTGTGAGAGAGAGAGACAGCGCGTGCATGTGAGCGACAGACAGGGCGTGCCTGTCTGTGAGATAGAGACTGAGCATGTGTGTCTGTGAGAGAGGGACTGAGCGTGCGTGTCTGTGAGAGAGAGACAGAGCGTGAATGTCTGTGAGAGAGAGAGACAGTGCGTGCGTGTCTGTGTGAGAGAGACAGAGCGTGCATGTATGTGAGAGAGAGACAGAGCATGCGTGTTTGTGAGAAACAGATACCACGTGCGTGTCTGTGAGAGAGAGACAGAGCGTGCGTTTCTGTGAGAGAGAGACACAACGTGCGTGTCTGTGAGAGAGAGACAGAGCGTGCCTGTCTGTGAGACAGAGACAGAGCGTGCATGACTGTGAGAGAGAGACGGAGCGTCCATGTCGGTGAGAGAGAGACAGAGCGTGCGTGGCTGTGAGGGAGAGACTGACAGAGCGTGCGTATGTGTGTTTGAGACAGAGACAGACGGAGCATGTGTATGTATGAGAGACAGAGCATGCGCGTGTGTGTGGGTGAGAGAGAGAGAGACAGAGCTTGCCTGTGTGTGAGAGAGAGAGACAGAGCGTGCATGTGTGTGAGAGACAGACAGGGCGTGCATGTCTGTGGGAGAGAGACTGAGCGTGCGTGTCTGTGAGAGAGGGACAGAGCGTGCATGACTGTGAGAGAGAGACAGAGCGTTCATGTCTGTGAGAGAGAGACAGATATTGCGTGTCTGTGAGAGAGAGAGACCAGAGCGTGCCTGTCAGTGAGAGAGAGACAGAGCGTACATGACTGTGAGGGAGAGACAGAGCGTTAATGACTGTAAGGGAGAGACAGAGCTTGCATGTCTGTGAGAGAGAGAGACCAGAGCGTGCGTGTGTGTGTGAGAGAGAGAAACAGAGCGTGTGTGTGTGTGAGAGAGGAAGAGTGAGCGTGCGTGTGTGTGTGTTTAAGAGAGAGACAGAGCGAGCGTGTGTGTATGAGAGAGAGAGACAGAGCCTGCATGTGTGTGTTTGAGAGAGAGACATAGCGTGCTTGTGTGTTTGTGAGAGAGAGACAGAGTGTCTGTGTATATGTCTGCAAGAGAGAGAGACAGAGCGTGCGTGTATATGTGTGAGAGAGAGAGAGACAGAGCATGCCCATGTGTGTGAGAGAGAGAGAGACAGAGAATGCGTGTGTGTGTGAGACACAAATTGAGCCTGCTTGTGGGAGAGAGAGACAGGCAGAGCATGCGTATGTATGAGACACAGAGCCTGCGCGTGTGTGCCTGTCTGTGAGAGAGAGAGACAGAGCGTGCATGTGAGCGACAGACAGGGCGTGCCTGTCTGTGAGATAGAGACTGAGCATGTGTGTCTGTGAGAGAGGGACTGAGCGTGCGTGTCTGTGAGAGAGAGACAGAGCGTGAATGTCTGTGAGAGAGAGAGACATTGCGTGCGTGTCTGTGGGAGAGAGACAGAGCATGCGTGTTTGTGAGAGACAGATACCACGTGCGTGTCTGTGAGAGAGAGACAGAGCGTGCGTTTCTGTGAGAGAGAGACACAACGTGCGTGTCTGTGAGAGAGAGACAGAGCATGCCTGTCTGTGAGAGAGAGACAGAGCGTGCATGACTGTGAGAGAGAGACGGAGCTTCCATGTCGGTGAGAGAGAGACAGAGCGTGCGTGGCTGTGAGAGAGAGAATGACAGAGCATGCGTATGTGTGTTTGAGACAGACAGACGGAGCATGTGTATGTATGAGAGACAGAGCATGCGCGTGTGTGTGGGTGAGAGAGAGAGAGACAGAGCTTGCCTGTGTGTGAGAGAGAGAGACAGAGCGTGCATGTGTGTGAGAGACAGACAGGGCGTGCATGTCTGTGGGAGAGAGACTGAGCGTGCGTGTCTGTGAGAGAGGGACTGAGCGTGCGTGTCTGCGAGAGAGAGCCTGAGCGTGCCTGTCTGTGAGAGAGAGAGATCAGAGCGTGCGTGTGTGTGTGTGAGAGAGAGACTGAGCGTGCATGTGTGTGTGTGAGAGAAAGACAGAGCGAGCGTGTGTGTGCGTGTAAGAGAGAGACAGAGCGTGCGTGTGTGTGTGTGAGATAGAGACAGAGCCTGCATGTTTGTGTGTAAGAGAGAGACAGAGTGTGAGTGTCTGTGATAGAGAGATAGCGCGTGCGTGTCTGTGAGAGAGAGACAGAGCATGCATGTCTGTGAGAAAGAGACAGAGCGTGCATGTCCGTTGGAGAGAGACAGAGCGTGCTTGTCTGTGAGAGAGAGACAGAGCATGCATGTCAGTGAGAAAGAGACAGAGCGTGCGTGTCTGTGAGAGAGAGACAGAGCATGCATGTGTGTGTGAGAGACAAAGTGAGCCTGCTTGTGGGAGAGAGAGAGAGGCAGAGCATGCGTATGTATGAGACACAGAGATTGCGCGTGTTTGTGTGTGATAGAGAGAGACAGAGCGTGCCTTTGTGTGAGAGAGAGAGACAGATCGTGCCTGTGTGTGAGAGAGAGAGACAGAGCGTGCATGTGTGTGAGAGACAGACAGTGCATGCATGTCTGTGAGAGAGAGTCAGAGCGTACGTGACTGTGTGAGAGAGAGTGACAGAGCGTGCATGTGTGTGTGTGAGGGAGAGACAGACAGAGCATGCGTATGTATGAGAGACAGAGCATGCGCGTGTGTGTGTGTGTGAGAGAGAGAGACAGATCGTGCCTGTGTGTGAGAGAGAGAAACAGAGCGTGCATGTGTGTGAGAGACAGACAGAGTGTGCATGTCTGTGAGAAAGAGACTAGGCGTGCCTGTCTGTGAGAGAGAGGCTGAGCGTGCGTCTCTGAGAGAGAGACAGAACGTGCGTGCCTGTGAGAGAGAGAGAGAGCGTGCATGTCTATGAGAGAGAGAGACAAAGAACGTGTGTGAGAGAGAGAGACAGAGCGTGCGTGTCTGTGAGAGAGATATAGCGCTTTCGTGTCTGTGAGAGAGAGACAGAGCAGGCGTGTCTGTGAGAAAGAGACAGAGCATGCATGTCTGTGAGAATTAGACACAGCGTGCATGTCTGCGAGAGAGAGACAGAGCGTGCATGTCGGTGAGAGAGTCAGAGCATGTGTGTCTGTGTGAGAGAGAGTGACAGAGCATGCGTGTGTGTGTGAGAGAGAGACAGACAGAGCATGCGTATGTATGAGAGACAGAGCATGCGCGTGTGTGTGTGAGAGAGAGAGACATGGCGTGCCTGTGTATCATAGAGAGAGACAGAGCGTGCCTGTGTGTGTGAGAGAGAGACAGATCGTGCATGTGTGTGAGAGACAGAGAGGGCGTGCATGTCTTTGAGAGAGAGACTGAGCCTGCATATCTGTGAGAGTGAGACTGAGGTTGCATGTCTGTGAGAGAGAGAGACCAGAGCGTGCGTGTGTGTGTGTGAGAGAGAGACAGAGCGCGTGTGTGTGTGTGTGAGAGAAAGACAGAGCATGCGTGTGTGTGTGTTCAAGAGAGAGACAGAGTGTGCGTGTATATGTGTGAGAGAGAGAGAGACAGAGCATGCCCGCGTGTGTGAGAGAGAGAGAGACAGAGAGTGCGTGTGTGTGTGAGAGACAAAGTGAGCCTGCTTGTGGGAGAGAGAGACAGGCAGAGCATGCGTATGTATGAGAGACAGAGCATGCGCGTGTGTGCCTGTGTGTGAGAGAGAGAGACAGAGAGTGCATGTAAGCGACAGACAGGGTGTGCCTGTCTGTGAGATAGAGACTGAGCATGTGTGTCTGTGAGAGAGGGACTGAGCGTGCGTGTCTGTGAGAGAGAGACAGAGCGTGCATGTCTGTGAGAGAGAGAGACAGCGCGTGCATGTCTGTGGGAGAGTGACAGAGCGTGCATGTATGTGAGAGAGAGACAGAGCATGCGTGTTTGTGAGAGACAGATACCAAGTGCGTGTCTGTGAGAGAGAGACAGAGCGTGCATGTGTGTGAAAGACAGACAGTGCATGCATTTCGGTGAGAGAGAGTCTGAGCGTGCGTTACTGTGTGAGAGAGAGTGACAGAGCGTGCATGTGTGTGTGTGAGAGAGAGACAGACAGAGCATGCGTATGTATGAGAGACAGAGCATGCGCGTGTGTGAGAGAGAGAAACAGAGCGTGCATGTGTGTGAGAGACAGACAGAGCGTGCATGTCTGTGAGAGAGAGACTGAGCGTGCATGTCTATGAGAGAGAGAGACAAAGAACGTGTGTGTGAGAGAGAGACAGAGCGTGCCTGTCTGTGAGATAGAGACTGAGCATGTGTGTCTGTGAGAGAGGGACTGAGCGTGCGTGTCTGTGAGAGAGAGACAGAGCGTGAATGTCTGTGAGAGAGAGAGACAGTGTGTGCGTGTCTGTGGGAGAGAGACAGAGCGTGCATGTATGTGAGAGAGAGACAGAGCATGCGTGTTTGTGAGAGACAGATACCACGTGCGTGTCTGTGAGAGAGAGACAGAGCGTGCGTTTCTGTGAGAGAGAGACACAACGTGCGTGTCTGTGAGAGAGAGACAGAGCGTGCATGACTGTGAGAGAGAGACGGAGCGTCCATGTCGGTGAGAGAGAGACAGAGCGTGCGTGGCTGTGAGAGAGAGACTGACAGAGCGTGCATATGTGTGTTTGAGACAGAGACAGACGGAGCATGTGTATGTATGAGAGACAGAGCATGCGCGTGTGTGTGGGTGAGAGAGAGAGAGACAGAGCTTGCCTGTGTGTGAGAGAGAGAGACAGAGCGTGCATGTGTGTGAGAGACAGACAGGGCGTGCATGTCTGTGGGAGAGAGACTGAGCGTGCGTGTCTGTGAGAGAGGGACAGAGCGTGCATGACTGTGAGAGAGAGACAGAGCGTTCATGTCTGTGAGAGAGAGACAGATATATCGTGTCTGTGAGAGAGAGAGACCAGAGCGTGCCTGTCAGTGAGAGAGAGACAGAGCGTACATGAGTGTAAGGGAGAGAGAGAGCTTGCATGTCTGTGAGAGAGAGAGACCAGAGCGTGTGTGTGTGTGTGTGAGAGAGGAAGAGAGAGCGTGCGTGTGTGTGTGTTTAAGAGAGAGACAGAGCGAGCTTGTGTGTATGAGAGAGAGAGACAGAGCCTGCATGTGTGTGTTTGAGAGAGAGACATAGCGTGCTTGTGTGTTTGTGAGAGAGAGACAGATTGTCTGTGTATATGTCTGCGAGAGAGAGAGACAGAGCGTGCGTGTATATGTGTGAGAGAGAGAGAGACAGAGCATGCCCATGTGTGTGAGAGGGAGAGAGACAGAGAATGCGTGTGTGTGTGTGAGACACAAATTGAGCCTGCTTGTGGGAGAGAGAGACAGGCAGAGCATGCGTATGTATGAGACACAGAGCCTGCGCGTGTGTGCCTGTCTGTGAGAGAGAGAGACAGCGTGTGCATGTGAGCGACAGACAGGGCGTGCCTGTCTGTGAGATAGAGACTGAGCATGTGTGTCTGTGAGAGAGGGACTGAGCGTGCGTGTCTGTGAGAGAGAGACAGAGCGTGAATGTCTGTGAGAGAGAGAGACAGTGTGTGCGTGTCTGTGGGAGAGAGACAGAGCGTGCATGTATGTGAGAGAGAGACAGAGCATGCGTGTTTGTGAGAGACAGATACCACGTGCGTGTCTGTGAGAGAGAGACAGAGCGTGCGTTTCTGTGAGAGAGAGACACAACGTGCGTGTCTGTGAGAGAGAGACAGAGCGTGCATGACTGTGAGAGAGAGACGGAGCGTCCATGTCGGTGAGAGAGAGACAGAGCGTGCATGGCTGTGAGAGAGAGACTGACAGAGCGTGCATATGTGTGTTTGAGACAGAGACAGACGGAGCATGTGTATGTATGAGAGACAGAGCATGCGCGTGTGTGTGGGTGAGAGAGAGAGAGACAGAGCTTGCCTGTGTGTGAGAGAGAGAGACAGAGCGTGCATGTGTGTGAGAGACAGACAGGGCGTGCATGTCTGTGGGAGAGAGACTGAGCGTGCGTGTCTGTGAGAGAGGGACAGAGCGTGCATGACTGTGAGAGAGAGTCAGAGCGTTCATGTCTGTGAGAGAGAGACAGATATTGCGTGTCTGTGAGAGAGAGAGACCAGAGCGTGCCTGTCTGTGAGAGAGAGACAGAGCGTACATGACTGTGAGGGAGAGACAGAGCGTTAATGACTAAGGGAGAGACAGAGCTTGCATGTCTGTGAGAGAGAGAGACCAGAGCGTGCGTGTGTGTGTGAGAGAGAGAAACAGAGCGTGTGTGTGTGTGTGTGAGTGAGGAAGAGTGAGCGTGCGTGTGTGTGTGTTTAAGAGAGAGACAGAGCGAGCGTGTGTGTATGAGAGAGAGAGAGACAGAGCCTGCATGTGTGTGTTTGAGAGAGAGACATAGCGTGCTTGAGTGTTTGTGAGAGAGAGACAGAGTGTCTGTGTATATGTCTGCGAGAGAGAGAGACAGAGCGTGCGTGTATATGTGTGAGAGAGAGAGAGACAGAGCATGCCCATGTGTGTGAGAGAGAGAGAGACAGAGAATGCGTGTGTGTGAGACACAAATTGAGCCTGCTTGTGGGAGAGAGAGACAGGCAGAGCATGCGTATGTATGAGACACAGAGCCTGTGCGTGTGTGCCTGTCTGTGAGAGAGAGAGACAGAGCGTGCATGTGAGCGACAGACAGGGCGTGCCTGTCTGTGAGATAGAGACTGAGCATGTGTGTCTGTGAGAGAGGGACTGAGCGTGCGTGTCTGTGAGAGAGAGACAGAGCGTGAATGTCTGTGAGAGAGAGAGACATTGCGTGCGTGTATGTGGGAGAGAGACAGAGCATGCGTGTTTGTGAGAGACAGATGCCACGTGCATGTCTGTGAGAGAGAGACAGAGCGTGTGTTTCTGTGAGAGAGAGACACAACGTGCGTGTCTGTGAGAGAGAGACAGAGCGTGCCTGTCTGTGAGAGAGAGACAGAGCGTGCATGACTGTGAGAGAGAGACGGAGCTTCCATGTCGGTGAGAGAGAGACAGAGCGTGCGTGGCTGTGAGAGAGAGACTGACAGAGCGTGCGTATGTGTGTTTGAGACAGAGACAGACGGAGCATGTGTATGTATGAGAGACAGAGCATGCGCGTGTGAGTGGGTGAGAGAGAGAGAGACAGAGCTTGCCTGTGTGTGAGAGAGAGAGACAGAGCGTGCATGTGTTTGGGAGACAAACAGGGCGTGCATGTCTGTGGGAGAGAGACTGAGCGTGCGTGTCTGTGAGAGAGGGACTGAGCGTGCGTGTCTGCGAGAGAGAGCCTGGCGTGCCTGTCTGTGAGAGAGAGAGATCAGAGCGTGCGTGTGTGTGTGTGAGAGAGAGACTGAGCTTGCATGTGTATGTGTGTGAGAGAAAGACAGAGCGAGCGTGTGTGTGCGTGTAAGAGAGAGACAGAGCGTGCGTGTGTGTGTGTGAGATAGAGACAGAGCCTGCATGTTTGTGTGTGAGAGAGAGACAGAGCGTGAGTGTCTGTGATAGAGAGATAGCGCGTGCGTGTCTGTGAGAGAGAGACAGAGCATGCATGTCTGTGAGAGAGAGACAGAGCGTGCTTGTCTGTGAGAGAGAGACAGAGCATGCATGTCAGTGAGAAAGAGACAGAGCGTGCGTGTCTGTGAGAGAGAGACAGAGCGTGCATGTGTGTGTGAGAGACAAAGTGAGCCTGCTTGTGGGAGAGAGAGAGAGGCAGAGCATGCGTATGTATGAGACACAGAGATTGCGCGTGTTTGTGTGTGATAGAGAGAGACAGAGCGTGCCTTTGTGTGAGAGAGAGAGACAGATCGTGCCTGTGTGTGAGAGAGAGAGACAGAGCGTGCATGTGTGTGAGAGACAGACAGTGCATGCATGTCGGTGAGAGAGAGTCAGAGCGTGCGTGACTGTGTGAGAGAGAGTGACAGAGCGTGCATGTATGTGTGTGAGAGAGAGACAGACAGAGCATGCGTATGTATGAGAGACAGAGCATGCGCGTGTGTGTGTGTGTGAGAGAGAGAGACAGATCGTGCCTGTGTGTGAGAGAGAGAAACAGAGCGTGCATGTGTGTGAGAGACAGACAGAGCGTGCATGTCTGTGAGAAAGAGACTGGGCGTGCCTGTCTGTGAGAGAGAGGCTGAGCGTGCGTCTCTGAGAGAGAGACAGAACGTGCGTGCCTGTGAGAGAGAGAGAGAGAGCGTGCATGTCTATGAGAGAGAGAGACAAAGAACGTGTGTGAGAGAGAGAGACAGAGCGTGCGTGTCTGTGAGAGAGATATAGCGCGTTCGTGTCTGTGAGAGAGAGACAGAGCAGGCGTGTCTGTGAGAAAGAGACAGAGCATGCATGTCTGTGAGAATTAGACACAGCGTGCATATCTGCGAGAGAGAGACAGAGCGTGCATGTCGGTGAGAGAGTCAGAGCATGTGTGTGTGTGTGAGAGAGAGACAGACAGAGCATGCGTATGTATGAGAGACAGAGCATGCGCGTGTGTGTGTGAGAGAGAGAGACATGGCGTGCCTGTGTATCATAGAGAGAGACAGAGCGTGCCTGTGTGTGTGAGAGAGAGACAGAGCGTGCATGTCTGTGAGAGACAGAGAGGGCGTGCATGTCTTTGAGAGAGAGACTGAGCCTGCATATCTGTGAGAGTGAGACTGAGGTTGCATGTCTGTGAGAGAGAGAGACCAGAGCGTGCGTGTGTGTGTGTGAGAGAGAGACAGAGCGCGTGTGTGTGTGTGTGAGAGGAGGACAGAGCATGCGTGTGTGTGTGTTCAAGAGAGAGACAGAGTGTGCGTGTATATGTGTGAGAGAGAGAGAGACAGAGCATGCCCGCGTGTGTGAGAGAGAGAGAGACAGAGAGTGCGTGTGTGTGTGAGAGACAAAGTGAGCCTGCTTGTGGGAGAGAGAGACAGGCAGAGCATGCGTATGTATGAGAGACAGAGCATGCGCGTGTGTGCCTGTGTGTGAGAGAGAGAGACAGAGCGTGCATGTAAGCGACAGACAGGGTGTGCCTGTCTGTGAGATAGAGACTGAGCATGTGTGTCTGTGAGAGAGGGACTGAGCGTGCGTGTCTGTGAGAGAGAGACAGAGCGTGCATGTCTGTGAGAGAGAGAGACAGCGCGTGCATGTCTGTGGGAGAGTGACAGAGCGTGCATGTATGTGAGAGAGAGACAGAGCATGCGTGTTTGTGAGAGACAGATACCAAGTGCGTGTCTGTGAGAGAGAGACAGAGCGTGCATGTGTGTGAAAGACAGACAGTGCATGCATTTCGGTGAGAGAGAGTCTGAGCGTGCGTTACTGTGTGAGAGAGAGTGACAGAGCGTGCATGTGTGTGTGTGAGAGAGAGACAGACAGAGCATGCGTATGTATGAGAGACAGAGCATGCGCGTGTGTGTGTGTGAGAGAGAGAGAGACAGAGCGTGCCTGCGTGTGATAGAGAGAAACAGAGTGTGCCTGTGTGTGAGAGAGACAGATCGTGCCTGTGTGTGAGAGAGAGAAACAGAGCGTGCATGTGTGTGAGAGACAGACAGAGCGTGCATGTCTGTGAGAGAGAGACTGAGCGTGCATGTCTATGAGAGAGAGAGACAAAGAACGTGTGTGTGAGAGAGAGACAGAGCGTGCGTGTCTGTGAGAGAGATATAGCGCGTTCGTGTCTGTGAGAGAGAGACAGAGCATGTGTGTCTGTGAGAAAGAGACAGAGCGTGCATGTCTGTGAGAATTAGACAGAGCGTGCATGTCTGCGAGAGAGAGACAGAGCGTGCATGTCGGTGAGAGAGTCAGAGCATGTGTGTCTGTGTGAGAGAGAGTGACAGAGCGTGCATGTGTGTGTGTGAGAGAGAGACAGACAGAGCATGCGTATGTATGAGAGACAGAGCATGTGCGTGTGTGTGTGAGAGAGAGAGACATGGCATGCCTGTGTGTCATAGAGAGAGACAGAGCGTGCATGTGTGTGAGAGACAGAGAGGGCGTGCATGTCTTTGAGAGAGAGACTGAGCCTGCATATCTGTGAGAGTGAGACAGAGGTTGCATGTCTGTGAGAGAGAGAGACCAGAGCGTGCGGGTGTGTGTTTAAGAGAGAGACAGAGTGTGCGTGTATATGTGTGAGAGAGAGAGAGAGACAGAGCATGCCCACGTGTGTGTTTAAGAGAGAGACAGAGAGTGCGTGTGTGTGTGAGAGACAAAGTGAGCCTGCTTGTGGGAGAGAGAGACAGGCAGAGCATACGTATGTATGAGAGACAGAGCATTCGCGTGTGTGCCTGTGTGTGAGAGAGAGAGACAGAGCGTGCATGTAAGCGACAGACAGGGCGTGCCTGTCTGTGAGATAGAGACTGAGCATGTGTGTCTGTGAGAGAGGGACTGAGCGTGCATGTCTGTGAGAGAGAGACAGAGCGTGCATGTCTGTGAGAGAGAGAGACAGCGCGTGCATGTCTGTGTGAGAGAGACAGAGCATGAATGTATGTGAGAGAGAGATTGCACGTGCTTGTCTGTGAGAGAGAGCCAGAGCGTGCCTGTCTGTGAGAGAGAGACAGAGCGTGCATGACTGTGAGAGAGAGACAGAGCATTCATGTCTGTGAGAGAGAGACAGATCTTGTGCGTCTGTGAGAGATAGAGACCAGAGCGTGCCTGTCTGTGAGAGAGAGACAGAGCGTGCATGACTGTGAGAGAAAGAGAGAGCGTTAATGACTGTGAGGGAGAGACAGAGCTTGCATGTCTGTGAGAGAGAGAGACCAGAGCGTGCGTGTGTGTGTGTGAGAGAGAGACAGAGCGTGTGTGTGTGTGTTTGTGTGTGTGAGAGGAAGAGAGAGCGTGCGTGTGTGTGTGTTTAAGAGAGAGACAGAGCGTGCGTGTGTGTGTGAGAGAGAGAGACAGAGCCTGCATGTGTGTGTTTGAGAGAGAGACATAGCGTGCTTGTGTGTTTGTGAGAGAGAGACAGAGTGTCTGTGTATATGTCTGCGAGAGAGAGAGACAGAGCGTGCGTGTATATGTGTGAGAGAGAGAGAGACAGAGCATGCCCATGTGTGTGAGAGGGAGAGAGACAGAGAATGCGTGTGTGTGTGAGACACAAATTGAGCCTGCTTGTGGGAGAGAGGGACAAGCAGAGCATGCGTATGTATGAGACACAGAGCCTGCGCGTGTGTGCCTGTCTGTGAGAGAGAGAGACAGAGCGTGCATGTGAGCGACAGACAGGGCGTGCCTGTCTGTGAGATAGAGACTGAGCATGTGTGTCTGTGAGAGAGGGACTGAGCGTGCGTGTTTGTGAGAGAGAGACAGAGCGTGCATGTCTGTGAGAGAGAGAGACAGCGCATGCGTGTCTGTGGGAGAGAGACAGAGAATGCGTGTGTGTGTGAGACACAAATTGAGCCTGCTTGTGGGAGAGAGAGACAAGCAGAGCATGCGTATGTATGAGACACAGAGCCTGCGCGTGTGTGCCTGTCTGTGAGAGAGAGAGACAGAGCGTGCATGTGAGCGACAGACAGGGCGTGCCTGTCTGTGAGATAGAGACTGAGCATGTGTGTCTGTGAGAGAGGGACTGAGCGTGCGTGTTTGTGAGAGAGAGACAGAGCGTGCATGTCTGTGAGAGAGAGAGACAGCGCATGCGTGTCTGTGGGAGAGAGACAGAGCATGCATGTATGTGAGAGAGAGACAGAGCGTGCGTGTTTGTGAGAGACAGATACCACGTGCGTGTCTGTGAGAGAGAGACAGAGCGTGCGTTTCTGTGAGAGAGAGACACAACGTGCGTGTCTGTGAGAGAGAGACAGAGCGTGCCTGTCTGTGAGAGAGAGACAGAGCGTGCATGACTGTGAGAGAGAGACGGAGCGTCCATGTCGGTGAGAGAGAGACAGAGCGTGCGTGGCTGTGAGAGAGAGACTGACAGAGCGTGCGTATGTGTGTTTGAGACAGAGACAGACGGAGCATGTGTATGTATGAGAGACAGAGCATGCGCATGTGTGTGGGTGAGAGAGAGAGAGACAGAGCTTGCCTGTGTGTGAGAGAGAGAGACAGAGCGTGCATGTGTGTGAGAGACAGACAGGGCGTGCATGTCTGTGAGAGAGGGACTGAGCGTGCGTGTCTGTGAGAGAGAGCCTGAGCGTGCCTGTCTGTGAGAGACAGAGATTAGAGCGTGCGTGTGTGTGTGTGAGAGAGAGACTGAGCGTGTATGTGTGTGTGTGTGAGAGAAAGACAGAGCGAGCGTGTGTGTGTGTGAGATAGAGACAGAGCCTGCATGTTTGTGTGTGAGAGAGAGACAGAGCGTGCGTGTCTGTGATAGAGAGATAGCGCGTGCGTGTCTGTGAGAGAGAGAAAGAGCATGCATGTCTCTGAGAAAGAGACAGAGCGTGCATGTCCGTTGGAGATAGACAGAGCGTGCATAACTGCGAGAGAGAGACAGAGCGTGCTTGTCTGTGAGAGAGAGACAGAGCCTGCATGTGTGTGAGAGAGAGTCAGAGCGTGCATGTGTGTGAGAGAGAGTCAGAGCGTGCATGTCTGTGTGAGAGAGAGTGACAGAGCGTGCAGGTGTGTGTGAGAGTGAGACAGAAAGAGCATGCGTATGTATGAGAGACAGAGCATGCTCGTGTTTGTGTGTGAGAGAGAGAGACAGAGCGTGCGTGTCTGTGATAGAGAGAGACAGAGCGTGCCTGTGTGTGAGAGAGAGAGACAGATCGTGCCTGTGTGTGAGAGAGAGAGACAGAGCGTGCACGAGTGTGAGAGACAGACAGTGCATGCATGTCGGTGAGAGAGAGTCAGAGCGTGCGTGTCTGTGTGAGAGAGAGTGACAGAGCGTGCATGTGTGTGTGTGAGTGAGAGACAGACAGAGCATGTGTATGTATGAGAGACAGAGCATGCGTGTCTGTCTGTGTGAGAGAGAGAGAGACAGAGCGTGCCTGCATGTGATAGAGAGAAACAGAGTGTGCCTGTGTGTGAGAGAGAGAGACAGATCGTGCCGGTGTGTGAGAGAGAGAAACAGAGCGTGCATGTGTGTGAGAGACAGACAGAGTGTGCATGTCTGTGAGAGAGAGACTGAGCGTGCATGTCTGTGAGAGAGAGACTGAGCGTGCTTCTCTGAGAGAGAGACAGATCGTGCATGCCTGTGAGAGAGAGACAGAGCCTGCATGTCTATGAGAGAGAGAGACAAAGAACTTGTGTGTGAGAGAGAGACAGAGCGTGCGTGTCTGTGAGAGAGATATAGCGCGTTCGTGTCTGTGAGAGAGAGACAGAGCATGTGTGTCTGTGAGAAAGAGACAGAGCATGCATGTCTGTGAGAATTAGACAGAGCGTGCATGTCTGCAAGAGAGAGACAGAGCGTGCATGTCGGTGAGAGAGTCAGAGCGTGTGTGTCTGTGTGAGAGAGAGTGACAGAGCGTGCATGTGTGTGTGTGACAGAGAGACAGACAGAGCATGCGTATTTATGAGAGACAGAGCATGCGCGTGTGTGTGTGAGAGAGAGAGACATGGCGTGCCTGTGTGTCATAGAGAGAGACAGAGCGTGCCTGTGTGTGTGAGAGAGAGACAGATCGTGCATGTGTGTGAGAGACAGAGACGGCGTGCATGTCTTTGAGAGAGAGACTGAGCCTGCATATCTGTGAGAGTGAGACAGAGGTTGCATGTCTGTGAGAGAGAGAGACCAGTGCGTGCGTGTGTGTGTGTGAGAGAGAGACAGAGCGTGTGTGTGCGTGTGTGTGTGAGAGGAAGACAGAGCGTGCATGTGTGTGTGTTTAAGAGAGAGACAGAGTGTGCGTGTATATGTGTGAGAGA
This sequence comes from Carcharodon carcharias, assembly GCF_017639515.1. NCBI lineage: Eukaryota > Metazoa > Chordata > Chondrichthyes > Lamniformes > Lamnidae > Carcharodon > Carcharodon carcharias. The sequence continues at coordinate 79,863,801 of NC_054470.1, forward strand.
GAGAGAAACAGAGCATGCCCGCGTGTGTGAGAGAGAGAGAGACAGAGAGTGCGTGTGTGTGTGAGAGACAAAGTGAGCCTGCTTGTGGGAGAGAGAGACAGGCAGAGCATGCGTATGTATGAGAGACAGAGCATGCGCGAGTGTGCCTGTGTGAGAGAGAGAGAGACAGAGCGTGCATGTAAGCGACAGACAGGGCGTGCCTGTCTGTGAGATAGAGACTGAGCATGTGTATCTGTGAGAGAGGGACTGAGCGTGCGTGTCTGTGAGAGAGAGACAGAGCGTGCATGTCTGTGAGAGAGAGAGACAGCGCGTGCGTGTCTGTGTGAGAGAGACAGAGCATGCATGTATGTGAGAGAGAGACAGAGCGTGCGTGTCTGTGAGAGAGAGATAGCACGTGCGTGTCTGTGAGAGAGAGACACAGCGTGCGTGTCTGTGAGAGAGTGACAGAGCGTGCCTGTTTGTGAGAGAGAGACAGAGCGTTCATGTCTGTGAGAGAGAGACAGATCTTGTGTGTCTGTGAGAGAGAGAGACCAGAGCGTGCCTGTCTGTGAGAGAGAGACAGAGCGTGCATGACTGTGAGAGAGAGACAGAGCGTTAATAACTGTGAGGGAGAGACAGAGCTTTCGTGTCTGTGAGAGAGAGAGACCAGAGCGTGCGTGTGTGTGTGTGAGAGAGAGACAGAGCGTGTGTGTGTGTGTGTGTGTGAGAGGAAGAGAGAGTGTGCGTGTGTGTGTGTTTAAGAGAGAGACAGAGCATGCGTGTGTGTGCATGAGAGAGAGAGACAGAGCCTGCATGTGTGTGTTTGAGAGAGAGACATAGCGTGCTTGTGTGTTTGTGAGAGAGAGACAGAGTGTCTGTGTATATGTCTGTGAGAGAGAGAGACAGAGCGTGCGTGTATATGTGTGAGAGAGAGAGAGACAGAGCATGCCCATGTGTGTGAGTGGGAGAGAGACAGAGAATGCGTGTGTGTGTGAGACACAAATTGAGCCTGCTTGTGGGAGAGAGAGACAGGCAGAGCATGCGTATGTATGAGACACAGAGCATGCGCGTGTGTGCCTGTCTGTGAGAGAGAGAGACAGAGCGTGCACGTGAGCGACAGACAGGGCGTGCCTGTCTGTGAAATAGAGACTGAGCATGTGTGTCTGTGAGAGAGGGACTGAGCGTGCGTGTCTGTGAGAGAGATACAGAGCGTGCATGTCTTTGAGAGAGAGACGGACCGTGCATGTCGGTGAGAGAGAGACAGAGCGTGCGTGTCTGTGAGAGAGAGACTGACAGAGCGTGCGTATGTGTGTTTGAGACAGAGACAGACGGAGCATGCGTGTGTGTGTGGGTGAGAGAGAGAGAGACAGAGCTTGCATGTCTGTGAGAGAGAGATAGCGCATGCGTGTCTGTGAGACATAGACAGAGCGTGTGTGTCTGTGAGAGAGAGACAGAGTGCGCGGCTCTGTGAGAGAGAGACAGAGCATGCGTGTCTGTGAGAGAGAGAAAGAGGGTGCGTGTCTGTGAGAGAGAGACAGAGCGTGCATGTTGGTGAGAGAGAGACAGAGCATGCGTGTCTGTGAGGGAGAGGGTGACAGAGCCTGCGTATGTATGAGACACAGAGCATGCGCATGTGTGTGTGTGAGAGAGAGAGACAGAGCGTGCTTGTGTGTGTGTGAGAGAGAGACAGAGTGTGCGTGCATATGTGTGTGAGAGAGAGAGACAGAGTGTGCGTGTATATGTGTGAGAGAGAGAACGACAGAGCATGCCCGCGTGTGTGAGAGAGAGAGAGACAGAGAGTGCGTGTGTGTGTGAGAGACAAAGTGAGCCTGCTTGTGGGAGAGAGAGACAGGCAGAGCATGCATATGTATGAGACAAAGAGCATGCGCGTGTGTGTGTGTGTGTGAGAGAGAGGCAGAGCGTGCCTGTGTGTGAGAGAGAGACAGAGCGTGCATGTGAGCGACAGACAGGGCGTGCCTGTCTGTGAGAGAGAGACTGAGCATGTGTGTCTGTGAGAGAGGGATTGAGCGTGCGTGTCTGTGAGAGAGAAACAGAGCGTGCATGTCAGTGTGAGAGAGAGACAGTGCGTGCGAGTGTGTGTGTGTGTGAGAGAGAGACAGAGCTTGTGTGAGTGTGTGTGTGAGAGAAAAACAGAGCGTGCATGTGTGTGTGTGTAAGAGAGAGACAGAGCATGCTAGTGTGTTTGTGAGAGAGTGACAGAGTGTGCGTGTATATGTGTGAGAGAGAGAGCGAGAGCGTGCGTGTATACGTGTGAGAGAGACAAAATGAGCCTGCGTGTGGGAGGGAGAGACAGGCAGAGCATGCGTATGTATGAGAGACAGAGCATGCGCGTGAGTGCGTGTGAGAGAGAGAGAGACAGAGCGTGCCTGTGTGTGATAGAGAGAGACAGAGCTTGCATGTGAGTGAGAGAGACAGAGCGTGCGTCTCTGTGAGAGAGAGACTGAGCGTGCGTGTCTGTGAGAGAGAGACTGAGCATGCGTGTCTTAGAGAGAGAGACTGAGCGTGCATGTCTGTGAGAGAGAGACTGAGCCTGCGTGTCTGTGAGAGAGAGACAAATCGTGCGTGCCTCTGGAAGAGACACAGAGCGGGCGTGTCTATGAGAGAAAGAGTCAAAGAGCGCGTGTGTGAGAGAGAGACAGAGCGTGCGTGTCTGTGAGAGAGAGATAGTGCGTGCGTGTCTGTGAGAGAGACAGAGCGTGCGTGTCTGTGAGAGAGAGATAGTGCATGCGTGTCTGTGAGAGAGAGACAGAGCGTGCCTGTCTGTGAGAGAGAGACAGAGCGTGCATGTCGGTGAGAGAGAGTCAGAGCGTGCATGTCTGTGTGAGAGAGAGTGACAGAGCGTGCATGTGTGTGTGTGAGAGAGAGAAAGACAGAGCATGCGTATGTATGAGAGACAGAGCATGCGCGTGTGCTTTTGTGAGAGAGAGAGACAGAGAGTGCCTGTGTGTGACAGAGAGAGACAGAGCGTGCCTGTCTGTGAGAGAGAGAGAGACAGAGCGTGCATATGTGTGAGAGACAGACAGGGCGTGCATGTCTGTGAGAGAGAGACTGAGCGTGCATGTCTGTGAGAGAGAGACAGAGCTTGCGTGTCTGTGAGAGAGAGAGACCAGAGCGTGCGTGTGTGTGTGTGAGAGAGAGACAGAGCGTGTGTGTGTGTGTGTGTGTGAGAGAAAGACAGAGTGTGCGTGTGTGTGTGTTTAAGAGAGAGACGGAGCGTGCGTGTGTGTGTGTGTGAGAGAGAGACAGAGACTGCATGTGTGTGTGCGAGAGAGAGACAGAGCGTGCTTGTGTGTGTGTGAGAGAGAGACAGAGTGTGCGTGCATATGTGTGTGAGAGAGGGAGACAGAGCGTGCGTGTATATGTGTGAGAGAGAGAACGACAGAGCATGCCCGCGTGTGTGAGAGAGAGAGAGACAGAGAGTGCGTGTGTGTGTGAGAGACAAAGTGAGCCTGCTTGTGGGAGAGAGAGACAGGCAGAGCATGCATATGTATGAGACACAGAGCATGCGCGTGTGTGTGTGTGTGAGAGAGAGAGAGGCAGAGCATGCCTGTGTGTGAGAGAGAGAGACAGAGTGTGCATGTGAGCGACAGACAGGGCGTGCCTGTCTGTGAGAGAGAGACTGAGCATGTGTGTCTGTGAGAGTGGGACTGAGCATGCGTGTCTGTGTGAGAGAGACAGAGCGTGCATGTATGTGAGAGAGAGGCAGAGCGTGCGTTTCTGTGAGAGAGAGACACAGCATGCGTGTCTGTGAGAGAGAGACACAGTGTGCTTGTCTGTGAGAGAGAGACAGAGTGTGCGTGTCTGTGACAGAGAGACAGAGCGTGCATGTCGGTGAGAGAGAGACAGAGCTTGCGTGTCTGTGGGAGAGAGTGACAGAGCGTGCGTGTCTGTGGGAGAAGGTCTGAGCATGCGTATCCGTGAGAGAGAGACTGAGCGTGCCTGTCGTTGAGAGAGAGACACCAGAGCGTGCTTGTGTGTGTGTGAGAGAGAGACAGAGCGTGTGTGTGTGTTTGTGAGAGAGAAAGACAGAGCGTGCATGTGTGTGTGTGTAAGAGAGAGACAGAGCGTGCATGTGTGTGTGAGAGAGAGAGACAGAGCCTGCATGTGTGTGTATGAGAGAGAGACAGAGCGTGCTTGTGTGTTTGTGAGAGAGTGACAGAGTGTGCGTGTATATGTGTGAGAGAGACAAAGTGAGCCTGCGTGTGGGAGAGAGAGACAGGCAGAGCATGACTATGTATGAGACACAGAGCATGCGCGCGTGTGTGTGTGAGAGAGAGAGACAGAGCGTGCCTGTTTGTGAGAGGGCGAGACAGAGCGTGCATGTGTGTGTGAGTGACAGACAGGTCTTGCCTGTCTGTGAGAGAGAGACTGAGCGTGCGTGTCTGTGAGAGAGAGACAGTGCGCGCGGCTCTGTGAGAGAGAAACAGAGCGTGCGTGTCTGTGAGAGAGAGACAGAGCGTGCATGTCTGTGAGAGAGAGACAGAGCGTGCGTGTCTGTGAGAGAGAGACAGAGCGTGCATGTCTGTGAGAGAGAGACAGAGCGTGCATGTCGGTGAGAGAGAGACAGAGCGTGCGTGTCTGTGAGAGAGAGTGTGACAGAGCCTGCGTATGTATGAGACACAGAGCATGCGCATGTGTGTGTGTGAGAGAGAGACAGAACGTGGCTGTGTGTGATAGAGAGAGACAGAGTGTGCCTGTGTGTGAGAGAGAGAGACAGAGCATGCATGTGTTTGAGAGACAGACAAGGCGTGCATGTCTGTGAGAGAGAGACTGAGCGTGCGTGTCTGTGAGAGAGAGACAGAGCATGCGTGTCTGTGAGAGAGAGGGTGAGAGAGCCTGCGTATGTAGGAGACAGAGAGCATGCGCATGTGTGTGTGTGAGAGAGAGAGACAGAGCTTTGCTGTGTGTGAGAGAGAGAGACAGAGCGTGCCTGTCTGTGAGAGAGAGAGACCAGAGCGTGCGTGTGTGTGTGTGTGTGTGTGTGAGAGAGTGACAGAGCGTGTGTGTGTGTGTGTGTGAGAGAAAGACAGAGCGTGCATGTGTGTGTGTGTAAGAGAGAGACAGTGCGTGCGTGTGTGTCTGTGAGAGGGAGACAGAGCCTGCATGTGTGTGTGTGAGAGAGAGACAGAGCGTGCTTGTGTGTTTGTGAGAGAGTGACAGAGTGTGCGTGTATATTTGTGAGAGAGCGAGACAGAGCGTGCTTGTATATGTGTGAGAGAGACAAAATGAGCCTGCGTGTGGGAGGGAGAGACAGGCAGAGCATGCGTATGTATGAGACACAGAGCATGCGCTTGTGTGTGTGTGAGAGAGAGAGACAGAGCGTGCCTGCTTGTGAGAGAGCGAGACAGAGCGTGCATGTGTGTGTGAGTGACAGACATGTCTTGCCTGTCTGAGAGAGAGAGACTGAGCATGCGTGTCTGTGAGAGAGAGACACAGCATGCATGTCCATGAGAGATAGACAGAGCGTGCGTGTCTGTGAGAGAGAGACAGAGCATGCCTGTTTGTGAGAGAGAGAGACAGAGCGTGCATGTGTGTGAGTGTCAGACAGGTCTGTGAGAGAGAGACTGAGCGTGCATGTCTGTGAGAGAGGGACTGAGCCTGCGTGTCTGTGAGAGAGAGACAGAGCTTGCATGCCAGTGAGAGAGAGACAGAGCGGGCGTGTCTATGAGAGATAGACAAAGAGCGTGTGTGTGAGAGAGAGACAGAGCGTGCGTGTCTGTGAGAGAGATAGCGCGTGCATGTCTGTGAGAGAGAGACAGAGCCTGCGAGTCTGTGAGAAAGAGACAGAGCGTGCATGTCTGTGAGAGAGAGACAGAGCGTGCATGTCTGCGAGAGAGAGACAGAGCGTGCATGTCGGTGAGAGAGAGTCAGAGCGTGCGTGTCTGTGTGAGAGAGAGTGACAGAGCGTGCGTGTCTGTGTGCGAGAGAGAGAAAGACAGAGCATGCGTATGTATGAGAGACAGAGCATGCGTGTGTGCTTGTGTGACAGAGAGAGAGACAGAGCATGCCTGTGTGTGAGAGAGAGAGAGACAGAGCGTGCATGTGTGTGAGGGACAGACAGGGCGTGCATGTCTGTGAGAGAGAGACTGAGCGTTCATGTCTGTGAGAGAGAGACAGAGCTTGCGTGTCTGTGAGAGAGAGAGACCAGAGCGTGCATGTGTGTGTGTGAGAGAGAGACAGAGCGTGTGTGTGTGTGTGTGTGTGTGTGTGTGTGAGAGAAAGACAGAGCGTGCGTGTGTGTGTGTTTAAGAGAGAGACGGAGCGTGCGTGTGTGTGTGTGAGAGAGAGACAGAGCGTGCTTGTGTGTGTGTGAGAGAGAGACAGAGTGTGCGTTCATATGTGTGTGAGAGAGACAGACAGAGCGTGCGTGTTTATGTGTGAGAGAGAGAACGACAGAGAGTGCGTGTGTGTGTAAGAGACAAAGTGAGCCTGCTTGTGGGAGAGAGAGACAGGCAGAGCAGGCGTATGTATGAGACACAGAGCATGCGCGTGTGTGTGTGTGTGTGAGAGAGAGACAGCGCGTGCATGTATGTGAGAGAGAGACATAGCGTGCGTTTCTGTGAGAGAGAGGCACAGCGTGCGTGTCTGTGTGAGAGAGACACAGCGTGCGTGTCTGTGAGAGAGAGACAGAGCGTGCGTGTCTGTGACAGACAGACAGAGCGTGCATGTCGGTGAGAGAGAGACAGAGCTTGCGTGTCTGTGAGAGAGAGACTGACAGAGCGTGCGTATGTGTGTTTGAGACAGAGACAGACGGAGCATGCCCATGTATGAGAGACAGAGCATGCGCGAGTGTGTGTGTGAGAGAGAGAGACAGAGCTTGCCTGTGTGTGAGAGAGAGAGACAGAGCATGCATGTGTGTGAGAGACAGACAGGGCGTGCATGTCTGTGGGAGAGAGACTGAGCGTGCGTGTCTGTGAGAGAGAGAGACCAGAGCGTGCGTGTGTGTTTGTGAGAGAGAGACAGAGCGTGTTTGTGTGTTTGTGTGAGTGAAAGACAGAGCGTGCATGTGTGTGTGTGTAAGAGAGAGACAGAGCGTGCATGTGTGTGTATGAGAGATAGACAGAGCATGCTAGTGTGTTTGTGAGAGTGTGACAGAGTGTGCGTGTATATGTGTGAGAGAGACAAAGTGAACCTGCGTGTGGGAGAGAGAGACAGGCAGAGCATGCGTATGTATGAGAGACAGAGCATGCGCGTGTGTGTGTGTGAGAGAGAGAGACAGAGCATGCCTGTTTGTGAGAGAGAGAGACAGAGCGTGCATGTGTGTGAGTGACAGACAGGTCTTGCCTGTCTGTGAGAGAGAGACTCAGCGTGCTTGTCTGTGCGGGAGAGACTGAGTGTGCGTGGCTGTGAGAGAGAAAGACAGCGCGTGCGAGTCTGTGTGAGAGAGACAGATTATGCATGTATGTGAGAGAGAGACAGAGCGTGCGTGTCTGTGAGAGAGGGTCTGAGCATGCGTATCTGTGAGAGAGAGACTGAGCGTGCCTGTCGTTGAGAGAGAGAGAGCAGAGCGTGCGTGTGTGTGTGTGAGAGAGAAAGACAGAGCGTGTGTGTGTGTTTGTGAGAGAGAAAGACAGAGCGTGCATGTGTGTGTGTGTAAGAGAGAGACAGAGCGTGCATGTGTGTGTATGAGAGAGAGACAGAGCCTGCATGTGTGTGTATGAGAGAGAGACAGAGCGTGCTTGTGTGTTTGTGAGAGAGTGACAGAGTGTGCGTGTATATGTGTGAGAGAGACAAAGTGAGCCTGCGTGTGGGAGAGAGAGACAGGCAGAGCATGCGTATGTATGAGACACAGAGCATGCGCGCGTGTGTGTGTGTGAGAGAGAGAGACAGAGCGTGCATGTATGTGTGGGTGACAGACAGGTCTTGCCTGTCTGTGAGAGAGAGACTGAGCGTGCGTGTCTGTGAGAGAGAGACAGAGCGCGCGGCTCTGTGAGAGAGAGACAGAGCGTGCGTGTCTGTGAGAGAGAGACAGAGCGTGCATGTCTGTGAGAGAGAGACAGTGCGTGCGTGTCTGTGAGAGAGAGACAGAGCGTGCATGTCTGTGAGAGAGAGACAGAGCGTGCATGTCGGTGAGAGAGAGACAGAGCGTGCGTGTCTGTGAGAGAGAGTGTGACAGAGCCTGCGTATGTATGAGACACAGAGCATGCGCATGTGTGTGTGTGAGAGAGAGACAGAACGTGGCTGTGTGTGATAGAGAGAGACAGAGTGTGCATGTGTTTGAGAGACAGACAAGGCGTGCATGTCTGTGAGAGAGAGACTGAGCGTGCGTGTCTGTGAGAGAGAGACAGAGCATGCGTGTCTGTGAGAGAGAGGGTGAGAGAGCCTGCGTATGTAGGAGAGACAGAGCATGCGCATGTGTGTGTGTGAGAGAGAGAGACAGAGCTTTGCTGTGTGTGATAGAGAGAGACAGAGCGTGCCTGTCTGTGAGAGAGAGAGACCAGAGCATGCATGTGTGTGTGTGTGTGAGAGAGAGACAGAGCGTGTGTGTGTGTGTGTGTGAGAGAAAGACAGAGCGTGCATGTGTGTGTGTGTAAGAGAGAGACAGTGCGTGCGTGTGTGTGTGTGAGAGAGAGACAGAGCCTGCCTGTGTGTGTGTGAGAGAGAGACAGAGCGTGCTTGTGTGTTTGTGAGAGAGTGACAGAGTGTGCGTGTATATTTGTGAGAGAGAGAGAGAGAGCGTGCATGTATATGTGTGAGAGAGACAAAATGAGCCTGCGTGTGGGAGGGAGAGACAGGCAGAGCATGCGTATGTATGAGAGACAGAGCATGCGCGTGTTAGTGTATGACAGAGAGAGACAGAGCGTGCCTGTGTGTGATAGAGAGAGACAGAGCGTGCCTTTGTGTGAGAGAGAGGGACAGATCGTGCCTGTGTGTGATAGAGAGACAGAGCATGCATGTGTGTGAGAGAGACAGAGCCTGCGTGTCTGTGAGAGAGAGACTGAGCGTGCGTGTCTGTGAGAGAGAGACGGAGCATGCACGTCGGTGAGAGAGAGACAGAGCGTGCCTTTGTGTGAGAGAGAGAGACAGATCATGCCTGTGTGTGAGAGGGAGAGACAGAGCGTGCATGTGTGTGAGAGACAGACACGGCGTGCATGTCTGTGAGAGAGAGACTGAGCGTGCATGTTTGAGAGAGAGAGACAAAGCTTGCGAGTCTGTGAGAGAGAGAGACCAGAGCATGCGTGTGTGTGTGTGAGAGAGAGACAGAGCATGCGTGTCTGTGAGAGAGAGACAGAGCGTGTGTGTCCGTGAGAGAGGGACTGAGCACGTGTGTCTGTGAGAGAGAGACAGAGCGTGCATGTCTGTGAGAGAGAGACGGCGCATGCGTGTCTGTGAGAGAGAGACAGAACATGCGTGTCTGTGAGAGAGAGACAGAGCGTGCATGTCTGTGAGAGAGAATCAGAGCGTGCATGTCTGTCAGAAAGAGAGTGAGAGAGCGTGCGTGTGTGTTTGTGAAACAGAGACAGACAGAGAATGCCTATGTATGAGAGACAGAGCATGCGCGTTGTGTGTGTGAGAGAGAGAGACAGAGCCTGCCTGCGTGTGATAGAGAGAGACAGAGCGTGCCTGTGTGTAAGAGAGAGAGACAGATCGTGCCTGTGTGTGAGAGAAAGAGTCAGAGCGTGCATGTGTGTGAGAGACAGACAGTGTGTGCATGTCTGTGAGAGAGAGACAGAGCGTGCGTGTCTGTGAGAGAGAGACTGAGCATGCGTGTCTGTGAGAGAGATACTGAGCGTGCGTGTCTGTGAGAGAGAGACAGAGCGTGCGTGCCTGTGGGAGAGAGACAGAGCGGGCGTGTCTATGAGAGAGAGAGACAAAGAGCATGTGTGTGAGAGAGAGACAGAGTGTGCGTGTCTTTGAGAGAGAGATAGCGCATGCGTGTCTGTGAGAGAGAGTCTGAGCGTGCGTGTCTGTGAGAGAGAGACAGAGCGTGCATGTCTGTGAGAGATAGACAGAGCGTGCGTGTCTGTGAGAGAGAAACAGAGCGTGCATGTCTGTGAGATAGAGACAGAGCGTGCAAGTCTGTGAGAAAGAGAGTGACAGATCGTGCGTGTCTGTGAGAGATACACAGAGCGTGCGTGTCTGTGAGAGAGAGACAGAGCGTGCGTGTCTGTGAGAGAGAGACAGTGCGTGCGTGTCTGTGAGAGAGAGACAGAGCGTGCATGTCTGTGAGAGAGAGACAGAGCGTGCGTGTCTGTGTGAGAGATGCAGAGCGTGCATGTATGTGAGAGAGAGACAGGGCATGCGTGTCTGTGAGAAAGAGATAGCGCGTGCGTGTCTGTCAGAGAGAGACTGAGCGTGCGTGTCTGTGAGAGAGAGACAGAGCGTGCGTGCCTGTGAGAGAGAGACAGAGCGTGCGTGTCTGTGAGAGAGATACAGAGTGTGCGTGTCTGTGAGAGATAGACAGAGCATGCGTGTCTGTGAGAGAGAAACAGAGCGTGCGTGTCTGTGAGAGAAAGTGTGACAGAGCGTGCCTATGTATTAGAAACAGAGCATATGCATGTGTGTGTGTGAGGGAGAGAGACAGATCATGGCTGTGTGTGATTGAGAGAGACAGAGCGTGCCTGTGTGTGAGAGAGAGAGACAGAGCGTGCATGTTTGTGAGAAACAGACAGGGCGTGCGTGTCTGTGAGAGAGAGACTGAGCGTGTGTGTCCGTGAGGGAGGGACTAAGCGTGCGTGTCTGTGAGAGAGACTGAGCATGCGTGTCTGTGAGAGAGAGAGACAGCGCGTGCGTGTCTGTGTGAGAGATACAGAGCGTGCATGTATGTGAGAGAGAGACAGAGCATGCGTGTCTGTGAGAAAGAGATAGCGCGTGCGTGTCTGTGAGAGAGAGACAGAGCGTGCGTGCCTGTGAGAGAGAGAGACAGAGCGGGCGTGTCTATGAGAGAGAGAGACAAAGAGCGTGTCTGGGAGAGATAGTCAGAGCGTGCGTGTCTGTGAGAGAGAGACAGACCGGGCGTGTCTATGAGAGAGAGAGACAAAGAGCGTGAGTTTGAGAGAGAGACAGAGTGTGCATGTCTTTGAGAGAGAGATAGCGCATGCGTGTCTGTGAGAGAGAGACAGAGCGTGCATGTCTGTGAGAGATAGACAGAGCGTGCGTGTCTGTGAGAGAGAGACAGAGCGTGCATGTCTGTGAGATCGAGACAGAGCGTGCAAGTCTGTGAGAAAGAGAGTGACAGAACATGCGTGTCTGTGAGAGATGGACAGAGCGTGTGTGTCTGTGAGAGAGAGAAGGACTGTGCATGTCTGCGAGAGAGAGACAGAGCGTGCGTGTCTGTGAGAGAGAGACAGAGCATGCATGTCGGTGAGAGAGAGTCAGAGCGTGCGTGTCTGTGTGAGAGAGAGTGACAGAGCGTGCATGTGTGTGTGTGAGAGAGAGACAAAAGGAGCATGCATATGTATGAAAGACAGAGCATGCGCGTGTGTGTGTGTGAGAGAGAGAGACAGAGCGTGCCTGTGTTTGAGAGAGAGAGACAGAGCGTGCATGTGTTTGAGAGACAGACAGGGCGTGCATGTCTGTGAGAGAGAGACTGAGCGTGCAAGTTTGTGAGAGAGAGACACAGCATGCATGTCTATGAGAGATAGACAGAGCGTGCGTGTCTGTGAGAGAGAGACAGAGCGTGCGTGTCTGTGAGAGAGATACTGAGTGCGCATGTCTGTGAGAGAGAGACTGAGCGTGCGTGTCTTTGAGAGAGAGACAGAGCGTGCGTGCCTGTGGGAGGGAGACAGAGCGGGCGTGTCTATGAGAGAGAGAGACAAAGAGCGTGTGTGTGAGAGAGAGTCAGATTGTGCGTGTCTGTGAGAGAGAGACAGAGCGTGCATGTCTGTGAGATAGAGACAGAGCGTGCAAGTCTGTGAGAAAGAGAGTGACAGATCGTGCGTGTCTGTGAGAGATAGACAGAGCATGCGTGTCTGTGAGAGAGAGAAGGACCGTGCATGTCTTCGAGAGAGAGACAGAGCGTGCGTGTCTGTGAGAGAGAGACAGAGCATGCATGTCGGTGAGAGAGAGTAAGACCGTGCGTGTCTGTGTGAGAGAGAGTGACAGAGCGTGCATGTGTGTGTGTGAGAGAGAGACAAAAGGCGCATGCATATGTATGAAAGTCAGAGCATGCGCGTGTGTGTGTGTGAGAGCGAGAGACAGAGCGTGCCTGTGTTTGAGAGAGAGAGACAGAGCGTGCATCTGTTTGAGAGACAGACAGGGCGTGCATGTCTGTGAGAGAGAGACTGAGCGTGCATGTTTGTGAGAGAGAGACAAAATTTGCGTGTCTGTGAGAGAGAGAGACCAGAGCATGCGTGTGTGTGTGTGAGAGAGAGACAGAGCGTGCTTTTGTGTTTGTGAGAGAGAGACAGAGTGTGCGTGTATATGTGTGTGAGAGAGAGAGACAGAGCGTGCGAGTATATGTGTGAGAGAGAGAGAGAGACAGAGCATGCCCGCGTGTGTGAGAGAGAGAGAGACAGAGAGTGCATGTGTGTGTGAGAGACAAAGTGAGCCTGCTTGTGGGAGAGAGAGACAGGCAGAGCATGCGTATGTATGAGACACAGAGATTGCGCGTGTTTGTGTGTGAGAGAGACAGACAGAGCGTGCCTGTTTGTGATAGAGAGAGACAGAGTGTGCCTGTTTGTGAGAGAGAGAGACAGAGCGTGCATGTGTGTGAGAGACAGACAGGGTGTGCATGTCTGTGAGAGAGAGACTGAGCGTGCTTGTGTGTGAGAGAGAGAGACAGAGCATGCATGTGAGCGACAGACAGGGCGTGCCTGTCTGTGAGAGAGAGACTGAGCATGTGTGTCTGTGAGAGAGGGACTGAGCATGCGTGTCTGTGAGAGACTGACAGAGCGTGCATTTCTCTGAGAGAGAGAGACAGCGTGTGCGTGTCTGTGTGAGAGAGACAGAGCGTGCATGTATGTGAGAGAGAGCCAGAGCGTGCGTGTCTGTGAGAGAGAGATAGCGCATGTGTGTCTGTGAGAGAGAGGCAGAGCGTGCATTTCTGTGAGAGAGAGACAGAGCGTGCGTGACTGTGAGAGAGGGACAGAGCGTGCATGTCTGTGAGAGAGAGACAGAGCATGCGTGTCTGTGAGAGAGAGACAGAGCGTGCATGTCGGTGAGAGAGAGAGACAGAGAGTGCGTGTCTGTGAGAGAGAGACTGACAGAGCGTGCGTATGTGTGTTTGAGACAGAGACAGACGGAGCATGCCTATGTATGAGAGACAGAGCATGCGCGTGTGTGTGTGTGAGAGAGAGAGACAGAGCTTGCATGTGTGTGAGAGACAGACAGGGCGTGCATGTCTGTGGGAGAGAGGCTGAGCATGCATGTCTGTGAGAGAGGGAATGAGCATGCGTGTCTGTGAGAGAGAGACTGAGCGTGCCTGTCTGTGAGAGAGAGAGACCAGAGCGTGCATGTGTGTGTGTGAGAGAGAGACAGACGGTGTGTATGTGTGTGTGTGTGTGAGAGAAAGAGGGAGCGTGCATGTGTGTGTGTGTAAGAGAGACAGAGCGTGCGTGTGTGTGTGTGAGAGAGAGACAGAGCCTGCATGTGTGTGTGAGAAAGAGACAGAGCGTGCTTGTGTGTTTGAGAGAGAGTGACAGAGTGTGCGTGTATATGTGTGAGAGAGAGAGAGAGAGAGAGTGCGTGTATATGTGTGAGAGAGACAAAGTGAGCCTGCGTGTGGGAGACAGAGACAGGCAGAGCATGCGTATGTATGAGACACAGAGCATGCGCGTGTGTGTGTGTGAGAGAGAGAGACAGAGCGTGCCTGTTTGTGAGAGAGAGAGACAGAGCGTGCATGTGTGTGAGTGACAGACAGGTCTTGCCTGTCTGTGAGAGAGAGACTGAGCGTGCGTGTCTGTGAGAGAGAGACTGAGCATGCGTGGCTGTGAGAGAGAGAGACAGCGCGTGCGTGTCCGTGTGAGAGAGACAGATTATGCATGTACGTGGGAGAGAGACAGAGCGTGCGTGTCTGTGAGAGAGAGATAGCGCGTGCGTGTCTGTGAGAGATAGACAGAGCGTGCGTGTCTGTGAGAGAGAGACAGAGCGTGCGTGTCTGTGAGAGAGAGACGGAGCGTGCGTGTCTGTGAGAGAGAGACAGAGCATGCGTGTCTGTGAGAGAGAGACAGAGCGTGCGTGTCTGTGAGAGAGAGACAAAGCGTGCATGTCGGTGAGAGAGAGACAGAGCTTGCATGTCTGTGAGAGAGAGAGTGACAGAGTGTGCGTATGTATGAGACACAGAGCATGCGCGTGTGTGTGTGTGAGAGAGAGAGACAGAGCGTGCCTCTGTGTGATAGAGAGAGAGAGACCGTGCCTGTGTGTGAGAGAGAGAGACAGAGCGTGCATGTGTGTGAGAGATACAGGGCGTGCATGTCTGTGAGAGAGCGACTGAGCGTGCGTGTTTGTGAGAGAGAGACAGAGCGTGCGTGTCTGTGAGAGAGAGACAGAGCATGCGTGTGTGTGAGAGAGAGACAGAGCGTGCGTGTCTGTGAGAGAGAGACAGAGCGTCCATGTCGGTGAGAGAGAGACAGAGCATGCATGTCTGTGAGAGAGAGAGTGACAGAGTGTGCGTATGTATGAGACACAGAGTATGCGCGTGCCTGTGTGTGAGAGAGAGAGACAGATCGTGCCTGTGTGTGAGAGAGAGGGACAGAGCGTGCATGTGTGTGAGAGACAGACAGGGCATGCATGTCTGTCAGAGACTGAGCGTGTGTTTCTGTGATAGAGAGAGACAGACTGTGCGTGTCTGTGAGAGATAGACAGAGCATGTGTGTCTGTTTGAGAGAGACTGAGCGTGCTTGTCTGTGGGAGAGAGACAGCACGTGCATGTCTGTCAGAGACTGAGCATGTGTTTCTGTGATAGAGAGAGACAGAGTGTGCGTGCCTGTGAGAGATAGACAGAGCATGTGTGTCTGTTAGAGAGAGACTGAGCGTGCGTGTCTGTGGGAGAGACTGAGAGTGCTTGTCCATGAGAGAGCGACTGAGCGTGCGTGTCCATGAGAGAGAGACAGAGCGTGCATGTATGTGAGAGAGAGAGACAGAGCATGTGTGTCTGTGAGAGAGAGACAAAGCGTGCGTGTCTGTGAGAGAGAGAGACAGAGCGTGCATGTGTGTGAGAGAGTGCCAGAGCATGCATGTCCGTGAGAGAGAGACAGAGCGTGCGTGTCTGTGTGAGAGAGAGCGACAAAGCGGGCATGTTTGTGTGTGAGAGAGACAGACAGAGTATGGGTATTTATGAGTGACAGAGCATGCGCGTGTGTGTGTGAGAGAGAGACAGAGCGTGCCTGTGTGTGATAAAGAGAGACAGAGCTTGCCTGTGTGTGAGAGAGAGAGACAGAGTGTTCATGTGGGTGAGAGAGAGAGACAGAGCGTGCATTTCTGTGATAGAGAGAGACAGCGCGCGCATGTATGTGAGAGAGAGATAGCGCGTGCGTGTCTGTGAGAGAGATACAGAGCGTGCGTGTCTTTCAGAGAGAGACAGAGCATGCGTGTGTGTGAGAGAGAGACAGACCGTGCGTGCCTGGGAGAGAGAGAGACAGAGCATGCATGTGTTTGAGAGAGAGTCAGAGCATGCATGTCAGTGAGAGAGAGACAGAGCCTGCGTGTGTATGTGTGTGAGAGAGAGAGACAGAGCGTGCATGTGTGTGTGTGTAAGAGACAGAGCCTGCATGTGTGTGTGTGAGAGAGAGACAGAGCGTTTGTGTGTGTGTGTGAGAGAGAGAAAGACAGAGCGTGTGGGTGTGTGTGTGTGAGAGAGAGACAGAGCATGCGTGTGTGTGTGTGAGAGAGAGACAGAGCCTGTGTGTGTGTGTGTGAGAGAGAGACAGAGCATGTTTGTGTGTTTGGTAAGAGAGAGACTGAGCATGCGTGTTTATGTGTGAGAGAGAGAGAGACAGAGCGTGCGTGTATATGTGTGTGAGAGAGAGAGACAGAGCATGCCTGTGTGTGATAGAGAGAGACAGAGCGTGCCTGTGTGTGAGAGACAGACGGGGCATGCATGTCTGTGAGAGAGAGAGACTGAGCGTGCGTTTCTGTGTGAGAGAGACTGAGCGTGCGTGTCTGTCAGAGAGAGACAGAGCGTGCGTGTGTGTGAGAGAGAGACAGAGCGAGCGTGTCTGTGAGAGAGAGACAAAGCATATGTGTCTGTGAGAGAGAGAGACAGAGCGTGCATGTGTGTGAGAGAGAGTCAGAGCATGCATGTCGGTGAGAGAGAGACAGAGCGTGCGTGTCTGTGTGAAAGAGAGAGACAGAGCATGTGTATGTATGAGAGACAGAGCATACGCGTGTGTG
Source organism: Carcharodon carcharias (assembly GCF_017639515.1). Classification (NCBI taxonomy): domain Eukaryota; kingdom Metazoa; phylum Chordata; class Chondrichthyes; order Lamniformes; family Lamnidae; genus Carcharodon; species Carcharodon carcharias. Next base: position 79,880,073 of record NC_054470.1, read on the forward strand.
TGTGAGAGAGAGAGACAGAGCCTGGCTGTGTGTGAGAGAGAGACACAGATCGTGCCTGTGCGTGAGAGAGAGAGACAGAGCGTGCATGTGTGTGAGAGAGAGAGACAGATCGAGACTGTGTGTGAGAGAGAGAGACAGAGCATGCATGTGTGTGAGAGAGAGAGACAGAGCGTGCATGTGTGTGAGCGACAGACAGGGCGTGCCTGTCTGTGAGAGAGAGACTGAGCGTGTGTGTCTGTGAGAGAGGGACTGAGCGTGTGTCTCTGTGAGAGAGAGAAAGAGCGTGCATGTCTGTGATAGAGAGAGACAGCGCGTGCGTGTCTTTGTGAGAGAGACAGAGCACGCATGTATGTGAGAGAGAGACAGAGCGTGCGTGTCTGTGAGAGAGAGACTGAGCGTGCGTGTCTGTGAGAGAGATACAGAGCGTGCGTGTCTGTGAGAGAGAGACAGAGTGTGCGTGTCTGTGAGAGAGAGACAGAGCGTGCGTGTCTGTGAGAGAGAGAGACAGAGCATGCATGTCGGTGAGAGAGAGACAGAGCGTGCCTGTCTGTGAGAGAGAGACTGAGCATGTGTGTCTGTGAGAAGGGGACTGAGCATGCGTGTCTGTGAGAGAGAGACAGAGCGTGCGTGTCTGTGAGAGAGAGACAGAGCGTGCGTGTCTGTGAGAGAGAGAGACAGAGCGTGCGTGTCTGTGAGAGAGAGACAGAGCATGCATGTCGGTGAGAGAGAGACAGAGCGTGCGTGTCTGTGAGAGAGAGACTGACAGAGCATGCGTATGTATGTAAGACAGAGACAGAGCATGCGTATGTATGAGAGAAAGAGCATGTGCGTGTGTGTGTGTGAGAGAGAGAGACATGGCGCACCTGTGTGTGATAGAGAGAGACAGAGCGTGCCTGTGTGTGAGAGAGAGAGACAGATCGTGCCTGTGTGTGAGAGAGAGAGACAGAGCGTGCATGTGTGTGAGAGAGAGACTGAGCGTGCGTGTCTGTGAGAGAGAGACTGAGCGTGCATGTCTGTGAGAGGGAGACTGATCATGCGTGTCTGTGAGAGACAAAGACCAGAGCGTGCGTGTGTGTGTGTGTGTGTGAGAGAGAGACAGAGAATTTGTGTGTGTGTGAGAGAGAAAGACAGAGCGTGCGGGTGTGTGTGTGCTAGAGAGAGACAGAGCATGCATGTGTGTGTGTGAGAGAGAGACAGAGCCTGTGTGTGTGTGTGAGAGAGAGACAGAGCATGCGTGTGTGTGTGTGAGAGACAGAGCATGCTTGTGTGTTTGGTGAGAGAGAGACAGAGCGTGCGTGTTTATGTGTGAGAGAGAGAGAGACAGAGCGTGCGCGTATTTGTGTGAGAGAGTGAGAGACAGAGCATGACCGCGTGTGTGTGCGAGAGAGAGACAGAGCATGCATGTGTGTGTGTGAGAGAGAGACAGAGCCTGTGTGTGTGTGTGTGAGAGAGAGACAGAGCATGCTTGTGTGTTTGGTGAGAGAGAGACTAAGCGTGCGTATTTATGTGTGAGAGAGAGAGAGAGCATGCGTGTATATGTGTGAGAGAGTGAGAGACAGAGCATGCCCGCGTGTGTGAGAGAGAGAGACAGAGCGTGTGTGTGTGTGAGAGAGACAAAGTGAGCCTGCATGTGGGAGAGAGAGACAGGCAGAGCATGCGTATGTATGAGAGACAGAGCATGCGCGTGTGTGTGTGTGAGAGAGAGAGACAGAGCGTGCCTGTGTGTGATAGAGAGACTGAGCGTGCGTGTCTGTGAGAGAGAGACTGATCATGCCTGTCTGTGAGAGACAAAGACCAGAGCGTACGTGTGTGTGTGTGTGAGAGAGAGACAGAGCGTGTGTGTGGGTGTGTGAGAGAGAAAGACAGAGCGTGCGGGTGTGTGTGTGTGTGAGAGAGAGACAGAGCATGCATGTGTGTGTGTGAGAGACAGAGCATGCTTGTGTGTTTGGTGAGAGAGAGACAGAGCGGGCGTGTTTATGTGTGAGAGAGAGAGAGACAGAGCGTGCGCGTATATGTGTGAGAGAGTGAGAGACAGAGCATGCCCGCGTGTGTGAGAGAGAGAGAGACAGAGCGTGCGTGTGTGTGAGAGATACAAAGTGAGCCTGCATGTGGGTGAGAGAGACAGGCAGAGCATGCGTATGTATGAGACACAGAGCATGCGCGTGTGTGTGTGTGTGTGAGAGAGAGAGACAGAGCGTGCCTGTGTGTGATAGAGAGAGACAGAGCGTGCCTGTGTGTGAGAGAGAGACACAGATCGTGCCTGTGTGTGAGAGAGAGAGACAGAGCATGCATGTGTGTGAGACAGACAGGGCGTGCATGTCTGTGAGAGAGAGACTGAGCGTGCGTGTCTGTGAGAGAGAGACAGAGCGTGCGTGTCTGTGAGAGAGAGACTGAGCGTGCGTGTCTGTGAGACAAACAGAGCGTGCATGTCTGTGAGAGAGAGAGACCAGAGCGTGCGTGTGTGTGTGAGAGAGAGAGACAGAGCCTGCATGTGTGTGTGTGAGAAAGAGACAGAGCGTGCTTGTGTGTTTGAGAGAGAGTGACAGAGTGTGCGTGTATATGTGTGAGAGAGAGAGAGAGAGAGCGTGCGTGTATATGTGTGAGAGAGACAAAGTGAGCCTGCGTGTGGGAGACAGAGACAGGCAGAGCATGCGTATGTATGAGACACAGAGCATGCGCGTGTGTGTGTGTGAGAGAGAGAGACAGAGCGTGCCTGTTTGTGAGAGAGAGAGACAGAGCGTGCATGTGTGTGAGTGACAGACAGGTCTTGCCTGTCTGTGAGAGAGAGACTGAGCGTGCGTGTCTGTGAGAGAGAGAGACAGCGCGTGCGTGTCCGTGTGAGAGAGACAGATTATGCATGTACGTGGGAGAGAGACAGAGCGTGCGTGTCTGTGAGAGAGAGATAGCGCGTGCGTGTCTGTGAGAGATAGACAGAGCGTGCCTGTCTGTGAGAGAGAGACAGAGCGTGCGTGTCTGTGAGAGAGAGACGGAGCGTGCGTGTCTGTGAGAGAGAGACAGAGCATGCGTGTCTGTGAGAGAGAGACAGAGCGTGCGTGTCTGTGAGAGAGAGACAAAGCGTGCATGTCGGTGAGAGAGAGACAGAGCTTGCATGTCTGTGAGAGAGAGAGTGACAGAGTGTGCGTATGTATGAGACACAGAGCATGCGCGTGTGTGTGTGAGAGAGAGAGACAGAGCGTGCCTCTGTGTGATAGAGAGAGAGAGACCGTGCCTGTGTGTGAGAGAGAGAGACAGAGCGTGCATGTGTGTGAGAGATACAGGGCGTGCATGTCTGTGAGAGAGCGACTGAGCGTGCGTGTTTGTGAGAGAGAGACAGAGCGTGCGTGTCTGTGAGAGAGAGACAGAGCGTCCATGTCGGTGAGAGAGAGACAGAGCATGCATGTCTGTGAGAGAGAGAGTGACAGAGTGTGCGTATGTATGAGACACAGAGCATGCGCGTGCCTGTGTGTGAGAGAGAGAGACAGATCGTGCCTGTGTGTGAGAGAGAGAGACAGAGCGTGCATGTGTGTGAGAGACAGACAGGGCATGCATGTCTGTCAGAGACTGAGCGTGTGTTTCTGTGATAGAGAGAGACAGACTGTGCGTGTCTGTGAGAGATAGACAGAGCATGTGTGTCTGTTTGAGAGAGACTGAGCGTGCTTGTCTGTGGGAGAGAGACAGCACGTGCATGTCTGTCAGAGACTGAGTGTGTGTTTCTGTGATAGAGAGAGACAGAGTGTGCATGCCTGTGAGAGATAGACAGAGCATGTGTGTCTGTTAGAGAGAGACTGAGCGTGCGTGTCTGTGGGAGAGACTGAGAGTGCTTGTCCATGAGAGAGCGACTGAGCGTGCGTGTCCATGAGAGAGAGACAGAGCGTGCATGTATGTGAGAGAGAGACAGAGCATGTGTGTCTGTGAGAGAGAGACAAAGCGTGCGTGTCTGTGAGAGAGAGAGAGACAGAGCGTGCATGTGTGTGAGAGAGTGCCAGAGCATGCATGTCCGTGAGAGAGAGACAGAGCGTGCGTGTCTGTGTGAGAGAGAGCGACAAAGCGGGCATGATTGTGTGTGAGAGAGACAGACAGAGTATGGGTATTTATGAGTGACAGAGCATGCGCGTGTGTGTGTGAGAGAGAGACAGAGCGTGCCTGTGTGTGATAAAGAGAGACAGAGCTTGCCTGTGTGTGAGAGAGAGAGACAGAGTGTTCATGTGGGTGAGAGAGAGAGACAGAGCGTGCATTTCTGTGATAGAGAGAGACAGCGCGTGCATGTCTTTGTGAGAGAGACAGAGCGCGCATGTATGTGAGAGAGAGATAGCGCGTGCGTGTCTGTGAGAGAGATACAGAGCGTGCGTGTCTTTCAGAGAGAGACAGAGCATGCGTGTGTGTGAGAGAGAGACAGACCGTGCGTGCCTGGGAGAGAGAGAGACAGAGCATGCATGTGTTTGAGAGAGAGTCAGAGCATGCATGTCGGTGAGAGAGAGACAGAGCCTGCGTGTGTATTTGTGTGAGAGAGAGACAGAGCGTTTGTGTGTGTGTGTGAGAGAGAGAAAGACAGAGCGTGTGGGTGTGTGTGTGTGAGAGAGAGACAGAGCATGCGTGTGTGTGTGTGAGATGGAGACAGAGCCTGTGTGTGTGTGTGTGAGAGAGAGACAGAGCATGTTTGTGTGTTTGGTAAGAGAGAGACTGAGCATGCGTGTTTATGTGTGAGAGAGAGAGAGACAGAGCGTGCGTGTATATGTGTGTGAGAGAGAGAGACAGAGCGTGCCTGTGTGTGATAGAGAGAGACAGAGCGTGCCTGTGTGTGAGAGACAGACGGGGCGTGCATGTCTGTGAGAGAGAGAGACTGAGCGTGCGTTTCTGTGTGAGAGAGACTGAGCGTGCGTGTCTGTGAGAGAGACTGAGCGTGTTTGTCCATGAGAGAGCGACTGAGCCTGCGTGTCTGTCAGAGAGAGACAGAGCGTGCGTGTGTGTGAGAGAGAGACAGAGCGAGCGTGTCTGTGTGAAAGAGAGAGACAGAGCATGTGTATGTATGAGAGACAGAGCATACGCGTGTGTGTGTGAGAGAGAGAGACAGAGCCTGGCTGTGTGTGAGAGAGAGACACAGATCGTGCCTGTGCGTGAGAGAGAGAGACAGAGCGTGCATGTGTGTGAGAGAGAGAGCCAGATCGAGACTGTGTGTGAGAGAGAGAGACAGAGCCTGGCTGTGTGTGAGAGAGAGACACAGATCGTGCCTGTGCGTGAGAGAGAGAGACAGAGCGTGCATGTGTGTGAGAGAGAGAGACAGATCGAGACTGTGTGTGAGAGAGAGAGACAGAGCATGCATGTGTGTGAGAGAGAGAGACAGAGCGTGCATGTGTGTGAGCGACAGACAGGGCGTGCCTGTCTGTGAGAGAGAGACTGAGCGTGTGTGTCTGTGAGAGAGAGAAAGAGCGTGCATGTCTGTGATAGAGAGAGACAGCGTGTGCGTGTCTTTGTGAGAGAGACAGAGCACGCATGTATGTGAGAGAGAGACAGAGCGTGCGTGTCTGTGAGAGAGAGACTGAGCGTGCGTGTCTGTGAGAGAGATACAGAGCGTGCGTGTCTGTGAGAGAGAGACAGAGTGTGCGTGTCTGTGAGAGAGAGACAGAGCGTGCGTGTCTGTGAGAGAGAGAGACAGAGCATGCATGTCGGTGAGAGAGAGACAGAGCGTGCCTGTCTGTGAGAGAGAGACTGAGCATGTGTGTCTGTGAGAGAGAGACGGAGCGTGCGTGTCTGTGAGAGAGAGACAGAGCATGCGTGTCTGTGAGAGAGAGACAGAGCGTGCGTGTCTGTGAGAGAGAGACAAAGCGTGCATGTCGGTGAGAGAGAGACAGAGCTTGCATGTCTGTGAGAGAGAGAGTGACAGAGTGTGCGTATGTATGAGACACAGAGCATGCGCGTGTGTGTGTGTGAGAGAGAGAGACAGAGCGTGCCTGTGTGTGATAGAGAGAGAGAGACCGTGCCTGTGTGTGAGAGAGAGAGACAGAGCGTGAATGTGTGTGAGAGATACAGGGCGTGCATGTCTGTGAGAGAGCGACTGAGCGTGCGTGTTTGTGAGAGAGAGACAGAGCGTGCGTGTCTGTGAGAGAGAGACAGAGCGTGCGTGTGTGTGAGAGAGAGAGACAGAGCGTGCGTGGCTGTGAGAGAGAGACAGAGCGTCCATGTCGGTGAGAGAGAGACAGAGCATGCATGTCTGTGAGAGAGAGAGTGACAGAGTGTGCGTATGTATGAGACACAGAGCATGCGCGTGCCTGTGTGTGAGAGAGAGAGACAGATCGTGCCTGTGTGTGAGAGAGAGAGACAGAGCGTGCATGTGTGTGAGAGACAGACAGGGCATGCATGTCTGTCAGAGACTGAGCGTGTGTTTCTGTGATAGAGAGAGACAGACTGTGCGTGTCTGTGAGAGATAGACAGAGCATGTGTGTCTGTTTGAGAGAGACTGAGCATGCTTGTCTGTGGGAGAGAGACAGCACGTGCATGTCTGTCAGAGACTGAGTGTGTGTTTCTGTGATAGAGAGAGACAGAGTGTGCGTGCCTGTGAGAGATAGACAGAGCATGTGTGTCTGTTAGAGAGAGACTGAGCGTGCGTGTCTGTGGGAGAGACTGAGAGTGCTTGTCCATGAGAGAGCGACTGAGCGTGCGTGTCCATGAGAGAGAGACAGAGCGTGCATGTATGTGAGAGAGAGACAGAGCATGTGTGTCTGTGAGAGAGAGACAAAGCGTGCGTGTCTGTGAGAGAGAGAGAGACAGAGCGTGCATGTGTGTGAGAGAGTGCCAGAGCATGCATGTCCGTGAGAGAGAGACAGAGCATGCGTGTCTGTGTGAGAGAGAGCGACAAAGCGGGCATGTTTGTGTGTGAGAGAGACAGACAGAGTATGGGTATTTATGAGTGACAGAGCATGCGCGTGTGTGTGTGAGAGAGAGACAGAGCGTGCCTGTGTGTGATAAAGAGAGACAGAGCTTGCCTGTGTGTGAGAGAGAGAGACAGAGTGTTCATGTGGGTGAGAGAGAGAGACAGAGCGTGCATTTCTGTGATAGAGAGAGACAGCGCGTGCATGTCTTTGTGAGAGAGACAGAGCGCGCATGTATGTTAGAGAGAGATAGCGCGTGCGTGTCTGTGAGAGAGATACAGAGCGTGCGTGTCTTTCAGAGAGAGACAGAGCATGCGCGTGTGTGAGAGAGAGACAGACCGTGCGTGCCTGGGAGAGAGAGAGACAGAGCATGCATGTGTTTGAGAGAGAGTCAGAGCATGCATGTCGGTGAGAGAGAGACAGAGCCTGCGTGTGTATGTGTGTGAGAGAGAGAGACAGAGCGTGCATGTGTGTGTGTGTAAGAGACAGAGCCTGCATGTGTGTGTGTGAGAGAGAGAGACAGAGCGTTTGTGTGTGTGTGTGAGAGAGAGAAAGACAGAGCGTGTGGGTGTGTGTGTGTGAGAGAGAGACAGAGCATGCGTGTGTGTGTGTGAGAGAGAGACAGAGCCTGTGTGTGTGTGTGTGAGAGAGAGACAGAGCATGTTTGTGTGTTTGGTAAGAGAGAGACTGAGCATGCGTGTTTATGTCTGAAAGAGAGAGAGACAGAGCATGCGTGTATATGTGTGTGAGAGAGAGAGACAGAGCGTGCCTGTGTGTGATAGAGAGAGACAGAGCGTGCCTGTGTGTGAGAGACAGACGGGGCGTGCATGTCTGTGAGAGAGAGAGACTGAGCGTGCGTTTCTGTGTGAGAGAGACTGAGCGTGCGTGTCTGTGAGAGAGACTGTGCGTGTTTGTCCATGAGAGAGCGACTGAGCCTGCGTGTCTGTCAGAGAGAGACAGAGCGTGCGTGTGTGTGAGAGAGAGACAGAGCGAGCGTGTCTGTGAGAGAGAGACAAAGCATATGTGTCTGTGAGAGAGAGAGACAGAGCGTGCATGTGAGTGAGAGAGAGTCAGAGCATGCATGTCGGTGAGAGAGAGACAGAGCGTGCGTGTCTGTGTGAAAGAGAGAGACAGAGCATGTGTATGTATGAGAGACAGAGCATACGTGTGTGTGTGTGTGAGAGAGAGAGACAGAGCCTGGCTGTGTGTGAGAGAGAGACACAGATCGTGCCTGTGCGTGAGAGAGAGAGACAGAGCGTGCATGTGTGTGAGAGAGAGAGACAGATCGAGACTGTGTGTGAGCGACAGACAGGGCGTGCCTGTCTGTGAGAGAGAGACTGAGCGTGTGTGTCTGTGAGAGAGAGAAAGAGCGTGCATGTCTGTGATAGAGAGAGACAGCGCGTGCGTGTCTTTGTGAGAGAGACAGAGCACGCATGTATGTGAGAGAGAGACAGAGCGTGCGTGTCTGTGAGAGAGAGAGAGCGCGTGCGTGTCTGTGAGAGAGATACAGAGCGTGCGTGTCTGTGAGAGAGAGACAGAGTGTGCGTGTCTGTGAGAGAGAGACAGAGCGTGCGTGTCTGTGAGAGAGAGACAGAGCATGCATGTCGGTGAGAGAGAGACAGAGCGTGCCTGTCTGTGAGAGAGAGACTGAGCATGTGTGTCTGTGAGAGAGGGACTGAGCGTGCGTGTCTGTGAGAGAGAGACAGAGCGTGCGTGTCTGTGAGAGAGAGACAGAGCGTGCGTGTCTGTGAGAGAGAGAGTGACAGATCGTGCGTATGTATGTAAGACAGAGACAGAAAGAGCATGCTTATGTATGAGAGAAAGAGCATGTGCGTGTGTGTGTGTGAGAGAGAGAGACACAGCGCGCCTGTGTGTGATAGAGATAGACAGATCGTGCCTGTGTGTGAGAGAGAGAGACAGAGCGTGCATGTGTGTGAGAGAGAGACTGAGCGTGCGTGTCTGTGAGAGAGAGACTGAGCGTGCATGTCTGTGAGAGAGAGACTGATCATGCGTGTCTGTGAGAGACAAAGACCAGAGCGTGCGTGTGTGTGTGTGTGAGAGAGAGACAGAGAATTTGTGTGTGTGTGAGAGAGAAAGACAGAGCGTGCGGGTGTGTGTGTGCGAGAGAGAGACAGAGCATGCATGTGTGTGTGTGAGAGAGAGACAGAGCCTGTGTGTGTGTGTGTGAGAGAGAGACAGAGCATGCGTGTGTGTGTGTGAGAGACAGAGCATGCTTGTGTGTTTGGTGAGAGAGAGACAGAGCGTGCGTGTTTATGTGTGAGAGAGTGAGAGACAGAGCATGCCCGCGCGTGTGAGAGAGAGAGACAGAGCGTGTGTGTGTGTGAGAGAGACAAAGTGAGCCTGCATGTGGGAGAGAGAGACAGGCAGAGCATGCTTATGTATGAGAGACAGAGCATGCGCGTGTGTGTGTGTGAGAGAGAGAGACAGAGCGTGCCTGTGTGTGATAGAGAGACTGAGCGTGCGTGTCTGTGAGAGAGAGACTGATCATGCCTGTCTGTGAGAGACAAAGACCAGAGCGTGCGTGTGTGTGTGTGTGAGAGAGAGACAGAGCGTGTGTGTGGGTGTGTGAGAGAGAAAGACAGAGCGTGCGGGTGTGTGTGTGTGAGAGAGAGACAGAGCATGCATGTGTGTGTGTGAGAGACAGAGCATGCTTGTGTGTTTGGTGAGAGAGAGACAGAGCGTGCGTGTTTATGTGTGAGAGAGAGAGAGAGACAGAGCGTGCGCGTATATGTGTGAGAGAGTGAGAGACAGAGCATGCCCGCGTGTGCGAGAGAGAGAGAGACAGAGCGTGCGTGTGTGTGAGAGATACAAAGTGAGCCTGCATGTGGGCGAGAGAGACAGGCAGAGCATGCGTATGTATGAGACACAGAGCATGCGCGTGTGTGTGTGTGAGAGAGAGAGACAGAGCGTGCCTGTGTGTGATAGAGAGAGACAGAGCGTGCCTGTGTGTGAGAGAGAGACACAGATCGTGCCTGTGTGTGAGAGAGAGAGACAGAGCATGCATGTGTGTGAGACAGACAGGGCGTGCATGTCTGTGAGAGAGACACTGAGCGTGCGTGTCTGTGAGAGAGAGACAGAGCGTGCGTGTCTGTGAGAGAGAGACTGAGCGTGCGTGTCTGTGAGACAGACAGAGCGTGCATGTCTGTGAGAGAGAGAGACCAGAGCGTGCGTGTGTGTGTGAGAGAGAGAGACAGAGCGTGTGTGTGTGTGTGTGTGTGTGTGTGTGTGTGAGAGAGAGACAGAGCCTGCGTGTGTAGGTGTGTGAGAGAGAGAGACAGAGCTTGCGTGTGTTTGTGTGTGTGAGAGAGAGAGACAGAGCCTGCATGTGTGTGTGTGAGAGAGAGACAGAGCGATTGTGTGTGTGTGTGAGAGAGAAAGACAGAGCGTGCGGGTGTGTGTGTGTGTGAGAGGGAGACAGAGCATGCGTGAGTGTGTGTGAGAGAGAGACGGAGCCTCTGTGTGTGTGTGTGTGAGAGAGAGACAGAGCATGCTTGTGTGTTTGGTGAGAGAGAGACTGAGAGTGCGTGTTTATGTGTTAGAGAGTGAGAGACAGAGCGTGCGTGTTTATGTGTGAGAGAGTGAGAGACAGAGCATGCTCGCGTGTGTGAGAGTGAGAGACAGAGCGTGCGTGTGTGTGAGAGAGACAAAGTGAGCCTGCATGTGGGAGAGAGAGACAGGCAGAGCATGCGTATGTATGAGACACAGAGCATGCGCGTGTGTGTGTGTGAGAGAGAGACAGAGCCTGTGTGTGTGTGAGAGAGAGACAGAGCATGCTTGTGTGTTTGGTGAGAGAGAGACTGAGCGTGCGTGTTTATGTGTGAGAGAGAGAGAGACAGAGCGTGCGTGTATATGTGTGAGAGAGTGAGAGACAGAGCATGCCTGCGTGTGTGAGAGAGAGAGACAGAGCGTGCATGTGTGTGAGAGAGACAAAGTGAGCCTGCATGTGGGAGAGAGAGACAGGGAGAGCATGCGTATGTATGAGACACAGAGCATGCGCGTGTGTGTGTGTGAGAAAGAGACAGAGCGTGCCTGTGTGCGATAGAGAGAGACAGAGCGTGGCTGTGTGAGAGAGAGAGAGACAGATCGTGCCTGTGTGTGAGAGGCAGACAGGGCGTGCATGTCTGTGAGAGAGAGACTGAGCGTGTGTGTCTGTGATAGAGAGACTGAGCGTGCGTGTCTGTGAGAGAGAGACTGATCATGCCTGTCTGTGAGAGACAAAGACCAGAGCGTGCGTGTGTGTGTGTGTGAGAGAGAGACAGAGCGTGTGTGTGGGTGTGTGAGAGAGAAAGACAGAGCGTGCGGGTGTGTGTGAGAGAGAGACAGAGCATGCATGTGTGTGTGTGAGAGACAGAGCATGCTTGTGTGTTTGGTGAGAGAGAGACAGAGCGTGCGTGTTTATGTGTGAGAGAGAGAGAGACAGAGCGTGCGCGTATATGTGTGAGAGAGTGAGAGACAGAGCATGCCCGCGTGTGTGAGAGAGAGAGAGACAGAGCGTGCGTGTGTGTGAGAGATACAAAGTGAGCCTGCATGTGGGCGAGAGAGACAGGCAGAGCATGCGTATGTATGAGACACAGAGCATGCGCGTGTGTGTGTGTGAGAGAGAGAGACAGAGCGTGCCTGTGTGTGATAGAGAGACTGAGCGTGCGTGTCTGTGAGAGAGAGACTGATCATGCCTGTCTGTGAGAGACAAAGACCAGAGCGTGCGTGTGTGTGTGTGTGAGAGAGAGACAGAGCGTGTGTGTGGGTGTGTGAGAGAGAAAGACAGAGCGTGCGGGTGTGTGTGTGTGAGAGAGAGACAGAGCATGCATGTGTGTGTGTGAGAGACAGAGCATGCTTGTGTGTTTGGTGAGAGAGAGACAGAGCGTGCGTGTTTATGTGTGAGAGAGAGAGAGACAGAGCGTGCGCGTATATGTGTGAGAGAGTGAGAGACAGAGCATGCCCGCGTGTGCGAGAGAGAGAGAGACAGAGCGTGCGTGTGTGTGAGAGATACAAAGTGAGCCTGCATGTGGGCGAGAGAGACAGGCAGAGCATGCGTATGTATGAGACACAGAGCATGCGCGTGTGTGTGTGTGAGAGAGAGAGACAGAGCGTGCCTGTGTGTGATAGAGAGAGACAGAGCGTGCCTGTGTGTGAGAGAGAGACACAGATCGTGCCTGTGTGTGAGAGAGAGAGACAGAGCATGCATGTGTGTGAGACAGACAGGGCGTGCATGTCTGTGAGAGAGACACTGAGCGTGCGTGTCTGTGAGAGAGAGACAGAGCGTGCGTGTCTGTGAGAGAGAGACTGAGCGTGCGTGTCTGTGAGACAGACAGAGCGTGCATGTCTGTGAGAGAGAGAGACCAGAGCGTGCGTGTGTGTGTGAGAGAGAGAGACAGAGCGTGTGTGTGTGTGTGTGTGTGTGTGTGTGTGTGTGAGAGAGAGACAGAGCCTGCGTGTGTAGGTGTGTGAGAGAGAGAGACAGAGCGTGCGTGTGTTTGTGTGTGTGAGAGAGAGAGACAGAGCCTGCATGTGTGTGTGTGAGAGAGAGACAGAGCGATTGTGTGTGTGTGTGAGAGAGAAAGACAGAGCGTGCGGGTGTGTGTGTGTGTGAGAGGGAGACAGAGCATGCGTGAGTGTGTGTGAGAGAGAGACGGAGCCTCTGTGTGTGTGTGTGTGAGAGAGAGACAGAGCATGCTTGTGTGTTTGGTGAGAGAGAGACTGAGAGTGCGTGTTTATGTGTTAGAGAGTGAGAGACAGAGCGTGCGTGTTTATGTGTGAGAGAGTGAGAGACAGAGCATGCTCGCATGTGTGAGAGTGAGAGACAGAGCGTGCGTGTGTGTGAGAGAGACAAAGTGAGCCTGCATGTGGGAGAGAGAGACAGGCAGAGCATGCGTATGTATGAGACACAGAGCATGCGCGTGTGTGTGTGTGAGAGAGAGACAGAGCCTGTGTGTGTGTGAGAGAGAGACAGAGCATGCTTGTGTGTTTGGTGAGAGAGAGACTGAGCGTGCGTGTTTATGTGTGAGAGAGAGAGAGACAGAGCGTGCGTGTATATGTGTGAGAGAGTGAGAGACAGAGCATGCCTGCGTGTGTGAGAGAGAGAGACAGAGCGTGCATGTGTGTGAGAGAGACAAAGTGAGCCTGCATGTGGGAGAGAGAGACAGGGAGAGCATGCGTATGTATGAGACACAGAGCATGCGCGTGTGTGTGTGTGAGAAAGAGACAGAGCGTGCCTGTGTGCGATAGAGAGAGACAGAGCGTGGCTGTGTGAGAGAGAGAGAGACAGATCGTGCCTGTGTGTGAGAGGCAGACAGGGCGTGCATGTCTGTGAGAGAGAGACTGAGCGTGTGTGTCTGTGATAGAGAGACTGAGCGTGCGTGTCTGTGAGAGAGAGACTGATCATGCCTGTCTGTGAGAGACAAAGACCAGAGCGTGCGTGTGTGTGTGTGTGAGAGAGAGACAGAGCGTGTGTGTGGGTGTGTGAGAGAGAAAGACAGAGCGTGCGGGTGTGTGTGAGAGAGAGACAGAGCATGCATGTGTGTGTGTGAGAGACAGAGCATGCTTGTGTGTTTGGTGAGAGAGAGACAGAGCGTGCGTGTTTATGTGTGAGAGAGAGAGAGACAGAGCGTGCGCGTATATGTGTGAGAGAGTGAGAGACAGAGCATGCCCGCGTGTGTGAGAGAGAGAGAGACAGAGCGTGCGTGTGTGTGAGAGATACAAAGTGAGCCTGCATGTGGGCGAGAGAGACAGGCAGAGCATGCGTATGTATGAGACACAGAGCATGCGCGTGTGTGTGTGTGAGAGAGAGAGACAGAGCGTGCCTGTGTGTGATAGAGAGAGACAGAGCGTGCCTGTGTGTGAGAGAGAGACACAGATCGTGCCTGTGTGTGAGAGAGAGAGACAGAGCATGCATGTGTGTGAGACAGACAGGGCGTGCATGTCTGTGAGAGAGACACTGAGCGTGCGTGTCTGTGAGAGAGAGACAGAGCGTGCGTGTCTGTGAGAGAGAGACTGAGCGTGCGTGTCTGTGAGACAGACAGAGCGTGCATGTCTGTGAGAGAGAGAGACCAGAGCGTGCGTGTGTGTGTGAGAGAGAGAGACAGAGCGTGTGTGTGTGTGTGTGTGTGTGTGTGTGTGTGAGAGAGAGACAGAGCCTGCGTGTGTAGGTGTGTGAGAGAGAGAGACAGAGCGTGCGTGTGTTTGTGTGTGTGAGAGAGAGAGACAGAGCCTGCATGTGTGTGTGTGAGAGAGAGACAGAGCGATTGTGTGTGTGTGTGAGAGAGAAAGACAGAGCGTGCGGGTGTGTGTGTGTGTGAGAGGGAGACAGAGCATGCGTGAGTGTGTGTGAGAGAGAGACGGAGCCTCTGTGTGTGTGTGTGTGAGAGAGAGACAGAGCATGCTTGTGTGTTTGGTGAGAGAGAGACTGAGAGTGCGTGTTTATGTGTTAGAGAGAGAGAGACAGAGCGTGCGTGTTTATGTGTGAGAGAGTGAGAGACAGAGCATGCTCGCGTGTGTGAGAGTGAGAGACAGAGCGTGCGTGTGTGTGAGAGAGACAAAGTGAGCCTGCATGTGGGAGAGAGAGACAGGCAGAGCATGCGTATGTATGAGACACAGAGCATGCGCGTGTGTGTGTGTGAGAGAGAGACAGAGCCTGTGTGTGTGTGAGAGAGAGACAGAGCATGCTTGTGTGTTTGGTGAGAGAGAGACTGAGCGTGCGTGTTTATGTGTGAGAGAGAGAGAGACAGAGCGTGCGTGTATATGTGTGAGAGAGTGAGAGACAGAGCATGCCTGCGTGTGTGAGAGAGAGAGACAGAGCGTGCATGTGTGTGAGAGAGACAAAGTGAGCCTGCATGTGGGAGAGAGAGACAGGGAGAGCATGCGTATGTATGAGACACAGAGCATGCGCGTGTGTGTGTGTGAGAAAGAGACAGAGCGTGCCTGTGTGCGATAGAGAGAGACAGAGCGTGGCTGTGTGAGAGAGAGAGAGACAGATCGTGCCTGTGTGTGAGAGGCAGACAGGGCGTGCATGTCTGTGAGAGAGAGACTGAGCGTGTGTGTCTGTGAGAGAGAGACTGAGCGTGCGTGTCTGTGAGAGAGAGACTGATCATGCGTGTCTGTGAGAGACAAAGACCAGAGCGTGCGTGTGTGTGTGTGTGAGAGAGAAAGACAGAGAGTGCGGGTGTGTGTGTGTGAGAGAGAGACAGAGCATGCGTGTGTGTGTGTGTGAGAGAGAGACAGAGCCTGCGTGTGTGTGTGTGAGAGAGAGAGAGACAGAGCATGTGTGTGTGTGAGAGAGAAAAAGTGAGCCTGCATGTGGGAGAGACAGACAGGCAGAGGATGCGCATGTATGAGACACAGAGCATGCGCGTGTGTTTGTGTGAGAGAGAGAGACAGAGCGTGCCTGTGTGTGATAGAGAGAGACAGATCATGCCTGTGTGTGAGAGAGAGAGACAGAGCGTGCATGTGTGTGAGAGACAGACAGGGCATGCATGTCTGTGAGAGAGAGACTGAGCGTGCATGTCTGTGAGAGAGAGACTGAGCGTGCGTTTCTGTGAGAGAGAGACTGATCATGCGTGTCTGTGAGAGACAAAGACCAGAGCGTGCGTGTGTGTGTGTGTGAGAGAGAGACAGAGCATTTGTGTGTGTGTGTGAGAGAGAAAGACAGAGTGTGCGGGTGTGTGTGTGTGAGGGAGAGACAGAGCCTGTGTGTGTGTGTGTGAGAGAGAGAGCATGCTTGTGTGTTTGGTGAGAGAGAGACTGAGCGTGCGTGTTTATGTGTGAGAGAGAGAGAGACAGAGCGTGCGTGTATATGTGTGAGAGAGTGAGAGACAGAGCATGCCCGCGTGTGTGAGAGAGAGAGACAGAGCGTGTGTGTGTGTGAGAGAGACAAAGTGAGCCTGCATGTGGGAGAGAGAGACAGGCAGAGCATGCGTATGTATGAGACACAGAGCATGCGCGTGTGTGTGTGTGAGAGAGAGAGACAGAGCGTGCCTGTGTGCGTAGAGAGAGACAGAGCGTGCCTGTGTGTGAGAGAGAGAGACAGATCGTGCCTGTGTGTGAGAGAGAGAGACAGAGCGTGCATGTGTGTGAGAGGCAGACAGGGCGTGCATGTCTGTGAGAGAGAGACTGAGCGTGCGTGTCTGTGAGAGAGAGACTGAGCGTGCGTGTCTGTGAGAGACAGACAGAGCGTGCGTGTCTGTGAGAGAGACTAAGTGAGCCTGCGTGCGTGAGAGAGAGACAGACAGAGCATGCGTATGTATGAGACACAGAGCATGCCCGTGTGTGTGTGTGAGGGGGAGAGACAGAGCCTGCCTCTGTGTGAGAGAGAGAGACAGAGTGTGCATGTGTGTGAGCAACAGACAGGGCGTGCCTGTCTCTGAGAGAGAGACTGAGCGTGCGTGTCTGTGAGAGAGGGACTGAGCGTGCGTGTCTGTGAGAGAGAGACAAAGCATTTGTGTCTGTGAGAGAGAGAGAGACAGAGCGTGCATGTGTGTGAGAGAGAGTCAGAGCGGGCATGTCGGTGAGAGAGAGACAGAGCGTGCGTGTCTGTGTGAAAGAGAGAGACAGAGCGTGTGTGTTTGTGTGTGAGAGAGAGATAGACAGAGCATGTGTATGTATGAGAGACAGAGCATGCGCGTGTGTGTGTGAGAGAGAGAGACAGAGCCTGGCTGTGTGTGAGAGAGAGACACAGATCGTGCCTGTGCGTGAGAGAGAGAGACAGAGCGTGCATGTGTGTGAGAGAGAGAGACAGATCGAAACTGTGTGTGAGAGAGAGAGACGGAGCGTGCATGTGTGTGAGAGAGAGAGACAGAGCGTGCATGTGTGTGAGCGACAGACTGGGCGTGCCTGTCTGTGAGAGAGAGACTGAGCATGTGTCTCTGTGAGAGAGGGACTGAGCGTGTGTCTCTGTGAGAGAGAGAAAGAGCGTGCATGTCTGTGATACAGAGAGACAGCGCGTGCATGTCTTTGTGAGAGAGACAGAGCATGCATGTATGTGAGAGAGAGACAGAGCGTGCGTGTCTGTGAGAGAGAGATAGCGCGTGCGCGTCTGTGAGAGAGATACAGAGCGTGCGTGTCTGTGAGAGAGAAACAGAGCGTGCGTGTCTGTGAGAGAGAGAGAGCGTGCGTGTCTGTGAGAGACAGACAGAGCGTGCGTGTCTGTGAGAG
This sequence comes from Carcharodon carcharias, assembly GCF_017639515.1. Lineage (NCBI taxonomy): Eukaryota > Metazoa > Chordata > Chondrichthyes > Lamniformes > Lamnidae > Carcharodon > Carcharodon carcharias. The sequence continues at coordinate 79,897,106 of NC_054470.1, forward strand.
AGAGACAGAGCATGCATGTCGGTGAGAGTGAGACAGAGCGTGCGTGTCTGTGAGAGAGAGAGTGACAGAGCGTGTGTATGTATGTAAGACAGAGACAGACAGAGCATGCGTATGTATGAGAGAAAGAGCATGCGCGTGTGTGTGTGAGAGAGAGAGACACTGCGTGCCTGTGTGTGATAGAGAGACACAGAGCGTGCCTGTGTGTGAGAGAGAGAGACAGATCATGCCTGTGTGTGAGAGAGAGAGACAGAGCGTGCATGTGTGTGAGAGACAGACAGGGCATGCATGTCTGTGAGAGACTGAGCGTGCATGTCTGTGAGAGAGAGACTGAGCGTGCGTGTCTGTGAGAGAGAGACTGATCATGCGTGTCTGTGAGAGACAAAGACCAGAGCATGCGTGTGTGTGTGTGTGAGAGAGAGAGACAGAGCGTGCCTGTGCGATAGAGAGAGACAGAGCGTGCCTGTGTGTGAGAGAGAGAGACAGATCGTGCCTGTGTGTGAGAGAGAGAGACAGATCGTGCATGTGTGTGAGAGGCAGACAGGGCGTGCATGTCTGTGAGAGAGAGACTGAGCGTGCGTGTCTGTGAGAGATAGACTGAGCGTGCGTGTCTGTGAGAGAGAGACTGATCATGCGTGTCTGTGAGAGACAAAGACCAGAGCGTGCATGTGTGTATGTGTATGAGAGACAGAGAGAATGTGCGTGTGTGTGAGAGAGAGACAGAGCGTGTGTGTGTGTGTGAGAGAGACAGAGCATGCGTGTGTGTGAGAGACAGAGCGTGCATGTGTGTGAGAGAGACAGAGTGTGCGTGTTTGTGAGAGAGACAGAGCGTGCGTGTGTGTGAGAGAGACAGAGCGCGCGTGTGTGTGAGAGAGAGACAGAGCGTGCGTGTGTGTGAGAGAAACAGAGCAAGCGTACATGTGTGCGTGAGAGAGAGACAGAGCGTGTGTGTGGGTGTGTGTGAGAGAAAGACAGAGCGTGCAGGTGTGTGTGTGTGAGAGAGAGACAGAGCATGCGTGTGTGTGTGTGAGAGACAGAGCATGCTTGTGTGTTTGGTGAGAGAGAGACAGAGCGTGCGTGTTTATGTGTGAGAGAGAGAGAGAGACAGAGCGTGCGCGTATATGTGTGAGAGAGTGAGAGACAGAGCATGCCCGCGTGTGTGAGAGAGAGAGACAAAGCGTGCGAGTGTGTGAGAGAGACAAAGTGAGCCTGCATGTGGGAGAGAGAGACAGGCAGAGCATGCATATGCATGAGACACAGAGCATGCGCACGTGTGTGTGTGAGAGAGAGAGAGACAGAGCGTGCCTGTGTGTGATAGAGAGAGACAGAGCGTGCCTGTGTGTGAGAGAGAGACACAGATCATGCCTGTGTGTGAGAGAGAGAGACAGAGCGTGCATGTGTGTGAGAGACAGACAGGGCATGCAAGTCTGTGAGAGAGAGACTGAGCGTGCGTGTCTGTGAGAGACAGACAGAGCGTGCGTGTCTGTGAGAGAGAGACTGAGCGTGCGTGTCTGTGAGAGACAGACAGAGCGTGCATGTCTGTGAGAGAGAGAGAGACCAGAGCGTGCGTGTGTGTGTGTGAGAGAGAGACAGAGCGTGTGTGTGTGTGTGAGAGAGAGACAGAGCCTGCGTGTGTATGTGTGTGAGAGAGAGAGACAGAGCGTGCGTGTGTGTGTGTGTGTGAGAGAGAGACAGAGCCTGCATGTGTGTGTGTGAGAGAGAGACAGAGCGTTTGTGTGTGTGTGTGAGAGAGAAAGACAGAGCGTGCGGGTGTGTGTGTGTGAGAGAGACAGAGCCTGCGTGTGTATGTGTGTGAGAGAGAGAGACAGAGCGTGCGTGTGTGTGTGTGTGAGAGAGAGAGACAGAGCCTGCTTGTGTATGTGTGTGAGAGAGAGAGAGACAGAGCGTGCGTGTGTGTGTTTGTGTGAGAGAGACAGAGCCTGCATGTGTGTATGTGAGAGAGAGACAGAGCGTGCTTGTGTGTGTGTGAGAGAGAGACAGAGCGTTCGTGTATATGTGTGAGAGAGAGAAAGACAGAGCATGCGTGTATATGTGTGAGAGAGAGAGAGACAGAGCATGCCCGCGTGTGTGAGGGAGAGAGACAGAGCGTGCATGTGTGTGAGAGAGACAAAGTGAGCCTGCGTGTGTGAGAGAGAGACAGACAGAGCATGCGTATGTATGAGACACAGAGCATGCCCGTGTGTGTGTGTGAGGGGGAGAGACAGAGCCTGCCTCTGTGTGAGAGAGAGAGACAGAGTGTGCATGTGTGTGAGCGACAGACAGGGCTTGCCTGTCTCTGAGAGAGAGACTGAGCGTGCGTGTCTGTGAGAGAGGGACTGAGCATGCGTGTCTGTGAGAGAGAGACAGAGCGTGCGTGTCTGTGAGAGAGAGAGACAGCACGTGCGTGTCTGTGTGAGAGAGACTGAGCGTGCCTGTGTGTGAGAGAGACAGAGTGACCGTGCAGGTGTGTATGTGTATGAGAGACAGAGAGAATGTGCGTGTGTGTGAGAGAGAGACAGAGCGTGCGTGTGTGTGAGAGAGACAGAGCGTGTGTGTGTGTGAGAGACAGAGCGTGCATGTGTGTGAGAGAGACAGAGTGTGCGTGTTTGTGAGAGAGACAGAGTGTGTGTGTGTGTGAGAGAGACAGAGCGTGCGTGTGTGTGAGAGAAACAGAGCAAGCGTGCATGTGTGTGTGAGAGAGAGACAGAGCGTGCATTTCTGTGTGTGAGAGAGAGACAGAGCGAGCGTGCATGTGCGTGAGAGAGACAGAGCGAGCATGCATGTTTGTGTGGGAGAGACAGAGTGAGCATGTGTGTTAGAGTTAGACAGAGCGAGCGTGCCTGTGTGAGAGATAAACAGAGCAAGCGTGCATATGTGTGTGAGAGAGACAGAGCATGCATTTGTGTGTGTGAGAGGGAGACAGAGCGAGCGTGCATGTGTGTGAGAGAGAGACAGAGAGAGCGTGCATGTGTGTGTGGGAGAGACAGAGTGAGCATGTGTGTTAGAGAGAGACAGAGTGAGCGTGTATGTGCCGTGAGAGAGAGACAGAGCAAGCGTGCGTGTGTGTAGGAGAGAGAGAGAGACAGAGCGAACGTGCGTGTATGTGAGAGAGAGACAGAGCAAGTGTGCATATGTATGAGAGAGAGAGAGTGTGCACGTGTGTGAGAGAGACAGAGCGTGCGTGCGTGTTTGAGAGTCAGAGTGAGCGTGCGTGCGTGTGTGAGAGTCAGAGCGAGTGTGCGTGTGTGTGAGAGAGAAACAGAGCGAGCTTGCATGTGTGTGTGAGAGACAGAGCGAGCGTGCGTGTGTCTGAGAGAGAGACAGAGTGAGCATGCATGTGTGTGTGAGAGAGACAGAGTGAGCGTGCATGTGTGCGTGAGAGACAGAACGTGCATGTGTGTGAGAGACAGAGCGAGCGTGCATGTGTGTGAGAGAGAGACAGAGTGAGCGTGCATGTGTGTGAGAGAGACAGAGTAAGCGTGCATGTGTGTGTGAGAGAGAGAGCGAACATGCGTGTGTGTGAGAGAGAGAGAGACAACGTGTGAGAGAGAGACAGAGCAAGCGTGCGTGTGTGTGAGAAAGAGACAGAGCGAGCATGCGTATGTAAGAGAGTCAGAGCAAGCGTGCATATGTGTGAGAGAGAGTATGTGAGAGAGAGAGAGACAGAGCGAGCTTGCATGTGTGAGAGAGAGAGACACAGTGTGTGAGAGAGAGACAGTGTATCAGAGAGAGACAGTGGGCAGAATTTTCCGTTTGATGCACAGTGACATTGGCGAGCGTTCCAAAGTCACCGCGTGCCATCGCAATATTTCTCTCGGTGGGCACACAATGAAGTCCGATGTGCACCTGCCATTAATTAATGGGCCACTTAAGGCCCGGTAGTCTTCAACTGACGCCAATTTTTCAGCACCCGTATGATCTTCGGGTCGGTGCATGGGCGTAGTGGACAGCTGGGTAGGAAACAAGTTTTTTAAACTTGCCTATGTGACCTGCAGTACTTCAAAATGCAAACTAGCTGCTTTTTCTGGACTCTTGACCTTCAGGTCAACACTCTGCAGGTTTCAGGAAGCCTTCCCTTGACCTAGGAATGGGATCTAAACTGTCCACTGGAGGCAGCTCCTCTGAGGAGGAAGGGAGGGCTTGAAGGGGGAGGAGGCCAGGAGTGCACATTCAGCCTCCAGGGGAGCCACCTTAGGGAGGACGGGCGTAGGCACAAGGGACGCAGGGCCAAGAGGTAGTTCAAGGTGGAAGGGGCTGCAGAAGACGCCACTATCCTGCTGCCAGGGTATACAGGCAGTGAAGCAGCTACCTCAATATTTCTAAGATACAGCGCCAAGGGAGACAGTCAACTATATCTGTCAGATGATTGGGCCTGAGGTATCTCCTAACTGTGAGGGCGGACACCCCTTGCCAGTGGCTCTGAATGTCACAGCTGCCCCTTCTATATCTCTGGCTCCTTCCAGTGGTACGTGATCTTAGCAGTGTCTCTCAATCAGCTGTCCACACTTGTGTCAAGCAGGTTACAGAAACTCTGTTCAGGCGTGCATTGACATTCATCCACTTCCATTGGGACCAGGCAAGCCAGACACAGTGAGCCAGAGGCTTCACAGCAATTGCTGGTTTCCCCCGCGTCCAGGGTGCATTAGACTGTACACATGTGGCCATCAAGGCGCCAGCAGGTGAGCCCAGTGCCTTCGTCAACAGGAAGGGCTTCCACTCCATGAACATGCAGATAGTGTGTGATCACAGGATGCTGATTCTACAAGTCTGTGCAAGGTACCCAGGCAGCTCCCATGATGCATACATCCTCAGACACTCCCAGGTGTCAGGGCTCTTCAGTGCTCCGGCTTGGCTGGATGGATGGCTGCTGGGTGACAAGGGCTATCCCCTCAGAAGGTGGTTCATGACGCCTCTCTGCCATCCAAGAACAGAAGCTGAGCAGCGCTACAATAGGAGCCACACCTCCACAAGGGCTGTGGTGGAGCGAACCATCGGTCTTCTCAAGATGTGCTTCTGATGCCTGGGCCGCTCAGAGGGCGCACTCCAGTACCCCCCAGATCATGTCTCGGTGATAGTGATTGCCTGCTGCGCTCTCCACAATCTTGCACTGGAAAGGGGGGACACAATGGATGAAGAAGACATAGACGCAGTGGCTGTGGCTGTGGCTGCACACGATGAGTCCAGCATTGAGTCCAAGGATGAGCATGCACAGGGGAATGCTGAGGAGGGCAGATGCTGACCTGGGGCTTAATCCAGGGAGGCAGGGAAACCCGTGATGCTTTAATCCAACAAACTTGCAGTTAGCACAACACAGATGGACCACCAGGACAAGCCTGGGCTGCCGCCTCGATACTCGACACCTAAGTGCAAAATCTGCCAGGTCAGCAGCACTAGCTAAGGGCCTTGTAAATAAAGCTGAATGTCTAACAAATCATTCATTACACGTGTCAACCATGCAGAAGAAACAAGGCACCCTCAGCCATGGTCACACATCCATATTTAATGTGTGAAGCAAAATAACTTATCACAAGGAGAAAACAATAGTGTTAACAATGAAAAAGAACTAATAAGGTCCTCATCTCGGGCCAACACATAAGCACCAGTGAGAAACCTGTGGTGTGCCTAAGATGCCTTATGTTTACGTTTATGGGTGCTACGTCTTGTTGCTGCCCCATCACTCGGAGTGGCATCTGAGACAGCCTGCTGACTCTGCTGTCCTGTTGGCCTTGATGACCTTGGTGGTCATCCTCTGACCCGTGGAGCCTGTGCTCGGCCCACCTAGGAGGGAGCTGCCAGTTCCGCAGCTGGCATCTCCCCAGGCGTTGCAGCCTCACTGAATGAAACAATCACTGGGAGAGGGGCAGAGGAGCTGCCGCCCTCATCTGGAGTGCCCTGACAGAAGCCTGTAGAGACGACAGGCAGAAGCTGTGCTGACGTAAGGTCGCTTCGGACCTCCCTGCTCACCATGGATGATGGGCAACAAGCTGGGAAGCTTGATGCCCACACCATCTCCCACACTGGCAGTGAGCAGCTGAGCTCATTGCCGATGTGAGGCCCTGCTGGTCAGAGCACATCCCCAGGAAGCCCTGATGGATCTCCTGGAGGAGCCATTCCACAAGAGTCGCCAATCTCTCAATGGAGGACGTTTGGCACTCGGACATGTGGCTCATTGCTTCGGAGAACGTCCGCATAGACTCCTCCACCACGGAGACCAAGTCAGGCATAGTCTCATGTATCACTCCCAGATACTCACACACACCGGCCGCATTTCCTGTAGTTGCTGCATTGCAGACAGCCTATCATAATGCACCAACTGAGCATGTGCCTGATCCGCTGCCGTCCTCTGACTGCTGGTGCCATGGGCACTCTCAGTCTCTGCCAGTGAGTGTGAAGTGCCGTCTCCACTGTGCCTCGGAACCCCAGCCGTTGTTCTAATTCCCAGCGAGGTGCTAGTATCTGCACTGGTCCCTGCCTGGCTGAAATGGTGTGATGCTGATGAGACTTCATGCCCCTCAGGTGTGAGAGGGGGCACCTTGCTGCTCCTCCTCCTGGCCCTGCTCCGATGATGCTGAAGGGAAGAACAAGGACAGTGGATCAGTTAACGTGGAGACAATGACAAAGTCCATCCCTGTCCCCCTGGCTCATTATATGCTCGACTTTCCATAACCAATGGTCCAGCAATTTTGCAACAATAACTAAGTTAACAATCTTCAGTGCTTTGGCTGTTGGGAGGACAATGCTGACCTCACTGTTGGGCATAAATACCTGGCCATGGCACCTGAGCCTCACCAACACCAGTAGACCTGGGTGCATAGCGCCTCTCCAGATCAAGGGCCTCCTGCTCGAAGCGGCTTAGTATGGAAAGCTGTGCCTGGCCGCCTCCAGTCCTCACACACTCGGCTGCATTCTGCACATTCTGCTCCTGAAAAAGAGAGAAGGGCATTGATTAGGGCAAATTGCACGTGGACTCTGCTCACACACGGCCCACCCCAACCAGAGTGGGACATATCAGGCCTCCAGTGCCTCCTCACCCCACTGCAGCTGATCAGTCAGACAAAGATGCTAGGTCTGCTCCCCACCTCGGACACATGCTGCCTACATCACATTAGGAACCACACTGTATTTCCTCCCACGGCAAGGAGGTGCAAGCACGTGCAGCGTAGAGGGCAGCAGATGGTTCATTGCCTCGCCACCTTGAAGCTCCCCTTCCACCATCTCATCACCCTGACTTGGACATATCCTGAAGTTCTGAGTCTGCGCCTAGGTGCAGCTATTCCAGGTTGCCCCCAAACCAGTCATGTGGGACTCAGATCAACATATGCAGCAGGGTAAAACACATCTCCTTATGACCCACTCGGGCTAACCTCCGCATGGGCATTATCTGCTTGCCCACCCAGCAAAGGAATACGGTCCACAATGATTCAATGCAGCCACACACTGAGATTGGGGGGGGGGGGGGGGGGGGGGGGGGGGTGGGGGGGGGGGGGCCGCAGAGGGTAAGGCTACTTGCTGGGTTAAATGCCCAATGCTAACAAGGTACTTGCCCTGTACCCAGAGCACAACAAATCGTTGAAGAGCTTGTGACACTGGATCAAGGTACGTCGTATCACGTCGCTGGAGCTCACCTCCTCCCTGGCACGTTTCATCATGTGGGGGGCCTCCTCCCATCCTGGGGGAACAACACCTCCTGCCCTGCTGCCACCTCCTTGAGGAGGGCAGCAAGGCAGTCATCAAAAAAACAAGTGCGCGTTGGTCCCCCGGTGGCCTACCTTCCAGCCTGGCCTGCTCGCCTGAACCCCTCTGCTGCTGCCTAGCACTGGCCATTGTGAGCAGCCTACAAAAGATTGCCAGGCCTTCTTTTAAACAGACAGCCAGATCGCCCTTGGACCCGACAGTCTGTACATGCCTGCCACTGCCTGAACACCCGCTATTCTCTGGAGTCGGGAAATACACTTAATTGGCCCGCCCGTGTAAAATGGTTGCACGGACCCAATCACGAGTAGCGATCGGGTCTGCGCCCGATCCCACTCCGCGCCCCCCGCCAAACAGAAAATTCTGCCCAGTGTGTGTGTGAATGTGAGACAGTGTGTCAGCGTGAGACAGTGTGTGAGAGACCATGCACACATGTGTGAGAGAGACTGTGTGTGTGTGTGTGTGTCGTGGGCGTGCAAGAGAGGGAGAAGATGGAGACAGTCTGTGTATGCACGCACAGAGAGAGGAAGACAGTCTGTGTGCTGACACAAGTGAAAGAGGGAGACGGAGACAGTCTGTGCACGTGCACATGAGAGAGGGACTGTGTGCGTGTGTGTCTGCGCAAGAGAGAAAGACAGTGTGTGCACACGTGGGTGCCTTGCAAGAGAGGAAGACAGTCTGTGTGTGTGTGCGCACGCATGCATGAGAGAGAGACGGTCTGTGTGTGTGCGAGACAGAGGGAGACGATGTATGTGCATGCGTGTGAGAGGAGGAGACGGTGTCTGTGCATGCACACAAGATGTGGAGACGGTCTGTGTGTGCGCGCGAGCGAAGGAGACGGTTTGTGTGTGCGTGCCCATGCATGAGAGAGGGAGAGGGTCTGTGTGTGCACGCGCGTGAGAGGGAGTGGGTCTGCGTGTGCATGTGCGTGAGAGAGGGGGGAGTGTCTGTGTGTGCACGTGCATGAGAGGGAGAGAATCTGTTTGTGTGCATGCGAGAGAGGGAGAGAGTCTGTGCACGCACACACGGCAGAGGGAAAGAGTCTGCGCGTGCACACAAGAAAGGGAGAGTCAGTGTGCACGCTCACGCGAGAGAGGGAGAGCGTGTGTGTGCAGGCGTATGAGAGGGAGAGAGTCTGCGTGCACACATGCGCGAGAGAGAGGGAGAGAGTTTGTGCAAGCATATATCTGTGTCAGCGGGTGACTCTGGGTGATTTTGTGTGAACATGAATCCCGAGACTTGGAGTGAGCTAGCCAGCATGCCTAGCCAGCATGTCCACATCCCGTGAATGAATAAAAAGAAATATAGGCCCATTACAGGTGGTGAGAAGAGAATTCATAGTGGAGAATAAGGAAATGGGAGAAACTAAACAGTTACTTTGCACCTGCCTTCATGGAAGAAAATGCAGAAAATCTCCCAGAAATACGAGGCAACCAAGGGACTTGTGAAATTGAGGAACTAAAAGAACTTAGTATTAGTAAAGAGGTAGTACATGAACAGTTAACTGGACTGAAGGTTGATAAACCCCTCTGGACCAGATGATCTTCATCCTAGAGTGTTGAAAGGGGTGGCTCCAGAGACAGTGAAGCAATGGTGGTTATCTTTCAAAATTCTAGAGATTCTGAAAAGGTTCCTGCAGACTGGAAAGTAGCAAATGTAACCCCCCTATTTAAGAAGGAGAATGGAGAACTACAGACCTGTTAGTTTGATGTCAGTAGTCAGAAAAATGTTAAAATCTATTATAAAGGATGTGACAGCTCAACATTTAGAAAAGAATGGTAAAATTGGGCAGAGTCAAAATTGATTTATGAAAGGGAAATCATGCTTGACAGACTTGTTTGAGATTTTTGAGGATATTACTTGTAGCATTGATGAGTCACTAAAAGTTAATGTGCAGATGCAGCAAGCAATTAGGATAGCAAATGATATGTTGGCCATCACGAGAAGATTTGAGTACAGGAGTAAAGATGCCTTGCTGCAGTTATATAGAGCCTTGGTGAGACCTCACCTGGAGTACTGCATGAAGCTTTGGTTTTCTTATCTAAAGAGGGATATACTTGCCATAGAGGGAATGCAATGGAGGTTCATCAGATTAATCTGTGGGATGGCAGGATTGTTTTATGAGGAGAGATTGGGGATACTGGATCTGTATTCTGAGCTTCGAAAAATAAAGTGTGACCTAATTGAAACTTACAAAATTCTTACAAGGCATGACAAGGCAGATGCAGATAAGACGGCTGGTGAATCTAAAATCAGGAGACATAAATGGCCTACCCCTTATCCTGAGATTAGGACTGAGATGAGGAGGAATTTCTTCACTCAGAGGGTGATGAATCTTTGGAATTCTCTACCCCAGAGGGTTGTGGAAGCTCAAACATTGAGCATGTTCAAGAAAGAAATCAATAAATTTCTGGAGACTAATGACTTCAAGGGCTATGCAGATAGTGCGGGAAAGAGGTGTTGAGGTAGATGATCAGATCTAATTGAATGGCCGAGTAGGCTCAATATGCTGAATGGCCTACTCCTGTTCCTATGTTCCAATGTTCCTAAGGACACCCGAAAGCACATAACAGCCAGAGATACTTTTAAATTGTAGTCTCCGTTGTGATGTAGGAAACACAACAGCCAGTTAGCACATAGCAGTTCCCACAAATTGTAATGTGGTGATCATCTGCTTTTGTGCTTTGGATCGAGTGATAAATATTGAGTCCTAGTCCCCTTCTTCTTCAAAATAGCTTTCACAAGCACTTGTTTAATATCAGATTTAAAAGACCGCATCTCCGACAGTGCAGGACTCCCTCCTTGGAGTGTCAGTCTGGAGTTTGGCCATCAAGTCAAAATGGAACTTGAACCCATAATTGGGGGTGACGGTGATGTAGTGTTAATGTCACTGGACTACTAATCCAGAAGCCAAGACTAATGATCTGGAGGCAAGGGTTCAAATCCCACCACGACAGTGGGTGAAATTTGAATTCAAGTAATAATCTCAAATTGAAAGCTAGTCTCAGTAATGGTGACCATGAAACTATTGTTGATTGCCATACAAACCCATCCGGTTCACTAATGCCTTTTAGGGAAGGAAATCTGCTGTACTTATCTTGTCTGGCCTACATGTGACTCCAAACCCTAGCAATGTGATTGACACTTAATTGCCTTCTGCAAGCATTCAGTTCAAGGGCATTTGGGAAGGGCAACAAATCATTAATTAAACTGACTCGCTTATGTTCCACCCTCACACAATTAAGGTGACATATAATGGAGGTGATGAGGGCCTCATAATTACAGAATTGTTACAGCACAGAAGGAGACCATTCAGCCCATCATATCTGCACCAGCTTTCCGAATGAGCTTTTAATCTAGTGTTATTCTCCTGCCCTCTCCCCGTAACCCTGCACAATTGTTTCTCTTCCAATAATCATCTGATTTCCTTTTGAATGCCTCAATTGAACCTGCTTCCACCACTCTCTCAATGCATTTCAGACCCTAACCACTCACTTTGTGAAAAAGTTTCCTCTCCTATTGCTTTTGCTTCTTTTACCAATTACCTTAAATCTGTGCCTTCTGGTTCTCTATCCTCCCACCAATGGGAACAATTTTCCCCTGTGCACCCTGTCCGGATCCCTCATGATTTTGAATACTATTATCAAATTTTCTCTCATCTTTCTTTTCTTCAAAGAAAAGAATCCCAACTCCTCCAATTTATCTTCATAACTGAAGTTTCCCATCCCTGGAATCATTCTCATAAACCTCTTCTGTGCCCTCTCAAATGCCTTCACATCCTTGCTAAAATGCATTGCCTCTTTTCGGGAAGGCCAACCAAATTAAGTGGCACTTAACTAGGTAGTGGCGGGTCTTCCCAAGGATCAAGGAATTCTGAGAGTGGAAGCTCCACCCACTGAGAGCTGCCAGCCAGTCGGAGGCTGGAAGCACTTCATTGATCAGCAGTGCCACTGGTGTGGTGGTAACTGCTGCTGGTTGTCCACCTCAGACCTATAATCGCCATCGAACCAGGCACAAGTGAGTGATGGCAGGAAGGGAATTGCAGATTGGTGACTGCAGGGTAAGGGTGGGGAATGAGGCCAGTAGCAAGAGCACCCCCACTCACCTTCTTGATGTTGGGTTCCTTGATCAGGTACTGAATGCCTTTGAACAAGAGATCTCCCTTGGAGGCCTGCAAGAAACCTCAAAAGGGTTTACTTTTTTTTCTGGGCCTCCCACATGGTGAGTCCCCTGCCCACCATTGGGTGAATACTAGTAGTGTTGGGATGAGGCTCTTAAGTAGGCATCAATTGCCCAATTAAGGGCCACAATTTGTAGCAGGGCGGGAAGGCCATCCATAATCCCCTAGTCATGAACAGGACAAGTGCAGGAAGATGGTAGGATCCCCAACCACCCGTGTGATTAAGTCCACACTCCCGCACCACCAGAATTACCACACAGAGGGCATTAAATTTAACTCTTAGTGTTGTATCAAGCCTCACACCCACATCGCACAGATTTTACACACTGCCAAATATTCAGCAATGCCAGGCACATCAGTCAAAGAGACTGATTAATATTTGTCATCGCCTGTGACTCAGTTGGTAGCACTCTCATCTTTGAGTCAAAAGATTTTATTTTATTCTTTTATGGGAAGTGAGCACTGGTTGGCGAATGATAAGGGTATGGAGCTTTGAACATTGTCTGAGGCTAGGAGTATATGGTGTTTGGAGATGTATTTACTGACCTGATCACAAATGTGATGTAACTGAGCTTCTTTCATCCAGGTCCTGGGGATTGACTCCTGGCATTGGGCAAAATCGTCCCAAATTTGCACTAAATGAGGTAGCGGGTGGGTCTGGTCACGATGGTGGGTTCTCACGCCATATCACCCCAATTCCATCACATTATTTATGAATTCCCAGGAAACGTGCTGTTTCCACACCGGCAGATTCTCATTCGCCCACCACACCATCACCTCAATGCCAAGTTGGGACAATGGATAGAGTTGATCTACAGACACTTCTTGGGTAGAAACATTAAGTTTTTTAACAATATATTCAACAGCAACTGTACTTGTACTTTCAACTTCAAATCCAAAGGCATATGGGACACTTGCCTTTATCATTCGAGGCATAGATCACAAAAGTAGGGAGGTCATGTTGAAGTTGTATAGAACCTTGGTGAGGCCAAAGCTGGAGTACTGTGTGCAGTTCTGGTCGCCGCATTATAGGAAGGATGTGATTGTACTGGAGGGGGTGCAGAGGAGATTCACCAGGATGTTGTCTGGAATGAAACATTTAAGTTATGAAGAGAGGTTGGATAGACTTGGGATGTTTTCATTGGAGCAGAGAAGACTTGAGGGGCGACCTGATCAAGGTGTACAAGATTATGAGGGGCATGGACAGGGTGGATAGGGAGCAGCTGTTCTCCTTAGTTGAAGGATCAGTCACGAGGGGATACAAGTTCAAGGTGAGAGGCAGGAGTTTTAGGGGCGATGCGAGGAAAAACTTTCTTTTTTACCCAGAGGGATACGCTCCCTGGGAGGGTGGTGGAGACGGGTTGCCTCACATCCTTTAAAAAGTATCTGGATGAGCACTTGGCACGTTATAACATTCAAGGCTATAGGTCAAGTGCTGGTAAATGGGATTAGGTAGGTAAATCAGGTGTTTCTCACGTGTCGGTGCAGACTTGATGGGCTGAAGGGCCTCTTCTGCACTGTGAGATTCTGTGATTCATCTCTGCACTGACTGATGAGGTAGCCTGCACTACTTTCCTATTGGCGGAAAAGGAAAGAGTTGATGTTTCGAGTCTTCATGATCCTTCAACAGAACAGAACAGGGTCATGAGGACTGGAAACGTCAACTCTTTTCTTCTCCGCCGATGCTGCCAGACCTGCTGAGTTTTTCCAGGTAATTCTGTTTTTGTTTTGTATTTCCAGCATCCGCAGTTTCTTGTTTTTACTACTTTCCTATTGGTTACTACAGGTGATGTGATCATGTGATCTTTATGAATAAGTATTACTCTTAAAGTTACATTACACACTGAACAAAACCATAATTATTACACCCCCAATTCTTAAGCGGACATCTCTCCAATGTTCATATTCAATCTAATATATCATTAAACTGTTATTATTTTGTTTAAATCACATCCCTCAGCCAACATGTCTTAAAAAAACTAATCTGACAATTATTACCTTATTCTCTGTCGTAGTTTGCTGCGTGCAAATCAACTGTTGGACTTCCTATATTGCAATAGTGACTACACTTCAAACAGTGTTTCAGTGGATGTTCTTTTGCATGTTTTGACGTCATGGAAGACATTGTACAAATGCAAGTTCATTCCCTCCTAATTAGAAAAAATGACTTGGGTAAAATAAAAAGTTACATTGTCAGACAGATGTAAATTTCAGATTACAAATGTTTATGATGTAATGCATTCTATATTCTGGAGTCTGAACAGTGCTATTGAAACATCATTTGCTTCACTAAAAATACAATGTGGCTCTATCTCAGAGAGAAGCAACAAAACAGATTCTATATTGAGCACATGCACAAAGCACCCAGTCTATCAAATTGTGATGTCTATAACATCATGATGTGAATGTGAAGCATTGTGGAAAAAGGGAGGTTGTAGCACTTAGTGGAAGCTCAGAGGAGTGGATAAGAGTGTTGGCTATTTCCTCTTGCAGAATAAAGCTTAAATCTAGTGAAAAGTAAGAAGATTGCATCATGTAACGGCCCGTGGATACGATAGTGTTATTTGTAATCATTGTTGCCTGCATGTGGTAATCTCAGACAAGGACTGCTTGTTACTATTCACATGATGAGCACTGGAAAAGAAAACTTCATTTTCTATGACTGTCAATGCTGGACTCAGAAAAACCTAGGGGGTATTTTCTCCTAGGGCCCAGGAGGTCCAGTATTTAAATAAATTTTTGAAAAAGATTATGAGACTAAGTACAACTCTGAGGTAACAAATTTATTTGAATTGTACTTTAATATTGTTTCACGATATTAATTTCTGTAATGGCTGTTGCATAAATTTAATCAAAATTCAGTGCCTTCCCCCATTTTTCGAGATTGACTTGCTCCTGAGAAATGCTCCCTCACAAACTCAATCAATATGCCATGTAAAATAATGAAGCCTTTTGAATTAGCTAACACTTAGAAGAGAAAATTAAGTTTAGTCCCAACAAAGATACACAATGCAAAAGAAAAAGATGCCTAAACATACAGCCTCTATAAAGGGAAGTGGCCAAATTGATGCGGTTTTATGCAACTCATCTTCAGAACTGAACAATAGCTGGGAGAAAGCACTTTTCAGTCCCAGTTACTGTCACAAACCATCCTGGCTCTCTGTAACATTTGTTGAAGCACTTTCCTCCTGATCTTGACCGCAAGCGTAAAGTATCAATCTTTGTTAAGATCAGAAGAAAAAAATTATAGCAAAGCCAGAAAAAGGGAATTAACCTGCTAAGATACTGGTAAAGGAATTTAAGGAAAAGCAACTATTAATGGATATTGTGCTGCAAGTATTTAGACAACCTGTAGCTTGGAATTTCTCTTTCTCAGGTGAATGTTGGATTCTACAAGCAGCAATTGTATTTCTACTCCTATTTTCAATTTCCATCATTTACTAGTAGCCCTTCTTTCTGAATGTGTTAAGAACATATAAACAATTAGAACAAAGTAGACGATTCAGCCCATGAAACTGCTGCCATTCAATTAGATTGTAGCTTACCTGTACCTCAACTTCATTTTCCGAATTTAATTCCAGATCACTAGATGCATTTAGCTAACAAAAATCCAGTCAACCTTAATCATTATTAAACTAGGGAAGGGGCAGACATGTCCATAAAGAATTCAATGCATCCAAGCTTTAGCCAATGACAGTTGGAGTGGTAGTTGGCTTCAGAGTACCTTAATTAAGGATTTTCGCATAAAGGATGGGCATCAGACGTTCCTAAACACCTTTTTTTGTTTGATTTATTCATGGGATGCGGGCCTTCCTGGCAAGGAATCTATTGCCCATTTCTTTGGAATTGGAGCCATGGAGCTCATTGAGATTTTTAGAAGAGAAAGGAGAAACAAAAATGTATGTTAATGCTAGAGGCCCTTGCTGAAGCAATATTATAACCAGGTTTGTGGTTGTCCACATCTAACCTCCAGACAGATATGAAAGTCAGCATAGGTCAGGCGATAGTAGTCAGGAGCAAGTCATCACTAGCCACAAGACATTGATGTTGAATGTAGCATTCCTGATTGACTCATTACTACAAAGAGCTTTGTGGTCACATGGATCAGTACTTTTCAGGTTACTTCAGGCACCTCAAAACACTGATGAAGTACCATCAGTTGTGCCTTTGCATGATTGTCCAAATCCAGTGGCAAGGAAGGTGGTCCAACAGCAGCATACTCTTCCAAACCAACATTCCCAGCATTGCTAATCATTCAAAACCAGCTTCGTTGAATGGGAGATATTGTACATATGTCTGACACCAGACTCCCAAAGCAACTGTTCTACTCTAGAACTCAGCTGCGACAGGAGACTCCCAGGAGGACAATGAAAACGCTTTTGGGATGTCCTCAAAGCATCCCTGAAGAGATCAAAATTCCTGCCAATTTATGGGAGTCCCTGTCTTGTGACTGACCAAAATGGAGAAGATTTATTTGGGAAGGCAGTGAACACATCAAGAGATTTCATGGGAACTCGCTGAGGTGAAGTCGAGGCAAACGAGAGAGAACACAAACCTCCAAACACCTCGTCAACCTGAACCTTCAAAGCACTACTGCTCTGCATGTGGCACAGCCTTCAGGTTGCACACTGGAATTATCAGCAATCTCAGAACCCATCAAAGCAGAGTGGAAGCAGGTCATCCTCGATCCTGAGGGACTGTCTAAGAAGACGGACACTAATCGGCCAAAACTCAGTCTTTGAAAAGGGCAAATTTTGCATCTCTTTCATAAGCTGACACTGCTATCTTTCCTCATATGATTCAATCAATATAATTCCACCAGTTTTCCAGCGCTACTTATTGCCAATCTTCATTGTTAAATGATTATGAGTGGCAAAATTATTTCAGCTGGTTACTGCTAGCAAAAAACAAAGGTTGCTGTAAAATTGAGATCTCTACATTGATTAAAGTTATGAGGGAGGAATCAGCAATTAAACAGAATTATCTCAAGCATTGTAATTTTATTTTTTCTTACTATGCTGTCATGATTCAGATGTAATTTGATTTTGCTTCCAATAAGTATTGAAGTAGTTACAGTTTAGTTAATTTGAATGCAATTAATTCTGCAGGCAGAACAGTATGTAGAGCAATTACATATAACTTAAGGCACAGGCATGATTTCGTACTGCAACCCACGCCTCCATCTCCCACTTTCGTCTCAGGGTTTGATACTCCATTTCTCCACCAACCCCTTCCATTTTTTTATCCATTCATGGATGTGGACATCGCTGGCAAGGCCAGCATTTGTTGCCAACCATAATTGCCCCTGAACTGAGTGGCTTGCAAGGCTATTTCAGAGGGCAGTTAAGAGTCAACCACATTGCTGTGGTTCTGGAGTCACATGTAGCCCAGACCAGGTAAGGATGGCATTAGCCTCCAACCGGCCCTCCAGCTATATCCATTGACCCCAGATTGTGATTGTTTGGTGGTAAAAGTGGAAGTTAATGAATCTTCTAATCATGGGACAAATCAAGAGAGAAAAACACCCACAACTGCAAGGCAGATAAAGTAATAATTTCACTAGAAGGAAGGTTTGCTGGATGTAGGATTGGAGATCGTGATAAGTTTTGTTTATAGTACAGATTCCATTTTCCAAGTGCATGGTGCTTTACCCACTTATATCTTTTATATTGGGAAGCGGCAGGTGCACTACCCATAATTAACAGGTACCTATAGAGTCATAGAGGCCCACAGCACAGAAAAAGGCCTTTCAGCCCATCGAGTCTGCACCGGTCAAACAAGTACCTAACTATTCTAATCCCATTTTCCAGAACTAGGCCCATAGCCTTGTATGCCATGGCATCGCAAGTGATAGAAAAGTAAAGAACTTATCCTTTGCTGCTGTTCTTCTGTCCCAAGGTGCCATCAAACCTTAATGTACTGAGCATTCTACATCTACAATCTGGTCCTGTTCCACAGGGTGCCCATAGGACAGTGAGAGATGTGGCAGCTCAACCACATTCAAAAGGAGTAAGCCCAGCAACAAAAAGCAGAATCAGGACAAGGATAATATATAACTCAGTTAACATGCAGCATCCTGCAGGTTACCACTGACCAGAAATGAAACTGCAACAGCTATTTAATTCCATGGTGTAAGAGGTCAGATGCTAGGAATTCTGCGGCGAGTAACTCATCGCCCAACTCCCAAGAGTCTGTCCACCATCTACGAGGCACAAGTCAGGAGTGTGATGAAATACTCTCCACTTGCTTGGATACTCCAACAACACTCAAGAATTTTGACAACATCCAAGACAAAGCAGCCAGATTGATCAGTACCCCATGCACCACCTGAAACATTCTTTCCCCCCACCACCACCGCACATTGGCTGCAATTTGTACCATCTACAAGATGCACTGCAGCAACTCACCAAGGCAGGGTTTTCTGCTAATGGTGAGAAATTGGACCTGTCTAGCAATGCAGCACTCACTAACTTAAAACTTAAAAGTAAAGAAAAACTAATGCTCCTGGACCATCTCATTACATCTGTGCTAATGTCTTTACAGTGAACTGTTATGTCAGAAAATCTCATATAATCTGAACTATTGTGGAATTACTACTAATAGGAGATTGACCAGCATATACATTGACATTTACACCAGTAACTTTTCACAACGGTGCACACTGAAATACTTGTAAGCTTCACTTTAATTATTTTTAGGCAGCTCTTCGCTGATGAAGTGAGAACTTGGGGAAAGATATCGGTGAAAATATCTATGATCTGATTACATGTTTTCAGTATAGCCCACATAGTGGAAGACTTGCTCTTTCAGTCGATATTTGGAGTAATATGTGCACTAAATCATCAGCTGTTCAATGGGAACAGTTACTGGATTCAGTACTTCCTTTAAAAGACTTATGCCAATCTCCTGGCAATCGTCTCTAGCTCCCTGCTGCCAGTCATCCAATTGTCTAATCTGATGGCCCTTCGTCTGCAGTTCAGGTAACCACCCATCCAATTTTGAATCAGGCAGACTCATTTTTCTTCTGGGCCTCACTGAATGAGCCAGCAATTTTACTGCCCATCCCTAATTACCCTTGAGAAGGTGGTGGTCAGCTGACATCTTGAACCGCTGCAGTCCATGTGGTGTAGGTACACCCACAGTGCTGTTGGGGAGGGATTTCCAGGATTTTGACCCAGCGACAGTGAAGGATTGGTGATATACTTCAAGATGGTGTGCGGCATTGAGGGGAACTTCCAGGCAGTGGTATTCCCATGTGTCTGTTGCCCTTGTCCTTCTAGGAGGTAGAGTTTGTGGGTTTGGAAGGTTGTTTAGAAGGAGCCTTGGTGAATTGTTGCAATGCATCTTGTAGATGGTACACACTGCTGCCATTGTGCTTCGGTGGTGCAATGACTAGATGTTGAAGCTGGTGGATGGGGTGCCAGTCAAGCAGGCTGTTTTGTCCTGGATGGCGCTGAGTTTCTCGACTGTTGTTGGAGCTGTACTGACCCAAGCAAATGGGGAGTATTCCATCACACTCCTGACTTGTGCCTTGTAGATAATGGACCAACTTTCAGGAGTCAGGAGGTGAGTTACTCTTCGCAGAATTCCCAGCCTCAGACCTGCTCTTCTAGCCATAGTATGTATATGGCTGATCCAGTTCAGTTTCTGGTCAATGGTAACCCCCCAGGATGTTGATAATGGGGGATTCACTGATGGCAATGCCATTGAAAGTAAAGAGAAAAAGGTTAGATTCTCTCTTGTTGGAGATGGTCATTGCCTGGCACTTGTGTGGTGCAGATATTACTTGCCACTTATCAGTCCAAGCTTGAATGTTGTCCAGATCTTGCTACATATGGGCATGGAGCAATAATTGGCTGTGGGGCAGCCAGTATCAGTGGGGATGCATTGCTCACTGACTCTTCAGTTGGAAGGGTTGGAAAGCCCACCATCCAAAAAATCCTGGCCTATATTTCGGAAACACTTATTTTTTAAGCCCAAAATTCTCAACAGGACTACTTTTATTTCCACCCAGGAACACCCCTATACTTTACGGGACTGCAGCGGTTCAAGAAGGCAGCTCACCACCATCTTGTCAAGGGCAATTAGGGATGGGCAATAAATGCTTGCCTAGCCAGTGAAGTCCACATCCCGTAAATGAATAGTAATAAATATTCTTGAGGGTTCCTTCATTTTACCTGGGACCAAACCAAGGTGTGCCACAGCTTTCAGCACAGATTCTCCTCAGCATACCTGCTATTTTCCAAAGTATGGTGACTCTTGAGCTCCTCCCACCAGCATCCGGCCAAGCGACCCTTCAACTCTCTTTAAACATCTCATGATTATCAACGCCTCAGTTTAAACACGGGCCCCACTGTATTCTTGCTTAGTGACTCAGCATCATCAAATACTCTTGGTTTCTGATAGTACTCTGCTACTGGCCTACAGCTTCTTCACAGCACCTGGCAGATTCTCTAGTCCAAAATTTGCAAAGCTGGAAGGGCTCCGCGCCTTAGCCTAAATGACGCCAGAACCTGGAATCCAGAATTCCTTCCCCAAAACTTAGCATGCATCATTTTTTGCCAGGGAGGAATTGGAGATGGGATGTATTTTTCCCATCTGTGATTCATGGAGGCAGCTGCACATGTAAGAATGCATATACACTGGTGGGTAGATGCCAGTGTTGTACTGGAACAGATTGGCTAGGGGTGAGGCAAGTTCTGGAGCACAAATCTGCAGCATTATTGCTGGAATATTGTCAGGGCACGTGGGTTGGGGGGCATGAGGTGGCATGGATTGGCCATGGGGAGTGTGAGGGGTGAAGACAAGAGGGTTGTTTTGTTTTATTGTAACTGAACAAGGTCCCAGAGCACCAACACAGTTCTTTTAAAAAGCCTGCCTCGGCAATCAGCAGCACTTATTGCTGCTACCTCTACTGTTTCTTGGGTCACTGGGCCCAAATGTAGCCGCACCTTCCCCACAGACACCCCCCACCTCCAAAATGAAAATCCAGTGGATCAGGGCAGTTTTTCCGGATTCAGTCTTGCAGAATCATGAAATTTCCCAGCTCAGGAGTGAAAATTTGTGTATTTCCAAGCTCCAGACCTAAACTGCCTGTTTCCAAGCTGCTCTCAAGCTGACTGTTTTTGTGAGAGATCACAAAGATAAACTCAAACAAACAAAAACATTCCCTGCAATCTTCCATGGCAACCTAACATTTCTGGGATGTCCCAGATAGAAATTTAAATTTATCTTTAAATCTGTCCTTTGATCTGAAAAGCCTATGATGCATTAAGACCTTGTGTTTACCAGTTACTTTCAAACCCTTGGTTGATCTGGGGGAATTATATAGGTAATGTAAACATCTAATGGAGATAACTGAAATCTTACCAGGGTCACTGGCTCCATCAAGAAACTAAGAAATGCTCAACAGTTGTTTATTGCTTTCACGGTTCTAACCCCTTTAAGTAAACATGAACCATCCTTTGAATTGTAATTATCTTAGCCCTGTTTACCAGCTTTACAAACCAGGTGCTTTCATTCATCTTACATTCATTACATTCAAAAAAAATCAATCCCCAAACTGCAATATTGCTAGAACATTAATTACATATTAATAACATTAGGCAAATGCAGTTGCCAGTTTGTACTCAGCATTGTCCAAGAACAGTAATGTGATGATCACGTGTTAATTTGTTTGATGGTGTTTATTCAGGAATAAACATTGACAAGGTCACCAGAAACATTGACATGCTCTTGTTCAAACATTGCCTCAGGACGTTTTGCATCCACTTGATCAGCCAGATTGAGCCTTCTTCTAATTTCTCATTAAAAGCCGGTACCACTGAAACTGCAGCACTTCCTCAACACTGCACTGGAGTGAGAGATTATTAAGTTATTAAATCAAATACTCTAGTGGGGCAATCTTCCCATTATCTGGCTCAGAGATGAACGTACTACCAATGATCCTCTTTAATAACAACCAATATATTGTTACACTGACTATGATCTCAGAGCTTCCTCTCTACTACAAACATTAGTCCAAGAAAACTCTGCAACTCCCAACCTTTTTCAACCTGGCTTTACTTCTTTATACTCAGCTGGCTGGTGAAAGTTTTTTTTTCCCCACTCCAGTTGCAATTACCTTTTAATGGCAAGGTTCTTAAAGGGGCCACACCGTTCCTCTAAATTACAGTGTTTCTTAAAGGGCCATACCATTACCTGGGGATCAGTGCCTCATCATCCTGTAGCTGACAATCACCCTTATACAATATATTGAAATGACACTGAGGGCAGAATTTTCTGCTCCCGTTAACAGCCGGAATTAAGGTGGGCAGGGTCACGTAATTTGGCGTGATGGAAATAGTCAGTTTCCCACTGGTGGGAAATTAGTTTTGAATTTTATTCTCCTGGCTTTGATGGTGAGTTAAAGGCAGGTCAAGTTTCCCACTGATCTATGTCAGGAAACACATTTGCATTCAATTGCATCTCATGAATGCTCATAAAAAAGGCTAACTTACAGGAATTACATCGTACCTTCAAATTAAATGCCCCGCCGGTGGAAAATTAGAATTGTCTGTTTCCCAACTGTATATAAGTGGCTAGTTTCACTTCATCAATGACCTTGAGGTCCGTAAAGGTTGCTTTCTCTTTCTTGGGCACCTCACATAACATCACTCAAGTGCCATTAGCAAATGCTGTGCCAAAGCTGGAAAAGGGGGGCAGGCAAAGGCTGGAAGTAAGTGTTTAGGATCGAAGGATGGACAGACGAGGCAGACTGATGGTGGAAAGGTGGGGGGAGTGCACATTGAAGGGGGCAGGGCAATATCAGAGGAAGTGGGCGAGAATGTCTTTGTTTGGTGGGGGGGTGGGGGGGGGGCGCGGTTGGTGGTGGTGAGATTGTCCAGGGAAGAGTCAACGGTGGGACCCTGGGGGGAGAACTCAGGGTACTGGTGATAGGAAGGAACAGCCACAGTCAGAGGGGGTGTGGGATGTGGTAGGTTTGATTCTACCACATTAGATTCACATGTAGGCCAGACCAGGTTTCCTTCCCTAAAAACCAGATGGGTTTTTATGACAATCAATTCATAGTCATCATTAGACTTTTAATTGAAATCAAATTCCACAATGTGCCAAGGGGGATTCGAACCCAAGTTCCCAGGACATTACCCTGGGTCACTGGATTACCAGTCCATTGACAACATCACTACACCACCCCCACCCCCACCCCCTAGTAGATTAAGTTCTCATCAGGTGGGTCATTTAGGAGGACAAGACAGGTGGCTCGGATAATAGGAGGGTCAGGGTCAGTGTAATCATGGGGAATTTAACAAGTGTTGGCTCTGAGGGGAGAAATGGCATGTGGGGATGAATCATGATAGAGTGCAGGGTAAGGAGCAGTAGGGAGTTTCAAGGGTGCCAGAGGGGAGAGGAATGGTGATATTTAGTGGGTCAAGGGTGATGGGGGAATTGGTGGGTGATGGGGGGAGTGGGTGTGTAGAGGTGCTGGAGCGAGTTTGAAAAGTGATGTGCACCATTTTTCCAAACTGACCTTGACCATGCAGTTTGTCACTCAGTAAGATTCCTCACAGTGGGAGGAGGGTCTTTTCGGGTAGATGGAGTTCACAGTCAGATTAAGTGGCTGACTAAAAGCACATCCTAATAATGGTGAAGCAGCTGGATATCAAAGATGGTCAGTTGTGTTCTCTCTATGGTGAATCCCACATTGCAACAGGTTTATCCCTGACTCATGGTTCCACATCATCGAGATCCCAGAGAGGCGTGGAACTGCCATTCACTCTGTGCCATTTGCCATCGGCTTCAATCAGAGACAGGAACGAAGGGAGGGAGGGAGGTGGAATGCCTCCAAGGGACACAACTGGTGGAGGGCAACTCTTTACTCCAAAACCCCATCCACCCAGATGAATGGTCCTGGCTGACAAGGAATCATGTGGTTAGTTTTTCTAAGCTGCCAAGGTAATTGTCCCTCTATAGAGTTTCGAGGATAGCAGAGACAAGCAGAAAACTGTCCATGTGAGGCTTCTTGCACATGGATCTCATCACCCTGGTCAGAGAGCAATGTCTCCATTGGCATTCATACATGGATGGGAGGAACACCCATACTTGAAAGGGGTGGGGTGGGGTTGCCATGTCTAGACAGAGGCCAGGTGAAGGGCTTAGTACTTGTCTGTTGGCTTTCAGATGGAGGGAAACCTGTAATGAACATGTTCATTTAATGTATCACTTCAATTCATTCACACATCCACTGATGAGTCAATGATGTAGGTGGCAGGCAACTCTGCCTTAGTAGTGGCTCTCACCCAGATGCAGAGAAGGAGGGTCCATCGCCAGTTGGCACAGATCAGGAGGAGCAAGTGCCTGTGCAGCAAGAAGGGTCAAGGTCAAGAGCTTGGCAAACGTGGACCATTGCAATGGAAAGCATTGGCCCGATAATAGGTAAAGCACCAGTGGTGCTCTTATTTAGAGATGAGTAAAAGGAGTCACCTTCATATGTCCTGGGATGTGCTTGCTCACATCTGTCAGCTTCTCCAGTACAAGCTGCAGCTACAAGGTCTATAGGAGTAGTGCGGAACTCCTGGCCCGCAAAGAGTGCATGTGTGTCCAGGTAACATTTAAGTATGGCGCCAGGACCTTTGACCCCACGAGGTAACAGAAGTATGGGTGACTTCCTGCCCACCCCTGCCATGAGATTCTTTGAGCTCCTCACCGATCTATAATCAATAAGCTGATTAAACAGAAGATCACACATGTATGCCACGCTGCTTCCCAGCGGGAATGATGTTAACTGTCCTGCCCGCCCTGGACTTAGTCTCCTGAATGGAAAATTCCGCCCTAAGACAATCACCCTGATATAATATGCTAACTTGAGACAAAGGTATTAGATTTCTCCTATTTTTTGTGGACTGAGCAAAAACTTGAGATGAATTTCCTGCTGCCAACAGATGAAGTGAAGAAGTCAGCATTAGTACAAAGTTAGGGTTTGTAATCATCCAAATATGTTTTTTTTTTAAATTACAGAGGACAGTAGCCCTCAACTTATTTTAATGTAATTGAAAAAATGAAATAATTAAGCAACCTATGTTTTCAATAGCTATTAGAAACTCACAATAATATTAAATAGTAAATTATTCCTAACACATTGTCCTCAGGAAAGACAAAAGTGCAAAAGAAAATTCTACACATTTTCATTTTACTGATGAAATTAACATTTAGTATTTGTGTTTTTTTTAATCACAGTTATTGTTTAATTTTTGACTTCTGAAAATATAAATATGTGGCTATTCATTTTCTATTGTCAATCTAGAGTCTTCAAAGTAAAAATAAATTGTTCACGATTTGGATTTCCCCCCCAAAAGAGGATGAGGTGATCTATTAATTAATAAACTGCACCATTTTTATGTCACATCTTCAAGACTTTTTACACTTCCAATCTCGCAATTATAAGTATTATAGACAGTGCATCCTTGTCTAATCTCTGTCTCTATTGTAATTCTTGGTGCTGTGCCAGAAATGAGAGAAACATAGCAATTATTTCTATTGTAAGGGAGTCTGATTACATTCAAGAAGCCATTACTAAAACCAGATATTTCTCTAGTTTTAAATGCAAAATGATGTTCAGTATGATTAAAAGTTCATTAGAAATCTAAAAATAACCTGAAACCATTAGCGTTAAATGACTATGATTGAGCACATCAAGAACTACTACATCTATTTCTACGATAATCAGATTGCTCTTTGCCAGACCTCTTGATGGGAAGTATTTTATTCTATTTTCGCATTAAGCAAGAATTATAAAATCAGCCTATAATTGGCCATCAATTGTATATGAAATCTGAATCTTTATCAGGCTTTCATAATTACTTCATAAAAGCTCAAGTGAATGTTGCTGATAATAAACCTTATTATACCCTCTTTACAGATAGATTAGTCAAAAAAAACTATTTCCTCTCAATGCTGCATTGCAACTGGAAAGTCTGTTGATTGAAGGCTCTTAATATTCTGGTATTGAAATGAAAAACATAAGGAAATAGAAATGAGAAAAGTCTAAACAGTCCATGCAGTTTATTCTGTGAACCAGGTCCTGTTTCAAAACTTCAAGTAATCATGTTACAGAAACACTGCAAATCATACAAATCTAAAATTGAATCAGAAAATGTGCTGCCAAAAGTGAAAAGCAGCTTTTAGGTTGTTCCCTTAATTCAGATTTCAGCAGTCAGTTCATCAGAATCTAAATTAAAAGAACAGCGGAAAATGCAACTAAACGCAGGTTGGCATCTTGGGTGTGATCCTTTGAAGCTTGACAAGGATTTTGCTCTTCTGATCTGCTAAAATGACACATAACAAATGTGCTGGATATAATTCATTCTCAGACTGTGAGGCAGCACTTCGAAATCTGAAATAACTGCTGATTTTTGGATTGTTGGTCTTCTGAGATTCAATGAGATAAGACAAAGCCTTCCTGGTTTTCTTTGGAGTTGAAATTCTGCTGCATAATATTAGCATTCAAGAACATTAATATATTTTCAAGAAATGTCTAAGACTACAATTTTATTGGAGGTCTTTGATTTCAGTGATCTTTCATTATTATTTAGGCTTGGTTGGTAACAGGGTACTTCAATTCAAAGGAATAAGTATGTTCCAAGACTACATCAAAGCAACAATATGCATTTATATAGCACTTTATGTACAAAATGTAAAAGTACTTTAGGAATGATGTACAGGAAGGCAATATTCTACCTGTCTGCTCAAATCACCTTTAATGCTTGTTCGTTCAGTTGATGCTTGTTTTGTTTGAAAATAATATAAGCTCTGCGACTTCTATTGTAGCACTAAAATCTTCCCTATCTTTACACAGAACTTTACAAACACTGCAAACCATTGAGTTTCCTTGCCAGGTATCAAATCATATCAAGGACAGAATTTTAAGGTTACCACATTTGAAAGTGGGTGGTTCATAAAATGCTGCTTAAAAGTCTACCCCCGACCGACCCCTATTTGACAGGGGGATGGTGGCATCAGGCCTACTGAGCACACCCCCTCCCACTCTGCTGCTATTTTACCTGCAGCAGGGGGAGGGCTATGTCAAGCATGTAGTCTGGCAGCTTTGGCTCCACGAGCTGGTGTCAGGCAAGGCCGGAGTACCTCCTTTGGGTGTCCCCTGTGCATATTATACGCACCCCCTTTAACCCTCCCTACTGGCTTCTCAAACACAGCTCCCCAACCCGTTCACTCCCCTCACTGGGGCCTACCAGCCTTGCCCTGACAATACCCCAGACTTACTTTCAATCCAGCATCCATTAGCTCCTCTTCTTCAGATGCTGGCTGCAGTCCCAGCTGTGGCCACCACTTGAACTTGGTGCTGCTGGAACTACAGAGCTGCCGTCCATCAATTTGCCTATAGTGCCTCTGTAAGATGGGACTTCCTCCCCAAATGGGGATGGCGGTTTTGCCTTTAGCCAAGCATAAAATGGCTGTGTTCCCCTCCGACTGTTCAGGTGGCAGGCCATCTGAAAAATTCTGCCGTGAGGTATGTAAAAATGAAAATAGTGCAGAAAAGATAAATCCTAAATACACTTTCAAACCATAGCAGGTTAATAGCACAAGGGGTCACAGGTCCAAACAAATTAAAGAAAAAATTAGGACTGATGTCAGGACAGCCTTAAAGAAACGTTGGGCACATGAAATGAACTTTTGGGTGGGAACAAGAAGAGGCTAAAACCCTGAATCAATCTAAAAAGTAATTGGATACCCAGATGGGAGATCTGCCGAGTTTATCTTGATGCATGAATAAAGATGAACCTCCTTTATCTATACCCACTTTGTGATTTCTACACCTAGCCCTGTAGTTTTTTGACAGTGGATAGGGAAACACTGGGTAGCTGCTCAGACAAATAGGAATAGAGCATGACTCTGGTTTATGAAACATGATTTCATGAGAGCAGAATCTGCCCAACACAGAAAATCATTGAGAAGAAATTGTGAGCGGGGTCACCACAGAATGGTTTATAAAATTTACCTATTAATTCCTCTGGTTCAGATCTGCTATTGGGGAAAGGGAATAACTGTATAGATTTTGTTTTGCTATAATTCCCCATTGATTTGGATTTTCTTTATTTATATATCCTTTTGACATGGAAGCTGTAACAATAAGGAAAATTTGTAATTATTTCAAAATGTTTTGAGAACTGTCATTTTTCAGAATGTTTGAAAATCACAGAATCACAGAACTTTTACAGTGCAGAAGGAGGCTATTCAGCCCATCGTATATGCACCAGCTCTCTGAATGAGCAACTTACTTAGTGCCATTCCCCCTCATTCTCTCCATAGCCCTACACATTCACCACTAACAGGATGCTGCCATCGAGCCAAAAAGACATTCTGCCTATCACAAATAAGTAATGTGATATATGAATTTCAGTGCCAGTGTGATGTAGGCTGTATGACCCAAAGACTGGCAGATTGTATCAAACAGCATGTCCCAGCCACTGTTCGCAACAGGGTGGATACAAACTGTAACCAACCAGCCCATGCTTGCAAACTCAAAACACAGTGTCCAACATTAGATGTGATTCCACGATTGGACAACATTTGCTGAATAATCCTCAGTATGCTGAGCATAATTGCTGACACCCAATTTAAGGTTGTCAGTTGGGTTCAGAATATAGCACATTTATATGTACTGGAAGCTACATATAGACAGAAAGTACATGTACAATGTATACACACTGCAACTGTTTCAACTAAACAAAATAAGTGACAGCAGGTTGCTGATTTATTCCTCAGGACAATGCCTTGACCAATCAGGGTCAAGCTGCCTGGTTTAGATTTCAAATAATGCTTGGCAGTTAACTTTCAGTCACAATCACCGGTGCATTCTCGATGGCATCACCACTTGCCAACCAATCAGCACCCACTTCTCATACAGTATCAATTGTTGCTTTCCCCCCTATCTTGTGAGTGTCCTGATGAGTGCAAGACATAAAGCTTAGACATGTCTTTTTTTTCAGCAATACTCAAGTTCTGTATTACCAAACAACTAATTGTTGTATATGCTATTCCATATGTAATTTATAGTTTGTACTGATCATGATTTGCCTGTTCACTTATATTTTATTTACATTAATTTGGATTTATGTTAAAGTAAAAGCTACAATAAAGTGAAATCCTATTATTAATTTCTTCATTTGGGGGATCATTCGGTAAATTTGGTTATTTCAGTTAATGGATTCCCACCGGGTCCATAACAATTGTCTTTCTGAGGCAAACATTTTAAAATTTGAAACCTAAAGAAGAAACAATAGACTGAAGAAATATAGATTAATATAATGAATTGTTTTTCTGGGGCTTCCATACCAAAAGCAGTCGGGTCATTTATATGAATGAAGTTGATTTTTAACCCCATAAGGTTTTTTTTATCCACCCCTCTTACACAAGGTTCTTCAGTTCACAGAATCGCACAGTGCAGAAGAGGCCGTTCGGCCCATCGAGTCTGCGCTGACACGTGAGAAACACCTGACCGATCTACCTAATCCCATTTATCAGCTCTTGGCCCATAGCCTTGAATGTTATGATGTGCCAAGTGCTCATCCAGGTACTTTTTAAAGGATGTGAGGCAACCCTCCTCCACCACCATGCCAGGCAGCACATTCCAGATGGTCACCACCCTCTGGGTAAAAAATTCTTCCCTCACATCCCCCCTAAACCTCCTGTCTCTCACCTTGAACTTACGTCATTTCGTGACTGACCCTTCAACTAAGGGGAACAGCTGCTCCCTATCCATCCTGTCCATGCCCTTCATAATCCTGTACACTTCGATCAGGTCGCCCCTCAATCTTCTCTGCTCCAACAAAAACAACCCAAGTCTATCCAACCTCTCTTCATAACTTAAATGTTTCATCCCAGACAACATCCTGGTGAATCTCCTCTGCAACCCCTCCAGTACAATCACATCCTTCCTATAACGTGGCGACCGGAACTGCACACAATACTCCAGCTGTGGCCTCACCAAGGTTCTATACAACTGCAACATGATCTCCCTACTTTTGTAATCTGTGCCTCAACTGATAAAGGCAAGCGTCCAATATGCCTTTTTCACCACCCCACTAACATGTCTTGTTCTATCTTCGATCAGTCTCTTAAGTCAGACCTGACTCCCTGTGCCTTCAATAGTATCTTCATTTGCCTTAATATCTAGGTATTGATTTGTTAATGCACTCAGGAGAATGAACTGTTGACCTTTCAATCAATTGTTTACAACTATGGAATTATCCACTGGATTCCTTTTCACACTGCAGTGAATGATAAGGCATTACAATTGCAGGCTTTGTTTTAAGTTTGAATTGTTAAGGAAATTTAACTTACAAAGCATGATCAAGTAGATAATAACTAACAATGATACATATTTATGGTAAAAATATAATTTTACGGGATGGGAATGAGGGAATTCAATTATGTGGAGAGCTATGAAAATTCCCTTTAGATTATAGGAGGTCAAAGGAAATTTAATTAAGGTATTCAAAATTATGCGGTGTTTTGATAGAGTAGTTAAGAAAGAAGAAAGGAAATAAGTCAATAATTGATTGTTTCCAATGGTGGATCAGTTGATAACCAAAGGATACAGATTTAAGATAACTGGCAAAAAAAACCAGAGGGGATGTAAGGAGAAATTGGTTTGAGCGGCAATTTTTTATCATCTGGAATGCACTACTTGAAAGGGTGATCGAAGAATATTAACCATCAGTAAGAGATTGAATATATTCTTGAAAAAGAATCCATTCGGGGATTGATGAAAGAGGAGAGTGGGACGAATTGGCAGCACAAGCACAATGTGCTGAATGGTCTTCTATGCTAAAAGTTTTTTTATGTTTCTATCTCTTCAAAATAAAAATAATGAAAGGTTGAATCTAATGCTTGGTCATTCTCCTTCAGAATAGATTTATACACATGTAGTGTTTCTTTTCTTCTATTTCTTTTACTACAGGAGCTGATACAGGTTTAGAATATCAAACAGAATTCTCAATTTCATGCAGTAATTTCTGGAATTCTCAATTTCATGCAGCAACCTTGAATCTCAGCTCTACTCTACGATTCTTTTTAAATATCCCCTTTTTATTTTTCAATATCAGAGGACCACAAAGAAAGATCATGTCCTGTCATACAATCCACTGAGCAAATCATAGTTTGTGGAGGTTGTTTTGGTGATGGATAAATGGGAGCTATGCTTATGGGACATGCCTTTTTGAAAGTTGGGTTTTAACACTGCCTCAGTTTTGGGGACACACTGATGATTATCATAATTTGAACAAGTCCAAAAGTGATAAAGAAGTTTTATCACTCAAGTATTGTTTAGGCACAATTTACATGCCACAGGATATGTAGGCTCCACATACGCCTGAATGTATGAAGTGCACTGATTGAAATGCATCAGCATAATTCAGGATTTGTGTTTTTTCTTTCATGGAATGTGGGTGTCACTGGTTAGTGCCCATCCCTAATTTCTCTTTGATCCACCTTCGTGAACTGCTGCAGGACATGTGGTTTATGTACATCACAGTGCTGCTAGGAATAAAAACAAAAAAACTGCGGATGCTGGAAATCCAAAACAAAAACAGAATTACCTGGAAAAACTCAGCAGGTCTGGCAGCATCGGCGGAGAAGAAAAGAGTTGACGTTTCGAGTCCTCATGACCCTTCCACAGAACTTGAGTTCGAGTCCAAGAAAGAGTTGAAATATAAGCTGGTTTAAGGTGTGTGGGGGAGGGGTGCGGAGAGAGAGAGAGAGACAGGTGGAGAGGGTTGGTTTGGTTGTAGGGACAAACAAGCAGTGATAGAAGCAGATCATCAAAAGATGTCAACAGCAATAGAACAAAAGAACACATAGGTGTTAAAGTTGGTGATATTATCTAAACGAATGTGCTAATTAAGAATGGATGGTAGGGCACTCAAGGTATAGCTCTAGTGGGGGTGGGGAGAGCATAAAAGATTTTAAAATATTTAAAAATAATGGAAATAGGTGGGAAAAGAAAAATCTATATAATTTATTGGAAAAAAAAGGAAGGGGGAAACAGAAAGGGGGTGGGGATGGGGGAGGAAGCTCAAGACCTAAAATTGTTGAATTCAGTATTCAGTCCGGAAGGCTGTAAAGTGCCTAGTCGGAAGATGAGTTGTTGTTCCTCCAGTTTGCGTTGGGCTTCACTGGAACAATGCAGCAAGCCAAGGACAGACATGTGGGCAAGAGAGCAGGGTGGAGTGTTAAAATGGCAAGCGACAGGGAGGTTTGGGTCATTCTTGCGGACAGACCGCAGGTGTTCTGCAAAGCAGTCGCCCAGTTTACGTTTGGTCTCTCCAATGTAGAGGAGACCACATAGGGAGCAACGAATGCAGTAGACTAAGTTGGGGGAAATGCAAGTGAAATGCTGCTTCACTTGAAAGGAGTGTTTGGGCCCTTGGACGGTGAGGAGAGAGGAAGTGAAGGGGCAGGTGTTGCATCTTTTGCGTGGGCATGGGGTGGTGCCATAGGAGGGGGTTGAGGAGTAGGGGGTGAGGGAGGAGTGGACCAGGGTGTCCCTGAGGGAGCGATCCCTATGGAATGCCGATAGGGGGGGTGAAGGGAAGATGTGTTTGGTGGTGGCATCATGCTGGAGTTGACGGAAATGGCGGAGGATGATCCTTTGAATGCGGAGGCTGGTGGGGTGATAAGTGAGGACAAGGGGGACCCTATCATGTTTCTGGGAGGGAGGAGAAGGCGTGAGGGTGGATGCGCGGGAGATGGGCCGGACACGGTTGAGGGCCCTGTCAACGACCGTGGGTGGAAAACCTCAGTTAAGGAAGAAGGAGGACATGTCAGAGGAACTGTTTTTGAAGGTAGCATCATCGGAACAGATGCGACGGAGGCGAAGGAACTGAGAGAATGGGATGGAGTCCTTACAGGAAGCGGGGTGTGAGGAGCTGTAGTCGAGGTAGCTGTGGGAGTCGGTGGGTTTGTAATGGATATTGGTGGACAGTCTATCACCAGAGATTGAGACAGAGAGGTCAAGGAAGGGAAGGGAAGTGTCAAAGATGGACCACGTGAAAATGAAGGAGAGGTGGAGATTGGAAGCAAAATTAATAAATATTTCCAAGTCCCGATGAGAGCATGAAGCAGCACTGAAGTAATCATCGACGTACCGTAGAAAGAGTTGTGGAAGGGGGCCGGAGTAGGACTGGAACAAGGAATGTTCCACATACCCCATAAAGAGACAGGCATAGCTGGGGCTCATGCGGGTACCCATAGCCACACCTTTTATTTGGAGGAAGTGAGAGGAGTTGAAGGAGAAATTGTTCAGCGTGAGAACAAGTTCAGCCAGACGGAGGAGAGTAGTGGTGGATGGGGATTGTTCGGGCCTCTGTTCGAGGAAGAAACTAAGGGCCCTCAGACCATCCTGGTGGGGGATGGAGGTGTAGAGGGATTGGACGTCCATGGTGAAGAGGAAGCAGTAGGGGCCAGGGAACTGGAAATTGTTGATGTGACGTAAGGTGTCAGAGGAATCACGGATGTAGGTGGGAAGGGACTGGACAAGGGGAGAGAGAAGGGAGTCAAGATAACGAGAAATGAGTCCTGTGGGGCAGGAGCAAGCTGAGACGATCGGTCTACCGGGGCAGTTCTGTTTGTGGATTTTGGGTAGGAGATAGAAGCGGGCCGTCCGAGGTTGGGCGACTATCAGGTTGGAAGCTGCGGGAGGAAGATCCCCAGAGGAGATGAGGTCAGTGACAGTCCTGAAAACAATGGCTTGATGTTCAGTGTTGGGGTCATGGTCCAGGGAGAGGTAGGAGGAAGTGTCTGCGAGTTGACGCTCAGCCTCCGCGAGGTAGAGGTCAGTGCGCCAGACAACAACAGCACCACCCTTGTCAGCGGGTTTGATGACAATGTCAGGGTTGGACCTGAGAGAATGGAGAGCAGTAAGTTCAGAGAGAGACAGGTTAGAATGGGTGAGAGGAGCAGAGAAATTGAGACGACTAATGTCGCGCCGACAGTTCTCAATGAAAAGATCAAGAGAAGGTAAGAATCCAGAGGGAGGGGTCCAGGTGGAGGGAGAATATTGGAGATGGGTAAAAGGATCCGTTGAACTGGGAGAGGACTCCTGCCCAAAGAAGTGAGCCCGGAGACGAAGATGGCGGAAGAAGAGTTCAGCATCATGCCGAGCCCGAAATTCATTGAGGTGAGGGCATAAGGGTATGAAACTAATACTTTGCTGAGCACTGAACGTTCAGCATCGGAGAGGGGAAGGTCAGGGTGTATAGTGAATACACGGCTGAGGTTGGTATTGGAAGATGGGGTGGGGACGGATGGACAGGCAGGGGTGTAGGGTCCTAGATGGGTGTTGGTGTCGATGAGTTGTTGGAGCTTGCGTTCCTTAGCACTTGAGAGAAAGAGAAAAAGTTTCTTGTTGAGGCGTCGGATGAGCCGAAGAATAAAATGAAACTGGTGGCACGCGCAGCTTTGAAAAAGGATACGGCGGTGCTGCTGGAGAGAGAGTTCGAGTGTGTTCATATGTCGGCGCATGGCACTGAGTGTGGATTTCAGAATGTGACGGGAACAGCAGTCCGAGAAACGTCTTATGTCCCGGAGATACCTGTAATCCTGGGTGGGTTCGAAACATGAGGGGTGGAATTTCAATTGAAATCCACGTGGGGTAAGTCGGAGATGGAGACAGTCACTGAGAAAGGAGATATGGCTGTGAAAGCGGGTTTTAGTAAACACCTTGTCAAACACCAGGAGGGAAATGGAAAGCAATGAAGGTGAGCAAGGCAAAAGAGAGGTACGGAAATCTTGTCGCAGAAAAGAACAGAACTTCTTCAAGGAGGTAGGCATTTCTTGAAGAGCAGTGGCAGTCAATTAAACACAGAGATAAAAACAAAAAAACTGCGGATGCTGGAAATCCAAAACAAAAACAGAATTACCTGGAAAAACTCAGCAGGTCTGGCAGCATCGGCGGAGAAGAAAAGAGTTGACGTTTCGAGTCCTCATGACCCTTCCACAGAACTTGAGTTCGAGTCCAAGAAAGAGTTGAAATATAAGCTGGTTTAAGGTGTGTGGGGGGGGGGGAGCGGAGAGAGAGAGAGAGAGAGAGAGAGGTGGAGGGGGTTGGTTTGGTTGTAGGGACAAACAAGCAGTGATAGAAGCAGATCATCAAAAGATGTCAACAACAACCGGACAAAATAACACATAGGTGTTAAAGTTGGTGATATTATCTAAACGAATGTGCTAATTAAGAATGGATGGTAGGGCACTCAAGGTATAGTTCTAGTGGGGGGGGGGAGAACATAAAAGATTTTAAAATATTTAAAAATAATGGAAATAGTTGGGAAAAGAAAAATTATATAATTTATTGCAAAAAAAAAGGAGGGGGGAAACAGAAAGGGGTTGGGGATGGGGGAGGGAGCTCAAGACCAAAAGTTGTTGAATTCAATATTCAGTCCGGAAGGCTGTAAAGTGCCTAATCGGAAGATGAGGTGTTGTTCCTCCAGTTTGCGTTGGGCTTCACTGGAACAACATTCTGACATTCTGAAATCCACACTCAGTGCCATGCGCCGCCATATGAACACACTCGACCTCTCTTTCCAGCAGCACCGCCGTATACTTTTTCAAAGCTGCGCGTGCCCCCAGTTTCATTTTATTCTTCGACTCATCCGAAGCCTCAACAAGAAACCTTTTCTCTTTCTCTCAAATGCTAAGGAACGCAGGCTCCAACAGCTCATCGACACCAACACCCATCTAGGACCCTCTACATGCCCGTCCTTCTGTCCCCACCCCATCTTCCAATCCCAACCTCAGCCGTGTATTCACTATACACCCTGACCTTCCCCTCTCCGATGCTGAACGTTCAGTGCTCAGCAAAGTATTAGTTTCATACCCTTATGCCCTCACCTCAATGAATTTCGGGCTCGGCATGATGCTGAACTCTTCTTCCGCCATCTTCGTCTCCAGGCTCAATTCTTTGGGCAGGAGTCCTCTCCCAGTTCAACAGATCCTTTTACCCATCTCCAATATTCTCCCTCCACCTGGACCCCTCCCTCTGGATTCTTACCTTCTCTTGATCTTTTCATTGAAAACTGTCGGCGCGACATTAGTCATCTCAATTTCTCTGCTCCTCTCACCCATTCTAACCTGTCTCTCTCTGAACTTACTGCTCTCCATTCTCTCAGGTCCAACCCTGACATTGTCATCAAACCCGCTGACAAGGGTGGTGCTGTTGTTGTCTGGCGCACTGACCTCTACCTCGCGGAGGCTGAGCGTCAACTCGCAGACACTTCCTCCTACCTCTCCCTGGACCATGACCCCAACACTGAACATCAAGCCATTGTTTTCAGGACTGTCACTGACCTCATCTCCTCTGGCGATCTTCCTCCCACAGATTCCAACCTGATAGACGCCCAACCTCGGACGGCCCGCTTCTATCTCCTATCCAAAATCCACAAACAGAACTGCCCCGGTAGACCGATCATCTCAGCTTGCTCCTGCCCCACAGGACTCATTTCTCGTTATCTTGACTCCCTTCTCTCTCCCCTTGTCCAGTCCCTTCCCACCTACATCCGTGATTCCTCTGACACCTTACGTCACATCAACAATTTCCAGTTCCCTGGCCCCAACCGCTTCCTCTTCACCATGGACGTCCAATCCTTCTACACCTCCATCCCCCACCAGGATGGTCTGAGGGCCCTTAGCTTCTTCCTCGAACAGAGGCCCGAAAAATCCCCATCCACCACTACTCTCCTCCGTCTGGCTGAACTTGTTCTCACGCTGAACAATTTCTCCTTCAACTCCTCTCACTTCCTCCAAATAAAAGTTGTGGCTATGGGTACCCGCATGGGCCCCAGCTATGCTCGTCTCTTTATGGGTATGTGGAACATTCCTGGTTGCAGTCCTACTCCGGCCCCCTTCCACAACTCTTTCTACGGTACATCGATGGTTACTTCGGTGCCGCTTCATGCTCTCGTCGGGACTTGGAAAAATTTATTAATTTTGCTTCCAATCTCCACCCCTCCATCATTTTCACGTGGTCCATCTCTGACACTTCCCTTCCCTTCCTTGACCTCTCTGTCTCAATCTCTGGTGATAGACTGTCCACCAATATCCATTACAAACCCACCGACTCCCACAGCTACCTCGACTGCAGCTCCTCACACCCCGCTTCCTGTAAGGACTCCATCCCATTCTCTCAGTTCCTTCGCCTCCGTCGCATCTGTTTCGATGATGCTACATTCAAAAACAGTTCCTCTGACATGTCCTCCTTCTTCCTTAACTGAGGTTTTCCACCCACGGTCGTTGACAGGGCCCTCAACCGTGTCCGGCCCATCTCCCGCGCATCCGCCCTCACGCCTTCTCCTCCCTCCCAGAAACATGATAGGGTCCCCCTTGTCCTCACTTATCACCCCACCAGCCTCCGCATTCAAAGGATCATCCTCCACCATTTCCTCCATCTCCAGCATGATGCCACCACCAAACACATCTTCCCTTCACCCCCCTATCGGCATTCCGTAGGGATCGCTCCCTCAGGGACACCCTGGTCCACTCCTCCATCACCCCCTACTCCTCAACCCCCTCCTATGGCACCACCCCATGCCCACGCAAAAGATGCAACACCTGCCCCTTCACTTCCTCTCTCCTCACCGTCCAAGGGCCCAAACACTCCTTTCAAGTGAAGCAGCATGTCACTTGCATTTCCCCCAACTTAGTCTACTGCATTCGTTGCTCCCAATGTGGTCTCCTCTACATTGGAGAGACCAAACGTAAACTGGGTGACTGCTTTGCAGAACACCTGCGGTCTGTCCGCAAGAATGACCCAAACCTCCCTGTCGCTTGCCATTTTAACACTCCACCCTGCTCTCTTGCCCACATGTCTTTCCTTGGCTTGCTGCATTGTTCCAGTGAAGCCCAACGCAAACTGGAGGAACAACAACTCATCTTCCAACTAGGCACTTAACAGCCTTCCGGACTGAATATTGAATTCAACAACTTTTGGTCTTGAGCTCCCTCCCCCATCCCCAACCCCTTTCTGTTTCCCCCTTCCTTTTTTTTTCCAATAAATTATATAGATTTTTCTTTTCCCACCTATTTCCATTATTTTTAAATATTTTAAAATCTTTTATGCTCTCCCCACCCCCACTAGAGCTATACCTTGAGTGCCCTACCAACCATTCTTAATTAGCACATTCGTTTAGATAATATCACCAACTTTAACACCTATATGTTCTTTTGCTCTATTGTCGTTGACATCTTTTGATGATCTGCTTCTATCACTGCTTGTTTGTCCCTACAACCAAACCAACCCTCTCCACCTGTCTCTCTCTCTCTCTCCGCACCCCTCCCCCACACACCTTAAACCAGCTTATATTTCAACTCTTTCTTGGACTCGAACTCAAGTTCTGTGGAAGGGTCATGAGGACTCGAAACGTCAACTCTTTTCTTCTCCGCCGATGCTGCCAGACCTGCTGAGTTTTTCCAGGTAATTCTGTTTTTGTGCTGCTCGGAAGGCAGTTCCAGGATTTTGACCCAGGGACAGTGAAGGAACAAATATATAGTTCCTAGTCAGGATGGTGAGGCTTGGAGGGGAACTTGTAAATGGTGGTGTTCCCATGCATCTGCTGCCATTATCCTTCTAGGTGGGAAGAGGTTAGGATTTTGGAAGGTGCTGTCAAAGGAGCCTTAGTAGGTTGCTGCAGTGCATCTTGTAGATGGGACACACTGTTGCCACTTGGCATCAGTGGTGAAGGGAGTGAACATTGAAGGTGATGGATGGGGTGCCAATTAAGTGGGCTGCTTTGTCCTGAATGGTGTGAAGCTTCTTGAGTGTTGTTGGAGCAGCACTCATCCAGGAAGGTGGAGAGTATTCGATCGCACTCCTGACTTGAGTCTTGTAGATGGTGGACAGGCTTGTTTAATTGTCCGCAGTCAATCACGACTGGATGTGGCACGACTGTAGAGCATAGATCTGATCTGTTTGTTGTGGGATCGCTTAGCTCTGTCTATCGCATGCTGCTTCTGCTGATTGGCATGCAAGTAATTCTGTGTTGTAGCTTCACCAGGTTGACATCTCATTTTTAAGTATGCCTGATGCTGCTCCTGGCATCATCTCCTGCACTCATTGAACCATCAGGCCCCAGCTTGATGACAAATGCAGAGGGGGGGATATGCCGAGCCATGAGGTTACAGATTTTGGCTGAATACAATTCTGCTGTTGCTGACCCATAGAGCCTCATGGATGTCCAGTTTTGAGTTGCCAGATCTGTTCAAAATCTATCCCACTTGGCACAGTGGTAGTGTCACATGATGGAGGGTATCCTCAATGTGAAGACAGGACTTCATTTCCACACAGTGTGGTGGTCACTCCTACCATTACTGTCATGGACAGGTGTATCTGCGACTGGTAGATTGGCGAGGATAAGGCCAAGTAGGCTTTTCCCTCTTATTGGTTCCCACACCCAGTTGCAGACCCAGTCTAGCAACTATGCCCTTTAGGACTCGGTCAGTTGCGGAGCTACCAAGCCACACTTGGTAATGGTCGCTGAAGTCTCCCACCCAGAGTACATTCTGTGTCCTTGCCATCCTCAGTGCTTCCTCCAAAAGGTGTTCAATAAGAAGGAGTACTGATTCATCAGGTGAAAGGGGACAGTAGTTACTAATCAGCAAGAGGTTTCCTTGCCTATATTTGGCATGATGCTATGAGACTGCATATGGTCTGGAGTCAATTTGGAGGACTACCAGGACAATTCCCTCCTGACTGTATACCAATGAGCCGCCATCTCTGGTGGATTTGTCCTGCTAGTGGGACAGGACATACCCAGGGATGCTGTAAGGTATGATTCCATGAGTATGAATATGTCAGGCTGTTGCTTGACTTGTCTGTGGGATAGCTCTCCAAATTTTGGCATAAGCGCCCTTATGTGAGTAAGAGGGACTTTGCAGGGTTGACAGGGCTGGATGTGCAATTGTCATTTCCAGTGCCTAGGTCAATGCTGGGTGGTGCATCCGATTTTATTTCATGTCATCTTTTCTGTAACAGTTTGATACAACAGAGTGGCTTGCTAGGCCATTTCAGACGGCATTTAAGAATCAACCACATTGCTATGGATCTCAAGTCACATGTAGGCCAGACCAAGTAAGGAGGGTTGATTTCCTTCCCCAAAGCACATTAATGAACCAGATGGGTTTCTACAATAAGCAACAATGGTTTCATAGTCACCATTATGGAGACTAGCCTTTTCTTCAAATTCCAGATTTAGTAATTGAATTTAAATTCTACTAGCTGCTATGTTGAGCTTCAAACCCATGTCCCCAAAGCATTAATCTGGGCCTCTAGATCACTAGGCCTTTGGCATTACCACTATACCACCATCTCCCTGAGGATGGCTCAGGGACTAAGGGAGAGATCACATTGATTCTTGGACATGGCACTAGAGGCCTTGGTGGAGAAGATTAGAAGAGCTTGGGTATCTTTGTACCTGCAGGGGGAAGGAGTCCACCTTGTCCGCGTGTCCCTCTTGTCCCTCCTCCAGCAGCAGCTGACCCTGCTCTGCCTGGCCTCATGTCCTTTGCTCAGTCTTCCTGCAGGCCAAGGAAGACCCCGAGCAAAATGTCAACATGCAATCAATCCTTTCTTCCCGACGACTTCAATAAGATGCCCGATAAGGTAACTTGGCAAAGCACCCACTCCTTTTAAATAATGTCCTCGGAGAAATCCCAGAATAAATCTTGATAGTGTTGATGAAGTCTTAAGTAATTGTCCCAAAAAGTCTCCCAATGTTTCAACAATAACCATAACAACAACAACTTATATTTATATCTCATCCTTGATGTATTAGCTTTTCCGAAGGTCCTTCACTCAGTCTGCTGATGTTGAGGCATGTTTCCCGCAATGGGATGTCGGGAACCTCATTGAAATACATCAGCAAATCATTGTATGGCCAGCCCACCGGAGTCATTTACCCCTGCTGGGTCATCCACCTACGTCGGCAGGAAAACATGCTGACGTTTTTCACAACAGCATACAATGGACATGCACCAGGTGGGCTGCACTTCACTCAAGACTTCAAGGTTTGTTTGCCTATCTTGCTTCGGTCAGCACTCGCAGTCACCAGCACGATGGCTTCACAGACAGCACCACGTCACATATGGGAGG
Source organism: Carcharodon carcharias (assembly GCF_017639515.1). Lineage (NCBI taxonomy): Eukaryota > Metazoa > Chordata > Chondrichthyes > Lamniformes > Lamnidae > Carcharodon > Carcharodon carcharias. The sequence continues at coordinate 79,938,130 of NC_054470.1, forward strand.
GCTCAGGGCAGGTCTCTAACTACCAGATCAGCCAAATGTGGGTGGCTTTTCAACAGCTGCAGGGCAGGGTCTTTCTTGGGGAAGGGGGAGAAGTGGCCTCAGGCAAGGGAAAAGGCTGCAGGGCGAGAGCTGTACTGGAGTAAGGGGGGTATCCCAGGGTGTGTGGGGGGCATATGTTGTTCTGTGCAAGTGGCCTCAAAATGGTGAGAGCTGAGGAGGCAGTCTCCAGAGGATATGAGGCCAGATGGATATGTGAGGTTATGTGTCTGAGAATGTGTGGTTTTGTCCCTTGAGCTGGCAGTGAGTGAGGTGCCTGTAAATGTGTGATGGCCTTCAAGTGTGTGAGTTTAGAGTCATGAGATGGTTACCATACCCTGGCTGCACAGATGAGATCATTCATCCTCTATCTGCACTGGATGGCCAAACTCTTCTGTACAGCATTGGCACTGACCACCACTGCCATACTGGATTAGGGATGTCGCTGCCTGTCCCACGGCCAGAGTGGAGGTAGGCCACAGTACGCCTCCATGGTGTCAAAATGGCATCGAGTGATGTGTCATTAAACCTGAGGCTGTAGTCCTTTTGCCTTTCATGGACATCTTCCCTGCAGTAGTCGTGGGCTGGAAACACTGAGATGTGCACGTGCGGCTGGACTTTAAATATGACTCCCAGCATGATGAAGTGGAGAAGTGATAGTGTGGTGGGACAGTGAGAGCCTGCCCGCCATGGAAACAGTGTGTTTCCCAGGAATACACAAATAATGTTTTAACTACCCACAATTGCACTTAGTGTAAATCTGGGACAATTCCACCCATTATGTCAGATGACCAAAGGCTTTATCAAAGTGGATGGTTTTAATGAGTGTCGTAAAGGAGAAAGGCCAGTTAGAGAGGTGGAGATGTGTCCAGGGAGTATGTCAAAACTTGGAGCCTAGGCAACAGAATGGTGTAGCAATTAAAATCAAGAATGCTCACAAAGTCAGAAATAGATGATTGCAGACATCTCAAAGCATTGTGGGGCTGGAGGAAATTGCAGAGGTGGTGAAGTGTGAAGTCATGAAGGGGTCTGGAAGTGAGGGTGAGAGTTTTAAAATTAAGACAAAGCCAATGTAAGACAGGGACCACAGAGGTGATAGATGAATAAGACTTGGTGCGTGTTAAGACATGGGCAGCAGAGTTTTGGATGACCTTAAGTGCATGAAAGATAGCATGTGGGTGACCATTCAGGAGTGTGTTGGAATGTAGTCAAGTCTAGAGGTAATTGTAGGATTACATAGGATATAAATGGCACAAAGAAACAGGCCATTTGTTCCAACCAATCCATGTCAGTGATTATGCACCACTCGAGCCTCCTCCCATCTTTCCTCATCTAAATCTAGCTTAGGAACCATCTATTCCTTTCTCTCTCATGTAATTGTTTAGTTTCTTCTTAAATGCACCTATGCTATTTGCTTCAATCAGTCTCTATGATAGCAAGTTGCTCATTCTCACTATTCACTGAGTAAAGAAGTTTCTTCTGAATTCCCTATTGGATTTCTTGGTGACTATCTTATTGTGATGACCTCTAGTTATGCTCTTCCCTTCAGCAAAAACATTTTCTCCGTAACCACTCTATCAACACTTTTCATGGGGCAGAATTTTCTGCCTGTCAGGCAGGTGGAGCAGGAGCAGCTGCAGGCAGGCATGGACACGATTGGCTCCTGCGTTCAAGGCCGTGCCGCTATTTTGCGTGGGAGGGCCAATTAAGGCCCACCCAGCACATTTCCAACTCCCGTGAATAGCGGGAGTGTGAGGGCTGCAGCAGGCGCGCACAGACCGTCGGGTCCAATGGCGACCCGGCAGTCTGTTTAAAGGAAGGCCTGGCAGTCTCCTGTAGGCTGCTCACAATGGCCATGTCCAGGTCACACCACAGTGGGTCTGCTGAGCAGGGCATGCTGGAGAGAAGAGCAGAGGAGCAGGACAGGCTGCAGGGTCTGCCACAGGAGTAGGGCAGGCTGCAGGGTAGATCAGCGGGGGGCCAATGCGCCCATCGCTTTTCTGATGACTGCCTTGCTGCCCTCCTCGAGGAGGTGGCTGCACAATGGGAGATGTTGGTCCCCCAGGATGGGAGGAGGAGGCCCCACACATGACCAAATGTGCCTGGGGGGAGGTGGCAGAGGTGGTGAGCTCCTGTGATGTGCTGTTACGCACCTGGATCCAGTGCCGTAAGCGCTTCAACGATTTGTTCGGCTCTGGAAGGGTGAGTACCATGTTGGCATTGGCCATTTCACCCAGCAGGTAGTCTTAGCTTTGTTGGCACCTCCCCCCTCCCCTCCCCCCTCCCCCGCAAGTCTTACTGTCGTGTCTGCATTGAATCATGTTGGGCATTTCGCTGGGTGGATAAGCAAGGAGTGCCCATGCTTCCATCAGCCTGAGTGGTTCATGAGGAGATGAGTTCTCCCCTGCACCATGTGTTGCCCTTAGTCATACATGGATGGTCTGGGGGCAACCTGCAGGAGATGCAGCTCGGGGCATACTCAGAACTCCAACACATGCCCTATTCATGGTGATGAGATTTTGGAAGGGGAGCCTCAAGGTATCGTGGCCAAGAACCACCTGCTGCCCTCAACACTGCACGTAGTTGCGCCTTCTTGCTATGGGAGCTAAGACTGTGTGTTTCCTAAAGTGATGGACGCAGAATGTGTCCAAGGTTGGGGGGAGTTGGGAGCAGGTGTACTATCTTTGTGTGATTGATCAGCAGTAGCGGGGAGAGGAGGCATTGGATGCCTAATATGGGCCACTGTGGTTGGGGTGTGGCGTGCATGTGCAGAGTCCCTGTGCAAATAGCCACAATGAATGGTCTTCTCTGTTTTTCAGGAGAAGAATGTTCACAATGCCTGTGAGTGTTTGTGAACTGGAGGCAGCCAGGCCCAGCTCGTGATTTTAAGCTGCTTCGAGCAGGAGGCCCTGGAGCTCGAGAGGTGCCATGTGCCCAGGTCCACTGGTGTCAGTGATGCTGGGGTGGAACGGCCAAGTATTTGAGGTCAACAGTGAAATCCGCTATACCCTCCCACCACCCATAGCACTGATTATTGTTTGATTCGTTATTGTTACAACATTGCTCGGTCACAGACTGATAGAGTCACGTGTGAGTAATAGGCAAAGATCCCTCACCCTTCGAAGATGCGCATATCGAGCACTTTCCAAAGTCGTCTTCTCCCATTTCCCAGCACTATCCCCATGGCCTTGTATGCCATGGCATCACAACTGCACATCCAAATACTTATTACATGTTAGGAGGGTTTCTGCATCCACCAACCTTTCAGGCAGTGCATCCCACATTACTGTGTGCAAAGGTTGCTCACCAAATCACCTGTTACCTCATGCCTCTTACCTTAAATCAATGCCACCAGGTTACTCATTCCTCCGCCAAGGGGAAAATTTCCTTTCTGTCGACCCTATCTATGCCCCTCAGCGTGTTATATACCTCAATTATGTCACCCCTCAATCTCCTCTGCTCCAGGGGAAATAACCCCAGTCTATGTTATGCCTCCTCATAACTCCAACTCTCCAGCCCAGCCAGCATCCTGGTAAGTGACCTCTGCACTCTCTCCACTCCAATCACATCCCTCCCATGAAGCGCATATCACAACTGCATGCAAAACTATAGCTGTGGGCTAGGCAATATTTTCTGCACTTGGAACATGACCTTCCTGTTCCTATATTCTATTCCTTGGCTAATAAAGGCAAGTATGGCATTTGCCTTCTTAAAACCTTATGTACCTGTCCTGCTACCTTAAGGGTCGACATGCCCAGCAAGGTCCCTCTGATCCTCCTTACTTTCCATGGTCCTACATTCATCGTGTGTTCCCGTACCTTGTTTCCCTTGCCCAAGTGCATCACCTCACGCTTATCCACGTAACATTCCATTTGGCATTCCTTAGGCCATCTGACCAGCCCATCTGCATCCGCCTGTAATGTAAGGGTATCCTCCTGACCACTTGCCACCCCACCAATATTCCTGTCCATAGGCTCTGCAAGGTTAGGCGCATAATGAGCCAGGGGGAAAGGGATGAAGTGTGTTACTGTGTGCATGCTAACTGATCCAGTGTCCTTGTTGTTATTTTCAGCATCATCAGAGCCTGTTCACCAGAAGGAGCTCACACCTGAGGGCCCTCAACTGACCCCTGCATCACACCATTTATGCAAGGCAGGCACCAGTGCAGATACTAGCACCTCAGTGGGGATTGCGACATCTTACAGTGTCCTGGGGCACAGTGGAGAGGGCACTTCACATTCGCTGGAGGAGCTGGTTAGAGTCAGGGTGTGCCGATGGCGCCAGCAGTTAGAGGGACCGGGGACATGCTCAGTCAGTGCATGACGATGTGCCAGCTGTGGACCTGGCAGATCCCTCCCAGGCAGGCCCAGCACAGACTCCATGGGCCAGAGGACGGCCGCTAAGGTCATCAAGGCCAACAGGACAGTAGGCTGTCTCAGATGCCACTCCGAGTGATGGGGTATCACCTGTAAGCGTAAGCATTAGGCACACTACGGGTTTCTCACTGGTGCTTTTGTGTTGGCCCTAGATTAGGTAATTATTATTTGTCTATGGTTGAATTACGTTTTGTTTTGACTTTGTGTGAACTTCTGATGGTGAAAATTAAAACCAGATGTGTTACCATGTTACCATGGCTGAGAGTGGCTCCTTTGTTCTGCATTTGTATGTTTTACATACATGTCATGAGTGTTTGGGTGGACAATGAAGTTTATATCCAAAGCCCTTAGTTGCAGCTGATGACCTGGCAGATTTAGCACTTAGGTGCCGAGTATGGAAGCGCCAGGCAAGGCTGGTCCTCCTGATCCATTTGTGTGGAGCTAGCTGAAAGTTCATTGGATTAAAGTCTCCCGGGTGTCCCTGCCTCCTTGGTGTAGTCCCAGGTCAGCGTTTAGCCCCTCATCATTCCCCTATACATGCTCATCCTCAGAATCAGTGCTGGACTTATTGTGTACAGCTGCATCCACTGCATCAACATCTTCATAGTCCACTGCATTCCCCCTTTCCAGTGCAAGATTGTGGAGAGCGCAGCGTGCAATGACTATCACTGACACATGATCTGGGGTGTACTGGAGTGCGCCCCCTGAGCAGTCCAGGCATCGGAAGCACATCTTGAGAAGACTGATGGCTCTCTCCACCACAGCCCTTGTGGTGCTCTGGCTCCTATTGTAGCGCTGCTCAGCTTCTGATATTGGATGGCGGAGAGGCGTCATGAGCCAGCTTCTGGGGGAATAGCCCTTGTCACCCAGCAGCCATCTATTAAGCCGAGCCAGAACACTGAAGAGCCCCGGCACCTGGGAGTGTCTGAGGATGTAGGCGTTGTGGGAGCTGCCTGGGTACCTTGCACAGACTTGCAGAATCAGCATCCGGTGATCACACACTATCTGCATGTTCATGGAGTTGAAGCCCTTCCTGTTGACAAAGGCACCGTCTCACCTGCTGGCACCTTGATGGCCACATGTGTACAGTCTATAGCACCTTGGACATGGGGGAAGCCAGCAATGGCTGCGAAGCCTCTGGCTCGCGGTGTCTGGCTTGCCTGGTCCCAGCGGAAGTGGATGAATGTCAATGCCCATCTGAACAGAGCATCTGTGACCTGCTTGACACAACTGTGCACAGCTGATTGGGAGACACCGCAAAGATCACCCACCGAGCCCTGGAAGGGGCCAGAGGCATAGAAGTTGAGGGTAACTGTGACCTACAGAGCCACTGGCATGGTGTGTCCGCCCACACAGTTAGGACAGATGTGGTTGACTGTCTCCCTTGACAGTCGGAGCCTCCTTCGGCACCGCACCTCAGTCATATTGAGGTAGCTTCTTCACCGCCTATATACCCTGGCAGCAGGATAGTGGTGTCTTCTGCCGCCCCTTCCACCTTGGACTACAACTTGGCCCTGCACCCCTTGTGCCTGCGCCTGGCCTCCCAAAGGTGGCTCCCCTGGAGATTGATTGTGCACTCTGGCCTCCTCCTTATTCTATCCCTCCCTTCCTCCTCAGAGGAGCTGCCTCCAGTGGACATGTCAGAACCCATACCCAGGCTAAAGAGAGGCCTTCGGAAAGCTGGAGGCCCGACAAAGATGACTGACTGCAGAGTGCTGACCTGAAGGTTCAAAGTACACAGAAATCTGCTGGAATTCATTCTGAACTACTGCAGATCACACAGGCAAGTTTAAAAAACTTTCTGCAATAAATACAGACCAGATTGATGACCCCACTGAGCCCTCTTATCCTGTCCGTGGATGAGTTTAATGAAAAAGTCTCTTACCCGCCTGCTCGTTGCACCCATGCGCCCACCCAAAAATCACACAGGCACCTGAACATGGCCGTCGATTGATGATTTAAGGGCCTTAACTAGCCCGTTAATTAATGGCAGATGCGCGTCAAACTTCATCGCGTGCCCGCCCAACGAAATATCGCGATGGCACACAGTGACATCAGGACGCTCACCCGACATCACCGCATGTCATTTTAGGCACCGACATGCAGGGCCCGACCCCCGCATCGCAAGCAGAACATTCTACCCATGATTTTAAAGACCCCAATTGGTCAACCTTCAGCCTTTTTTGAAAAGAAAAGAGACCTAGCCTGTCAATCCTTTCCTGTTTTGTGTCCCTCCACATTTCTGGCATCATCCTTGTAAATCTTCAGTTCACCCTCTTCAGTGCCTCTACATTGCTCTTATAATATGGCAACGAGAACTGCACGCAGTATTCTAAATGTGGTCTAACCAAGGTTTGTTACAGGTCTAGCATAACCTACCTACTTTTCAATTCTATGTATGAAGAAAGAGTTGCCTAAAGTGAGCTGGGAAAATAGACAAAGGGGAAGGTCAGTGGATGTGCAGTGGCAAACATTTAAGCAGATTCTTCATAATTTTCAGCAAAAATTTAACCCGGTCAAAATGAAAGATTCAATGGGAAGGATGAACCACCTGTAGTTAACGAAAGTGGTCAAGGAGAGTATCCAATCAAAAATTAAGGCAGACAAAGCAGAGAAAACTAATGGTAGACCAGAGGGTTGGGAATTTTTTTAGGAACCAGCAGCGGATGACTAAAAAGCTAATAAAGAGGGAGAAAATATGAAAGTAAATTGGCACGAAATATAAAAACAAACAAGAGCTTCTACGGGTATATAAAAAGAGAAAGAGTGCCTAAAGTGAGCATGGGACCCTTGGAGGATGCAACTGGAGAGTTAATAACAGGGAAATGGCAGATAATTTAAACCAAGTTTAAATTGAAGTTTTGCATTGGTCTTCACGGTGGAGGACACTATAAACATCCCAAAGATATCAGATAAGCAAGGAGCTCATGGGAGGAAAGATCTTGTAACGTTCTCTGTCACGAGGGACAAAGTATTTGACAAAGTGGGACTAAAGGCAGACAAGTCACCAGGCCCTGATGGCCTGCATCCAAGGGTTTTAAAGGAAGTGGCTGCAGATAGTGGAGGCATTGGTTGAAATATCCCAGAACTCACTGGATTCCAGGAGGGTCCCAACATATTGGAAAATTACTATGCCATTCCCCTATTCAAGAAGGGAGGAAAACAAAAAGCAGGAAACTATAGGCCAGTCAGCCTAACATCTGTAGTTGGGAAAATGCTAGAGTCCATTATTAAGGAAGAAATGGAAGGGCATTTAGAAAAGCTTAATGCAATCAAACAGAGTCTTCATTGTTTTGTGAAAGGGAAATCATGTTTGACAAATTTACTAGAGTTCTTTAAGGATATAACAAGCAGAATTGATAATGGGGAGATGTAGAGTATTTGGATTTCCAGAAAGCATTTAATAAGGTGCCACATAAAATGTTATTGCACAAGAAAGGAACTCACAGTATTGGGGATAATGTATTGGCATGGAGTGAGGATTGGTTAACACAAGGAGACAAGAGAGTCAGGATAAATGGGTCTTTTACAAGTTGGAAAGACGTAACTAACGGAGTGCCACAAGGATCAGTCCTAGGGCCTCAATTATTTACTATCTATATTAATGACTTTTAGGAGGGGGCAGAGTTTAATGTATCCAAATTTGCTGATGATACAAAAATAGCTGAGAGGGCATGTTGTGATGAGGACATGAGGAACCTGCAAGTGGATATAGACAGGTTGAATGAGTGGACAAAAACCTAGCAGGTGAAGTTTAATGTAGGAAAGTGTGAGGTTGTGCACTTTGGTAGGAAAATCAAATGCAGACTATTATTTAAATGGAGAGCGACTCTAAAAAAGTGCAGCACAGAGGGATCTGGGTGTTCTTGTGCATGAAATGCAAAAAGTTAGCCTGCAGGTGCAGCAAGTAATTAAGAAGGCAAATGGAATTTTGGGCTGTATTGCTAAGGGGTTGGAGTTTTAAAATAGGGAAGCCTTGTTACAACTGTATAGGTGCTGGTGAGGCTGCGCCTGGAGTACTGTGTACAGTTTTGGTCCTCGTATTTAAGAAAGGATATATTGGCATTGGAGGCAGTTCAAAAGGGATTCACTAGGCTGATTCCTGGGATGTAGGGGTTGACTGATCAAGAATGGCTAAACAGGTTAGGTCTTTATTCATTAGAGTTTAGAAGAATGAGGGGTGATCTTATTGAAACATACAAGATTCTGAGGGGGCTTGACAGGGTAGATGTTGAGAAGATGTTTCCACTAGTGGGGTAACCTTGAACTAGGGGACATAGTTACAGAATAAAGGGACACTCATATAAAACTGAGGTGCGAAGGAATTTCTTTTCTCAGAGGGTAGTGAATGTCTGGAATTCTCTATCCCAGGGAGTTGTGGAGGCTAGATCACTGGAAGTATTTAAAGGTAGATAAACTTTTATAATATTGGGGAGTTGAGGGCCATGAAGAGCTGGCATGAAAGCGGAGTTGAAGCCTGGGGCAGATCAGTCATGACCTTATTAAATGGCGGGGTAAGCTTGAGGGTCCAAATGGCCTACTCCTGCTCCTATTTCTTAAGTTCTTGTGTTCTTATCCCTCAACAAATAAAGCCCCATACTTGCTTTGCTGTTTTTATGGACTTGCTATCCAGTGGTGCAACTTTTAGTAATTGAGTGTTTATTGTCCGAGATCCCTTTGTTCCTCTACCCCACATAGACTTAAATCTTTCAAGTAATAAAGGGCTATTATTCCTATTACATTTATCTTTACTGAAATTTATTTGCCAATTATTTGTCCATTCTGCAAATTTATGAATATCCTCGGTCATTGGGTTAGCCATGGCTCAGTTGCTAGCACGCTTGCTTCTGAATCATAATATTTCAGGTTCAGGTTCTATCCCAGGGCTTGAGCGCAAAAATCAAGGTTGATACTTCAGTGCAGTGGTGAGCACTGCACTGTTGGAACTGCTGTCTCCCAGATGAAACTTGAAACTGAGGCCTCATCTGCTTGCTTGGATGAATGTAAAAGGTCTCCGGCAGTATTTTGAAGAAGAGTAGGGGAGTTAACCCCATCCCCCGGTGTCCTGGCCAATATTTGTTCCAAAATCAGCATCACAAAAAACAGATTATCAGATCATTATTACATTGCTCTTTGTGACAGTTTGCTGAGTTCACATCGACTGCTGCATTTACAACACTTCAAAAATTATCTCTTTGGCTGTAAAGCATTTGAGACATCCAATGGTTGTGAACAAAAATGCAAATAAATAAATTCAAATCTTTCTCTTTTTCTCCTGTAATTTGTTGCATCCTCCTCAATATTGACCGTAATTTGATATCCACAAATTTAGAAATTGTTCCTCTGATTCCAACTCATCAATGTAAATTGTGAACTGCAGTGGTCCCAGACTCAATCACGAAATCACAGAATTTTAACAGCACAGATGGAAGCCATTCGGCCCATTGTGCCTACAACGGCATGTAGATCCTTGTGGAAAACCACTTCCCACTTTCAGCCTCCCTGAATACCTACCCTTTGCTCCCATAATTTGCTTTCTGTCTTAAAGCCAACTAACAAATCATTCTGCCATTTGTCCCCAACTGCACATTCCCTGGCCTTATTCATTATTCTATCAGGGGACACATTACCGAAGGATTTTTGAAAATCAGTTAAATTACATCTACTGCATTCCCATTGTCTACTCTCTTTGTTACCTCGCCAAAAAAGCAATAGGGTTGGTCAAGCAAGATTTTTCCTTTTGAAATCTATACTACTCATTATTATGTTTCTCATTTCTAGATGTTTTTCTAGTTCCCCTTTTTAGTAAGGATTCTATTATTTTTCCCATCACCGATATTAAGCTGACTGGCCTATAGTTCCCTGGACATGGTCTGTCTCCCCCACCCCTGCCGCTTTTTAAATATAGAAATTACATTAGCTATCCATCAGTTCTTCGGCCCTACACGTTTTTGTAATGAATTATTAAATATGTGTAGTAATGCCTCTGCTGCTCTTCCCTAGATTCTTTTAAAATTTGTGGATTCAATCCATCCAGACTAGGGGCAGAATTTTCTGCCTGTTGGGCGGGTGGGACTGACCCAATCTCCAGCGGGTGGGAAGACGATCCCCGCCGGAGAAGCGGGTCCCACGGGCATTTTACGTGGGAGGGCCAATTAAGGCCCACCCAGCGTGATGTCCGGCGGGAAGCGCTATGCGCTCCATGTGTGGGCAGGGGGGCGATTCCCCAAAAGCAAGAGTGCACTCTCTCGCACATACGCACAAAAAAGTGCACATCTCCCTGAGGCTAAGTGCTGCCTCAGGGAGATTGCTTACACTTTTAAAAAGATTAAAAATAGAAAAAAAATCCCTAACATGTCCCCCTCACGTGACAATGTCACATGAGTTGGGACACGTTCATAATTAACAAAATAACTTTATTAAAAATTTTAAAACCCTGCATGAAACCTCATCCCGCCGGTGGATGAGGTTTCATATTTTCTCTATTTGCCACTGGGGCTCCTGGCCTGCCCATCAACCTTAAGGCTGGATGGGCAGGTCCTTTAATTATATAAATGATCCTGTCAATGGCCTTAATTGGCCATTGACAGGTTGGCGGACCCGCAGCTGATTTTGCTGAGCCCCGGCCAACCGGAAAATTTAAATGGGGCGGGATGACATCGGGGGTTCTGCCCAATGTCATCCCGCGTCATTTTACACGTTGGCGAGCGGGCCCCATCCCCTGCTCGCCAATGGCAAAATTTTGCCCTCGGGGTTTTATCCTCTTTGAGTTTGTTTAGTTTATTCAATACATCCCTTTTTAAAATTCTAAATGTATTTATCCCATTACTCATCTCATCATTCAATGTCATGTCTACTGGTTCTATCTCTCTTGTAAATACCAAAGTGAAATACTTATTTAATGTTTCTGCCATCTCACTATTGTTATCTGTAGTATTATCCTGTCTCTACCTTAATGGCCCTATTCCCATCACAGCCTTCAGTTTTTATTGATATGTCTGTAAAATATTTCACTATTTAGTTTTAGGTTCCTTGATAAATTAATTTCATAGTTCCTCTTTGCTTTCCTAATTTTTTTTTTTACTTCCCTCCCAATCTCTTCATATTCTCTCTGATCATGTGCTCCTCTGCTGTCTATGTACTTAATGTATGCCTGTTTCCTAACCCTTAGGTGTCCCCTGAGCATCCATAGAGTTTAATATGTTCTTCCCATTTGTTGAAATATATTTAACCTGGATCTGATGAACACTGATTTAAATGTTTCCCATTCTTGGTCTAATCATTATTTGCCATTTTACAGTTGCCCATTTTATCTTGAATGTTCTATTCTCAGCCCCTTAAAATCAGTTTTTCTTCAATTTATTAACTTAGGCCTTGGTGATTTGGAGCCGGGGCCCATTCACTGAGGGGAAAATGATGCGGGATGACTTCGGGAGGAACCCCCGACGTCATCCCGGTCCCTTTAAATATTCACGAAGGCGAGTGGACAGCGAAATCAGCTGTCCACCCACCGCCACGTTAATGGCCAATTAAGGCCATTCACAGGCTAATTAACCTCATTAAACACCCTGCCCAGCCAACCTTAAGGCTGGCGGGCAGGCCAGGAGCCCCAGCAGGCTACAGATTATTAATGAAACTTCATCCACTGGCAGGATAAAGTTTCATATCCGTTTTTAAAAAATTTAATAAATTTTATGTGTTTATTACTAACATGTCCCATCTCGTGTGACATTGTCACATGAGGGGGACATGTTAATAATTTTAATATTTATCTATTTTTAGAGTTTACTTACCTCTCACGAATCTCCGTAAAACAGGACTTTGCCTCAGGGAGCAGTGCACTCTTTAGTGCGCATGCGCAAAAGAGCACACTTTGACAGATGGGGATTCCCTCCACCCCCCACACAGGAAGCGCATAGCGCATTCTGTCGGGCAGGCCGCTGGGTGGGTCTTAATTGGCCCGCCCATTCAAAATGGTGGCAGGCCCCATTTCGGCGGTGGGGTTCGGCTGTCCGCCCGCCACCAAGCCGATGGGCTCAGCCCACCCATCGAGGTAAGAATTCTGCCCTTGGTTTTCCTGATACATATGTCCTCTATCATCATCTTAAAAAACATATTATGTTATGGTCACTGTTGCCTTGATATTTCCTTACTCTTACTTCTTTTATCTCTGACTCATTCTCCATTACTGGATCTAATGGTAAATCTTCCCTTGTTGGACCTTTTCCATACTGGGTTGGAAAGGATGACTGTACACGTTGTAGGAACTCCATTCACTTATTTACTTTACCTATCTCTTCTGTCCAATTAATATCAGGGTAGTTGAAATCCCCCATGATTATTATTTGATTTTTTTTACTAATTTCCCTAATTTGTCTGCACATTTCTTCCACCACCTCCCTTCCACTATTCGGCGCTTTTTAGACTGCACCTATTAGTGTGATTGATCCTTTATTACCTCTTATTTCTATCCATGTGGATCCAATGTTTGTCTTGCTGATAGATGCGTGCCTTTTTTCTACTGCCATTACCTATCCATAACAGCTACTCCACCTCCTCTTCTTACCTCTCTATCTTCTCTAAGTATGTTATATCCTGCAATGTTTAATTGCCAGTCCTGATTTTTCTGCAGTCTTTTCTCAGTAATCCCTATTATGTCTGGTTCCTTCAGATCGCATGATTGCCTCCAGTTTCCCCATTTTATTATGGATACTGTGTATATTGCTGAACAAACATTTCAGCTTATTTTTAATAAGATTTCCTCTCACTTTATCTACACCCCCATCTTTTTAGACTACCATATTCTATCTGTCTACACCTATGCCAACTTAATGTGCCTCAAGGACCTTCTTTTTAGTTTAGAACCTAACTCCATTCTGTGTTACAGTCTCTCTAACTCGCACTCCATAAGGGCAGTAAACTGATCAGTTACTATAAGCATTGCAAAAGAACTGCATAGCAGGGATAGAAGTTGGGCCTTTGTGGACCAGAGCAGAAACAGCTTCTTAATATCAAGAGAAGACCAGGAATTTGAAGCCATGTTTGAGAGAAAATCTACATCCAGGTCTTTGAAGAGCTTAACCAGAACTCACAAAATAAGGTTGGGAGGTGGTGTTTGAATTAACAGAAGCTGTTTAAACTATTAGAATTGTAGAAAGTTTACAGCACAGAAAGAGGCCACTTGGACCATTGTATTTGCGCCAGCTGAGACATAAGCCACCCAGCCTAATCTCTCTTCTCAGCATTTGTTCCATAGCCCTGCAGGTTACAGCACTTGAGATGCCTATCCAGACACTCTTTAAATGAGTTGAGGGTTTCTGCCTCTACTGCCCTTTCAGGGAGTGAGTTCCAGACCCCTACAACCCTCTGGGTGAAAACATTTTTCCCCATCTGTCCTCTAACCTTTCTACTAATCTTTTTAAATCTATGCCCCCTAGTCACTGACCTAAAATAAATAGGGCCTTCCCATCCACTCTATCCAGGCCCCTCACAATTTTGTACATCTCAGTCAAATCTCCCCTCAGCCTCTTGTGTTCCAAGGAAAACAACACCAGCCTATCCAATCTTTCCTCATAGCTGCAATTTTTCAGTCCTTGTCACATCTTCGTAAATCTCCTATGTAACTTCTGTAATGAGGCGACCAGAACTGCACACAGTACTCAAGTTGTGGCCTAATTAATGTTTTATGTAGTTTCAACATAATGTCCCTGCTCTTATATTCTATGCCTTGACTAATAAATGAAAGGATTCCATTTGCCGCCTTAACCACCTTATTAACCTGTCCTGCTGCCTGCGGGGATCTGTGGACACTCACTCCAATGTCCCTCACTTCCTCAACACCTCTTGCTATCCTCCCATTTATTGTGTAATCTTTTGCCTTGTTTGACCTCCCCAAATGCATCAACTCACACTTCTGTGGTTGAATTCCATTTGCCACTTTCCTGCCCACCTGAACAGCCCATTGATATTTACCTTCAGTCTACAGCAACTCTCCTCGATATCTCCTGCATGGCCAATTTTTGTGTCGTTTGCAAACTTCTTGCTCATTCCCCCTACATTTACATAAAAATAATTAATATATACCACAAAAATCAGGGGACCCAGTACTGAGCCTTGCAGAACCCACTGAAAACAGACTTCCAGTCACAAGCCATCCATCAAACCTCCAGCAACATGTGAATAGTTAAAGTTAGCACTCAAAATTCTCTGCAAGCTTGCTTCCTCCCAATCAGTTGTTCACCGTTAGGAGAGGGTATAAGTTGGAATGCTAGCCACCAAAATGCCTAGCAGCCTCCTTAATGAGTGCTAGCAAGTTATTTAAGTGGCAACCAGATTCTTAGTGATACTCCAGACAGCCATTCCTAGCTCAAGTTTCACTCTTTTACCAAAATGACAGCTTCTGTTGAACATGGACTAAACTCAAGACCCCATCTTGGCCACCTCAGAAGGTCTTTAGTGCATTAAATATCCAGGGAAAAAGCACCTCTCACTGCATGTTCTTTTGAAAGCAACTTGGCTCCTCCATCAACTTTGCAAACAATTGAAGTAAACTTGAAATATTTGCATTGAGCTAAACTTCTTGACCCAATATTCTTACTCAGTTGCCATGCTCTGCAGAGACGGAAAAGACTTCTAATTCATGTTTCTGCTATCCTATGTTCATTCTGGGATTTCCCATATTTCAGAAATGTGGGACTGCTTCCTATAGGTGTACAGTCAGGGCAGTCATGTAAATGGGGCTAGAGTGGATGTTCCCAGCCCTTATCCCTCATTTTTCACTTGGACCAAAGGAAGGTTACCCATTTTCAGGGATGACTAACATTTAGCAATGTGCCTGTGATCTGTTCAGATCTTAAAATCAGATGAGAGTACACTATAAGGTGCTGGTAGCTTGCAATGTTGAACTTAGTTTTGTAAAGCCTACTTCTGGAGGCCTACTTCTTCAATAGTAACCAGAAAACCTCAAAGATAGCAGCCAATTTCACAGATGTATGTCACTCAGGAGTTGCGCTGTATCCCAGACTCATTTTATAACCATTCTAGTGGATGGGTTCATGTGAGGAATGCAAACCAACGATCCAAATGATGCATTTCACCAAATCCAAGTACTCTGAGGCCTACAAAAATGCAGAGCCCAAGCAAGGTATTGTGGGGAAATGGAATACCTAGTCCTTGTTTTATGGCTGGAATTAAAGATCTGGCCAACAGTCAAAACTACGAAAACAACAATAACTTGTACTTATGCAGTGTCTTTGAAATATCAAAAGGGCCGTAACTTCCGAGCTCCCCAAGCATTTGATTTGGGGGGTCCCCAAAGATGTGTTGGGGAATCCCCTTTAGAGGTTCACAGGTAAGGTTTTGCACAGTAATTGCCCAGGAGTGCAGACTTCCTCTGGGCCCACCCCCACCCACTCGAGGTCTAACCACCCCACCCCCTCTTCAACCCCTACCCCCCCCACCTCAAGGTCCCATCCTCCAACTGAGGTCCAAACACTCATCCCCTACTGCCTGGATTTCGCCTGGCCTGAGTCGAAATGTCGAGCGAGACAGGCACAGAAGAAAATCGACATAAGTAATTGGGCATGGAATGGCAGTCTGACGCTGATTGCCACTCCAAGAAAGTTACAGCCCAAAATGCCCCAAGGCACTTCACACAAGTGATATAAAGTAAAAGTTAACACTGAGCCATATGAAATAATTGGTTAGATAATAGTCAAAGAGATAGGTTTTAAGGGGCATCTTAAAGAAGGAAATAAAGATAGAGAACCTTAGAGGTTTAGCGAGGGAGTTGCTGGAATAACAAATGTCGAGTAATTAAAATCAGGGATGTGTAAGAGGCCACAATTGGAGGAGCGCAGATATCTCAGAGGATTGTAGGGCTGGAGGATATTATATAGATAGGAAGAATTGTGGGGACTTGAGAAGAAGGATATGAATTCTGAAATAAAGGCATTGCCCAATATGTGAGGACGGAGGCTTATAAGTGAGACTTGGTGCAATTTGGGAGATGGGCATTAGAATTTTGGATGACCTTAAGTTTATTGATGTAGAAGGTGGGAGGCTGGTTAGGAGTGCATTGGAATAGTCAACAATGTTTCAGCAGCAGATGAGGTAAGGCAGAGGCAGAGTCATGTGATGTTGCAAAGGCAGAAATAGGAGGTCTTAGTGATGGTATGGATAAGTGGCCAGAAGCTGATGTCAGCATCAGTTACAACAGCAAGGTCAAACGGAATGGGGTTTGTAGTGAAGGCCAAAGACAATGGGCAGGATTTTCCAGTCCTGCCTGCCGCTGGGTTCATCCAGTCCTGCCAAAAGTCAATGGACTTTTGACTAGGTAGCCACATCTCCCACAGTGGATCCCATCACAATGTGGCTGGAAAATCCCAGCCTATGACTTTGGCCATCTCAAAATTTAACTGGAAGAAATCTTTGCTCATCTAGTACAGGATGTCAAATAAGTGACCTGACAACTTAGAGACAGTAGAGGAGTCAAGGGAGGTGGTGGAGAGCTTGAGTGAAGGGTCTTCATTGGACATGTGGAAATTGACACTGTGTTTTCAGATGATCTTGCCAAGAGACAGCATGTAGCTTAGAAATGGGAGGACACTTAGGATAGATTCTTGTGAGATACCAGAGGCAACAGTGTAGGAGTGGGAAGAGAAGCCATTGCAGGTCATACGCTGGCTACAACTGGATAAATTAGAATGGAACCAGGCAAGTACGGTCCCATCCAGCTGGATGATGGTGGAAAAGCTTTAGAAGGTGGTCAACCACGTCAAAGACTGCAGACTAGTTGAGAAAGACAAGGAGGGATAGTTTGCTAGGGAGTTCCTGGAACTATGGACACAGATTTGGGAGGGGAGAACACAGTCAAGGACCTTGGAGAGGCAAGGGAGATTGGAGATGGGGTGGTAATTTGCAAGGATTGGGGAGTCAAGTATTAGTGTTTTTAGGAGAGAAGTGCTGATGGCACATTTAAAGGATAAGGGGTCTATATGTGAACAGAACTGTTAACAGTATTGGCTTACATGGGAGCCAGGATGCAAAGTTGGATGGTCAACACTTAAATAGGAATAGAGCCAAAAGAGAAGGAGGTGGGTCTCATGGACAAAGTGAGCTCACAGAATGCTGAGGAGAGATAGGAGAGAAATTAGAGAAAAAAAGTGAGTTCAGGACTTAAGCAGGGGGTAGTCTTAGAGGATGGTGAGGAGAAGGGAGCAAAGTAACAGAGGCAGCATATTGAATGGTCTCAGTCTTAACGACAAAGAAGTTCACTTGTTCTTGGAGGTGAGGGTGGAGGAGACAAGGACGAGTGGCTTTATGAAGACAGTTTGCAGTATAGAAAATAGCCAGCAGTCATTATTGTATTCCAGGATCATCCTGGAATATAATATTATGACCAGGTTAACAAGGGTGAACTGACTCCTCTCTTTGTCCCACTCCTAAGTTGGTTATAACAGAGTTTGAATTTAACAGGGAGGTAATGTTGCCAATTTAATATATATTTAACTGTGTATAGCTTGGTACAAGAAATACGCCTTACGTTAACAAGTTAAAAATTAATTTTATTGCTAAAATACAGAAATTATTGACAAAAGGTTTAAAATGTACAAATATATGTATGTTATGACATAGCAGTTGGTAAAGGCTGAGATGTCTAAATCCCAGAGTGAAACTTGAACAACTGTCATAACTTATATTTTCAATTAGTACATATGAGATGCAACTCTGAATTCAGGAATAAAACCACTGAGCTTCAAAAGGTTTTTTTTTAATATAAAGCTAAAGTGAATATTTATTAATTTAACAACAAATTAAACACATTCACATGTCCACAAATTACTACCATAATAATTTTTAAACAAATCCCCAAATTAATCACTCTCAGGTGAATCTTCACCAAGGCAACAGTAACCCATAGACTTTAAACAGACACCAGGCAAAGCACATTTGACCTCACAAATTCAAAATGAGGTTCCTTTCAATTTGTTTCTTTGCAGACACAGTTGTAGGCTTACAGGCTGGTTAGATCTTAAATGCCTCTGGTTTACATACACAAGCTCCTTTCCGTTTATATCTAGCTTTTCCATTGAATGTTAATTTTCTATTGTATTACTAGGTTTTTTTATTTTACCTCTCCTAACAATAATATCCTTTCAATCCACCAATTTTATTAGTAATATAAACACATTGCTTGGCATCTCCCAGCTAGGTGCAATATTTTACCCATTCTTTTGAATGGTTTATTCAACAAATGCAAATTTACACTTTACCTTCTCTTCCTTACATTTATCTAATTAACATCTCAAACTACTAAAAAGCAAAGCACCCAGAGTGGCTGGTTTTAATCCAGTTAAGACACACACAGGCACACACATAGACACAAACATAGACACAGATCCTACTAGAATTCCAATTTAAAAATAATTTCCAATAACATTATAGGCATTAATATCTCTTCATGAAATGTAATTACTCACTAATGCAAAAACAACACACACAATCTTCCCAAACATGTAAAAACGATATAAAACTCTGTGGAATATCACATCTTAAAAACCTTGTCCAAGTAACAAGTAGTCAGAGAAGAAAACTGTTTACAAAGTGTCCAGGTACTGTTTACAGCTGATGGGTCCCTCCCCACAGTGGACCATTCAGTCTCCGGTCGTGGCTAGTTGATTCGGAATTTTCCTTTAAGATCTCTCAGTTCTGGTGGGTTTCTCAAATCACAAACAGCTCAGTTTTGGTGAGATTGGTTTCTGAACAAAGAAAGATGGGATAAGGCTGTTGACCCTGTGGCAGTCTCTATGACTATAAAACATCCAGTATCTTTTTTACACCCAAGAGCTGGATAATGTGACCTCTCTCTGAGACCGCCATGGTCTCTGGGTCTGCATAAAAGCAGCTTATGGCCATCGCAAATGCAACATAGAAGTTGCAGTTGCCAATGTCCTTTGCTAGCAAAAGTGTCCTTTTGAAAAAAGTTCAATAAAGTTGTGTGCAGCTGAAGACATTATAAAGTAATATATGTCTGGCTGATGTCATTATAAATAATTATATTATATATAACACATCTTCATAACGATACAAAATAAAATTGTACATTTTTTCAGATATGAAAGAAAAATAGCCAACAATATCATCATACATTATTGATGAATGTGTTGTTCTTGTCACATCATCAGTGTTAAGGCTTTGCATGGCTCAAAATGTATCTTTAGAAGAATTGATTGCCTCAGTTGTTAATTCATATTGATAACTGGACACATTTCTGTGGCAATGCATTGGGAAAAGGCAAATGGCACTTTGGATTTCCCATCTTTCTTTACTGATAGCCAAGTTAGAATGAGGTGACATACAACTTGCACGTTAGACAACTTATCAAACCAGTTTTATTGCTTGAAATCAGAACTCCAGGACACACAAAAGAAAGGTTTACATCAGCCTAGTAATGAAAATGCATTACTAACTTCTGAGGTGGATCTATAGCAAAAAATGATAACAGTTAGAGGACTCCAATGGAGAAACAAGAGCAGGCCACTTGTCTATCAGGACATTCAATTAAATCATGGTTGATCTTTTCTCAAGTCCATTTATAGCCATGTGGTTATGGTACTGGGTTTGTAACCCCAAGATCAAGAGTTTAAATCACACAATGGCAACCTATGAAACAATGTAACTTCATCTGAAACAGATGGAAACAGGTTTGTACTGGAAAGAGTTACACACCTTTTCACTATATCCTTTAATACTCCTAACTAACAAGCATATATCAACCTTAACATGAACATTGTTATTCAATTCATAGCAAGGGCTCAATGCCCTAAAGTTGTTTAATATGAAACTTCTAACTAACCCCGCCTTAAGGTTTCTTTGATATTAAGGTGCCTGGCTTTGGACAGCTGAATGAAGTCAGTCAGAGAGTATGTGATTGTAGGGGTTATTGGACGTGTAATCTAGGGCCCTCAACTAAAAATCCAAAGACCTAAGTTCAAATGACAGATGGGAGAATTTAAATTTGCTGGATTAGATAAACCTGAACCAAAGTCTAGTGTCAGTATTGGGCGACAAAACTACCAGGTTGTCATGTAAAAAAAAGCCCTTTACATTCACTAGTGTCCTTCAGGGATGGAAATACATTCAAGGTTGAAATAGATGGACTTTTGATCTACAAAGGAGTCAAGAATTATGGGGAGCAAGCATGAAAGTGGAGTTCAGGCCACAATCCGATCAACATGATTTTTTAGAATGGTGGAGCAGGCTCAAGAAGCCAAATGGTCTACTCCTGCTCCTATTTCATGTGTAAATGTTCCATCCTTACCTAGTCAAGCCTACATATGACCCCAGACCCACAACAACGTGGTTGATTATTAACTGCCCTCTGAAATGGCCTAGGAAGCCACTCAGCCATATTCGAGAAGTTGGTTCACCACCACTATCTCAAGGGCAATAAATGTTGACCTTGCTAACGACATCCACATTTGATGAATGAATTTAGAAAAAGCTAACATGGAAAAAGTGTTTAATTACTTTAGTGTTTTGGATGGAAGAAGCTCTGTAAACAAACCCTGTGCATTGTAAAACCAGATTTGTCTATCATCTGTCTTGGTTAAGGATTGTCTCAAATACATTGCTGGCACAGTGAATCATGTCATAGACCTCAGTGTATGTTGACAAGTTCAGAAGATTGGAAAGAAAAATGAGCTATCACATTGCTGACCAAATAATTTTTCTTTCTCTCAGTAGTCAATAATCCTTTATTACAGGGTTGTTTCGCTACTCCACAGAGGTGGTCTACTTAGATGTATCTAAAGGTTAGAGTTTAACCACTTCTCAGACAGCAATCACTGCAAATGGATGAAATATGGACTGGTACTTGGAGTGGGGATCCTCTATCAGTACGCAGAGGTAGGGAAATCATACCCCTGGAGTCTACCTATTTTTCTACTGCCCCTTTCCTGAGTCCTTTTCATTGCCAGATTACCCATGCTTTCCTCTTCCCATGTTTTGCTATTGTAACCATTTGCACCTCCTCAGGACCCACCATTTGTTTCTGTATTTACTTCATTATCATTTTATTTTGCCTTGTATCAACATAATTCAACATGAAACTTTGGGCTTGAAAGTAAACTTCTCCACTTCCCCAGTGGCAGGCAGGGTAGGGTCAGGAGTGGGTATATGGTGGTTAAATCATCAGATATGCAAAATATCCCACCAGGCACCTGCATGTTGCCTTTTTTAAGGTGGCAGATATTGGGGCATCAATGTTTCCCATGGTGGAGAGGCAGGTCTGTCATTATAGTATTTAAATCTGGTTCCTATAATGTGTTGGGAACCCTATATGGAACTAACGGCTGCTGCACAGGTTTCCCAGGGGTTAAGCCGTGTGAGATTGAAGATTTCTTATTGGGGTGGTTAAAGGTCAGGAAGTTCAATATGAATATAAGTTCATTTCTCATAGCTACTTCCTCAGTTCCCTCTAGGTTACAGTTTGGCGAGAGTACTTGTTGCAAGGGACTTATGTTTACAGTTTGAATATGTTTAGCATGACAGAGAACAACATATGAGCTTGTGTTTGTTTAGACTTGAGGAAAGCCATCAGCATCTTCAGCAGGAAGGATTTACTTTGGAGGCAGCTGCAGGAAGCCAGCAGAGAAGGGAGCAACAAAAGATGTACACTGCAGAAGGCCCTCTCCATCTAATATGATTTCACACAAAGTTTCAGCTTTCTAGGCCTGTCAGAGGAGCAATGCTTCCCAAGGCTAAGATTGACAGGTGGCCATAGACCTCTGCAGCCTCTTAGAAGAAGACCTGCAACTTGCTGAACCTAGTGGCCAGTGGCTGTGAAAGCCACCACTGACTTCAATTATTTTGCCTTTGTTCCCTTCCAAAGCTGCTCCTGGAGATAATTGGCTATATATAAATGCCTAAGACAGGTGAAGGATGGATTATTTCTAAGAACTCCTGGCATTCTATGAGGACAATAGCCAGAATGTGTGGGCATTTGGAGTTATGCCTCTGGCTGCCTTTCCATAGGTGCAGGATGCCAGTGACTGAATGCACAAGGCCACCCAAGCAGCCCCAAATAAGCCAGAACCATGAATTAACTGCAAGAAATTTCAATACATCAACACACAGTTGGTGTGCAACCATAAATAAAGGTTCATGCAGGTTTTCACCGTGTTCCTTGAGAGCTTGCATACTGCAGCAGTCCAACATCACCAACTAGCCTTAAATGGTGACTGCTAGGAACAGAGGATACCCCCTTCAAACTTGCTGATTAAACATCTGAGGAACTAAACCAGTGCTAAATGCGAACTGTTCAATATATGCTTCAGGCCCCTGAATGGGACTGGAGACACCATTCAGTTCTCACCACTGAGGTTGTTCGGGATAATCATGGTGTACTATCTTTTTAATTTATTCTTCCATGGGATGTGGGCTTCACTATCAAGGCCAGCATTTATTGCCCATCTCTAATTGCCTATGAACTGAGTGGCTTGCACAACATTTCAGAGGGCAGTTAAGAGTCATCCACACTGCTGTGGGTCTGGTGTCAGATGTAAGCCAGACAAGGTAAGGATGGCAGATTTCCTTCCCTAAAGAACATTAGTGAACCAGGTATTTTTGGTTTCATGGTCACCATTACTGAGACTAGCTTTTCAATTCTAGTTCATTAATTGAATTTAAATTCCACCTGCTGCCATGGTGGAATTTGAACCTTAGTCCCCAGAATATTAGCCTGGGCCTCTGGCTTACAAGTCCAGTGACATTACCACTATGCCCTGTGTAATTAGTCTTGTATCTCCACAACATAACACAGCAGCAAGAATTAGAGGTACTGGCCACTTAGCACTCCTCATGTGGTGAACCTTCCAATGTTGGAGACTAGCACAAAGAAAGAGAGGCAGATGGGACACTGAACACCAGATTGGCTGATTACACTACTGCTCAAGATATCAGAGATATGGGGTATCCTTGTAGCTCCAAGGATCAGTTACTCATTCACACCAAACAAAGGTAACTATCACATCTCCTGCACCACTGTCCCAACACCCCCCACCAGTCCCCCAGACCCCACACCTTCCCACCCCACCACCAAAGCAATCCTGTAATCAGCCATCTATTTATTAAACATCACCAACTGGTCTCATTCAAATCCATGTTTTCGCGTTCAATACCAGTAAATGAAAAGCAGAGTTGGCACTTGCCATTAAAGAATAGGGAAACCAGAAAAGTGCAGCAAAGTAATAAATTTAATGTGACTAAATAAATTAAACATATTGACAAATTTTCAAAAATACCCATAAACATAACCTGGGGGCACTTTTTTTCTTTCTTCCACTGATACACTTCATGGTGCAGTCCCTCTAGCTTCAGCAGGGAAGCTGCTCATTCCTCTGCTCTGTCTCCCGAGATGCTCAAAGCCAACACCACCTGATTGTTGGAGCCGGTACGGATCATGCCAGACTGCTCCAACTACACCCAGGGGCACACTGGGCTAATAAGAGAGAAGGACAGCATGCCAAGTAATGATTGCAAGTAGGCAGTTGCGGGAGGCAATGGGTGAAACATGAGTTTGCACTTTTAGCTCCCCTATCTCCATCATTTATCTCCTGGGCCAGAGGGACATCACTCCTCCTTCCCTGCAAGAGGACAAATTGGAGCAGATCAGTGGCATCTTAGAGGCCCATGTCTAATCTGTCTGTCATCTAGTTAAGGCAGTAGACATGTTGCTGTTCATAGTTTGCAGGGCCACTGTCAGGGCCTACTCATTTGTGAGCTAACATTCAAGTTCCACGTGGAAGAAACCAGTGCCTCAATAGGAATCATGTTTACAATGGTCTGCAATGTCAATCCACACATGTCTGAGCTGAACTCATTCCATCCTCTGGGACATTGTGATTAAGGTACTGGACCCAACTGCCTCGCAGTGCCTCTATCATTCTCCTTTTCTTTGATGGCGCCCTGGAGCTGAACAGAGCTTAGGGAGGACTGTGCCCTCTGATGTGGAGTCTCCACAGCTGCCCACACAATGACATCTAATTCTCTAAGAATATGTAACTAGTCTGAAGGACTTGTATCTGCACTGATGTTTTTCTTCTGAGATGCTGATGGACCAACTAAACATGTTCAACATTTTCTGTTTTCAACAGTGTGTGTGAGCTTCTGCCTTGACTTTTGTTCAAGCTAATGGATTGAACTGTTCTGGTCAAATCATTTTGCTTTCTTTGTAGCCTCTCAGGCTGGCAAATTTGAACTGAAACTTCATCTGAAGTTTCATCTCTGAAGTCGGTCACCTGACTACTTTTTCACTTGTTTTGATAATTTTATAACTCACAGCATGTTTCATTTTTGATAACTTATACTCTTTAGCTTGACTCAAATGTTTCTTTATTTAAAGATAAGATCTATGCAGCTTTGTCTATTGATGGCTCAAAAAGCTAGAAATACATTGGGTTGTGGTGGAAAAGACTTAATTAGCAGCTACCACAAAACCTGACACAATGATAGACCTTTTTTTTGTATTCATTCAAGGGATGTGGGCTTCACTGGCTAGGCCAGCATTTATTGCTTATCCCTAGTTGCCCTTGAAAAGGTGGTCCTGAGCTGCCTTCTGGAGCCACTGCAGTCCATGTGGTGTAGGTACACCCACAGTGCTTTAAGGAAAGGAGATCCAGGATTTTGACTCAGCGATAGTGAAGGAACGGCGATATATTTCCAAGTTAGGATGCTGAGTGACTTGGAGGGGAACTTCCAGTTGGCGATGCTCCCATCTACCTGCTGCCTTTGTCCTTCTAGATAGTAGTGGCTGCGGTGCTGTTGAAGGAGCCTTGATGAACTCCTGCAGTGCATCTTGTAGATGGTACACACTGTTGCTACTGTGCGTCAGTGTTGGAGGGAGTGAATGTTTGTGGATGTGGCGTTGATCAAGCAGGCAGATTTGTCCTGGACGGTGTCAGTCTTCTTGAGTGCTATGGGAGCTGCACTCATCCAGGCAAGTGGGAGCATTCCATCACCTTACAGTGATTCCATCACTCCGCACCTGTGCTTTGCTGGCGGTGGACAGGCTTTGGGGAGTCAGGAGGTGAGTTACTCATCAGAGGATTCCTAGCCTCTGACCCACTCTTGTAGCCACAGTATTTATATGGCTAATCTTGTTCAGTTTCTGGTCAATGAGAACCCCCAGCATGTTGATAGTGGGGGATTCAGTGATGGTAATGTCATTGAGTATCAAGGAGCAATGGTTAGAATCTCTCTTGTTGGAGATGGTAATTAACTGACGCTTGCGTGGTGTGAATGTTTCTTGCCACTTGTCAGCCCAAGCCTAGATATTATCCAGGTCTTGATTCATTTTGACATTGACTGCTTCAGTATCTGAGGAGTGACAAATGGTGCTGAACATTGTGCAATCATCAGCAAACATCCCCAATTCTGACCTTATGATGGAAGGAAGGTCATTGATGAAGCAACTGAAGATGGTTGGGCCAAGGACACTACCCTGAGGAACTCCTGCAATGATGTCCTGGAACTGAGATGATTGACCTCCAACAACCACAATCATCTTCCTTTGTGCTCGGTATGAGTCCAACCAGTTTTCCCCATAATTCCCATTGACTCCAGTTTTGTTAGGGCTCCTTGATGCCACACTCAGTCAAATGCTGCCTTAATGTCAAGGACAGTCATTCCCACTTCAGCTCAGGAGTTCAGCTCTTTTGTCTATGTTTGAACCAAGGTTGTAATGACATCAGGAGCTAAGTGGCCCTGGTGGAACCCAAACTGGGCGTCAGTGAGCAGGCTATTGCTAAGCAGGTACCATTTGATAACACTGTTGATGACCCCTGCCATTACTTTATTGATGATTGAGAGTAGACTGATGTGGCAGTAATTGGCCAGATTGGATTTGCCCTTTTATGTACAGGACATACCTGGGAAATTTTTCATATAGATGCCAGTGTTGTAGCTGTACTGGAATAGCTTGGCTATGGGTGTGGCAAGCTCTGGAGTCCAAATCTTCAGAATGATTGCCAGGATATTGTCAAGGCACATAGCCCTTGCAGTATCCAGTGCCTTCAGCCATTTCTTCATGTCACATGGAGTGAACTGAATTGGTTGAAGACTGGCATCTGTGATGCTGGGGACCTCCAGAGGAGGCAAAGATGGATCATCCACTCGGCACTTACGGCTGAAGATTATTGCAAATGCATCAGCCTTATCTTTTGCACTGATGTGCTGGGCTCCTCCATCATTGAGGATAGGAATATTTGTGGAGCCGCCTCCTCCTGTGAGTTGTTTAATTGTCCAAAACCATTCGCAACTGGACGTGGCAGGTCTGCAAAGCTTAGAACTGATCCTTTGGTTGTGGGATCGCTTAGCTCTGTCTATCACTTTGTTTGACACACAAATAGTCCCATGTTTTAGCTTCACCAGGTTGACACCTCATTTTTAGGTACACTTGGTGCTGCCCCTGATATGCCCTCCTGCACTCTTCATTGAACCAGGGTTGATCCCCTGGCTTGATGGTAATGGTAGGATGCGGGATATGCCGGGCCATGGAGTTACAAATTGTGTTTGAAAACAACCCTGCTACCGCTGATGGCCCATAGCACCTCATGGATGCCCAGTCTTGAGTTGCTAGATCTGTTCGAAATCTATCCGATTTAGCACAGTGGTAGTGCCACACAACATGATGGAGGGTAAAAACAAAAACAGAATTACCTGGAAAAAATCAGCAGGTCTGGCAGCATCGGTGGAGAAGAAAAGAGTTGACGTTTCGAGTCCTCATGACCCTTCGACAGAACTTGAGTTCGAGTCCAAGAAAGAGTTGAAATATAAGCTGGTTTAAGGTGTGTGTGTGGGGGGCGGAGAGATAGAGAGAGAGAGAGGTGGAGGGGGGTGGGTGTGGTTGTAGGGACAAACAAGCAGTGATAGAAGCAGATCATCAAAAGATGTCAACGAGAATACTACAATAGAACACATAGGTGTTAAAGTTAAAGTTGGTGATATTATCTAAACGAATGTGCTAATTAAGAATGGATGGTAGGGCACTCAAGGTATAGCTCTAGTGGGGTTTTTTTTTTAAATAATGGAAATAGGTGGGAAAAGGAAAATCTTCATAATTTATTGTCAAAAAAAGGGAAGGGGGAAACAGAAAGGGGGTGGGGATGGGGGAGGGAGCTCACGACCTAAAGTTGTTGAGTTCAATATTCAGTCTGGATGGCTGTAAAGTGCCTAGTCGGAAGATGAGGTGTTGTTCCTCCAGTTTGCGTTGGGCTTCACTGGAACAATGCAGCAAGCCAAGGACAGACATGTGGGCAAGAGAGCAGGGTGGAGTGTTAAAATTGCAAGCGACAGGGAGGTTTGGGTCATTCTTGTGGACAGACCGCAGGTGTTCTGCAAAGCGGTCGCCCAGTTTACGTTTGGTCTCTCCAATGTAGAGGAGACCACATTGGGAGCAACGAATGCAGTAGACTAAGTTGGGGGAAATGCAAGTGAAATGCTGCTTCACTTGAAAGGAGTGTTTGGGTCCTTGGATGGTGAGGAGAGAGGAAGTGAAGGGGCAGGTGTTGCATCTTTTGCGTGGGCATGGGGTGGTGCCATAGGAGGGGGTTGAGGAGTAGGGGGTGATGGAGGAGTGGACCAGGGTGTCCTGGAGGGAGCGATCCCTACGGAATGCCGATAAGGGGGGTGAAGGGAAGATTGTGTTTGGTGGTGGCATCATGCTGGAGTTGGCGGAAATGGCGGAGGATGATCCTTTGAATGCGGAGGCTGGTGGGGTGATAAGTGAGGACAAGGGGGACCCTATCATGTTTCTGGGAGGGAGGAGAAGGCGTGAGGGCGGATGCGCGGGAGATGGGCCGGACACGGTTGAGGGCCCTGTCAACGACCGTGGGTGGAAAACCTCAGTTAAGGAAGAAGGAGGACATGTCAGAGGAACTGTTTTTGAATGTAGCATCATCGGAACAGATGCGACGGAGGCGAAGGAACTGAGAGAATGGGATGGAGTCCTTACAGGAAGCGGGGTGTGAGGAACTGTAGTCAAGATAGCTGTGGGAGTCGGTGGGTTTGTAATGGATATATGGATATTCTCGGCATGATACTGAACTCTTCTTCCGCCGTCTTCGTCTCCGGGCTCACTTCTTTGGGCAGGAGTCCTCTCCCACTTCAACGGATCCCTTTACCCATCTCCAATATTCTCCCTCCACCTGGACCCCTCCCTCTGGATTCTTACCTTCTCTCGATCTTTTCATTGAGAACTGTCGGCGCGACATTAGTCGTCTCAATTTCTCTGCTCCTCTCACCCATTCTAACCTGTCTCTCTCTGAACTTACTGCACTCCAATCTCTCAGATCCAACCCGGACATTGTCATCAAACCCGCTGACAAGGGTGGTGCTGTTGTTGTCTGGCGCACTGACCTCTACCTCGCGGAGGCTGAGCGACAACTCGCAGACACTTCCTCCTACCTCTCCCTGGACCATGACCCCACCACTGAACATCAAGCCATTGTTTCCAGGACTGTCACTGACCTCATCTCCTCTGGGGATCCCCCTCCCATAGCTTCCAACCTGATAGTCGCCCAACCTCGGACGGCCCGCTTCTATCTCCTATTCAAAATCCACAAACAGAACTGCCCCGGTAGACCGATCGTCTCAGCTTGCTCCTGCCCCACAGAACTCATTTCTCGTTATCTTGACTCCCTTCTCTCTCCCCTTGTCCAGTCCCTTCCCACCTACATCCGTGATTCCTCTGACACCTTACGTCACATCAATAATTTCCAGTTCCCTGGCCCCAACCGCTTACTCTTCACCATGGACGTCCAATCCCTCTACACCTCCAGCCCCCACCAGGATGGTCTGAGGGCCCTTAGCTTCTTCCTCGAACAGAGGCCCGAACAATCCCCATCCACCACTACTCTCCTCCGTCTGGCTGAACTTGTTCTCACGCTGAACAATTTCTCCTTCAACTTCTCTCACTTCCTCCAAATAAAAGGTGTGGCTATGGGTACCCGCATGGGCCCCAGCTATGCTTGTCTCTTTATGGGGTATGTGGAACATTCCTTTTTGCAGTCTTACTCCGGCCCCCTTCCACAACTCTTTCTCCGGTACATCGATGGTTACTTTCATGCCGCTTCATGCTCTCATTGGGACTTGGAAAAATTTATTAATTTTGCTTCCAGTCTCCACCCCTCCATCATTTTCACGTGGTCCATCTCTGACACTTCCCTTCCCTTCCTTGACCTCTCTCTCTCAATCTCTGGTGATAGACTGTCCACCAATATCCATTACAAACCGACAGACTCCCACAGCTATCTCGACTACAGCTCCTCACACCCCACTTCCTGTAAGGACTCCATCCCATTCTCTCAGTTCCTTCGCCTCCGTCGCATCTGTTCCGATGATGCTACATTCAAAAACAGTTCCTCTGACATGTCCTCCTTCTTCCTTAACCGAGGTTTTCCACCCACGGTCGTTGACAGGGCCCTCAACCGTGTCCGACCCATCTCCCGCGCATCCGCCCTCACGCCTTCTCCTCCCTCCCAGAAACATGATAGGGTCCCCCTTGTCCTCACTTATCACCCCACCAGCCTCCGCATTCAAAGGATCATCCTCCGCCATTTCCGCCAACTCCAGCATGATGCCACCAACAAACACATCTTCCCTTCACCCCCCCTTATCGGCATTCCGTAGGGATTGCTCCCTCTGGGACACCCTGGTCCACTCCTCCATCACCCCCTACTCCTCAACCCCCTCCTATGGCACCACCCCATGCCCACGCAAAAGATGTAACACCTGCCCCTTCACTTCCTCTCTCCTCACCGTCCAAGGCCCAAACACTCCTTTCAAGTGAAGCAGCATTTCACTTGTATTTCCCCCAACTTAGTCTACTGCATTCGTTGCTCCCAATGTGGTTTCCTCTACACTGGAGAGACCAAAGGTAAACTGGGCGACCGCTTTGTAGAACACCTGCGGTCTGTCCGCAAGAATGACCCAAACCTCCCTGTCGCTTGCCATTTTAACACTCCACCCTGCTCTCTTGCCCACATGTCTGTCCTTGGCTTGCTGCATTGTTCCAGTGAAGCCCAACGCAAACTGGAGGAACAACACCTCATCTTCTGACTAGGCACTTTACAGCCATCTGGACCGAATATTGAATTCAACAACTTTAGGTCGTGAGCTCCCTCCCCCATCCCCACCCCCTTTCTGTTTCCCCCTTTCCTTTTTTTTCCAATAAATTATAAAGATTTTCCTTTTCCCACCTATTTCCATTATTTAAAAAAAAAAACCCCACTAGAGCTATACCTTGAGTGCCCTACCATCCATTCTTAATTAGCACATTCGTTTAGATAATATCACCAACTTTAACTTTAACACCTATGTGTTCTATTGTACTATTGTCGTTGACATCTTTTGATGATCTGCTTCTATCACTGCTTGTTTGTCCCTACAACCACACCCCCCCCCCACCTCTCTCTCTCTCTATCTCTCCGCCCCACACACACACCTTAAACCAGCTTATATTTCAACTCTTTCTTGGACTCGAACTCAAGTTCTGTCGAAGGGTCATGAGGACTCGAAACGTCAACTCTTTTCTTCTCCGCCGATGCTGCCAGACCTGCTGAGTTTTTCCAGGTAATTCTGTTTTTGTTTTGGATTTCCAGCATCCGCAGTTTTTTTGTTTTTATATTTATGATGGAGGGTATCCTGAATGTGAAGATGGGACTTTGTCTCCACATCGGCAGTGCGGTGGTCACTCCTAATGATACTGTCATGGACAGTTGCATCTGCGGTAGGCAGGTTGGTAAGGATGAAGCCAGGTACGTTTTTCCCTCTTGTTGTTTCCCTCAGCACCTGCCTCAGACCCAGTCCAGCAGTTATGTCTTTTAGGGCTCGGCCAGCTCAGCCGATTGTTGTGCTACCAAGCCACTCTTGGTGATGGACATTGAAGTCCTCCACTCAGAGTACATGCTGCACCCTTGCCACCCTCAGTGCTTTCTCCTAGTGGTGTTTCACATGGAGGAGCACTGATTCATCAGCTGAGGGAGAACTGTACATGGTAATCAGCAGGGAGTTTCCTCGCCCATGTTTGACCTGATGCCGTGAGACTTCATGGGATCCAGAGTCGATGTTGAGGACTCCCAAGGCAACTCGCTCCTGACTGTATACCACTGTGCCGCTACCTTTGTTGGACCTGTCCTGCATGTGGGACAGGACATACCCAGAGATGGTGATGGTGGTGCCTGGGACATTATCTGTAAATTAGGATTCCATGAGGATGACTATGTCAGACTGTAGCTTTAAGTCAATATGTAGAGGGTCCAACAAGGGACGGCACAATGCTGGACATAATTCTGGGGAATGTAGCCGGACAGGTGGTTGAGGTGGTGGTGCGGCAACATTTTAGTGATAGCAGCCACAACATGGTACAATTTAAGCTTTTTATGGACAAAGAAATAGGCAAGTTGCCAAAAAATGTTTTGGATTGGGGGAGAGCGGATTTTAGTAAAATAAGGCAGGATCTGGCTAAGGTAGACTGGAAACGGCTACTTTGGGGAAATCTACAGAAGAGCAGTGGGGGTGGTTCAAAAAGGAAATGGGAAGGGTACAGACTCAACATAATAACCTCTAGGGTTATAGGAATGAGTTGCAAGCCCAGGGAACCATGGATGACCAGAGATATTCAGGATATGATGAGAAGGAAAAGAGAGGCTTTTAGCAGGTACAAGGGGAGCAAATCAGCAGAGGCATTAGTGGAGTACAGACAGTGCAAAGTGGAACTTAACAAAACAATTAGGAGAGCAAAGAGGGGATATGAGAATGCTCTGGCTAATAAAAGTAGGGAAAATCCCAAGATATTCTATAAGTATATCAATGGGAAGAGGTTAACCAGGGAAAGAGTAGGGTCCATTCTGGACCAAGGGGGCAATCTATGGGTGAGCCAGAGCTCATCAGTAAAGTATTGAACAAATACTTCAATCCGTCTTCACCCAAGAGAATGAGAATGAAGATATAGGACTAGGGGAGTGAGACTGCGAGGTTCTTGAGCAAATTGATATAAGGAGTGACAAGGTAATGGAGGTGTTGGCAGGCTAAAAAGTGGACAAATCTCCAGGTCCGGATGATTTGTGTCAAGACTGCTGAGGGAGGCAAGGGAGGAGACCACAGGGGCTCTGATCCAAATTTTTAATTCCTCTCTGGCCATGGGGGAGGTGCCAGAGGACTGGAGAACAGCTAATGTGGTTCCGCTATTTCAGAGGGGTTGTAGAGATATGCCAGGGAACTATATACCACATCAGTGGTAAGGAAACTATTGGAGAAAATTCTGAAGGAGAGAATCTATCACCACTTGGAGAAGCAAGGTTTGATCAGGGATCGTCAGCATGGCTTTGTCAGAGGGAGGTCATGCCTAACAAATTTGATTGAATTTTTTGTGGAGGTAACCAGGTGTGTAGATGAGGGTGGTGTAGTTGATGTAGTTTATATGGATTTCAGCCAAGCCTTTGACAAGGTCCCACATGGGAGACTTATTTCGAAGGCAAATGCACATGGGATACAGGGTAATTTGATAAAGTGGATTCAAAATTGGCTTAGCTGTATGAGACAGAGAGTAATGACAGAAGGTTGCTTTAGTGACTGGAAGCCAGTGTCCAGTGGCATACCACAGGAATCTGTGCTGGGTCCCCTATTATTTGTCATTTATATAAATGACCTAGATGATTAATTGGGGGGTAGGATTAGTAAATTTGCAGATAACACAAAGATTGGCCGGGTGGTTAACAGTGAGGTTGAGTGTCTTGGGCTACAGGAAGATATAGATGGGATGGTCAAATGGGCAGATAAGTGGCAGATGGAATTTCACCCTGAAAAGTATGAGCTGATACACTTTGGAATGAGTAATTTGACAAGGAAGTATTCAATGAAAGGCATGACACTAGGAAGTTCTGAGGAACAAAGGGACCTTGGCATGTGTGTCCATAGATCTCTGAAGGTGGAGGGGCATGTTAGTGGGGTGGTGAAAAAGGCATATAGGACACTTGCCTTTATCAATCGAGGCATAGATTACAAAAGTAGGGATGTCATGTTGGAGTTGTATAGAACCTTTGTGGGGCCACAGCTGGAGTACTGTGTGCAGTTCTAGTCGCCACATTATAGGAAGGATATGATTGCACTGGAGAGGGTGCAGAGGAGATTCACCAGGATGTTGCCTGGATGAAGCATTTAAGTAATGAAGAGAGGTTGGATAGATTTGGGTCGTTTTGTTGTAGCAGAAAAGACTGAGGGGTGACCTGATTGAGGTGTACAAAATTATGAGGGGGATGGACAGGGTGGATAGGGAGCAGCTGTTGCCCTTAGTTGAAGGGTCAGTCACGAGGGAACACAAGTTCAAGGTGAGGGGCAGGAGGTTTAGGGGGGATGTGAGGAAAAGCTTTTTTACCCAGAGGGTGGTGATGGTCTGGAATGTGCCGCCTGGGAGAGTGATGGAGGTGGGTTGCCATTAAAAAGTACCTGGATGAGCACTTGGCACGACATAACATTCAAGTCTATGGGCCAAGTGCTGGTAAATGCGATTAGGTAGGTAGGTCAGGTGTTTCTCTCATGTCGGTGCAGACTTGATGGGCCAAAGGGCCTCTTCTGCACTGTGTAATTCTGTGTTTCTGTGATTTGCAAATGAGAAAGCTCTCAAACAGTTTCCACATGATTATTAGGATTTCCCTTTATTTGTCCAGTTTTGCTGACCTTCAGCTCTATCCACCTGAGAAGGCACTTCAGCACCTCAATGTTTTGCAGTTGGTAATGGAGAGTGTTGCCTTGACCTGGAGCTGCCTCTGTCTCAGGATGGTGTCACATATCAGACTGTCTCCACCATCTTTTACTCTCCTCCCTTCATCCACATATGTACCCCCATCAACATTGACTCTCCCAATGTCACCTTCACTCTCCCCTCAGTAACCCTTGAGTCTCCCACCATCACCCTGGACTCTATCACTGTCAACTTGGACATGACTTCCCTCCCCACAGAACCCACACCAGTCATCATACTTACGTCCACCCTGATCCTCCCCACTCCCGTAATCCGTGCCACTATCCTTGTCCATCTCAATGATCCTCCAGATGAAAACTATACCTGCCATACCCAATCTTTGACCCTGTCACCCTACCGCATCCTATTTCCCCTTCTCACAGTCATCCTATCATCAACACCTTCTGTTCTCTCCCCAGGATTCCAACGTTTACTCAACCGACCCTTCCCTCTGAAACACTTTGCACGCCCCTGCTCAACTAATGCGCTAAGCATTTTGGTGTGCATGCCCAATAGTTATTGCCTGTATGTTGCCTCATCAGAGTCATTTGCAGCACAACTTGTCTGTGACCTCGTCCTCTGAGGAACTGGAACATAAGCAATCTTTTCTCTTGACTTTGCTTAGTCCACTTGTGCCCAGTGACTTTGCGTATTCTGATGCCGCTCTATATTAACCTCCAAGGTATGCACAGTGCCAGTAAGAGTCAGATCATGTGATGATGGTGTTTCTTCATCAGGCATCTGTCCTTCTTCTAGCCTTTAACATCAGACTGCACTGGCTGACTAAGCAACAATTCTTGGCTATTTGAAAACATTAGCTTAACAGGGGAGGGGTGGGGTGAGGGAATGAAGGATGGGTGGAAAGCCATGGCGCATGATTACATCATCTGCACTTTGTACTTCCTACCAGATTGCAGGATGAGGGTGAAGTGAGGTTTGAGAATCTGCATATGGTAGGAACATGATGTCATCCTAGATGGTTTCAGTGAAGCTATTTGTAACAACCTCAGTGACTGCTGTGGCTCCAAGTCAGAGCAGAGTCCTCTAAGGGACTCAAGAGATGCATCCATGCCTGTTCCCTGCCAGTTCACTGCTGCTCCTTCTTGCTATGTGCCATCTTAGTCTGCAAGAGAGAAGGAAGAGTTTCAGTGAGTGTATTGCAAATTTTCTTGGTGATGTGCCTGTCATTGCTGAATAGCTAGAAGTATACAGAAGCTGTGAGATGTGGGTGTGAGGTTTGCAGTCATGGTAAGAGTGTGAGGGTAAGGTGGGGTATCTGAATGTTAGGCATGGTTCCACACTGCTAGAGGTTGCAGCGATGGGGATGTGTTACATTGAACAGTGTGTGAGTTTAGTGGTGCAGTGGGTGGCCTTGTGGTATTTGAAGATGCATTCCTTGACCTTGACCTTTCATGTGAGCTCATTGAACATTTTCTTGCACTGCAGCCAAGTCCTCGAAGCAAGGCTCTTTGTATTGACCTCCATGGTTATCTGCTCGAATTTCCTCTCTGATTTCACTGTTCTTCTTGCTTCTTTCTCAGAAACACTTTCACAGACACTTCCAACACCTGCTGAAACCAGAATGAAACTCCCCTTTAGGAGGAGCAGAGTGGCTTTATATAACACAGACTAGCTTGAATTGATACTAGCCTCACAAGAACCTGAGTCGCTATACTGAGCATGCACCCAGTAAGTAGCATATTTAGCGCTGGGCTGTACAGCACAATCATGGAGATGAACAGGCAACATGAAATTTCTGTGCAGCCTCCATCACTTCAGTTATATGGTAATTGCGTATCTCAATCCTGTAGTAATATGCCTCTAACAGATATTTGTATGACATTACTAAGGGAAAGTTGTCATGTGATCCAGTCTTAGCTTCATTTTTGCTTTGAACAAAGCAGAACACACTGATATATGCTCTGATGTCTTCAAGTTTTATACCTATATATAACTGTTATCATGTGCTTAGTCTTAATAAATTAATCCACAATGCATTTTGCCCAATCATTTATCGCAATATATAGCAATTAAGCTCAAGGATTTAAATCATTATAATAACACAACATAGTGTTCATAGTGGTTAGACAGCTGACAGCAAGATTAAGTACAAGTATGACATGGTGAATAGCCTTAGATCATGCTACATGGTATGGGACAACACTCAACGCTTTTGTCAGACTGCAACAAATTCACAGGTTCAGAGAGTGTTGAAAATGTAGCATACTAACCGAAAAGAAAAGCTTTGAGTTGCAGTGCTGAGCTAGTGCACAAATAAAGAGCTGGTAAGCAGAAGATTGTAGTGAGATTGCAGTGTATAGCCTGTTAGTTCCATGAATGGGACAGCATATCGAGAGGAACAGCACCAGGTTAGCTCAGTCAAGAAAGGTGAGTGACCGGGATGTGGGCCCGATCAATGGTGAGCAATGGAGACTCCAACAAAAAAACCCAAAAAATTTATTACAAAAATTGGGCAGAGAAGGTTGTGATTCTAGCAGGAGGGTCTGGGAGTTGCTGAACAATAAATTGAATAAAAAGCAAACATGCCATTACTCCATGGTATGTTCTTGACACAACTCATCTATGTAGGTGGAGCTTCAGAAAAGCACATGCAATCAGCTACATCATTTCAGGTACTACATAAGAAGGAAGGTCAAAGGGATATTGTCAGAATGTCCATAAAATTCTCCAGTTTGAATTGGAATGTAGCTGACCTACTATCCAAATTCAAAATATTTAAACAGCTTACAAAGCTTTAGATTCTTGATTTACATGTGTATGAACCAGACAAGCAAGCCATAAAAATCTGCCTAGCAATTGGAAATGAAGGTCTAGACAGGCTAAACATGTCAGGATTAACAGAAGAAGAGCTAAAGGATCCCCAAAAGATATGGACTACATTGGAAGGCTGGTTCAGAATTAGATCAAACTTCCATATTCATCGACTGGAGCTCATGTCATTTTAACAACAGCCTACAGAATCCATAGAACACTTTGTCAGCAGATACAGGGAAAAGAATGTGTACTGTATTTTTTCAAAGCTGAGTTAGCAGTCAGAATTGTTGAGTTGGTGATATTATCCACTCCAATGGATAAGAAAGGTCTGCCAAACAAGTCCAAAACATATCATATCAAGGACGGATGTAAATACGAAGCGATCCTCACAGGTCGACAAAACTTACAGGTCCGAAACCAAACTTTAAATGTTGACATACTCACCAGAACACCCAAACCTAGCAAGGCATGTGGAAGATGTGGACTGCTACACACACCAAGGAACTGCCCAGATTTCCAGCATTTCTGCAAGGCATGTGGCAGAAAGGGCCATTGGCAGTGGCAGTGCACCAGAGCAAAGGCTACAAAGAGCCATGCACTGATCCAAACAGACCATACACAATGGGTACCTTCAAGAAATAAAAATGGCCAGCTGGTATCCCTTCAGAAACATATACATGAGGTGATTGACAAACCAGAAAATGGCAGTGATGTGCATAAGATGAAGAGTGGTGAACACATGCTTCACACCGTCAATCTTGTGGAAAACATAGATGCCATCACAACATGTGATTGTTTACCAAGATTCCAATTATCTGTCCTAAGAAAGTTGGTAATTATTCATTATTGGCCAAGATTGACACAGAGGCAAGTGGCCAAACACTACCTCTGTAAATTCTAAAAGACGTTTATTCACAGACGTGGAAGGCCACAGCAAAACCCACTACTATGAAACAACAGCTCAATAATTTCATGTGCAGGATCCATAGTTTTGGAAGTGCAAGTACAATCAATTCTGCTGTGTGTCACAGATTTTCTGCATCATGGGAACTAAAGGCCCAGCAACTGCAGGTCTATTGGCGTGACATGACCTCACACTAGTAGCAATCCATGAAATCAGTCAGATTTCACAAGGTAAATCAACTGTAGAAATTAACCTATCACCTTAGTTCATAACCTAACTTTGAAATATCCAGAATGCTTTGTTATGCTCCAGCTGATGTTAATACTGGACAAATCAGATCCCAAAATGAAACCTGGCTTGGTGGATCCTAATTTTTTTTTATTTAGAAGCTGTGGAGGTCAGTTGCTGAACACATTCACAAGAATCTGCCAATATACTGTTAACACAAAGAATAAAATGTTTATTAAACAAAAAAATGAACTAGACAAAAAGTTTGGAAAGATTTCAATACAGATACCAGAAAATTATTCAAGCTTTTATCCCAGCAACCCTAACAAACACAAAAACCCCAGTGAAGATTTACCACTGTCTTAACACCAAGGTTTGAGGCTTGGGTTAGCTCAGTTTCAAACAATTTTCTTCGGACTTTTGAGCATTCACTAGATGTTTTATTTCAGCTGGTATCTCTCCCTAAGACAACCAAAAACCACATTCTAAACTCACCACTACTTCAACTTCAGAGCAAACACAGGAGTTCCCTAAACTCAGTTCCCCAGCTGGCTTGCGGGATTTCTTATTGGAGAGATTAGACCTTCTGCACGTACTCTCTGGTATACACACACTAACTGCCCTTCTCTGTTTCCGTGGATCTTTGTGCGTCTCTGGATCCCTGTCGCTAGGCAACAGCACAGTCTTTACTTTATGATTTTTTGTTAACTTCATTAAACTACTAACCCCTTGGTAACCTATCTCTTCACTTCAAGAGTTGTATAACCTTATTAAAAATGCATGTATACAAACAGGGCCCCAGACTTCCCGGCACCCAGCTCACAAAAACTGTAAATGAAACTAAAACCAGGTTTCACCTTTCTTAAAACCCAAATACAAAATATAAAATAACTTTAAAAGCCATACATTGTTCCCAACAGTTTCAACAAAATTGGTAGTTTCAAGGGACCTGCAACAGTACACTTTCAAGAGAAAGAAAGGCCATCATTTGATTCACCATGTAAGTGCATCATTCACTTACAAGAAAAATTGAAAGTCTAACTAAACAAAATGGAGAAAGACAGAATCATAAGAAGGGCACAAGGGCACATCGGTGCAGCTCAATCACATGTGTTAAAAAGGATGGATCATTGCGGGTGTGTCTCAATCTACGATGTTTAAACACAGCTTTAAAACATTGTACCTATAAAATACCCACATTAAAAGAGTTAAATCCAAGAATACAGGTGCAAAATTCTTCTTGAAGCTTGTTACCAGGTATGGTTACTGGTCAGTAGATTTCATGGGGAAGTACCAAGGACTTCCTACATTTTGTACACCATTCAGACAATACTGTTTTCATTAGCTTCCTTTCTAGTTATCTCTCAGCCAGTATCTCTTCCAAGCTCATGTAGGCCACATTACATGATGCAACTGGCATGTAATGAAGGATTGGTGTTCAACAGCCTGAAATGTGACATCAATGTGCAGCAGATCAATTTCTTCAGTTCTATTTATTCTAGTGCTGGCATATGTCCCAATCCAAGTAAAATAGAGAATATTAAGGATATTAACTCCTCAAGTTAAGTATGGTCTTTTTTAATTCTGTCAATGCATTCATAGTTTTGTTCAAAAGTTTGCATCACTAAGGGAACTATTGAGTAAGGATGTGCCTTTCCTGTGGCAATAGGACCACCAATAATTCTTTGAAACACTGAAACAGTCATTATTAGAAGTTTCAACATTGCAAGTTTATGATCCTAGGGAGACAATTACCCTAAAGATAGATGTCTCACAGAAAGGTCTGCGAGCGTGCAAAATACAAAAAAGAAATCCGTTGACATCCGCTTCAAAGTCTCTGTGCATGACACAATCCAATTATTCCAACATCGAGTGGGAAACATTAGCTTTGCTGTTTGGAATCGTGCATTTTCTTACCTATCTATTTTGCAAAAGATTTGTGGTACAGACTGACCATAAAGCACTGGAGATGATTTGGTGAAAACCATTGATCAAAACCACTGCCAAGATTGCAACAAGTCTTGATAAATAATTAAGGTTACCACTGTGAGATTAGGTATAAGGCAGGTAACTTGATGGTCACATAGGATACACTTAGTAGATCAAAACAGAAGAAATATCCTTAGATCTACAAGTTGACTTCACTCACATTGAACTTGAAGATGTTCTCCAAATTGAACAGGTACATTTTGCGCAATGCAAAAGTCAACAGCTACAAGAAGAAATGGCGAAAGATTCCACACCGTAGAAACTGTGGAAAACCATCACCAAAGGATGACCTTATTCAATTCAGTATGTCCACGAACACGTGAGACGATTTTGGCCTTATCTCCTGGGGAGTCATTTTTAAAGGCAGGTCATTATACTGGAATCTTTGTGAATGAATGTTCTTCAATATTATATTCTTCATCACTCACCCATGGGCATAAATTGGATGAGAAGATGCACCAGAAAGACAGTCAATTGGCCAGTATGAACAATGACATTGAAGTCGCCATCAAGAATTGCAAGGCATGTCAAGAGCTCATGCTAGATCAGCACAAAGAACCATTGATTCCACATGAAGTTCCTGCCCATCAGTAGCCCAAAATTGCACCCAATCCCTTTCATGCCCATGGCACTCACTTCATTGTCATTGCCGACTACTTTTCCAAGTACCCCATTATTTCACAATTGCACAATATGTCAAGTACAACTGTCACGCACACACAAAGTGCTATTTTCAGTTTACTTGGAGTGCCTAGAGAGATCATTACGGATCATAATCCATAATTTATTGGTAAGCCATTTCAGGTATGTGTGAGAAGCGGAATATAGGTTACACTACTTCATCTCCTTATTACCCTAGATCTAACAGCCTAGCTAAACAAATGATTCACAAGGTGAAATCCCTAATTCTCAAATGTAAACAGATCAAGCAATGCCTACACATTGCAATGTTACACCTGAGAGCGATGCCTTTAACAACAACTATTCCATCACCAGCAGATCTCATATTTGGCAGCCAAGTGCTTACCAACCTACAAACTCTTACCCATTCCAATCTCTCAGAAATTAGACAGCAGCTTTTAAAACTGCAGAGAAGATGACCAACATGTACAATAAAAATGCAGGTACAGTATTGCCAATTTACAGTTGGGACAATCAGTTCGCGTCCAAGGTTCCACATAAGATATGTGGCAACCAGCCAAGGGTGACAAGGATTTATTCAGAATCAAGGTCCCATGAAGTCATTACACACGATGGTGCAACGGTGAGGTGTAACCAAGGACAAATCGGATCCATTCCATCTCCTCAACCAACATACAGCGTATTGCGTCTAGGACAAGATCCCAAATGCAACCAGGAATATCAGTCAAGGCTGACAATCCTACGGATCACTGTAATTAATTAAAGAAACCTCCAGAAAAAGTTACCATCACAAAAGCTGGGCATACCAGCAGATCACCTTTACACTTCAGAGACTCCTAGATTCATCAGTTCTGTGCACATGTGTAATTGTAACTAAACATGAACATGTTTGTAAACAGGTATACTTCTTTGGAAGAGAGAATGTATCTTTAAAAAGGGGATGTTATAATATGCCTTTAAGGGATATCAGCATGACATCACTAGAAGCGAAATGTGCCATGTGATCCTGTCTTCATTTCACATTTGTTTTGAACAGAGCAAGGCAGCACACAGCTCTGGGCAAGAATTTTACATGCTGCAATCAGACACGCAGCTGACCTGACCTAATGCAAAATCGTGTCAGAAAACAGGCGGGCATTCCGATGTTATAACGACTTCACACCATATCATGGATGGTGGGTACGTGCCCGCTGACAATCAAAGTTCCAATTAAGTTAATTAAAGCCCCAATCGACCAGGACTTTTAGTGTGTGCATTTACGTTTGGCACAAGGGCCAGTCAGCCAGGCAGCCTTTACACTTCTGCATCATTCTTGATCCAGGGCGGGATAAAATGCCCAAAAGATGTTTGAAAATTGAGAAGTTACGAGCACTGCTTTCAATTGTTTGTAGTAGCATTAGAGATAGTTTGCGGCATTTTTTGTTTGCAAATATACTTTGAACAATTCTGCAGCTCCCTGAGGCAGCTCCACGGCAATTGCTAGCCTTCATGGAGCTCGTTGTAAAACGTCCATCCACACCCTTACTTGCCTCAGCACCCACCCTTTTCCCACACACTGAGCCTCTTTCAGCATGCATTTCATGCTGGCCGCTAGTTAATTTGCCAGCCAGCATGCCATCGCATGTCAGTTATTAT
Organism: Carcharodon carcharias; assembly: GCF_017639515.1. Taxonomy (NCBI): domain Eukaryota; kingdom Metazoa; phylum Chordata; class Chondrichthyes; order Lamniformes; family Lamnidae; genus Carcharodon; species Carcharodon carcharias. The sequence continues at coordinate 79,980,515 of NC_054470.1, forward strand.
CTCGGCCAGGGGTGCATATCGCAACTGCTTCCAGGCCCGCTGATCGAACGTGCACGCTAGTGCAAAATTCAGGCTCTGATGTCTTCAAACTTTATACCTATGTCTAACTGTTATCATGTGCCTTGTCTTAATAAATGGACCCACAATGTGTTTACCCAATCCCTTATGAGGGATTGGTGCCTTGTGTTTCATACAGCAAATAAACTCAGGAACTTATATCTTTATAATAACACAACAAATCCTTCTGCCCACTAGTGGGCCTGATCAACTTTTTAACCCATAGTTTGTAATGTTATATTAGTTATTTGTATTTTTGTGTTATAGAATTCCCTACGCTGACAAAGGTCAGTACTGCAAACTTGGCAATAATTTAATTTCACTTTGTTATTGATTATAATAAATGGTTAAAGTGCATTAATAATTCTAGGTGTGCATTTTTAATGAAGATAAATTACATTTGATTTGCAGTTTTCCAACATCTTTGATTCCCAACAAATGGCTGACTTGCCTTTATACCTGATGATTGAGATAATCCCAGAAATTTCACACTTTATATGTAGGAATGAAAAGTGTGGTGAGAATGCACACTAAACAGTTGGGGTTGGATTTCCCATTCGGTGAGCGGGTTGGTGGCAGGGGTGGGGGGGGGGGGCGGGGTGATGAGTTTACCAATAAATGTTCCACTATTCCACAACATGGTGTTGAAAATCAGCTTGAGCAGTGCTTTATGGGCTTCCTATTACACACACCATTTAATATTTGGTTCCACTGAGGCCAATGATACGCTGATAATGGGCAGCCAAAGCTTTACTTCTCATTTTGTGTTACTGCCAAAGATGAAATTTTACCCCAAGACATTCCTTTAATGTCATGAGTATGGATGGTCATTACATAGTGCAATAATTCAATACATTTTTTGCATCTTATTTAGTCTGAAAACCTTTTCTATCAGGACATATTCCTATAGATAAGTGCCATTCTGAAAATCCCTTGCACAGAAATTAAGTATCATTTTCACACATCTACACAGGCACCAAGTGCTTTATGTTTTACAATGAGTCATGCAGTGAGAATGGATTTTTAGCCCAGTAACTCAATATAAAGCTAAATTTTCATATAAGATCTGGTGACTCACTCAGGTAACAAATAAAATTTGGGGCAGAGAGTTTCCAATCTACAGTGTTTGCCTTACAGGACAACAGAATTATTCTGAGAAGGTAGAAGGGAGAGGTGACTGGCAGGGATGAAGCATTTTGATAATGCATCCTTTTGTCATCACATTAAGGAAGCAAAACATACATGAATAAAGTTGCCCTCACTTTGAATATTATACCGCTTAGAGCTCAAAATTCACATTTTCAATGTTGTGTACATATATAGTGAGATCTTCCATTCTACCTGCATTTATTAGATACAACATAGTGCAAATGTCAGACAGACCTTCCTACACTCGATAACATTTCATGTACAGGGTGAAATTTTCCTTCAATAAATATCACACAGCACAAGTGCCATGGTGAGAACATCCTCCTTTAGATTTCACATCGTGTAAATGCCACAATGAGACATCCCTTCATTAAATATCACAGTGCACAAATTGGGAGGACTTCCTTCAGTAGTTATCATGTTTTGTAAATACCAGTGAAAGTTTTGAAGTACACTGGCCTGGATTTTTGTGAAGATAGAAGGGCTCTATATCTTACTCAAAACGGCGCCATTCCTAGAATCTGGATGTCCCGCACCTGAATGCAGCACCCATTATTTTCACTGGCATGGAGGGAGAGGCAGGTGGGACAAAGTGCATTCTGGCTATGAATAGTTCACGGAGGCAGCTGCCTTCAAACAAGAAATTTTGATCATTGAAGTTTCAAAGGCATGACTTGTAGGCTTTAAACTTTTGAGGAATAGGTCTGAACCTACAAGAGTTATCTGGAAAGATAAGGTACCCTTTGGGAGAGGTCAGGTAACCCTTTGGGATTATTAAGAGTAGACATTAATGTCCATAAAAAGTAGATAAATTCTGTGGAACTGTAAAGCTGTCAAGTCACTGAAATCTCCTGCCCTTTACATTTTGAAAGAAAAAAAAACAGCCAGCAAGCAGTTGAAAAAATGACGCTTGAAAATTTCACTAGATGTTTTTTGACATAAGTCTGTATGGTATCATCATAGTATTATTTCTGGTTGACTGCTTCTATGACCTAACATTATCACAGTGCGTCTGTGAGTTCACAGTTTGATTGACAACACTAAGTTTTGTAAAGAGATTGTGCCTTAAGTGTGGCTATGAATACATTTTATAAGGGATTAAGCGCTTGAAGGAAATGCTTTCTTTTATAAAGGATTAAGTATTTGAAGGATTTAAATGTATTGAATGAGCTTTTATCAATGAGGGTGTTTTGTTAAATATAGTGAAGTTTGCAATAGATACTTTATTTTATTTCATCTCAGCATGGCTCTTGATGTCTGCCCATGGTGGATGCTGGCATGGGGGCAAAAGATGGTGGGCAGGTTGGCATTAATTGGAACTAAGTTGGCATAGGGGTGATGACTATAGGGATGAGTAGGGTGCTCATGGGTTGGAACTAAGCTGGCATGGAGGGTGTGAGGAGACATTGGAGATGGGTAGAGGGGCATAGGTGAGCGTGGAAGGTTTGAGGGGCCATGGGTTGGGTAAAGGGGCATAGGTTGGCTTGGAGGTCAAGGACTACAATACCCGATGCAAGTTTCAGTGCATGTGCAATGTGCAGCAGCGCATCTGGCTGTGCATGCTCTTTTCAGGGTTTCTCCCCCCGACGTTAATGGGCTCAGCCATCCTGACAGCAGTGCACCTGCATGGAAAGGTGGTGTGAAAACAAGAATCATGGACCTCGGCTTTGGGGACCATAACACGAGGAGTCCCATGAGGAAAAGGGGAACACAGCAAAGGGGAACCCAGAGAGAGGTCCCAGACAGAGAGCAGACAGGGATAGAGACCACCAGAAAAGGAGCCACCGAGAGGAGACCGCCATTTGGCATCATCATGTAGGTAAGTCCTGAGATGGGATGTGATGGCAAGCTCCAGGTGGTGAGGGTTTGGGAGAAACTTTGGAAAGCTGTAAAAGCAAAGTAAGGTCTCTGACTCTGTACTGCGGGCTTTTGGGAAAAAGGTAACCCTTTGGAGCAGTGATGTTATACTTGACGTGGCCAAAGAGTGAGTTGTGCCCATGCTGGAGTGCAGCCTCAGAAAGTCAGTCAAATTAGTCTCAGGAGAAGAGACTAAACCATCAGGAGGTGTGCAGTTGTTGAGACAGTATGAGTCGGAGCAATCTTTGGTGGCAATTCTGAGGCTGGACATCAAAGGTGAAGATTGCAAACTCCTCTTGAGGGAGACGGAGATTTAACCAGATTGTGCAACTCACACTGTTGTCTGAGTGGGTTGTGGAGAAATCTGTGGAAACCTGTGGGCTGCATCTGCCATTTATTGTGCAGTGTGGCGTGTTCGGCCACGGTTTGCCTGTTACTTCACATATGCTGCATGTTGATTCTGAATGTTAAAGTATATGATAGATATTGTGAATTGTTTTACTTCTCTGACATTTTATAGTATAGTTTATTTTGTTTGTTCAAAAATCATGGGACCTTGTGGTTTTATGCTCTTAGTAAGTGCCTGGGATCTCAAATGTGGTCTACCTTAAACAAAACATTACTGATTCCTTATTGGATTGAACCTTCAGAAGTCCTATGGTACTCTCTATCACTGACCTTGTGGAGGCATGGCTCCTGTTTACTGCTGCTGTGCTTCTTCCTTGGGTGGCGGAGAGGCGTCATAAGCCACCATTTCAAGGGATAGCCCTTGTCACCCAGCAGCCATCCATCCAGTCGGGCTGGAACACTGAAGAGCCTCGGCATCTGGGAGTGTCTCAGGATGTACACATCATGGGAGCTGCCAGGGTATCTTGAACAGACTTGCAAAATATGCATCGTATGGTCACACACCATCTGCACCTTCATGGAGTAGAATTCCTTTCTGTTGACAAGGACACCCGGCTGACCCGCTGGCACCTGGATGGCCACATGTGAACAGTCAATGGCACCCTGGATGCTGGGGGAACCCAATAATCACTGCAAAGTCCCTGGCTCACTCCGCCTGGCTGGCCTCATCTGTATGGAAATTAATGAAAGTCACTACCTGCCTGAACAGAGGAGTCACCAGCTTGACACAGTTATGGATAGCTGATTGGGAGGCTCCACACAGACCTTCACTGACCCGTGAAAAGAGCCAGATGCATAGAAGTTGAGGGCCACTGTGACCTTCAGAGCAACTGGCATGGGGTGTCCACCCCACACAGTCGGAGCTGAACTCAGACCTAATCATCTGACAGATGGAGGTCACTGTCTCCCTTGAGCAGTGGAGCCTCCTTCGGCATTGCACCTTGGACATATTGAAGTAGCTGTACTGCTGCCTGTAAACCCTGGCAGCAGGATAATAGCATCTTCTGCGGCCCCTAATGTCTTGGACTGCCAGCTGGCCCTGCACCCCCTGTGTCTGTGCCTTTCCATCCACAGGTTGCTCCACTGGAAGCTGCATCAAGCCACCTGGCCTCCTCTCCCTTCTGTCCCTCTCTTCCTCCTCAGAGGAGGTGCCTCCAGCAGAGACCACAATCCACATTACCAGGATAACGGAAGGCTGTCTGAGACCTGGAAGGGCCCTCATGGTCTGAATTCTCATGGGTTCTTGGAAACACCAAGGATTCCGGAAAAGAAGCCCGGAAATGCTAACAATAAAGCCCCGAACAGAGATGAAGCTGCCATATACCAATAAGTCACCAGCAGCAAACTATCTACCAAACTCCTCACAACTGACACTGGCAATGCTGCTGACCTTTTTTATCCTGCCCGTGGATGAGGCTTTTGAAATTGTCATCAGACCACCTGCCCCTTTTGCCTATGCAACAAGCGCGAAATCGCACAGGCAATGACAAATCAGCGTCAATTGACTTTTTAATGGCCTTAGCTGGCCTCTTAATTTATGGCGGGCACGGCTCCGGCACCCATTTGTGTCCACTGACTGAAATATCCTGCAAGTGTGTGATGACATTGGGATGCTCGCCCGATGTGATCACATGCTATTTTACGCTCGATTGTGTCGGGTGTGCACCCACAGGTCGAGCGAAAAATTCTGCCCTATAAATTTCAGAGTGATAGTTGCAATCATTTGATGTTACACATTGTAACTTGCATGATGAGACCTTCCTTATTGAATACCACATATTGTGAGTAGCAGGGTGAGCCTCTCTTCATTAGATATTGTACATTGTAAGGAGCTGGATGACAGCTCCCTTTATTAGATGACACACATTGTAATTAACATGGTGAAACCTCCCTTCATTAGACATCAAAATAGCAAGCAGCATGGTGAAATTTTTCTTCATTACATATCACATGTTGTAAGGTGCAGGATGAGACCTCTCCCTTCATTACGTATCATACATTGTAAGTCAGAGGACGATACCTCCCTTCCTTTATTAGAATAATCAAGCAAAACGGCAATTGCAAAGTGCTTGTGTGCAGAATGCAAGGCTTATTGAAAAAAAAGACACCTGATCAATAACTTAATTTTAACAAACTGATTTTATTCTCTAAGCTAAAATTTACTGAATATTTTATAGTCTAATGATGTCTCTTGATTTCTAACTATAAATATTTTAAACCTCTTGTAAGTTTCATTGTTTAACATACAATTGTTTTCCTTCCAGTATTTAATGTTTAACTTTCCAGCTATAATAAGAGTGATGCAAGTTAATGGCAAAGGCAGAATCCGAAGTAACCGGGGAAATTATCCTATTCAAATACTGAAATCATTACACCATCAGGTTTTGCTAATCCTCCATAGACAGAAGCAATTTGTCTTTTCTCAGAACTGCAATTAGCAACCTTTTAAGGACTCTACAGTTCCAGGGAAGCTGTGATGCAGTCCAGATTCACAGGAATGCAATGCTATGCCATTCTGCTTTTGGTTTCAATTGTTCATTTATTTTTATCTTTACTTGGTGGGTGAAGACAGAGGTCCTCTGTGGGCTTGATGTAGCAAAATTGTAAATGTATTTGTAAAGAAGTTGTTCCCAATTTATTGCAATTTACTGTAAATACAGAGGAAATCTTTGTCCCTGATTTGTAAAAGCCTTTAAACATGGTATCCACCTTCAAATAAACTGTTAATAAGCATGATCTCTGCATTTTATTAAGAACTACTTGTAATTAGAAAAAGAGGAAGTCTTACGTCCTATCTGCTCAATAATGGTTAGCTTTGGAAATATGCTTCCAGGTTTTAGACTTGTGCCCCAATCACACAGGTTCAAATCCAAATTATTCATTTAACTACAATTAGCTGATCATCATAAATATGTTAGATGACTTGCCATGGCACTTCTCATGTATAAAACCAATTGGCACAGATTTTCAACATGATGCCTGTCACCTCCACTGAGTTCAGTGGAAATAAGAATTGCTAATGGTCTGCACTCTGGGCTTTAGGTATTTCAATAAAAAAAGACACAAGTAAATAATGCAGCAGCCACTGAACCACTGTTGATTGGCTGAGGAAATTAGCTTCAGAAGCTACATTCATCATACAACGTTTTGTAGCAGTTAGAATGCGTGATAAGAAATTCTCTCGTATGATGCTAATATTCTGTAGTAGTAAAAAAAAATCAGATTGATTTCTTTACAATGTAGGTAATAGGAGTATTAAGTCTCTGGATTAAGTAAAAACTGGGTACGAATTAATTTCCATAGTGCTACTGGAGGACACACTACAGAAGCCTACCATCATTTTGCTGGGGCACGATGCACAGCCCACGCAGTGCTCCATTAGGAAAAGGCTGTAAACCTTTAGGAAAAGGCATAACCAGCATGCACTAGAAGATTATGGATGGGTGCTACCCTGACATCACACAGCCCAACCCTAGCTCATACAAAGCCAGGATGGTGCAAGTCCAGGCAATGAATTCTCCAATCACTCATCAACCAACAAATGTTAGCTGAAAGATGGGTCCTGCCCATGCATTCCTTAAAGGGCCATGCACCCAAATTGCATGAAGACAATTTTTATAAACTTCTACCATTGTAATGCACTTGGAAGCACTCTGGAGTGTTTTAAAGGCACTGGGGGGAGTTCCTGGAATTGGCAGAGAGTGTTGCTGCATCCTCATAGGAAACATGTCCACACAAGGCAGCAATGGCAGTGCCTCAGCATGACAGAGAATTGGAGCAGAGACTACAAAGAGCAAACTCTGCAAGTTGCTCTCTGCAAACGTGCACCAGATTCTTCCACACTCCTTGATAGTAACAGGAGACTACCTGGCAGGCCAGCCAATGCACCCAACATCTTGTGTTCATAAGAACATAAGAAGTAGAGCAGGAGTAGGCCATACAGTCCCGCAAGCCTGTTCTGCCATTTAATACACTCATGGCTGATCTTCTCCGTCAACTCCATTTTCCCACCCACTCCCCATATCTTTGATTCCCTGAGTGACTAAAAATGTGTTTATCTCAGCCTTAGATATATTCAATGCTGGAGCATCCATAACCCTCTGGGGTAGAGAATTCCAAAGATTCACAACTCAAAAATTTGAGTGAAGCAATTTTTCCTCATCTCAGTCCAAATGACTGGCCCCTTATCCTGAAACTGTATCCCCAGTTCTAGATTCCCAGCTAGGGGAAACAACCTCACAATGTCTACCCTGTCAAACCGTTCAAAATCTTGTATGTTTCAGTGAGATCACCTCTAATTTTTCTCAAACTTCAGAGAGCATAGACCTAATTTACTCAGCCTCTCTTTATAGGACAACCCTCTAATCCCAGGAGCCAACCTAGTGAACCTTCGCCAGACCACTTCCAATGCAAGTATATCCTTCCATAAATATGGTAAGCAAAACTGCACACAGTATTCCAGGTGTGGGCTCACTAAAGCACTGTATAATTGTAGCAAGAATTCCTTATTCTTGTATTTCAATCCCCTTTCAATTAAGTCCAACATGCCATTTGCCTTCCTAATTGCTTGCTGCACCTGCATTTTAATGTTCTGTGTTCCTCATACGAGAATACCCAAGTCCCTCTGAGCATCAACATTTACAAGTTTCCTACCTTTTAAAAAGTATTCTGCTTTTCTGTTCTTACTACGAAAATGAAGAATCTCATACTTCCTGTTATATTCTGTCACATTTCTCCCCTTTTAACTTTTCTGTACATTTTGTATATTTGCAAGAATATTTACCTCATGACATTACAATATTTACACAGGTCATGAAATTACAAGTTCTGTCTTTCAGGTGGTTTCCTGATCTGTGTGGAATGTGGCAGCTCCATGACTTCAATTCTTTTGTAGGAAACTCAATCTCTGGAACTGTATTAACATCATTAAGCACATGCAAGTCAGTGTCTTCGACTCTGACAGGCATCGGGCATGTCTGTCCTTGGTTGAGCAACTTCAACAGGAACAACTGGTTCAGTAATAGTTACAAGTGGAACATCATTTTGTTGCGGTATCTCTCTTTTTCTTAAATGATCCACATGCTTACGGGTGATCCAGCCCTCCACTTCAACATGGTATGACAATGGTCTGATCACAGAATTCACTTTACCAGGTAACCACTTCGATCCTCCATCGAAATTCTTTACATATACTGCTTCTCCAACAGTAAACTGTTGCTCACAACTATGCAAATCATAAGTTGCTTTTTGGTTCCCTTGAGAGTTCACCACCTTCCCCTCCAAATTGGAAAGTATCAGGCTTAGTCTTGTCAGAATATGGTACCTCATCAGTAATTCTGCAGGTGTTGCTCCTGTCGTAGTGTGGGGTGGCTGGGGGGGTGGGGGGGGTGGTGTTGCTGGGGGGGAGTGGGGGGGAGGGTTCTGTAGTGAAATAGGAAACGAGCAAATCTAGTTTCCAGTGATTCAACTGTCAATTTTTTCATTCCCGCCTTAAAGCCGCTCCTTCCGCCAGTCAGTCTTCGCATGGTTGATTCTGACATTGATGTTGATAAATCATCTCGTAAACGCAGTAACATTAGCTGAGATGATTATCTCTGGCAATCCATGAATAGCGAAGCTCTGGTGTTGTTTTTCTATAGTAACGCCCGACATCAGCGACTTTACCTCATAAACATCTAACCACTTGGAATGAGCATCTATAATCAGTAGAAACATGGTTCTAAGGAAAGGACTGACATAATCTATGTGAAATCTCACCCAGAGTCTACCAGGCCACTCCCATGGGTGTAATGGGGCTGCTACCAACCACTTCTGTAGCTGTTGACATTGCACAGCGTGTTTTACAACCTTTTCAATATCGCCGTCCATCCCCAGCTACCAAAGATAACTTCATGCTATCTTCTTCATTCATGAGATTCCTGGAAGGGCACTGTGTAGATCTACTAAGAGTGGTTCCCTTCCATGTGAATAATAGAATACCATCTTGACTGGTCATCTTGTGTCTTTGGTTGAAAATGGTTTCTGGGACCAATTAGATAACTCTTGGTCTCTCACTCGAGACAGGACTAGATCACAATTTGTCCAGTTTCTTATCTGCATGGCACAGACTGGTGAGGAATCTAGGAAATTCATCACAAATATGAGTTCTTGGGGAATTGGGACATGGTCATTGTTCTTTTGCAAAGGAAGGTGACTTCGGGCATCAGCATTTGCTATATGAATCCCTGGTCTATGTTCAAAGATGTATTCATATGCTGCCAAAATTAAGGCCTATTTGTGTATTCATGCAAAAGTTGTAGGAGGTATAGCCTTTTCCTCGCTAAACAGACCCAAAGTGGTTTATGGTCTGATACTATCATAAAATGTCACCCATGCAGGTATTGGTGGAATTTTTTTACACCGAAAATAATCGACAGATTTTCCTTTTCGATCTGAGAATATCCTTTCTCAGTTGCATTATATGCCCTGGATATATAACCTATTGGCCTCTCTGTGCCGTTGTCCATCATGTGAGATAGCCCTGCTCCCACTCCATAAGGGGGCAAATCGCAGGGTAGCACCAATTCCTTTGCCTGTTCATAATGCATTAACAAATTTGAAGAGTGTAAGAGCTGTTTTACTTTCATGAAGGTTTCTTTTTGGGATGACTACCAACCCAACACTGGTTTTTCCTTAGCAGTGAATGTAGAGGGGCTGGAACTGTTGATAAATTTGGTAGAAATTGGCCATAATAATTTATCATGCCTAACAATGATTTGAGTTCCGAGATGTTCTTAAGTGCAGATGCCTCTTTGATTGCTTTAACCTTCTCTTCAACAAGGTGTAACCCTTGGGCATCGACCTGGCGGCCCAAATAAATTACTTCATTTGCTTGAAACATGCATTTTTCCTTCTTCAAATACACTCCTGCTTCTAAAAATCGTTTCAGGACTTCCTCTAGGTTAGCCAAGAGTTCTGTTTCTGTGAATCCAGTTATTAATACATCGTCCAGGAAGACCACAACTTGAGGTATACCTTGTAGCTCTCTGTTTTCTCTGAAAAATGACATAGGTTGAGGAAACACCGAAGGACAGTCGTGTATATAGATAAAACTCCTTGTGGGTATTTATGGTCACCTTTTCCCAGCAGGTACCATCCAGCTCCAGTGGCTGTGATGCATGACCCATGTCAAGCTTTGAATACGTTGTCCCTCCTGCTAGTTTGGCATATAGGTCTTCGATCTTGGGAATAGAGTACCTGACCAGTTGGGCTGCTTTGTTGACTGTTAGTTTATGGCCCCTACTGATCTGGATGGTCTGGTGTGGTTTAAGGACAGGGACTATGGGTGCTGCCTACTCTGAGAGCTGAACTGCTGTTATGACACCCAGTCTCTCGAGCAGATTCAATTCAGCTTTAACCTTCTCAGGGTGTATGGTACCAATCTTGCTTTCAAGAAGCGAGGGGTTGCTTCTGGGTCCAAGTAAATCTTGACCTGGATTATTCCCAGCTCATCCTTGAAGATGGTGTCATATTTTTTTAGCAGCTCTGGCAGTCCCCCTGCTCACAACTGGAAGATGTCAGACCATTTTAACTTAATCTCTTTCAACCAATCATGAAGGCTTGGTCCTTCACCTTCTACCACCATCACTGGTAGCTGTGCCGAATGATGTCTCTAATGAACAGTTTCTCTGGTGATAACTTTTACCTTGATTTCTTCGCTTGCGTACTTCTTCAACTTGGCAGAAGTTTGTTCCAAATTTAATTGTTGATCACCTTTTTTTAAGTATCTGAAAGTGTGTTCTCCTATTCTAATGGGAAAAGTACCCACGTCTACTTCCATTTTTAAGGGTTTACCATTCATTTGCACTGTGACAATAATTGACTCTGTCTTCCCAATTTTCATGTTGGCTAAGGAATAATGTCAGAATTGTGTGTTTCTGGCTTTTCCACACTGTAAACTTCATTGGAGTTCAATTATTGTCTGGAAGCCTATTTAAATCTCGTTTTGCAATGTTTCATTATGTGACAAAAATAACAGTCTACTTTTTAAAATTGCCAATTTCTAGAAGTATGATTGTTTTCATGTTGATAAAAATTAGTTTTCAACTTTGCTGCTAAATGTATTCTTCTCAATTTTTGGTTAGTGGGGTCTATTTCTCATTTTGCAATGAAGTCCCAGAATCTAGGGAATTTTGGAAAATTAAAACCAATGCATCCATTATCTCACTAGCCACTCCTTTTAAGATGCTAGGGTGAAGTCCATCAGGACCCGGGGACTTGTCAGCCCGCAATTCCAACAATTTGCTCAGTACCAATTCCCTGACAATTGTAATTTCCTTGAGTTCCTCCCTCTCTTCCATTTCATGATTTGCAGCTATTCCTGGAATGTTATTTGTGTCCTTTATAGTAAAGACCGATGCAAAGTACCTGTTCAATTCATCTGTCATCTCCTTATATTCCATTATAAATTCCTCAGATTCACTTTTGACCAATGCTCACTTTGTTAACTCATTTTTAAATAGCTATACAAATTCTTACTATCTGTTTTTATATTTCTAGATAGCTTTCTTGTGTTCTCCACTTTTTCCCTCCTTATTAATCTTTGAGTTATTTTTTGCTGCTTTTTATATTCTGTCCAATCTTCTGACCTGCTACCCATCCTTGCACAATTATATGCTTTTTCTTTAAGTTTGATATTGTCTTTAACTTTTTTAGTTAACCGTGGATGGTGGGTCCTCCACTTGGGATTTATTTTTTCTTGTTGGAATGTATCTATTCTGTGTATTCTGAAACATCCCTTTAAGTGTCTGCCACTGCATCTCTATTGATCTACCCCTTAACCTAGTTTGCCAGTTCATTTTAGCCAGCTCTGCTTTCATAACCTCATAATTGCCCTTATTTAAGTTTAAAATACCTGTCTTGGATGCACTCTTCTCTCCCTTGAACTGAATGTAAAATTCAATCAAATTGTGATCACTGCTAACTAGGACGCCTGAACTATGAGGTCATTAATTAATGCTATCTTGTTGCACACCCTGTACACACCCCTTATGATTTTGAACACTACTGTCAAATTTCCTCTTAAGCTTCTCTTCTCCAAAGAAAACAGCTCCATCTTTTCCAATTGATCCACCTAATTGAAGTTCCTCATCCCTGGAACCATTCTTGTGAATCTTTTCTGCATCATTCCTAAAGAGTGCTTCACAACCTTCATAAAGAGTGGTGCCCAGAACTGGATGCAAAACATTAGTTGAGGTTGAACCAGTGTTTTACACACTGTCTCAAAATTCTTTAAAATAGCTTCTCTGCCTCACCTTCAGCAAATGGCTCTCTCACTAGCTTTAAAATGGCCTCTTTGACTCACCAGTGGCAGAGTTGAACAAGGACGAGACTTGTCCCAAATTAATTCAAAAATTGCAGAGTCAGGTTCCTGAAGGGTAAGCACTGCACCTTGTATTTTTCATCCAAACAAGCCCTGAGACAAGAAATGCAATTTTACCTGTGTACTGTGCAGGAGCAAATCTTTTGCTCTCTCAAAAGCTTTAAAATGGTTTCTCTGCTTCAGCCGATGTAAAGCTCCAAAACAGGCACACTCCAGGCTCCAAAAATAAAATCAGCTTGCAGAATCAAGAGATGGGTCTTTGCTTAACAGAAATAAGCACCCCAGGCTTCATCTTCTTCCTTGCATAAAAGCCTGGACATTCTTCTTCTAAAAGTTTGTTTCAGAGTTTTTGAAAAGAAACAGTGAATCCTTTGAGTGCAATCTAACACTTCACCTCACACTTGATTCAGAATGGTGCCAATTGGATCATGGGGCCTGACATTTGCAGCATCACGGAATGGTGACACAAAGCAATGCAAAACATTGTAGAGAAATGACACAAAACAAAGTGAAATCGGAACTGCATACTTAAATTGGGAATTCCAGCCTAAAAACAGTGTGACTTTAAAATGAAACAACTTAAAGCAGGGCATCTTAAAGCAGGGACTTACTGTATCCTTAGCTTTCCCATTAAGGCAGAGATGGGTCTTTCCTGCTCAAATTTTGATTTTTAAAGGAATGAATTTTTGTTGCACAATTCACATTGCTTCTTGAAACGTTTCCCATTGTTTATTTACTGCCATGTCTTTTAGCCTATTTATCTAATCACCCTCATGCCTATTTAATTGGCTTCAAGTTTAACATTCTTGTTTGGGACTGGAGTATCATGCTTTCAAACATAATATGCAGTTCAATTGAATTGCTCATCTGTGACTTCAACCTCTGATGTGCTAGTAAATGAATCATCTGATCTAGCTGCAGACCACTCATGTCCATGACTCAGCACATGAAGATCCCAGCTCTTTACTTAGATCCGAGGTATGTGCCATGTCAGTATCTGAGCTGGTGACTACGAGTGGCAGATCAAGTGACAGGCCTTTTTATTCATGATTGGCTTGCATCTTTATGGGGCTGCTCTGGGGGAGTGATGGGGGTGTGGTGCATTGAGCAGCATGAGAGGTTGGTGTTATGGTTGGTTGTCATCTTCCAAAATTCTGTAGATTCTGGAACAGTTCCGGCAGATTGGAGGGTGGCAAATATAACCCCACTATTTAAAAAAGGAGGGAAGGGAGAAAAAAAACAGGGAATTACAGACTGGTTAGTCTAACATCAGTGGTAGGAAAAATGCTAGAGTCCATTATAAAGAATGTGATAACAGAACATTTAGAAAATATCAATGGGATTAGACAAAGTCAACATGGATTTATTAAAGGGAAATCATGTTTGACAAATCCACTGGAGTTCTTTGAGGGTGTAACTAGCAGAATAGATAAGGGAGAGCCAGCTGATGTGGTGTATTTGGATTTTCAGAAAGCTTTTTATAAAATCCCACATAAGAGGTTGGTGTGCAAAATTAAGACACATGGGATTAGGGGTAATATATTGGCATGGATTGAGAATTGGTTAGCAGGCAGGAAACAGAAAGTAGGAATAAATCGATGTTTTTTGGAATGGCAGATGGTGACTAGTGGGGTAACGCAGGGATCAATGATTGGGCCTCAGCTATTCACAATATATTTCAATGATTTGGATGAGAGAACCAAATGTAATATTTTCAAGTTTACTGATGACAAAAAACTAGGTGGGTATGAGAGTGGTGAGGAGAATGTTAAGATTCGGTGTGGGTGAGGGGTAGGAGCCTAACACTTAATTTCAGAACTTGACCAATGTCCCATTGAATGAAGGCAGGCCTTCTAACCTGCCCAGTTTGGCATCCACCCACCTCTATCCCACCTGGGGCCTGCTTCTGCAGGCAGCAACTCTGATTTTAGCCTGTCCCTGCCACCCTGCCATGAAAATACTGTGGCCTAGCACTACTACTTGGGAGGTAGAATTGCAACATCAGGAAATGGCCTGACTCACAAGTTCCACCTCGAAAGGCAAAATCCAGCCCTATGGCCTAGTTTCAGCAGAACTTCCAAAGAATGTCCTACCCTACATATATACATCATACACATATATCCCAACCTCTTTCTATGTGTACTACGTCTGCAAGGCATCAGTAGAAAACAGGAGTGTTTGTGCATCATATAGGGGTTTGGATTCCATCAGAGAAGCCTGTTCAGCCTCCTGTGCCTTAATTAAGATATACAGAGGATTGCTGTTGCTCTTTTGTATCAGCTATTTTCATATCCTTAAAGCAGTGAATATTATTGGTTTGGTTCTGGAATTATTCCTGACTGGTCTCATTTGGTATAACTGGGTGTAAAGCATAAATGCCAAACAATTGCTTCTGCAGCATTGAGTATCCATTTCAGATGAGCATTTGTTGCTCATTACTAATTGCCCTGAAGATGGTGTTGAGCCATTTTCTTGAAACACCGCAGCCCATCTGGTATAGGGACGCCTACAGTGCTGTTAGGAAGGGAGTTCCAGGGTTTGGACCCAGCAACAGTGACAAATGGCAATCCAAGCCAGGATGGTGTGTGGCTCACAAGGGAACTTACAGGTGTTGGTGTTCCCATGTATCTGCTGCCCCTTGTTCTTCTAAGTGGTAGAGATCATAGGTTTGGAAGGTCCTGTCGAAGTAGCCTGCAGCAAATGAACAATTTAGTCAGGCTTAGCACCTAATCATGAGTTTGAAAATCAGTTATAATTGCCAAGATAGTCTAACACAAGGTGGGGATATTTTTAACTTTGTGTGGAATGTAATATAAAACAGATGATAACAAATCATCCATCCATTTAACAATTCTCCCTATATTATTTTCATTCACTTTAATGGAAATAAAAATTGAGAAAGATGTAAACCTGACAGTCACTAATCGCCTATTTTACACAATGTCATTAATGGCTCAAAAACTGATTCTTTTCCATAATTCAAGGTTTCCACAGGGCTTTATCCTCCCCCACTCTCCCCCTTCTTCATATTAATGATATTATCTACTCATTACAGCCCTACCTATTGTAATGCTAATGATTCCAATTATATGTTCAGGATCTTCCTTCAGGTCATCTACCTGTAAGATTTACACGTTCTAATCTTTTTTTTTGCAGTATAACAGCAGAATACCAAACCTTGATCTTCCCTATGCCCTGCAACAAGGCAAGGAAAAGTTCATTCCTTTCAATTTTTCAAAGACACAGCTTCTGCAAGACTCTCACAAGATGAACTAACAGCTACCTGATCTTATTTTGCAAGAAGAAAGTAAAAAGCTAGAGCTCCATTTATTATTAATATTATGCAATCCTTTAAAGTATGTGGATTGTGTGAAAGAAAACTGAAAATGAGGACCAGCTGTAAAACAAAAGGAACCAGAGTGCTTTGCTTTTCTGGTACTTAGGACATTTGTTAAGCATTCTTTCAGGCCCCAGGAGAATAAAAATTTTGCATAGAAATTTGTTCCTGCCCAAAAATGAATGAACAGGAGATGCATGTTGGCTGCACCCACCTGATATGTAGTCATAGGGATGATGTTTAATTGGTGTGGCTAGCATGTCATCATGCTTCAGGCATGCATACAGCACTACCCACAATATTCATTGACTACACACCTGTTTGAGACCATGGGAAATGGGGCTTTGCTGATGCCATCTAAATGTAGCCTCTGAAAGGAGAGGTACACCCTGGCATCAGGCAGAAATTACGTCAGGAGAAATACCTACACATTGCGACCTTGGCTTTCCAATGCTGCATTTGATTCAAGTGTTGGACAAGAGGAGTCAGGCTGAGATAATATGGAGCAATGATGTAAAGTTTAGCTAACTTCTAAAGTGCTGTTAATTTGTACAGGTATCAGATAGAGGTAGAATGTTTTAGGGAATCTAAGGATTAGGTTCCAATAATCATGAAATGAATAATGTGCAGGAATAGTTCCAGAGTTAGTCAAATAACAGCAACATTATAAATAAAACTATGGTGAGATGGCTTTAACTTGACAATGTAAGAAATACAGAATTCAGCAGCCTTAAAGGCTCATATAGTTAAGAGGTGGTGCTCGAGAACACACAGTTGGGTGCTAGAACAGGTCATATGGCATTTGTTGATTCTGCCGGCAAGCGCCACTCAAACTATGAAGCATTCCAAGACAATTCTACATGTGGAATTAAACCCTCAGTTAGGGTAAACTAAGCATTCAAAACACTCATACATTGGATGATGTCCTTAGACACTGATGAGTGTCAACGTATGTCTTGTTTGATTTATTCATTTGTGCTGTCATTGCAGAGCCAGAGGAGTGCTGAGGGGATTTCTTATTAGACATTACTGCAGTAACATTATCTTAAAAGACAGACAAAAGTAATCCAGAACCAACATAAACTCATCAGCAGAATCAGAAACCAGTTGCAGAATGCAGAAATAGGCAAAAATAAAGCCCAGAAGTTAACCTAAAAGGACAAACTAGCAACTTCTTCCTCATTCTTACATGGAATTTAAGTGTTGCTGGCAAGGCCAGCATTTGTTGCTCATTATTAATTGCCCTTGAGATGATGGTGCTGAACTATTTTCTTGAAATACCGCAGCCCATCTAGTGTAGGTATACTTACAGTGCTGTTAGGAAAGGAGTTCCAGGGTTTGGACCCAGCAACAGTGACAAATGGCAATCCAAGCCAGAATGGTGTAAGGCTCACAAGGGAATTTATCGGTGATGGTGTTCCCAAGTGTCTGCTGCCCCTTGCTCTTCTAAGTGGTAGAGATCATGAGGTTGGAATGTTCTATCGAAGGAGACATGGTGGCTGCCATTGTGTATCAGTAGTGGAGGGAGTGACTGTTTATTGTGGTGGATGGGGTGCCAATCAAGCAGGCTGCTTTGTCCTAGATGGTATTGAGCTTCTTGAGTGTTGTTAGAGCTGCAATCATCTAAGCAAGTGCAGTGTATTCCATCACACTCCTGACATGTGCCTTGTAAATGGTGGATAGGCTTTGGGGTGTCAGGAGATGAGTTACTCACTGCACACTTCCCAGCTTCTGATATGCTCTTGTACCTAGAGCTTAGGCTAGTCCAATTAAGTTTCTGGTGAATGGTAATCCTCAGGATTGGTAATGCCATTGATTGTGAAGGAAAGATTATTAGATTCTCTCTCATAGGAGATGCTCATTGGCTCGCACCTTTGTGGCATGAATGCTACTTGCAACTTATCTGCCTCCAAGGCCTGACCTGACCCCTCCCCCAGGCCTGACACGACCACAACCCCACTTCCAAGGCCCAACCTTTCCCCCCTCTACACCCACCAAGGTCCAACCCCTTCCCCAAAGGCCTGGTGCCACCCCCCACCTGACCTCCCCTCACCCAAATTCTACCTCCTTACCTTATGCACTTACCTTGTCAAAGACCTTTAAACCTGGCTGGACCTTTAAACTTAACTGGTATACAGAAGCTGGTGCTACAAAAAAGAGGGAGTGGATTCTTTACCTGCGCTTGATGCTAGGCCCCAGGGATATGCTACACTGCCCAGATCTCACCCGGCCTGAATTGGAAGGTTGGGCAAGATAGGATCGCCTGGATTGCAAAAGAAGAACTTTCAAGCGGAGTGGCAATCCGACCGGAAGTTATGTCCCATTGCTTTTCAACACCAGATCTAAATTTGGAGATGCAGAGGTAGATAAACGGAAACAATAACTGCAGGAAAGATTAAAGGGGAAAGCCTGTGACAGGAGGCAGGAGTGGTAAAATAGCAAAGGGGGTGATGGTGCCAGGCAAAAGAACATGGTAATAGAACATGTAAGGGAACAAATGATGGGTTAGAGGAGCTCTACATTGCAACAGCAGAATCATTACCAGCACCTGCTGCCTGAAAAGATGGGAGCAATGGTTATGCTCTGAAATTGTTGAACTTAATGTTCAATCAGGAAGTTTGCCAAGTTCCTAATCAAAAGATGATGTGTTGTTCTTCAAGCTTCCATTGAGCTTCAATGGAACAGTGTAAGAGGCTGAAGACAGAGAGGTAAAGTGAGAGTGGGGGGGAGAATTAAAATTATATTTCAGATTTCCTACATTCACAGTATTTTTGCCTTTTTTTAATGCATTCAGAGTCTTATGTTTATTATTTTTATGAGCATATCAGTGTACATATTCTGGAATGTTTAGCAATGTATTTTGTAGAATTGTTTACTGCAGTCTGTTAAAACCAATAATTAGATTCTGAGAAGATCATATTTAGGGTTAAATCACTATTAGAAATGTATCAGTACAATCATGGAGAACGTGGCCTCAAAATCCCTTAGTGTCTTATGAGGTCTTCTGGTGGCATTTATTTTTGCTTCTGAAAATTATAATTATCATTGTAGCTTATATTTAATTTCAACGGGAATTCATACGTACACAAACATGTCGTACCAGTTGATTAAACCCACAATCCAATAGCAATAATCAACTCTAGTCTCTATGCATATCACACAAACATTGGTCCCATATAAGTAAGCTTTTGTGTTCTTTATTGCCTAATAAAGGCATACTGTACATTCTATTGTTGGCTAATTACATCCATTGGTTACTTCTAAATTTTATTTCTAAAATCCAAAACTTTCATGCAGAAAGAAATTGTTGGGCAAAACCCTTCTTAGTGAATAGTCAGAATGTATCATTGTAAGATATTTTTGAAATACAATTAATTTTACATATCTGCTAACGAAAGCTGAGGGATTTTCTTCTTTTTGCCAATATTAGCAAATAAATCAGCATGACAAAAAGCAGGAAAGCCCACTTTACACTGACACTAACTACTTCCATCAATCTTAGTTTATTGTCTACTCTGTACTTGGGAGTTGGTTTATTTAGGTCTCAGTTTTGCATATTTAAAGTGCATATTTGGATCGAATTGAAAAGCTGGCTTCAGCTAAATATTTAACCTATAGTGAGTTTCAAGCATATGGTAGGAACATGAGCCATCACAACAGAAAATTGAAGGCCTGTTTCATTACCAGCTTTAATGAATTTCAGACTATTTGCTGTGCACCATCTGATAGATTATGTCATATTCAAAATTAATGTCAACATCTTACTTGTTTTTCTCTAACTGCAGTGTCAGGCCACTTGATTCCCCAAGAGAATCTATGAAGTCCTTCGAGAATGGTTTTAGTATGCAGCAACTGGAGCTTATTTCATTGTTACATTTCTTCATGATTATGGGAAATCAGTTGTAAAAGAACATGTATGCAACTTGTACAATACAAGTGTACATCTTCTTTATTAGTCCTAGGAGAGTCTATGCGAGAGCTGATCTCATTGACCTCTCTGCATTTTCCTTGACCCTCAGTAAATATATAAGGCTTTTAGAGTTCACCAGTGTATTGTTGGAATCATTAATCATTTCTTTTGACTAATATCTGTCACCAGTGTCTTGTGAGGCTTTGCTTTTTATCTGCTGTCCATTTATATGATGCACTGCTTTAAAAATAAAGGCATTTTGGAGACAAGCTGCATAATACTTTCAGAGGCAACACTTCCAGTATGAGAATTTAAATGAGCTCAAACAAAAAGATTCAATTCCAAAATCACAACCAAGAACCTATCCAGCCTTAGGATAAGCAAGAAACTTTGCAGGTTCATGGTCACTTCCCACTCTTATGATTGCGTTTCAAGGTAACTTGAGACTCAAATCTATCTCCCACAAATGGAGCAGATTTTAATAGTTACCTCTGTTGCTTGTATACCAAATCATTCCAAATCCCACTTACCCATCAGTCCTTTGCCCGCTGACCTACATTGGCTCTCATTTTCAAATTCTCCTCTCGAGTTTCAAATTCTCATCATCATCTTCAAATCTCTTTATAGCCTTGCCCCTTCCTAGCACTGCAATCTCCTTCCTTCAGTCTTTCAAACTTTCAAGAACTTTGTATTCCTCCAATTTTGACTTTTTGTCTAATCCACACAGTGAACAAGCTTCTTTTTTAAAGAACAACAGAACCTAAAATCTTGGATTAGATTAAATAATATGTTTCCGCCCTTTGGCAGTCATGGCTTTGTTGCAGTTTCTGATCCCTTAGAGAGAGCTAGCTCTGTGCAGGGGCACCTTTAAATATTGCACTCGGATTATTGAGGGCCTGAGGTGGCAGTGGGGCAGGCAAGCTAGAGGCCATCCTACCAGCAACCTGGCATGTTCCCCAGGAATGCATCATTAATGAGGCGGGAGGCGCCAGGAATAGGACAATACGGCGTGAAAACCCATCATTGTGGCTGGTGGGGTAAAATGTCCTTCTTCCTGCCTTCTACCACACTTTGTGCAAATCTGGGATGATTCCACCCATTCTCTCCACATCTGCTCTGTCCATCCCATTCATACTTTTAAAGATTTTTATTAGGCTACTTTTAAGTCTCTTTTCTGAAAGAAAATAAGCTATTCAACCTTTCGTAACAGTAATAATCTCTCAGTTCTGGAACCATCCTTGTAATTTTTTTGTACTTTCTCGAGTGTTCATGTCTTTTTATAGTATGGTGCACAATTCTAGTCTATTCATAAGTTTAAACAGAAGTTCAACACAATTTCACTGCTTCGAGTTCTATAGGCAGAATTTTTCACTTGGTGGGTAGGTGGGCACTCGCCTGTCCCGCTCGAGCGTGAAATAATGCGCGTTGATGTCGGTCGAATGCCCCGACATCAACGCGCACTCTCATGATATTCCGGTCGGTGGGTGCACACAGGAGACGGAGCCATGCCCACCATTAATAAAGAGGCCAGTCAAGGCCCTTGACACACCAATGGTCGGCGATTTTACATAGCAATTTTTCGGACATCGCATGGGTAAAACAAGCAGGTGGGCAGGCCACAATTTGCAAAAGCTCATCCCGGATAGGATAAGAAGGGTCAGCAACATTGTCAATGTGTGTAATGAGGAATTTTGGAGATCCTGTGCTGCTGGTTGCTTATGTGAACTAGACAGCTTCATCTCACTTCAGAGCTTCATTCTGAGCATTTCTAGGCTTCATTTCAGGACTCATTGTTGTCTCTCAGACCCCTGGAGGATTCAGACCATGTGGGCCCTTCCAAGTATCAGACAGTCTTCCATAACCCTGGTAATGGGGATTGTGGTCTCTGCTGGAGGCACCACATCTGAGGAGGAACAGAGGGACAGAAGGGAGAGGAGGCCAGGTGGCCAATGTAGATTCCAGGGGAGCGACCTGTGGGAGGAGAGGTACAGGCACAGGTGGGGGGAGTAGGGCCAGCAGGAAGTCCAAGGTGGAAGGGGCATCAGAAGGTGGCACTATCCTGCTGCCAGGGTTTACAGGCAGCGATGCAGCCATCTCAATATGTCCGAGGTGCAATGCCAACAGAGCCAGGGACACCGTTAACTCCATTTGTCAGAGGATTGGGCCTGAGATCAGCTTTGATTGTGTAGGTGGACACCCCATGTCAGTGACTCTGAAGGTGTCAGTGGCCCTCAACTTCCATGCCTCCGGCTCCTTGCAGGGCTCAGTGGGGAATCTGTGTGGAGTCTCTGAATCAGCTGTCCACAGTTACGTCAAATTAGTGATAGAAGCTCTGTTCAAGTGTGCATTGACTTTCATTCATTTATACACAGACAAGGCCAACCAGGCAGAGTGAGCCAGAGGATTTGCAGTGATTGCTGGGTTCCCCCACATCCATGGTGCCATTGACTGCATGCATGTGACCATCAAGCTGCCAGTGGGTGAGCCAGGTTCCTTTGTCAACAGGAAAAGCTTCCCCTTCATGAACATGCAGATAGTGTGTGATCACAAGATGCAGATTCAGCAAGTCTGTGCAAGGTACCCTGGTAGCTCCCATGATGCTTACATCCTGAGACATTCCCAGGTGCCAGGGCTCTTCAGTGCTCCAGTCCGACTGGATGGATGGCTTCTGGGTGATAAGGGCTACCCATTGAAAATGTGGCTTATGATGCCTCTCCGCCACCCAAGAACAGAGGCCGAGCAGTGGTACAATAGGAGCCATGCCTCCACAAGGGTAGTGGTTGAAAGAACCATTGGTTTTCTCAAAATGCGCTTCCGAATATTGGTGGCATGCTGCGCTCTCCACAGTCTGGTACTGGCAAGGGGGGTCCCAGTGGAGGAAGAGCATATTGATGTAGCTTCACAGGCAACAGATGATGAGTCCTGTAGTGAGTCCGAGGACGAGCACAGTGAAGAGAACGCTGAGGGCATAGATGCACAGATGGGTAATCTCCAGGGTGGCAGGGACACCCAGAATGCATTGATCCAATCTTCCTTCTGCTAGCCTACCAAATAAGAACCACCACCACATGCCAGGGCTGCTGACTCCATACTCGATCCCAGAGAGGAGTATTTCCTTGGCCACCAACATACAGTCAGTGCCTGTGCAATAAAGTTGCAGGAGACACACGTCCATCATTAAATATTGCCCTACCCTGCACCTACGGAACAAGTGAAGCATACTCAGGCCAATAGTACAAAATCAAATCTCATTTAATGTTGCATGTGACAGATTTCTGAACTAAATATTAACCAGTATTTTTTGTCACACCATTAAAAAACCCAAAGCAAAATGGGGGATCAAATTATCACCTGTGACAAACCCATCTTATGCTTAAGGTGCTTTAAATTTATGTTTATGGGTGCTACATCTAAGTGCACCCCCTTGCTGGGACCAACATTGGAGACAGCCTGCTGACTCTGCTGTCTTGTTGGTCTTGATGACCTTGGCGGTCTTCCTCTGGCCCATGGAGCCTGTGCTGGCCCTGCCTGGGACGGAATAGCCAGTGCCAAGGCTGGCATCTCCCCAATTGCTGCCACCTCATCAGATGCCATGGTCAGTGGCAGAGGGACAGAGGAGATGCTGTTGTCATCCAGAGCACCCTGAGAGGAACCCACAGAGATGACAGGCAGCTCATGCACCAACGTGAGGTCCCTCTGGACCTCCCTGCTCACCATCAATGGACGGGTGCCCCATCCATCTCACAGACGGACATTGACCAGCTGACGTATGTTTAAATGCATCCCCAGGGACCCTTGATTCAGGCCTGGAGCAGCCTCTCCATGAGAGTCAGAATTCTCTCCACAGAGGAGGCAATGAGCTTGGCGATGAGGGTCAACGCAGTAGTCATGCTCTGCAGGCACTCCTCCATCACGGAGACCATGGCACACATATCCTCATGGATCTCCAGCAGATCCTCCCACACATGCTGCTGGACTTCCACCATCTGCTGCCTGATGGATGAATCCAGAAGCCCATCATCAGCCATTGACTAAGCATCATCCTTGCCTCCAGCAGTCCTCCGACTCCCGGCGCCCTGATCAGTCTCTGGCTCTGCCTGCTCCTCAATTGAGTGTGAAGTGCCCTCACCAATGTGCACCAGGATACTAGACAGCAATCTAATCCTCACTGACGTGCTGGTATCTGCCCTGGTGCCTGCTTGACAGAGTAGGTGTGACACAGCTGCATGGGGAGCATGGTGGTCCTCCGGGGTCAGAGGTGGCCCTCAGGGTCCTCAGTGCGAACGCATGCTGGTGAACCTAAAAGGGAGAAGAAGAACATGTCATTGGTAAAAGTCATCACACTGTCACTGTGCATGCCTGGCACGCTGGTGAGAAAATGGAGATCTGCTTCATGGTGCCCTCATCTTTCAATTATCAATGGGGACTCCAGGCTCACATCAATAAAAAGACTACACTAGAATGGTTGCATAAGCCGAAATTCTGCCCTCTGTGCATCGCACTCTTACCTTCGTCTGAAACCCCAACCTCACTGCGGCTGGTTGACCGAGGTGCATACCAACTCTTGAGATCCAAGGCCTCCTGCTCATAGTGGGGGAGGATGAGGGAGTATGGGGAGTCCCCGCCTGTTCATGACCTCTCAATAATGTAATGGGATGTCTTCTCTTTAAAGGACAGAGGAGCATTGATTAGTCCACTTTCTACGGGCAGCATCATTGCAGCCTGGCCAGCCCCACCTGAGGAACAACTCGCGTGCCACATCCGAATCGTAGGCCTCGACCCACAATGCACTCAGTCCAAGCATCACACCCTTGGCCAACTCCAGCATCATTGACAAGTGCCACTCAGACCGTAACACCCCTGAGGCCCACAGGGGTACGACCAGCCCTAAACTGTTCTCCACACTGACTCATGCTAACACGATAAAAAAAAGCAGTTATTAGATTTAAATTAATTTATTAAATAGTTCTAGAAATGACAGTTGCTGGGGTGAAGTGCTTCACCTGTGGGATGTGGGAAATCTGAGACACTTCGAGTGTCCTGGACAACTACATCTGCAGGACGTGTACCCAATTGCAGCTCCTCACAGATTGCATGGATCGGTTGGAGCAGCAGTTGAATGCACTTAGGAGCATTCCGGTGGCAGAAAGCATAATTGATAGGAGTTTTGGAGATGTGGTCACATCCAAGGTATAGACAGATAGATGGGTGACCGCTAGAAGGGGCCGTCAGTCAGTGCAGAAATCCCCTGTGGCTGTCCCCCTCTCTGACAGGTATACTGTTTTGGATACTATTGTGGGGGATGGCCTATCAGGGGAAAACAACAGTAGTAGCCAGAACAGTGGCACCATGGCTGGCTCTGTTGTTCAGCAGGGGGTGGTCAAAGCACAGAAGAGCAATTTCCATAGGGAACTCTATAGTCAGGGGCTCAGATAGGCACTTCTGTGGTTGTGAAAGAGACACCAGGATGGTATGTTGCCACCCTGGTGTCAGGGTCTAGGAAGTCTCTGTTCGGGTATGAGATATTCTGAAGGGGGAGGGAGAACAGCCAGAGGTTGTGGTACACATTGGTACTAACGACATAGGCAGGAAGAGTGACGAGGTCCTGCAGCGGGAGTTCAGGGATTTAGGCAGAAAGTTAAAAAACAGGACCTTGAGAGTTGTAATCTCAGGATTGCTCCCTGTGCCACGTGCCAGTGAGGCTAGAAATAGGAAGATAGTGCAGCTGAACATGTGGCTGAACAGATGGTGTAGGGGGTGAGGGCTTCCAATATCTGGATCATTGGGATCTCTTCCAAGGCAGTTGGGACCTGTACAAGAAGGACATGTTGCAACTAAACTGGAGGGGCACCAATATCCTGGCTGCGAGGTTTGCTAATGTCACTCGGGAGGGTTTAAACTATATGGCAGGGGGGTGGGAACCAGAGCAATAGGTCAGCAGGTGAAATAAATGACTAGGAACCAGTGAATATGGCCAGTAGGACTAAGAGGAAGGGCAGGCAGGGAGAAATTACTGAACACAGTGGGACTGGGGGTCTGAAATGCATTTGTTTCAATGAAAGAAGTATAACAGGCAAGGCAGATGAGCTTAGAGCTTGGATTAGTACTTGGTGTTAATAACTTGATGTTATTGCTATTACAGAGATTTGGTTGAAGGATGGACAGGTTTGGCAGATAAACGTTCCAGGATTTAGATGTTTAAGGCAGGATAGAGAGGGATGTAGAAGAGGTGGGGAAGTTGCACTGCTGGTTGAGGAGAATATCACAGCTGTACGACAGGAGGACACCTCGGAGGGCTGATGCAGCAAGGGAATATGGGTAGGGCTCCGGAATAGGAAGGGTGCAGTAACAATGTTGGGAGATTACTATAGGCCTCCCAATTGCCGGCAGGAGACTGAGGAACAGCTATGTAGGCAGATTTTGGAAAGATGTAAAAGCAATAGGGTTATTGTGGTGGGTGATTTTAACTTTCCCTATATTGACTGGGAATCACTTAGTGCTAGGGGTTTGAATGATGCAGAATTTGTAAGGTGCATCCAGGAGGGCTTCCTGAGACAATACGTAGATATTCCAACTAGGGAAGGGGCAATACTTGACCTGGTATTAGGGAATGAACCCAGCCAGGTGGTCAAAGTTTCAGTAGGGGAGCATTTCAGGAAAAGTGACCATAATTCAGTAAGTTTCAAGGTACTGGTGGATAAGGATAACAGGAGTCCTCGGGTTAAGGTGCTTAATTGGTGGAAGGCTAATTATAACAATATTAGGCAGGAACTGAGGAATCTAGACTGGAGGCAGACGTTTGAGGGCAAATCAACAACTGACACGTGGGGGGGTTTTCAAAAGTCAGTTGATAAGAATTCAGGACTGGCAGCTTCCTACGAGGATGAAGGATAAGCATGGCAAGTTTCAGGAACCTTAGATAATGAAGGATATTGTGAGATTAGTCAAAAAGAAAAGGAAGGCATTCGTAAGGGCTAGAAGGCTGGGAACAGATGAAGCCTGTGGAGAATATAAAGAAAGGAGGAAGAAACTTAAGCAAGGAGTCTGGAGGGTGAAAAAGGGTCATGAAAAACCACTGGCTACCAAGATTAAGGAAAATCCCAAGGCCTTTTATACATATGTAAAAAGCAAGAGGGTAGCCAGAGAAAGGATAGGCCCACTCAGGGACAGAGGTAGGAATCTGTGTGTAGAGCCAGAAGAAATGGGAGAGATACTAAATGAATACTTCTCATCAGTATTTACCAAAGAGAAGGACTTAGCGGTCGATTTGTCTAGGGAAGAGTGTCTAGATAGCCTGGATCAAAAAAGACGAGATGTTAGGCACCTTGAAGAATATTAAGGTGGATAAGTCCCCAGGGCCAGATGGGATCTACCCCAGAGTAGATCCTCAGAGGGAGGAGATTGCTGGGGCCTTGACAGGAATCTTTGTATCCTCACTGGCTCCGGGTGAGTTCCCAGAGGACTGGAGATTGGCCAATGTTGTTCCATTGTTTAAGAAGGATAGCAGGGATAATCCAGGAAATTACAGGCCAGTGAGCCTTACGTCAGTGGTAGAGAAATTATTGGAGAAGATTCTTCGCGACAGGATTTACTACCATTTGGAAGCAAATGGGTGTATTAGTGAGAGGCACCTGGTTTTGTGAAGGGGAGGTCGTGTCTCACTAACTTGATCAAGTTTTTCGAGGAAGTGACAAAGATGATCAATGATGGAAGGGCAGTGGATGTTATCTACATGGATTTCAGTAAGGCCTTTGACAAGGTCCCTCATGGCAGACTGATACAGAAGCTAAAGTCGCACGGGATCAGAGGTGAGCTGGCAAGGTGGATACATAATTGGCTTGGTCATAGAAGACAGAGGGTAGCAGTGGAAGGGTGCTTTTCTGAATGGAGAGCTGTGACTAGTGGAGTTCTGCAGGGATCAGTGCTGGGACCTTTGCTGTTTGTAGTATACATAAATGATTTGGAGGAAAATGTAACTGGGCTAATTAGTAAGTTTGCAGATGACACTAAGGTTGGAGGAGTTGCAGATAGTGAAGAGGATTGTCAAAGGATACAGTGGAATATAGATCGGTTGGAGACATGGGCGGAGAAATGGCAGATGGAGTTTAATCTGGACAAATGTGAGGTAATGCATTTTGGAAGGTCTAATATAGGTAGGAATTATACAGTAAATGGCAGAACCCTTAAGTGCATTTACGGGCAGAGGGATCTGGGTGTACAGGTCCACAGATCACTGAAAGTGACAACGCAGGTGGATAAGGTAGTCAGGAAGGCATATAGCATGCTTGCCTCCATTGGCAGGGGTATTGAGTATAAAAGCTGGGAAGTCATGCTGCAGCTGTATAGAACCTTGGTTAGGCCACATTTGGAATACTGCGTGCAATTCTGGTCGCCACATCACCAGAAGGATATGGAGGCATTGGAGAGGGTGCAGAGGAAGTTTACCAGGATGCTGCCTGGTCTGGAGGTTATGAGCTATGAGGAGAGTTTGGAGAAACTCAGATTTTTCTCACTAGAGCGACAGAGATTGAGGGGCGACTTGATAGAAGTTTACAAAATTATGAGTGGCATGGACAGAGTAGGTAGTGAGAAGCTTTTTCCCAGGGTTGAAGAGTCAATTACTAGGGGACATAGATTTAAGGTGAGAGGAGAAAACTATAGAGGAGATGTGCGGGGCAAGTTTTTTACGCAGAGGGTAGTGAGTGTCTAGAATGCACTGCCAGAGGAGGTGGTGGAAGCAGATACGTTAGTGGTGTTTAAGAGGCAGCTTGACAAATACATGAATAGGATGGGAATAGAGGGATACGGACCCCAGAAGTGCAAAATGTTTTAGTTGACAGGCAATATGATCGGCGCAGGCTTGGAAAGCTGAAGGGCCTGTTCCTGTGCTGTACTTTTCTTTGTTCTTTGATACTTACCCTTCCTGAGTGCAGCAGATCATTGAAGTGCTTCTGGCACTGCACCCATGTGCGCCTCACCACGTTGTGGCTACTCACCCGGATGGCAACTTCTCCCACGCCTTCTTGGTGAGGTGCAGGGCCTCCTCCCATCCCTGAGGACAAGGGTGTCCCTTTTAGCAACGACCTCCTCCAGGAGGACAGTTAGGCACTCATCAGAGAAAGGCGGGACCTCACCCCCCCGCATGGATTCTCCTTCCTGGATCGCAGCCATGTCACTGCTGCAACTCCGACACAGGCAGCCTCCCTGGAGCTGCCTGTGCCATTTTTGAATCAGCCGCCAGGTCGCCATTGGACCCAGTGGACAACAGACCTTACCCTGCCCCCGCCTGCCCCTTCTCGGAGATTCCCCAGCTGGCTTTCATGCTGGGCAGGCCTTAGTTGGCCCACTAGTGTGAAATTGCCTTCCGGTCCTAATCGAGGGCGGCAGTCATCTTCCCAACTTCCCCCGCCGAGCCCGCCCGGGAAGGGCAAATTCTGCCCTATGTTTTTCGAAATAAGTCGCAATGCTTTATTAGCAGTTCAATTGCTTTGCTGATCTGTAGTGCTTCTTTTAATGATTTACATACAAGTATACATTTATCACTTTGTTCATCTACACCATTTACATTTTTTTTATTTTCTGAAGTGTAGATGATGCTTTTATTTTCCTAAAAAGTGCATCAACTCACAATTACCCATGTTCAAGTTAATTTTCCACTTAATAGCTGGCCTGCAAGTTTTCTAATGTATTCTTGTATTATGTTGCATTCTTCCTCAATGGTAACTATACAATTTGGTATCATTTGCAAATTTTGATTTTGACTTATTTCTACCCACCTTCAAGGATTGATGCAAAGGCACCTCGAAGTCTCTGCCCCTGCACACTCTTTAGAACGATGCTATTTAGTCTATATTGTTTTTCCCTATTCCTTCTGCCATGATGCATCACCTCATACTTCTGTGTATTTTCTTCCATTTGCCACTGATATGCCCACTCTACTGGCCCGTCTATGTTCTGTCGCGACCGATTTGCATCATCCTCATTGTTTGCCACTCCTCCAAGTTTGGTATCATTGGCAAATATTGAAATTTTACTCTATATTCCAATATCCAAAAAAATTATATATATCAAAAAAAGTGGTCCGAACACTAACTTTTGAGGAACACCATTGTCTACTAACCTGTAGTCAGAAAAACAACCATTAGTTTGACTTGCTGTTTTCTGTCCTTAAGCCACTTTTTATGCAAGCTGACACGAACCCTCCAATTCCATGAGCCTCAAATTCTCAATTTTGTTTACTAGCCTTTTACGTGTTTGTCAAACAATTTCTTAAAATCCATATAGTTCACAAACTTTTGTATTCCCTTCATCAACCTTCTCTATTACTTCATCAAAAAGTCAATTAAATTAGTCAAGCATGATCTTCCTTTTACAAATCCATGTTAGTTCTCCTTAATTAACTCAAACCTCAAAGTGCCTGTTAATTTTTTCTCCTGATTATTGTTTTTAAAACCTTATCCACTATTGATTTTAAACTGACTGGCCTGAGGTGTCTAGGATTGTCCTTCCTTGAATATGGGGACAATAAACATTTGCTGCTCTCCAATCCTTGGGCACCTCCTCTGTTTCT
Source organism: Carcharodon carcharias (assembly GCF_017639515.1). Lineage (NCBI taxonomy): Eukaryota > Metazoa > Chordata > Chondrichthyes > Lamniformes > Lamnidae > Carcharodon > Carcharodon carcharias. The sequence goes on from NC_054470.1 coordinate 80,011,164, forward strand.
AGGGAAGACTGGAATATTATGGCAAACTATTTTACTATCTTCACCTCCACTTCCTTCAGCAGCCAGGAATGCAAGCCATCCAGACCAAGTGGCTTATCTATTTGAAGCAGAGCCAGTCTTTCCAGTGCAACCTGCCCCTCAATTTTCACCCCATCTATTACCCTATGGTCCATGTCTCTTAATGACTATTCGGTCAAACCCATTCAACTCTATGGGCAAGAACTTCTGGTCAGTGAGCGGGGGCGGGGCCCACACGCCGACGCGTAAAATGACACGGGCTGACATCGGGTGGAACTCTCGACGTCTTCCCGCAATATTTCCATTTTCAGGTCAGCAGGGATGCAGCCGAGCCAGCTGGTGCCCACCAACATATCAACGGCCTATTGAGGCCATTAAAAAAGCAATTTAGATAATTAGTGGTCATGCCTGTCTAACCTTAAGGTTGGCGGGCAGGCTGAGAGCCCTGGCAGGCATCGGAAAAAGCATGAAACCTCATCCACAGGTGGGATGAGGTTTCATGAATGATTTAAAATCTACACGTTGAGTTTTAGTAAAAGTTATGGTCATGTCCCAACTCACGTGACATTGTCACATGAGGAGACATGGAAGGGAAATGTTAGAATGATTCTTATTAAAAATTTGAAGTCCGAACCGATCTCCCTGAGGCAGCACTTAGCCTCAAGAAGCACACAGCGCTTACTGGCGGACGTCACACTGGGTGGGCCTTAATTGGCCCGCCCACGTAAAATGGTGCCTTGCCCCCAATTGGGGACACCGATCGGAGGCACACCTGCTCACGCCCACTCCTGCACTTCCCCCCAACGGGGAGAAAACTTTTCCCTATATGTGCCATTAAGTCATGTAACTTGTTTAAAATACATTGTATATTCAGAAAAAGCAGTTTCAATTTTAACTTTTTATCATTTTTGCCTGATTTGACCTTATTCATTGATACACTATTATAGTTCAACTTTTTGTTCCTTCCTGTCACACTCTCCTTATTCTTACCCAAAATGCAGCACTGCTCTATAAGCTTGACTTTTCTATTTCAATGTAGAAATCTTCTCTCACTTGAAGCCTAACCGCACCCCCCCTTTCTAATTTAAAGCCTCATTTAGAGCACTAGTTATGTAATTCACCAGGACACTGGTCCCAGTGCAGCTTAAGTGGAGTACCCAAAGGTACAACATTATTTTTCTAAAGTACTGATGCCAGTGCCCCAAGAATCAAAATTCCTTTCTCCCACATGTTTCTTTGATGGGCAAGGAAACTTTCTGCTGAGTATCAACTACCAACCTCCCTCATCTGATGAATCAGTGCTCCTCCATGTTGAACATGCCTTGGAAGAAGCACTGAAGGTAGCAAGGGCACAAAATGTACTCTTGGTGGGGATTTCAACATCCATCACCAAGAGTGGCTTGATAGCACCACTAATGGCCAAGCTGACTGAGTCCTGAAGGACATATCTGCCAGATTGGGCCTGCGGCAGGTGGTGAGAGAACCAACAAGGGGGAAAATCCTGCTTGAGCTCATCTTCAGCCATCTACCTGTTGCAGATGCATTTGCTCATGGCAATATTAGTAGAAATGACTACTGCAGTCCTTGTGGAGACCATGGTGCTAAATGGAGTAGGTTCAGAATAGACCTAGTAGTACACAGCATGCTGCTTCCACTGCTTAGCATGGGCATCCAGTATCATAGCTTCATCAGGTTGACACTTTATTCTTAGGCATAACCGTTCCTGCACCTTGCATGCTCACACATACTCCTCACTGAACCAGGGTTGATACCCTGGCTTGAGTGTAATGGTAGAGTGAGGGATTTGCCTGACTATAAGGTAACAGATGGTGGTGTAATTCAATTCTCCTGCTGCTGATGTTCCACAGCACCTCGTGAATGCCCAGTTTTGAGCTGCTAGATCTGTTCTGAATCAATTCCAATTAGCATGGTGGTATTGCCATACAATAAAATGGAGCAACATCAGTATGAAGATGGGCCTTCATTTACATCTCCTATCAATACTGTCATGGGCAGATGAATCTGCTTCAGATAGATTGGTGAGGATGAGGTCAAGTAGGTTTTTCCCTGTGTTAGCTCAAACACCATCTGCTGCAGGCCCTATCTGGCAAATATGTCCTTCAGAGCTCAGTCAGCTTGGTCTGTAGTGGTACTACCAAGCCAGACTTGGTAATGAACATTGAAGTCCATATCCAGGGTACATTCTTTGGCCTTGCTGCCTAAGTGCTTCTTTGAAATTTCTAGTGCCTAGGTCAATGCCAGGCGATCCATCCAATTTTATTCTTTTCAACCTTTCTGTAGTCATTTGATATAACTGAGTACCTTGTTAAGCTATTTTAAAGGGTAGTTAAGAGTCAAGCACATTGCAGTAGGACTGGAGCCACTTATAGGCCAAAGTGGGTAAGGACAGTAAATTTCCACTCTAGAAGGTCTGATGGAGAGCAGGGGACTTTAGCACTACCTATATAGCCCTCCTTGTTTGTGTAGCCATCATCCAGTCCCTCTCGGCCTGCACATGTTTAAGCTGCAGGATGTTCAACTCCTGAAACAGGCTTTTTACATAGTTCTCAGCCTCAAGGGTACACCATACTGGTGCCAGCTGTTGCTCAACCTCCAAAAGTTGGAGCTCCTCCAGCTGACAACACTTCCTGCCCATGTAGTTGATCATGACACAAGAAGAACCCTAGGGTTCCCACATTGCACAGGATGTGCATTTGATAGTGTTGTAGTGCCTTGCCATGTCTCTATTTATTAGACTATCTAAACTTATCAGATATAGAACTGAAAACTTAAAATTTAAAATTTAAAACCTCACGCTTTTTAAACTTGGTTTAATTATTCCCATCCGTTATCTTAAATTCTTACCTCAATACTTACTATTGATCACAATGTTAGTTTCCTCAGGCTCCGCTCCTGCTCCTTAGTGGTGCTGTCACTTGTTTACTTTTTCAGTCTGGTTGTTTTGTGATGTTGTCTGTTGTTCTTTCCACATCTGCACTGTATTCATGCTCCTCTTTCTTTCCACAATGCTTTCAATCACTCTTTTCATGCTATTTCTCAATCTTGCAGTGATTTTCTCAAATTAAAGTTTTTTTTTATTTTACTGAGATGTTAACCAATAAATAGTATATGACCTTTAAAAGACAAAAGGATTTCAGACATAACGGGCAGGATATTCCTTGCTGGCTTCAGGAACCCACTGTCAAGCTCAAGTGGGGTCAGAGGTCTGCAGTGTGTGGGGAACAGTCAAATCACATGTGATTTTCCCTGAATTGATCAATTAGTGGCTAGAGAACAGGCTCATTGACTGAGGATGTTGGATGGGCTTCTGAAGCTGGAGTGCCAATGGAAGGTCCTCCAGCTTGGAAGCAGCAGGAGGATGCCGTAGCAGGTAAGTGAGGGAGAGGAGGCCCTAAAATGGAGGTGCCATCTCTCCAACCTTTTCAAGCTTAAAATAAAAGAAAGTTTTTGCAGCTTCTCAGGGTGGCCTGTGGCTACAGCTGAACTGAGGCAGATGGCGAGGGCCTCTAAGCCTGCCTGGAGCACTGCCCTCCACCCCAGCTTTTCCTTGTTCTGTTGTCAAAAGGCCACCTCTAGAACTGTCCTCTGCCACCATCAGGGACATGGGATCAGGCAGGAAAGCCCCAGTCTGCCTCTGACAATAGCTCTTAATAGGCCTTTAAACAGATCAGCTGGGTATCCACCACTTGAGGATAGGATAACCTTGCCAACAACCCCCTTCCCCCCAACCTCTCCATCCTGCCTCTGTGAAAATGGCCCAGGAGAAGGAAGGACCCAGGGAACTGGCATGCTCGTCAGCAACATGAAATTCTGTGCCTGCCCGCTTCTATTCCCAACCTCATCAGTGGCTAAAAGTTTTCCCCAATAACCTGGGGCTTAATTTTTCTGGCCAGTGTCTAAGCCCAAAGATGAAAAAAAAGTGGCCTTGAGTCAGGCACCTCAATGCTGCTAGCATTCAGGCATTCTTACCCCAAGAGTACCTTCAGAAAGAAGACAAATAAAGGACCAAATAAAGCTTATTCAATAATTTAAGCATGTAAGCCAGTACTTAAGAAGCGTGCTCATTTCTGAGCATAATGTCAATCTGAAAAGTGTAACATGCAAAGCTCAAACAGAAATGTCTTAAAGATTTAAGGACACAGGGAGATCCTATCAGAAGTGCTAAATTAAAAACTGTTTTGTAAAAAGCAAATACAAGATGAAAAGAGAAAATTGGAAAGATAAATTGCTGGGATGCTTTGGGGAATGTAAAGGCATTTTGAAAATGTTCTTAACAAGCCAAGTATTAAAGCTCAAATGGGTCCCAGTAAGCATTGAGGTGAGACTGTGAGAGAAGAAAATAAATGTTTCATTTGCACCAGCAAAAACAGAGATATGTTCTTCTTATTAGTCAAGGAGGTAGATCATTTGAGGTGGAAAAATAAAGATGAACTGAGGTCTCCATTGAAATGTTTGGATATTTATTAAAAGAGCAGCAGATGAAAGTATCTAATAATGTATAAGGAGATAAGGGCAGAATGGGGCTGAGAATTGGAACAGCAGCTAAAATTATGTACAATTTATTTTTCTACAAAAGTAGCAAGAGGAAGGATGGCAAATAGTTGTTTTCCAGATTGAAAGAAATTAGTAGCATGTTCTACTAACTTAATGTAGGAAAATACTATAATTTATATAAAGGGAAGAAATTTAAATATATTTAAAGAGAGAAATGAATCAATTCCAAGCTATATGAGTTTACAAAAATACTTTGTACTCATGATTTGTTCAAATTCCTTGTGGATACAACAGAATCAGTGAACCTCATATATTTAGACATTCAGAAGACATTTGTTAATGGGTCCTGCTTAAGACTAATGACTAAATTGAAGGCTTTTGTAATTAAGCAAGATGTTAAAAAATTGGGTCATGGATAATAGAAATTAAAATAAACAGCAGTGATCAATAGCAATACATCTTAATTGGACAAATATGAACAGTAAAATGCCCCAGAGGTTTCCCGGCAGCCTGGTTGTTCTTGATTTTAATAAATGATTTTGATGAATGGATGGAAATTCTAAATATAGAAATTGTGGTTAGGTATATCTTCTCCCTTAGAGATTTAATGAGATCTTTCCTACATTAGAACAAAAGCTGTAGGAGCAGGAGTGAGTCATTTGGCCTCTCTATCTTGTTCTGCCATTCAATAAGATCATGTCCTCCACTCCACTTTCCTGCCCACCCCCCCAAAACACTTGACTCCCTTGCACATCAAAAATCTGCCCAACTCAAACTTGAACATATTCAATGATCCAGCCTCCACTGTTCTCTGGGATAGAGAATTCCAGTGACATTTTGAGAAAAGAAATTACTCCTCATTTCAGTCTTAAATGGGAGGATCCTTATTCTGGAACTGTGCCCCCGGTTTTAGATTCCCCCATGATGGGATGCATCTCTAAGCATCTACCTTGTCAAGCCTCCTCAAAATCTTTTAAGACCCTCAGATGCAGGCCATCAGGTCTAGGGAATTTGTCAACCTTTAGTCCTATCAGCTTTCTTGGTACTTTTCCTCTCATGAAAGTTCTTGTTTTAAGTTCCTCTCACCCTTTTACCCTTGATTTTCTATTATTACACTGTAACACCTCAAATCTGAAACACCAAAATCTAGAAACACCTGTTGTTCAGAATTCCTGAAATTATTTGAGCACATGTACAACTCCAGGACTTGCCACTTGAGTCCCTGCAACATACGTAATGTTATGGCCCTAATAGTTGTTACTGGAGCTTTTCTAGACACTTCCTTAATGGCCGTTGTCAAGTATAAGTACCTCTAACATATCCAAGCAGGAGGAGGAATGGAGATAGAAGAGGATGCAGTCAAAGAGTATGTTTCAAAGAGGTTTTTGAGGATACGTCACCCACTGTAATCAGCCCTTTTGCCCACACACAAACACATAGTAATTACCCCCTCTTCCCAGACAAACACACACAAACAGACACACACAGTTATCAACTCCTCTGTCCACACACACACACACACACGGTTATCAGCCCCTTTGCCCATACACAGTTATCAGCCCCTCCCCCTTCCTATCTTTTGGTCTACTTTCCAGTGTCTGCAATTCAAAACTGCTAACACAGGGTGAGGGGCCTGTGCAGCAGGTAGAGAGGAGCAGAAACAGAACAATATTTGAAGCCACCAATTACCTTCTCAGCTCAGCCGCATGATCTTCCTGGTTTTCCCTCATTCAGTCACTGAGGGCAGAACTTTGCCCTCGGATGGTGTGCCGACCCCACTGGCTCGGTGACAGCCGCCCCCGCCACTGAAACAGGGCCCGCCGCCACTTTGAGTGGGTTGGCCAATTAAGGCCCGCCCAGTGGCCTGCCCGACAGGAAGCAGTTCTTGTGCGGGGGATGGAGAGAATCCCCAGCTGTCAAATTGCGCTCTTTCACACATGCACATGAAAGAGCGCACTTCTCCCTGAGGCAAAGTCCTCAGGGAGATTTGTGAGAGGTAAGTAAAGTCCAAAAATAGAAAAATATTAAAATTATTAACATGTCCCCCTCTTGTGACAATGTCACATGAGATGGGACATGTTAATAAACACTTAAAATTTATTACATTTTTAAAAAATGGACATGAAACTTCATCCCACTAGTGGATGAAGTTTCATGAATAATCTGGAGCCTGCTGGGGCTCCTGGCCTGCCCACCAGCCTTAAGCTTGGACGGGCAGGTATTTAATTATCTTAACTAGCCTGTCAATGGCCTCAACTGGCCATTGACAGGTCAACGGCAGACAGCTGATTTTGCTGTCTGCCCACCTTCCTAAAAATTTAAAGGGAGCGGGATAACGTTGGGGTTTCCTCCCAACGTCATCCCACGTCATTTTCCCCTCAGTGAGCGGGCCCCGCCCCCAAATCACCAAGGGGAAAATCCTGGCCAGAGTTACACTTGTTGGCCTCTGCCTTGTGCCAAGTCAGCGTACAAATATCTGGGCCCACTCAGCACTCACCAATAAATGTGTTTTCTGATGTTAAAGAGCACAGTACTTTCAAAACATGGAAAATCCTGTATATGGATAAATAAAACTATTTTTATTACTGTCTTATGTCTCAGATACATATTTATATCCTGTTAATACACTTGTGCTAAGGCATTCTAACATTGTTTCAAAATCCAGGTAGTTCTGAAATTCAGAAATGTCTTGTTCCAAGTATTCCAGACTAGAGAGGTTACAATGTATGTTTCTAGTGTCTTCTATCATGAAGATAGAAAAAATATTGTTCAAAGTCGCTGCCATTTCCGTGTTTTCCATTATTAATTCCTAGTGTCATCCTCTAAGGGAACAGCATTTACTTTAGCCACTCTCTTCCTTTTTATGTACTTGTGGAAGCTCTTACTGTCTATTTTAAAATTTCTTGCTAGTCTACTCTCATATTCTAATTTCTCCCTTTTTTTAGTCCTCCTTTTATGATTTCTAAAATATTCCAAATCTTCCGGCCTACTGCTAATCTTTGCAACATTGTCCACCTTTTCTTTCAATAATACCATCCTTGACTTCCTTATTTAGCCACATATGAATAATTCTTCTCATAGTCTTTCTTTCTTAATAGAATAGATTTTTGCTGAGAGTTATGAAATATCTTCTCAAATGTCTGCCACAACATATTTACTGCTTCACCTTTAAACCTATTTTCCCAGTCCATTTTAGCCAGCTCTGTCTCCATACCTTTATAATTATCTTTACTTAAGCTTAGGACACCAGTTTCAGACCAAGGTTTCTCAATTTCAAACTGAATGCAAAATTAATTTTCAGTTATGATCACTCTTGCCTAGAGGAACCTTTACTATAGATCGTTAATTAATCTTGTCTTATTTCACATTAGCAGCTCTAAAATAGCCTGTTCCTTGGTTGGGTTCACAGCATATTATTCTGTGAATTATATTACAATCCCCACCCACCACTACTCTCCTCCGTCTGGCTGAACTTGTTCTCACACTGAACAATTTCTCCTTCAACTCCTCTCACTTCCTCCAAATAAAAGGTGTGGCTATGGGTACCTGCATGGGCCCCAGCTATGCCTGTCTCTTTATGGGGTATGTGGAACATTCCTTGTTCCAGTCCTACTCCAGCCCCCTCCCACAACTCTTTCTCCGGTAAATCGATGATTACTTCGGTGCTGCTTCATGCTCTAGTCGGGACTTGGAAAAATTTATTAATTTTGCTTCCAATCTCCACCCCTCCATCATTTTCACGTGGTCCATCTCTGACACTTCCCTTCCCTTTCTTGACCTCTCTGTCTCAATCTCTGGTGATAGACTGTCCACCAATATCCATTACAAGCCTACCGACTCCCACAGCTACCTCGACTACAGCTCCTCACACCCCTCTTCCTGTAAGGACTCTATCCCATTCTCTCAGTTCCTTCACCTCTGTCGCATCTGTTCCGATGATGCTACCTTCAAAAACAGTTCCTCTGACATGTCCTCCTTCTTCCTTAACCGAGGTTTTCCACCCACAGTCGTTGACAGGGCCCTCAACCGTGTCTGGCCCATCTCCCACACATCCGCCCTCACCCCTTCTCCTCCTTCCCAGAAACATGATAGGGTCCCCCTTGTCCTCACCTATCACCCCACCAGCCTCCGCATTCAAAGGATCATCCTCCGCCATTTCCGCCAACTCCAAAATGATGCCACTACCAAACACATCTTCCCTTCACCCCCCCTGTCGGCATTACGTAGGGATCATTCCCTCCGGGAGACCCTGATCTACTCCTCCATCACCCCCTACTCCTCAACCCCCACCTATGGCACCTCTCCATACCCACGCAAAAGATGTAACACCTGCCCCTTCACTTCCTCTCTCCTCACCGTCCAAGGGCCCAAATACTCCTTTCAAGTGAAGCAGCATTTCACTTGCATTTCCCCCAACTTAGTCTACTGCATTTGTTGCTCCCAATGCGGTCTCCGCTACATTGGAGAGATCAAACGTAAACTGGGCGACCGCTTTGCAGAACATCTGCGGTCTGTCCGCAAGAATGACCCAAACCTCCCTGTCGCTTGCTATTTTAACACTCCACCCTGCTCTCTTGCCCACATGTCTGTCCTTGGCTTGCTGCATTGTTCCAGTGAAGCCCAATGCAAATTGAAGGAACAGCACCTCATCTTCCGACTAGGCACTTTACAGCCTTCTGGACTGAATATTGAATTCAACAACTTTAGGTCTTGAACTCCCTCCTCCATCCCCACCCCCTTTTTGTTTCTTCCTCCTTCCTTTTGTTTTTTCCAATAAATAATATAGATTTTTCTTTTCCCATCTATTTCCATTATTTTTAAATATTTTTAAATCTTTTCTGCTCCCCCCACCCCCACTAGAGCTATACCTTGAGTGCCCTACCATCCATTCTTAATTAGCACATTCGTTTAGATAATATCACCAACTTCAACACCTCTGTGTTCTTTTGTTCTTTTGCCTGTGACATCTTTTGATGATCTGCTCCTATCACTGCTTGCTTGTCCCTACAACCACACCAGCCCCCTCCACTTCTCTCCCCCCACCCAACCACCCCCTACCACCCCCCCCCCACCCCACCCCCACACACCTTAAACCAACTTATATTTCACCCCTCTCCTTGGATTCACCTAGTTCTGTTGAAGGGTCATGAGGACTCGAAACGTCAACTCTTTTCTTCTCTGCCGATGCTGCCAGACCTGCTGAGTTTTTCCAGGTAATTCTGTTTTTGTTTTGGATTTCCAGCATCCACAGTTTTTTGTTTTTATTATTCTATGAAACTGTCCTGAATACACTCTAAGACTCATCCTCAAGGTTAGGTTTACAAATTTGCTTTGTCCATTCTATATGAGGATTAAAATTTCCCATCATTATTGCAGTGCATTTCGAACAAGCCCCTATTATTTCTTGATTTATACTCTGTGTTACAGTGTAACCACTATCAGGGGACCTAGAAACTATTACTGCCAATAACCTCTTTCACTTACTATTTCTTATTTGATAATGGGTGTTATTTTTGAAAAATATTTTTGGGGAATATTGTTATTCTGTGAATAAGGCTGTGTGTCAGTGTGTGTGTAAATAATTTAATTAAGCTGGGGGAAAGTTACTAGAAGACTGGTTGTTTTGGGGTGTTTAAAACATGAAAGGATAGAGGTGTTAGGTTTGAGAGAGAAGTGAATAGGTTGGATCTAGCATTTGTGTTTTCAGGTATGTTGAGAGTTTGTTTGAATATCAAAGGAAAGTCAGGGGTTTGCATCTTGCAGGAGTTCCATAGGTAAATACAAGAGGGTATATTACATTTCATTGACACAAAAGCAGAGATAAAATAAAAACATGAAAGATTTTATGTTGGGAAGGATTTGAATTTCAGAGGTGTGAGAACAATGGAATATGAGATGAAAGGGGGAGAAAGGTATTTTAGAGTTACTGTGGACAGCTGCTAGCTGTTGAGCTGTTAGCAGTAGATGTGCGCTGTTGGCTATGTGAGGAAGATCTCCTGAAAACAGCTCCATGCTGGGAGAAGATACAGTTTAAATCAGCCATCCAGTCAAGCCAGTCTTGGGCTGAAAAAAACAATCTTGGACTAAAGTCTTGGATTTCCACAACAGAATGGGAGAGAGTTTAAGTGGTCATGTGTTACGCCTTTATTGAAGCTACAACAGATTGCCTTGGATAATATTCCTGGATCTTAATAGTTAAACATCTATAAGGGAGTGTTGCCTGGTAGGTGTTTACTTGTGGGTCTGACCAATTAGGGAGCCTTTTGGGGGAATGTTTTGTAAGACTAACTTTAATTGTGTTTGTGTGCTTAATTAATTAATTAATCTTGTGTGCTTAAGTTTTCTTTTATTCTTGTTAATAAAAATTTTTTTTTCAATTTTTAAAATCCCAAAAGTGCTACTGGACTTCTTGCCGCTGAGATCAATACATTTTCTTCTCATTTTCAGAATAAAATACAAAGGTATGGCCTGAAAGCCAAGTCTCCCTCTGGGATTTCGTTTGTGCAGCAATTGACATTGACTGTGGTCATAACATGATCTTCACCCAAACTGATTTTACACTTTGATCTTCCATGCCAAGATCACTTCTCACTACAAACTGATCCTTCCTTTATTAACAGAGCTACCTCACCTCCTTTTAATTTCTTTCTTTCCTTTCAAAATGTCAGATACCCTTATATATTCAATTCCCAGGCTTGGTCACCTTGCCTACACATCTTCGTAATGGCTATCAAATCATGCTCACTTATTTATATTTGTACCATCAATCATCTATTTTGTCAGAGCTGCATGCATTCAGATGAAGAGCCTTTAGTTCTATGTTTTCACCATTTTTTCTTACTCTGGCCTTATTTGCGGTGCAATCTTACATTTGTATGCATTGTCCCTTCATGTTACACTCTGGTAATCATTACCCATATTGCTACACTGCATTATTACCCTGTCCTTTAACTTTCTAAATTTCTCCTCTCATGAACCACAACCCCCACCTTTATTTAGTTTAATGTCCTTTCCACAGTCCTAGATATTCAATTCACAAGGGCACTGTGTCCCATTGGGATTCAAGTGAAGCGCATACCAATGGAACAGCACCTCTTTCCTCAGTACTGATGCCAGATGAATTAAAACCAATTTATCCCACACTAATTTTGGAGCCATGCACTCCACTCTCTGATCCTATTTACCTATGCCAGTTTGCTCATGGCTCAGGTAGTAATTCAGAGACTATTACCTTTGTGGTTCTGTTTCATTAATTTAGCCCTAGCTGTTCATACTCCCTTAGCAGAACCTCTTTCTTAGTCCTACCTATTTTGTTGTCACTCTTGAAGATCATCATAACTGGATCCCTCCCCTCCTTCTCCAATCCAAAGCAAATAGCAGGCAACACTGCCTTCAGGACTCATGCTTTCAGCTGCAGAGAACAGAATCCATGCCCCTCATTATACTGTCCGATACTACCACTGCATTCCTTTTTACTCCCCCAATTTGAATGGTCCCCGGTACCATGGTGCTGAGGTCAGTTTGCTCATCCTTCCTACCGTCCCTGCTCTCATGCACACAAGCTGCAGGAGCATCAAGCCTGTTGGACAAGTGCATGGGCTGCGGCTCCTCTAGCACTACCTTCTGTATTCCTTTACTTGCTTCACTCATAGTCACGTTTGTCCCTGGCCACAGACCAGATCTGAAGTACTTAATCTAAGGATTTGACTGCCTCCTGGAACAAAGTACCCAAGCAGCCTTTTCCGTCTCTGGTGCATTGCAACATCCCAAGCTCAGACTCCAGCTCATCAACTCTGAGCTGAAGTTCCTTGAGCTTCAAGCATTCACTGAGCTGAATTTTCCCACCGTTGTGGGGGAGGTTGATGGGTGGGCACATATGGGCTCGCTTCCAATCAACGCCCTTGATCGGAGGCGCGGTGCCATTTTACGTGGGCGGGCCAATTAAGACCCGGTCAGCATGACGTCCGCAGGGAAGCACAATGTGCTCCCTGTGCGGATGGTGGGGGGTGGAAATCCCAAAATCGAGGGTGCGCTTTTTTGCGTATGCTGCCTCAGGGAGATTGCCTCTCCTTTCAAATATATTAAAAATAGAAAAAAAAAGTTCCCTTACATGTCTTCTCAAATGACAAAATCACATGAGCTGGGACAGGTTCATAACTTTGACAAAATATTTATTAAAATTTTTTAAGCCTACATGAAACCTCATCCCGCCCGCGGATGAGGTTTCGTGTTTTTTCTACTTCCCGCCGGGGCTCCTGGCCTGTCCGCCAACCTTAAGGTCCGACGGGCAGTTCCATTAATTACTCAATTCGCCCTGGCCGTTGACAGGTCAGTGGGCGCGGAGCTGATTTTGTTGCGCTCCTGCCCTCCTGAAAATTTAAATCGGGCACGGTGACGTTGGGAGTTGCCCCTGACGTCGCCGCACGTCATTTTACGCATCAGCGAGCGGGCCCCACCCCCACTCGCCAACTCGTAAAATTCTGCCCACTGTTTCTGTGGATCACAGTGGTGTCAATCAGTCCCACATGCTACAGCTGCAACAGATCACCTGCCCTGCTATCTCTATTGTATTTTCTTTAACTAATTAAGGTTTCAAGTTTTTGAATGTCAGTCACCAATTATTTGCAGTTATATTAAGCAGTTTAACTCATTAAACAATAAATTTAATACTGTGCTTATATATTCTAATCCTTTATTAAATTAGTACCTAATTTAGAGAAAAAAAACATAAAACTCACCAACCAATTACCTATCTGCCAACATAATTATTGCCTTTAGACCTCAACTCTTGGGTCTCGTGGTATCTCCATATAATTTCCCTCAGCTATCTCTGTTCAATTTTGCCAGTTTGGTGGGTCTGTTGTAGTTTCCCTCTGAAAGTTTCCAATTTTTTTTTGCAATTTTCTCTTTTTCCTTTCCTGTTACAGTATTCACCATCTTCTTATGTCCCACCGTCAGGTAATTGGTTCTGGGTTTTGCTGAATTTGACTATATCTTTTGGCTATGTTACTGTTATAGTGGTTGTAGTATATGCTTTGGCACCCTATTCAAATTCTTATTTTTCCATCCATTTTCAGATTAGCAAGTTACAAGCCTGGGCCAGTGCTTTAAATTGAACACACAACTGCAAAATAAGATAACACACTTCTGCCTGGGGTCATCATAAAGAGTCATGGTGCACATATTAGTCCTTTGAAACATTACTGTGGTCAGATAGCATCTTGCTTAAAATGTTTTAGCATTAACATTTTGCTGGAAATGTTTTAACATTAGCATTACTATAGAACACTACACTTGGTGTGAATCTCATTGCAGGGATTGGAATATGAATCTCTGTATTACATGCACACAGTTTTACAGGTCTACCCAACACTAATCTCTGCAGAAACAGCAATGCCCTTTAAAATCACATTAAAATGATATTATATCTTGGCACCATCATTTCTTTCAGGACCCCATAAAATATAATTAAAATAACATTTTAAAACAGGGCAGTGGATTGTTAAACATCAGTAAAACTAATTTTTGAAAGAACAGCCTATTTTGCCCAACAGAGGAAGACAATAGAGTTTTAAATATTAAGGACTACATGTTTAATTCTGGACCACTGTTTAAACCATTCACTTAACTGTCTCAAGGAGTCTTTGTAGGCTAAACTGATTAACCCCTAAATCGGGCACAAGAATCAGAATGCATGATAATCCTGTCCCCTTTCAAACTGGTGCAGGCAGCACACAAATCTTATGCTGCCTTCTCATTTCAACGACTGTGATGTGCAGCCAGTGCAGAATGTGTTGCAGAGTGTCTGCAAGCCTCAGAAGAGGGCTCAAGCTTGTGCAAGGCTGGAACCACTTAAAGCTAGCCTTAAAGGTGAGTTGCATTTTGGCTGCAGTAGGGCCTGAAACCAGGACAAGATTTCAAGACCTTCAGGAAAGAACATAATTGACACAACAGGCCAATAAGGATGCCTCCAGGTTTTTGGAGGCCATGCTGGAGTTGGTGGTGCAGGAAGTTGACTGGAGAGAAGATGTTCTCTTCCCTCAAGAGGCCAAGAGCCCCCTCAAACAAGTGTTCAGAAGGCAGTGGGAGCAGGTGGCCATGGTAGGCAATACCACCAGTCTGATTCTGAGGTGCTGGATGCAACTGCCACAAGAAGTTTGGTGATGTCACGTAAGTGGTCAAGGTCAGTGATTGCAGCCTTACGTACCATGTCTTACCATTCTCAAACATTGCTTCATTCGCCATACCTCCTTCACTCACCTACCAACAATCTTTATCAACCATAACTCAAATGTCACATTCATTTACTTCACCTCAAATGCTTAGCACTGCTTGCACACATTGCCAACTATTGAACTGTGATAGGTACAGCATCTAAATATATTGCACCACACTCATTGACACACTTTCCTCTCTTTTGCAGGACAACTGGCCCATAATAAATGGCAGCGGCAGCAATTGGGGGGACAGGTGCAGCTACATGTGCTGGCCCCTATGGAGGAGAGAATGTTGGGAACAATTGGAGCAGCTGTTACTGAGGCTGTGCCCAGCAGCATCACTGAAGCCATCGATGGTATGTTCCTGCCCATTGCACCTGCTCAGTTCCCACTTCACCCTCATCATACAATCTGTTACATTATAAAAGCTGCAGATGGTGTAAACATGCACCTCTTTCTTCCTCCCTTCTCCACCCCCACATGACATCCCCACGACACACGCACACACACACACACATACACACACAAACCTGGCTTCCCTTAACCTAAACCTATCCTTGCACACTTGTGCTTTCAGATAACCAAGCATTGCGTCCTGTCTAGCCAGTGTTGTCTGAGGCTGAAAGCCAACAGGGAAAGCACATTGAGTAGGAAGAAACACCATTACCCAACCTGAAACTTGCAGCCGCTAGCTCAGATACTGCCACTTTAGAGGGTTGTATAGAAGTTGGATTTGCAAATGGTGAATCAGTGGACAAAAATCAGCTGTAAATAGTTGGTTCATTTGGTGTTAATTACTGTAGCAGGAAGCTAAATTAGCTAGTGACTCATCAGAGAGTCTATATAAGAGGCAGGCTTTTCAAACTGCACAGTAGTTAGCAGCACAAAAGGAGACAATGCCTGAGTGAGACAGAGAGAGTAGCGAATTAGGTTCATGGGGTAAGTCCTGGTAACACTCCACCCTGCTCTCTTGCCCACATGTCTGTCCTTGGCTTGCTGCATTGTTCCAGTGAAGCCCAACGCAAACTGGAGGAACAACACCTCATCTTCCGACTAGGGACTTTACAGCCTTCAGGACTGAATATTGAATTCAACAACTTTAGGTCGTGAGCTCCCTCCCCCATTCCCACCCCCTTTCTGTTTCCCCCTTCCTTTTTTTTTCCAATAAATTATAAAGATTTTCCTTTTCCCACCTATTTCCATTATAAAAAAAACCCCACTAGAGCTATACCTTGAGTGCCCTACCATCCATTCTTAATTAGCACATTCGTTTAGATAATATCACCAACTTTAACTTTAACACCTATGTGTTCTATTGTACTATTGTCGTTGACATCTTTTGATGATCTGCTTCTATCACTGCTTGTTTGTCCCTACAACCACACCACCCCCCCACCTCTCTGTCTCTCTATCTCTCCGCCCCCCACACACACACCTTAAACCAGCTTATATTTCAGCTCTTTCCTGGACTCGAACTCAAGTTCTGTCGAAGGGTCATGAGGACTCGAAATGTCAACTCTTTTCTTCTCCACCGATGCTGCCAGACCTGCTGAGTTTTTCCAGGTAATTCTGTTTTTGTTTTGGATTTCCAGCATCCGCAGTTTTTTTGTTTTTATGTCATGAAATGGCTGTACGACATTCTTCTGGGGAGGGCGAACAGCCAGAAGTCCACATCAGTACCTTGGGTATAAGGAGGAATGAGGTCCTGAAAGCAGATTTCAGGGAGCTAGGAAGGAGATTGAAAAGCAGGACTTCTAAAGTAGTAATCTCAGTTCACTTACAGCTCCGCATGCTAGTTAGCATAGAATAAGGAGAATTGAGCAAGTGAACATGTGGTCAGAGAACTGGTGTAGGAGGGAGGGCATCAGATTTCTGAGGCATTGGGACTGGCTCTGGGACAGATGGATGGGATACATCTTAGTAGGACTGGGACTAAAATCATCACCGGGAGATTTGCTGGTGCTGTTGGGGAGGATTTAAACTAGATTGGCAAGGGGATGGGAACAAAGGGAGCTCTGATTCGAGGGAAGCAAAACTGGTAAAAGGGAATAACAAGATATAAAGCAAAAATAAAGGATAGACAATGGATAGGCAAGCATCAAATAGGATTTGAATAGAGAATAAAGTTAAAAAGCAGAGTTAAAGGCACTCTATCTAAATGCACTTAGCATTAGCAAAAATGTGACGATTTAATGCACAAATTGAGGTAAATGGGTATAATTTAATTGCCATTGCGGAGATATAGCTACAGGGTGACCAAGATTGGGAACTAAATATCCAAGGATATTCACCATTTAGGAGGGATAGGTGAATAGGAGGTGAGGTAGTGCTCTTAATAAGGGATGAGATCAGTACATTGATAAGAGAGGATCATAGATTGAAGGATCAAAATGTAGAATCAGTTTAGGCGGAGCTAAGAAACAGCAAAGGATAGCAAACATTGACGGGAGTTGTTTATAGGACACCAAACTGCAGTACTAATGTTGTGCACATTATAAATCAGGAAATTAGAGATGCTTGTAACGTGGATAATACAATAATAATGGGTGACTTCAATTTACACACAGACTGGGTTAACCAAAACAGCACGAATTCTGTGGAGGAGGAATTCCTGGAGTGTGTACGAGATTGGTTTCTGGAGCAGCTGAGAAGCCAACTAGGTATCGGGTTATTTTGGATATAGTGTTGTGTAATGAGAAAGGGATAATTGGTAACCTTGCTGTAAAGAAGCCTTTGAGAAATAGTGACCATAAAATAATAGGATTTCACATAAAGTTTGAATGTGATATAGGGAACTCTGATGCATGCCCATGACGTTCTGTCAGCAATGACGAGCACTGTCGATGTGCAGGCATCAGTAATATGTCCAGTGAGTGTGAAGCTGGACCATAACTTTTGTCCGAAGGTTACACACTGCACAAGGAAGAGGCTCTGGACTGAGACACCTGCCTTTATCCTATGCAGGAACCAAGGTTTCATATCTGAGTGACACGAGCACTGCTCATCAGAACAAGTAGCCATAGACAGGGAGACATTCTTGGGAGTTTATTTACAATAGTGAACATTATGTACATGTGATTAACACCCATGCCCAGGCTGTGCAACTATAGCTTCCTAACCCTGTCTTTGTGTTCCCTCGACATCCACAGCAGAGGTGGAGGCAGACTGCTGACTGCTACACCCTGTCTGTGATGATCTTGATGGGCTTCCTCTGGAAAGCCAAGACCTTGAGGGCCCAGGCCTGCTTTTGGGGTCCTGCTGTGTGGCAGTGGTGCCCTCGGCGGCCTGTGAAGCTGGAGCTCCTGGAGTCACAGGAAGAGGGAATTCGATTGGAACTAGACAGTCCCGGAGTCACCTGGGTGGATGGCCCCGGGGTGTGCACCTCCTGATCCTCCTCTCTATGGTGTCCGAGGGCCCTTGGCTGGCTCCTTGAGGAGAAGGGGGTGCTGCCCCACACCCATCTCGTGTTGACACTGCTGGAGGCCAACTATGGCATCCGTGATGTCTTGGACCAAGGTTTCTATGGAAGCCACCATCCAACCAGTGACTTCAATGCATTGGCATGCCAGTGCTATCACCTCTGCCTGAAGGCAGACAGCCTCCTCCATTGTACCTTACAATCTGAGCGCAACAGACATCCCTTCCTGATGTTCCCAAGCTTTCCTCTGTTGTTCCAACAACTGAGATATGGCCGAGTCCATAGGTTCCTCATCTGACTCAGACTCAGCAGATTTCTGGCCTCCAACAGCTCTCTGAGTGCCAGAAACCTGGGAAGACCCTGCTGCTGCCTGCTGGGGATCAGATAGTGTGATGTGCTCACCAGATTGCAACCTCAAGGCTAGTCTAAAACTTGGTCACACCGAGGTGTGTATCTCTGCACTGGTGGAGGGTGTGGGTAAATGCTGTGATGGGCCTTCACATTCTTCTTCTTAGGTGTCTTTGGGTTTTGATTGGAGGCCCTGGGTCATGGACTCCCTCTGTTCTTTCCCAGGTGTTCCTGTGAATGCAAGGCGAGAATTTGTGCATGGTAATGGACTGTGAAAGAGGAGAGCTGACTCACAGCATGGTCATCCAATGGATGTTGCACTGTTGGACCCTCACTTGGTGGAACACCACCAACCTCACTGTCAGCACAGGAATGGTCCTGATCCTCGCTGGCCAGCTTGATGGCTGTTTTCAAAGTCCGTGAGAAGCTTGATTTCAGGCATTCCTGCAATAGTCTGCGACACCTCTCTCGTGCCAGCTTGTCTTGCATGAATATAAATGGGAAAAGTGTAAATGGAATGCTTGCCAGGCCAGATGATAAGGATGCTTGGCATGTGCAGATGGTGAGTGGTCTTATGTAGGGTTTGAAGACAATGGGTGCTGGCACTGACCACGGCTGCCACCATCTCCCATGCAGGATTGATAATGTTGCTGTCCCTCCTGTAGCCAGAGCATGGGTAGAGGACATCATGGTGGGCCTCTAAAGCATTGCTAAACCAGGGGGCAGCAGTTTTCTTGTCTTTCGGGGCCATGTCTTCCGTGCAGCAGTCCTGGGCTGGAAGCACAGAAGTGTATGCATGGCTGCAATGTAAGTAAGATGCTTGCTGTGAGGAAGTGGTGAGTTGACAGCATTATGGGCAAATGAGAAAAACGTTCCTTTTTCCACCCACTACTGCACTTCTTGCAAATCTGGGACAGTTCCGCTCTCTGTATGCATCACTAAAAGGGAAATGATACGTGTCTTGTGTGTTCCAGTTTTAGTTTCAGTTTTCACTTTAAGCAGCCGTGTAGACAACACAACGCCTGACGTCTCCAGGCTTTACAATGTAAGATTGTTCCCATATACCTAATCTTAATATAAGAGCCCACAAGATGTCTACCCAATGAATGAAATGAGTGAGTGGGCAAAAATCTGGCAGATAGAGTATAATGTGGGAAAATGTGAAGTTGTTCACTTTTTGGCAGCAAGAATAAAAAAGCAGAGCATTACTTAAACAGAGAACAGCTGCAGAATTCTGAGGTGCAGAGGGGCCTATGTGTTCTTGTGCATGAGTCACAAAGTTAGTATGCAGGTACAGAAAATAATTAAGGCTAATGGAATGCTATCGTTTATTACAAGAGGAATTAACATGAAACTAAGGATGTTATGCTTCACTTCTACAGGGCATTGGTGAGACCACATCTCGAATATTGTGTGCAGTTTTGGTCTCCTTATTTAAGGAAGGATATAAATGCGATGGAGGCAGCTCAGAGGAGGTTTACTAGATTGATACCTGGAATGAGCAGGATGTCTTATGAGGAAAGGTTTAGACAAACTGGGCTTGTTTCCATTGGCATTTAGAAGGGTGAGGGGTGACTTGATTGAAGTATATAAAATCCTGAATGGGATTGACAAGGCGGACATGGAAAGAATGTTTCCTCTTGTGGGTGAGTCCAGAACAAGGAGGCACTGTTTTAAAATTAGGGGTCACCCTTTTTAGGGAGGGGAATTTTTTTCTGAGGGTTGTGTGACTTTGGAACTCTGCCTCAGAAGGTGGTGGAGGTGGGGTCATAGAATATTTTTAAGGCAGAGGCAGATAGATTCTTGTTAGGCAAGGGAATCAAAAGTTATCGGGGTTAGATGGGAATGTGGAATTTGAAACACAAACAGAGCAGCCATGATCTTGTCGAATGGTGGAGCAGACTCGAGAAGCCGAATGGCTTATTTCTGCTCCTACTTCATATGTTCATATGTAGCCAATTTCTTTTGAGTGATTCTTAAACAGAAAATAAGCTCAAAGGCTTGTATCATTATAAGAACTTGTCAGCTAACACCTTTGGCCAACTCGTGAAACATATATGGGATAAAACCAAGCTGACCCTTAGGCCCAAGCTGGTGGTTTATAAGGCCTGTGTTCTCAGCACCTTGTTCTGTAGCTGTGAAACATGGATGACTTACAGCTACCAGAAAAAGAAACTCAATAATTTCCACCATTATAATCTGTGGTGCATTATGGATATATCCATGCTGTGACTTGTGTTGGTCCGAGTTGAGTGGAATGCCTGAGGTGGCGGCTGCGATGAAGGGTGGTGCGTCCCACAAGGCATTGAAACTGTCACTGATTAAAGTCACCAAGAAGCCGCCTAAGAAGTGGAGAAAATCTTGCAAGCAGAGCTGTTCCATTTACGTGTATAGGATGCTGACCCAGGTCCACCCTTCCACCAGGATCTCGTCCAAGGCCATGAGTGTTATGAATTCCTTCGTTGTCGACATTTTCGAGCGCATCGCCTCCAAGGCTTTGCACTTCATTCACTACAACAAGCTCTGCACCATCTCGGCCAGGGAGATCCAGAGCATCATCTGCCTCATGCTGTCAGGGGAATTGGCCAAACATGCCATCTCCGAAGGCACCAAAGTGGTCACCAAATACACCAACTCCGTTTAGGTAGACAATTCTAAAGATTATGGGTATATCCTGGCAGGGCAAAATCTCAAATGCGGCAGCCCTCTCAAAGGCAGATCTCCCAAGTGGGCTGGCACTAACCAGACAGAGGTGGCTTTGGTGGATCAGGCACATCCGCAGGATGGAAGATGGTTGCATTCCCAAAGACTCTCTGTATGGTGAGGTGGCTGGAGCCAGTCAACCAGTGGGGTGCCCAAGGCTCCACTTGAAGATGCTAGCAAGCATAAGATGAAGGGTCTAAACACTGACTATCACAACTGGGAGTCACTAGCTGGGGAAAGAGGGAACTAGCGACACCTCCTATGGGTTGGTGTGTGCCCTCACAATGACCAATGGCTACAGCAGCTTGGCAACAGAAGCCAAAAACAACAACCCACAATATTACTTGTCAGCTTCATGTATAGCACTTGTGACAGAACCTGCCTCTCAAGGATTGGTCTTCACAGCCATCAGCAAAGGAGACCGAATGAAGATACCTGACCTGAAGAGATTGTTTGTTGCATGTCCATCATCTTCCGTAGATGCAAGGATGCCAACTCAGGCTAATATGGTTGTCCATGAAATACATGCCACTCTATAGGTAACATTACAAAACATCAGCCAGAATTTTATGTGGAAGCAGAGGCCCCACTCCTCTGGGTAAAAAGTCAAGGGCAAGCCCACTTCCGCTTGGCTGGGTCACTCAGCAGTGATTTAACAGCTAATTGGCTCAGGTTTGTGCCACCATCTAGGAGGAAGTCCTGTCTCCGAGGCTGCTGGCCAATCAATTGAGAGGCAGTTATTTAGTTCCAGCGCATTATTAGGAGCGGTGGCCACTGCTGGGACTCCAGGCAGTGCCCAACATGAAGGAACCACGTATTTGGAGACAAGTCTGGACTTTTCTGGGGCCAGGCTGGCAAGCCCTGATGAGGGGGCTAGGTTTGAGAGGGCAGTGGGGGGGAGCACAGAGGCATACACAGTGGGGGTGAGAGTCTTGCGGGGGAGGGAGGGTGACCTCCATTGGGCACATGGTATCCAAACCGAAGAGGCCTCCCCTTAGTAAACGTTAGCACCTGCTGGTAAAATATCAGCAGCACTGGCCACTTAAGGGCCTCAGTTGGCCCAAGATTGGCAGGCTGCCCGTGCCTCCCCTGCCACTGATTTTTTTTTTAAAAGCAGCAGTGGCAGATAGGTGGTGTGCACAATGTTGCCACTGTGGCACTCGATTGTACACTGCCCCCTGCCTCCAAACCTACTCTGGGTGGGGGTGATGAGGAGGGGGGAGCATAAATTACCATCTATTTGTTCGGTGAAAACTAGTGCATTTTCTGTCCCTTCTTATCAGAGCATTGGAATGGAATAATAAAAGGGCCACATTTTGTGATATGAAATCTTATAATATGTTGCATGGTAAACCAATCACAAACATAGTTTAAAATGATAAAAAAAAATGGATCAAATTGCAAGATGTAGCTTGAGGATAGATTGCTCAAATCTAACTCCGCCTGTAAGTTGAAAGAACTCAAATCAGAGAACTGTCATAAATTCTATATGAATCGCAAAACGTAGAAAATAACCTTAGTTGAATGAAAAAATCAAAGTACACTGACAAACATATAGAAGTCTATTTTCTTTTAAGTATTGAAGGTACGATAACACCAAGAGTACAATTAACCAGAAAATAACCTTTTCTACTCATCTGTAAACTGGAGGCAATATTTCTGCATACCCAAAACACACCCTTCAATGTTTATTTGTGTTTATCTGCCAAGATGGAAACATTAACTTGTATACAATATTTGGGTAGCTTCCATGGCTCCATCAGCACATTGATTTGCACTGACTCATTAGTTTTATTTTTACAGTAGTAATTAGATCATTTCAAGCAATACTATTGACGTTGTTTTCCCTTCATGCAGAAAGCTAATCAATTTGTTCCTTGCCATCATTAGCCTTAATTGTAGAAGAATTATGAATGAATGGACTAAGGTTATAAATGATAACATCAGAATTCTTAGGAATAACAGAGCAGCAGGGTTAACAAACTCAGCTTGTTTTCACAGATTAGTTATTCTGCATTCATATTGGGCTGTCATGACAGCAGAACATAGCCCAAAACACTGACATATATATTCAACTTTTAAGCAAGACAAGTGTTTTTGTAAAAACTAAAGGACATGCAAGCGAAAGCTGGCTGAAAATGTAAAGTAACCACTTGCTGGAAAACTCCTATGTGGATTACACTTCACCAAAGAGTCCGGAGAAAGGAATGTTGCACCTAAAAGATGTCAAGGCCTACTTCACACAGAGACAATTCAAAGGAAAAGGTGTCATGCAAAAACTGAACTATAATTTCCTATGGTTGTGGGGATAATGAAGGCTGGTTACCATTTTAGCAAAAACCATCCCCTGAGAGTTATATCGTAGACTGTGGACATGATGTGAGTTGAAAAAAAAGCAGGTCGGTGTGAAAGACATGTTTGCTTTTTCCCTTCCAGGAATACTTAGGGAAAGGGGTTTAAAAAGCCAACTACAACCCTAGTTCTGTGTACTAGTTTTGGTGTTCCAAGCCTGATATGCGAGGGTGTGCTATGAAGGTCACAGCTGAAGAATATCAACTAGGCAATCCTGCGCTTGCAGATTTAAAAGAAGTCCTTTCTTTCTGACTGCTGGAGGCAAGTCACAAGTTAAGCAAAGCCACAGTCAAAAAGGAAACAGGACAAGTCCTTTCAGTTAACCTGCAGAACCAAAGATCTCCAAACCCAGTGCTCAACTGCCCAAATCAGTTCTACTGGAATCATCCAACATAACAGCTACAATGTTTCACCATCTACTCCTCACGGACAAACCAAAATGCTGATTCATACAAATTTTTCTTAACCTTCACTTCTAATTTCTAATCTGTGTGTATGTGCATTGTGTTTTTAATATTTTTTCTCATGTTTAATAACTAACAAATTCATTCTTTCCTTGTCTCATGAAAGCCTGGTTAAATTGGCTCCTTTTGAAACATAAATACATTTGGACTGGGAAAAGGTATCAATGAGGGAAGGGATCCTTTTTAAATTAACCTTGTGCCCATCCGAGGGGATTGAATGAGGAAGGGGAGCCGGTTCATCCCTCCTCATCTGGGAGTATAACAATTTGCGAACCTTGTCCGCCATCATAACAACTTGGGGGAACCTCACCCATGAACCGGTCGTAACCATGCCTTTAATGTAATCACAGACTCACAGAATTGTTGCAGCGCAGAGGAGGACGTTCGGCCCATCGTGTCTGCATCGGCTCTCTGAACGAGCATTTCACCAAGTGCCTTCGCCCCATAACCCTGCACATATTTCTTTAAAAATAATCATCA
Organism: Carcharodon carcharias; assembly: GCF_017639515.1. Lineage (NCBI taxonomy): Eukaryota > Metazoa > Chordata > Chondrichthyes > Lamniformes > Lamnidae > Carcharodon > Carcharodon carcharias. The sequence continues at coordinate 80,035,679 of NC_054470.1, forward strand.
TCTTCCCTCTTGAATGCCTCAATTGAACCTGCCCTCTACCACTCCCAGAGAGTGCATTCCAGCCCAAATCACTCACTGTGTGAAAAAGGTTTTTCTCCTATTGCTTTTGCTTCTTTTCCAATTACCTCAAATCTGTGCCCTCTGATTCTTGATATTTCCGCCAATGGGAATAGTTCCCCCCTATCTACTCTGCCAAGGGGGAGGTGAAGGCATAGTGGTACTGTAGCTGGGCAAGTAATCCAGAGAGTCGGGGTACCCAGGTTCAAAGCCCACCACAGCAGATGGTGGAATTTGAATCCAATAAAAATCTGGAATTAAATGTCTAATGATGACCATGAAACCATTGTCGCTTGTTGTTCACTGATGCCCTTTAGGGAAAGAAATCTGCCATCCTTACCTGGTCTGATCCACAGCAATGTGGTTGACTCTTAAATGCCCCCCAAAATGGCCTAGCAAGCCACTCAACACAGTAACAAACCACTACAAAGTCTCAAAAAGGGAATGAAACCAGACAGACCACTTGACATTGACCTAGGCACTGGAAATGGCAGCGGCAAACTCAGCCCTGTCGACCGTGCAAAATCTTCCTTACATTTTGGGGGCTGATGCCAAAATTGGGGGAGTTGTCTCACAGACTAGTCAAACAACAGCCTGAAATAGTCATCCTCACGGAATCATATCTTAAAAGATAATGTCCCAGACACAACCATCACTATCCCCAGGTACGTCCTGGCAGGATAGACCCAGCAGAGGTGGCAGCATGGTGGTATACAATCAGGAGGCAGTTGCTCTGGGAGTCCTCACCATCAACTCTGGACCCCATGAAATCTCATGGCATCAGGTCAAACATGGAAACCTCCTGCTGATTGCCACGTACCGCCCTCCCTCAGCTGATGAATCAGCATTCTTCCATGTTGAACGCCACTTGGAGGAAGCATTGAGGGTGGCAAGGGTGGAGAATAAGCTCTGGGTGGAGGAACTGCAATGTCCATCACCAAGAATGCCTCGGTCGCACCACTACTGACCAAACTGGCTGAATCCTAAAGGACATAGCTGCTAGACTGGTTCTGCAGCAGGTGGTGAGGGAACCAACAAGAGGGAAAAATATACTTGACCTCAACCTCATCAACCAGCCTGCCGCAGGTGCATCTGTCCATGACAGTATCGGTGGAAAGGCTACCGCAAAATTATTGTGGAGACCAAGTCCCGCCTTCACATTGTTGTGTGGCATTACCACCGTGCTAAATGGGATAGGTTTTGAACAAAAATAGAAACTCAAGACTGGGCATCCATGAGGTTCTGTGGGCCATCAGCAGCAGCAGAATTGTACATCCACAATCTGTAATTCCATGGCCTGGCATATCCCCCACCTCTACCATTACCATCAAGCCAGGGGATCAACCCTGGTTCAATGAAGAGTGCAGGATGGCATGCAAGGAGCAGCACCAGGCACACCTAAAAATGAGGTGTCAACCTGGTGAAGCTATAACACAGAACAACTTGTTTGCCAAACAGCATAAGCAGCAAGCGATAGACAGAGCTACATGATCCCACAACCACACCTTAAGAAGGATATATTGGCCTTGGAGAGAGCACAGCATAGATTTACCAAAATATACCTGGACTTTACACTAGGAGGAGAGATTACACAAACCAAGATTATATCCCCAGAATTTAGAAGACTAAGGAATGATTTGACCAAAGTCTTCAAGATAGGGTAGATAAAAACTATCCATCCACTGGCTGGAGGGGGTTTGTAGGGGGAGGGTCTAGGCCTATGGGGCAGAGTGTAAAAATTAGAGCCAGAACTTTCAGGGGTGAAATCAGGAAACAATTCCACACCAAAAGAGTGGTAGAAGTTTGGAACTCCTCTACAAGCAACAATTGATGCTGTATCAATTCTTAGGCCTGAATTTTACACACATCATGCGTTCACGATTGGCAGGCCTAGAAGTGGATGCATTATCTACTCCCACATTGGCCACGCTGGCTGGCCAATTAAGGACAGCCAATGTGAAGCTCATCTGGACATTGGCTCAGCACTGCCATTGGGGGTGGGCATCAGGCAAATACCCGGAGGGGGCATTTAAAAGATCTAAAGACCCTGTGCAGCTCCCTTAAGACTGCTAGGAGTTGTGGAGGAACCTTAGGGAGCTGTCAATGAGAGATTGCAAGATTGTATGCTTGGCAAGAGTGATGGCCTCAGCACCCACTGGGCACCCCAGGTGTGAGGGCAATTGCAGTGGACACTCTGCACCCTGATTCTCTGAAGAGTGCCTGCATACTCTAATGGAGGCCGTGAGTGCCTAGCATGACATGCTTATGCCATGGGATGGCAAGAGGAGGCAAAGAAGGCCTGGGCGGAGGTAGTTGCCCAGGTGAGCAGGCATGATGTTGTGCACCACACATGGATCCAGAGCAGAAAATGACTCAATGATATTCTATGTTCCACAAGAATGAGTACCAACTTGGCATGGAACTGTGTGTCAATGTCTTGGAGGGTGGCCGTTCATCATGGCACTCAAGGGTCTGAGGTACAGAGTGCCAAATGGCACATAACCCCTTGTGTGCCAAGGCTGGGAGATGTGCCCACTTGCCTTGTGTGTATAGAAGGGTGAGTTGTGCTAATCTGACAGGCACCTCAACCTGGGTCTCCTTGGGGTGGGGTCGTGCTTGCAAGACTGGGATGGTGTGGCAGGTAGAGGGTAGAGGCAGGTAGATGAATGCACTTTTGCCTGTACAGGACAAGACAATCCATAATGCACTGGAGCGTGCATGAACAGGTGGTAGGGTCCCCAACATACTGATAATTTCCAAATTCGAGATGGATGCCCTGGTCATGAAATGCGAGTGTGGAGCAAGGTCCACAGGTCACGGAAAGGCAGGGACCTCGGAGGAAGGTAAGAGTCCAGTGGACAGGTGAGGGACTGGGGAATTATGTAAAAAATGTGATTGTGACATCTCCAATGAGAAGCTCAAATCAAGAGTCCCTGTTGCTCGTCCAATCACAATGCCTCAGTGAGGCAGTTGTCCATTCTGACAAGCAACTGTAGGTCATGTACAGTTACTTTGTTACAATGTAATCAACTGATATATTCTTTTCCTCCCTCAGACGTACCATCCTCACAATGCCCGATAGACCCTGAGGACTCTCTTTTGACACCCGAGGAGGAAGCACGGACAGATGCACCTGTGTCACATCATCTCTCCGAACCAAGCACCATTACAGATACAGGCACATTGATGGGCATTAGCTCATCGGATCAGTTAGTAGTGCATAGTGATGAAGGCACATCACACTCGGATGAGGAGCTAGTGGAAGCAGAGAGTGCCCTGGGTACTGGCAGTCAGTCTGCCTGCTGGGGACAAGGACCATGCAGAGTCTGAGGCAGCTAATGAGCCTCTGGAGTTGTCCATCAGGCTGCAGATGTTGGATATCTAGCTGGATGTGCGTGAGGATCTGACGGGCTTTCCTGAGGGTCTGCATCCCATGGTCTCTGTCTTCGAGGAGTCCATGCAAAGTCTGAGCACTACATTGACATGGAGCTCTGAGTGCACAGCCTCCTCCATTGAGACAGTGCCGAGTCTCATTCAAAGGCAGCTCCAGGACCAGAATCAGGGGTTGCTGGAGCTGAACTCGAACCTTAAAACTCACTCACTGGCAGTGATCTCAGCAGCTCACTGCCAGATGTGCCTGTCCATCAGTGATGAGCAGGGAGGTTCAAACCAATCTCACGCTGGCAGACCAGTCACATGTCGCATCTGTGGACTCCTCTCAGGGCACTCCAGATGAAGGCAGAAGCTTCTCCACCCCTCTGTAGTGCCCATGGCATCTAATGAGGCCATGATGACTGAGGTGTGCCCAGACTTGACGCTGGACGCTCCATCCCAGGCGATGCCTGCACAGGCTCTGTCAGTCAGAGGACGTCCGCCAAGATCATCAGGGCCAACAGGACATCACAGTCAGCAAGCTGCCTCTAATGCTGCTGCCAGTGAGGTGCAGGGGGAGTGGAAGCAGTAGGGGGATTGGGGGGAGGCACTAACATATAGCACTTGCAAGGAGAAGTTTACAACACTATAAACACAAAAGGGTTTGTCACAGGTAATATAACTTCAGTTAAACGTGTTCCATGTTAAAATTGTATAAACGTGACCACCATTTAAAGATGTCATTATATGTCATGGTCTGAATGTGCTTCATGTTTCTCACTGGTGTTGGGCATGGGAGTGGCTTGTGACAGACAGGAAGGGCTGCAAATTTTATTTCAAGAGGTCATTACTTGACATAAGGGTCACAGGATGACCTCATCAGGAATAGTCAGTAATGAGGAGTCATCTTTGCTCTCACTTTCAAGCCCTGCCTTGGATGCCTGGCCAAAAGAACAGAGAATCAAGGTCTCTCTGCCTCCCACAAGGCTCCTCACTTCTGCAGCCACGTCCTCATCCTGTGCCTCCTCCGGATCTTTATCAGATCCATCAGTTGAGTCGTCCTCTCGAACCTGGGGAGCTGAGTACCCCCTTGAGAGAGCCAAATTATGCAAAGTGCAGCACACAATGACAATAAGCGAGTCGCACTCTGGAGGATATTGCAGTGCTCCCCTGATCGATCCAGGCAGTGGAACCTCATCAGCAGCCCAATGATACTCTAAATTACTGCCCTTATGACTTTGATTGTGCCTGTCCTCCACTTCTGTCCTTGAGTGTCTGACTGGCATCATGAGGCACCCTTTCAGGGTATAGCCTTTGTCACCCAGCAGCCAACTATCCAACTGAGCTGGAGTGATGAATAGCCTTGGCTATTGTTGCAGGATGTACACATCACGGCAACTGCCAGAGTACGTGGGTGCAGACCTGCAAAATCTGTGTCTTGTGGTTACAAACAATCTGGACGTTCATGGAGTAGAAGCCCTTTCTGTTGATGAAGGCAGCTGGCTCACCTGGCACCTTTATGGCCACATGAATGCAATCTATGGTTCCATGGATGCAGGGGAACCCAGCAATTGCAACAAAGCCTCTGACTCTCTCACTGGCTGGCTTCATTGGTCTGGAAATAAATGAAGTTCCTGACCCTTCTGAACAGAGGGTCAGTGATCAGCTTGGGGCAGCTGTGGGCAGCACATTGGGAAACACCATATAGATCACCCACTCATCCTTGGAAAGAACTGGAGGCTGAAAAAGTTCAGGGCCGCAGCAATCTTAAGGGTCACAGGCATAGGGTGGCCACCGACACAGTTTGAGGCAATCTGTGGTCCAATCAAGTGGCAATTGGAGATCACAGTGTCCCTAGAGAGGCAGAGCCTCCTTCAGCACTGGACCTCGAACATGTTCTAGGTAGCCGAAGCGCTGCTTTTAGACTCTGGCTGCAGGATGATTGCATCTTCTATGGACCCTTCCACCTTGGACTTTATGCTGGCCCTGTACTCAATGTGGCTGCGCCTCTCTTCCCACAGGTCGTCTTTTGGGATGCTGCCTGTGGACAACAGCCCTCCTATCCCTCTGGCCCTCTCCTTCTCAGAGGAAGAGGTTCCTCCAGTGGAGTAGACAATCCCCATTTGCTGGCATACAAATGGCACAGGATAATGCCCTGAAGGGTGAACTCAGTAGAGAGCCTCTAAGATAGCTTATAAGCCAAAGAGTCCTCCAAACACAGAAAAAGCAAATAACTGTCAGAAAAGCACCTACAACCAACTCTCATTTAAATGTCTACCAACTCACATAGCCACGGCTCTGGTTGACTTTTATCCCACCCTGGATTGAGTATCACTTAAAAACCAGATGGCCGCCTGGCCGAGCACAGACTGCAAAAATTCACAGGCCACATAACATTTCAATCAATTGCCTTTTTAAAGGGCTTAATTGCCCATTTAATTGTCAGTGGGCATGCGTGGGAATCAGAAGCGTAATATGGCATGGTGACGTTGAGACACACAACCAATGTTTCCTCATGCGATTTCACGTGAGGTCAGGTTGGCCGTGCACCCGATCCTGCAACATAAAATTCTAGCCTTAATTTTAAAACTGGGATGTATAGTTTTTTGGTAACTGAAGGATTTGAAGGATAAGGGACAAAGGCAGGTACATGAAGTTAGGTTGCAGATCAGCCATGATCTCATTGAAACAGGCTCAAAGAGTAAATGGCTTACTCCTGTTCCTATGCAAAAAACACATCCAATTATCCCTTGACCCTGTTTCGATTCTCTAATTCAATTAATTTCTTTGGCAACTCATTTCCCAACTCTACTCTCCCTGGCTTCTCTTCTTACACATTCTCATGTTTCTTGATATTTCACATGTTTTACATCTGAACACAAAAACTTAAGAGATAAGATGCAAGAGTAGTTCAGATGGTTCCTCAAGTCTGCTCCGCCATTCAATAAGATTATGACTGATTTGATTTTAGCTCATCTCCACTTTCCTGCCCGTTCCCTATAACCCATCTTCAGATTTTTTTCAAACTCAGCCTTTGAATATTTTTTTTTATTCTTGGGCATCGCTGGCTAGGCCAGCATTTATTGCCTATCCCTAACTGCCTTGATAAACTGAGTGGCTATCTAGGCCATTTCAGAGGGCTTGTAAGAGTCAACCACACTGCTGTGGATCTGGAATTATATATAGGCCAGACCAGGTAAGGACAGCAGATTTCCTTCCTTAAAGTGAACCAGATGGGTTTTTATGAAAATTGACCATGATTCTAGATTTTAATTCCAGACATTTATTGGATTCAAATTCCACCATCTTCCATGGTGGAATTCAAACCCAGTTCCCCAGAGCATAACCATGGGTCTGTGGTACTAATCCAGTGACAATACCACTAAGCCACCATCTCCCCCTAAATATGACTCAGCCTTCCTAACTGTCTTGGGTAGAGAATTTAAAAGATTCATTACCCTCTGAGAGAAGAAATTACTCCTCACGTGTATCTTAAATGGGCAGCCCCTTATTTTGAAAATGTGTTCCATAGTTCTAGATTCCCCTATAAGGGGAAATATCCTCTCAACATCTACCCTGCCAAGCTCCCTCAGGATTTTATATCTTTAAATAATATCACCTCTCATTCTTCTAAGCTCCAGTGAGTCTAAACCCAACCTGCTCAACATTCCCTCATAAAACAACCACTTCATCCCAGAAATCAACCTGGTAGACCTCATTTGAACTGCCACCAATGCAAGTATATCCCACATTAAATAAGGAGGCCAAAACTGTAAGCAGTATTTGAGGGGTGGCAATTGCAGCAAGACTTCTCTACTTTTATACTCCAAACCCCTGGCAATAAAGGACAACATTCCATTTGCCTTCCTAATTTCTATCTGCATGCTTACATTTTGTATTTCAGGTACAAGGACACTAAGATTCCTTTGCACTGCAGTAGTCTGCAGTCTCTCTCCATTAAAAAAAATAGTATGCTATTCTATTTTTCTTATCGTGTTATTATAATGATATAATCATTAATCACTCATAAGGGATTGGGTAAATACATTGTGAGTTCATTTATTAAGACTAGGCCCATGACAAGTTATACATAGGTATGAAGCATGAATACATCAGAGCTGTGTGTGTATGCTCTGCTCAAAACAAAATGAAACTATGGGCAGGATTTTATGGCCCTGCCCACCACCAGGTTCGTCCAACCCCAGCAAAAGTCAATGGTCTTGTGGCTGGACCGCTGAACCTCCTGGCCTAAGACTGGATCGCAGAGCGCATTTCCCTTCTATTGATATCTTGCTGCTATCCCTTAAAGGCATATCATTAAAGTGGATAACCTTGCATTTGTCCACAATATTTGCCACTGTTAAATTTTTGTCCATTAACTTTACCTATCTGTACCTTTTTGCAGATTGTATCCTCCTCACAACCTACTTTTCCAGTTATCCTTGTATCATCAGCAAATTTTGCTTCAATGTGCTCAGGCCCTTCATCCAAGTCTGCCTGCATTTTTTTTTTTGTTAATTCCCTCCATAATCTTGGAAACTTTCATTACATCATGCTAAACTTCTCTATCCCAAAGACAACAAACACGATTGATGGAATCGTAGATTGTTGTGGCACCAAAACTGGCCATCCACTTATGAAGTTCATGGTGGTGCTTTTCTCAACCTGGCCTACCTAATCTAATTGTACTCACTTGCTTCTTTCCCCAATCTTGAATTTTACACTTTTCTCACAAAATAACTAATTCCTCTTTTCACTGGATTTGTTAGTAGGATCTCTGCTCACTTTATATCATATACCCATTTCTGGTACATAAAGCATTAATGACATGAAGTGATAACTTAAAACAGACAGGGCCTTCATCACCATATATAAAGCATCCCCGGCCCCCCTCCACACTAACCCCCTCCCCCACCCACTCCCCCACCCCTCCCCCCGCCCACAGTAGTCTGCAGTATATTTTCCAACTTTTATTCATAATTCACAGAATCTTTACAGCGCAGTAGTCCATTTGGCCCATCAAGTCTGCACTGGCTGTATGAAAGAGCCTTCAACCTAGTGCCATTCCCCTGCCTTAACCTGTAACCTTGCACATAGCCATCCAATTCCTTTTTGAATACCTGCCTCCACCACCCTCGCAGGAAGTTCAACCATCGTCTGGATGAAATTTTTTTCCTCACTTTTGCTCCTTTGCCAATTATTTTGAATCTATGCTCTCTAGTTCTTGATGCTCCCTTGAGTGGGAACAGTTTCTCACTCTTTACCCTGTCCAAATCCCTCAGGATCTTGAATACTTCTATCAAATCTCCTTTCAACCGCCTTTTCTCTAAAGAAAACAGTCGCAACCTCTCAAATCTATTCTCATAGCTGCAGTTCTTCATCCATGGAATCATTCTTGTGAATCTCCCCTGTACTCTCTCCAATGCTTTCACATACTTCCTCAAGTATGGCATCCAGGACTGAACACAGTACTCCAGATAAGGCCTATCAAGTGTCTTACACAAGTTCAACATGACCTCCTTACTCTTGTACTCAAAGCCCCCATTGATAAAGCCTGAGATACTAAATGTTTTATTAACTGCTGTCTCAACTCGCCCTGTCATCTTCAATGACTTATTTATATATACACCGAGGACCTTCTGTTCCTGCATCTCCTTTAGAGTTTCCCACTTTATTTTAAACCATCTCTCCATATTTTTCCTGCCAGAATGAATCACCTCACACTTCTCTGCATTGAGCTTCATCGGCCCAATCCACCAACATGTCTATGTCGTTTTGAAGCTCATAGCTATCCTCATCACTGTTTATAACACTTCCAGTCTTCATATCATCTGCAAATTTTGAAATCATGCCCTGCCTGAACACCGCAGTCTAGGTCATTAATATATATCTGGAACAGCAAGGGTCCCAACACTGACCCCTGGGGAACTCCAATACAAACCTTCCTCCAAACTGAAAAACATCCATTAACCACTACTCTTTGTTTCCTGTCACTCAGTCAATTTCTTATCCAAGTGCCTACTGTCCTTATTATTCCATGTGCTAGAATTTTGCTCACAAGTCTGTTGTGTGGCACTGTATCAAATGCCTTTTGAAAATCCATATACACCACATCAACAGTATTTCCCTTAGCCACCTTCTCTGTTACCTCCTCAAGAAATCCAAGAAGTTAGTTGAACATGACTTTCCTTGAATTAATCTATGCTGGACTTCTTTAATTATCTTGCAGTTGTCTAAGTAACTATTGATTTTGTTCCAAAATATAGTTTCCAGACGTTTCCATACCACTAAAGTCAAACTGTAGTTGCCGGCTTTATCGTTGCACCCCTTTTTGAACAAGGATGTAACACTCGCAATTCTCCAGTCCTCTGGCACCTACCCTGTGTCTAAGAAAGACTGGAAGATTATCACTAGTGCCTCTGCAATTTCCACTCTCACTTCCCTCAGTACACTTGGATGCATCTCATCCAGTCCTGGTACCTTCTCTATTTTAAATAAAGATGGCCTTTCTAACACCACCTGCTTCTCAATTGTAAATTCATCTAGTGTACCAATTACCTCCTCTCACGTCAGCCTGGGTAGCATCTTTTTCCTTTGTAAAGAAAGATGCAAAGCACTCATTTAATACCTCCTCTATTTCTCCTGCCTCCACGTGTAAGTCCCCTTTTTTTATCCCTAATCGGCCCTATCCTTTCCTTTATTATATATACTTACAGAAGACCTTGGGACTCTCTTTTATATGAGCTACCAGTCTCTTTTCATGCTCTCTACTTGCTTTTCTTATTAGTTTTTTCACCGCCCCTCTGGTCCTTCTATATTTAGCCCGATTCTCTATTGTATTTTCTACCTGACATCTGCTGTCGGCGCACTTCTTCCTTTTCATCTTCACCTCTATCTCTCTCGTGATCCAGGGTGTTCTGGTTTTATTTGTCCTACCTTTCCCGTTCAAGGGAATATACCTTAACACTGCCTGTGATGTCCCCTGAATGCTCTCCCACTGCTATTTGATCCACTTGGGCCAATTTATTCCCCAGAACCAGGTCCAACGGTATTCTCTTTGGACCAGAACAGTGTTGTCTCTTTGGACCAGAAAAACATTGCTGCTGAAAATTATCTTGAACACATTCCAGGAACTCTTGCCCCTCATGTCCCTTTACACTATTCCTATCCCAGTCTATATTTGGATAATTGAAGTCCCCCATTGTAATTCTTGCACCTCTCTATAACTTCATCATAGATTTGTTTCTCTACATCCCTTCCACTAGTTGGTGGTCTATATTATTGCACCTTTTTAATTCCTGCCCTCTAGTGTTATGTTCTATTATAGGGTTGCTTTGCTCCCGAACCAGTTGCACACTTATCTGTTGGCAGATGAGTTGATTATCCTGAACTGCAAATGCAGAGACCAACATGAAATTAAGCACATACTATTTAATCACACAGACAACAGAGCACTAACATGATGTATGCTTCTCCAACCCGACGCTACTCTAGATTAACATTAACATGGTGGCCAGCGCTACACAGCTATTGGGTCTTACAGTCATGTGGTCAATCTGTTCACATTCTCTTAAAGGTGTATTACACCTCAGATTACCATATCCCTCCCCCTTTACTTGAAAGTACATTTTACAGTGTATTAACTATTTGCATAAATAAATTATTTACAAACTCAGTCTGTCAGGAGGCTTTTTCAAACGTGTCGACCATCGTAGTTCTACAACTTTGGATGATTTATCTGAGGCCTCCCTCTCAGGAGTTGTCTGTCCACTAGGCTCCTCAGTAGGAACCTGTAAGTTTGCCTCTTCGACTCTCTCAGGCTCAATAGGTTCTACAGGTACTTCCAAAGCAAGAGGAGTTCCTTCTACCTGTGCAATATCTTCATCCCCTTTCAGGCCCAATTGCATGCACTCCTGCTGCCCCTCCCTTCCAAGTTTAAGAATATAAAGGGCAGCTATGAGGCAGGTTCTGAGAATCAGGATGTTGGCCAAGGCTAAATTTAGCATGAAATGATCAGCTTCCAGTTGTGTAAAAAAAATTTGGGGCCTTGTTAATAATTTTGCATTTTCTTCCTACGTGTCTTCTTTTGATGGGTTTTCTTCTTGGCAGCGCTGACTTTAATCTTGGCTTCCTCTTCAACTTCCCTATTGGCCAGACTAGGCTCAGGTATGAGTTCAACCTGAGTGAACTTGGTGGTTGAGTCTTCAAGCATCTCCTCATCTGTCAGCTCCTTTGAAAACTCAGGGGTCTCTGTTTTTAAAGCTTCTTGGCTTTCACGTAGCTGGTTCTTCAGCTCTTCCATTTCTTTTATAGTTGTTAGTTGTTTCCTGGAGAATTAAGTATTGTTGTGTTTTCTCAGCCAGAGATATGTGGAATTCTTCCTGTTCTTCCTCTACCTTTTTGGTGGTACAAATTGGGATCTGAGGGAATCTTGCAATATGTGAAAGTCCTTCAGCGTGTTTTCTTTTTCTTTTTGGAGATTACTGACTTCAACTCGAACTCTGTCCTAAATCATCAGCTCTATGATTTCTTTTGTTTGGCCTTTATGTGCTCCTTTTTCCAAACAGCAATATTTCCTGCCTCTGATTGAGATCTCAGTAGTCTCTCAAGATTAATCTCTCTTACCAGTTTTTTCCGAGGAGACTGGGTCTTCTGCCTGCTATCACCATGAGAGGTAGATTAGCAGACTAGCTTCTATATTGTACAGGAACCTTGCTTATACCTTTCACTCATAAGTCTTTGCCTGTATACGTCTTTAATCTGGCATCTGAGTTTTCCAGCTTTAGTGAGTGAGCTCCTCCATTCATGTGTTCCCCTATGACTGTCATGGATGAGCCTATATCTGCCTCCATTCAAATGGGTTTTCTGTTGACTTCTCTGTTTTATCCATTTTCAAGTTGTGTAATGAGTAAATATCTGACTCTGTTTCTTCTGGTTCCTCCATTACATAAATGTCAAGACTTCTGCTTTTTTGTTTGAAATTTTGCCTCAATCTTTCTTTACAATATTGCATAATGTGCCCGTTGCAATGGCAGTGTAAACACTCGGTTTTTCTAAACTGTCGTTTGTTTGCAGGCTGCCTGGTTCCAATTCTGCTATTATTAATGTGGTTTTTATCTGTTAAACCATTACTTTTGCTGGTCTGTTAATGGCGGCTTTTCCCGCCTTTCCCCGGAGCCCTGTGCTTCCACGCCATTTCTAGGCTCCCTCCCAATGCGAAGAATGAAGAATGGCACCATTTTGTGCTTCCTTGATTTCTTCTGAGTCCCCGACTGCACTTTCGATTGAGAGCCCCAACTCCAGCGCCTTGCTGAAGTCTAAATTTGTTTCTGACAACAACCTTTTTTGAAAGGCGTCTTTTTTAATCCCACACACTAATATGTCATTAATCAATTTCTCGAACTCATAGTGCTCTGGCAGTTGTTTTAAAGCTGCTGCATAGCAAGCAACTGCCTCTTCAGGGGTGCAACATTTTGAAGTGAATTTAAAATGCTGCCTTGCTACCGAGGGTTTCGTCTGAAAATGGCTTTTCACTAGATTCACCAGCTCATCAAAGTTCTTGAAATCTGGGACATTGAGTGCTGTTAGACTACGAATTAGGGCCTTATGTTTTACTGCCACATGTCGATAAGAGGATTGCCCACCTCTTCTCCTCTCCCGATATGTTGTTGGCCAAAAAGAAAAACATGTTTAATGTTCAATATAACGTGACCAGTCATCGGTGGTCTGATCAAATGGTTCGATGCGGCCAAATTGTGGCATAGTGGAAGATGATAACTTTGACGACTATGGTAAGGGCTTACAATTGTAATGTACATACAATTAGCCTGTGAAGCATGGCTGATTCACTACAGTTGAGTTTTCACGGCTTTCCTTGGTGTCATCGACTGATTGTGTTTAGCCTTGTCGCCAGTTATGTTTTACTATGGGGTCACTTGCTCGCAAACTGGTTGCCCTCTTATCTGTTGGCAAGTGAGTTGATTACAATATATTGCAGAAACAGAGACTGATATGAAACACAGAGAGCAGAGCACTAACATGATGTGTGCTTCTCCAAACAGATCCTACTCTAGACTAGCATTAACATAGTAGCCCGCGCTACATATCTACTGGGTCTTACAGTCAAGTGGTCAATCTGCTCACATTCTCTTAAAGGTGTATTACATCTCAGAATACCACATATAGCCAGGGAGATTCCATCCTTGACCCCTCTGGAACATCCTCTTTCTCCAGTACTGTAATGCCATCTTTAATCAATACTGCCATTCCCTCATCCCTTTTTTTCCTTTCCTGTCTCTCCTAATCATCTTGTACCCAGGAATATTTAATGCCCAGTTCCACCCTTCTTTGAGCCAAGACTCTGTTATAGCAATAATATCATAATTCCATTTGTCAACCTGTGCCTGTAATTTCCCAATCTTATTAACTACACTCCATGCATTCATATACATGCACATTAGCCCTGGTTTAGGCTTTGTTTACTTTCTCCTTACTCTGAACTGATCTAATGGCTTACCATTGCCTGCTCTAATTCTATCAAACTCTCTAAATATTCTATCTATCTTGATACTACTCTCTGATATATCTTCCTTATCAGTTAATACTTCCTTACTAATGACTGCCAGTTCTTCTTCTCTCCACTCTGAACTTCCCCTCAGTTTCCTATCCCCCGCTAATCTAGTTTAAATCCCCCCCAACAGCACTAGAAAACCTCGTCTTGCGGACATTAGTCCCAGTCCTGTTAAGGTGTAACACATCCTTCAGGTCCCACCTGCCCCAGAACTGGTCCTAATGCCTCAGAAATCTAAAGCCCTCCCTCCTACTCCACTTCTCCAGCCACATGTTAAACAATCTTCCTATTCTTATGCCCGCTAGCACGTGACACTGGGAGAAATCCTGAGATTACTGCTCTTGAGGTCCTGATTTTTAATTCCCCTTCTAATTCTCTAAAATCTGCTTTCATGACCTCATCCCATATCCTACCTATATCATTGGCCCTAATGTGGACCACGACCTCTGGGTGTTCAGTCTCCCCCAAAAGAGTGTATTTGCATTCATATAAAATGTGCATCCAAATTTTTTCAAGTAATAGTGTGTGAATAGAAGCTTACATAAATTGTACAAAGTGGCGTCCTTGTTCAGCTATTTCTCAAGTTATTTTTCTTCCTGCTGGCATTTAGGTTCTTGTGAGCTTTAGTCCCAATTGCACAGTATCTCTTCTTTCTGTACATGTCCATAATCTGACCCTGAAGTCACGCATAATTCTGATAACAAGCTTACCATGGGAATTTGGGTACAAGCTGTGCAATTCACTTCATAAACTACACATCCAGATGAGAAAATCTATTCCTGTGCATTCTGCTTCAATAATGGCCTGCTGGTATATTATTTCACATTTGTGTTAAGAATTTTTATAAGCTTTTTTAAAATTTAGTTTGTGAGCTATGTTGAACTTGTGCCTTCTTTTTTTCTCTCTTGCCAACCAACAAAGACAATCTATAACTATTTGCCTGTTCATAATCCTGAACAGTCTCGAAGTCTTCTATTAAATCACTCATTAAACCTACTCAGCTTTGTTGACTGAAGCACCAATTTCCCAAATTTCTTTTACTAGATGTAACTCCATCAAACCAGTGAAGCTGCAGTGCACTTTTTACATTGCTTTTATATGCTCTGTATAATGGGATCTCAAAACTGCACACTATTCCAACTGCAGTATTACTGGAATTCCTGATTTTGTTAAACTGAGGGCTTGTACAAATTGAAGATTCCTCCTTTCTGTTGTATCCTATGTCGATGGGTACAAAGTCAGGAATTGCAGTTACACTTATTGAGCTTATTGATTGATGCTGCTATTTTTAATAAGCTGTATACCAGCACACCATTATCACTTTGCTCTTCTAAATTTTAAACATTGCAATGTAAGATACATTTCCTTTCACTATTATCATTTCCAAAATATATTACTTCACATTTTCTATATTGAGCACATCTATCTTTTATCTATGCATCTCATACCTATCTGTGTCCTGCAGTTATTCACAGCCCTTGTCATAAAGTACCAAACTCACTGCTTTGGTATTGCTCGCAAATTTTGATATTATTCTTTCAATTTTGAACTCAGGTCATTTTTACGCTACCTTTTCAATTTAAAAAAAAATCTATATAAATCACATCTGCTTTCTTTCCATTATTGATAGTTTCTTAAAAGAATTTGTTCATCAAGCATGAAATCCATGTTGACTGGTCCCAATTAACTTACACTTTTCCAAGTGCTTAGTAATATCCTGTGAAATAAACACCAAGATGCAGAAATTCTATCATAACACAAAATGCTACAAATGCTGGAAATCAGAATTAAAAAAGGAAATATTAGAAATACTCAGCAGATCTGGCAGAATTTTGGAGGGAGAAACACCTTTGGAGTTAACCTTTCAGGTCTATGGCCTTTCATCAGAATTATCCCTGAAATTCCATGGGGTTCATCCAGTCTTCTGTCAGAGCTCGAAAGAAGACCAGCAGAATCACAGAAAAAAATGACATAAACAGTCAAGATGTGGCAGAACAGATTGTGTGCTTGGACTGCAGCATGTAGAACTTTGTGGACAGCATGACTGCCCCAAATGAATACATTTCAGTAGATGTCTCTATTTTGAATCTTTCTGGCTTAGAGTCATTGAGCCAGAATGCAAGTTGGAAACATGCTGCCATGCAAGGGAGGGAGAGAAGTAACTGGACAGTTTGCTTCAGCTTTCAGTTGCACCTCGAAAAGAGATGCAGGGTCAGAACAGGGTTTGTATGGCCAAGAGTGTATGGATTAAGCGGAACATAAGTGAGATTGAGAATAAAGAACCACAGACACAGTGGTACTATTCAATAGGTACAATGTACTTGCTGCCAGCGAGGATAAGGGTAAAGATTGTCTGAAGGCCAGCTAGAAGGCTAACCATGGCACCTTGGAACAGGAGGTTGACTAAAGAGGGAGGAGGGGGAGAAGGAAGAGAAATATAATGTAGTAGCTATGTGAGAGTCAATAATTAGGGGGACGGATAACATCCTTTGCGAGCAGGATCGAGAGTCACACATGGTATGTTGACTACTAGGTGCTAGGATGAGGAGCATCTCAAAACAGCTTGAAAGGGTTATTAATATGGAGGGGGAGGGTCCAGACATCGTGATCCATGTTAAGACCAACAACATAGAGAAGAGTGAGCAAAAGGCCCTATTTGTACAGTACAATGAACTAGGAGCTACATTGAGGGGTAATAGAGTCAGAAAGGCATAACAACACAGATGGTGGCCATGCTGCCAGTTCTTTGTAGGGCAATCCTGTCAGTCCCATTTTTCCCATTCTATCCCTGTAGCCGTGCAAGTTTATTTCCCTTTTGAAATTTCCTTCTGAAATCATTGATCATCTCCACTTCTGCCAGCCTCATAGACAACAAGTCCCAGGTCATTACCACTTGCTGCATAAAAATGTTCTTTCTTACATCTCACCTGTATTTTTTGCCCAAGATCTTAAATCTGTGTCCCCTTGTCCTTGTACCATCAGTTAGTAGGAACAACTTTTCTTTGTCAACAATATGTAAACCTGTCATAATTTTATACACCTCAATCAAATCTCCCCTCAGCCACCACAAGAAAGAAGTGGGGTACTACTTTAACAAGCAGGATAGATAAAGGTGAACCAGTAGATATAATAATATATTTGGATTTCCAAATTCGATAAGGTATCAAACATAAAGCTACTTAAAAAGATAAGAACCCATGGTTTTGGGGGTAGTATATTAGCATGGATAGAGGATTGGTGAACTAATAGAAGACAGAGAGTTGAGATAAAGGGGATATTTTCAGGATGGCTTCCTGTAACTAGTGGAGTGCCACAGGGATCAGTGCTGGGGCCACAATTATTTACATATTAATAACTTGGATGAGGGAAGTGAATGTACCACTGCCAAATTTGCAAATGACACAAAAATAAGTGAGAAGGCAAGTGGTGAGGATGACACAAAGAGTTACAGAGGGATATAGACAGGTTAAGTGAGTGGGCAAAAATTTGGCAGATGTAATATAATGTGGGAAAATGTGAGGTTATACACTTTGGCAGGAAGAATAGAGGAGTTGAATATGATTTAAATGGAGAAAGACTGAAGAAAGCTGCAACACAGAGGGATTTGGGGGTTCTCGTGCATGAATCACAAAAAACTAGCATACAAGCTCAGCAGTTAATAGGGAAAGCAAATAGAATGTTGGCCTTTATTTTAAAGAGAAAGGAGTATAAAAATAGAGAAGTATATAAAGACCACACCTAGAATACTGTGAACAGTTGTGGTTCCCTTATCTAAGGAACTATATACTGGCATTGGAGGCAGTCCAGAGAAGGTTCACTAGGTTGATCCCTGGTATTGAAGGATTTTCTTATGAGAAGAGGTTGACTAGGTTAGGCCTGTACTCATTGGAGTTTAGAAGAATAAGAGGCAATCTTATTGAAACATATCGTTTCTTAGGGGTAAATGCTGAGAAGTTGTTTCCCCTTGTGGGAGAGTCTATGACCGAGGGCATAATCTCAGAATAAGGGGTCACCCATTTAAAACAGAGATGAGGAGTAATTTCTTCCCTCCGAGGGTAGGGAATCTGTGGAATTTTTTTCCCGCAGAGGGCTGTAGAGGCTGGGCTGTTAGGTATATTCAAGGCTCAGATAGACAGATTTTTAATCAGTAAGGGAATCAAGGGTTATGGGGAGAAGGCAAGAAAGTGGAATTGAGGATTATCAGATCAGCCATCAGATCTGTTATTGAATGGCAGAATAGACTCGATGGGTCGAATGATCTACTTCTGCCCTTATGTCTTATGGTGTTATACATATCAGGTCTGATGATGTTATCAGGACTTAAGCTGCAATTTCAACCTGAGGCCTGAATGCAGGGAGCAATGTGAGCTTCTCCATTAGGCAAAACCTGCCGGGAACCTGATCTAGGACAAAAGAGCACCGGAAGCTAAGTTTAGAAGTTTTATTTTAGGTTTCCTTGGGAAGCAGAAACATAAGTTCTCATCCAGGTATCCCAAGGAAGCCCTGAGCCTCTCAATCTTTGACAGGTCTTTCTCTCCCTCTGTCTGTCACAGAGCTCACCCTCCCCTTCCAGATCCTTGCCACAGACATCCCCCCATCCTGATCCTGCCCAGAGACGTCCACCATCTAATGTTGCTGGGGACTGTTTACACGAGTCCCTGGCTGCAGCGTCCTGCTCCTGTGTGCTTTCTCCTACTGCCAGGTGGTCAATATGACTGCGTGTCAGGTGGGACTCCGAAGAGGTCTATTTAAATGAAGTCAATAGGATGTCCATGATTCTGGTCTTTCCAGGTTGGTCGCCGACTATGAGTTCCCCACCCCTCCGTGAAAATAAAGGCTTTTATTTTAGCAAACAAATAGTGAATCTCTGGAACAGGTTTTCTTGCGAAACAATGCAAGTATAAAGTGTTGCTTAATTCATATGCACATTTGTAGATTATCAAGAAATAATATTTTGGGATTCAGTGTATAAGTGATTTAAGACATAGGAACAGAAGTAAGCCATCCAGCGCCTAGATCATGCTTTGTCATTCAACTCAGTCATGGTTTATCTATATCCCAACTCCGTTTACCTACCTTATTTAGTTCAATATAACACAGACAAAAATCTATTGATCCCAGTTTGGCAAGTTTCAATTCTCTCAGCATCCAATGCCTTTTCAGGGAGAGAATTGTAGATTTCTACTACCTTTTGTGTGAAAAAGTGTTCCCCGATTCCCCTTTTAAATGATTTGGTTCTAAGTGTAAGATTTTGTCCCCTTCTGCTTGATTCACCCACCAGAGGAAATTGTTCCCCTGTGTAAAATCCTGAGGTGCCTCAATCAGGTAATCCCTCAATCCTCTATAGTCAAGGAACTACAAATCAAGTTTATGCAATGTGTCTTCATCATTTAGCCCTCTAAGCCCTGTTATCATGCTGGTCACTCTACACTGCACTTATTATATTCCTCCTGAGGTGCATGGTGGTCAATAACCATCCCATCAGTCTATGCTCAAACGTCAGTAAAGTGATGGAAGGGGTCATCAACAGTGCTATCAAGCAACAGTTACTCAGAAACGGCCTGCTTACTGAGGCTCAGTTTGGGTTCTGCCAGGGCCACTCAGCTCCTGACCTCATTGCAGCCTTAGTTCAAACATCGACAAAGGAGCTGAACTCAAGAGGTGAGGTGACAGTGACTACCCTTGGCATCAATGCTGCATTTGGCCGAGTGTGACATCAAGGAGCCATAAACTGGAATCAGGTGGAATCAGGGGGAGAACTCACCAATGGTTTCAGTCATATCTTGCACAAAGAAAGATGGTTGTGGTTGTTGGAGATCAATCATCTCAATCCCAGGACATAACTTCATGAGTTCTTCATGGCCCAACCATTTTCAGCTGCTTCATCAATGACCTTCTCTGCATCATAAGGTTAAAAGTGGGGATGTTCACTGATGATTGCACAATGTTCAGCACCTTTCACAACTCCTCGGTTACTGAAGCAATCCCTGCCAATATGCACCAAGACCTTCAGGCTTTGGCTGATAAGTGGCAAATAACATTCGCACCGCACAAGTGCCAGGCAATGACCATCTCCAACAAGAGATAATCTAACCATTTCCCCTTGCTATTCAATAACATTACCATCGTTGAATGCCCCACTATCAACATCCTTGAGGTTACCAGTGACCAGAATCTGAACTCAACTGTAACTGTGGCAACAAGGGCAGGTTAGAGACTGGGAATTCTATGGGGAGTAACTCACCCCTTGACTCTATGAAGCTTGTCCACCATCTACAAAGTACAAGTCAGGAGTGTGACAGAAAAGTCTCCATTTGTCTGGTTGAGTGCAGCTCCAACAACATCCAGGGCAAAGCAGCCCACTTGATTGGCACCCCATCCATCACTTCCAACATCTACACCTCCACCACTGACACAGAGTGGCAGCAGTGTGTACCACCTACAGATGCATTGCAGAAACTCACTAAGGCTCCTTCAACAGCGCTTTCCAAACTCATGACCTCTACCACCTAGAACGACAAGAGCACCAGAAGCATGGGAACACCAGCCCCAGCAGGTTTCCCTCCAAGACACACTTTATACTGACTTGGAACTCTATCCCCATTCTTTCACTGCTGCTGGGTCATAATCCTGGAACTCTCTCACTAATAACACTGTGGATGTACCTACACATATCAACTGCACTGGTTCAAGGAGACAGCTCACCTCTCAAGAGCAATTAGGGATGGGCAATAAAAGTACTAGTCTAGCCAGTGACACCCACATCCCATGAAAGAAAGAAAAAATTGATCTCAGTATTCCAGATATGGCCTGACCAATGGTCTATAGAATTAAAACATTAGGCCCTCCTATTTGTAATCCAGATCCTTTGCAATAAATGACAGTGTGTTACAAGCCTTTTTTTAATTGTTTTTGTGTCTGCCTACCAGGTATATTAGTATGCCTGGACTCCCAAATCTCTTTCTGCCTCTATAGTTCCTACCATTTCCACACCATGTATAGTTAACTCCAATTTATCTTTCTTAGGTTGAAAGGTAATGGCCTCATATATGCTTACATGAAACTCCTATCACCATAGCTAACCGTTCACTTAATCTTTGTGACATGACATATGGTACGTGTGGTATGCTTGGGAGAAACAGGTGACTATAGACACAAAGGGGTCCCAGTGTTTTTCACCACTGGAGAGTTTCCTAACCTAATGTCTGGGTTTGTAGTTGACAAATTGATAGTGATTGATTGGTGTGATTAGACAACAATTGCATTATTGTTGTAGCATGCGATTGTAAACTTGATCTATTAGAGGTGCTGGAACAGGAAGAACTGGGGGGTGTACATTTCCAAGTCTTTGAAGTTAGTAGAAGCTGACAAGCCTATTAAGATAACATATGGGACCCTTGGCTTTATAAATAGCGGCATAGAATAGAAAAACAAGGAAGTTATGCTAAACCTTTATAAAACCTTGGTTAGGCTCAACTGGAGTATTGTGTTCAATTTGGTCACCACATTTCAGGGAGGATATCAAGACAATACAGAGGGTATGGAAGAGATCAGTAGAACATTACTAAAGATGAGGGACTTCAGTTAAGTGAAGAGTCTGCAGAAGCTAGCATTGTTCTCCTTAGAACAGAAATGGAGACTTAACAGAGGTGTTCAAAATCTTGAAGGGCTTTGAGCAAATAAGGAGAAACTAATTCCACTGTTAGAAAGGTCATTAACCAAAGAGCACAGTTTAAGATAATTATTTAAAGAACCAGAGTCGACATGAATTGAAATACAAAAGAAATGTATGCAGCAAAATGTTATGATCTGGAATTTGTTGTCTAAAAGAGTGACAGAAGTAGATGAAATGGTAATTTTCAAAATGAAATTGGGTAGGTATTTGAAAAGGAAATGTTTCTTGCGCTATGGGAAAGGAGCAGGATAGTGGTACTAATTAGGTAGCTATTTCAAAAAGCCAGGACATGCATGGTGGGTCGAATGGTCCCCTTGTGTGTTGTATCTCACAATGATTTTTATGATTCTGTGAACAAAATACACACTGGTCTTTTTTCTTCTAGCAATACTTAGCTTTTCAGTGTGCCTCTCTGGCTATTCCCCAGATTTATCACTTCTGAAAGTAAGTGTTAAATGTTAACTGTTCAGTCAGATTGGCTGAGGTCATTGCCTTTCGCTTTCAGTAGGCAAATCTTTGCACCAGGGCATGAGGGTTGTGCTAAATGAACCTCCAAGAATGAATCCCGGGTGACTTATGTTTTTTTTTGTCCCAGACATAGGCCAAAAAAAAATTCTGCTTTGTATATTTCCCACACTTGCTTCAGCCTCATATTTGGTGCAGTTTGACATCAGTGCTGGTGATTGAACTTGCTAAGGTATGAAAGGTGAATCCTGGAGTCACCTTCAGTGGCACCAACAGAATATGAATTGTTTGGCACTCCCAACGCTCTTTTAATTCTTTACAGAGGCCATAAAACATCTGCTCAGTAAATCGAAAGCCATGAAAACAGTAAGTGTCAGATCAATCTGAGACTAATCCGGTGCATCTACATCCTTTGGAAAGGTGCCCTTCTCAGCATTTCCAAAGCAAAAATCAAGTTCAATCATTTTGCAAGTTGAAATTTCTTTTGAGACAGCTGGGCTTTGTTCAGTGTGCTATACTTAACACCATTAAAAGGTGTTAATCATAGCAAAGGAAAACTGACTGTTGGCACCTTTTAATAAAACAATACAATAACTGTGATGCAAAGCATGCTGTCAAACCTTATGTGAATGTGTGCCATTACATTTGGTATTAGAGTGCCACTGAATAACTCATTTATAAAATGCAAAGCTGCACTAGCTGTGGGGTTTAATATTTAATATAATGTTATTCTAGTGCTGACAGAGTGTTTTGAAAGTTTCCTGACATTATACAAGGGGCAGATTTATTTTGTGAAATGGAGCAAATCAACATTTTTTTCATCTAGGGTAAGAAGAAATTAATTCATAGTAGTGGAGAGCAGCAATAAGCTATAAAGTGAGGGATGAGATGCTGGCATTTATGGCAAGTTGGAGAATTGTTTCATTTTTCAACTCACTGATACTGCAAGGAATTCTCCCAAGATGAGCTGGCAGGTGGGATTTTCCAGCTTTGGCTGCCACAAAGGGCTGAATTTTAACTTCCTTGCAGTGGAGGGGTCCGGTAGCATGTCAGGAGCCCAGGAGTTTCAACAGCGTGTTTGTCATTGATTTATTTTAGCCAGTCGATGCATTTGGATCCAACTGCTCAGCTGGACACAGGTCCTGACCCTCTAGGGTCATCAATGAAGAGGCCTATTAAGGATCAACAGCAGAAAATGTTTGAGGTCCTATCAGCCTTTCCAGTTGCACTGTTCATGATTGGAGAAAGAGATTAGAGGACTCTGTCTCCACCATGAGCGCCATATGTCTCACGTCTTCATGCCAATGGCTATGTGGAAAAGATGTCTACTGTATGTGACAGTCAACCGACTGAATGTTGGCTCACACCAATTGCATGCACTCTCAGATTAGCACTTTCTGCAGGATTGAGGTAAGCCTTGGCTTGGCTGTTCAGCACCCCATTAAATTGCAGAAAAATTCTCTCCAGCTCTTGGCTGGGAGAGAAATGTGAGTGGACCATGAAAGCAAAGGTGGAAGTTAGGTGTTTTCAACAGTGCTAGCAAGTAGCACATACTCAGCAATGACCTGGTCACTGATGTTCAGTTGGAGTTTGGCCGGGCCTCTCAGCTCCTGACCTTATTACCGCCTTGGTTCAAACATAGACAAAAGAACTGATGTCAACAGGGGAGACGAGAGTGACTGCCCTTGATATTAAGGCTGCATTTGACCAAGTATGGCACCAAGAAACCCTGGCAATTTAAAGCCAATGGGAATCAGGGGAAATCTCCCTGCTGGTTGGAGTCATACCTGACACAAAGAAAGATGGTTGTGATTGATGGATCAATCATCTCAGTCCCAGGACATCACTGCAGGAGTTCCTCAGGGTAGAGTCCTCAGCCCAACCATCTTCAGCTGCTTCATCAATGACCTTCCCTCCAACTTAAAGTCAGAAGCGGGGATTATTATTGATGATTTCATAATGTTCAGTGCCATTCGTAACTCCTCAAATAATGAAGCAGTCCATGTCCATATGCAGCAACACCTGGACAACATTCAGAGCTTGGACTGACAAGTGCCAAGTAACATACAAGTGCCAAGTAACATACAAGTGCCAGGCAATGACTATCTCCAACAAGTGAGAATCTAATCATCTCACCTTGACATTCAATTACATTACTGTCACTGAATTCCCCGCTAGCAACACCTTGGTACCAGAAACCTTGACCAGAAATGGAACTGAACCAACCATATAAATGCTGTGGCTAAAAGAGCAGGTCAGATGCTGGGAATTCTGAGGCAAGAGCTCACTCCCCAAAGCCTGTCCACCATCTACAAGGTACAAGACAGGAATGTAACTGAATACTCTCCACTTGCCCAGATGATTGCAACTGCAATAACACCCAAGAAGATCAGCACCATCCAAGGCAAAGCAGCCTGCTTGACTGCCACCCCATCCATCAACTTAAACATTCAGCGCCTCCACCAATGACATGCAGTGCAGCAACTCAACAAGGCCATCTGCTCAGTGATACAAACTGCTTGTCTCTAGCTCTTCTGAAGTCATACGGATTGCAGCACATGGGAGCAGTAGAAAAAGGAAGATAAAGGATTTGTAGCCTCATAAGGGTATTCACTTGGATGTTTAATATTGTATTAAATTACCATTTCTATTTCATAATTATGCACCATGAATGAGATTTCATGCTCTATTCTCTTGTCTTGCCCAATTTTGCAATGCGGCCCATGAAGTAGTTTTCTGCCCTGTGAAGACTGATTGGACAAGAGTTAAAGATGAACAATGGATGTCTGTTCTGTTCTGTAGGCAGTGAGTTCAGAATTTGTGTGCTAAATGGCCGCAAAGTGTGCTGAAATCAGTTGGGCATGCCTGGCATTTATGTGTATGGCTATAGGTGCCCTTGTCACATTACGTTCCTCTTCCTCATGCTCTGAAGAGGCAGAGTACTAATCAGCTTCTCCCTCTTGGATCTACACTCTTCATTGCTGCAAAATGCTTTTTAAGGCACAGGAGACCACTACCATTATAGATACACTGGATGGTGCATTCTTAAGGGCACCACATTTGTCCAGAATTGCATCATCAGTATTCTGATTGTTTGTTCTATTGCAAGTCTTGTGCTCATCTGACTTACAAAATACAGCTTGGTAAACCACTTCTATGCTGATCTGAAGACTGACAGCTGGGAAGTGCAGATCAAAGGTGGAAAACTCCAAGGTAGTAGAAATGATATACAGAGCATTGGAAATCACCTCCAAAGCAGTTATGGAAGACTCTCAAAACAAGTCCTGTGGCTCTTTTCTTTCAGCAAGGAATCAGGTGTCAGATCTCAGGATTTCAAGCGTTTTTTTGCCTGTAAATTGCTCACCCTTCTTAAATCCTACTGTCCTTTTGTGTTCTCTTCTCTGGTAGTTCCAGGAAGCCTGGGAAACCTACACGTGCAGAGTTAAATTCAGATTTTGGTGTTAAAGAAGCAGATAATGTGCACTTCGCATATTCAAATAGCAGACCCCCCATGTCCTATGGGGATTTCCCAAGTATCACACATCACACTCAGGTTAAAGGTGGAGGCTGGTGGCTTCCTTTTACTTCCTGACAAGTCAGTATTTTCAGTTGTTTTAACCTGTTGCTTGTTCACATATCTACAAACATTGTCAGGTTAAATCTCCTCCTTAGTATCAAATGCATCTTGTGAGGAAATTAAGGAAAGGTAGAGTTTGCATACATATAGTACCTTTCAGAACCTCAGCTCCCGAAGTGCCTTTTATGAAGTACTTTTTGAAGTGCAGTCACAATTGTATGTTAAAATCCCATTCGCCAATTTGTGGACAACAAGATCCCACAAACCGCAAAGAGAAAATTATGAGAGCATCTGTTTTCATGAAGTTGGTTGAGGGATAAACATCGGCCAGGAAACTTCCCTCACCTTCTCTTCTGTCCAAATGAGAAAGCAGCGGGCAATCAATTTAATATCTTGTCCAAAAGATAGCTCTAATCCCTCAGAACATAATAAAACAAGAAACAGGAATAGGTCATTTTGCCCTTTGAGTCTGTTCTGCCATTCAACAAGATCATAGATGACCTTCAAGCTCAACTCCACCTTCCTGTACATCCCCTTATCCCCAATTCTCTCAATATCTGAAAACTTATTGCCCTCTGTCTTGATGATACTGACTGACTGAACATCGACAGCTCTCTGGGAAAGAGAATTCTAAAGATTCACAAACATTTGACTGAAGAAATTTCTTCTCATCTTACTCCTATGGCCAACTCTTTATTCTGAGTGTTCCAGTCTCTCCAGCCAATGGAAACAACCTCTCAGCATCCACTCTATCAAGCCCTTTAAACATTTTATGTGTTTCAATGCGATCACCATTTATTCTTCTAGAGTCAAAGGAATATAGGTCCATTATATTCAATGTTTCCTCATAGGACAACCCTCTAGTCCCAGGAATCAACTTAGTGAACCTTTATTGCACACCCTTTAGGCCAAGTATATCCTTTAGGTAAGGAGATCGGCACTGTGCACAGTGCTCCAGGTGTGATTTCTCTAATAAACTATATAATAGTGTATTCCAATTTCATTGTAATAAAGCTAACATACCATTTGTTTTCTGAATTAGTTGGTGTATCCAAATGTTAGCCTTCTGTGATTCGTGTACAAAGACACACAGGTCCCTCTGAATACCAGCATTTCTCAGTCTCTCAGCATTTCAAGAATATTCAGCTTTTCTATTTTACCTTCCAAATGCTTCCCACATTATATTCTATTTGCCATGTTTTGTCCACTCTCTAAACCTGTCTATATCCCTTTGCAGCCTCCTTGCATACTCTTTACAGCTTACTTTCCTACCTAACTTTGTATCGGCAGCAAACCTGGATACATTACACACAGTCCCTTCATCTGTGTCATTGATACAGACTGTAAATAGTTGAGGTCCAAACATTGATCCTTGTGGTAGCCTACTAGTTACAGACTGTCATCTAGAAAATGATCTATTTATTCATACTCTCTGTTTTCTGTCAATTAACCAATCCTCAATCTATGTTTCCTCCAAACTCATGAGCTGTAAGCTCTTGTGTGGTACCTTTTTGAATGTTTTTGAAAATCAAAATACATTACATCCGCTCATTACAACCTCAAAAAATCTTAACAGATTTGTCAAATCCGATTTCCATTTCATAAATCTGTGTTGGTTTTGCCAAATTATATTATGATTTTCTAAGTGCTCTGTCACCATGTCCCTAACAATAGTCTAATATTTTCCCTCTTACTGATTTCAGGCTAACTGGCCTGCAGTTAGTTGTTTTCTCTCTCTCCACCTTTTTCCTGATTAGGGGTTAAACTTGCTACTTTCCAATCTATGGAGCCTGTTCCAGAATGTAGAACTCCCAGTACCTCCCATTTAGCCTAGAGGCTCAATGCTATCACTGAGCCAAGGCTGATACCATAAATCCATCCTTTTGTATTTGGGTGCCTATTGTGGCAGGTATCACAATTTGCCAAGATTTATGTATAGGAAAAGATGAAAGTATGGACTGCATGCTACTGGTGTAAACAACATGTCAGTGGTGAGCATGTATGCCATAGATGAGAGTCTTAGCTCTGTGGTAGTATTCTTGCTTCTGAATCATAACATTGACATTTCAAGCCTCACTTCAGAGAGTTTAATGCTTAATCTATGCTGGCACTTTAGTATAGTACTGAGGAAATGTTAGAAATATTGGGCAGGTTTTTAAGGTCCCTCCAAAGTCAGTGGAGCTTAGAATGGCTCGCCACATTTTATGGTCCTGCTCCTGCCACCACAGGGCCGTAAAATTCCAGCCAGTGTTTATTTTTTGGATGAAGTGTTAAACCACCTGTTTAACCTGTCAGTCCATCAAGAAAATAACTTTAGTTCATATTGATTGAGAAATACATGAAATATTTACTGAATGGAACATTCTCATACCTCAGTCAGAAGATTTTGTCTTCATATGCCACTCCAGGAATTAAGCAGACGACCAAATGAGAAACGTGAGTGCAGGATTAAGTGTTGCACTGCCAGATATGGCGACACTTGAATGAGGTGTTAAACTCAGGCCTTGGCTGCCTACTCTAGTAGATGTGAAAAATCCTCTGGCATGATTCAAAGCACCAGTGTATTGATGAACAGTCATCTGGTTATTCATTTCATTTGTTGTTCCTGGAACCTTGCTGTGTGCACATTGGCAGTGGTGTTTGTCTGCAAGACAGCAGTGACCTAAGGAACCAGTGCTGATGAAGCAGCAGCATCACTTAAATCAATCTTTATAGGTGGAATTTTGCCCTTGGTGTGTAGGCTCGGATGTGGCAGTTGGGAAGCTGACCGCCACCTACGATCAGGGCCAGAAGGCAATTTCATGCTGATGGGCCAATTAAGGCACACCTAGCGTGAAACACGAGTGACAATGCTAAGCACTGCCTGTGTGGAAGGGGGGAGGAGTGCGAGCCAGGCAAGCACAACCTCCACACATGCGTGCAAGTGCACACTACATAACCTCCCTGAGGCAGAAAGCTGCCTCAGAGAGATGAAGATATATGAAAAAAATATAAAAATTTAATGAAACATGTCCCTTCATGTGACTCTGTCACATGAGCAGGGACATGTTATTAATGAAAAATGAAAGATTTTTTTTTTATATGCTTTTGGAAACTTCATCCTGCCCATGGATGAGGTTTCCAAAAAAGTGCAAAGGCCGCTTGGTGTTTTCGCTTGCCCTCCAGCCGTAAGGTTGGACGGGCAACAAAACATTTATTTCAATTAACTTTTTAATGACCTTAATAGGCCTTTTAATTGTCTGCGGGTGCGCTGCCGACTCTGGCACGTGCCCACCTACCGAAATATCTTGCGAGTATGCGATTACATTGCGATGCATGCCCGACATCATTGCGCATCATTTTACACTTGGTTGGATCGGGCGCGCACCCACCCGCCAAGCTAAAACTTTTACCCTATAAATTTAATCATCGCCCTTTTAGTCTATACTCCCCAAAGCTTTCTTTTTTCTAACCAGGCATCTCAGCATGTATACTAATTACCAATCGGAGACTTTGATTTCAATGCTTAGTATTTAGTAATTAATTGCTTAACCCAAACAACATTCAGTGTAGATTCTACTCAGCAAATATTATAGGATATTGCAAACACGTGCAGAAAAGTTGGTCACGATCTTTGAATGGTATTGTGATAATAGGAACATGCCTATGCAACAGTTGGTTGGCCTTTACAAAGAGAACCAATAAATGCAATCACAGCATTTATTATTCTACAGGCACAAGGCAGCTCAGAGTGTATCTCCCACTTTGACATTATCTACAGGTTCTATCTGCAATAAGCTTATTTCATCAAAATATAGAAAATTGGTTTATTCCCTTGAGAAATTAATAGAGGATAATTTTCCCCTTGAACTGTTCTTGCCTACTTGTGATAAGATGATTTTATCTGTCTTTCATTCCAATATGAAGCTGTTGTTTGTATGTTTGATTACAATAACAGCATCATCTTACCCAAAATGTAGAGAGCTCAGGAACAGTTACCCAGACCTGGACAAAATGGTTTTTTAAATTTATAAATACTCTGACAGAACAATGTAAAATTAATGGAACAGCATGCTCTATTTTACTTTTAATGATACGAGGGCAGATACAAATTGGAACCATGATGTTATCATATTAAGAAGTATATTGTTGTGCAATTCCTTGCAAATATTTCAAATTTACTTT
Organism: Carcharodon carcharias; assembly: GCF_017639515.1. NCBI lineage: Eukaryota > Metazoa > Chordata > Chondrichthyes > Lamniformes > Lamnidae > Carcharodon > Carcharodon carcharias. The sequence continues at coordinate 80,065,559 of NC_054470.1, forward strand.
ATATTTGGGAACTGTACATGCAGAATTCAGGCTTATCATTATGCCCTAAGATTTTTATATGAAATATACAATTTGGGTTCAGTGATCACTCCCATAAAATATCCTAATCAGACAGTGTCCCAGTAGTTATGGTACCTCACAGCAACCCAGAGATTTTGTAAGTTCAAACCTCATCAATTTGTGAAAATTAACTCCATACTACCGCAATTAGCACCACAATAAAATCAGCTACATTCAAGAAATTAATAGAATTTGAGGTATTCTAACTAACACATTCAAGGTTAGTATGGTGAATTTGTGGTTCCAAAGCTTGTATTTTTTGAGACATACCCTAACTGAAAAGGGAGACTGAAAAAGGGAACTGAACTTTCCAGTTTCCAAGGAGACTAAGACTGAAACTGAAATTGGAAACCAAAACTTCTGGGAAGATTGAAACTTGTTGAACCATGTAAAAGGACAGAGATCCATCCAAGTTCAGTAGTAGTTGATGATCCCAGTGGTGCAGTACTGACAGGTTTAAGCAGACGGAGGCTAGACCCAGAAGCTGAGAATAGGCAAACTACTGCAGCTGTTTCTGTTACTCGAAGATAGCATTAGTGGATCTACACCATCTAGGCAGTCAAAAACAGAGTTGAGGCGTTTCTGGATACGTGTACCATTTTTGTTGAAGACCATGCCCATGGGACTCAGGTTGGTTGTGCACTGCTGATGGCTGGGGATCAGGTTAAATCCTGGAAGAGAACTTGAAATTCTTTGTGAGGAAACCAGAGATTTGAAGAAATTTATGCCTGAGATTGATGGCATAGAGGCCAGGATTTTCCAGTCCCGTTGTGGGCGCCTTGGGCGAGGCAGCGCCCCAGCCAGAAGTCCATTGACTTGCAGTGGGACCAGAAGGCCCTGGTAGCGGGTGGGAGCAGAAAATCCTGCCAGTAGACTGAGTGGACTGCTGAGCCAATTTGTAAGATCTACTGTTTAATGTGAAATTTATAGTTTATAACTATTATATTCTAATAATAGTTGAAAGGTATTTTGTCTGTGAATCAATGTTTAATTTATCCTGTTTTGGGCTTTTAGAATATACTTTAAAATAGTATTTAGCGTTTGTTTTGTTTGACTCTTATATAGCAAAAGTTATTTTGTTTTAAATCGTGGAATCTTGTGGCTTCATTATTTCAGTAAATACCTTTGTGATGGTGATTTTGAAATGGTTTGGTATGTTCTCCTAGATATTTTATGAATAAAGTATATTTTTCCAAAAAATAGGTTACTGGAAGTTATAGAGGTTTTGTCTCTAAGGGAGAAGTATTCCTTTACTCCACCAGCAAAACAAGTAAGCAAATTAATATATTGTTAAGGTTGTATTTTGTGTTTGCTTTATTTGACTCTTGTACAATAAAATTTATTTCGTTTTAATCCATGGAATCTTGTGACAGCATTCTTTCAGTAAATAACTGGGATTTTGGATCTCTTTTTAAAAAATCGTTACTGGTCTCTACCGAGATCGTAACATTAGGCAGCTGCAAAAAGACACAACTTAAAAATGGCTACGTAAAGGTGAAGAATATGATGCAAACATAGCTTTATCACAGAAAGAACAGAAGAGGTAGCAATTGATTCATATTGGATTAGTACTGTAGGTGTACAACAGGTGCAAAATGGACCAATTTTGTGGGGCAAAGAAATGTTAGCGAACACCAGCTATTTGGTGCAGTACTTCCAATTTTATAATGTCTTTCACTTAATGAAATGTCCCAAGGATCTTTACAGGAGAAAAGATGGACACTGAGTAGAAAGTACAGTAGAAGGCTATGGAAGAAATATTGGATGGTGATTTTGCAATAACTTTTTTTCATACAGAATTTCTAATAGCACTCTTTGTATCTCTACCACAAATGCCTACCCAGTTTTGATGCAAGTTCATCAACCTGAAATATCAACTCTATTTCTCTCCCCATGGATACTGTTGGACCTGCTCAGTATTTCGAATATTTTCTGTTTTTATTTCTTGGCTTGTCCAGTCAGTCAATTCCCCTTGAAAGGAAGTCCCTTGTTTTGATTTTGTCATCATTTTCTATGTTACTTGTTTCAAATGGAATAACTCATATTGTTGACCTGTGTCAAGTAGCTCACTGTTTGAATAAAGATATTGGAGTGGAGTTTATGCTTTATGTGCAATCGAGATATTGGTTGAAAATTGAATTTGGAATTGTGCTAGTTACCTTACAGTTCAAGTTTCCAACTAAAATTCATTTGTATAATCACAAATATAAAATCTTCCATGAACCAGCAAAATCAGTCAGCATAGTAGAACATAATTTGTTTTTCCTTTTCATTAAAAAATATTCATTAATGTGTTTATGAGTGGTAACATATTGTAATTCAGATTAAAATTGGATTATCACAAAAATGTAACTTTAATGAATGGTTAGTCCTCCACCTATAAGTAACATGATTTTAAATCCTAAAAATGCCTTAAGAAATATACTCTACGAATTATTAGTTTCATTGGTGCACATTCCTCAGATTCTTTGTAAATTATAATGTAAAAACTTCTAAAATGTGCTTACAAATGTACTTTTATACATTGTAAAATGCACCTTTGCATCTAAAAAAATGATCTTATTTTGAAGACCTTCTTAAATGGTCTTAAAGGGTGCAATCGATGAAAATTCACCGTCATCATTATATTGATCAGGGCATAGTTAGTTTTGTGGGTGGAGCTGGCTTTCAGCAAAATGATTTTAATTCCCCAGTTAAAGACCACAGAAACTCAATTTACACTTGACATACTTAACACTTGTATTTCTGAGATGTTTTGTGCTGGTTAAGTAGTTCTCACCTGGTTTGTGGTGATAAAACTAATGAAAACTAACGGAAGTATCGAGCCAATGAACATCTGATGGATGGTTTAAACCTAATCTAGAATAATGGATTAAAAGTTCCCTCTGTTTTCTGACTTCAAGCATACTATGTGAAATAATTTTGGAGCATCTCAGTTCATCTCCCATTGGACCTGGGTAACCACAGAAATTTGCAACAAGTTTCACAATATTGCTATTGCCTTGAAAATTTCCCTCAAGCTGGTCAGGATCACTAGTGTTGTGAAAAAGAAATATCCAGTGTGGTTATGATCTGATCTGTTTTTTAAGTTGTGTCTGAAGTACATCTATGGGGCAATGTAGAGTAAGATTTACTCTGCATTTGTGTGAGCTAGGGGCAGAATCTTCTGTTCAGCGAGCAGCGGCAGGGCCCGCTCGCTGTTGCGTAAAATGACGCAGGGTGACGTCGGGCGTGCGTCCTGACATCACCCTATGTCATTTACATTCTTGGCTGTGCACCCACCGACCTGATAATGGCCTATCAAGGCCATTATAAAATGAATTGAAACCATTAATGGACCTGCTTGTCCAACCTGGTGGGCTTCTGCAAAAGCATGAAACCTCATCTATGGGCGGGATGAGGTTTCATGAGGGATTTTAACATTTCAGAGTGTGTTAAAATAAAAATTATGGGCATGTCCCAACTCATGTGACAGTGTCACATGAGCGGACACTGCAGTGAAATGTTTTCCTCATCTTTATTTAAAGTGTCAAGCCTGCGCCGATCTCCCTGAGGCAGCACTTTGCCTCAGAGAGATCTATGCGTTCTTTTGTGCACATGCGCGAAAGAGCCCACTCCCAGCTCAGGCAACTCCCCCCATGCCTGCACAGGGAGCACCCATGTAACATGGCGGCACACCCCCAAGTGGGGGTAATGATCGGGAACCTGCCTACACACGCCTGCTCCTGCACATCCCCACCAACAGGGGAAATTGTTGCCCATACTTAACTAGGAATCTGACAGTAAGGACATGCAAGGGGACACATTCTATTCTTCAGTGCTAACAGCTTTTACCTTCAAAACATAGATTTCGCTGTAAAATATATTTTCCAAACTGCTGAAAAATTCTCCTTTCTTTTTGTAGAAATGTTGCACGTTTTCAATTATCAATATCATTTAGCATCTCAATAACTAATTTATGTGCAATATCTGATTAATGAGTTTCATCCTTACTAATTGCAACTGTGCTACTAGCAGATCCCAGTCTAACAATCAGATGATTGCTGTCAGTTATCAATGGACATGATCCTATAAATTTTACATGTTCAGCGGTTATGGCAGATGTTACGAAGTAAAAACAGCACTGCAGACACAAATTTGACTGTGAGCCCCTTGGTAGCGATAGCTAGGGAAATTTGCATTAACTAATGTCAATTAACCTGCCTTTAATTTGTTGCATGTCCTGGATCCAGCAGTTTTAATGTAACCATTTTGGAGGTGGCACCAAGACCGTGAGATTTAAAAGGAGGGAATAGAACAGACAGTGTAATGACTGCTATCTTTATGAGGCTGGCTTTCCAAATAGCATATTCAAATTTAAGTAACTTGATGTTGTTACTGCAGAGGTAACAGGTGCTGCTAGAGCATGTGGGAAACATATTTAAATGAAGATTTATGTATAGAAACATAGAAAATAGGAGCAGGAGTAGGTCATTCGGCCCTTCGAGCCTGCTCTGCCATTCAATATGATCATGGCTGATCCTCTATATCAACTCCTACTCATTCTTCATACCCCTTGATATGTTTAGAGTCCAGAAATCTATGTATTTCCTTCTTAAACATATTCAGTGACTTGGCCTCCACAGCCCTCTGTGGTAGAGAAGTCCACAGGTTCACCACCCTCTGAGTGAAGAAATTTCTCCTCAACTCAGTCCTAAATGGTCTACTCCATATCCTGAGAATGTGTCCCCTTGTTCTAGACCCCCCAGCGAAAGGAAATATCATCCCTGCATCCAGTCTGTCCACCCCTGTCAGAATTTTATATGTTTCAATGAGATCTCTTCTCATTCTTCTAAACTCCACTGAATACAGGCCCAGTCGGCCCAATCTCTCCTCATATGACAATCCTGCCATCCCAGGGATCAGACTGGTGAACCTTCGCTGCACTCCCTCTATGACAAGTATATCCTTTCATAGATAAAGAGACCAAAATTGCACATAATACTCCACGTGTGCTCTCACGAAGGCCCGGTATTGCTGCAGCAAGATATCCTTAGCCTGTACTCAAGTTCTCTTGCAGTGAAGGCCAGCATACCATTTGCCTTCTTGACTGCTTGCTGCATCTGCGTGCTTGCTTTCAGTGATCGGTGTATAAGGACACCCAGGTCCCTTTGTACATCAACATTTCCTAATCTATCACCATTTAAATAATACTCTGCCATTCTATTTTTCCTACCAAAGTGGATATTTTCACACTTATTCACGTTATACAGCATCTGCCATGTACTTGCCCAATCATTCAACCTAAATTGCCTTGAAGCCTCTTAACATCCTCCTCATCGCTTACATTCCCACCAGGTATCGTGTCATCAGCAAACTTGGAAATATTACATTTGGTTCCCTCATCCAAATCATTGATATAACAAAAAACAAAGAGTGACATCACAGGAAAACCGTAAGTTCATTGGTTGGGAAGTAACTGTTAGTTTGAACTACCTATTCTAAGTTGATTTCAAATGAAAAGTGACTACTGGGGCCCAGGATCGGAGGCCTAATATTTCAGCTTCAACTCAGCAGAGAGAGCGAGTTCCAGTTGATTTTAAAAAGGGTATTTTGAACCTCTTTTCTAACTTGCTTGCAGATTAAAGATAAATAGAAGAAATATATTACAGATTAATAAACTAAAGACCAGTAGGAAATTTAAAAACAAATTGAAAAATGAATTAAATAAAATAGTGATGCAGCGCCAGGTGATGTGTTGTAGCTGCATGATGTGGGAGCTGGTGGACCGCATTGTGGTTCCTAGTGACCACATCTGTAACAAATGTTTGTTGCTCGAGGAACTCCGGCTCAGAGTTAATGAGCTGGAGTCTGAGCTTTGGACACGGTGACACATCAGGGAGGGGGAGAGTTACCTGGACGCTTTGTTTCAGGAGACAGTCACACCCCTTGAATTCGGCCAGTGGTCAGGGACAGGAGGGTATGACTAAGAGTGAGGCAGGTAGAGGGATCCAGGGAGTAGCACTGCAGGAGCCTCAGCCCTTGCCCTTATCGAACAGGTTTGAGTTTCTAACTCCCTGTACGGACTAGAGCGGGGACTGTAGGGAGGATGAGCAAAGTGACCATAGCACCATGGTGCAGGGAGCCATTCAAGTCGGGGGAGAAAAGAGAAATGTAGTTGTAATCAGGGATAGTATATTTAGGGGAATAGATACTGTTCTCTGTAGCCAGGATCAAGATTCCTGGAGGCTGTGTTTCCTACCTGGTGCCAGGTTTAAGATATCTCATCTGGACTGCAGAGGAACTTGAAGTGGGAGGGAAAAGGTCCAGTTGTCATGGTCCACTAGGTACCAACAATATAGGTAGAATGAGGAAAGAGGTTCTGCTGAGGGAATACGAGCAGCTGGGGGCTAAATTAAAAAGCAGAACCAAAAAGTTAATAATCTCCAGATTACTACCTGAGCCATGAGCTAATTGGTACAGGGTCAATAAGATTAAAGAGGTAAATGTGTGGCTCAAAGATTGGTGTGGGAGAAATGGGTTTCAATTCATGGGACATTGGCACCAGTACTGGGGAAAGAGGGAGCTATTCTGTTCGGACGGGCTCCACTTGAATCATGCTGGAACCAGTGTCCTGGCGAATCGCATAACTAGGGTTGTAGATAGGGCTTTAAACTAAATAGTTGGGGGGAGGGTTCAGTAGCATGGAAATATAAAAAAATCAAAGTTTAAGGATAAAGTTTAAGTAAGAGTGCAGGTTAGTGACGAGGCTGATTGTTACCAAAAAATGAAAGGAAAGGACAGAGTGTGTGAATGGCATATTGCACCAAAGAATCATATAAGAGTAGGAAAAATTGACAATAGGGCAAACTTAAAGGCTTTGTATCTGAATGCGCGTAGCATTCAGAATAAAACTAATGAGTTAACAGCACAAATAGTGATAAATAAGTATGATTTGGTGGCGATAACTGAGACATGGTTACAGGAAGAACAGGTTTGGCAGTTGAATATCCAAGGGCACTCAGTGTTTCGGAAGGATAGGCATGAAGGAAAAGGAGGTGGTGTAGCTTTGTTAGTAAAGGAAGAGATCAGTGCAATAGTGAGGTATGATATAGGCACTGGAGAGCAAGACATAGAGTCAGCCTGGGTAGAAACAAGAAATAGCAAGGGAAAGAAGTCCGTGGTGGGAGTAATCTATAGGTCCCCAAACAGTAGTTCAGCAATAGGACACAGTATAAACCAGGAAATACTGGGAGCATGTAAGAAATGCATGGCAATAATCATGGGCGATTTTAATGCAGACTGGACTAATCATATTTTGCGATTTTAATACTTATTGGCAAGGGTAGCCTCGAGGGAGCATTCATGGATTGTATTAGGGATTGTTTCTTGGAGCATGTTGTGGGACCAACCAGGGAGCACACTATTCTGGATTTGGTTTTGTGTAATGAGAAAGGATTAATTAATGATCTCATAGTAAAGGATCCTCTAGGGAAGAGTGATCGTAGCATGCTAGAATTTCAAGTTCAGTTTGAAAGCAAAAAACTTGAGTCCCACACTAGTGTTCTGAAGTTAAACAAAGGTAACTACATAGGCATGAGGGCAGATTTGGCCCTAGTGGACTGGGCAGGAAGACTACAAGGTAGGACAGTTGATGAACAGTGGCAGATATTTAAGGAGATATTCAATTCCTCCCAAGTAAAATATATTCCAAAGAGGAAGAAAGATGGTAAGAGGGGAAAAAGCATCCATGGTTAAGCAAGGAAGTTAAAGATAATATAAAGGCAAAAACTAAGGCATACCAAATTGCAAAGGTCAGAGACAGACTGGAAGATTGGGAAACTTTTGAAGATCCACAAAGGGTCACTAAAAAAATAATAAAAAGAACAAATAAAACTAGTGCAAAATATAAAAACTGATAACAAAAGCTTCTACAAGTATATAAAAGGAAAGAGAGTAGCTAAAGTGAATGTTAGTCCCTTGGAGGATGAGACTGGGGAGTTAATAGTGGGGAACACAGAAATGGCAGAGAAGCTTAATCAATATTTTGCCTCAGTTTTCATGGTGGGGGACACTAGTACCACCCCAATAGTAACAGGTAGTGCAGAGGGTATAGAGAAGGAGGAACTTAGAACAATCACAATCACTGGAGAAAAAGTACTGAGCAAACTATTGGGATTAAAAGGTGACAAGTCTCCAATAGCTGATGGCCGACATCCCAGGGTCTTAAAGGAAGTGGCAGCGGAGATAGTGGATGCATTGGCTATAATATTCCAAAATCCCCTGGATTCTGAAAACATGCCAGTGGATTGGAAAAATGCTAATATAATGCCCTTATTCAAAATGTGGGGGGAGGCAGAAAGTAGGAAACTATAGACCAGTTAGTTTAACGTCTGTCGTTGGGAAATTGTTGGAATCCATTATTAAAGAAGTAGTAATGGGGCATTTGAAAAGTCAAAATGCAATCCATCAGAATCAGCATGGTTTTATGAAGAGTAAATTGTGTTTAACTAGTTTGCTAGAGTTCTTTGAAGATGCGACAAGCAAAGTGGATAATGGGGATCCTGTAGATGTAGTATATCTGGACTTCCAGAAGGCCTTCAATAAGATGCTGCACAAAAGATTAAAACACAAGATAAGATCACATGGAGTTAGGGGTAATATATTAACTTAGATAGAGGATTGGCTAACCAGCAGAAAGCAGGGGGTCAGGATAAATGGGTATTTTTCTGGATGGCAGGCTGTAACTATTGGGGTACCACAGAGTTCGGTCCTTTGGTCCCAACTATTTACGACCTATATTAATGACTTGGATTCAGGGATAGAATATAGCTAACTTTGCAGATGACACCAAAATAGGTAGGAAAGTAAGTTGCAATGAAGAAATAAGAAATTTACAAATGGATTTGAATAGGTTAGGTGAATGGGCCAAAATTTGGCAGATGGAGTTTAACATGGATAAGTGTGAGGTTATCCATTTTGGTCGGAAGAATAAAAAGGCGACTTATTAGTTAAATGGAGAGAAACTTCAGAATGCTTCAGTGCAGAGGGATCTAGGTGTCCTCGTGCATGAATGAATCGCTGAAAGCTAGTATGCCGGTACAGCAGGTAATAAGGAAGGCAAATGGAATTTTGGCATTTATTGCTAATGGAATAGGTTATAAAAATAAGGAAGTGTTGTTGCAATTGTACAAGGCATTGCTGAGACTGCACCTGGAGTACTATGTACAGTTTTGGTCCACTTACTTGAGGAAGGATGTAACTCTTTCAAGTACAAACATGTTTCCATCTGTTTTTTTTTTCAGATGAGTTACATTGTTTCATAGTTTACCATTGTGAGATTTGAACTCTTGATCTTGGGGTTACAAACCCAGTACCATAACCACTTGACTATTTAGGCCAAGCTGCAATGTAACTCTTTCGAGTACAAACCCGTTTCCATCTGTTTCAGATGAAGTTACATTGTTTCATAGTTTTGCCATTGTGAGATTTGAACTCTTGATAATCTTTTAAATGAAAACCAAATCAACAAAATTGGGATAAATCAGGCACAGCTCCTAATTCAGGTCAGCTGTAAAACCAAGGACAAAAATTTAAAGGAACCTTACAAACTTTAAATTAAAATGTGATTAAAGGGGTCAACAAAACACCCCAGTCCCCGCGGTGCCCACCGAGCACGGAAGGCCTCGAGAGTGCCAACAGACACCGCGTGCTCCCTCTCCAGGGACATGCGGCAGCGAATGTAGCCGCGGAAGAGGGACAAACAATCGGGCGGGACTCCCCCGTCGATCACCCGCTGCCTGGACCTGTTTAATGGCCAACTTGGCCAGGCCCAGGAGCAGGTTCACGAGGAGGTCCTCTTCCTTCCCGACCCCCTTCCGCACCGGGTGCCCATAGATCAGGAGCGTGGGGCTGAAGTGCAAACAAAACATCAATAAAATGTTTTTCAAATAACTAAAAAGGGAGTGCAGCCTACAACACCCTATGTAAGTTACATTGTTTCATAGTTTGCCATTGTGCGATTTGATCTCGGGATTACAAACCCAGTACCATAACCACTTGACTATTTAGGCCAAGCTGTAATGTAACTCTTTCAAGTACAAACCCGTTTCCATCTGTTTCAGATGAAGTTACATTGTTTCATAGTTTTGCCATTGTGAGATTTGAACTTTTGATCTTGGGGTTACAAACTCAGTACCATAACCACTTGGCTATTTAGGCCAAGCTTAAGACTTTGTAACTCTTTCGAGTACAAACCCGTTTCCATCTGTTATCAGAGGAAGTTACATTGTTTCATAGTTTGCCATTGTGAGATTTGAACTCTTGATCTTGGGGTTACATACCCAGTACCATAACCACTTGGCTATTTAGGCCAAGCTTAGTACCATAACCACTTGGCTATTTAGGATGTAGTTGCACTGGAGGCAGTTCAGAGGAGGTTCACTAGATTGATTCCAGAGATGCGGGGCTTGTGTTATGAGGAGAGATTGAGCAGTTTAGGCCAATTAGGCCTAGTTAGGCTAGAGTTTAGAAGGATGAGAGGAGATCTAATTGAGGTATATATGATGCTAAAGGGGATAGACAAAGTAGACGTGGAGTGGATGTTTCCCCTTGTGGGGCATTCTAGAATGAGAAGCCATAGTTTTAGGCTAAGGGGCAGTAGATTTAAATCAGAAGTGAGGAGGAATTACTTTTCTCAAAGGGCCGTGAATCTGTAGAATTCACCACCTCAGAATGCACTGGATGCCGGGACGCTGACTAAATTTAAGGAGGAGACAGACAGATTTTAGTAAAGGATTGAAATGTTATGGGGAAGGGTGGGGAAATTGGAGTTGAGGCCGAAATGAGATCAGCCATGATCGTATTGAATGGCAGGGCAGGCTCGAGGGTCTGAATTGCCTATTCTTGCTCTTAGTTCTTATGTTCTTATATATTGTGAATAGCTAGGGCCCAAGCACTGACCCCTGCAGTACCCCACTAGCCACTGCTTACCACTCCAAAAAATACCCATTTATTCCTACTCTCCGTTTCCTGTCTGCTAACCAATTCTCAATCCAAGCCAATATATTATCTCCAATCCCATATGCTTTAACTTTACACGCTTGCGTCTTATGTGGGACTTAACAAAAGCTTTCTAAAAATCCAAATACACCACATCCACTGGTTCTGCCTTACTTATTCTGCAAGTTATGTCCTCAAAGAACTCCAGTAGGTTTGTCAAACATAATTTCCATTTTTATGTTAACTTTGTCTAATCCCATTGATATTTTCAAAATGTCCTGTCATCACGTCCTTTATAACAGACTCTAGCATTTTCCCTCCTTCTGAGGTTAGGCTGACTGGTCTGTAATTCACTGTTTTCTCCATCTCTCCTTTTTCTAAATAGTGAGTTTACATTTGCCTCCTTCCAATCTGCCAGAACTGTTCTAGAATCTACAGAATTTTGGAAGATGATGACCAACACATCCACTATTTCCATGTCCCTTTAGTCCCTTTTTCACACCCTGGGATGTAGATTATTGGCCCTGTGGCTTTCAGTCCTATTAATTTCTCCAGCACTGTTGTTTTAGTAATACTGATTTCCTTCAATTCCTCCTTCTCAATAGACCCATGGTTCCCTAGTATTTCTGACCATAAGCAGTTTTAGTTCTGTCGAAGGGTCATGAGGACTCGAAACGTCAACTCTTTTCTTCTCCGCCGATGCTGCCAGACCTGCTGAGTTTTTCCAGGTAATTCTGTTTTTGTTATGAAAAGTTCAGTTGGTCCAGCGAGTCTCTTGTTGGTTATATCAAGAATACACACGTGAAGCAAATCTAGGAGACCTTAAACCTAGACAAAAGTGCTCCTATATTTTTATCTAATGTTATTCTTCCTGGCTGATAGGTATGTCAAGTCCATTTATCCTCCTTAGCTCCATATCACCTAAAATCGTACCTAACAAAAACATATGGATCTTCAATTGTCCCAGAATCTATGGTATGTTCAGGGAAAGAATTCCAAATTTCTATTAAACTTTGTGTGAAAATGTGATTCCTGATTTCCCTCCTAAATGTCTTTGCTCTAGTTCATAGACTTACTGAATAATTGACCGGAAATTCCCTGCCCCCGCCACCTTCCCTCCAGCAGGCACCCCCATGGTGGGGCCGGTGAGCCATTGAAATCTCCATTCACATCGGCAGCACCAGAAGATACCGATTGCATGAGGGGCTGTAAAATTCCAGCCATAGCGTCATTATGGCACAGGAGGAGGCCACTCAGCCCATTGCATCCATACGTCATTCTTGATTGCCTGGCCTGAATCTTTTTAACATCTTAAACACTTCGATCAGATCATCCCTCAATCTTCTAAACTCATAGGAATACAAACTAATTTTAATCAACTTGCCCTCATAGGTTAACTTTCTCAGTACCGGTATCATTCTGGTGAATCTGTATTGCAGCCCCTCCAAGACCAATATCTTCTTCCTGAGAGGCAATCACAGAATCACAGAATTGGTACAGTGCAGAAGGAAGCCATTCAGCCTGTTATGTCTGCGCCGGCTCTCCAAATGAGCATTTAACCTAGTGCCATTCTTCTGTAAGTCTGAATATTTTTCCTTTTCAGATTACAGTTTAATTCCTTTTTAAATACATCGATTGGACCTGCATCCACCACACTGTTAAACAGTACATTCCAGACCTTAACCTCTTGCTGCTTGAAAAAAAATTTCCTCTTGTTGCTATTGCTTCTTTTGCCAATTATCTTAAATCTGTGCTCTTTCATTCTCAATGCTTTCATGAGTGGGAAAAGTTTCTCCCTTTCTACTCTCTCCAGACCCCTCATGATTTTGAATACCTCTATGAAATCTCCTCTCAGCCTTCTCGTCTCCAAGGAAAACAGTCCCAACTTCTCCAATCAAAACTGAAGTTCCTCATACCTGGAAACATTCTCTTGAAACTTTCCTGCACTCTCTCCAAAGTCTTCACATCTTTCCTAAAGTGCAGCTTCGAGAACTGGAAGCAATACTCCAGCTGAGGCCAAACTAGTGACCTTTACAAGTTTAGCATAACCTCCTTGCTCTTGTACTCTATGCCCCTATTAATAACATCTAGGATACTGTATGATTTATTAACCGCACTCTGGACCTATCCTGCCACTTTCAATGACCTACACATATGTACACCCAGATCACTCTGTTCCTGCACCCGTTTAGAGTTGTACCTTTTATTTTATATTGTCTCTCCATGTTCTTCCTACCAAAATGAGTCACTTCACATTTTCCTGCATTGACCTTCATCTGCTCCTTGTCTGCCCATTACACCAACATATCAATGTCTTTTTGGAGTTCTTCATTATCCTCCCCACAGTTCACAATGCTTCCAAATTTCATATCATCTGCAAATTTTGAAATTTTGTCCTGTACACCCAGATCCAGGCCATTGATATATATCAGGAAGAACAAGGGTCCCAACACAGACCCTTGGGGAACTCCACCACACACCTTCCTCTAGCCCAAAAAATATTTATTAACCAACAGTATGTTTCCTGTCACTCAGCCAATTTTGTGTCCATGTTGTTACTGTCCCATGTTATTCCATGAGTTATAACTTTGCTCACAAGCCTCAATGTTCAAAACTGAATGCATTATTCCAGATGGGTATGACCTGAATAACAGAAAGTTAACCTTTCTACAGCTGTTAGCTTTAAACTAATATTTGGGATTAAATATCAGTGCTTTGTTGCTTTATTGTTTAATTATAGTTACTATCTGATACAATTTTATTTTGAAGGCTGTTATTTGTTGGACTTGTGTAATTGGCCATGGTACTCATGGGCTCTGTCATCTAGAGGATATACTTCTTTAATCAAGAGCAGTAATTAGAAAATGTTACAAATGTCACAGATGTTTCCAAAGTCAACTGATTGCTGTGAACCAATAAATAAGAGATGCGGTCGAAATGGTACACATTTTCAGAAAGTAAGATCATAAGAAATGGGTACAGAAATAGGCAACATAGCCTATCGAATTTATTCAATAAGATCCTAGCCGAAATTCTACATCAACTGCACTTTCCCACCCATGATTTCCTTACATCTATCGATCTCAGCCATCACTATGCTCATTGGCTGAGTATCCACAGCTCTCTAGGGCAGAGAATTCCAAAGATTCAGAACCATTTGAATGAAGGAATTCCTCCTCCTCTCAATCCTAAATGCCCAATCCCTTATGTGGGAGTAAGCAGCAAGCATGGGGTCATCTGAGTGAGTGGCAAATGTGGGGCTGTTGGGGTGAGAAGCATCCACACGGCTATCAGAGTGTTTGGCAAGAACAGGTTTGTCAGAGTGAGATGCAAACATTGGGCTGTCAGAAAGCACAGGGCAGTCATGCAAGAGGAAAGAGTGGGTGGGCTGGAGCCAGCAACAAGCATGGAGGAGTCAGCTCATGGGACAAGTTTAAGTGCTGTCAGAGCAAGCAGAAAGCATCAGGCAATTGGAGCTCATCAGGTTGAGGGCTAGGCTATTTTAGATCCAATGATGTCAGCCAAATGGACATAAGTCAGATGAGCATGACCAGAGGTCACAAGCTCTGAAACGTTTCAAGCAAGTCAAGGTTGGAAAGGATCCAATCCAATTACAGGGAGCATAAAAAAATCCAAATATTAATTTAGTGCCTGGAGGAACATTCCTGCTCCTAAGACTGACATAGGAATCTTTAAAAAAAACAAATTGCCAACATTTTCAGCTGCTGATCCTTGGCACCAAGATTTCCAGGCAGGACTGGTACCAGGAACCAACCCTACTGCTGTCAGTTAAAATATAATTAGGGGCTGATTGATATCATTTGGTCTCAACTTTTCAATTTCAATATTTCCTCACTTGCCTGGAATGAGGATCTCACACACTGCCCTAAAAGTGCTGCTAAAGCAGCATGGTTCATGTGCAGCATCCCTTTTGCACCATTCCTGCCTCATCTGATCTGCTGCTAAAATCCTAAATTATGCCTTTGTTGGATAGTCTTCTCCGCTTTCAATAATTTCATATACACTGACAGCTGGAATCTTCTGGGAGGTGGACACAGCTCCATTCGCTGTCCAATTAAGGTCAGAGGGCAGGCTTATAAGGGTGGTCCAAACAGAGACCCACAGCTCGTTAGACTGTTAGTGCAGAGGGGATATCCCTCTATGGGAAGGGCTGTTGCCCAGGCACTGCCCTTTGCAGTTTTGCCTTGCATTAATGGGTCCAATAACAGAAGGCCCAGGTGGCCTTCCTACCTACTGCCAGGGGGCTACCTCTAAGCTGCTGCTGGTTTCCTGACTCAGCAGGGGACCAGTAAAAGTTAAGTGCCAGCAGCATCAGAAACTTGCCCGGAATTAGCCAATTAATTGTTCTGTTTGGCTACTTGCCATTTTCAAAGAGGACTAGTTTCAATGCAATGAGAAGGGATCTGGCCAAGGTGAAATGGAACAGAAATCAACATGAAAAGCTATAATGGTTCAGTGAATGATCATTAAGGAAGAGATGCTTCAGGTATAGGCTAGATACATTCCAACAAGGGTAAAAGGTAAGGGAGCCTAAAACAAGGTGCCTTGGATGATGAGAGATATAGAGATTATAATGAAACAAAAAGGAGGGTGTACGATGTAGGTCAGGTGAATTTTTCAATTGAGAATCTTGTCAAATACAATAGGTTGACAGGGCAGTTAAAAGTAAAATGAACCTGCCAAAGACAAAGTATGTGAATCGAATGGCGTGCATCCCGACGTCACCGTGCATCATTCCGATCTTTTGTTCGGCGGGCGTGCATTAGAGTTGGCTGCATGCCTGCTGAACTGTCAAAGGCCTGTTAAGGTAATTAATAAACTAATTAAGCAATTTGACAGGGCTGCCTGTCCAACCTTAAGGTTTATTAAATGAATAAATATTATTTAAACATTTGATAAACATGTCACATGAGGGGACATGTGTAAATGGTTTTTACCTTTTTTTATTTTGAATTTTGAAACTGAACTTTATCTCCATGAGGCAGCTCCTTGCCTCAGGGAGGGTTATATGTTCTTTCATGCGCATGTGTGTGAAAGAGCGCAGGCCCCGACTCTCCCTCCTCCTCCCGCCTGCACAGGTAGCGCTGAACACTACTGTTTATGCCCACATAAAATGGCGGTGTGCAGCCGATTGTGGGCAGTGCACAGCCGATCGTGGTCCAGCCATGCCCGCTCCCGACCGGCCCGCCTAAAGGGGAGAATATTCTCCCTCATATCTTGCTGCATTTGAACATGGACTGTTTTAGTATCTGAGGAGTCGCGAATGGTGCTGAACATTGTGCAATCATCAGCGAACATCCCCACTTCTGACCTTGCGATGGAAGGAAGGTCATTGATGAAGTGACTGAAGATGATTGGGCCAAGGACACCACCCTAAGCAAATCCTGCAATGATGTCCTGGAGCTGAGATGACTGACCTCCAAAACCACAGCCATCTTCCTTTGTGCTAGGTATGACTCCAACCAGCAGAGAGTTTTCCCCTTGATTCCCATTGGTTCCAGTTTTGCTAGGGCTCCTTGATGCCACACCTGGTCAATTGCTGACTTGATGTCAAAGGCAGTCACTCTCATCTCACCTCGGGAGTTCAGCTCTTTTGTCCATGTTTGAACCAAGGCTGTAACGAGGTCAGGAACTGATTGACCCTGGCTGAACCCAAACTGGGCGTCAGTGAGCAGGTTATTGCTAAGCAATAGCAATGATGACCCCTTCCATTACTTTACTGATGATCAAGGGTAGACTGAGGGGGCGATAACTGGCCAGGTTGGATTGGTCCTGCTTTTTGTGTATAGGACATACCTGGGCAATTTTTCACAAAGCCGGCTAGATGCCAGTGTTGTAACTGTACAGGAACAGCTTGGCTAGAGGTGCAGCAAGTTCTGGAGCACAAACCTTCAATACTATTGCTGGAATGCTGTCAGGGTCCATAGCCTTTGCAGTATCCAGTGCCTTCAGCTGTTTCTTGATATCTCGTGGAATGAATCGAATTGGCTGAAGGCTGGCATCTATGATGCTGGGGACCCCCAGAGGAGACCGATATGTGTTATCCACTCGGCACTTCTGGCTGAAGTTTGTAGCAAATGCTGCAGCCTTATCTTTTGCACTGATGTACTGGACTCCTCCATCATTGAGGATGGGGTATATGCGGAGCCTTCTCCTCCAGTGAATTGTTTAGTTGTCCACCACAACTCGATGTGTCAGGACTGCAGAGCTTAGATCTGATCCTTTGGTTGTGTGATCACATATCTCTGTCTATCACTTGCTGCTTATGCTGTTTGGCATGCAAGTAGTCCTGTATTATAGCTTCAACAGGTTGGTACCTCATTTTTAGGTGCTGCTCCTGGGATGCCCTCCTGCACTCTACATTGAACCAGTGTTGATGCCCTGGCTTGATGATAATGCTAGAGTGGGGGATAAGACGGGACATGAGGTTACAGATTGTGTTTGAGTATAATTCTACTGCTGCTGATGGCCCACAGTGCCTCATGGATGCCCAGTCTTGAGTTGCTAGACCTGTTCAAAATCTATCCCATTTAACATGGTGGTAATACCACACAACATGATGGAGGATATCCTCAATGTGAAGGCAGGACTTCATCTCCATAAAGACTGTGTGATGGTCAATCCTACTGATACTGTCATAGACAGATGCATCTGCTGCAGGAAGACCCCATCTACACTGTTTCAAATGGAACTTCTGTACCATCCCCTAAAAGATGGTTTCATCTCTGCGTGCCTCTCTCATCATGGAAGTCAACCCACTGGAAAAGCGATTATCCAGTGTCAGTTCAGCCTGTTGACCTCTTTGAAAGAGTACACCACTGGACTTGGAGTCTGGACTCAAACACATGTGAAACAATAATTCTTTTCCCTGTGGTCTTTGCCCAATAAATCTTTCTTTCTCTATCCGTCCTTTACTCTATGAGAAAAAAGGGGCTATGTAGCGAACC
This sequence comes from Carcharodon carcharias, assembly GCF_017639515.1. NCBI lineage: Eukaryota > Metazoa > Chordata > Chondrichthyes > Lamniformes > Lamnidae > Carcharodon > Carcharodon carcharias. The sequence continues at coordinate 80,083,567 of NC_054470.1, forward strand.
CCCTCCTGTATTTTGAGTGTGTGAAAATAAACTAACTCTCTTAGTTCATCCTACCTCAAGTTTGCTGTGGGGTTATTAATAGAAATTGAATTGAAACCAAGGGGTTTGGAAATATGCCACTGCTTATAAAAGGGAAGCAAATCAAAACACTTTCTATTTATGGACAGGTGGTGAAAGGAGAAATCAGGGCTGTTTAAATTACACACCACCCCCCCCCCCCCCCCCCCCCCCACCCCACCCCCCCTCCCCCACCCCCGTCGCTCCTGTCTGTAACTCTTAGAGCTCACTGCCCATGAGGGTGTTGGAAGCAGAAACAATCAATTATTTCAAAAGAAAACTGGATGTGCACTTGAAGGAAATAAACTTGCAGGCCATGGGGATCAAGATAGAGAGATGGGGCTGACTTGATTGCTATGTAGAGAACCATCATGGGCCAAATGGCATCCTTCTGTGTCATAAATTACTTTCAGGTGAAATTTAATTTAGATGGCGGGGGCCTCATCCATGGGCTGGTGAGCCAGTTAGGGCCTTTTGTCACCTCTTTTTGGGAATGCTCAATATATTAAGTGCCAATCAGCAAGGGGAGGGGGTAGCTCTTAGTAGGCTGAGTCCCTCAATCAGGGAGTGAGTGCCTGTGAACAAGGGACCTCCTCTGAAAGCCCACAAGCAACTCTGTCATGGTTTGTGTTTGTGCTTCCCACATGGCGAGTCCCTGCCCACCGCTGGATAAGGCTTTAAGTGAACATTAATTGCCCACTTAAGGGCATCAACTAATGGCAGAGTGGTAAGGCCATCCACGAACCGTCACAGATTTAATTCGGCCAGAGGCAGAGAAGTGGCGGTGTCACCACTCACCAACCTCCTGCCCAGTTAGGTGCCCCTCCTCCATGCAGGAGGGCATTAAAATCTGCCCCATGACTCTATTTCTACACAGAGACAAAGGACAACATAAAGATACTGAAAATGCAAATACTTAGTCCTCAAGAAATTAAAAATATCTTCTCAGAACAGATATATTTAAACACTCATTTAAAAGAGGAAGGCTTACAGTAGAAACTGGCTTTTGCAAATTTCTAAGTGTACGGGGAAATTGCTAGGAAGGAATGGGAGACAATCAAAGATAAGTGTTGAAGTTTTCTTTATGGAATCAGGAGAAGCAAATTTTTAAACAGCAGATGTCGGTTGTCCAGATGAGAAATCTTGAGATAAGCAGTAAGTTTAACATTGAGCAGAAATGACTATTTCAACAATACTATCATCAAACTGCATTTTGAACAAGAATTTATCACTACGGTAACTGATGCTCGTAATGAACTGCACATAAACCTAAACAAATTATTTATGGTGGGTGTAGGGGAGGGGCAGAGTTTATCAGACTGGAATTAAACATTTTCAAACATTAGAAATCCTACATCATTTACGATAAGTTAAAAGTTGCTTTTTGAACTGAAAATATTGAATTGTCCAATAATTCAAATTAAGCAACATAAATTCATAGCAAAGTGGGAATTTAATGCTCATAAAAATTGAATTATTGGATAATTCAAATTAAATAGCTTTGAGTTAAGATTAGACTGCAGTCCACTTATAAAGGTTTTAGTATCATGTCTATTTTTAATTATTACATTTTCAATTTTTTATATATGTCAGACAAGATGATTGTTTAAACTGCTGAACTAAATATGACAAATTCTGATGCAATTAGTTTCATACTCTGTATTCCAGTACAGTTTGCCATCTGTCGCAACGTGTTACAATTGTGTGGTCCAACCTCCTCTTTTTCAGTGGGCACTTCTGAACATCTTGCAATTGCAAAATGTTGCTGAGCTAATACATAATAGGTTATACTTTGGGGAAAGTTATCACTTTCACCACTTGGGCTGTAATCTGGCAGAGCAAATCATCCAAATATTGTAGAACCCATTGAATTCCATTATTTACATCAAGTGAAAACATGTGGGTTCTAGAATGGGCAGGGATCTGCTCCAACAATGAAACTAAAAATTAACCTTCATGACCCTATCATGGGCCTGAACTTCCTCGCTGTGGTAATTGGAATCAGATTGCCAGCCCTCTCATAATTTTTTACGTTAACATTTTTTTTCCATCCTGTCTCCCGCAATCTTCTGACTCAGGCCGGGTGAAATCCAGGCAGTGCAGCACATCCCCAGAGCCTAGCATCGGAGGCAGCTCAGTCAGAGGGAACGCTGCCTTTTTTAATGCCGTAACCAGGTAAGTTGAAGGTCCATTTAAGTTTAAATGTCCTTAACAGGCCAGGGAGAAGATAAGTGTATAAGGTGAGTGCTTAGGATTTGGGGGGGTTAGGTGGTCGGGGAGTCATGGGGGTGGGGGAGGCTGGTCAGGGGTGGCGTGGGGGCGGGGGAGGAGGTTGGGGGACAGTTGGTGGGAAGAGGTCTGGAGGGGAGTAGGTAGGGGTAAGGTCAGGCGGGGAGGTCAGAGGGGGGTTGGGCCTCAGGTCAGGTCGTGCCTCGGGCAGGGGAGGGGGGGTCTGGCCTTGGGGCTGGGGGACTTCTGGCTTTATTGGGGGGGTCAGGCCTTGGGGGTGTATCGGGATGAGTAGGGCCCTGGTCAGGGAGGGATGTTGGGTCAAGCCTCATGAGGGGGTGGGTGGTGTCGGGTCAGGTCGGGTCAGATTGTGCCTGGAGGAATGGGGCTGAGAGTCGGGCCTGGTGGGGGGCTGAGGGGTAGAGTCCCCGTGAGGTGGGAAGATCCCATGGGTTGTGTAGCTCCTGTCGTGGATTGTCATTCCTTGGGGGTGGGGGAAGTCACATGTGGGGGGGGATTAGTTGGGACAATTGGGGGAGACCCCTGAGGTGTCTTGGGAGTGGTGAATGTCTGTCGGAGGGAGTAGCCAGGGTGTGGGGGGAGTCCCATGAGTCTGTACAATAGCTTTTCAGAAGATAGAAGATATTTTAATTCTTCTAACATTTTCTGGGTAACAATTGATGTAACCCAGTCAGAATCATCCGAAGTTTGCAATTTAAATCACATTTTCGGATGATTCTCAGTGCAGGATTTTTGCCTAAGGGATTTTTGCACTTCTGGGCAATTGCCATGCAAACCTTAAGTGTGGACCTCTGAAGGGGATTCCCCAGTGTATCTTTGGGGTGCCCCTCCACCCCCTGGAGCTCAGAAGTTATGGTCCAAGTGCCAGTCCAAGAAATTGAATGAAATTCTCAGTTTCAAGAGCTTATATACTTCAATTTGCAAATGGCTGTTTAATGGATCCTGCCACTGCTGCAGTGTCTCTCCTTCCACTTAACAGCAAGCTATTGAGAGTGGGCTCAGGTCACTTCTTCGTCAGGACCTCTATCATTACCATAGCTGTTACGTACTCTTCTCCAATACCCTGATATGCTTTCAAAAACACACTGAAATAAATCATTAAAGAGCTATCTGCATGGATAATAAAGATGTTCAGTAACTGATTTTGGACTGGCCATGATCTAAAAATAACTTTACAGTCAAACTAGCCAGACAGCACAGAAACAGTAATTTACATATCATCTTTCTAATAAAAAATATATTGTTCAGCAGAATCTGACGTGTAAAAGGAGGTATTAGCTTCCTTGCTAGTAAGTGAAAATCTACAGCCAATTTATTTTTGACCCCTAACAGTACATAATTGGGCTGCATGCTGCCAGCTGCCATCTTCCATCAGAATTCCTCCATTTGTTTTTCTCACCACTCAAACTCCATGTGAATAATTCATTGAATGTTAATGAGCTTTGCATTATCACAATTTGTGCAGCTTGATTCCTTTAATAGACCACAAATTCAGATCTTTCGATAGCATTCCCTGGTAGGGAATGTCAGTACTACGCCAACTAATGCATTGTTTCTTCTGTCTTTGACAAGGTTATACAATTCAGAGCCATGAGGCAAACATTCTCTGGAAACTTCCTTCACCGTAATGGTATGCACAATTACTAAAACTTAAAAGTTCCATAAAATATTGATGTAAAGGAGTCATACCATCACTTACACAGTGCCAAATTCACTGGGACTTTTGCACCACTCCACTGCTAACCTGTCCTAAATTGAAAAAAAATAATTATCCTACCTCCACCAACCATTGTGGTCAATGTGATTGTGAATTTGATGGATTTTTGATCATTATCATATGTCAGCAGCTTAGACTTAAAAATAATCAGCAGAATCATTTCAGATTTGCACTAAGTGTGTAGCAGGTGAGGGAAATGACCTTCCAGCCGCAATGAAGGCTTCTTACTCTATATCGTCTCAAACCCGCCGCATTACACATTCCTGGGAAACACACCATTTCCATAGCAGGCGGGCTGTCATTCACCCACCATGCCATCAGCTCACTGGGCACCATATTTAAAGTGCAGCCACACGCACACCTCTCAGTGCTTCCAGCCCAGTACTGCTGCACGGAAGTCATAGCCCCAACATGCAAGAAGACTGCAGCCCTCAGGTTCAATTATGCATCCCTTGAACACCTTTTTGGCACAATGGAGGCTCACCATGATGTTCTGTACCCCCGCTTTGGCTGCAGGATGGGCAGCAACATTACTAATCTGGCTTGGGAGGTGGTGGCAGCAGTGGTCAGCACCAACACCCTGCAAAAGAGGACAGCCACCCAGTACCGCAAGAGGATGAATGATCTCCTCTGTTCTAGCAGGATAATTCACTCCTATCATCACTCTCAACTCACACTCACAAACCCATCACACATCCACAGGGATCTCACTCACTGCCGGTTCAAGGGACATCACCATTTGCTCTCTCACACACACCATCAGTGTCCTGATCCCGTCCATGGGACCACTCACCCACACATGTCAGGCATATTTATCTTTTGGTCTGACAGGCAACCTGCTCATACTCTTTCCTTCTCTATTTATGCAGGATAGCTGGCACACAACAAGGGAGAAAGGTCGCAGACTGGAGGAGGAATGCCTGAAATCAAGGTCCTCATGGGCTTTGAAAATAGAGCCATCCAGCTGGCCAACGAGGATCTGGATCATTCCTGCGCTAACGTTGAGGTCAGCGGTACTCAACCAAGTGAAGATCCAGTAGTGCAACATCCATCAGACAACCATCCGTGTCCTGATGTAAGTGATGTGTCCTGTTTAACAGTCACTGTCATGCACTAACTATCTATCTGGGAAACTGCCAAGAGAGTCCACGACCCATGGCCTCCAACCAAGCCCCGAGGGAAGCTCAGAAGAGGAATCCGCTGAAAGCCTCCCTGAAGACCCAACAGAGCGCTCACCCACACCCTCCCCCAGTGCATAGACACATGCCTCGGTGGGACCCAGCTTTACAATAACCTCGGGGTCACAATCTGGTGAATACATCACACTGTCTGATCCACAGCAGGTGGCGGCAGGGACTTCCCAGGTTTCCGGCACTTGGAATGCTGGAGGCCAGAAATCTGCTGAATCCAAATCAGATGACAAGCCTTTGGTCATGTCTCAGTTGCTGGAGATGCAAAGGCAAGCTCAGGAACATTAGCGAGCGGGCCTTATGATGATATGCAGATGTATTACAAGGAGGTTCCTGACCTCCAATGGCAGGGAATGCGGCCTGAAATCGATGGGCTGACCGGATGGTCGCAAATTGGTTTCCGACTTCGTGAAACCAATTTCTGGCCTTCTCGCCATATTGTCTGCTCACGCTGCTGAGCACGACCGATGACAGTGGGCATGGATGATTCCACCCTATGACACAAATGCCCTGATTATATGTGATTTATGGTCCTCCATAAGTCAGGACCTCAGAAAAACTACGTCAAGTACATCCCTAATATTTCTAGTAATGCAGACTGTAGTTCACTTGTTATGGACAGGGGCATCATGCTTTAGGCTTGAGTAAGATTGACAATACCACCCCAATATATCAATTAGGCTAAACAATGAATTATTTATTTGCATCTATTTTCTCCATGTACAGAAATCTTGCTTCAGCTGACTTAGCTCAGCCAATGCTCGACAGCCATATAAAAGAATGGTTTATGTGCACAACATAAAGGGTGGGAGAGAGGAGGACCTAGAGACTGATAGCAGAATATAAAAGAGTGGGAGAGAGGAGAGCCCGGATAGTAGAATCTAAAAGAGTGGGAGAGAGGAGGGCCCAGATAGTAGAATCTAAAAGAGTGGGAGAGAGGAGGGCCCGGATAGTAGAATCTAAAAGAGTGGGAGAGAGGAGAGCCCGGATAGTAGAATCTAAAAGAGTGGGAGAGAGGAGAGCCAAGATAGTAGAATCTAAAAGAGTGGGAGAGAGGAGGGCCCGGATAGTAGAATGTAAAAGAGTGGGAGAGAGGAGAGCCCGGATAGTAGAATCTAAAAGAGTGGGAGAGATGTGGGCCCGGATAGTAGAATCTAAAAGAGTGGGAGAGAGGAGGACCTAGAGACTGACAGCGGAATATCAAAGACGGGAGAGAGGAGGGCCCGGAGACTGACAGTGGAATATAATAGTGCGGGAGAGAGGAGAACCCAGATAGCAGAATCTAAATGAGCTGAAGAGAGGAGGATCCGGATAGCAAAATCTAAATGAGTTATCCAATCCAATTCAATCCAGTCCGTTCTAAGAAAAATGAAGTGTGACATCACATGTAGTTAATTAGTTGGTAAGAACATTTCTCATTTAACTTTCTCATCTATAATAATATAAGCACAGGCAGGACTAGAGTTATTAGACATAACTAGAGACATTATTTAAAATTTAACCAGTAAAATATTTTTTTTATATTCATTCATGGGATGTGGGCATTGCTGGCTAGGACAGGATCTATTGCCCTTGCTCAGGGAGCATTTTTCTTTCAAGAGTCAACCTCATTGATGTGTATCTGGAGTCACATGTAGGCCAGACCAGGTAAGGACAGTAGATTTCCTTCCCTAAAGGACATTAGTGAACCAGATTTTTTTTTAAATGATAATCGACAATGGTTTCATGGTCATCATTAGACTTTTATCTCTAGATATTTATTGAATTCAAATTCCTCCATCTACTGTGGTGGAATTATGCTGGGTCTCTGGATTACCAGGCCAGTGATAATACCACTATGCCACTGCCTCCCCTTATTGTAAAATGGCAGAGCAGGTAATGTGTGGCAGCTGCAGAAAGTGAGAGCTCATAGACACCTGTATGAACCAAGACAAACACATCGCCAACAAATGTTTGCAGCTGGAGGAGGCTCGGCTCACAATCATTAAGGTGGAGGCCAAGCTGCAGACACTGTGTCATATCAAGGAGGGGGAAAGTTACCTGCACTTTGTTCCAGAAGGCACAGTCACACTCCTTAGGAGAAGGTCATCTGATTTGGTCCATGGTTAGGGATAGGCGGGTGTGATCAGTGAGTGAGACAGGTCTGGGGATTGAGAAAGTAGAGCGGAGGAGCATCAGCCCTTGCAATTGTCCAACAGGTTTGAAGTTTTTGCAGCTTGTATACATGAAAATGGGGGGTTGCAGGGCGGATCAGTGAACTGACCATTGTACTATGGTACAGGAAGCCATTCAAGTAGGGGGAGTTAATAGAAATATAGTGATAGTAGAGGACAGTATAGTCAGGAGGATAGACATAGTTATTTGCAGCCAAGAATGTGAATCCAGAAGGCTGTGTTGCCTGCCCATTGCTAGGGTTTGGGTCATCTGCTCTGGGCTGGAGAGGAACTTTCATTGGGAGGGGAAGGATCTAGTTGTTGTGGTCCATGTAAGTACCAACAACATAGGTAGGACCAGGAAAGGGATTCTGCTCAGAAAGAATGAGCAGCCAGGGGCTAAATTAAAAAGCAGCAACCTGAAAGGTAACAATCTCCGGATTATTACCTGAGCCACAAAGAAGTACGAACAGTCACCCCACTTCCATTGCCTTCTGCGGCATAGAGCTCCAAAGTCGCATAACCCTCTGAGAGAAAAAAATTCTCATCTCTGTCCTATAATGGCATGCCCTAATTTTAAAACAGTAACCCCCAGTTCTGGACTCACCCACAAGAGGAAACATCTTTTCCACATCCATCTTGTCAAGACTATTCAGGATCTTATGTACTTAATCAAGTCACCCCTCACTCTTCTAAACTCCAGTGGAAAAAAACAGTGTGTCCAACCTACCTCTGTAAGACAACCCGCTCATTCCAGGTGTCAATCTAGGAAACCTCCTGTAAACCACCTCCAGTGAATTTACATCCTTCCTTAAATAAAGAGACGAAACTGCACACAGTATTCAAGATGCGGTCTCACCAATGCTCTGTATAACTGAAGCATATCATCCTTACTTTTATGTTAAATTCCTCTCACAATAATTGAAAACTGGAAAAGGGTAAATAAGGTTAGAGAGTTAAATGTGTAGGAGAAATGCATTTCAATTCATGAAGCATTGGCACGAGGTTTGGAGAAAGTGAGAGCTGTACCTTTGGGACTGCTTTCATCTAAACTGTGCTGGGATCAGTGTTCTGGCAAGTTGTATAACTACTGTGGTGGACAGGGCTTTAAACTAAATAATGGGGGCGAGGGATAGGTGAGGGAAGATGTAATTAATTCAAGAGAGAGGACAAGGCAAGAAAGCAATCAGGGAACTGATAATCTGAGTGCAGCAGAAAGGGACAAAGTGGACAATTTAAAAGTGCACCAGCAGATAAGGCTAGAGTTGCAAAATAATAAAAAGACAGAATTAAAGGCATTTTCACAGTAACGTAGATGAATTCATGACAGAAATAGAAGTAAACAGGTATGATCTAATTGCCATTACTGAGACGTGGCTGTAGGAACCCAAGACTTGGAAAATAATTTTCAAGGTTATTTGACATTTAGGAAGGAGAGGCAAAAAGGAAATGGAGGTAAGATGTTGTAATATGCCTTTAAGGGATAGCAACATGCTGTCAATAATAGTGAAGTGCAAACTAATTTCAGTTTCACATTGGTCTATGAGCAGAACACAGCTCTGTTGCTGATGTCTTCAAGCTTTCTACCTTTGTAAAGCTGTTCTTATGTGCCTAGTCTCAATAAATGAATCCACAACATGTTTACTTAATCCCTTATGAGCAATTGGTGCTTATATCACTATAAATACAAGACATGGTGCACAGCTGTGGTCAAACAGTGTGACAGTAAGATTAAGTACAGGTACAACATGGTGAATAGCCTTAAACCGTGCTCCATGACATGAGATGACCCTTGATGTTTTGGTCAGATCACAATCTGAGTTTTCAGAATTGGAGAGTGTTGAAATTGCAGCCTGGTGATTGCACAGAAAAACTTGGAAGACACAGGCCAGAATAGTGCTCAAGTAAAGAGCTGGTAAGCAGATGGGTCCCTCATGGTGAGACTACAACACTTGGCCTGTCAGTCAGTGAGTGGGACAGCGTGTCGCAAGGACCAGCACCAGGTTAGCTCAGTCGGGAAAGGAGAATGCCCGGTGTGTAGTCCAGATTGGTAGTGAGTGAGGGAGAGTCAAAAAAAAAAGCACCAAAAAAAAAATCCATCATAAAAAGCAGGTCGGAGCAAGTTGCCATTATAACAGGCAGAGCTTAGGAATAGTGCGCGAAAGTGGCTACATCGACACTCTTCACAGATACTATTGGAGAAGGAAGGTCAATGAGATATTGTCAGAATGTCCACAAAATTCCCCAGTTTGAAATGGGATGCAGCAGACCTACTATCCAAATCCAAAGTGTTTAAACAGCTTACGCAGCTATGGTTTCTTGATTCAGGTGTGTCTGAATCAGACAAGCAAGCCATAAAAACTCCCCTAGCAAATGGGAATAAAGATCTGCATAGGCTGAACATGTCAGGATTAACAGCAGAAGAGCTAACAGGTCCCCAGAAGTCATGGACTACATTGGAAGACCGATTCACTAGCAGGTTAAACTTCCATATTCATCGACTAGAGTTAATGTCATTACGACAACAGCCTACAGAATGCATAATCCAATTCATCAGCAGATGCAGAGAAAAGTGTATGTACTGTGATCTTTCAAACACAGAGCTAGCAGACAGAATTGTTGAGTTGGTGATCATATCCACTCCCATGGAAACGTTCTAGAAGGATCTGCTAGACAAGTCCAAAACGTATAGTATCAAAGAGCTACTCAAAGATGGACGTAAGTATGAAACAATCCTCATAAGGCGATGAAACTTAGATGTCTTATGTACAACCCCAATGGTTGACACACTTCCTAGAACACCTATACCTAGCAAGACATGTGGAAGGTGTGGTCTTCTGCATGCAACAAGGAAATTCCCAGATTTCCAGCAATTCTGCAAGGCATGTGGCAGAAAGCGCCATTGGCAGTGACAGTGCACTAGAGCAAAGACTGCTGCAGCTACAAAAAACTGTGCACTGAGGCAAACAGACCATACACAACGAGTGCCTTCAAGCAGGAAGAATGACAATCCGGTATCCCGTCAGAAACTTATACATGGGGTGACTGACAAACCAGAAACTTATAGTGATGTGCACAAAGAGTGGTGAACACAGGTTTCACACTGTCAATCTCATGGAAAACAGATACCGTCACACCAACCGAAATGTTTGATAAGATTCAAATTATCTGCTCTAAGAAAGGTGACTACTATTCGTTATTGGCCACGATTAACAGAGATGCAAGTAACAACATCCTACCTTTGTGGATTCTAAAAGATGTATATCCATAGACATGGAAGTCCATGGCGAAACATACTACTGTGCAACTTTCAGCATTCAATCATTCACCAATACCATGTGCAGGATCCATAGTATTGGAGTGCAAGTACAATCAAAAATACAAAAAAAAGTATACTCCTGGGATCACAGATGTTCTACATTATGGAGATTAAAGGCCCAGTGATTGCAGGTCTACCTGCATGCCGTGAACTCGCACTAGTGGTCATCCATGGAATCAGTCAGACCTCAAATGGTAAATCAACCTCAGAAAAAACTCCAATCACCTCAGTTCATAATCTAACATCAAAACATCTGGAATGTTTTGACAAAATTGGCAGTTTTAAGGAAGCTGAAAGGAGATGCTTGCTGGAGAATGCAAGTCCATCAATTGATCTGGTACATTTTGCACAATATAAATGCCAGAAGCTCCAAGAAGAAATGGCAAAAAAGTGCACAGTACAGAAACTGTGGAAAACCATAATTGAAAGATGGCCTGATTCAATTCAGCAAGTCCACAAACACCTGAGACCATTTTTGGCCTTACCAGGACAAACTCGGCATCTCTCGGGAAGTCATTTTTAAAGGCAGGCAGGTCATCAGACCAGAATCTTGGCAACCTGATATTATTCAACAACTACATCTCTCACACATATGCGTAAATCGAACAATAAGACTCGCAAGAGAGATGTTCTTTTGGTTGGCTGTGAACAACATTAAAGTGATCATCAAGAAGTGAAAGGCTTGTCAAGAGCATACGCCAAGTCAATTCCTACCCATTTTTGGTCCAAACCCTTCCGTGTCCATGGCATTGACTTAATGGTCATCGTCGACTATTTTACCAAGTATTATATTACAAATTCACATTGTGTTAAGCACAACTGTTGCACACACTTAAAGAGCAGGATTTTATGTCCCGCAGGCGGGCATGCGCCCAACCAGATCAGGTGTAAAATAGTGCGTGATGATGTTGGACGAGTATCCCAACGTCATCGCGCAATACATCACCCAGCGGGGGCGTGCAAGGGTCAGCAGCATGCCCACCAACAATTAAGGGGGCTATTATGCCCACTAATCAATTAATTAAGCAGTATTTTTCGCTGCCCATCCAACCTTACAGTTAGCGGGCGAGTGAATCAGCAAAGCAGCCTTTGGATTTTTTAGGAAGCCTGATCCACGGGCGGGATGAGGTATCCAACAGTACTTAAAAAACAATAAAAGTTTTTGAACATCATTTTTAATATGCCCCTGTTCATGTGACTGAGTCACATGTGGGGACATGTTTCTCCCATTTTTAAAAATCTTTATTTTTGAATGAACAATTCTTCTGCTCCTTGGGGCAGCTCTGTGCCTTCAGGGAGCTTTCAGTGTGCGCTCCCCTGCGCGTGGGCAGACTTTAGCGCTCACACTCCTCCCGCCCCCACCCCGGCAATGCTGAGCTCCTCAGCGTGAAATCGGGGTCGGAGGCCAATCACAGGCAGCTTCTCCTGGGCCCTCACGCTGCGCCCACTTGACGAAAGGAAAACCCCGGCCAACGTGCTGTTTCCAGTTTATTTGGTGTACTTGGAAAGATAATTACGGATAATGGTCCGGAACTTATTGGTAAGCCATTCCAGATCTGTGTAAGGAGTGGAATATTGATCACACTAATTCTTCTCCTTATCACCTTAGATCTGATGACCTAGCTGAGCGAATAATTTGCATGGTGAATTCCCTAATTCTCAAATGTAGACAGACCAAGCAAGATCTGCGCATTGTAATGTTACATCTGAGAACAACTTCTTCAACTGCACCTATTCCATCAGCGGCAGAGCTCATGTTTGGCAGACCAGTGGGTATCAATCGACTTGCATTTAGCCATTCTAATCTCTCAAAAACTAGAGAGCAACTTTTAAAACTGCAAGAGATGATGACCAACGTGCACAATAAAAATGCATGTGCAGAATTGCCAAGTTTACTGTTGGGACAACAGGTTTGCATCCAGGATCCCAGAGAAGGTATGTGATAACCAGCGGGGGTGACAATGATTTGTTCGGAACCAAGGTCCTATGACATCATTACATCCAAAGATACAATGGTGAGGCATACTTGAGGACAAGTCAGATCCATTCCAGCTCCTCAACCTCCATCTAGGACAAGGTCCAAAATGCAACCTGGAACAACATCCAAGATCACGATCCACAGATAACTGTGGGTGTTTAAAGAAACCTCCAGACAACGTTATGAGTATAAAACCAGGGCATAACAGCAGATTATCTCTACATTTTAGAGACTCAGTTGTATATGCTTAAGTAATGATAACTGCAATGAACGTGTGTTGTAAGTAGTTCTTGGAAGGGGGAAGCATCTTTGAAAAGAAAGGAGAATGTTATAATATGCCTTTAAGGGATAACAGCATGCAAACACTAAAGAGCAAGTATGTCATGTGATCCAGTCTCAGTTTCCCTTTGGCCTGTGAGCAGAACACAGCATACAAACCTCTGCTGCTAATGTCTTCAAGCTTTCTACCTTTGTAATGCTATTCTTATGTGCCTAGGCTCAATACATGAACCTACAATGTGTTTACAAGAACCCTTATGAGTGATTGGTGCTTATTTAATTATAAAAATGCAACATTGCCATTACTGCAGGGTGACCAAGGCTGGGAACTCAATGTTCAAGGATATTCAACATTTAGGAAGGATAAGCAAAAAGGAAAGGAGGTAGGGAGGCACTGTTAAGAGGTGAAATCAGTATGCTAGTGATAAAGTATCTTAGATCAGAAGATCAAAATTTAGGATCATTTTAGGTGGAGCTAAGAAGCATCAAGGCATTGCAAACATAGGTTGGGTTTTTTTTTATGGGCCACAAATGAAGAGTGCAAGAGGGCTGCCAGGAGCAGCACCAGGCACACCTAAAAATGAGTTTTCAACCTGGTGAAGCTACAACACAGAACTACTTACATGCCAAACAGCACAAGCAGCAAGTGATAAAAAGAGCTAAGCAATTTCACAACCAATGGATCAGGTCTAAGCTGTGCAGTCCTGCCACACTGAGTCGTGAATGGTGGTGGACAATTAAACAACTCACTGAAGGAAGAGGCTTCACAAATATCCTTAATGATGGCAGAGCCCAACACATCAGTGCAAAAGATAAGGCTAAAGCATTCACAACAATCTTCAGCCAGAGGTGTGAAGTGAATGATCCAACTCGGCCTCCTCTAGAAGCTTGACACCATCCAGGACAAAGTAATCCACTTGATCGGCACCCCAACCACAAACATTCACTGCCTCCACCACTGATGCACGGTGGCAGCTACCATCTACAAGATGCACTGCAGGAACTCACCAAGGCTCCTTAGACAGCACCTTCCAAACTCACAACCACTACCATCTAGAAGGACACGGGCAGCGGACGCATGGGAATGCCACCACCTGGAAGTTCCCCTACAAGCCACTCACCATCCTGATTGGAAATATATCACCCTTTCTTCATTGTAGTTGCGTCAAAATCCTGGAACTGTCTCCCGAACAGCACTTGGGTATACCTACACCACATGGACTGCAGTGGTTCAAGAGGGGAATTCAGCACTGCCTTCCCAAGGACAATTATGGATGGACAATAAAGACTGCCCTGACCAGCAATATCCACATCCCATAAATGAATAAATAAAAAATGAACTAAACAATAATGGCAATGTGGGGCATGGTATAAATCAGGAAATCAGAGTTGCACATAACAAGGGTAATACAGTAATCATGGAGGACTTCAATTTAATATATACTGGATACACCTAATTGGTACTAATGCTGTGGAGGCCAAATAGCTGTAATGTATATACGATGGTTTTCTAGAACAGAATGTTGAGGAACCAACGAGAGAACAGGCTATTTCAGATTTAGCGTTGTGCAATGAGAAAGGGCTAATTAATAATATCATTGTAAAGTACATTTAGGGAAGAGTAACCATAACATGATAGAGTTATACATTATGTTTGAAAGTGATGTAATTCAATCTGAAACTAGGGTCTTAAATCTGAACAATGGCAACGACAAAGATATCAAGGGTAAATTGTCTGTGGTAGATTGGGAAACTGCATCAAAAGATTTGATGGTAGAGAGGCAATGGCTAACATTTAAAAAATTAATCCATGGTTTAAACCCTTGAGGCACAAAAACCCAGCAGAATAGGTGATCCAACCATAACTAACAAGGGAAGTTAATAATTGTTTAGAACAATGGAAGAGGCTTATAAAGTTGCCAGAAAAAATAGTAAACATGAGGATCGGGAGCATTTTAGAATTCAGCAAAGGAGAACCAAGAAACTGATAAAGAAAGAAATTATATTTTGAAAGTAAATAAGTGAGAAACATAAAAACATACCGTAAAAGCTTCAATGGGTATGTAAAAAGGAAATGATTAGCAAAGACACATGTGGGCCCATTACAGGCAGAGACAGGGGAATTTAGAATGGGAGTAAGGAAACTAAGGAATCAGAAATCAAACAAATGCTTTGCATCTGTCTTCATGGAGGAAGATACAGAAAAACACCTTCCAGGAATACTAGAGAACCAGACTAGCAGGAATGAGGACCTGAAAGAAATTAGCATTGGTAAAAAGTAGTAATGTAGATATTAATGGGACTGAAGGATGATAAATCCCCTGATTATCTTCATCCCAGAACATCGAAAGAGGTAGAGATAGGGATGCATTGGTAGTCATCTTCCAAAACACTATAAATTCTGGAACTGTTCCTGCAGATTGAAAGGGAACAAATGTAACCCCACTGTTTAAGAAAGGAGGGAGAGAGAAAATGGGGAACTACAGACTTGTTAACCTAACGTTGGTAGTCAGGAAAATGCTAGAATCTGTTATAAAGGATGTGATAATTGGACACTTAGAAAATAATGATAGGATTGGGTGCAATCAACATGGATTTATGAAAGAGAAATCATTTTTGAAAAACCTGTTGGAGTTTTTTGTGGATGTGACTAGCAGAATAGATAAGAGGGAACCAGTGAATGTGGTGTATTTGGATTTGCAGAAGGCTTTCGATAAGGTCAACATAGAAGATTAGTAAGAAAAAATAGAGTACATGGGATTGCAGGTAATATACTGGCAAGGATTGAGGATGAGTTAGCAGACATAAAACAGAGAGTATAAATAAATAGGTCATTCTCAGATTGGGAGGTTGTGACAAGTGGGGTGCCACAAAGATTAACAGTTAGGTCCCAGCTATTTGCAATCTACACGAATGATTTGGATGTGGGAACCAAATGTAATTTTTCCAAGTTTGCAGATGACACAAAACTAGCTGGGAATGTGAGTTGTGAGGAGGTTGAAAAGAGGCTTCAATGTGGGTGGGAAATAACATGGCAGATAGAACATAATGTGGAAAAGCAAGAAGTTATCCATTTTGGTAGAAAAAACAAAAATGCCGAGTATGTTATAAATGGAGAGAGATTGGGAAGTGTTGATGTCCAAAGGGACCTGGGTGTCTTTGTTCATTGATCACTGGAAGCCAACATGCAAGTGCAGCAAGCAATTAGGAGGGCAACTGGTATGTTGGCCTTTATTGCGAGAGGATTCGAAGATTTCAGGAGTAAAGAAGTCTTGCTGCAATTGTACACAGCCTTGGTGGGACCGTACCTGGAGCATTATGTATAATTTTGGTCTCCTTACCCAAGGAAGAATATATTTGCCATAGAGGGAGTGCAACTAAGTCCACCAGACTAATCCCTGGGATGGCAGGATTGTCTTATGAGGAGAGATTGAGGAGACTGGGCCTATATTCTTTAGACTTTAGAAGGATGAGAGGTGATCTCATTGAAACATACAAAATTCTTAGATGGCTCAACAAGTGAGATGCAGGAAGGATGTTTCCCCTTGCTGGTAGGTCTAGAATCAAGAGACACAGTCTCAGAATAGGAGGTAGATCATTTAGAACTGAGAAGAGGAGGGATTTCTTCACTCAGAGGGTGGTGAATATTTGGAAATCTCTACCCCAGAGGGCTGCAGAGGCTTGAGTATATTCAAGACAGAGGTTGATAGATTTCTAGTTATTAAAAAAAAACAAGGGATATGGAGATAGTGTGATAAAATGGTGCTGAGATAGAAGATCAGCCATGATCTAGTTGAATGGCAGCACAGGCTGGGTGGAATGGCACACTCCTGCCCTATTCCTATACTCCTAAGAACACCAGCTTAAAAATATATAAGCTCATCAACAATCAACCTATTCTTTGCCTAACAGGCTATTACAGATCGTTGACCCAGGGTCATCAACAGCTAAAGATCACCAATAGCTAAGGCGAATTGGCACAGGCAGCCTCAGCATTCAGCTGTTATCCTATTCTAATATGCAGCAATGACCTATCACATCATGCAACACAACCTTATTATTTTATTTCATCAGTTTTCCATTTGTGGAATGTCTACGAGATGGCTTTATGGAGCAGCTTGTGGTGGAGCCCACAAGGGAACAGGCAATTCTAGATTTAGTGATGTGTAATAAGGCAGATTTGATAAGGGACCTTAAGGTGAAGGAACCCTTAGGAGGAAGTGACCATAATATGATAGAATTTACCCTGCAATTTGAGAGGAAAAAGCTGGAATCAGATGTAATGGTATTACAATTGAATAAAGGCAATTACCGAGGCATGAGGGAGGAGCTGGCCAGAATTGACTGGGAGATGAGCCTAGCAGGAAAGACAGTGGAACAGCAATGACAGGAGTTTCTGGAAGTAATTTGGGAGACACAGCAAAAATGCATCCCAAGGAAGAAGCATACTAAAGAGAGGACGAGGCAACCATGGCTGACAAGGGAGGTCAGGGACAGCATAAAAGCTAAAGAGAAAGCATACAATGCAGTGAAGAGCAGTGGGAAACCAGGGGAATGGGAAGACTACAAAGACCAACAGAGGACAACTAAAAAATAAATAAGGAGGGAGAAGATTAAACATGAGGGTAAACTAGCCAGTAATATGAAAGAAAATTGCAAGAGTTTCTTTTAGATATATAAAGGGTAGGAGAGAGGCAAAAGTGGACATTGGGCCGCTGGAAAATAACACTGGAGAAGTAGTAGTGGGGAACAAAGAAATGGCGGAGGAACTGAATAGGTACTTTACGTCAGTCTTCACAGTGGAAGACACGAGTGACATCCCCAAAGTTCAAGAGAGTCGGGGGGCAGAGGTGAGTATGGTGGCCATTACCAAGGAGAAGGTGCGAGGAAAACTGAAAGGTCTGAAGGTGGATAAATCACCTGGACTAGATGGATTACACCCCAGATTTCTGAAGGAGATAGCTGAAGAGATAGAGGAGGCGTTAGTGGTGATCTTTCAGGAATCACTGGAGTCAGGGAGGGTCCCAGAGGACTGGAAAATTGCTAATGTAACACTCTTGTTTAAGAAGGGAATGAGGCAAAAGACGGGAAATTACAGGCCGATTAGTCTGACCTCGGTCGTTGGTAAGATTTTAGAGTCCATTATTAAGGATGAGATTTTAGAATACTTGGAAGTGCTTGGTAAAATAGGGCAAAGCCAGCATAGTTTCATGAAGGGGAGGTCATGCCTGACAAATCTGTTAGAATTCTTTGAGGAGGTAACGAGTAGGTTAGACAAAGGAGAGCCAATGGATGTTATCTACTTGGACTTCCAGAAGGCCTTTGACAAGGTGCCGCACAGGAGGCTGCTCAGTAAGATAAGAGCCCATGGTGTTAGAGGCAAGGTACTAGCATGGATAGAAGATTGGCTGTCTGGCAGGAGGCAGAGAGTTGGGATAAGGGGGTCCTTCTCAGGATGGCAGTCGGTGACTAGCAGAGTTCTGCAGGGGTCAGTGTTGGGACCACAATCTTTCACTTTATACATTAATGATCTAGGTGAAGGATCTGAGGGCATCCTGGCTAAGTTTGAGAATGATACAAAGATAGGTGGAGGGACAGATAGTATTGAGGAGGCAGGAAGGCTGCAGAAGGATTTGGACAGGTTAGGAGAATGGGCAAAGAAGTGGCAGATGGAATACAATGTAGGAAAGTGTGAGGTCATGCACTTTGGTAGGAAGAATAGAGGCATAGACTATTTTCTAAATGGGGAGAGAATTCAGAAATCTGGAGTGCAAAGTGACTTGGGAGTCCTAGTCCAGGATTCTCTTAAGGTTAACATGCAGGTTGAGTCGATAGTTAGGAAGGCAAATGTAATGTTGGCATTTATTTCAAGAGGACTAGAATATAAAAGCAGGGATGTGCTGCTGAAGTTTTATAAGGCTCTGGTCAGACCACATTTAGAATATTGTGAGCAGTTTTGGGCCCCATATCTCAGGAAGGATGTGCTGGCCCTGGAGAGGGTCCAGAGGAGGTTCACGAGATTGATCCCAGGAATTAAAGGCTTAACATATGAGGAATGTTTGAGGACTCTGGGTCCATACTCAATGGAGTTTAGAAGGATGAGGGGGGATCTGATTGAAACTTACAGAATACTGAAAGGCCTGGATAGAGTGGATGTGGGGAAGATGTTTTCATTAGTAGGAGAGACTAGGACCCGAGGCACAGCCTCAGAGTAAAGGGAAGACCTTTTAGAAAAGTGATTAGGAGAAATTTCTTTAGCCAGAGAGTCTATGGAATTCATTGCCACAGAAGGCTGTGGAGGCCAGGTCATTGAGCGTATTTAAGACTGAGATAGATAAGTTCTTGATTGGTAAGGGGATCAAAGGTTATGGGGAGAAGGCAGGAGAATGGGGTTGAGGAACTTATCAGCCATGATTGAATGGCAGAGCAGATTGGATGGGCCGAATGGCCTAATTTCTGCTCCTATGTCTTATGGTCTCTCAGTAAGCTGTGTTTTTTGTCCACTTCTATTTATCACTATTTTCATCCTGTCATTATGGTTTTGTCCATTTCAAAGCACCTGACTAATTCTAACTCAAGGCCCCCATTATGACCAGTTAACAGTTTCAAGAGGAAATTACCAATTAAGAAGAAATGGGCTGCGTTCATTCACAACAATACTATAACAGTAGGGATAGAATTCTGGGAGAAGGAGGCTCAAGTGACCTGAAGTGCTCTCACGATTCAAAACTATCTTGTAATCCTAAGTGAAAAGCCCGTGTTACATATTTATATCTAGTGTAAATAGCCATATATAGCACATAATTTTACGATCCCCCGCCAACGAGTTTGGAGGTAGGGGGAGCTTGTAAAATGCAACATGTTTTGTGCCCATCACCTACCCGCCTGCCCCAAACTGCCTCCCATTCTATGGGAGGTGGTGAAGACATTTGGTGGCCTATCCACCCTTGCCCTATTGAGGCCATTAAGTTGCCAATTAAAAAACACCTATGTGCTCATCCCACCCCGAATGCTATTTTATCTGTGGTAGAGGGAAGCCCATGACTGATTTTTTTCCCCCCTAGGATGAATATAGACACTAATGGAACAGTAGTCATTTAAACATATGTTATGGAAATCATTTATTTTCATGAGTTTTAATTCTTCATTATTTGTTGCCCAAGCCTACTTATGTGTTCCTCAGGATACTTTATGAAGCAAGCTAACTCCCTATAAATTGAATGTCAATTGCTGAATTAGATGTCAAGGAATTCAAAACTATTTCCACTCCCTGTTAGATTCTGGTATTAGCTCTGGAACAGGCTGCATAGATGGACAATTAAAACACAATGTTTGGAGAAAGAAAACTGGGACTGCATTCATCAACAATACTTTCACATGATTCTCGGCCTGGGGAGATGACAAAAGAACCATTAAAGCTCTTGATCCTCAACTCTACAGTCTGAAAATGGTTCTCAGATTTTTTTCTTTTCTAATTCTCTCAGTTTTGGTCATCTTTTCACGCCAACTTTGCCATCCAGAGTCCAGTGAATATCTGAAGACAATTAATATCAGGGGTCCTGTCCCCTCCCTATAGAGGTTAAGTAGGTGAAAGCATTGCAACACCTATCAAAGTGAAATGCCTAGCATCTTGGAAGGAGGCACAGTGGCAGCAGTTTTCTTTTGAACTGAGGATCCCAGTTCAGAAGAAGAGTCATAGTCTACTCAAAAATATTAACTCTGTTTCTCTCTCCACAGATGCTGCCAGACCTGCTGAGTATTTCCAACACTTTCTGTTTCTATCCATGTGAGCAGAACTTTAACACAAATGCTTTAAAAAAATGTCTGCAGTCACAAGCTTCTTTTCAGTTTCTCTTTTTCTGTAAACATGCCTATAAGCTTGACTAACAGCACAAACCCCAAAAAACAGTCAACCGGCACACACAATCAAACAATTGAACACTTGAATACAAGAAGCAGAAAGAAGAAGACTCTATGACCATTAAAAGTGGCAGGGGGATCCGTATGCAGAAATCCCACTACCCATTTTGACAGATCCCATTTTTGATGACAGGGGAACGGGGCATGGGCATGAATTAACTATACAGGAAACCCAAACTCAGGAGGGTGATTTGAAATAAGTGCTGAGTTCAAATAGAACCAATTTTTGCTTTTCCAAAGGCCTTAACCTGCAGTGTGGGAGTGACAAATTTATGGAGCATACATAAGTACTTTTTAAGGTGAGAAATGATCTAAAGTTTTTTTTAAAAATCATCTGCCCTTTAAACATGAAAAAGGCAGGTTGAATCTGTCAGAGTTTTAAAAATAACACCTTTTGCTAGACTGCTTTGATTGACAGATCATCTGGGGTAGGTTACAAAACACCATTACCATCTGCTCCTGTAGTTTCAAACAAGTCATTTGTTAATATTTCCCAAGGGCTGTTATTGTAGTTTAGATCATTATAAATGCTTGGCTGAGTTTCAAAATATACAAAAGCACATATCTTAGTATGCAGGGGGACTGTGTTCACATTTTGAGTGTGGGAAAAAGGCGTTGTAGTGGATGAACAGCCATGATCGTATTGAATAGTGGAGCAAGCTCGATGGGCTGAATGGCCTACGGCTCCTATAACAGTTTAAGAGGCTATCAAAGGATTTGCTGTCTGTGATGTGGTTACTGAATAGAATTTTTTTTATAACAGATTGAACATTTGAGGTGATTTAAAATCTTTGGGTTTTATAAATATGTTTTTTCAGTAACAAGTATGTTTGAGTGTGAGCTCAATTAGTTGTTAGATTTTTTTTCACCTCACATTGTGAAAATATAGTGCAACAATTTTTCCCCCAGTAAAACTGATAAGATCTCTTTGTCCATAATACTTGTATGTGAAATTGTTGGACAAGCTGTGTCTGTGGCCCTGAGACTGCAGGTGGATTTCTGTGTAATCTCCTCAAATCAAACATGATGTATAATATTCAATCATCATCAGAAAGTTTAATCTTCCTGTGGGTTGCTGCTAACTGCAGATCATCTGTACCTGCCACAAGCAGCTATGCCTGGCAGCCTGAAATCCATCCATGGCATGCTTGGATCTCTCAGTGAAGAAAGGAAAAGTGCTGAAGCCAGTAAGTTTAAACCATTCTCCATTCTCCAAATGGAGCTTCATCAGGAGGTCTGGAGTAATTTTTACATGGACTGATCCCTGTGGGGCCTTGAATAGAAAGAGGGACAGGCAGAATGAGGATTGATTAATGGACTAGAAACAGAGAGTAGGGAATAATGGACCATTTTCAAGTTGGCAAGCTGTGACTAGTGAAGTGCCACAAGGATCTGTACTGGGGCCTCAACTATTTACAATGTATGTTTATAACTTAGATGAAGAGGCAGAGAGTAATGTATCTAGGTTTGCTGACGACACAAAGCTAGGTGGGAATAAAAGCTGTGAGAAGGACAGAATGAGATATATGACAGCTTAAGTAAGTGGGCAAAAAGGTGGCAGATGGGGTATAATGTGGGGAAGTGTGATGTTATTCACTTTGGTCATAGGAATAGAAAAACTTTTAGATGTTGATGTTCAGGGAGGCTCGACAGTACTCGCACAAGCAGCTGCAGCAAGCAATTAGGAAAGCAAATGGCATGTTGGCCTTTGTTGCAAGGGGATTGGAGTACAAGAATAAATAAGTCTTGCTAAAATTGTGCAGAGTTTTGGTGAGACCACACCTGGAACACTTTGTGCAATTTTGGTTTCTATACTTAAGAAACGATATGTGTGCATTGGAGGAAGTACAGCAAAGGTTCACTAGACTGGCCCCCGGAATAAGAGGGTTGTCCTCTGATGAGAGGCTAAACTGGGTTTATATCCTCTCAAGATTTGAAGAATGAGAGATGACCTCATTGAAGCATTCAAGATTATGAAAGGATTTAACAGGGTAAATATTGAGATTCCCCTGGTGGAATCTAAAACATTGGGGCACAATCTCAGGATAAGGGGTCAATCATTTAGGACTGAGATCACAGAATCACAGAATCACAGTGCAGAAGAGGCCCTTCGACCCATCGAGTCTGCACCAACACATGAGAAACACAGATGACGAGAAATTTCTTAACTCAAAGGGTGGAATTGTCCCAGATTTACACTAAGTGCAGAAGCAGATGGGTAAAACGATATTTTATCCACCAGCAGCTGTATCATCCCAAATCCACCACATTAATTATGCATTCCCGGGAAACATGCCATTTCCATGGCGGGCAGGCACTGATTCGCCTGCCATGCCATCACCTCGCCGCTTCATCATGTTGGGCACCGTATTTAAAATCCAGCTGCGTGCACACCTCTCAGTACTTCCAGCCCAGGACTGCTACATGGAAGACAGGATGGCCCCAAAGTCAAAAAGACTGCAGCTCCCAGGTTCAGTGACATGTCCCTCAAGCGCCTTTTGGACACAGTGGAGGCTTATCATGATGTACTCTACCCCTGCTCTGGCTGCAGGAGGGGCAGCGGCTTCACCAACCCAGCATGGCGCGGCAGTGACAGTGGTGGTCAGGGCCAATGCCCTGCAAAAGAGGATAGCCTCCCAGTGCCACTAAAGGATTAATGGTCTCATCCATTCCGCCTGGGTAAATCACTGTTCTCATCGTTCTCAACTTACACACTCTCAAACCCATCACACATCCACAGGGATCTCAGACCTCAACGGACAACACCACTAACTCTCACATACACCCTCACACCTCCATCAGGCACATACCGTCTCGAGCTCG
Organism: Carcharodon carcharias; assembly: GCF_017639515.1. Classification (NCBI taxonomy): domain Eukaryota; kingdom Metazoa; phylum Chordata; class Chondrichthyes; order Lamniformes; family Lamnidae; genus Carcharodon; species Carcharodon carcharias. The sequence goes on from NC_054470.1 coordinate 80,107,253, forward strand.
TGTCCTCATCCTGTTCATGGCTCTGCTCACCACATTAACATTCCATGCGGTACCATGCGTCCTGCTCACACTCTCTCCATCTGTTTCCATGCAGGAGTAGCTGGCTCACATCAGCTGGGATCATCAGGCACCTCACTTACTTTGAGGAGTGTGCTATTGTGCTGACTGGTGAGGATGTGCCTGTGGTGACAGTGAGGTTGGCGTCGAACACCCACCTGAGGATCCTCTACCACATCACCCCTCTCTCAATGTAATTGTGAATGGTCTCGCTCGGGCTTTTGACTCTGCTGCCATTCATTAATTATCTCTAATTTGGTTCACTGGGAGCTTTGCCAAGCGACTGACATCCTCAACCAGCCAATCATTCAGCTCCATCCACGTCTTCACCTCCAGCCAAGAGAACGTCCCTCCAGGTGCTCCTTCCCTTCAATGAGTCAGGCACCTGAAAGGAGGAGGAGCGGCAGCTGGACACCCCTGGGTCATCCATGCAGTAATCTCAGAGGCTAGCCATTCCCTCAGAGTCTCCTTTGCCTGTGAGCCCATCAACCTCACCCTCTGTCTAACAAATTTGATTGAATTTTTTGAGGAGGTGACCAGGTGTGTAGGTGAGGGCAGTGCAGTTGATGTAGTTTATATGGATTTTAGCAAAGCCTTTGACAGGATCCCACATGGGAGACTTATAAAGAAGGCAATTGCATATGGGATACAGGGTAATTTGATAAAGTGGATTCAAAATTGGCTTAGCTGAAGGAGACAGAACGTGATGACAGAAGGATGCTTTAGTGACTGGAAGCCAGTGTCCAGTGGCATACCACAGGGATCTGTGCTGGGTCCCCTATTATTTGTCATTTATATAAATGACATAGATGACTATGCGTGGGGTAGGATTAGTAAGTTTGCAGATGACACAAGGATTGGCCGGGTGGTTAACAGTGAGGTTGAGTGTCTTGGGCTACAGGAAAATATAGACGGGATGGTCAAATGGGCAGATAAGTGGCAGATGGAATTTAACCCTGAAAAATGTGAGGTGATACACCTTGGAAGGAGTAATTTGACAAGGAAATATTCAATGAACGGCATGACACTAGGAAGTTCTGAGGAACTAAGGGACATTGGCGTGTGTGTCCATAGATCTCTGAAGATGGAGGAGCATGTTAGTGGGGTGATGAAAAAGGCATATGGGACACTTGCCTTTATCAATTGAGGCATAGATTACAAAAGTAGGGAGTGTTGGAGTTGTATAAAACCTTAGTGAGGCCACAGCTGGAGTATGGTGTGCAGTTCTGGTTGCCACATTATAGGAAGGATGTGATTGCACTGGAGGAGGTGCAGAGGAGATTCACCAGGATGTTGCCTGGGATGAAACATTTAAGTTATGAAGAGATGTTGGATAGACTTGGGTTGTTTTTGTTGTAGCAGAGAAGACTGAGGGGTGACCTGATCGAGGTGTACAAGATTATGAGTGGCTGGGACAGAGTGGATAGGGAGCAGCTGTTCCCCTTAGTTGAAGGATCAGTCACGAAGGGACATAAGTTCAACTTGAGGGGCAGGAGGTTTGGGGGGGTGGATGTGAGGAAAAACCATTTTACCCAGAGGGTGGTGACGGTCTGGAATGCGCTGCCTGGGAGGGTGGTGGAGGCGGGTTGCCTTACATCCTTTAAAAAGTACCTGGATGAGCACATGACATGTCATAACTTTCAAGGCTATGGGCCAAGTGCAGGTAAATGGGATTAGGTATGTAGGTCAGGTGTTTTTCACGTGTCGGTGCAGACTCAATGGGCTGAAGGGCCTCTTCTGCACTGTGTGATTCTGTGATTCTGTCACATCAGTGGGGGCAGCTGGCCCATGAGTGATGCTGGAGGGAGAAGTGTGTGTGTGGCAGGGCCTTTCAGAGCCTTTTGCAAGCACTCTCCCACACATGCGGATCCTTCCTGTACCACACTCATCTCAAAGTTCTGAGCATTTTCAATGCTGCCTGCTAGGGTTTGCTTTCAGTTATCCACCTGAGCTGACCTGCATCATTGCCCACCCACTGATGATATTCCTATGCTGCACCCGATCTCGCCCACCACGACTTGTATTCCACTTTCGATTTGGGCAGCATGGTGCTAATTCAGTTTTACTTTCGCTCCCCCATCCTTTACCCACCCAGTCACCCATTTCCTTTACCCCATAATAGTTGACCTCCTCTGGCAGCACCTTTCACCTCCCCTCCGTGACCTACCAGCCACAACCCTTTCCTTTGGGGATGTCCTGGTGAACATGAACATTCTCTTCCTCACCGAAAATCCCACCCCCATCCACATCCACCTCCCTGATCTCCACCTTCCCACCCCCAGGGTACGTGTCAGCCTTCGAGCCCCACCAACCATTCTCACCGTTCCTTCTACTGCTACCGCCGAACCCCCATGCTACCGCGTCACTCTGCCCTTGGTCATTCTCACCATTCCCTCATAACATGCCCACCCTCAGTTCGCTTCGCAGGAGGCAGTCTAGGGCCCATCAAGTCCCTCCCTTGCATATTCACCTGTACATCCCCCTGTCTGGACTCCTTCTCCCCAGAGCCCCTTCCCCTCCTCCAGTCCCTTTCCCCCCAGAACCCCTTTCCCTATTCGGATCCCTTCAGCCTGGAAATCTCCCCCCCCCTCCAGACCCCTTCCTCCCTGGAACCCCTTCCTGCACAGTGCTCCCACAGCCAGACTCCCCCGCATTTACTCCCTCCCCTATCCTGACTCCCTCAGACACCCTTACTTCTTCCACCACCCTTAATCTATCCCCCACTGCTGACTCATTCCTCCAGCTTTACCTCTTCCACCAGTCATACTTCTTCCTTCAGCCTTACCCTTTCCCCCTTCCTGATTCCCTGATACACCCTCATTTCTTCCTCCAGCTTTACTCCTTCCACCTTCCTGAATCCTTCCTCCACCCTTACTTCTCCCTGTACCCTTACTCCCTCCCCTCTCCACACTCCTTCCACCCCCAGACTTCCTTCCCTCTCTGCACTCCTTCCTCCCCCCGGGCTCCATCCCTTCTCTACACTCATTCCTTTACACCTATGTCCCTAGCTGCCAGCTTCCCCTCCATAACCCCCTCAACCCTTACTCCCACCCCCTCCCAACCTCCTCCTGACGCCTTCATTCCCCCCTCCCAAACTCACTCCCCCACACCTTCATTCACTCCTCCCAATCTCACCTCCCCGACACCTTCATTTCCCCTCCAGCCTGAACCCACCGGCACCTTCATTCCCCCTCCCAGCCTCACATTCCCCAACACCTTCATTCCCCCTCCCAACTTCATCGCCCCCCCCAACACCTCTTCCTCTCCCAGTTGATCCTAGAACTTCCTCCCCCACCCTCTCGACCATCAACTGTTGTGATCATCAATGGTGACTTTCCACCTTCCATGAGTTGCTTCGCAGCAGAGCCATGTCCATGAGAATCTACCATGGAGGTTCCTCCAGGATCCCAATGCTGTTGGGCTCCAGTGTCTTCTACTCCTCGGATATCCGTGAAATGAGCAAGACCCTGGCAGTAAGTCCCGACTTCTGCATGTCACCATTGTCAAGGTTTCTGCACCGGCGTGTTTTCCCGCCGACATGGGCAGACAATCCGGTGGGGGGGATGTACAGTTCAGCAGACCGGCCTTATAATGAGTTGTTTATGTATTACAATTAGGTTCCCAATGTCTGATGGCGGGGAACACGACCCATCTTTGACGAGCTGAGCGGACGATCGTAAGCTGGTTTCACGGAGTCGTGAAACGGATCTTTGGCCTTCTCTCCATACTGTCTGCTCATGCTACCAAACACGCCCGATGTCAGTGGGTACGACAATTCTGCCCAAAGGATTTGTGAATGTTTGGAATTCTGTACCCCAGAGGGTTGTGGATGCTCCATTATTGAATATGTTTAAAGCTGGAATAGACAGATTTTTAGTCTCTCAGGGAACGAATGGATATGAGGAGCAGGCAAGAAAGTGGAGTTGAAACTAAGATCGTATTGAATGGCAGGGTAAGCTAGATGGGCCGCATGGTCTTCTCCTGTTTCTGTTTCTTTTGTTCTAAGACTGAAACAAAAAACTGAGCTTTTATTCAGTTCAACAGTGCAATAACCAACAGTCAGTAAGAAACATCAGTACAAAGGCAGGTGAGAAAAAGAAGTAATAGCTGCTCATCAGGAAAATTGAGCAAGAAACAAGTACTGAAAATGCAACTGCCTTAAAACCAGAAGACAAGAAAGTTATGTTCCACATTCCTCTACACACAGCAACATTGATGAATACCACCACAACAAGTGTAATAAGGAGGTAAAAACAAAAACAAAAAACTGCGGATGCTGGAAATCCAAAACAAAAACAAAAACAGAATTACCTGGAAAAACTCAGCAGGTCTGGCATCTTCGGCAGAGAAGAAAAGAGTTGACATTTCGAGTCCTCATGACCCTTCAACAGAACTGACTGAATATTAGAAGAGGGGTGAATTATAAGCTGGTTTAAGGTTGGGGGGGCGGGGTGGTGTTGGGGGGTTGGGGAGTGGTGGGGGGAGACAAGTGGGGGGGGGTTGGTGTATTGTAGGGACAAGCAAGCAGTGATAGGAGCAGATAATCAAAAGATGTCACAATGGAACAAAGAAGTGTTGAAGGCGGTGATATTATCTAAACGAATGTGCTAATTAAGAATGGATACAGCTCTAGTGGGGATGGGATGGAAAGACTAGCAGGGCATACAAGATTTAAAAATAAATTATTGGAAAAAACAAAAGGAAGGGGTAAGAAACGGAAAGGGGGTGGGGATGAGGAGGGAGTTCAAGATCTAAAGTTATTGAATTCACTGCTTGCTTGTCCCTACAACCACACCAACAACCCCACCCCCACCACTTCTCCCCCCCACCGCCCCCCCACGCTGCCTCCACCCCCCTCCCCCCAACCTTAAACCAAGTGTAATAAGGAGGTGGCTGAGGAATTAAAGGTTGGCAGCATTGAGGTAGTCAATTAAAGATTAGCATTTCATATTATAAATTGTGCAAGTCATTTCCTGTATCAATGTCGAAAAGGAAATCTGATCAATAATAACAAACAACTTTTGAAAGAAGAAAGGGTAACTTCTTATAAATGAAAACAGTTTTAAATACCTCACTATTTAAAGCGTACTGTGCATCAAAAGCACCTCTGAGGGTCCGTTGTGCGTGAGAATGTGCAAGAAAAGGTAAACTCTGCTTGTGGGAATGTGCCATGGATAGCCTCTGAGTCACACATGATGTTCGAGATCAGGGAATTGATCAGTGGGCATTTCCTGATAAAGTTCTGAGGCAAAGTATTGCAGAGCTCTGCTTTGACTGCTGGCAGCTACCACCTGTAATGAAGCTACTGTTAGCTGCCCCAAGTGGAGGATGAAGCTCAACAACTAGTTACACAAAGCTTCCATGACTGGTTGAGAACAAGGGTGGAAGGTCAAGGCTCAGGGAAGTGCCGCCATAATGACCATCAGCAATATGTCACTTGGGGACTAAGACGGTCACACTAAAGAGCAGCATAGCTGTGGGGACACAGGGATATGTTGCAAGGAAACCTGTGGACATCTCAAACTTTCATGAGCTCCCTGAGCCACCCCCTGGCAGAGATTGTCCAGATGCTCCTTCATTGTGTCCAGCCCACTATAGATGAAGCTCAAGTAGTTGTCTATGGATCCCAGATGTTGCAGCTACCTGCAATGTTTCTGTTTCATCCTCCTTCACGGGTGTGGACAGCTGTGATCCTGCTCCCGGTTCTACTCCTGCTGAACTCAATGGCATTCCTTCCTCACAGGAGGCTAGGATACATCCTTCCTCACCTCCCAATGATCCCTGATCTCCCAACAGGTCAGTGGCTGATCAGTCACTGTGAGCAATCACTCGACCTTGTTTCACCAACCCTATGGGTGCACTTCACACATTGCAGCTGTATCTGAATGGGGTTGCCTCTGCAGCAGGATAGGAAGATCTGGGAATCGATAATGAGGTGTTTTACTTGGGGTGGGGAAGAGGGTGGGTAGTGGTGGGTGTAACGATGGTGATGACAGGTACTCACCCTCTTCACACCAGTACCATTATGGTGCAGTGCGGGGACATAATGCCTGTACCATCGTGTATTCCACCCAGAGCACTCAGCCTCCTCATGCTCCTCCTGGTCTCTGTGTTTCTCCTCCTCCTGCTCAGTCTCAGTGCACTCTGCAGCCCTCTTACCATTGTTGGTGTGGAACTGTGGGAAGGAAGAACAAAAGGTTACAATGGTGCAGCATATTCACTCCTTGAAACACTTAATTTTTATATTCGATGCACAACATGGAAAATGGAAATTGGACCCATGCCAGTGATTAAACACTGTTTAAGCTGAATAAAAGGTAGAACAATACTGTAGAACTGCATAGAACATTAGTTAGGCCACAGCTTTAGTACTACAGTTACTGTGTTCTGGTTACTGCGTCAATAAAGGATATGATTGCACTAGAGTAATAAAGGGCGCAGAGGAGATTTCTGGGAATGTTGCCATAAATGAGGAAGGATTGGATAGGCTGGGGCTGTTTCCTTTGAAACCGTGGAGGCTGAGGGGAGATTTAATTGAAGTGTACAAAATTATGGGCCAGAATTTTGACATCGGTGTGCAGGGGCGGGCCCGGCACACTGACGCGTAAAATGGCACACGGTGACATCGGGCCTGCATCCCGACATCAACGTGCGTCATTTGGATATTACATTCAGCAGGCATGCACCGGAGGAGGCTGCCGTCCGCTATATGTCAATGGCCTATTAAGGGCATTAAAAAAACTATTAAAGTAGTTATCAACCTTAAGGTTGGCAGGCAGGTGAAGAGCTCAAACGGCTTTCGCGCTTTTCAGCAAACTTCACCCACGGGCGGGATGAGGTTTCCTGAGGTTTTATTAAATAAATAAGTAATTTTTGCACCATTCATAAACATGGCCCAGCTCATGTGACACTGCACATCAGGGGACAGGTCTAAATAATTTTTACCTTTATTATTTATGAACTTTTATTATGTACTTAATCTCCCCGAGACAGGTCTGTGCCTCAGGGAGATTTCTGCGCTCTTTCATGCGCAGACTCCGACTCCCCCTCCTTCCCCTGCCCGCACAGTTAGTGCTGAGCACTACTGGCCATGCATCACGCTGGGCGGGCCTTAATTGGTCCGTTCATGTAAAATGGCAACGTGCAGCCAATGGCGGGCGGCGATTAGCTCCATGCCCGCCCGTGCCCACTCCCGACCGACCCACCCAACATTCAGAAAATCCTCCCCATGTGGGATCTAGACAGTGTGGATGGGAATAACCTATTTCCCATTGCAGAGAAGTCAATAATGAGGAGTTTTAAATTTAATGTAACTGGTAGAAGGATTAGAGGGAAGCTGAGGAGTAATTTTCTTCATCCAGATGGGTATAAAGCTCTGAAGGAGCGGTAGATGCAGAAATCCTAATCACATTTTAAAAGGATACTTGGACATGCATTTGTAGTGCTGAAACCTACAGGGCTATGGACCAGGAGCTGGAAAGTGGGATTAGGCCATGTAGTGATTGTAAGTAAAACTTTTCATACTATTTTGGGGATCATGTGACAGCACAGATGAATCAGCCCTAACAGTGATGGAGTTTCTAGTCATGGTCTTGGTACAAGCATGTAGCTTCATCAGGAGCTCTATAAATAAAGTTTACTGTTTCTAACAAGAAACCTGTTCATTGCAATTGGCGACAAGGATAAATAGCTCCGACGCAGCACCTCACCTCCTGAATGTGAGTGTTTAACTTTTTAAGGGAAGAAAAAACAGTCAAGACACTTTGGCAGAATCAACCCATATCAACTCATCCATGGAAGACTGGAGTCAGTACATAGAGCGCTTAGATTTCTACTTTGTGGTGAACAAAATAATGGCAGAGGGGAAACAGAAAGCGATTCTTCTAAGTGTCTGCAGCAGCCAGAAATATAACCTCATCAGTGGTCTAACGGTCCCCAACGCACCAAATTTCAAGTTTTTAATGAGCTAGTAGATCTCGTGAAAGCACATTTTCAGCCTAAGCCATCGGTGATCATGCAAAGATTCAAGTACAATTCTAGAGTAAGGGACCTGGTGAGTCAATCACAACATATCTCGCGAAGTTAACAGAGCACTGCGACTTCGGAGACATTCTCAATGACATGTTGCGAGAACATTTGGTTTGCAGCATACATGACGATGCTATTCAGCACCATTTACTTGCAGAAGTTAATGTTGACCTGAAGTGCATCATGGAAATGGCACTAGCCTTGGAGAGTGCTGAGAGGGACTCGCAGGCTTCGCAGAGTGTGCAACATGATGCCGCTGTTCAGTTGGGGCAGGAATCTACCGCCAGGCATGGCACAAAAACCCGAGAGACAGCCACGAAGTGGGACATAGTCCCTACTACTCAAAAAACAAAAAGAAGTACTGGAAGCATCTCACTAGCAAGTCAGAAATGAAGTTGTTACTGATGTGGGGGTAACCATGTACCAGAAACCTGCAGACTTAAAGAGGCAAAATGCCACTACTGTCAGAAAAAAGGGCATGTTATAAATCAATGCAGGGCAAAATCAAGACAGCCAATCAGGCACCAGGCCAAGTGCACAATGTAAATGAACCAGGAGCTGCTGATACTGATATCTATTCCCTAAACAATCTCAAGGCCAGGAAAACTGAAATAACCACCATCACCCTTCAAGTGAATGGGAATCCTCTAGTCACCTAGTCTTCTGGGCTGTAATTGGTTAAAATAAATTAAGTCCAACTTGTCAGAAATTTTTCAAGTTAGAACAGGAGGAATTCCTGAGCTGTTAAACAAGTATGACAACGTATCCTGAGATGAGTTGGGAAAAATAAAAAGACTACAAGCAAAAATATACATAGATTCGGTTGCAACACCCCAGTTCTTCAAGGCCAGGCCAGTGCCTTACACCCTAAAGGGGAAGATGGATGCAGAATTGTGCCACTTAGAGAAGTTAGACATAATCCAGCCAGTTCAATTTTCAGAATGGGCAGTGCCCATAGTCTCTGTGATGAAACCAGATGAAACCATTCGCATTTGCGGAGATTATAAATTAACTGTGAACAAGTCAGCTAAATTAGATAAATATCCTATCCCGAGGATTGAAGATCTGTGTGCTAAGCTAGCTGGAGGAAAATCCTACACCAAACGGGAAATGAGCCATGCATACCAACAGCTAGGGCTGGACAGCACATCTAGAGGGTACGTAACAATCAACACAAACAAGGGCCTGTACCAATATACATGCCTAACCTTTTGTGTATCATCTGCCTGTGTGATTTTCCAAAGAACCATGGAAGGCCTACTACAAGGACTTCCCCGAGTAGTTGTGTACCTGGATGACGTCCTGATCACAGGATCAATGGAAGCCAAATATTTGGCCAACCTAGAAGAGGTTTTGAGGAGATTTTTGAAAGCTGGTGTACAATTGAATAAAGAGAAGTATATTTTCCAAACGGCTGAAGTCACTTACTTGGGTCGTCGAGTGGATGCTCAAGAGTTTCTGCCAGTAAAGGAGAAAGTCAGGCTAATCAAGGAAGTGCCCTTTCCTAACAGTGTCACTGAGCTAAAGTCTTTTTTGGGCATGATAAATTAAAACGGTCACTTCTTGCCTATTTTGTCTACAGTTTTAGCCCCTTTACACTTACTATTAAGGAAGAACCACAGATGGTCTTGAAAGATACAACAAGATAAAAGCCTTCATAAAAGTCAAGAAGCTTATACACTCATCATGTCTGCTAGTACACTATAAACTATCAGTGGAATTAACATTAATTTGTGATGCACTCCCTACAGAGTGGGAACAGTGTTGTCACACAAGATGGAAGATGGTTCTGAAAAGCCAATAGGATTTGTGTCCGGAACCCTCTCTGCAGCCGAGAAACTTTACTCACAACTTGAAAAATCCGTAATATTTGGAGTAAAGAAGTTCCATCGATATTTACATGGTCGACATTTCACCATAGTGTCAGATCACAAGTCACGGATATTTAGTGAAGATAAAGCAATTCCACCAATTGCCTCTGCTAGAATTCAAATTCAATGTTTTAGTGCACATGAACAACCAGAAGTCATTGTTTCAGATAACTGTCCTGCTTTCACCAGTACAGCATTCCAGAGATTTGTGAACCTAAATGGGATTAAACATGTCAAAACAGCACCATATCATCCCTCATATAATGGGTTAACAGAAAGAACAGTACAAACTTTTAAAACAGGAATGAAGAAATTGCCCGAACTAACATTAGAAACATAAATTTCAAGATTTCTTCTCAAATATCGCATGACTCCTCATGGGTTCAACACCGTCTGAATTACTAATGAAATGCTGCCTTCGTACAGGACTGAGTCTGGTACTCCCTAACTTAGAGGGGAAGGTGGAGAAGAACCAGGGTAGTCAGAAACTGAATCATGATATTCACAGTAAAGATCGAAAACCTATTGTGGGAGAGACAGCTTTTCTGCGAAATCTTGGAGCTGGACTTAGATGAGTTCCTGGTATAATTGCCTCTGAACCAAGACCTTTGTAGTACCAGGTGAGCGTGGAAACCAGGATTGTTAGGAAACATGTGGATCATCTCAAGAAGTAGAGAGACACTCCAACAGTTACTCCACCTGAAATTGAAATCAAAACTCTGAGTCCTCATTGACATAGAATAGACATACCTGATATCTGTGTTGAAGTAAATAATTCTGAACTGCCATTGTCTAAGGATGTCCCTGATGCTGAAGTTCCTGGTCAAGTTGATCTAGTGGTAGAATCTGAAGTCATGGAGCTATGTCGCTCTACCCAAATCAGAAAACCACCTCAAAGACTTAATCTATAATTGCATGAACTGTATATGTTTGTAAAGGGGGAGTAAAATTTTCATCCTGTTTTGGGGATCATGTACAGACGAATCATCCCCAAGTGCAGGTAATCTTAGGGATGGAGCTTTCTAGTCATGGTCTTGGTACAAGCATGCAGCTTCATCAAGAGCTCTGTAACTGAAGTTTACTGTTTCTAACAAGAAACCTGTCTGGTACACCAGGCTGTATAGCTATTTTCTTTTTGCTGACTTGGCTGAATGGCCTCACTTTGTGTTGTTAACTTTCTATGAGCCTCCTCAGTCTAATTTTCTTTTTCCAACTTGTGGCCACAAGTGGAAACAGTTGCCACATGTCCAGCTGAAAGTAGGACTGGGAGGCAAGGGTGAGGTCAAGTGACAAAGCAAGAGGCTTTGAAACTCATCCGAAGGCACCACCACAACACCAACCTCAGCCAAGTCCACAGGTGCTGCACAAAGGTATTCTTGTTAATTGATTTCAATTTCATGTGGAGTAACTGTTGGAGTATCTCTCTACTTCTGGAGATAATACAGGGCCTGCTCCTCTTGTTGAATAAGTTTCTTGAAGGAAGGGATTTGTCCTCTGCCTTTCTCATTTTGTGTCAATTTTCCCTCTGGCAAGAACACAAGAGAAAAAAAATTAGTTGACTTGATGAGCAATGCAAGTGCAAAAAGCACAGGAGACATTGCAGACTTTGTAATATTTTCTTCAGCAAAGACATGATTCATCAGTTGCTCACTCAGAAAATGATGTTTCCCTGGTAACAGACTTTTAGGACTTCAAGTTCTCTTTGGAGTCTGCTTGGAGTGAACAAATGCATCTCACCCTGAAACTTCCTGCTCATCTGCTGCCCCTCCTGTCCTCCCTCCCCATCCCTCCGCACCACCAATCCATCCTCTCCAAACACTGAATAAAAAGAACAACTCCTTTCCAGCTCAAGGCTTTCTTTTAAAAAACTGTTATGGAGGTAACATAATTATTTTTCTGTATTACTTTCAGCAAAATGTTTGTTTTGATTTAAAACCCAGTGATTTTTACTCATCCTTTTTAGACCTCCTCCAGAATTATCATTTGTTTCTTTACTTGTTCCTTTAATGTGTTCGTTTGCCTCATTACTGAAGAATCTTGCTTCGGGCACCATGAAGTAGGTTTTGTAGTCTTGAGTGTATTAATAGCAAGTGTCTATTAACAGCTCATAAACATATACATATATACAGTAGAGGGTACAGGTATGGAGCTGACTCCATCCTAGGTCTTTACACATCTCTGTCCAAATCTAAACAGACCCTGGCTCTGGGTCCTGTGCCTCCTTACATCACTGGTACTCAGTCCCACATTAACCCTGTATGTACCAGACCCTACCGCTACAGTCACCACCCTACCACAGACCTTCGCTTTTGTTCTTTTATCCTCTCCCTTTCCCAGCCTCTGCACTTCTTTAAAATTTGTTACATCTCTAACTTTTTTGAGTTCTGATGAAGACTTAACTCTCTCCCCATGGATAATGCCTAAATTGCTGAGTATTTTCAGCAATTTCTATTTTTATTCCGGAGTATATTTACCTTGCTTGCTCATTCTACTTCTTCCGGTATGGATCACCGGATCATGGGATGACTATAATAATGCTCAGGGTTTGTACCACCTTCCTCACACCACCTGGCACACCTTGCAAGGAGACTTTGCCATTGGTGTCTCCAGTAGCTGGTCTCACTGAAGCTCCTCTTTGGCAAATACAGCACACAAGTCTTTGTACCCATCTTCTTTGCATCCTATTGCCACACCACTGTGGAAAAGGGGTTTGTGCAGACACTAGAAATTGACTTTTCACAGTCAGTTACAAAGTTTTTAACATAATTAATGTTTTAAACCAGGTTTAAGATGATTTCAGAAGTTGAGCACACTTACCTCTCCATGCCCCACCTCAGTCTGAGTTTTGAAGTCTGTTCTTGAGTTTTCATAGTGACCTGTGGATAGGCTGTGGGATAAACCATTGGCAGCACCATGGATGAGGTCCCTGATTGTTATTGAGTTCACTGAGCCATAGCTGGATTGATTTTTCGGCAAATGTTTCCTTAGTGCTACATGAAAGGAGGGCATCATTGTGTGATTAATGCCCTGTATCACATTCCAACACAAGGTCCCTACATGGATTGCAGTCACTATTGTCCAGAACTAGCCACCTAAAACACTTTTCCTCTGTGAGGTCACAATTCTTAAATGAGGGAGAGCTAAGGCCCCAAGTGTTACTACTCCTGTCACAGGTCAATGAAAATTTAATAGTCAGGGGGCCTAACGTTTCTTGAACACTATTGTCTGACTCGAAAGGGAGTGAGGCTCTGTGATTGAAAGGGCAGAAGACTAGATACGTGACACAATAAGCTGACCCAAAACTGTACTGCCAAATAAGTTTGACTTCAAAAATAGATTAGCAACCAGGGTGATGTCAAGTGCCCAGCAATAAAGTACAGGAGTCAGCGCTGGTGAAGAAAATATATTGATTGATTAGCTTGAAAACAATGTTTTGATACAGCCAGTACATCTCCACAGTAACACAGATATCGTATTTAATATTTAGCAGGAAGTTGTGAATTACATGTAGCCTAGAAGTGGACAAATCTTTAAGCACAGTAATCATAACGTTATTAGATTTGACATTTTGATGAGAGGTTAGAACCCAGCATAGTTGAATTAGACTGCAGGACTTCAAAAGAGAAAAAAAAATCTCAGCACTAGTGTGAGAGAGCCAGTGGAAGATTAAACAGGTGACTGGTGTTATAAAATAAAACAACTATAGAGTTTGGCTTGTTTATTTCAGAGAGACATTAAAGGGATTCAATTGAGAGGCATTCTGCTGAGAAACAGTCAGATTACATGCACTGCTAGCTCACCATAGTGATGAGAGAGATAAAAGAAAGAATAGCCAACAAATAGAAGATACAAACAATATAAGGAATTAAAAAGGTTGAATATAAAGGTCAGATGAGGATTACTAAATGGAAAGTAATGGATGAAGATTTTCTCTATGCACTATGTGTAATGAAATCATAATCCTATTTAGGAAAATATGGGCATATGGAAATATTCCCTGCAACATGAAACAAAAGGAATATACCTTTTGGTAGGGTAGCAACTTAGTTTTAGGTTACGTCCATAATAGGCAGAAATTGGTTTGTGTCCATTTTGATTGCCGAACCAGTGCCTGAACACTTGAGGGCTGCTAATAAGGGAAAGTTGGCACTGTGCTTCAGCAGTATGTGGACTGTCAGTACCAGTCTTGATGTTTACTGGCAGCTTGCCTAATCGGGGGCCTGAATATTAAATGCCTGTGGCATGATTTAAAGGTATCCTCGTAAAGGAGGTGAATGTTGGCTCCTGAACACTGAAACCTGCCTTGGAAACTTCAGGTGAAACAGCTGCTGTGAGGGCCCCCATGCTCGCAGATGCTGTACTGCAGTTCAAGTGAAGAATAAAATGACCTTCTCATTGAGAAAGGTATATAGGACATCTTGAAGTGCAGTGGTAGTGTCCCTATCTCTGGACCAGAAGCTCTGGGTTCACATCCCATACCAGGGTTTGTTGGCCACGGAAGGAGTGTAAATGATGTGGTTCAATGGGCTGATAATCAACCCACAAATCCTTCCAGCACCTCCCCACTATTCCTCAAGGGGCTGCGGGGGTTGGGGGGTAGGGGTGGTGTTTGGGGGGGGTGATTGTGTGTGAAGTTACACTGAAAAAAATGAGAAGTGAAGAGTCTGCAGACAAGTGACCTTGCTGCACTGGCAAGGCAAGGCAGATGAAGCCAATGGAGGAGAATAATGTTTAGGCAGCAGTGTCACAAAATATTCAATGACATCAAAGGTTGCTGAGAAGGACTCATAACTCAGATTTTGCATTATTCACTCATCAGCTCTGCACCACTTACTGTCCCATTATTCTCAAACCTCCCCTCTTTCACTCTCCTGCAGTCATTGCGCCACATTTCACTCTACCAGCTTCTGCTAATACCCACATATGCTACAATTGTTATTCTGCTCACCATTACTTCCCCATATCCATTCCATCTCACCCTCTATACCCACATCATTCCACCATGACATCCATATCCTCAAAACATCTCTTGAGACTATCACTAACATGCTCCCATATTTCTCGCAAAAGAGGTGGTCACAGGATAAAGAGGAGATCCTGATTATAATGGGCAGAGGCGAGTCAGACCCACGGCCACATTGCAAAAATGGAGAAAGTAGTTCACAGGGTTTTTGCGCATCTTACTCTCTTTTTTCTCCTTCCCAATATTACCTGGCTCACTCTACATGAGCAAATTCAGCTACTGTCATCAGCTGTTTATGTCTCTCTCTGTGCTTACCTTTGGCATTAATTGCTCCTTTTCTCCATTTCAAGTCAAGAAGCTGTACAGAGTGAGCAGAGGAAGAGGGGGACAGCACTATGGAAGTAGAAACATCATTCAACTCACAGGCACCAGTTCAGATACCAGCATCATATTTAATTCAGAAGGTAGGCTCTGTGGGTCTGCACAGGGAGGTGCATCCAGTGCACTGGAACAGGAACAGAAGAATCGGATTGTCCAGAAGTAGCTCACTTGAGGGAGTGTTTGAATTCAAGCCCTGCTGTAGAGGGAAGAATATAGAAGTTTGATGCCGAAATAACAGTGACTTCTAGATGCACCGGGTTGCCTGCCAGTGAGCCTCCATATATTGGCACAGAACAGGCAGGAGTCCAACTCGAGCCTCACACACCACAAAAAATAATAAAGCAAGTAGCCAGCTCTGTGAGCACTCTCTCGGGGGCTCACAGTCATACAACCCCCAATGATCATACAACAATTGGTATTTATATAGCATCTTTAACATACTAAAACCTTCCAAGGTGCTTCAACGAGGCATTATAAAACAAAATGTGACACTAAGTCACATAAGGAGATATTAGTGCAGATGACCTGGTCAAAGTCATAGATTTTAAGGAGTGACTCAAAAGAGGAAAGGGAAGCAGAGAAATGAAGAGCTTTAGGGAGGAAATTCCAGCTTATAGGGCCTAGTCATCCAAAGGCGCTGACACCAATGGTGATGTAGTAAAAGGGTCTGGTATATACAGGGTTAATGCAGGACCAAGTACAGTACTGCCCACACGGTGATGTAACAAGGCCTAGACCTAGGGTCAGTGTGTTGGTCAGAGACATATTAAGACATAGGCATGGAGATAGCTCCTCACCTGTACCCTTTACTGTATACATGTATATAGTTACAAGTAGTTAATAAAGACTTGCAGTTATCATACTCAAGACTACAAAGGCTTTTTTAACAGACACATTCTGCAACTAACACCATCCCAACTTGGTGGCATCTCGGGATCAAAAACCCTCAACTTCACAAGAATGCTGGAAAACTAAGAAAAAGAAAATCTTCAATGGGTCCTGAACTGAAAGAAGTTCCCAATTGAAGCTACAGACGCTAAGAAAATTCACGAAAAAAAGCTACAGTCAGAAAAGCCTGGAAGCGAAAGGCAGATGTTTTCCTGCAGCAAAAGACTCCATTGAATCTCTTTTGGAAGTCCAGCTTCAGCATGCAGAGTCCAGACTCTGCAAGGGTGAACTAAATCTTTTTCACTTCCAGGGTACAGACTGTCCTGATAAGCCCCTTTTACTAATTCAGTCCGAAGTGCCATTTGAATGAAACCCTTCGCTAATCCCAATCCTTGACTCTGAGTATCAATATGTAGACTCTGAGTTGAAAAAAATTAATAATTAACTTACTCGACTCTCAGGAATGTCACGACCATCCGATTTGTAGAACAACAAGCCTCCATTGGCTTTGAACGCCTCGCTGCTCATGATAGTAGATCGCTGAACGAAAGAAGTCAGTAGACAGCTGACCCACAGAGCCATTGTTAAAAAAAAAATTGGCCAGAAATGCGCTGCTGCCATCTTGCAGAGCCCACCAAAACTTGCAAGTGTGGGAACTCCCCTTTCTCTCCAAAGAAACAGGCAATGCCATTTTGAAATCCAAAGAGCTGAAACAAGCTCCATTGAAAAAAAAGTTTTAAAAACTACTGGCAGAGAAAAAAAATCCCCTTCTGTTTGGGTCCCAGACTTGAAGGAGCAAGTGCTGGCCCAAAACAGCTTCTTTTGACATTTCCTGCAGAATCGATTGCTTTAAAAAATCAGACCTGCAATCACAGCAGGAGCCTGTCAAGAGTGACCAGCATGAGAGGAATAAAGGAAACAAAATGACAGCCATGGAGCCATTTCAAAGAGAAAAACAAATGGTCCTTGCACAGCAATTTTTAAAAGAGCAACAACATTTAAAGCAGTGACTGCAGGAGAAATATTAAATCACCATGGATCAAATACCCAATTTACCAGAACAGTTCAGACTAACCCCAGGGCCAAACTCAACAGGGCATTTGACATCCTTGAAAAACAACTTTTTACATTACTTGAGTACAACTGGTCTCAGTAAAAAAAAATCAAAGGAAGACCAGATTATTGCCTTTTATACCTGGTTGGGCGATCTTGCTAATCATGTTGTCCTAACACAAGGCATCGATGAATCCACAACCAGCCTCAAGAAACTATTTACAGCCTTTGATGAATATTTTATTCTTCAAACTGAGGAGAGCTTAGAGCTTAAAAAGCGACATAGAAAATACCCAGTAAAACAACGGAAAGGCAAAAGTCAACACCCGAACAAACGACTAGGGGTCACAGAACTTTCCAGAAGCCCCAGTAATATATTTTCATGGGATGCCCAAGACAGAAATCCCAAATAGTTTCCTTTTCTTTCCTTTTTGAAGACATGGGCACGTTTCAGAACTGTACCAGCAGCTGGTAGTGAACAACAAGGAAAAAGCCCTGTGGCAGCAGATCAAGAAAAAGCAGAAGTACAATCAGAAAATGTTCGTCTCAAAGCTGAGTTGGAAGAACTCAACCTGAAGTACAGCCAAGCAAACAGCACACAAGAAAGGCATTCACAGAGCTCACTGCCTTGAAAGTCTCTTTGACGAACCAAAATGTCCTGTTGGAAAAATACAAAGGGTTGACAAAGACATTGAATGTTACTTCAGAAAGTTATATTGGAGCTATCAGTAGTGACAAAGCAGTTCGCTGAAATTCAGAGTGCTAAGACAAGAGTTGAACAAGAAATTAGACAGTAGAAAGAACAGCTAATTGTCCTTCAGGATCAAATTCAAAAACAGTCCATTACCCTTCAGCAAGATGACGGGATAAAGAATACCTTCAGCAGCAGAATGGCAGAACAGCAGGACAAACTCGATTAGACTCTGGCTGGGATTTTCCAGCCCCCTCGTGGGCAGAACCCACCTTGGGCAAGGTGGCACCCCAGCCAGACATCCATTGACTTGCAGCTGGACCAGACGATCTTCCTGATGAAGGGCAGATGTGGAAAGTCCCGCCCTCTGGTAAATTGCAAGAAAATTCAAGGTGAAGTACTTGAGCTTTACAATGAAAAGGAAAAATCTGTTGAAGGCCCTGCATATGCAACAAAGATCTCTCATGTTGGAGTTTGTTCCTCTAGAACATTACAAAGCAAAACAAAATAAATTTAGTGCCAGTCTGAAAGAACTGATATACCAGTTTTCAGAAAAGACTCCAGAATGTTCACTATCCTGGGAGGAAGCTAAGAGTCACAAGAACGAGGTTGCAACACTGAAGGAAACAGTTGCACATTTGGAAGCAATCTTGGAAAACATTACATTCTAAAAGAGGTATACGGAGAGGTGAAAATCTGAAACATAGAATGGCAAGCGAAGGTGGAAGTTCTCAATAAAGAGCATGAGGTCTTTCAAAAACAATTAGCAGTACCACAAAGGAACTATATTCTGCCGAGGAAAAACCAACCAGTGGAGAGAATAAAACATTGAGCAGGAAATAGTCTTTTGAGCTAATGTAAACTTTGTAACCAGCCCTTCTCTCCTGTGATGCATGTGTTGCCCTGGATCTCCTCCAGGCTGTGGAGGATGGTCAGACAACCACTGTCATTAGCCAGCCAAAGCAACAAGGTCATGAATACTCGAACACTAAAGAGTATTCAGACTCAGATTTCACCTTCAATCTCTCTCCTCTCTTTGTGGAGCAGGTTTGTCCATTATCATTGCAGGTTCTGCAAAGCCCCCATAGTCAGGCTAGCCTACCACCCACAGAATTACCAGCACACCTTCGGTGGAAATGGTACCAGAGAAGGATCAGCTGTCTGAGAAGCTCCCACATCCAACTGCGTTGATGGTACAGCTGGTCGACACGGCAACCACTGTACACACACTGCAACCTCCAGCCAGCATGCCACAGCCACAAGGGATGCTGGAACCTGGTAGCAGTCTCGCACCATCAGTAACAAAATGCTGAGATAAGCGTACCACTAAACCTTCTTCTTGCCAATGGAACACTCTTCCTCGGCCTCAGAGGGCTCCCAGGTGGCCCACACGGCAAAAAAAGAAGAAAAAGCAGTGCCAAGGACACAAATACATTTTTGTCCATCCCGCAAGAAATGACAAAGAGTAACAGCCACCCTGGACCAACATAACAGTCGAACCTAGCAGGCGTGGTTCAATATGAACCAATGGACCAAATGGATGAAAGGATACACAAAAGCCAGTCCAACTTCCAAGCCAATAACAAGAGCCAGAATGGCAAACGAGATGTGGAAGGGTTATAAGGCCTCTAGACCACCTGAACCTCTAACTTCAAGCGCTTGAAGAGGGAGATGGGGTTGAGGGAGGAAATGGGGTTGAGGGAATGTTGTTAATGCTAATGCTGTACTAGCAATAATGTTGGAATAGTATTAATGTTGTAACAATAATTTAAATGCATAAGATTTATAACAATGTAAGACTTGAAGTAAACTAATGTAAGTCCCTATCCATCAGATAAAGACTTGTTGGGGGGAGGTGTAGCATAAGGGTCTGGTATATATAGGGTTAATGTGGGACTGAATACAGTACCACCCACACAGTGATGTAAGAAGGCACATGACCCTAGACCTAGGGTCAGTGTGGTGTTGGCCAGAGACATGTTAAGACCTAATAATGGAGATAGCTCCTCAGCTGTACCCCTTACTGTATATATTTATATAGTTACAAGTAGTTAATAAAGACTTGCTGTTATCATACTGAAGACTATGAAGACTTCTTTAACCAACATAATCCCAACAGGTGGAGTGATTACAATGAAGGCTGCACAAGAGGCCATAATTAGAGGAGTGCAAATATCTCAGACGGTTGTAGGACTGTAGGAGATTACAGAGATAGGAGGGGACAAGGCCATGGAGGGATATGAAAACACTGTCAAGAATTTTAAAATCAAAATATTGCTTGACCAGGAGCTAATATAGGTCAGTGAGCACAGCGATGATGAGTGAATGGCATTGTTGCAAGTTAGGATACACAAGTTAGGATAACTTCAAGTCTACAGAGGGTAGAATGTGGCAGGTTGGCCAAGCGTGCATTAAAATGGTGAAGTCTGGAAGTAACAAAGGCATGGAGGGTTTCAGCAACAGAAGAGCTGAATCAGGAGTGGAGATGGATCATGCCAGGGAAGTGGAAATATGAAAACTCACCTCAGAGTAGAACATGACATCTAGATTGTGAACTGTCTGATTCAGCCTCAGACAGTGCCAGGTAGAGGGAAGAGTCAGGGTTAAGGGAGTGGTGTTCATGGCAGGGCCCAAAGGTAATGGCTTCAGTCTTCCTAATATTTAAATAGAGGAAATTTCTGCCCACAAAGTATCTGATGCCAGATAAGCTCTCTGTCAATTTAGAGACAGTGGAGGGTTGGCAGAAGTGGTGGTAAGGTAGAACTGCGTGTCATCCACATACATGTGGAAATTGGCATTGTGTTTTCTGATGATGTCACCGAGGAGCAGCATGTGGCTGAGAAATAGAAAGGATCCAAGGCTGGATTCTTAGTGAACACCAGAGGTAACAGTGTGGGAGCAGGAAGAGAAAGTGAATGATTCTCTGGCTGCAATTAGATAAATGAGAATGGAATCAGGCAATTGAAGTACCATCCAATAGTACTGGAGGGGTCTGGATAGTGGGGGGATGTTGGAGGAGATCAACTGTGTCAAAGGTTATAGACAGGTCAAGAGGAAAAATCAGCTTTTCTGGGAGCAAGGGCTGCTGGCATCTGTTCTCCTCATGAAAGATACAATGGAAAGGGGCTGTGAAGGCCTCACTTCATTCCTGCACTTTGTTCTCAGACAGAACAGCGGATATCCTGAGGTTCAGTCAAAGTGGCACTATTGAAGAAACAAATGCTGGCTTCTCATAGAACAGCAGCACACCTGCTACGTTGACAACCTCTCATTTACAGTGTTGTTGGTGTCAAGCAGCCAGCTGGGCTTCACAGCCTCAGTCCCTGACCAGACGCAGTAGACCTTCTGCACCCAATACTGCTTGAGGTTGCCGACCATGAAAGTTTATATGTCTACATCACCCTATGTACAGCCACTGGGAAATACATAATGGTAGTACCACAATATGGAAAAGTGCATGGGTCAGGCACCAGAACTGTGCACCAAGGGTGACTTGTAGTTCTCCATTGTCAATTTTGTGGTTGTTCTTGGTGGTTTTTTTTGTTTGAAGAACTGATAGTTTAATTTTCATACTGATAGTAAAATTTATGTTTGAGGGCATTCATGTGGGGGATGTAGGAACCTTGGTGGGATGGGAGCAGGGAGTGTTGGTGCGTTGGGGAGAGGAGGGAATCGGTGAAATTGCTCTAAAAGTTGATGCCTGATAGCCCTGAGAGCTAATGTAATTGGTCACTCATATTTTTCTTGACATCCTCATCAACTACAGGTTCCTGCACTTGTTTTTCATCAGGTGGTTCAAAGGTTGGCTTTTTACATGAGTAAATTTACAGAGCATGCAGCAGGTGATCATGCATTTGAGACTTGATTACAGCTGCAATCTTGGAAAGTCAAGACAGTGAAATCTCTGCTTGAGGCGAAGGTTTTGCTCAATCAGAGCTTAGAGTGCTCCTCAGGTTCTGTGCTCATGTTGCTCACAGGAGTTAAGAGCCACATGCTCAGAGAATATGCAGTGCTCAGTCGCAGCCAGCCCGATGGTATGGACAGTATTGAAAACTTCTGCAGAGTGAAGGAATTATGACTATCACCAGGAAACTGGACACAGGCACTGCTTGTTGTTGCACAGCACCTGCACTTTGGGGGTATAAACTCACCTTTTGTTGACATGCATTTCTGGGTCTTGACACGGAAAATGTAAGGTCATGTGGGCTCAGATGATTATTCCTTGCACTCAGGGGAAACTTACAATTTTGCTGAAGGTTTGTCCTGTTGTGTTGTCTCCATGGAGAAGGAGATTCCTCCTGGATTAAAAAACATTGGTGAGCTCCTAGATGCAATAGTACACAGGATACATACAGATGTCGCTGATATCACCTGTTCCAATCTGGAGCCACCCTGCAGCATAGAAATTCAGGGGCACAGTGGCCTGACTGTCAGAGGAAATACTGTCTGTGCTCTGCTTTAGGACTCAAAATGGTACTGCAAAAGGTGCCACAGCTCTGTGACACTTCCCTAATGAAACAGCCGCCTAATGCACACTTGGCTCCTGAAGGCCTGTGCAATGTAGAGCCTCACCCAGCTTCCCCTCCTTCTGTCCGTTCTTGAAGCAACTTCAGGTCCGTGGACTCTCCCTTGCTGATGTTGCTGTTCCTCACTCTCCAGTCCCAGATGGACCCAGCAGAATGTCCAAGACAGCAATTAAGAACCATGCAGAAATGAAAAGACAGAATAGCAGTTGCACATTCCAAAATAATATTAAAGGCATTTTAAAGCACTGCAACTGGGCTAGCACAGTCACAACCAGCCCAAACAGTACTCTAGCAGCCTGAAATGACCAACCACAGCTTAACTTTAATGGACCTGAGGATCCCTTTAAATATCACTTGTGAAAGCTTCTCCTCGACTGTTCTCACTAGGATTTACAGAATAAACTCAAAAATTGGCGAATTAGTTGCTGTGACCAACCAATTACCTAAATGGTTCCTAAATCAGTGCATGGGCCCTCATTATCATATTTTAATAGGCTCCGTGCTTAATTTATGCAGGCACGTGGGATACCTAAGGGATACCCATACATCAATCCATGCATTTCTGATATGTTTCAGTTACATTGCTATTTACTCTAGCGAACAGTATGTCATGGAACCTTTTCACATCCAGAAAACAGGAGAAGCGAGGTCCAATTTCACTCTTAGAGTATTGTAATATATAGGAATCCTAAACATGGAACTGGTATTGAGAAGATCAGGTAGAGTTTGTGGCGGATTCTTTTTTTGACCATAAACGAGAGTACATAACATGTTGGGACTTGGTTGACATAATTTTGAAGTTCTTAACAGAATACTGTAAATACATTAGAAAAGGGCGTGAATTCAAGTCCATTCAAGATTGAAAAGGATCCAAGTTCCACCAGAGGTAAATGTCCTAAATAACTTGGGTTTGGGCATAGTTAGCTTCATTCCATCATACAAAACTGCCCAGAACTCATCTCAGTTTCATTGTAAATTGGTAATCTTCCTCACCTTGTATAGGACACAAGAATGTTGGAGCAAAGGATGGCACTCAAAGGCTAACACCTGGAGCAGGACAGAGAAAGAGAGAGCTCTAGTCTATGTTAGGTAAATGTTAAGCTTAGACTAAGTCTAGACTAAGCTGGGAGTCCTTCACACCTTTGCTAGTTTTCTATAACTTGACTGTAGCATTTTCAACATTTAATCCCTGATATTGGTGAATGGCAAAATTGGTAGATTTTTGACCATTCCTGAGAGTCCGTCAAAGAGGCAAACAATTCAGTGAACAAAAGGAAGCATTCATTTGAAAGTTAGTTTTAATTACTGAAAATATGTTTGCCTATTTCCTTTCTCCTGAAGGCTTTGATTAATGTGTTAGGAGATGCTAATCACCATCCAGAATCACAACCAATGCCTAGGCAGTCTAGAGTGAATGTGCAGTTGAACCTCATTAGATCTTCACCAAACATTTGCCAGAAAGGGCTCCAGATTTCGGAACTCGAGCGGTTGCTGGAGTCACTGTGGGGCATCCGTAAGGCAGATAACTATGTGGGTAGCACATTTAGGGAGGTGGTCACACCATAGGTTAGGAGCATGCAGGCAGAGAGGGAATGGGTGACTGCCAGTCAGTCTAAGAGAACCAAGCAGGCAGTGCAGGAGTCTTCTTAGCCGACCTCATTCACCAATCGGATTTCCATTTTGAATATTGGTGAGGGTGATGGTTCCTCAGAGGACCTGCAGCAAGAGCCAAGTCCATGGCACCACAGGTTGCTCAGCTGTACAGGAGGGGAAAAAGAAGAGTGGAAGAGCAATAGTAATAGGGGATTTGTTAGTTAGGGGAACAGACAGGTGTTTCTGTGGCCATTACGTGACTCCTGGATGTTTTTTTATTTATTCTTTCATGGGATGTGGGTGTCACTGGCAAGGCCAGCACTTGTTACCCATCCCTCATTGCCCATGAATGGCAAAGGCCATTTTAGAGGGCAGTTAAGAGTCAACAACATTATTGTGGGGCTGGAGTCATATGTTGGCCAGACCAGGTAAGGATGGTAGATTTCCTTCCCTAAAGGACATTAGTGAACCAGATGGGGTTTTATGATAATCGGCTATGGTTTCATGGTGGTTTCATGGTCACTATTACTGAGACTAGCTTTTTTTCAAAAAAAAGTCCAGATTTCATTAATCGAAATCAAATTCCATCATTGCCATGATGGGATTTGAATCCATTTCCCCAGAGTAAAAATCTGAGCTGCTGGATTACTAGTCTAGTAACATTAACACTACACCACTGTCTCCCTAGTGCCATGGTCAAGGATGTCACTGAGTGGCTGCAGGACACAATTGGTGAGGAGAGAGGGTAACAGATTTCGGAGGCATTGGGACTAGTTCTGGGCAGTTAGGGCCTGCACAAGATGGATGGATTGCACCTTAGCAGGGCCAGAACTAACATCCTCGCAGGTAAATCTGTTAGTGCTGTCGGGGACAGCTTAATCACAGAAAAGTTACGGTGTAGAAAGAGGCCATTCAGCCCATTGTGTCTGCACTGGCCAAAAAGAGAAAAAAGAATCCACTGCACCTGGTCCATGGCCTTGCAGGTTACTGCACTTCAGATGCAAATCCAGGTACCTTTTAAATGAGTTGAGCGTTTCAGCCTCAACCACCAACTTAGGCAGTGAATTCCAGACGCCCACCACCCTCTGGGTGAAAAGATTTTTCCTCATGTCCCCTCTAATCCGTCTACCAATCACCTTAAATCTGAACAAAGGAACTATGAAGGTATGAGAGGCAAGTTTGCTATGGTGGATTGGGCAAATGCACCAAAATAAACTTGATGGTAGACAGGCAATGGCTAGTACTTAAAGAAGTGTTACATGGTCTACAACAAATATACATTATTCTAAGATATAAAAACTCAACAGGAAAGGTAATTCAACCATGGATAACAAAAGAAGTTAAAGATTGTGCTAGATCAAAGGAAATGGCTTTAAAGGTTGCCAGGAAAAACGGTAAGCCTGAGGGCTGGGAGCAATTTAGAATCCAACAAAGGAGCACCACGAAACTGTTAAAGAAAGGAAAAAGAGAATATCAATGCAAGCTAGTGAGAAACATAAAGGCGGACTATAAAAGCTTCTTTAGGTATGCAAAAAGGAAAAGATTAGCCAGGACAAACTGGGACCATTACAGATGGAGACAGGATAATTTATAATGGAGAATAGGGTGGAGAAACTAAACAATTGCTTTGTGTCTGTCTTTATGGAGGAAGATACAGAAAATCACCCAGAAATACTAGGAAACCAAGAGGCTTGTGAAAATAAGGAACTGAAAGAAATTAGCACTAATAAAGAATTAATTGGATTGAAGGTTGGTAAATCCCTGAGGCCTGATGAGCTACATCCCAAAGGGCGGGACTTTCCCCTCATCGGGCGAGCGTGGTGGGTGGGCCCAGAGACAGCTGTGAGATGGACAGCCGCCCGCAATCAGGCTCCAATCACGATTTCACTCTGACTGGCCAATTAAAAGCTTCAGTGCTGCCAGGGTGGGGGTGGGAGGAGCATGAGCGCGGAAATCTGGGTAAGTGTTTAATGAAAGAATTGTTGGAAACCTCATCCCGCCCGTGGATGAGGTTTCCTAAAAATTGCAAAGGCCGCCTGGCCTATTCATTCACCCACCAACTGAATGGCTGAGTGGACAGCGTAAACCTTCTATCCAGCTTCATCTGTCCCATCCCCTCTTAAACAGTATATATTTCACCACATTTCTACTTCTCTTTAGTTCTGAAGAAGAGTCATACGGTCTCGAAATGTTAACTCTGTCTTTCTCTCCACAGATGCTCAGACCTGCTGAGTTTTTCCAGCAATTTTTGTTTTTGTGTGAGTGAAAAATACAAATTAATTAATTGCTTAAGTGCCTTAATAGGCCTCTTAATTGTCAGCACGTCTGCTGCCACCTTTCATGCATGCCCGCCAGTCGAAAGATCGTGAGAGTGCACGATGACTTCAGGATGCTCGCCTGATGTCATTGCACACTATTTCACTCCCGGTTGGGTTGGGCACGCGCCAGTCCATGGGGTGAAAAATTCTGCCCAAAGTGTTGAAGGAGGTGGCTATTGAGATAATGGATTGGTGGTTATCTTTCAAAATTCTATTGATTCTGAAAATGTTCCTGCAGACTGGAAAGTGGAAAATGTAAACCCACTATTTAAGAGGGAGAGAGAGAGAAGACAGAGAACTACAGGCCTGTTAGTTTGACGTCAGTAGTAAGGAAAATAGAATTCATTATAAAAGCTGTGATTACTAGACACTTGGAAAATAATGATATGATTATGCAGAGTCAACATGGGGATTTATGAAAGGAAAATCTTGTTTGGCAAGCCTGTTAGAGTTTTTACAGGATGTTACTTGTAGCATTGATAAAGGAGAGCGTGATGTATTTGGATTTTCAGAAGGCTTTCAATAAGTCCCACCTAGGAGGTTAGAAAACAAAATTAGAGCACATGCGATTGTGGGTAATATATTGGTATACATTGAGAATTGGTTCACAGACAGAAAACAGAGTAGGGGTAAACAGGTCATTCTCAGGTTGGCAAGTTGTTACTAGAGGGGTACCACAAGGATCAGTGCTGAGGCCACAGCTATTCACAATCTATATAAATGATTTGGATGTGTGGACCAAGATGATGTCACAAAACTAGGTGGGAATCTAAGTTGTGAGGAGGACACAAGGGGGCTTCAAGGGGACTTGGACAGGCTAAGTAAATGGGCAAGAACATGGCAGATGGAATATAATGTGAGTAGGTGTGACGTTGTCCACTTTGGTCGGTAAAACAGAAGGGCAGAATATTTCCTAAATGGTGAAAGGTTGGGAAATGTTGATATCCAAAGGGACCTGGGTGTCATGGTTCATGATTCACTGAAAACTAACATGCAGGTGCAGCAAGCAATTAGGAAAGCAAGTGGTATATTGGTCTTTATTGCAACATGATTTGAGTACAGGAGTAGAGATGTTTTGCTGCAATTGTATAGAGCCTTGGTGAGACCACACTTGGAGTATTGTGTACAATTTTGGTCTCTTTATCTAAGGAAGGACATATTTGCCATAGAGGGAGAACAACGGAGGTTCACCAGATTAATCCCTGGGATGCTGTGATTATCTTATAAGGAGAGATTGGGGAAACTGATCCTGTATTCTCCACAGTTTCAAAGAATGAGAGGTGATCTCATTGAAAGTAACAAAATTCTTACAGGATATATGTAGATAGCATATTTTCATGGCTGGTGAGGCTAGAATGAGGGGACACGGTCTCAGTATAAGAACAGGCCACCTAAGACTCAGTTAAGGAAGAGCATCTTCACTCAGAAAGTGATTATTCTTTGGAATTCTCTACCCCAGAAGAACCTCAATCATTGAGTATGTTCAAGACAGAAATCGATAGATTTCTGGAAACTAATGACATCAAAGGATATGGGAATAGTGCGGGAAAGTGGTGTTGAGATAAATGATTAGCCATGATCTGATAGAATGGCAGAACACGTCTGACAGGCTGAATTGCCTACTCCTGCTCCTATGTTCTTATGTTCCTAACTGAACTGGTATGCTCAAATTTTCCCATTACACTTTTAATTTGTGTTCACATCAAAACACACAGGGAGCTAAATGGATAGGCCCCCCCAAACCAGGATGTGATGCAGGCAACACAGGATCCACATGCTGCCAGTTTATTATCATAATTTCTGCATGCAGCCGGCATTCACCATGCTGTTGATGGACTGCATGCATCAGCAAGGGACTCAAAATCGTAACTTGCTAGCACTACTTATAGCTAGCCTATACTGTCTGCACCTTTTAAAAGCAATCTAACCTGGAAAACAGAGAAGAATGGCTAAACATGGGAGAGCTTAGCATCTAGAGTTTTGAATGCTACACTGGAAATATCAATGGAGCAGATGGAAAGGTGGAGCGACCTTCTGTAACTCCAGAGGTAAGGAAGCCCACCAAACACATGATGATAAGGTAATCTAAGCAGATAGCCAAAGAGATCTGGGAGTGAAGCCTCAAGGCCTAGATGCATTACTACCAGAAGTTCACAAACATCACATGAGATGGCCACGGTCAGTGAATGCCTCTTCAAATTCCATTGCTTACCACCTACAATAGCCTCAGCCAGTGCTTAAATCACCACACGTCAAACACACACCTACCAACAATCTCAATCAATCAAGACTAATACCTAACATTCATATGTTACCTATGTTATATTTCATATCTAAGATTCGTATGCTTCACCACGCCCTCATACATTTAGCACTGTTGCAAGCCTCACACTAACATCTCATAGCTTGCACACACTGGCGGCTACTCGACCATGACATTTCAATCAAACATACTGTATGACATTCACTGACATATTTTCCTCGCTCTTGCTGGAGAAGGTGGTACACATCCAGTGGCAGCAGGGACTAACCAGAGGGGGAGTGGCATGTGGCACAACAATGATGAACATTATTGGAAGGGCCATTGTTGAAGCTGTGGCAAGGAGGAAACTGAATCCATTGAAAATGACTGCATGCCCATACCTAATATAAAACAGAAAATACCCAGTCGGTTGAACAGCACCTGTGGTGGTGAGAGAAACAAAGATAACAGGGTGAATTTAACATTTAGAAATCAGAACCACTGCACTGCACCCCCCTGCCGACCCCGCCTCACCCCACCCGGCGCTTATGTAAAATCCAGTGTGATGATGTTGGGTCACTAACCCAATGTCATCACACTGGCCTCCAATAATACAGAGGTTGGGCAGGTGGCAAAATCAGCAATCTTCTCGCCATTTTTACAAAACTAATTAACAAGCTATTAAACTTGTTAACAGGGCAATAGTCTGAGATTTTAGGTTGTCCATAGGTTTAGAGAGAGTTACGCCAGTTATGAGGGGGGCATTGCAAAGGCTGATAAAAAGGCTGCAAGCAGGACAATGGCTGACTTTAGTAGCTGAGTCTGCTGGAGAAAATGAGAAAGTTTATTATTGTTACTTTAATAATCATTTTGAGCCTTCAGTGGGAAATATTGTCAGGGAAGGGCACCTCAAGATTGGTGTAACGTGAATTTTCTGCACTCCAGTATTGAATCAGTGTCCCCATGGGCATTGTGCCTTCTGGAGGAGGCTTGTCCTCCAGTGAGGAGGAGAGGAAGATATGGAGAAAATGGAAGGAAGCTGGACAAAGGCAGGTACCCCCTTGAAACCTGCTGCTGGGCAAGGGCCAGCAGAGGATAGACAACAGCAGCAGGCAGGCAGAGGTAGCAAAGGCACTATCCTGGCAATGGAATATACCAGCAAGGGATGATACACCTCCAAATGTCAGGACAACAGTGCCTGAGAAGACAGTTTACATGATGATAGCTGGTTGTGTGTGTGGGCTTGAGTATTAGATACTATATAGTACTCAGGCAAGATACTGTAATGTACACTCTATACTACATATGGGGTCATTTTACTTGGGGAGGGGTGCGGGCCTTAAGGTCAGATAGCACATGTTAGGGGGTTAGCCAGCACAGCAGATTAAATGATGGGCAGAATTTTGCTGTCGGCGAGCAGAGGGAGGGGCCCGCTCGCCATCACGTAAAATGACATGGGTCATCCCACCTCATTTAAATTTTCAGGAAGGCGGGGGCACGGCAAAATCAGCTGTGGGCCCGCTGACCTGTCAATGGCCAATTGAGGCCATTGACAGGATCATTTAAACAACTATAGGACCTGCCTGTCAAACCTTAAGGTTGGTGGACAGGCCAGGAGCCCCGGCGGCAAATAGAGAAAACATGAAACCTCATCCACCGGTGGATGAGGTTTCATGCAGGGATTTAAAAATTTTAAGGAAGTTATTCTGTAGTTATGAACATGTCCTAACTCATGTGACATTGAAAAATAGGAAGAAAAGAATTCCCTTACAAAGTCCAGGCGGTCTCCCTGAGGCTGCACTTAGCCTCAGGGAGATGTGCACTCTTTCATGCGCATGTGCGAAAGAGCACACTCTCGCTTTTAGGGAATCCCCCCCACCCCCGGCAGCACAGGGAGCATATATCGCTTCCCGCCGGACGTCGCGCTGGGCAGGCCTTAATTGGCCCGCCCACGTAAAATGTCGGTGCAGCCTGCTTCGCTGGCGGCGATCGGCTCTGTGCCTGCAGGAGATTGGATCAGGCCTGTCCACCCGACAGGCAGGAAATTCTGCCCGATGTGTTTGCAGTTAAATCTGCAGCTTTGAGAGTATTTCTTTCAGCCTGAGGTGTGATATTGGCAACGAGAATAAATATGGAGATATTTAGGATAGTGTCACGGTAGTGCTGGTGCTGATATGTCTGAAGTCTGGGAATTGAGCCATTTGATCCAACAGGTGATGCCAATACCACCAGTATGAAATAGAAAGCGTGGCTGGAGGAGTTTGAAGCATATGCTGACTGTCGCAGTCTGTTTTTGGACAGGTGATGGTGGAGCAGAAAGAACAGAGGTAGGCCATTTTTGACTGAGATGAGGAGTAACTTCTTCACTCAGAGGGTGGTGAACCTATGGAATTCTCTACCACAGAGGGCTGTGAGGGCCAAGTCACTGAATATTTTTAAGAAGGAAATAGATAGATTCCTAGACTCTAAAGACGTCAAGGGGTATGGGGAGAGAGCAAGAGAATGGCATTGAGATAATCCAGCCGTGATCATATTGAATGGCGGAGCAGGCTCAAAGGGCTGAATGACCTACTCCTGCTCCTATTTTCCATGTTTCTATGTCTCTAACAGGGACATTGTTGCTCAATGTGGGCGTTTGGGTGAGGGAGACTTCCAAGACTTTGCTTGACATGGTAGAAAAGGCGGATTACTCAGAAGATAAAAAACAGTTCAGACCCGTACTCTTATTTCCCAGTTTTTACTGGTGTTCCATTTTAAGGTATACAAGTCCAGTTCAGACCAGTATTCTTATTTCCCTGTGTTTACTGTTTTTTTCCTTCATGTGCCATTATGTGTGGCACATTCCAAAAGCATGTTTTCCATCAGCTGAGATAGAAAGAGTGGGAAACAGTCACCCAATTTGTGACCCATTTGGGAAGGCATTGGATGGATACAATTATGTTGTAACATATCTGAATAACCAGATAATGGATCAGGTGGTCCAACATTGCAAGTGGGATAAGTTGAGGTACCAGCTGCTGAAAAGAGGGGGTGACTTAATGTTGGATGATGCTTTGAAAATAGTTGCTGCATTGGAAGCAGTGGATGGACAGTTTCACAAAATGAATCTCTGCCATTGCCATGACAAACATTGAGCCTAACTGAGTGGTACAACAGAATCCAAGTACTTATAATTGTAAACAGCAAAAGTTTGAGAGAAAGTGCTGTCATGGCAATTTGGGGCACTATGGAAAAGATACCTGCTGCCCAGCCACAGGAAAAATATGTAGAAAATGTGGGGTTAATGGCCAGTTTGCCATGAAGTGCAGAGGCAAAGCTGAACTTGGAAGGGAGTCTGGGAAACCCTGTAAAGGAAAGAGAGATGAAAGTAACACAACTGTGAGATGAGTTAAAAACGATGCAGCAAATGAGGACATGGATACCAATAACGGATATATGTTTTCTGTCAACGGGAACAACCACGAAAAAGTTCCAGTGATTGGTGGTGTTGAAGTGAGCATTATTGTAGATTCAGACAGTGACAGTAATATCATTGACAGAGCACTGTAGGAGGAGCTGAAGACAAAAAGAATCAAGTTCACATCTCAAAAACGTACCAAAAAGCTCTATCCTTTTACATCTAAATCCCCATTTCAAACTGTCGGATGTGAGAGCTGGGGATCAGAATGTAGAGGCAGAATTTAGAGTGATTGAGCAGAGAAACTGCCCAAATCTTGGGGGTGCAACACATTGGATTAAAAGTGAATTCTATGAAATCCTATCTGAGGCTTAGAGAGGAATTTGGACCAGTGTTTCGAGGAATTGGGAAGTTAAGCAACTGCCAAGTGAGATTAACCATTGACAAGAATGTGAAGTGTGTGGCTCAGTTTGTACGCAGAACACCTTTTGCTCTGAAAGGGAGAGTTGAGGCAAAAATCAAGGAACTGATCGACGAAGACATCACACAGCTAGCTGAAGGACCAACTCCATGGGTGAGCCCTGTTGTGGTCGTGCCTAAACCAAATGGTGACATCAGATTCTGTGTTGTTAGGTGACAGGTGAATGAAGCAGTGATAAGAATTCACCACCCAATTTCCACTGTGGATGAAGTCTTTCAAGAGTTGTCAACAAACAAGATATTTTACCAAATTAGACTTAAAATGGAGATACACCAACTGAAGCTTCATCCTGATTTGAGGCAGATGACAACTCATTGTGGACTTTACTGACACAAGAGACTGGTATTTGACATCAGTGCGGCACCAGAGATTTACCAAATCTGCAGGGTGATACAAGTGATCCCAGGAACTGGCAACATCTCAGATGCTGTCATTATTCATGTAGCCAACAGAGAGGATCATAACTAGAGGCTGAGATTAGTATTGACTAGATTGCAGTCATCAGGACTTATGGGCCAAGAATTTCCGGTGGGGGTGGGGGGGGGTGGTGGGTGGTGGGAGGGGGAGTGGGAATGGGAGTGGGAGCGCGTGGGGACCCTATCACCCCCGTAATCGGGTCCGTGCCACCATTTTATGTGAGTCAGCCTAATAAGACCCACCCAGTTTATTTCCCAACTCCCATGGATAGCGGGAGTGTGCGGGCTGCAGCGGGCATGCACAGATCGCCGGGTCCAACAGCGACCCGGCAGTCTGTTTAAAGGAAGACCTGGCACCCTTTTGTAGGTTGCTCACAATGGCCAGTTCAAGGCCGCAGCAGAGGGGTTCGGGTGAGCAGGCCAGGCTAGAGGGTAGGCCAGCGGAGCAGGTCAGGCTGCAGGGTTGGCCAGCAGGGGACCAAAGTACCCCTCATTTTTCTGATGACTGCTTTGCTGCCCTCCTCGAGGAGGTGGCAGCACAGTGGGAGGTGTTGGTTCCCCAGGATGGGAGGAGGAGGCTCCCGCACATGACCAGATGTGCCTGGGAGGAGGTGGCGGAGGTGGTGAGCTCCTGCAACATGGTGAGGCGCATCTGGATCCAGTGCCACAAGTGCTTCAATGATTTATTGCGCTCTGGCAGGGTGAGTACCATGTTGGCATTGGGCATTTAACCTAGCAGGTAGCCTCAGCGGCAACCTGGAGGAGCCGCACCTAGGCGCAGACTCAGGACTTCAGGACTTCAGGGTGATGAGATGGTGGAAGGGAAGCCTCAAGATGGCTTGGCAATGAACCATCTACTGCCCGTTACTCTGCATGTGCTTGCGTCTCCTTGCTATGGGAGGAAATACCATGTGGTTCCCAATGTGATGTCGGCAGCATGGTTCCAACATGCCACATGTCCGAGCGCTAAGCGTCCTCCATGGAGTGAGTGGCAGCACTCATGGAAAGCCTACTCCAGGAGACCCATCAGGGCTTCCTGGGGATGCACACTGACCAGCAACCCTCACATTGGCAATGACCTCAGCTGGGCAATGCCACTGTGGGAGATGATGTGGGCATCAAGCTTCCCAGCTCGTTGCACATCCATCCATGGTGAGCAGGGAGGTCCGAAGCGACTTCACATTGGTGCAGCAGCTGCCTGTCATCTCTACAGGCACCTATCAGTGTGCTCCCAATGAGGGCGGCAGCTCCTCCACCCCTCTCCCAGTGACCTTATCATCTAGTGAGGCTGCAATGCCTGGGGAGATGCCAGCTGTGGAACAGGCAGCTCCCTCCCAGGCGGGCCCAGCACAGGCTCCACGGGCCAGTGGATGAGTGCCAAGGTCATCGAGGCCAACAGGACCGCAGAGTCAGCAGGCTGTCTCAGATGCCACTCCGAGCGATGGAGCAGCACCAAGACATGGAACCCGTAAACGTAACCATAAGGCACCTTAGGCACACCACGGGTTTCTCACTGGTGCTTTTGTGTTGGCCCGAGATGAGGACCTTATTAGTTCTTTTTCATTGTTAACACTATTGTTTTCTCCTTTTGATAAGTTATTTTGCTTCACACATTAAATATGGATGTGTGACCATGGCTGAGGGTGCCTTGTTTCTTCTGCATGGTTGACAAAAGTGTAATGAATGATTTGTTAGACATTCAGCTTTATTTACAAGGCCCTTAGTTAGTGCTGCTGACCTGGCAGATTTTGCACTTAGGTGTCGAGTATCGAGGCGGCAGCCCAGGCTCGTCCTGGTGATCCATCTGTGTTGTGCTAACTGAAGGTTCGTTGGATTAAAGCATCCCGGGTGTCCCTGCCTCCTTGGAGTAGTCCCGGGTCAGCGTCTGCCCCCTCAGCATTTCCCTGTGCATACTCATCCTCGGACTCACTGCTGGACTCATCATATGCAGCAGCATCCACTGAGATGACATCTTCATCATCCACTGTGTTCTCCCTTTCTAGCGCAAGATTGTGCAGAGTGCAGCATGCAACCACTATCACTGAGACACGAGCTGGTGGGTACTGGAGTGCGCCCCCTGAGTGGTCCGGGCATCAGAAGCACATCTTGAAAAGATTGATGGCTTTCTCCACCACAGCCCTTGTGGAGGCGTGGCTCCTATTGTAGCGCTGCTCAGCTTCTGTTCTTGGATGGCAGAGAGGTGTCATGAGTCACCTTCTGAGGTGATAGTCCTTATCACCCAGCAGCCAACCATCCAACCGGGCTGGAGCACTGAAGAGACCCGACATCTGGGAGCGCCTGAGGATGTAGGCATTGTGGAAGCTACCTGGGTACCTTGCACAAACTTGCAGAATCAGCATCCTGTGATCACACACTATCTGCATCTTCATGGAGTGGAAGCCCTTCCTGTTTACGAAGGCACCGGGCTCACATGTTGGCACCTTGATGGCCACATGTGTACAGTCTATAGCACCCTGGACATGGGGGAAGCCAGCAATGGCCGCGAAGCCTCTTGCTTGCAGTGTCTGGCTTGCCTGGTCCCAATGGAAGTGGATGAAGGTCCATGCACAGCTAGTCTGTAACCTGCTTGACACAAGTGTGGACAGGTGATTGGGAGACACCGCAAAAATCACCCACCAACCCCTGGAAGGAGCCAGAGGCATAGAAGTTGAGGGCAGCTGTGACCTTCAGAGCCACTGGCATGGGGTGTCCGCCCACACAGTTAGGGGAGATCTCAGGCCCAATCATCTGACAGATATAGTTGACTCTCTCCCTTGAGAGTCAGAGCCTCCTTCGGCATTGCACCTTAGACATATTGAGGTAACTGCTTCGCCACCTGTATACCCTGACAACAGGATAGTGGTATCTTTTGCGGCCCCTTCTCCCTTGGACTACTTCTTGGCCATGCACCCCATGTGCTTGTGCCTGTAGTCCCAAGGGTGGCTCCCCTGGAGGCTGAATATGCACTCCTGGCCTCCTCCCCCTCTAGCCCTCCCTTCCTCCTCAGAGGAGCTGCCTCCAGTGGACAGATCAGATCTTATATCCAGGCCAAGGGAAGGCTTCCTTAAACCTGCAGGCCCAGAAAAGATTCCTCACTGCAGAGTGCTGACCTGAAGGTTAAGAGTCCAGAGAAAGCTGCTGGGATGTGTTCTGAAGTACTGCGGATCACACAGGCAAGTTTGAAAAACTTTCACCAATAAATACTTCACAGAGCAGATTCACGACCCCACTGAGCCCTCTTATCCCGCCCATGGATGAGGTTAATACAAATGTCTCCTACCCGCCTGCCTGTTGCATCTGTGCACCGACCCAAAGATCGCATGGGCGCCGAAAAATCGGCATCGATTGAAGACAAAAGGGTCTTAAGTGGCCCGTTAATTAATGACAGGTGCGCTCGGACTTCATCGCCGCCGCACCGAAATATCGTGATGGCACGCAGCGACATCAGGATGCTCGGCCGATGTCACTGCGCTTCATTTTACCCACACATCAAATGGAAAATTCTGCCCATGGTAATTCCAGACAAGTGCTTTCTGGGCTTGACAGAGCGAACGTTCATGGGCATAAACTCACGATCGGGGGAATCAATCTAGCTAAAGACAGAGTTCCAAAGCAGAGTCATATTGGTCGAAACGTTAACTCTGTTTCTCTCCACACAGATGCTGTCAGACCTGCTTCAGGGATTTTTTTTTTTGTTTCAGCTAAAGCCAAGATAGAAGCAATAGCAGAGGCACATGAATCACAAAATGCCAGCCAAACGAGAACTATATATCCCAAACTTTGCCACCTTGGCTGATCCATTGAAGAAGTTGACCAGAAGAATGACAGGTTCAGATTTGAATAAGAACAGCAAGCTGCCTTCAAAGCTTTGAAAGACAGCTTAACAAGTGCTTGAACCCTGGGATACTGTGATCTAAATGCACCAACCAAAGTCTTAGCAGATGTTCGTCCAGTAGGATTAGGAGCAGCACTGGCGCAAATGCCTATTGAATGATCGAGAATCATTGCCTATGTGAGCAGTTCTCTGACAGAAGTGGAGAGGAGATACTCCCAGATGGAGAAAGAGGACCTAGGATTGGACGTGGGCACGTGAAAGATTCCATGCATACTTGTTCGGCTTTAAGTTTGAATCATTGATGGATCACAAGGCATTAGAGGTGATTTATTCTCCCAGATCCAAATCATGTGCTAGAATTGAAAGATGAGTTTTGGGACTGAGCAGTACAAGTACAAGGTGGTTCACATTGCTGGAAAGATGAACATTGTTGACTTCCTGTCACTAGTACTGAGGGAGGAACAAACACATAGATCCTTACTAGAGAAGGAAGCTGAATTATTCGTGCAGTTTTGTGGCAGTTCATGCTACACCCATAGTAATGACAGCTGGAAAGATTGAAAGAAAATCAGACAAAAATCCAGAATTAGATGACATCAGACACAGAATCCAAGCTGGAAACTGGGAGAAATGCCCATTCAAGGAATGCATCACTATACGGAATGAACTGTACACAATTTGGAAATGTGTTCTCAAAGGCAGCATTCTTATAGTGCCACAAAACTTTGGCCTAGACTGGTGATGCAAGCTCATAAGTGTCATTTGGGAGGGTTTGGTACTAAGCAAAACTTACAAACCAAAGTATGGTGGCCAGGAATGGAGAAAGGTATGGAGCAGTTTGTCAAAACATGTCATGGTTGACAACTTGTCAATAGAGCCAATCCACCAGAGCAAATAGGCAGCACATTGTTACTGACTGGGCCATGGGAGAATGTAGCATTTAACTTCTTAGGCCTAATTCCATTAGGAGAGTCCATGCCAGAGTTGATTGACAACTACAGCCGTTACGATGAGTATGTTGTGACAAAGTCTACAGCAGCAGAGAAGATGGTGTCTGTGTTGACTGAATTATTTGCAAGGCACCGTCTACCAGTCACTCTGAATTCAGACGATGGGCCACAATTCATTTCATGGACCTTTGCAGAATGCATGGAAGTCACAGGCATTTGCCATCGCAAATTGACTCTTAAATGGCCACAGGCAAATGGGGAAGTGGAATGACAAAACCAATCTTTAGAACAATGGATGAGGATTGCTCAGGCTGAGGGCAAAGTTTGGAAGGAGGTGCTGCTGTCATATGTGGCCATTTATAAAGCAATTCCACACACTGCAATGGGAAAGAGCCCAGCTGAGCTGCTATTTGGATACAAAATACTCACCAAGAATTCAGAGCTGGGGGACATCAGTATTGATCAGGTAGGTTTGAGATCATGATGCAGAGAAAAAGTGTGTTGCAAGGTTTTATTCAGACTACAGAAAGGGAGCTAGGCAGTCTAATGTGATGCCAGCTGTCGAAGTACTGTTGAGATGAAGAATCCAAGTCAGATCAAAACACCATTTTACCCCAAACCATACACTGTCATCACCTAGAAGGGAAACAGTGTGACTGTGCAGTCGATATGAGTACTGTCAGAAATGCTTCATGTGTCAAAAAGTATCATGGTGACAAAGACACAGCAGCAGATGAACCAGATGTAGGGGCTGAGGCGAGGCTGACATCCAGCAATCCAGAAGTCCAAGCCGGCGATGCTGATGGCAGGCTTGTTTTCCAGCAAGCTTTTTATTGAAAGGGAAAAAGTAAACTTCCTATCCAGAGGTTCCAAAGTGAACGGTGGACTCTTCCTAACCCTGACACAATGACTGGAGCTCCTGAGGCAGCCCAGAGCATGAGAGGAGATCACTGATGTGATATGAAGATTTTATATGACTTAGCAAGAGAACATGAAATTGGAAATCAGTTTGCAGCAATGATTAGTGATTTAAAACTATGGCCAGGATTTTCCGATAGTCAGGCGGATTTGGTGGGCACGCCTGGGAGCAGTTGGGAAGCTGACCATGATTTCACGCTGGCTGGCCAATTAACGGCCAGCCAGCATGAATCGTGCGCTGCAGTGCTCAGTGCTGCTGGGGTGGGGGGGTGGGGAGGTGGCGAGAGTGGAAGTTCACGCATGCACGAGAGTGCACGCAGTAAAAGCTCCCTGAGGCACAAAGCTGCCTCAGGAAGCTTAAGATTTATAAAATAAAAACTAAAGATATTAACAAAATAAAAACATGTCCCCTCATGTGATTCTGTCACATGAGCAGGGGCATGTTAAATATGACTGTTAAAAGTTTTTTTTAATCCCTGGTCGAAACCTCTATCCCATCCGTGGATGAGGTTTCGCCAAAAATGCAAAGGCTGCTTGGCTTTTTTGCCCACCTGCCAGCCGAACGGTTGGGCGGGCAACAAAAAATTCTCATTAATTAATTGATTAAGTTCCTTAATAGGCCACTTAATTGTCAGTGGGCACACTGCCAACTCCAGCGCCCGCCCACAGACCAAACTATCCTGTGAGTGCACGACGACATTAAACTGCTCGGCTGACGTTATTGTGCGTCATTTCACATTCATTCAGGTCAGGAGTCCGACTGTCTGACGAGAGAAAAATTCTGCCCTATGTGATTTTAAGTTGAAAACAGTAAAACTTCGACACAAAGAATGTGCCTAGATGTGAAGTTTTCTGCGTTGTTGTTATGTTCAAAACAAAAATGATGTACGCAGATTGCTGCCTTTGTGATTTTGATGTTCCTGTTCATAATGTTTGCCAGTACATGAGAAAGCAATTGGACTGGATCATTGAGAAGCCTCAATTACATACTGATTATCACAAGGGATGCCACAATTGAATAGTGAAAGAGAAATCACAGTTCCAGAAAGTGAAATACTGAACAAAAGACTGAAACTATTTTGGACCATGATGCCCTGAACTTACCTGACATTCATAATTGAAGCAATTAATTTACTTAGCGAGTTAAGAAAATAAAGATTTGTTAAATTTGTTTGAAAAATTTATTACTATATGTTTAGTAAGGGATGGAGTCTAAGCTACATACAGCAAGCAGAAAAATCATGGACAAAAACAAAAATACCTGGAAAAACTCAGCAGGTCTGGCAGCATCTGCGGAGAGGAGCACAGTTAAGGTTTCGAGTCCAAATGACCCTTGAAGGGTCTTTCAGACTCGATAAGTTAACTGTGCTCCTCTCCGCAGATGCTGTCCGACCTGCTGAGTTTTTCCAGGTACTTTTGTTTTAGTTTTGGATTTTCAGCATCTACAGTTTTTTGCTTTTATCTTAGTGAAAAATCATGGATATGTTTTTGGTCTAATAAGTAGGAGATGTCATGATGATTGCTGGTTGTGTGTGTGGACATGAGTATTAGGTATATATGGTACTCGGATAAGATACTGTAAGCTAAGCACTGACCTAGGGTTGAAGGTCAGATGGCACATGTTAGTGAGCCAGTCAGCACGGCAGATTAAATGATGTTGTTCTTGCAGTTTAATCTGTGACTTTGTTGTTCCTTCAGCCTGAGATGTGACGATTGCGTCTCTCTAGAGAGACAGTAACATCACTGTGTGACATGTTGATTGGAGCGGTAGTCTCAAATTGTGTTGGTGGATGCCCAATGCCTGTGGCATGTAGGATCACAATGGCCCTAAATCTTTTCACCTCTTGGTTCTTCTAGGCATCACCTGGTGACCTTTGTGGGATTTAGCAGTCAATGACCCATCAATGCATAAAGGTTTCTCGATGCAATATTCAGGTATGCCCATGAGTTCATTTCCTTTAGCGATGACAATGCCAGGCAGGCAGACAGAGCCAGAGGCAATTTCCCCAATCAACATGTCACACAATGATGTGATTGTCTCCCTAGAGAGCCAAAGGCTTTTTTAACAATGCAGGATGTTCAGGAGTGCAAGGGTTAATAGATTGCACACATGTGGCAATTAAAGTGTCATCAGGACAATGAGGGACATTCAATAACAGAAAAGACTATACTATTCCATCAATGTGGCAAAGGATAAAGTGGGTAGGAGCACAATATCCTGGCAGCAGCCATGATGCTTACATACATAGACACTCCCAGGTGCCAGGGATGTTCTGTGGACTGCAACCCTTGGATGGCTGGCTTCTGGGTGCCAAGGTATATCCCCCTGATTGGACGGCTCATGATCCCAATTCAAAATCCATGCACAGAACTGATGGCTTCCATTGGTCTGCTCAAAATGTGATTTCAATGTTTGGTCTGGTTGGGTGGTGCTCTTCAAAACTCTCCTGCTCAAGTCTCATGTATGGTTGTTGCCTGCTATGCTTTGCACATCTTGGCTCTCCAGATAAGGGAAGCTATGGCAGAGTTAGGATGCATTAGATCCCGTGGAGACGTGAGATTCACTAATTATGTGAAGATTTAACTTGCAATCAGTGATTTGACCTATGAGGCCATCTTGGCACTCTCACCTTCTCTTGATATTTCCCACTCATCAACACTCAGGCTGCCTATGCATGTGGCAATGTAGAGGTGCCAAATGAGGTCAATCAGAGGGGTCCATGTGAGCACAAACTCCCTTAAGAGCATGCAATTAATCCAAATCAAATCCAGCTTATCACAAACATGAAACACAAATGCATGAGCTGCAAGTGCAACGAAAAAATATTTATTGACAAAATAAATCAAGAAATTTCAGACCTAACAAAGCTAAGCAATTACCCTTTCCTGGGTGCTATGGCATGGTGCTCACCACTAACTGTGCTTGAGATAGGCTGAGGCTGTGAGGACCCTGGCGTAGTGGGAGTCTCCTGCACAGTGGCACGGGCCTCATATATTGCCATGGCAATCGGGAACATTTGTGTCAATGGCAGAAGGGCGGAGGAGAGGTTGTCCCCAAAAGAATGGAGCAATTTCTGACTGTTAAATTGAGTT
The DNA here is from genome assembly GCF_017639515.1 of Carcharodon carcharias. Lineage (NCBI taxonomy): Eukaryota > Metazoa > Chordata > Chondrichthyes > Lamniformes > Lamnidae > Carcharodon > Carcharodon carcharias. Next base: position 80,148,954 of record NC_054470.1, read on the forward strand.
ATGTTTGGATGAGTGGGGAGGAGCATTGGTCCAGTATTGTTGAGTCATAAGGCTTCACACACTAAAGGTTATCTGAACCATGCCTAAATGAGGTGATCATGGACTTCTTTGGCAGTTAGGTTAGCAGCTCCAGGCTCCCTGAATGCTCAGCCCCCTCCTCTTCTTGCTCCTCCTCCTTTTCTTCATTCTCCTCAGAGGATGCAAAGCGATCCCAGCTCTACTCCTCCTGCAGCTCCAGTCCATTCTGCAATATAGTGTTGTGCAAGGCACAGCAGACCACTACCATTCTGGAGACCCTTGCCTGAAGAACACCCCCTGTCCAGGCACCTGAATCACACCTTCAGCAACCCTATGGCTTTTTCTTTGACCGACCTTGTGATCAAGTAGCTTTAGTTGTATCTTTTCTCTGCATCAATGGTAGGGCTCTTCACTGGTGTCAGCAGAAGCTTCCCTATATGTTAGCCTGTGTCTCCAAGAAGCCACCCACTGTTTACAGTTACGAAGACCTGTGGCCGATGTGACAGATGCAGAATGAAGACATCATGGCAGTTTCCAGGATATTTTTCAGAGTCATGCATGAGAACATTCCAGCGGTCACATTCCAGATGAAAATTGATGGAGGGGAATCTCATTGACAAAGATTGCTGGTTAATCTGGAGGCACCTTGATTGCTACATGTATGCATTAGACCACTCCCTATACCTGTGGGAATCCAGCAACTGCAGCAACTATGCGAGCTTCTGATTCTGACTGCTCTTGTCAGCAACAAATTGGAAGAAAGTAGCACTCTTGTCTAACATGTCCTTGGACACCTGGAAGATGCACTTGTAGGCAACATATTTCACCAGCAGATCACTGGAAGAAGCAAGAATCAAAGAAATTCAGATCTGTAGTGACCTTGATGACCACTGGTAATGTATGCCCATTTTGTCCATTGGAAAAGAGGTCCTGTTCCAGGAGGCTGCAGATGTCATGAAAACCTAAGTCTCCTGAAGCACTGTTGCTCCGGCATGTGGAGAAAACAGATCCTCTGCCTGCATGCTTTGTGTTGGAGTAACAATTCATTTGAGCTGGAGCTTTGTATCTATTCCCTCTGTTCTGTCAGGAGTCATGTTGTTGAGGGAATGTTGCTGCTGTTGAGGATGCTCCTGTTCATAGGCTTTTAAAGCACAGGAGGAGGCCATTCAGCTCATTGTGTCCTTGCCGGTCAACAAAGATCTGACAAGACTAATCTCATGGGGGCTATGGCAATGCAAGTGAATATCTAAAAACTTCTTAAATGTTACGAGAGTTTCTGACTCTCATTCTTTCAGGCAGTGAGTTCCAAACTCCCACCACCCTCTGGGTGAAAAGATTTCTTCTCAACTCCCCTCTTAACCTTCTACCTCTTACCTTAAATCTGTGTCCCCTCATTATTGACCCCTCTACTAATGGAAAAAGTGTCTTCCTATCCACCCTATATAGATCCACCCTATATCCCCCTCATAATCTTATGCACCTCTATCTGGTCCCCTCTCAACCTTCACTGCTCCATGGAAAACAGTCCCAGCCAATTCAATCTTTCCTCATGGCTCAGACCCTCCAGCCCAGGCAGCAACCTGGTAAATCTCCTCTGCACCCTCTCCATTGTAATCACATCCTTCCTATAATGTGGTGATCAGAACTGCATGCAGTACTCCAGTTGTGGTCTAACCAGCATTTTATACAGTTCCAGCATAACCTCCCTGCTCTTTTATTCTATGCCTCAGCTAATAAAGACAAGTATCCCATATGCCTTCTTAACCACCTTATCTGCCTGCCCTGCTACCTTCAGGGATCTGTGGATATGCACACCAAGGTCCCTCTGATCTTCAGTACTTTCCAGGGTCCTACCATTCATAGTGTAATCCCTTGCCCTCCTCAAGTGCATTACCTCACACTTTTCCGGATTAAATTCCATTTGCCACTGCTCTTCCCACCTGACCAGTCCATTGATATCCTTCTGTAGTTTACAGCTATCCTCCTCAATATTTACCACCCTACCAATTTTTGTGTCTGCGAACTTCTTGGTCTACCCCTACATTTAAGTCCAAATCATTTATGTACACCAAAAACAGCAAGGGCCCCAGCACCGAGCCCTGCGGAACCCCACTGGAAACAGACTTCCAGTCACAGGGACATCCCTCTACCAGCTGCTGCTGGTGCTGCTGGTCTTGATGTTGCTGCTCCTGTTGTCTGTTATCAGAAATCCAAGGTAGATCTCCAGAAGCTGCCCCATGCTGCAGTGAACTCTGAAAGCAGGGAAGTGCAGATCAAGGTGAGTAAAATACAAGATAGCAGAAATGACTTCCAAAACGTTGAGAATCACAGATGATGCACTGAAAGCACAATCTCAAAACCAGTCCTGTGTTCACCTAGGCAGGAAAGCAGCTGTGCAGTTTCAGTAATTAAAGGCTTTCTAGCCTGCCAATTTCACAGAGTACTGGCCTTCCATCAGAAGGTCAGGAGTGGGGATGTTCATTGAATTGCACAATGTTTAGCAGCATTCACAACTCTTCAGATGCAGAAGCAGCTCATGTCCAAATGCAGCAAGATCTGGACAATATCAAATGGCAAACATTCGCGCCACACAAGTGCAAGGCAATAACTATCTCCAACAAGAGAGAATCTAACCATCGCCTCTTGACACTCAATGGCTTTACAATCACTGAATACACCATTATCAAAATCCTGGGGGTAACCATTGACCAGAAACTGAACTAGGCTAGCCATGTAAGCATGGTGGCTAAAGGAGCAGGTCAGAGGCTAGGAATCCTGCAGAGAGTAACTCACCTCCTGACTCCCCAAAGCCTGCCCACCATCTACAAGGCAAAGTCAGGAGTATGATGGAAAACTCTCCACTTGCCTGGATGAGTGCAGCTCCAACAACACTCAAGAAACTCGACAACATCCAGGACAAAATAGCCCACTTGATTGGCACCACATCTACAAACATCAATTTCCTCCACCACCAATGCACAGAGGTAGCAGTGTGTGCCATCTGCAAGATGCACTGCAGAAATTCACCAAGGCTCCTTAAACAGTGTCTCCCAAACCCACCACCGCTACCATCTAGAAGGACAAGGGCAGCAGATAGATGGGAACACCACCACCTGGATGTTCCCCTCCAAGCCACACACCATTCTGACCTGGAAATATATTGCTGTTCCTTCACTGTGGCTGGGTCAAAATTCTGGAACTCCCTTCCTAACAGTACTGTGGTTGTCCCTACAGCACATGGACTGCAGCGGCTCAAGAAGGCAATTCACCACCACCTTCTCTAGGGCAATTAGAGATGGGCAATAAATGTTGGCCTAGCCAGCAATGTCCACATCTCATGAATGAATTTTTAAAGAAGAGTCCCCAATGTGCTCTCACCTTGTTGACCCTGGCGAGTTTCAAATAGCTTGGGAAACATGTGCTGGCTGTTAAAGTCAAAAGGCTGGGTTAGAGGCAAAATTAATTGCCTCTTAGCATATTTAAATAAATATCTCCACAGGGGTTTCCCACACACCTCCAAATGCACCCCAGTAAAAGCCAGAAGTAAACAGGATCATTTTGGATTGCTGCAAGTCAGCTTTTTAGTGGGGGGCATTTAACCCCAGCCCGCAACAATGTCACACTCTTGCCAGTTAAAATTCTGCTCAAAGTGTCAAAATTCTGCCTCAATTAATCACATCAGACAGATATTCCATTGCAGGATACTTCCTGTGTCATTATTCAAGTTCCACAAGTCATTTAGTACAACAACATTACCTGACATGATTCTACGACTCACGAACCTCTGACTTAACAGCCCACAATTCTGATGTTTTCTCTCCCACCAGTGTTGTGGACACCCTCCTCAAATGGAGGCAGGGTCTTGACTTCATTGATCCTTTATTAGTATGAGTCTAATCCTGCCAATTAAATGTTGTGTCATTCTATGAGTGGTAAAATAGTCCTGGGCTAGTTCAGATGCTGAGCTTCAAGTTCCAAGCCTGCTACAAAGTAGATGAGATATCCTCCTGCCAGGTTGGCCCCTAAATGTTCCTTATGCAAACCCACCACACAAGATGGTGTTTTACATTTGTTAACAGTTTTGTTCTCATACAGAAGCATTCCCAGCTGTCTGGTATCACTGGTTAGGTTCCTCTTACTTGTTAGCATTGTTCAGATATAAGGCTCATTAGGGCAGACTTTCTTGCATGCCAACTTGTGACTTGTGCTTAACATGAATCACATTAACTTTTGTCTTTGCTTTCCAAATTTCAAGTCTGGCATCTTCTTTCTTGTATCCGGCCTGATCTACTGGCTTCAGGAGATAGCACTGGCCTATTCCATCGCACCCCAGTTGTTTCTAGAGAGGGTGGATCTTCTTTTGTGCACTCCTTGCAGAACACACCGAGCACATGGTCATCAAAACTATTTTTTTATATCTTACAGACTCATTGCAGAAGAAAATTGCAATAAAAATAGCTGCTCTACTTTCTTTCGCATCATGTCAAAAGTTTAAAAAAACGCTTAGTGTTGCTAACTGGTACTGGCACCCAGTATTAGTCTTGCTGCATGATCAGATATTCTACTGTGTAGATATTATATTACAAGGTTTATCACTGCTCCAGACAAAAGCAGATTCAGGAGTTAATGATCATTCTCTATAATAGGCAATAACTTTTGATCATTGAAGCCTTGGCCCAATAACAATTTCTAGTCTGTCACCTGAGCTGATAATTTGATGGACTGGCCATGCCAATCAAGCATCCCAATGCTACATGCCAACTGGGATCATAAGAATATTGGCAAGCTCCAGTTCAGAGTTGGCCTCTAGGTAGGTCCAAGGTGATGGAGGGGGTTGCGGTGGTTGGGAGGTGAATCAAAGGGTACAAGACCAGGCTATCTGCACCCACAGTACTTTTGTTAAGCCAGAAGTAGGATAAAAATAAAGCTTCCATAAAAAAAAACATTTCAGTCTTTTGTAAGCTGCCTCGAGCTCATTAATTGCAGCCAGTGCACTTGCAGGGGAGATCAGGAATTGGAGATCACAATCCAGAATTCATCCCAAAAAAGTTGACTTTTCTTCCCAAAAATGGGTGCAACAATGTTCAATCACTGTCCCTTACGGCACACCAAGATGATCATAGAAAAATCGAGATCAATTTTTTAAAAATATGAACATAAAGAAAGAAATTACTCTACCATTTTGTGATGCGAGGAAGCACATCTCATGGCTGCATGATTTTGTGAGATGTATTCACTGCAAGTATTGCCCATGGTACATTGAGTCGATCTGTTGCAGGGTATATTAGACATCGAACACAGATCATTGAGCACAATGAAGTAACAAAACTAAAATATCCAAAGCAAAAGGAGAGAAAACAGTGACTTGATGTACAAGAACAGTTAGAATAAAAGATCACAAATAAGCACATAGGAACAAAAAATAGAATTATTAGTTGATATCCATCGTAGACCTACTAAGCATAATAGAAAAAAGGTGAATCCTTAAGGATAACAAAGGAATGATAGAGGGCAAGATTAACAATCGGGGTTGCAAATGATTCTTTTCCACAACTGATTTTGATGCAGATACCAAAAGTTATGTTATGTAACTAAAGTGGTGAAGGATGTGTCTAAAGCCACTAATCAGAAATAAAATGCTCATTAAGGAAATTGAGTAGCAGGACAGCCATAAATCACAAGCTTCAGATTGTGGAACACAGCCGAGAGTGCTGAAAGAGCTGAGGGTGAACTCAGGAAATGGGTTGGTGGGTATATTATTCATTGAACACAGCTCATTGAACACAGAAGTATCAAAGGATTGGAAGATAGCTCATGTGACTGCAAAAATTGGGAGTATTATTACAATGTATGACAGCAATTACCAAGGTAAATTGAAAGTTAAGCATTAAATTAAATCCATGATGTGTAAATCAAATTTACTAACACTTTATAATGTATTGGTGAGATCATTCCTGGAATAAGATATCCATTATAATCTCATCATGATATACAGATCATGGGGAGATGGCAGCGTAGTGGTATCATCACTGGAATAGTAATCCAGAGGCCAGGCTAATGATCTGGGCGTGTATGTTCAAATCCTATCACAGCAGCTGGTGGGATTTGAATTCAATTAATAAAACCTGGAACTGATAGGTAGTCTCAGTAATGGTGACCATGGAACTATCATCAATTGTCATTAAAACCCATCTGGTTCACTAATGCCCCCCTTAAAGAAGGAAATATGCCACCCTCCCTGGTCTGGCTTACATGTGGCTCCAGACCCACAGCAACATGGTGGACTCTTAACTGCTACACTTAGGAATGGGCAATAAATACTGGACTTGTCAATGGCGACCATATCCCATGAAAGAATGAAGAAGAGAAAAGTGTAGGAAAAGTTACAAAAGGACTAAACCTATTCTTGCTAAATTAAAGCAGACAAAGATAGACATGATCCAAGAGAGAATAAATGAAGTGGATGTGGAGACATTAGGCATGGCAGTTTCAGATGCATGCAAGGTGGAAAGTCCCAGAAAATGATGCAAGGTCAGCATTGCAACATCACCCCACACTTCTGCTCCCCTCCAGGTCCTGTGGGGAACCCCCACCAGTCTGGTGGGAAAGCAATTGAAAAGCTTCTTCCGTGAAACTGACAAGCTGGGGAGGTTTTGATCAGTTACCCTGAAGATCTTCAGCCATGGCCATTGAGAGACTGCTGTTCAAAGCAATCCTACTCTCAGAAAGTACTAAACTGCTTGACAGGTGATTGCCAGCTTCATGGACAGCACATCTCCTGTCTAGTACTTCATCCATTTTCAGCTATATGTCCCTGCTGCAAACCTGCATGGCTGGATGCAATTTATGCAACTCCATCTCCTCCCCTACCAACTCTGCTTGGGGGCATGAGCAGAAGCCACACCACTGCCAGAAGCTCCATTGGTAGCAGGAGCAATACCGGCAGTAGCATCAGCTGCCTTCTCCTCAACCATATCTTCTTCCACAGGGCAGATGGCATGAACACCAGGTTCCAAATGAATGGAGGTGAGCCCCCAATACAAGGTCTAAACAGACGGATCATCAATTCTCTCAACATGTCTGAGCACATGTCCTAAATGAGTCAGGACGCTTAGCTTTCATGGCAGGTCACTGTGCTGACTTTTGGAACAAGACCTCCTTCCCAGCGGAGTAGGTGGGCATGCGTAGCTAGTGATCGATAAGATGCCAATCACTAGAGAACTGCACCCACCAACACCAACCCCCCTACCAGGTTCTTTGCATCTTACCAAATAGTGTGCTCTCTTCTCATTCAAAGAGAGAACGCAGACAGGTGTGAGTGCTTGTGATGGCTTCTGTAGAGAGGAGGGTGGAAGGTGGCTGTGAGGCATGTGTTCAAGAGGGCAATAGGCTGAAAGTTCAGATGGGAATCTGAGGTACATACAGAGAGAAGGATGAGTGCAAGCAATGCTGTCCTGAGGAGTACTGTGCAGGAAAGCATAAGAAATAGGAGCAGGAATAGACCACATGGCCCCTCAAACCTGCTCCACCATTGAATACGGTCATAATTTGGCTCAACTCCACTTTCCCACGTGCTACCTTGATGACCAGAGAGAACAAAAATTTGTCTATCTCAGCCTTAAATATATTCAAAAATGGAGCTCCCACAACCTTCTAGAGTCGAGAATTCTAAAGATCCACAGCCCTTTGAGTGTCAAAGTTTCTCCTCTTCTCAGTCCCAAATGATTAGGCCCTGATCCTGTTACTGTTCCCCAGCCAGGGGGAACAATCTCTCAGTGTCTACCCTGTCAATTCCCTTCATAATCTTGCATATTTCAGTGTGATCACATAATTCTAAACTCCAGAAAGTATAAGCCCAATTTACTCAGCCTCTCATCATAAGACAACGCTCTCACCCCAAGAAACAATCCTGTGAGCATTTGCTGTATCATCTCCTAGGCAAGTACATTCTTCCTAAGTTATGGAGATCAAAACTACACAGTGTACTCTGGGTGTGATTTCACCCATGCCCTATACAATTGTAGCAAGATTTCCTTATTCTTATACTTCAATCCTCTTGCAATAAAGGACAATACAACATTTGCCTTCCTAATTGCTTGCTTTATAGATGCATGCTAGCTTTCTGTGTTCCTTATATGAATATACCCAAGTCCATCTAAACATCAACATTTACATGTTTTACACCATTTTAAAAATATCCTGCTTTTCAATTCATGCCATTAAAGTGAATCACCTCACACATCCCACATTATACTCCATCTGCCACCTTGTTGCCCACTCACTTAACCTATTTATATCTCTCTGCTGGTCAAGAGAGAGTGTGAGGCTTGGCACCTGAAAGTGTAAAGCTATTCACCTGTCATGTCCTCCTGAGTTCCTGGATCCGCAACCTGGAAGGACCACACTCGTGCTGCTGCCTTCCACTGCCATTTCCATTCACGCCTGCTTGGTTGGAGAGGTTGTCCTTGGTAGGGCTCACCTCATTGCAGGTCCTCAAATATTAAAGCGGGACCTCCAGGTAAGATTGAGAGATCCTGGGGGCAGTGTTCACATGTCTCCTCTCCGTTGCGGTGAAAAATCCAAAATCTAAGGGCCGGTGAGCCCTTGTTATTCATGTCATGATCCCTTTAATTAGATATGTTTCCTTTGACAGAATGGACTTATTATCCTGCCCACTCTCCTCAGTTGGTCGAGGAGCATAGAGGTGGATGCTAAAATCTCTGATCTGGGAAAAAGCCTCGCCAAAGTCCACCCATTAGGAAAACAGACTGTCCACCTGAAAATGGCAGGGACTAAATGGGCAAAATTCCACCTGTTGTTTATGCTGAATCTGAAGTAATTAAAGAAAAGGACACAATTATAAACTATGGAAGCTACAAACTAACCAGAACTTAAAAGGAAGAACTAATGAAGAGCTGTTATCTTCTTAAATAGACAGCCATCGCAGCTTGGGAACTATAGCCAGATGCCCACAAAATACGACCAACAGGAACAATGTGTAGAATGGAAGAAAACAGCAATGCTGAAAAAGACAGTAGGTTAAATTTTCATTGTGGGCATAATTTCCTATAAAATTCTATCTGGCCTGACAATTCATTGAAACTTCCGATATCCGTCATGGCCCTATGGAAAAAGCTATTAGATATACCTACAATACAAAGGCCAGTAGGTGATGCCCCAATAGGTGCTATTAATTAAGAAAAGCCAGAGGGAACATTTCAAAGTTTCCTTTGAGTAAAATCTATATTAAGTATTGCTTAAAAACAGAGGGAGGGTGTGTGTGGAGCGCAACTTGAATATTTCGTCAATGAAGAATATTTTCTCACAAATTTTAGTTGCTCAATTGCCATTTGTACTGTGATATTCAAAAATTTCCACAATCTAGGCAAAACTGACATTTCGTTAGATAGCAGGGTCACTGCACTAACAGACTCAAGTGTTTATTAATGTGTTCCTGAATCAAGAAGAGCATAAAGCTTGATAGGAAACATAGGGGATTGCATTCAGCACAGGTAAAGGCCATTTGACCAAGCAGAGTTATGCCAGTATTTATGCTTCATATGAGATTATTCCCACCTTAGTTAATTTTTTTAATTCATTTATGGGATGTGGGCATCGCTGGCTATACCAGCATTTATTGCCCATCCCTAATTGCCCTTGTGTAGGTAATGGTGAGCTGACATCTTGAATTGCTGCAGTCCTTGTGGTGTAAGTATACCCTGGAGTTCCAGGATTTTGGCCCAGTAACAGTGAAGGAATGGTGATATATTACCAAGTCAGGATGGTGAGTGGCTTGGGGGGAATTTCCAGGTAGTGGCCCTCCAATGTATCTGCTGTCCTTGTCCTTCTAGATGGCAGCGGTCATGGGTTTGGAAGGTGATGGCTAAGGAGCCTTGGTGAGATTCTGCAGTGCATCTTGTAGATAGTACACACTGCTGCCATTGTGCATTGGTGGTGGAGGGAATGAATGTTTGTGGATTGTGGATTGGGTGCCAATCAAACGGGCTGCTTTGTTCTGGATTGTGTCAAGCTTCTTGAGTGTTGTTGGAGCTGCACTCATCTAGGCAGGTGGAGTATATTCCATCACAATCCTGACTTGTGCCTTGTAGATGGTGTAAAGGAAATATCTTTTTTCCCTTAATGTTACTGTGGGATACTGAAGCTGGCTTATGGGGACTGTGTGTATGTATGCCTGTATGTTTGTGTATGTGTCTAGCTTAATTAAACTTCAGACAGTCAGATTGCAAGATTTGAATTGTCAAAAGAGAATATGTATAAAATAGCCATTATGAAATGGAGATGGCTAAACTAGGATGAAGTCTCAGCAGATACAGCGTGAATGGAATTTTCATGTTTAGATAAGTTGAGAGGTTGTTTGATTTTCAAAGGGACATGATAAGATGTTAACAACTAGCAAGATAAATAAGGCAAAGTTACTCAGTTTATTTTTTCCCAAAAATGCTGGACACAATGGCAACATGAAAGATTTTTACATTCTGGGAAAAGTAACTTGCAAAGCAATGAGATTTACAGATCAAATGGGAGAGAATATATTTAAAGAAAAGTGGAAAGCTATATGGGGAGTGGCCATCTGAGATCTGGAAAAGTGCACTGTGTGAACCAGACCTGTGGGAAAAAACCTCTAGCCACCCTGAAGAAATCTCCTGTTCCAAAAAGCAAGGTTTTGTTAAATGGTTTGGAATTCCAGTGTTGAGTGAGAGGGAGAACGAAGCTGTGAAATACCTCCCTTACAGTAACAGTCGATGCTTGTGGTAATATTCCTGGATGTTTCATAGATTAAGAATCTATGTAGATTGTTGCCTGAAAGGAGTGTGTTACTGGGCGCTGAGTGAAGTGAGAAATGTTATAAGACTAAATGCAAATGTGTAACTGTAGTCTTGTGTGTTTAAGTTTTCTTTGCTTTTGTTAATAAACACTTTAATTTAATCTTTAAAATCTCTAAAGGTGATAGTAGACTCAATACTTCTGACTTCAGCACACAAACCTTCTCATAATAAATACAAATTGCAAATTCGCTGTGATAGCCTGGCCAAGTTTCCCTCTGGGATTTGGCCAGCCTTGCAATTGGCATCTGCCATATCAAAACAATGTTGGACAGGCTTTAGGGAGTCAGGAGATGAGTAAGTCACCGCAGAATTCCTAGCCTGTGACATGTGCTTATAGCCAAAGTATTTATTTGGCTAGTTCAGTTCAGTTTCTGGTCAATGGTAACCTCCAGGAAGTTGATAGTGGGGGAATCAGTGATGGTAATGCCATTGAATGTCAAGGGGCAATGGTTAGATTCTCTCTTGTTAGAAATGTTCATTTCCCAGCACCTGTGTCATGTGAATGTTACTTACCACTCATCAGCCCAAGCCTGGATATTGTCCAGGTCTTCCTGCAATTGGACATGGGCTGCTTCAGTATCTGAGGAGTCACGAATGGTGCTGAACATTGTGCAATCATCAGAGAACATCCCGACTTCGGACCTTATGATCGAAGGAAAGTCATTGATGAAGCAGCTGAAGATGGTTAGGCCTAGGACACTACCCTGAAGAACTCTTGCAGTGATGTCCTGGAACTCAGATGGTTGACCTCCAACAACCTTAGCCATCTTCCTTTGTGCTCGGTATGACTCCAACCAGCAGAAAGATTTCCCCCTGATTCCCATTGACTCCAGTTTTGCTAGGGCTCCTTGATGCCACGTTCAGTCAAATGCTGCCTTGATGTCAAGGGCAGCCACTCTCACCTCACCACTGAAGTTCAGCTCTTTTGTTTGAACCAAGGCTGTAATGAGATCAGAAGCCGAGTGACCCTGGCAGAACACATATTGAGCATCAGTGGGCAGGTTATTGCTAAGCAATGTGATATTGATAGCTCTGTTGATGACTCCTTCCATCACTTTACTGATGATCAAAGGTAGACTGATGGAACAGTAATTAGTCAGATTCGATTTGCTCTGCTTTTTGTGTACAGCACATTCCTGGATAGGAACCACATTGCTGGGTGGATGCCAGTGTTGTAGCTGTACTGGCACAGCTCAGGGCGTGGCAAGTTCTGGAGCACAAGTCTTCAATACTATTGCCAGGATATTGTCAGGGCCTATAGCATTTGCAGTATCTAGTGCCTTCAGCATTTCCTTGATATCACGTGGAGTGAATCGAATCAGCTGAAGATTTGTATTTGTGATGCTGGGGACCTCCAGAGGAGGCCAAGATGGATCATCTACTCGGCCCTTTTGGCTGAAGATTGTTGCGAACGCTTCTGCCTTCTCTTTTGCACTGATGTGCTAGGCTCCTCCATCATTGAGGATGGGGATATTTGTGGAGTCTCCTCCTCCAGTGAGTTGTTTAATTGTCCACCACTATTCACGACTGGATGTGGCAGGACTGCAGAGTTTAGATCTTATCTGTTGGTTGTAGAATTGCTTAGCTCTCTCTCTATCACTTGCTGCTTATGTTGTTTGGCATGTAAGTAGTCCCGTGTTGTAGCTTCACCAGATTGACACCTCATTGCCTCTTGACATTATTTTTAGGTATGCCTGGTGCTGCTCCTGGCATGCCCTCCTGCACTCTTCATTGAACCAGGGTTGATTTCCTGGCTTGGAGGTAATGGTAGAGTGGGGGACAGACTGGGCCATGAGGTTACAGATTGTGGTTGAGCACAATTCTGCTGCTGCTGATGGTCCTGTGCCTCATGAAAGCCCGGTCTTGAGTTTCTGTATTTGTTCAAAATCTATCCCATTTAGCACAGTGGTAATGCCACACAACACGATGGAGGATATTCTCAATTTGAAGACATGACTTCATCTCCACAAGGGTTGTGTGGTGGTCACTCCTACCAATACTGTCATAGAGGATGGGAATTTGTGGACAGATATATCTGTGGCAGGCAGGTTGTTGAGGATGAGGTCAAGTATGTTTTTCCATCTTGATCGTTCTCCCATCACCTGCTGCAGATTCAGTCTATCAGATGGACCTTTAAGCTTCAGCCAGCTCAGTATGTGGTGGTGCTATTGAGCCACTCTTGGTGACAGACATTGAAGTCCCCCACCCAGATTGCATCCTGTGCCCTTGCTACCCTGAGTGCTTCCTCTTAGTGGTGTTCAAATGGAGGAGGACTGATTCATCAGCTAAGGAGGGAGGACAGTACGTTATAATCAGCAGGAGGTTTCCTTGCCCATGTTTGATCTGATGCCATAAGACATTAGGGGGTCTGGAGTCAGTCTTGAGCACTCCCCCCTGACTGTATACCACCACTGCTGCCGGTGAGACAGAGCATACCCAAGGATGGTGATGGTGGTGTCTGCGACATGATCTGTAAGTATGACTATGTCAGGCTATTGCTTGGCTCATCTGGGAGACAGCTCTCCGAATTTTGGCACTAGCCCTCAGCTGTTATTAAGGATGATTTTGCAGGGTCGACAAGGCTGGGTGTTTTTGTTGTTGTTTCAGGTGTCTCGGTGCTGGGTGGTCCGTCATTTCTTTTTTATTGGCTTTTCAGCAGTTTGACACAACTGAGTGGCTTGCTAGGCGATTTTAGAGGGAATTTAAGAGCTAATCACTTTACTGAGGATCTGAAGTCGGATGTAGGCCAGACCAGATGAGGATGGCAGATTTATTTCCCTAAATATGTGAACCAGATGGGTTTTTACAACAATCGACAATGGTCATCATTCGACTTTTAATTCCATATTTTTATTGAATTCAAATTTCACCATCTGCCATGGTAGGATTCGAGCCCATGTCCCCAGAGCATTACCCTGGGTCTCTGGATTATCAGGCTAGTGACAATACCACTACATCACTACACCACTGCATCCCTGATCTCAACCTATCAATATTTCCTTTTATGTCTTGATTCATTGTGTGCATATTTAATTTCCCATTAAATACATCTATGCTATTTGTGTCAACCAGTCCATGTGGTAGTGCGTTTCACAGGGTGAAAATAACACAGATAGTGATCACAATGTCAACATCTATCATAATAAAAAGGAAAAATAAACATAAATAGAACTGTATAGGTACGGTAAACACAGGTGATTTCAACAAGATTAACATTTCACAAATGAATTCTTATTTTAGAATCAAACTTAGGATTTTATATGATATATAATGTTGAAATCTTCATAACATCATCCACAGACAACAATAAAAAATATTTCTCGATAAATATCCGGTGATAATGCAGGCATTTTTGATCTTCTTTTGTGTCAATAAAGCCATCTATAAAATTAATTAACTTAACTAAAAGACAGTTTATCATGAATTCAACTTCAGGGTTCAGAGGGTAAGTTATTTACTGTCTTAAGTTTGTTTTTACTATTTATGATATCTAAAACTCTTAATTGTGTTGTTACCTTACATTCTTGCTGCATGCAGACACAAGCTGTGTCAATGCCTGAATAAGCAGAGAAAACATCGATCTTAGGGTAATACTCTTAAACCTGAAATGTTAACTCAATTTTCACCAGATATCGCTTATTCTTAAGGCTAGCTCTCCACTTACAATTTTTCACTGGTGGAAGTTAGGCAGGTGAACACTTCTTTCCACCCATTAAATGCATCCCTGATACCACCTGGTTTTTTGATCCCTGGATTACTACCACACGTAAATTTGGCTCCCCAGGCTTCCATAAGTCTTGTGATAAAAACACTCAGTAGCAGGCTTGCTGACATGACAAAAGAATGGACTTACATATGTACACCATCTTTTACAACCTCAGGACATCTCAGAGTGCTTCACAGCCAATGGAGTACTTTAAAAGTGTAGTCACTGTTGTAATGTTGAGAAAAGTGACAGCTAATTTGTGCAAAGCAAGGTGACAAGATATTTTAGTGACAAAAGCAAAACACTGTGGATACTGGAAATGTGAAATGAAAACCAAACTAAAAACAGAAAACGTTGCAAGTACTCAGCAGATCTGACAGCTTCAGTGGAGAGAGATATAGAGTTAACTGCCTGGATTTGGGTTGGGGAGTTGCGGGATGGAGTTGGGCCCATCATCCCCAGACACCTGAGGTGGTCACAGGGACTGCCGAGAGCTGAGGTGGGCTGTTTAAAAAGGCCCTGTTGTTTTCTTAAACATTGAGACTTACAGTCCTCAACCCTCACATCCCTTTACGCCCTCCCCAACCAGCTCTGCATGCCCATGCATGCCAATCCGTCCCCTCCTACTGACCCCCATGGCCCCTATGCCAGCTTAGTGCCAATTTATGAACCCCACCCATCCCCATGACCCCTTATAGTCCCTCTGTCAACTTGGTGCCAACCCATGCCAATCTATGCCCCCGCAGCCACCCCCATGGCTCCTTATATCCCCTATATCAACTTAGTGCAAAATCATGCCCTCAACTAAGCAGCCTTTGCCCTTACACCTTCCATACCAACTTACCTATATCTACCATAGACAGATCTCAGGAGCCATGTTGGGGTGAAATAAAATAAAGTTCTAAATATCTATTACAGACTTCACTATATAAAGAACACTCTCATTCATGAAAGCCCATTCATCGTATTTACAACTCTGCAAGTACTTAATCCCAAATAAAATCAAACATTTGTATTAATAATCCTAAAATGAAGACAGCTAATCTGTTTATAACCACACTGAGTCAATCAAACTGTGAACATATATCTTTAAAGTTCACCCTGGAGAGAGAATGGGCTTTCATTTTAACATCTCATCAAAGGACAGCATACAACAGTCCTATACTTGCTCAATGGTATATTGAGGTGCAACCAAATCTCTGGAATGGAGTTTAAACCCACAACCTTCTGATTTAAAGATAAGGCTGCCACCCCTGATCAAAGGCTGACATCTATACTGAAGTAAAGTGAGAAAATGCTGTAAAATACTCTGGTCTGGCAGCACCTGTGGAGAAAGGAACAGCCTTTTCAGGATGACAATCATTCATCAGAGCTGGAAAATATCAGATCTGTAACAGATTTTACTGAGGTAAAGAGTCAGGGAAAGAGAGGACTAGAGGAAAGATAACAAGAAAGGAAGTAATAGGGTGGTAGCCAGGAAAGGCTAAATGATAAAAGGGAATTGGGTATGAAACAAAAGGAGATGGCAATGAAATATGTACAAACAATATATGAGCCCAGGTGAGCTGTAAGTGGGAACAGCAGAATCATTACTAACAGTTGCATCAAAAAAGGGGTCAGAGGTGATGACCTAAAGTCATTGAAAGGAAATTTTCCTCCTACCTGATAAGGCCTGTGCAGAGTCATGCACTCTCAAGGCATTTGCACAGACTCCTCTTCCAAGTCAGCCCAGGCAATCTCTCTGCTGATGAAAAGGCTGAAGAATCCTCGGCTCAGCATTCCTCCATTGTCAATTGTGGAAAACACTGCAGATGCTGAGTTGCTATCATTTGTCTTTCATTAGCTCTCCCACATATCGCCCACAACATTTCTCAATGAGAAGTTCTGAAGAAATTTCATTACCGAAGAAGAGGTAAGAATATGAAACTCGTTACCACAGAGACTGACTGAAGCAAATAGCATAGATGCATTTGAAGGGAAACTAGACAAGCATTTGAGAGAGAAGGGATCAGATGGCTACAATAGTAGAGACACATGAGAAAGGATGGGAGGAGTTCGAATGATGCATAAACAGTGGTGTGGTGTGATTGAGCTGAATGACCTGTCTTTGTGCCATATATCCTATGTAATCCTAAGTAATCTCAGGTCACACTTTCCCACAGAAAGTGACTTGTACACGGGTTGCAGCCAAGCATGCCTTCAGCTTCTGCCCTCTACTCCACCACCCAGTTCTGGCAAATCTAAAATTGCAGGGGGTGGGTGTGTTAAAGGTGCCAAACAGCATAATTTTTAATGTTCATGGCGACAACCTGAGAAGCTCAGCACAAATATGAGGACAAATGCTGGTAGCAGCATTCAAGTAGCCTCACTAGACAAGTTCTATTGTTCAAATTGCTTGAGGAGACTCGGCAAAGTAATATTCACCTCACACAAGTTCCAGACAAAGATCAGCTTCGACAAGAGAGAATCTAACAATCTCCCCTTGTCATTCAATAGTACATTTTAGTATACATGTCCACTGGTCCCTTAAGGTAGCGGGACAGGTAGATAAGGTGGTTAAGAAGGCATATGGGTTACTTGCCTTTATTAGCCAAGGCATAGAATATAAGAGCAGGGAGGTTATGCTGGAACTGTATAAAATGCTGGTTAGGCCACAGCTGGAGTATTGCATGCAGTTCTGGAATCTGCATTATAGGAAGGTTGTGATTGCACTTAGAGAGAGTGCAGAGGAGGTTTACCAGGATGTTGCCTGGGCTGAAGAGTTTTAATTATGAGGAGAGATTGGATAGGCTGGGACTATTTTCCCCAGAGCAGAGGAGATTGAGGGGGCCATGACTGAGGTATATAAAGGTGTATGAGGGGCATTGATAGGGTAGACAGAAAGGAATTTTTCCCCTTGGTGGAGGGATCAATAACCAGGGGCCGTAGATTTAAGGTAAGGGGCAGGAGGTTTAGAGGGGATATGAGGAAGAACTTTTTCACCCAGAGGGTGGTGGGAATCTGGAACTCGCTGCCTGAAAGGGTGGCAGAGGCAGAAGCCCTCATAACATTTAAGAAATATTTGGATGTGCACTTGCGATGCCATGGCATACAAGGCTATGGGCCTAGTGCTGGAAAATGGGATTAGAATAATTAGGTACTTGTTTGACCAGTGCTGACTCAATGGGCCGAGGGGCCTTTTTCTGTGCTGTAGACCTCTATGATTCTAACATTGCTGAATCCCCCACTACCAACATCCTGGGGGCTACCATTGACCAGAAACTGAACTAGACCAGCCATATAAATACTGTGACTATCAGAGCAGGTCAGAGGTTGGGAATTCTCTGGAGAGCAACTCACCTTCGGAGTCCCCAAGGCCTGCCCATGATCTACAAGGCACAAGTCAGGAGTGTGATGGAATACTCTCCACTTGCTTAGATGAGTGCAGCGCTAATGATAATCAAGAAGCTTGACACATCCAGAACAAAGCAGCCCGCTTGATTGGCACCCCATCCACAAACATTCACTCCCTCCACCAGCACACACAGTGGCAGCAGTGTGTACCATCTACAAGATACATTGCAGCAACTCACCAAGACTCCTCCAATGCAGCATTTTCCAGACCTGTAACCTCTACTGCCTAAAAGGACAAGGGCAGCAGGCTCATGGGAACAGCCCTAGCAAATTCCCCTCCAAGCCTCACAGCATCCTTCCTTCACTGTCACTGGGTCAAAATCCTGGAACTCCTGGAACTTACCTACTTTATTTACTAGCTCAGAGAGAGATATTAGATGGGCACTCTTTACCATTAACAGATCTCTAATAGCTGTTTAGGTAAGCTGCTTGTTGAATAGGCATTTATCAAGCCACTTGTGGCTTCTCTTTATCACACTATGTCAGAGAACGCTGCCTATGAAAATCAATAATGTAGCATTGAAAATTTTGATTGATAAATCTTGCCTGAATCAGGTGGCTGCATTTGAGAAAAAAAGTCTGCATTTCTTTGTTTGTGCAGCTGGTTTATAGGTTATGTGAACTAATCAAGTCTTGCTTATGAGTTGGACCTCCAATGATACAAGGAAAGTTCAATGCACTTACTGTATGATGGGTAGAACCGATAATTTTACAGAAAGAAGACTAGAAAGTCATGTGTCGAAAGTTCAAAATCAGCAGGTAAACATCATAACTTAGGTTAAATACCCTCATTGGATAGGGCACAATGGGGTTAATTTTGGCTCTGGTGGTAGAATAAAGCCAGCGATGTTGTCGAACGATAGATATAACAGGTGGCTGATCCTATGTTACCTTTTTTACACAATAATCCAAGATCAAAATTACTCCCATCAAAAAATAGGAACAGATCAATCACAGTAAGTCTATGCCTAATAAGAACCTCCTCAAACTTTGTGCTCAGATTTTGTATTGATGGATAACAATCAATCGTGACATCAATTAGCTGTCTACACAATTTCCAACTAGTGTACAACTCAGTCTCCTGCTGCTCATATAAAATGTGCATTGTGGGCAGCTAAGGTATATTATTTAAAGAAACTTTAAAGAACTATAACAACAACTTGCATTTATATAGCACCTTTTACATGGCAAAATCTCCTAAAGTGCTGCACCGGAGCATTATCAAACAAAATTTGACATTGAGGCACATAAAGAGATATTAGGGCAGATGACAAAAATCTTGGTTAAAGAGTTAGGTTTAAAGGAGGAAAGAGAGGTAAAGAGGTTTTAGCAAGGGATTTTCAGAGCTTAGGTACCTGGCAGCTGAAGCCACAACTGCCAATGGTGGAGGGATTCAACTCAGGGATGGGCAAAAGTCCAGAGTTGGAGGTTCTCAGATATCTCAAAAGGTTGTAGGGCTGATGCAATTTACAAAGATAGGGGGATGGTGGGAGGGTGAGGTGGAGGAGTGATGACAACAAGCATAAGTATTTTAAAATCAACATATTGCTCAACAGGGAACCAATGTAAGTCAGTGAGCACATGGTAATTCTTTTGTTTTATTTTTCTTCCCATTTACATTTAGTACATAAAAGTTTCAGCTAAGTGTTTCGGGCGTTGCTACATTTTGTTACATCAACAATACTGGTATCGTGGATTTCAAAATTGGGCATTCCCACTTAGTTCTGATTTTTGGAAGAGAAAGGGCAACTGAGGAATTTAAAGCAGGCTAGTCTGCAGCAAGTGTAGGTTATATGTATCAATTCTTAACATCAGGGCTACACTTACCGGGTGTAGATGCATCTATTTGGAATCTAACAGTGTGAAACTGGCTAACCAGGTTCTGGATCAACAGTTGTCAATCTGTCGCTAGGATATCTGCACAACATGCACAACAGGACTGCCAGTGGCAGCCAGGATCAGGTATTTCTTAAGCTCTCTCCCTATGGATGTAATCGTCCCAGATTTGCACTAAGTGCGATATCAGGCAGGTAAAATGACATTTTACAATGGCATAAAATGGCGGTTTCTCACACCACATCATTTCAAACCTGCCGCATTAATTATGCATTCCCGGGAAATATGCTATGTTCCATGGTGGGCGGGCTGTCATTCACCCGCCACACCAACACCTCAATGTTTTATCATGCTGGGCGCCACATTTAAAGTGCAGTCGAGCGCATACCTCTCAGTTCTTCCAGCCAAGGACTGCTGTACGGAAGACAAGGTGGCCCCAAAAGGCAAAAAGACTGCAGCCTCCGTTTCAGTGAAATGTTCCGCCACGTGGAGGCCCACCATGATGTCCTCTACCCTGCTCTGGCGTCACCTGCATCACCAATCCAGCATGGGAGGCAGTGGCAGCGGTGGTCAGTGCCAATGCCCTGCAAAAGAGGACAGCAATCCAGTGCCACTACAGGATGAATGGTCTCATCCATTCTGCCTAGGTAACTCACTCTTCTCATTACTCTCAACTCACACATTCACAAACCCATCACAAATCCACAGGAATCTCACACCTCAAGGGGCAACACCACTAACTCTCACACACACCCTCATATCTCCATCAGGCTCATAACCTCTCGAACACATTAGGCCCCTCATTCACTTTGAGGAACGTGCATTGCACTGACTGGTGGCGATATGAAGACACCTGCAGTGATGGTGAGGTCGGCATCAAACACCCTCGTGAGGATCCTACACCACATCATCCCTCTCTCAACGCAATTGCTCTCTCTTCTGCTTTTGACTCTGCTGACATGCACTAATTATCTCTACTTTGGTTCATAGGGAGCTCTGCCAAGAGACTGACACCCTCAACCAGCCAGTCCCTCAGCTCCATCCAGGTCTTCTCCTCCAGCCAAGAGGACACCTCCTCCATTGAAGAGCTGGAAATAAGCAGCCTGGAAAACCAGTCAAAGTGCTTACCCACACCCTGCACCAGTGCAGACACACACCTCAGTGGAACCTAGATCTAGGCTCGGGTTCACAATCTGGGGGTTACCGCACGGATACCTGCCGCAGCAGCAAGAGGCAGGCAGGTTCAGCCGTTTTACCCGGATCGCAGAGGACTGCTGGGAAAGAGGCAACTGTGAGGTCCAAGTCAGATGACGAGCCTCTGGATTTGACCTTCCAATTCATCCTGGAGTGTCAGCAGAAGGCATGGGAACATCATGTAGAGCTGTTGGAAGTGCTCAACAGAGTGAGTCGGAGGAGTCGCAGAACAAGTTGTTCGCTGATAAAGAGATGTTGTAAAGAACATATCTTTTTATTTCTGTTGGGCTGTGAATCAAAATTGCAATGGCTGCAGTTTGAAGGACATGTCTTTGGAACAGTGTGAGAGATATGTACAGTGTTGCTGTCCTGGAACAACATGTGCCATGAAAGACAGGATGATGCTGAGAAGGAGTCTGGTGTAATGGGGAACTGCCTGGCAGCAACCTTTTTATTGGCTCCTGACCAGGTGACCAGGCTTTGTGTAAGAGCTGTGCAGCAGAATAGCTCCTAGCCTGAAAGGAAAAAGACCTAAAATGTCTCTCTCCTGTGCATGTAAGATTCCAATAATTCCATTATAATGGCTAGCTGGCTTTTTCTCCGTATATCTCCATAAACTGCTCTCTCTCTGAAAACCCATGTCACAGAATCACAGAATCACAGAGTATAGAAGAGGCCCATCGAGTCTGCACTGACACGTAAGAAACACCTGACCTACCTACCTAATCCCATTTACCAGCACTTGGCCCATAGCCTTGAATGTTATGACATGTCAAGTGCTCATCCAGGTACTTTTTAAATGATGTGAGGCAACCCACCTCCACCACCCTCCCAGGCAATGTATTCCAGACCATCACCGCCCTCTGGGTAAAAAGGTTTTTCCTCACATCCCCCCTAAACCTCCGGCCCCTCACCTTGAACATATGAGCCCTTGTGACTGACCCTTCAGCCAAGGGGAACAGCTGCTCCCTACAACCCTGTCCATGCCTCTCATAATCTTGTACACTTTTTGTTTAATTGCCTCAATGGCAACACACCCCCACAAGTCATCTCAACCACAAGGCAGTCCTTGCCCTTACCACAGGTTGCCTCAACAGCAGGGCTGCCCTTAACCCCAACCCCCCCAATGCCCCTCCACTGTCAAGAGGCAAGGGGGAAAAACTCTATCAGAGACATTAAAAGGCAAGTGCTCAACCAGTGAACTAAAGTCTGCAAGTGCTGAAAGACCCCCTCATGTCATCAACAAAGAACTGAAAGGAATTTGGAAGGCATCGATAAAAATCAACCCATCGAATCCCATAGTCCAAAATTGGTGCTATTGAACTGTTTTATGCCACCCTTGAAATCTATGTTTTTGTGTGTCTTATGTGTCTTATATGTGTGTGTATAGGGATTTAAAAAAGAGTAGAGTTTAGGTTATAGAGTTAGAAATTAGCAGTTCATGTTTCTTTCTTTTGCCACTAGTTAAAGACAATTTGTTCAATAAACATTTGTTTACTTATTAAATTTACAAACCTGGTGCTTGTATTCTGTTAACCTTAATTAAACAATCAGGTTGGTTGATCAAACTTTTTTCACATTTGTTGTGGCTCGGGGAGCAGTGGGGCTTGACATTACAGCGCACTATCCCCAGAGAGTCGTGACAGTGTATGGAAGTCTTCCTGAGGAGGACGGCAGATGGCAGATGCCATGGAGACTCTGGTCCAGCAGAACACGGAGATGAATGCAGACCTGCACTCCATCGCAGGAGCCATAGGTGAGTTCCTGCAGTGGCAACGCGAGAGGTAAACGAGGCACTCCAGGTGCTCCTTTCCCTCAACGCGTCAGGCTGGGGCCTCTGGGCACCCTAATAGAGGAGGAGTGGCAGCTGGACACACCCAGGTGATCCATTCAGGAATCTCAGGGAAACATGGAGGTGGTGGTGTCCCCATGCATCTGCTGCACCCAACGTTCTAGGTGGTAGAGATTGCGAATTTGAAAGGTGTCGTTGCAGGAGGCTTAGGGAGCTGTTGTAGGGCATTTTGTAAATGCTACACACTGCGGCCATTATGGTGGATAAAGTGAATGTTTAAGTTGGTGGGTGGGATGCTAATCGAGTGAGCTGCTTTGTCCTGGATGGTGTCAAACCATTTAAGTGTTGTTGGAACTGTCCCAATCCAGGCAAATGGAGAATGTTCCATATAGTCCTGAGTTGTGCCTTTTAGGTGGGTTTACAAGCTTTGTGGAGTCAGAACGTGAGTCACTCACCATGGAATACCTAGCCTCTGTATACCTATAAGCCATCATAATGAAACAGGAATATTCAGTTATAGTGATTGGATGTTGGCTGAAAGGTATGACTTTATGCATATGAATTTATGCATATGACTATAACAGGCTTTTGCTTGACTAATCTGTGGGACTGCTCACACAATTTTTGTACAAGTCCCTAGGTGTTTGTGAGGAAGACTTTGCAGGTTTGACTGGATGTCCCTTTGTCAGGTCCAAATCCCATGCCTATATCAATGCAAGGTGATCTGTCCAATCTTATTCTTATATTCTTTTGCAATTATTTGGTACAACTGAGTGGCTTGCTAGGCCATTTCAGAGGGCAGTTAAGAGTCAATCGCATTGCCATGTGTCCGAAGTCAAATGAGGCTCGACTGGGTAAGGATGACAGGTGTCCTTTCCCAAAAGGATATTGCACCGGATGAGGTTTCCCAACAAAATTTCATGGTCACCATTATTAAAACTGGCTTTTTTTAAAATTCCAGATGTACTTAATTAACTCAGTTTAATTTCCCTAAATGAGCTCCTGCATTTGCCCACATTGCTCTTCATTGGCTGCAGTCTTTTGGGGTGTTCTGAGGATGTAAAAGTTTCTAAGTTCTTTGTTGATAACCATATTTCTAGGGGATTTTTTTTGCCAAGGACAGTAGTGGTAGGGGGAATTAGGGAGCAAAATGGAGATGTATTGCCAGAAGCAGTGGGAAGAAATAGGAGCAGGAGTAGACTGTATACCTCATCGAGCCTGCTCCATCATTCAATACGATTACGGCTGATCTTGGATTCAACTCCACTTTCCCACCCACTTCCCGTATACCTTGATTCCCTGAGAGACCAAACATCTGTCTATCCCAGTCTTAATTGTATTCAACTACGGATCATCCACAACCCACTCAGATAGAGAATTCCAAAGATTCACAACCCGTTGAGTCAAGTAAATTCTCCCCATCTCAGTCCTAAATGATTTGTCCCTTATGGTGAGTCAGTGCCGCTGTGTTCCTGACCAGCAAAAACAATCTCTCAACATCGACTCTATCAAGCCTCTTCAGAATCTTGTATGCTTCAATGAAATTGCCTCTCATTCTTCTAAACTCCAGAGAATATAGGCCCAATTTACTCAAAATCTAAACATAGGATAACCCCTTCATCCCAGGGACCAAGTGAGTGAACCTTTGCTGTAACAACTCCAATGCAATTATATCTTTCTTTAAATATGGTGGAAAAGCTTGTCGCGGAAAAAGGAGTGAACGCTCAGACCCAGGAGGTTTGTCTCGGAAGCCTTTGTTGAATCGTGATATCACGGCGAGCCCAGCAGCATACAACAGAGCTAGCTGGCATTCTGAGGAAGCATCAGAGTACAGACATAGTTATAGCAAAAGCTTATGTAATTAATAACATTGAAATTTTATCTTTGGCATGCATACAATTGTACTGTCTTAGTTTATAATTACGCAAAAACTTTGAGTAGTTACACAAAACCTTGAGTAGCCCATCTGGCTACTAGTCTTCTGGACAGACAACAGATAGCATGACTAGGCCCTGTCTCATGTGCTGATAACAGACATCCTAACTTTGTTTCAAGGATTCTTGGTAGTTTGTTTATGATACTTGTTTTTCTTCCTTCACAATAGCTGACAGCGCAGGTTTGTCTGCTACTGGTGCAAGGAGATTTCGTTGTAGTATTCCACTCTGGTTTAACAACTTAACCCTTTGTTATCCTGTAGATGTATTTTATTCTCCCACAATCCCTCCTTGTTAATCTTCTAGATTAATACCAGTGAGGAATAGTATCTTCATTATCATAAGGGGGTTCATAATCATAAGGAAAAGGCTGATCTCTGGCAAGGTAAACCTTCTCTCCCCACCAGTGGGCTTCACTGGGGCCAGTGCGCATCATTTGGGGAACAATTGGGGCACCACCTAATCCAGTAGAGACACTGTTAATAACCTGGGAACAGTAAATTCGCAAAGCAACACAAGCACAACACCCTATAACGTATGCTATGACCAACCCAATTAAAACATTCAGCAGCCAACTTCCCCAACCGAAGAACCACTCTATTACTGTAGCCCACCAGGAATCCTTGTTATAAAAATTACTCAGTCTTTCCCCAACTTTCTTTATTTCTTGCACTTTATCCATAACATGCTGTCCCAGGTTATAGGTACCGGTTGCAAGGTTCGAACACCAACAGATGGCATTTATTGGCTCCTGAGGAGGCTTGATTCTTATCCCATGATCTGTATAGTTCCGCCCACTAGCAGGTAGAAAGCGACAGAACCATCCCCTGAACATAATGGATTCTGCATCATCTGACTGGGTGTGGAAATTTGTGAGATCCTTCACTTCTTCCTCAGTCATTGGTTTTGCCTGATAGGTGCTTGACTCACCTCCATGTTGGGGAGTCTGGGCACATATCCAACAGGCACCCTACTTGTCTAGCATAGGCGCAGCATAAAAACAAAAAGGTGTTGGGGTGAGAATCCTTTGGGTACACTTCACAGAATATAGCAAGAAGCAGTATCCGATAAATAATGCAAATTAATGCACTGGTAATGACGGTTATAGGACTGCCGGACAATTTTTTTTTACAACGAGTGGCATGGACCCAATCTTCCCTCCCTTTAATCTTCAGGGCCGTTCGAGTTGTTAGCAGCACAAGGTAGGGTCCTTTCCACCCTCTCATGCAATTCAGCTGCTGTTTTGCATAGAGGAAAATGAGTACAAATCCAACATTTCGTCCAATTAACTTGCGAGGCTTCGGCCTGCATTCGTTGAACCGCAGAATTGGTAGTCCATGCCCCCGTAAGGACCATGCAGGACAGGATCCAAATCAGAGTCAACATTCAAAGTTCTTGCACAAACACTTCCATCCGAGGTCAGCGTCCACTTGACGTGTATCCACAAGGGCGTCCTTCAACCTTCACGGCCATATGGGTGGTGAGCAGGACTTGGAAAGGCCCTTCCCATCGAGGATCCAAACAGTTCTTTTCTCCTGAAGGTCTTTACTAGGACTACATCTCAGGGCTGGTATTGATGGCAATCTTCAATGGTGGGCTTTTTCTGAGCTTCTACTACCTGTATATGCAAGCTCCTGAGATAGTTAGGGTGAGAGCGCATAGTCATGAATGCCAAGGGTAGAGCTTCAGACCCTTTCAAACTAGTTTCTTCACATAATTTAGCTGGTTTGTTTTTCAGAATACCATTTTTTCTTTCCAGCGCCCCAGAAGACTCGGGGTGGTATGGGCAGGAAAGGTGATGGTTGCATTGTAAGGCCTTTAACAGTTCCTTTATCACTTTAGCAGTAAAATGAACAACAATTTTACAACAACAACAGCATCATTTCGTCGGGTGGGATACGCCTCCACCCATCACGAGAACAAACATACTAGAACTAAAACCTAATTATATTCCATACATTTAGGCATTTGTATAAAGTCCATTTGTAGGTGTAAAAATGGGCCCCATGGCTGGGGTCCCGTACCAGCAGTTACTGTGGGCGTCTTGCCTGGGTTATGTAATTGACATAGATATGACAGGTATTACTAATACAATACCTATTAGCATATTACTATTCACTATACATTCAACATACACGTGTTAAACCCCTGAGCTGGCAACCGGTCAAGTCATGATTCTTGTATCGTGAGAGATTCAATAGATGCTCATTAGTTACCCATAAAGGTACTACCCCTTCTTTAGTCTGTCTTAAATTTTCTCAGGCTTGTTCCAGTGCCCAAGATCCATAGGTGTTGCATAAATCATTTCTGCTTGCTTCATCTGAAATATTTTTCCCTATTTCAATTAATTTATTGATAGTCTCCGCATGACTTTCGAGCACGGTAGCCAGACTTTGGATTAACCAATGATGTCCCTATATTGAATATCATAGTGGCATCATTTATCAGGCTGCGCTTAACGTGGTTCCCTCCCAAGCCTGATCGCATCTCGCCACTGAACTGAACTGCTTCAGTCATCAATTGGCGTGTCAGAGCCGTATAGAGTGCTTAGGTATGGGTTGAGCACCACTGGGGCAGAACGACACCAGATATATTCAAGACTACGCGTACCGGCTCATGGTGTACATTATCATACAAAACTTCTGATTAACCAGTACCAAACCATTCGTCGGTCCTGGATGCATAGTCGGACAAGATGGATCAGTCGGTGTGGTTTGAGGGGCTTCAATTATCTCTACTCAGACTGTGAAAGTAGAAATGGGAGGTGGCTGGGTATTGGCGGACCTCCCATGCTTGATCTGAAGCAAACCTTTATTACAATTTGAAAGCACTTGTTCTCCTACTGTGGATCTTGCCACATTTGGACATAGAATAATAGAAAATAGAAGCAGGAGTAGGCCATTCTGCCCTTCGAGCCTGCTCCACCATTCATCATGATCATGGCTGATCATCCAACTCAATAGCCTGCTCCCACTTTCTCCCCATTCCTTTGATCGCTATTACCCCAAGAGCTATATCTAACTCATTCTTGAAAACATACAATGTTTTGGCCTCAACTGCTATCTGTGGTAACGAATTCCACAGGCTCACCACTCTCTGGCTAAAGTAATTTCTCCTCATCTCAATCCTAAATGGTCTACTCCATAGCCTCAGACTGGGACCCCTGGTTTTGGACTCCCACAACAGCGGGAACATCCTTCCTGCGTCTATTTCCCTGCACCTGCTTTTCTATTTTTCCTTAGTTCTGGTGAAGAGTTATATGGACTCGAAATGTTTACTATGTTCCTCTCTGCAGATGCTGTCAGACCTGCTGAGTTTTTCCAGGTATTTTTGTTTTTGTTTTGGATTTTCAGCATCCGCAGTTTTTTGCTTTTATCCTGCATCTATCCTGTCTAGTCCTGTTAGAATTTTATAGGTTTCTGTGAGATACCCCCTCATTCTTCTGAACTCCAGCGAATATAAACCTAACCGACTCAATCTCTCCTCATATGTCAGTCCCACCATCCCAGGAATCAGTCTGGTAAAATTTTGCTGGACTCCCTCTATAGCAAGGACATCCTTCCTCAGATAAGGAGACCAAAACAGCAGACAATATTCCAGGTGTGGTCTCACCAAGGCCCTGTATAATTGCAGCAAGACATCCCTGCTCCTGTACTCTAATCCTCTGGCTATGAAGGCCAACATATCATTTGCCTTCTTTACCGCCTGCTGCACCTGCATGCTTACCTTCAGTGATTGGTGCATGAGGTCACCCAGGTCTCGTTGCACATTCCACTCTCTCAATTTATAGCCATTCACATAATAATCTGCCTTGCTGTTTTTGCTACCAAATTTATCCTCACATTTATCCACATTATACTGCATCTGCCATGCATTTGCCCACTCACTCAGCTTGTCCAAATCACACTGAAGTATCTCTGCATACTCCTCACAGCTCACCCTCCCACCCAGCTTTGTGCCATCTGCAAATTTGGAGACATTACATTTAGTTCCCTTATTTAAATTATTAATATATATTGTGAATAGCTGGGGTTCCAGCACTGATCCCTGTGGTACCCCACTAGTCACTGCCTGCCATTCGGAAAAAGACCTGTTTATTCCTACTCTTGATATCCTGTCTGCCAACCAGTTTTATATCCATCTGAATAAACTACCCCCAATCCCATGTGCTTTAATTTTACACGATAATCTTTTATGTGGGACTTTGTCGAAAGCCTTCGGAAAGTCCAAATGAACCACATCCACTAACTCCCCCTCATCAACTCTACAAGTTACATCCTCGAAAAATTGCAGTAGATTTGTCAAGCACGATTTCTCTTTCATAAATCCATGCTGACTCTGTCCGATTCTGCCACTGTTTTCCAAATGCTCAGTTAATAAATCTTTTATAATGGACTCTAGAATTTTCCCCCTTACAGGCATCAGGTTGACTGACCTATAATTCCCTGTTTTCTCTCTACCTCCCTTTTTAAATAGTGGGGTTACATTAGCTACCCTCCAATCTGTAGGAACTGTTCCAGAGTCTATAGAACCTCAGAAGATGACCACCAATGCATCCATTATTTCAAGGGCCACTTCCTTAAGTACTCTGGGATGTAGATTATCAGGCCCTGGGGATTTATCGTCCTTCAATGCCATCAATTTCCCCAACACCATTTCCCTACTAACATTGATTTCTTTCAATTCCTCCCTCTCACTAAATCCTGTGTTCCCAACATTTCTGTTATGTTATTAGTGTCCTCCTTTGTGAAGATAGAACCAAAGTAAGTATTTAGTTGGTCAGCCATTTCTTTGTTCCTCATTATAAATTCCCCTGTTTCTGACTTTAAGGGACCTACATTTGTCTTCACCAATCTTTTTCTCTTCACATACCTATAGAAACTTTTATAGTCAGTTTTTATGTTCCCCACAAGCTTACTCTTGTACATTACTTTCCCCTTCTTAATCAATCCCTTCGTCCTCCTATGCTGAATTCTAAACTGCTCCCAATCCTCAGGTTTGTTGTTTTTTCTGGCCAATTTGTATGCCTCTTCTTTGGATCTAATACTATCTCTAATTTCTATTGTAAGCCGTGGTTTGGCCAACTTTCCTGTTTTACTTTTGCACCAGACAGGAATAAACAATTGTTGCAGTTCACCCATGCGCTCTTTGAATGTTTGCAATTGCCTATCCACCGCCATCCCTTTAAGTAACATTTCCCAATCCATCATAGCCAACTCATGCCTCATACAATCGAAGTTTCCTTTATTAAGATTCAGGACCCTAGTCTCAGAATCAACTACGTCACTCTCCATCTTGATGAAGAATTCTATCATATTGTAGTCGCTCATCTCCAGGGGGCTATTGCGTTAATTTCCTCTTTAACTAGCAATGCAACTCCACTGCCTTTTCCTTTTTGTCTGTCCTTCCTAAATACTGAATACCCCTGGAGGTTCAGTTCCCAATTCCAGTAACCCTGCAGCCATGTCTCCGTAATCCCGACTATATCATACCTGTTTACATCTATCTGCGCAGTTAATTCATCCACTTCATTGCGAATGCTCCTCGCGGTAAGGCACAAAGACTTAAGGCTTGTCCTTTTAACATTACTTGTCCCGTTCCCACTAATTTTCACTGAGGCCCTGTTTGATTCTTGCCCTTAATTTCTCTGCCTATCACTTTTCTTATTCCCCTTTGTCTTTTGTTCTTGTCCTTGATTTCCCCCTCCTCTGACTCCTTGCATAGGTTCCCATCCCCCTTCCATTTTAGTTTAAACCCTCCACAACCACTCCGGCAAATATTCCCCCGAGGACATCAGTCCTAGTCCTGCCCAGGTGTAACCCGTCCAGTTTGTATTGGTTCCACCTCCCCCAGAACCAGTCCCAATTTCCCAGGAATCTGAAACCCTCCCCCTCACACCATTCCTTTAGCCACATATTCATCCAATGTATCCTGTTATTTCTACTCTGACTAGAACATGGCACTGGGAATAATCCTGAGATCACCACCTTCGGGGTCCTACTTTTCAACTTTCTTCCTAACTCCCTATATTCTGCTTTTAGGACCTCATCCCTTTTTTTTACCTATGTTGTTTGTACCAATGTGTACCATGACCACTAGCTCTTCACTCTCCTCCTTCAGAATGTCCTGTAGCCGCTCTGAGACATTCTTGACCCTCGCACCAGGGAGGCAAGATACCATCCTGGAGTCACTTGCAGCCACAAAAACACCTATTTATTCCCCTTACAATTGAATCCCCTATAACTAGTGCATTCCCACACTTTTTACTCCAACCTCCATGCAGCAGAGCCAACCGTGGTGCAACAAATTTGGCTGTTGCTGCTTTCACCCGCAAGGCCATTCGCCTCAACAGTATCCAAAGCGGTATATCTGGTTTGCAGGGGAATAGCCCCTGGAGATTCCTGCACTGCCTGCCTGGTCCTCTTGCTCTGCCTGGTGGTCACCCATTCCTTTCCTGCCTGTGGCCTCTCAGCCTGCGGTGTGTCCACCTCTCTATTGGTGCTATCCACGATACTCTCCACCTCACAGATGCTCCACAGTGTCCCCAGCCACTGCTCCAGCTCTGAAACCCAGGCTTCCAGGAGCTGCAGCTGGAGGCACATATCGCACACATGTTCCCGGCTTCCCACATAGAGCAGGAGGATAACATCACAGCTTTGATCTCTCCTGCCATGACTTACCCCTTTACCATTACCATTCATAGCCCTTTGCCCTTTTGTTCATGACATCTTTGGCAATCTCTCCTTTGCCCCCACCTATCACTAGCCTTCTGTCCAGCTTTACCTGCTCCATCCCCCCTTAAACAGTGTAAATTTCCTCACTCCTTTACTTCTCTTTAGCTCTGAAGAAGAATCCTACGGACTCAAAACATTAACTCAGTTTTTCTCTCCACAGGTGCTGTTAGACCTGTTTTCCAGCATTTTCCGTTTTTGTTTCATATTTCCAGCATCTGCAGTATTTTGCTTTTATCTTAGGTCAGAAGTAGGGATGTTTGCTGATGATTGCACAATTTTCACCACCATTCATAACTCCTCAAATACTGAAGTAGTCCTTGTCCAAATGTAGCAAGACCTGGACAATATCCAGACTTGGTTCACAAGTGGCAAATAACATTTGCGCCAGACAATTGCCAGGCAATGGCCACTTCCAACAAGAGAGAATCTGACAATTGCCCCTTGATGTTCAATAACACTACCACCATTGAGTCCCCCACTATCAACATCCTGGAGGTTACCATTGACCAGAATGGAACTGGACTAGCCATATAAAAACTGTAGCTACAAGAGCAGGTCAGAGGTTAGAATTCCTGTGATGAGTAACCCACATCCTGACTCCCCAAAACCTGTCTACCATCTACAAGGCACAAGTCAGGAGTGTGATGGCATACTCCCCATTTGCCTGAATGAGTGCAGCTCCCACAACACTCAAGAAGCTTGACATCATTCAGGTCAAAATAGCCTGCTTGATTGGCACCCCATCCACTACCATTCACTCCCTATACCACCAATGCACAGTAGCAGCAATGTATACCATCTACAAGGTGCCCTGCAGGACTTCATCAAGGTTCCTTCAACAGCACCTTCGAAACCCATGACCACTACCATCTAGAAGGACAAGGGCAGCAGATAGATGGGAACACCACCACCTGGAAGTTCCCCTCCAAGTCATTCACCATCTCACTTGGAAATATATCGCCGTTCTTTCACTGTCGCTGGGTTAATATTCTGGAACTCCCTTCCTAACAGCACAGATCCCACATAGACTGCACTGGCTCAAGAAAGCAGTTCACCACCACCTTCTCAAGGGCAACTAGGGATGGACAATAAATGCTGGCCCAGCCAGCAAAGCCCACATCCCATAAATGAATTAAAAAAACATTTTTCGACATTATACTGCATCTGCCATGTATTTGCCCACTCACTCAACCCATCTAAATTGCCTTGAAGCCTCTTAACACTCTCCTCATCACTCACATTCCCACTAAGTTTCGTATCGTCAGCCAACTTGGAAATATTACATTTGGTTGCCTCATCCAAATCATTGACATATATTGTGAATAGCTGGGGCCCAAGCATTGATCCCTGTGGTTCCCCACTAGTCACCGTTTACCACTCCAAAAATGACCCATTTATTCCTACTCTCTGTTTCCTGTCTGCTAACCAATTCTCAAT
The DNA here is from genome assembly GCF_017639515.1 of Carcharodon carcharias. NCBI lineage: Eukaryota > Metazoa > Chordata > Chondrichthyes > Lamniformes > Lamnidae > Carcharodon > Carcharodon carcharias. The sequence goes on from NC_054470.1 coordinate 80,181,845, forward strand.
CCATGCCAATATATTACCCCAATCCCATGTGCTTTAATTCTGCACACTAACCTCTTAAGTAGAAGTTTATCAAAAACTTTCTGAAAATCCAAATACACCACATCCACCAGTTCTCCCTTATCTATTCTGCTAGTTACATCTTCAAAAAAATCCAGTAGGTTTGTCAGACATGATTTCCCTTTCATAAATCCATGTTGTAAGTACATTTTTCCTTCTTCTTGGTTCCCTCACCAGTTACCGTAGACCCAATCTAGCAGCTATGTCCTTTAGGACTCAGCCAGCTCGGTCAGTGGTGGTGCTATGGAGCCACTCTTGGTGATGGACTTTGAAGTCCCCCACCCAGAGTACATTCTGCGCCCTTGGCACCCTCAGTGCTTTCTCCAACCAGTGCTCAACATGGAGGTGTACTATTTCATCAGCTGAGTAGGGCAGTAACTGGCAATCAGCAGGAGATTTCCTTGCCCATGTTTGACCTGATGCCATGAGACTTCAAGGGTTCTGGGGTCAATGTTGAGAACTCCCAGGGCAACTCCTTCCCGACTGTATATCACTGTGCTGCCACCTCCACAGGGTCTGTCCTGCCGGTGGGACAGGACATACCCAGTGATGATGATGGTGGTGTCTGGGACATTATCTGTAAGGTGTGATTCCGTGAGTATGACTATTTCAGGCTGTTGCTTGACCAGTTTGTGAGACAGCTCTCCCAATTTTGGCACTGGCCCCCAGATGTTAGTAGGGAGGTCTTTGCAAGGGCGACACAAATGGGTTTTTCGTTGATGTTTCCAGTGCCTAGGTTGATACAGGGTGGTCTGTCTGGTTTCATTCCTTTTTATTGGCTTTTTACCATTTTGTGCAACTGAGGGTATTTAGGAGTCACATGTAGGCCAGGTGAGGACAGCAGGTTTCCTTCCCTGAAGGACATTAGTGAAACAGATGGGTTTTTACGACAATCGACAACGGTTTCATGATCATCATTCCAGATTTTTATTGAATTCAAATTCCACCGTCTGCCATGGCAGGGTTTGAAGCCAGAACCCCGGAGCATTACCCTGGGTCTCTAGCTTAGCAGTCGTGACATTACCACGATGTCACAACCACCCGGTGACATAAAGTTATTATAGCACAGAATGATGCTATTCAACCCATTGAATCCATAACAGCTCTCTGTAGAGCAATCTAATCAATTCTATTGCCCCTTGAATTCCAAACAGGGTCACATGCCATGAGTCAAAATTTTGGGTTAAAATGTTTCACTAACAGCTGGAACCATTTCTTTTTCTCTAAATAATTGAACAAACACATGTAAATTTAACCATTTTAATCCAAATAGGATACCATATGAGTTCCTCAATCAAATGTTGCCTTTTCAACATGATGACCATCTCCATGACACACCTTTAATGTATAATTTTTCTTATTTTCACTTGGCGCTCATAACTAATTCTTCCTCAAATTGATTTGACCTTAAAATTGATTTTTCAAACCTTTTTTCTAAGGACTTCTGGAAATTACTGCAAAATTATAAAAAATCACTTTCTGAAAATTTTGAATCACCACAAACTGTGAAGTGAGAAATCCTGTACAAAGGATTTGACTGTTAGGGATGGGTTTTCATTTTGGGCTCAAGAAACGTGAATCAGGCCATTTCTCGAGTTCGTAAACCTGAGCCTGTCACCTCTGCCCATACCTGTCATATTTTCGTCTCTTGGAGACATGGATGGGCAGGATTCGCGGTTTTCGAGGCCCGAGGCAATGTCGGAGGAGTGTAGAAGCCAAGGTGGGCTGGTTAGAAAGTGCACTTCGGTTTACTAGGGCAACAGTCCCACTCTCCAATATAGATCTTATTCCTGCTAAACATCAACATTCACCACCTCAACTCCCTACTCAACCCATGCCCCCTCTGTGCCCCCTCAAATTCCCTTTGCCACCCTATTCCCCCTCATACTCCCATGCCCCCTCCATGCACCCCATGTATCCTCCATAGCCACTCATCCAGTATCCAATATGGGAAGACCTCAGGATATTTTTGAAATGGATATTTAAAAAAATAAACTTCTATCTCTTAGAGATGTTTTTCAAACTGACATTAAACAAAAGCTTTCAGCTACCTAATAGAGATGTCTTCTTTAAAGACACTTCAAACTGAAAAAAACTCCCCTCCATAAACCCCATTCAATAAGATGTAAATCCCCTCAAGTGGTCAATCTGTTATAAAAACAAAACACACACTTGTCCACTCTCACGGACAGACATTCCTTTAATATCCTCTAAAAACTCTAATGAAAATGCGAAAACAGCCCACCCCTCCCCACTCCCCCATTCCCCCATACTGAGATAAGTGGTTCTTGAGCTTTTGAAACTCAGCCAAGCATCCATTATAGCCGTAGCTATCAAAAAAACCTTGAGAAATATCAACAATAGTGTCAATTGAATGCGAAACACAAGATGACATTTTCTTTAAAGTACAGATGGTGGTCATTTCCATTTCAAAGCAAGTTGCCTATTAATCAATGGTGGGTGCTCAGGCTTTTTTTAAATTCAACAGCAGAGGCAGTTTTTCAAAGCTAAAGATCACTTGACATTCAGATCTCTAAAACATGATGGGGGAGTTTCCCAGCAGTTACAGTTTTGAATGCATTATGTCACTTTCTACTTTGGGAAAAAAAAACTGCAATGGTGTCAACACTTACACACTGGTGGTCAATGTAATGTTCAACTTACTTTTGTAATACAGGGTCTTATGATTAATCACTGCATTAAAAACACATCCAAAATGCAGTATATAATAGTGACATTTCAACGTGTCAAAACATTTAACACTTAGCTGTTCCAGACTCCTCAGCAGGCTTCCCCCAGTGGTCACAAACTCTCAAGCCTGGTGGTTTTATTTTAAACGTTCCAAAACCCACACCAGCACACAGAAATAGCAAGAGGAATGAAATTCAAATTTCCTATGGGCCTTAAAATAGCGACCCTGAAGAAGAGGTACGTGCAGGCTTCATATCCAAGGCCTTTCCTGCTAAAAGGCCACATATCAATAGCGCAGAGTCAAGGAGGCATGGCACACTGGAATTTTCAGTCAAATAAACTATTTTTAAAAAATTTTCTGAACCCATTTACGCTTCCATCGGGAGATGAAAATCCGGTCCTTAGTTTTAAAGAAAACAAATTCAAACTATAGGCTTGCTACCCAAAAAGAAACAAATTACTAGTTACAGCAGAACTGGCCTAGATTAAAGTGAATGCAATTTAAGGCTTTGTGCTAAACTCTAGCAATGTGTTCAGATGTTGGTAAAATTAATAAAATTGAACCGATTGTAAATATACATTCATGTTTTTATTTGTTCTGGAATGTGGGCATTGCTGGCAAGACTGGTTTTTATTGCCCATCCAAGGTGGCCCTTGAGAAGATGATCATGGGCCTTCTTCTTGAATTACTGCAATCCATGTACTGTACAGAGCAGTTTATTACAATTGAGTTGTTTGTTAGGCCAATACGGAAAGAAGTTAAGGATTAATGACAGAGGTGTGAAACTGGAGTTATGTATAGGACAGACCAGGTAAGGACAACAAATTTATTTCCCTAATTATTTAATGAACCTGTTGGGTATATATGATAACATGACAGCTTCATTGATCCAGCCAATTATGTTTTATTAAAAAATAGGGAAATGGTCTTTCACTTTCAAATATGACCTCAAATCCAGCCATGTTGAACAGGATAAAAGTTTACTATACAAAAACAGAATTACCTGGAAAAACTCAGCAGGTCTGGCAGCATCGGCGGAGAAGAAAAGAGTTGACGTTTCGAGTCCTCATGACCCTTCGACAGAACTTGAGTTCGAGTCCAGGAAAGAGCTGAAATATAAGCTGGTTTAAGGTGTGTGTGTGGGGGGCGGAGAGATAGAGACAGAGAGGTGGAGGAGGGGGGGGGGTGTGGTTGTAGGGACAAACAAGCAGTGATAGAAGCAGATCATCAAAAGATGTCAACGACAATAGTACAATAGAACACATAAGTGTTAAAGTTAAAGTTGGTGATATTATCTAAACGAATGTGCTAATTAAGAATGGATGGTAGGGCACTCAAGGTATAGCTCTAGTGGGGTTTTTTTATAATGGAAATAGGTGGCAAAAGGAAAATCTTTATAATTTATTGGAAAAAAAAAGGAAGGGGGAAAACAGAAAGGGGGTGGGGATGGGGGAGGGAGCTCACGACCTAAAGTTGTTGAATTCAATATTCAGTCCGGAAGGCTGTAAAGTCCCTAGTCGGAATCACGGATGTAGGTGGGAAGGGACTGGACAAGGGGAGAGAGAAGGGAGTCAAGATAACGAGAGATGAGTTCTGTGGGGCAGGAGCAAGCTGACACGATCGGTCTACTGGGACAGTTCTGTTTGTGGATTTTGGGTAGGAGGTAGAAGCGGGCCGTCCGATGTTGGGCGACTATCAGGTTACACGACTTTAGGTCGTGAGCTCCCTCCCCCATCCCCACCCCCTTTCTGTTTCCCCCTTCCTTTTTTTTTTCCAATAAATTATAAAGATTTTCCTTTTCCCACCTATTTCCATTATAAAAAAAACCCCACTAGAGCTATACCTTGAGTGCCCTACCATCCATTCTTAATTAGCACATTCGTTTAGATAATATCACCAACTTTAACTTTAACACTTATGTGTTCTATTGTACTATTGTCGTTGACATCTTTTGATGATCTGCTTCTATCACTGCTTGTTTGTCCCTACAACCACACCACCCCCCCCACCTCTCTGTCTCTCTATCTCTCCGCCCCCCACACACACACCTTAAACCAGCTTATATTTCAGCTCTTTCCTGGACTCGAACTCAAGTTCTGTCGAAGGGTCATGAGGACTCGAAATGTCAACTCTTTTCTTCTCCACCGATGCTGCCAGACCTGCTGAGTTTTTCCAGGTAATTCTGTTTTTGTTTTGGATTTCCAGCATCCGCAGTTTTTTTGTTTTTATAAAAGTTTACTGTGCCTATTGTCTACATATGAAATGACTTTAAGCAACATTGCCCCCGTTTCTTACAAGTATAACAATATTGACATTAAATTGGCATTCTAAATCACAAAATGACTAGTGTGGAAAAGTTATCATGTTTTACTGAAATAACAGGGGTGCATTCCAAAGCTAGGATGACGACACAGTGTTAGGTTTAGTAGAAGTAGCTTTACTCTGCACTCAATGAGATGGGAATACCTGTTTCCAGGACGGTCACTGACCTCATCATGTCAGGGAATATTCCTCCCACAGATTCCAACCTGATAGTCGCCCAACATCGGACGGCCCGCTTCTACCTCCTACCCAAAATCCACAAACAGAACTGTCCCGGTAGACCGATCGTGTCAGCTTGCTCCTGCCCCACAGAACTCATCTCTCGTTATCTTGACTCCCTTCTCTCTCCCCTTGTCCAGTCCCTTCCCACCTACATCCGTGATTCCTCTGACACCTTACGTCACATCAACAATTTCCAGTTCCCTGGCCCCAACCGCTTCCTCTTCACCATGGACGTCCAATCCCTCTACACCTCCATCCCCCACCAGGATGGTCTGAGGGCCCTTAGCTTCTTCCTCGAACAGAGGCCCGAACAATCCCCATCCACCACTACTCTCCTCCGTCTGGCTGAACCTGTTCTCACACTGAACAATTTCTCCTTCAATTCCTCTCACTTCCTCCAAATAAAAGGTGTGGCTCTGGGTACCCGCATGGGCCCCAGCTATGCCTGTCTCTTTATGGGGTATGTGGAACATTCCTTGTTCCAGTCCTACTCCGGCCCCCTTCCACAACTCTTTCTCCGGTACATCGATGATTACTTCGGTGCTGCTTCGTGCTCTCGTCGGGACTTGGAAAAATTTATTAATCTCCACCCTTCCATCATTTTCACGTGGTCCATCTCTGACACTTCCCTTCCCTTCCTTGACCTCGCTGTCTCAATCTCTGATGATAGACTGTCCACCAATAGCCATTACAAGCCTACCGACTCCCACAGCTACCTTGAATACAGCTCCTCACACCCCGCTTCCTGTAAGGACTCCATCCCATTCTCTCAGTTCCTTCGCCTCCGTCGCATCTGTTCTGATGATGCTACATTCAAAAACAGTTCCTCTGACATGACCTCCTTCTTCCTTAACCGAGGTTTTCCACCCACGGTCGTTGACAGGGCCCTCAACCGCGTCCGGCCCATCTCCCGCGCATCCACCCTCATGCCTTCTCCTCCCTCCCAGAAACATGATAGGGTCCCCCTTGTCCTCACTTATCACCCCACCAGCCTCCGCATTCAAAGGATCATCCTCCGCCATTTCCACCAACTCCAGCATGATGCCACTACCAAACACATCTTCCCTTCACCCCTACAGTCAGCATTCCGTAGGGATCGTTCCCTCCGGGACACCCTGGTCCACTCTTCCATCACCCCCTACTCCCCAACCCCCACCTATGGCACCACACCATGCCCACGCAAAAGATGTAACACCTGCCCCTTCACTTCCTCTCTCCTCACCGTCCAAGGACCCAAACACTCCTTTCAAGTGAAGCAACATTTCACTTGCATTTCCCCCAACTTAGTCTACTGCATTCGTTGCTCCCAATGCAGTTTCCTCTACATTGGAGAGACCAAACGTAAACTGGGCGACCTCTTTGCAGAACACCTGCGGTCTGTCCGCAAGAATGACCCAAACCTCCCTGTTGCTTGCCATTTCAACACTCAACCCTGCCTTATTGCCCACATGTCTGTCCTTGGCTTGCTGCATTGTTCCAGTGAAGCCCAACGCAAACTGGAGGAACAACACCTCATCTTCCGACTAGGGACTTTACAGCCTTCCAGACTGAATATTGAATTCAACAATTTTAGGTCTTGACCTCCCTCCCCCATCCCTACCCCCACCCCCACCCCCCTTCTGTTTCTTCCCCCTTCCTTTTGTTTTTTTTCCAATTAATTATATAGATTTTTCTTTTTTCCTCCTATTTCTATTATTTTTAAATATTTTAAAATCTTTTATGCTCCCCCCACCCCCACTAGAGCTATACCTTGAGTGCCCTACCATCCACTCTTAATTAGCACATTCCTTTAGATAATATCACCAACTTTAACACCTATGTGTTCTTTTGTTCTGCCGTCTGTGACATCTTTTGATGATTTGCTTCTATCACTGCTTTTGCCTACAACCACACCACCCCCCTCCACTTCTCTCCCCCCACCCAAACCCCGCCCCCACTTAAACCAGCTTATATTTCAACCCTTCCTGGGATTCACCTAGTTCTGTCGAAGGGTCATGAGGACTCGAAAAGTCAACTCTTTTCTTCTCCACCGATGCTGCCAGACCTGCTGAGTTTTTCCAGGTAATTCTGTTTTTGTTTTGGATTTCCAGCGTCTGCAGTTTTTTGTTTTTGTTTTTATCTCTGGGAATACCTGATGCTGATGATCAGAAATGTAACAGACTCCACTTTCTCTGGCTGCTTCTCATCTTAATGAGCACAAAGTTCACCAAGTAATTATTGGAAAAGCTAGTGACAGTGATTTATATGACTTCATTTTGAAAGTGTATCAACATTCAGCTGGAATGTAACACTTCAAAGCACAAAAGGGTATTTTAGATAAAGCAAAGACTTGTTTCTTCCTCTGCCCTGAAGCTGGACAATTACAAGCACCTGATATACAAAAGAACCAAACAGCAATTACGTGCAAATTGATCTGAAGACATATCTAAACTATTGTCCCAGGGAAATACCTAGCCTTAAAGATTGAGGGCCAGATCAGCAGCTGAACATGACAACTTTAATCAAGATTGAAAGGAAAAGAAAAGGCCTTGCATTTCTATAGCATCTTTTATAGCCTCAGGAAGTCACAAAGCATTTGACAGCCAACTTAAAGCAGGACAAATTAAACCCGGCCAATTACCACCCAATCAGCCTACTCTCCATCATCAGCAAAGTGATGGAAGGTGTCATTGACAGTGCTATCAAGCAGCACTTACCCTGCAATAACCTGCTCACTGATACACAATTTGGGTTCCGCCAGGGGCACTCAGCTCCTGACCTCATTACAATGTTGGGTCAAACATGGACAAAAGTGCTGAATTCAAGAGGTGAGGTGAGAGCGACTGCTGTTGAGATCAAGGCAGCATTTGACCAAGTATGGCATCAACAAGACCTAGAAAAACTGAAGTCAATGGGAATAAGGGGGAAAACTCTCCTATAGCTGGAGTCACATCTAGTAAAAAGGAAGATAGTTGTGGTCAATCATCTCAGTCCTGCGGCATCACTACAGGAGTTCCTCAGGATAGTGTGCTATAGGCCCAACCACCTTCCTTCCATCTCAAGGTCAGAACTGGGGATGTCCTCTGATGATTGCACCATGTTCAGTACCATTCATGACTCCTTCATTACTGAAACAATCTGTCTCCATATGCAAGAAAACCTGGACAACATTCAGGTTTGGATTGATAAGGGGTAAGTAACATTCACGCCACATAAGTGCCAGACAATGACCATCTACAATAAGAGAAAATCTAATCATGTCCTATGACATTAACATCACTGAATCCTATCAACATCTTGGGTGTTATCTTTGACTAGGTGTTGAACTGAACTAGCCATATAAATGCTGTGGCTACAAGCGCAAGTCAGAGACTGGGAATTCTTTAGTGAGTAACTCACCTCCTGACTCCCCAAAGCCTGTCCACCATCTACAAAGCACAAGCCTGGATGAGTGCAGCTCCCACAACACTCAAGAAAGTGGACACCATCCAGGACAAAACAGCCCACTTGATTGGCACCCAATCCACCACCTTCACCATTCACTCCCACCATCACTGACGCATAGTAGTAGCAGTGTGTACCATGTACAAGATGCACTGCAACAACTCGTCAAGCCTCCTTCGACAGCACCTTCCAAACCTGTAACTTCTACCACCAAGAAGGACATGGATGGCAGGCACATGGGAATGTCACCAATTGCAAGTTCCTGTCAAAGCCACAGACCATCATGATTTTGGAGCTATGTCACTCTTCCTTCACTATCACTGGCTCAAAATCCTGGAACAGCACTATGGGTTTACCCCCGCCACATGGTTGTAGTGGTTCAAGAAAGCAGCTCATCGGCAACTTTTCATGGGTAATTAGGCAACAGGCAGCAAATGCTGGCCTAGCCAGTGACACCCACGTCCCATGAAAGATTTAATAAAATAGAATTTTTAATGTGTAAGCATTGTTTCAGCGAAGGGACTGCAACAGCAAATCAATAATAAACAGCAACAACTTACATTTATATAGCACCTTTATTGTATTAAAACTTTCTAAGCTGCTTTCCAGGAGCATAATAAATTAAAATAAGACCCCAAGTCACATGAGGAGATATTGGGCTGGATTTTCATGCAACGAGGTAGACTCTGTGAAATGGTGAAAATGGTATCTTGGACCCGATTCCAGGATTTCCAATTCTATTCCCAGGGTTTCAAATTTTCCCCAGTACATTTTAAAGATTCAGGCTGATTCAAATTGCAAGCCTATACCTTGCATTCCTGACATGCCCAGCTCCATATCCTAGCTCTCCTCAATTTTCATGGGGGAGAATTTTCTCCCCATTGGGCAGACTGTTCGGGAACGGGTGTGGGCGGGCACGGAGCTGATCATCGCCCGTGATTGGCTCTGCACCACCATTTTATGCAGGCAGGCCAATTAAAGCCCGCCCAGCGTGAAGTGTGGCTCCCAAGGAGCGGGAGTGCAATGACTGCTGGATCCAGTGCCAACCTGGCAGCCTGTTCAAATAAAGTGCTGGCAGCCTTGCAAAAGCTGTTCATCATGGCCAGTGGAAGGGCTCCCCAGAGCACTGCTGGAAAGCAGGCCAGGCCGGAGGGTAAGGCAGTGGGGCAGTGTGCCTCTTGGTTTTCTGATGAGTGCCTCGCTGCACTCCTGGAGGAGCTGGCAGCACAGCAGGAGGTCCTCTTTCCGAGGGACGGGAGGCGGAGGCCCTCCAACCTGACCAAACGTGCCTGGGAGGAGGTGGCAGAGATAGTCAGCTCTCATGACGCGGTGAAACACACATGGGTCCAGTGCCGCAAGCAATTCAACGACCGCTTGTGCTCAGGAAGGGTGAGTACCATGTTGGCAGAGATCATTTAATACAGCAGGTAGGCTTTACCCCCCACAAGCACCACCACAACCAACCGCAAAACCCCCCCCCCCCCACCCCTCAACTCTGAGTGCAGTTACAGCATTGAATCCTTCACGGCAAGTTTCCCTCACCGGGTGGGCCAGCAGATATTGCCCATGCCTAGTTCACCCTTAGAGGGTAGTGCTGAGATGGGTTCTGCACCTGTAGCATGCGTGACACTGACACCCAGGGTACAGTTTTGGGGGCAACCTCAAAGGCACAGTGCTGGAACAGCAAAACATGTCAAAGTCAGGGCGAAAACATGCTGGGAGGGGAGCTTCCATGTGGCAGGGCACCAATCCATCTGCTGGCTTTGGCATTCCATATGCTTGTGCTTCTTTACTTTGCAAGTTTAGACCATGTGGTGCCAAATGTGATAAATGCAGCATGTGGGCAAGGGGGGAGTGTCAGCTCTGGCTTCTTGGTATGAGTGTGTGGCAACTGCGGGGTGTCAAAGCACTGGAGCCATGCAGTGTCCCTCTCTGGTAGGGGCGGCAGGGATACAATCGGAATCCAGGTACAGGATGGATTAATCAATGCTTTTCTTTCCTCTTCAGGAGAAGACTGCATACAATGCCACTGAGCAGATGTAGAATGGCGGAGGCCAGGCCCAGTTGGCCATCGTGACCAGATATGAGCAGGAAATGGTGGATCTGGGAGGTGCCATGTGCCCAGGTCCACCGGTGGCGGTGAGGCTGTGGTGCCATAGGGAGGTATGATTGCTGAGCACGGAGGTCACCATGTGTGTCCGAACAGCCATGGCACTGCTGAATGCTCAGTGATTGAAGTTTGCAACATGGGTTGACCATTGTATATGGAAGGATGAGGGTATACTGATCCGGGGATTGGCATGCACATTGACATTGTCTCCACTTTAACTAATCAAATGTCTTTGTTCTCCCTTTCAGCATCACCGGAGCATGACCGGGAGAAGGAAGCAGCAGGGCCGCCTCTCACACCTGAGGGTCCTGAACAATTGGACTCACCGGCGTCATACTATCTCTACCAGCCAGGCTAAGGGAAGGCTTTCTGAAACCAGCAAGACCCCAGAAATGATGTTGACTCAGAGTCCTGTCCAAGCAGCTGTGAAGAGTTTTGAAATATTCCTGCTCACACAGGCATTAAATGTCTGACAAATAACACTCGCAACCCCACTCATCCCTCTTATCCCGCCCATGGACGAGCTTTATACAAATGTCTCCTACTCGCCTGCCCATTGCACCCGTGCGATGACCTGAAGATCGCATGGGCTCTGAAAAATCCTTGACAATTGCTGCTTCAAGGGCCTTAATTGGCCTGTTAATTAATGGCGGGTGTGCATCAGAAATTATCGTGCACCGGCCCACCTAAATATCGCGATGGCACGTGGTGACCTCGGGACCCTTGCCTGATGCCACCACGCATCATTTTATGTGACACTGTGTGGGGCCTGCCCCCGCACACCGACAAGAAAATTCTGGCCATGGAGTTGGGCCAGCTGTAAAAGAACACGCGGTTCACAAGACATCAGGGGCCTCATGAACCATAGTCTAGATGAGGGAACCTTTTGAAAGGTAAGTTAAAAAAGGCTTACCCATGCCCCCCATGCTGTGCTATGCCTTTCCACCCATCCATCCCAGGCCCCTCATACCCTCCATGACACATCATGCACTTCCACCCACCCCCATGTCTTCTCACAACCTCCATGCCAAGCTATGGCACTTCCATGCCCATTCACCCACTGTATAGAACCAATGAACTTTATAGTGATAATAGGATGTTTTAAAAAACAGTCATTCTTTCATAACTTTCCTTTTTACTACAGGGAATTTAAGCATTGATCAACCAGATCCTTTAAAGTTTCAAAAACAGAAAAGGCAAACACTTGAAACTTCTTTTTCTTGTGTAAATAAATATTCTGAAAACAGGAAAACAGATAGAAGATAATAGTAAGGAGCCCAGAGTTGAAGTCAGAGGTCCTGTTGTGGGATAACAATGACATAGGTAAGGATGCAGTCAGTATGGAGTGTCAATGAACTGTTGTCTGAGTTCTGGGACAGATGAAGTGAGTGAAGTCCAGAAGCCATTTGAGGGAAAAATATTGGAGGTAATTTTTGTAGGAAGGAAGATCTAGGAGGTGTATGGGGTCAGTTGCAGGATAGAAAGATGTTGGCAAAATTGGAGGGCACCATAAAATCCAGAAGCAATAGAGATTTGCTCTTTGGCCCAGGTGGGTAATTTTCTGGCCGGGAACAGAATGCAGATGAAATATTAGTAAAACCAGTGGTCAATCACAGGCTCAGTAGGAGAATGAAGCCTCTCAATTATAGCATAGGTGGGGAAAGGGCACTAAACTAATCAAAGTTACTTTAAATATTACAAAAGAACTGCAAATCAGGCGCACATATTAGGTCTTATGATATAGTCAGTGTTGTCCAGAGAAGAAGATATTTTTTGTTGTTGAGAGAAATCCAAGAATTTGGAGTCAAGTTTGAGAGAAGATCTAGATCTAGATTTTTCTACATCTTTTCCATGTCTCACCAATGAACAAAAAGCAGCAGATTATAGACACAAACCAAGTCTTAAGTTTATTCCAGTGTAGTCCAGTGCAGAAATGTGGTCTTGATGTCCAAAGAAATTTGAAGCTAGCTTTAAGAGAAAACCCATGTCCAGGACTTTGCCAGATCTTTACCAGAGTTCACAAGGTAACATCGGGGCATGGGGATTTGAAGAAACAACAGAGGCCATTTAAACTAATAATTAGCTTGAAAATCGGGCTAAAATGCAACAATACTTAGAATCAGAGGAACTTACACAGCAGAAGAGAGGGTTTAGAGAGAGGAAAAGCAAAGAATAGCCATAGATGGAAACTGATAGACATGCAGAGTGAGGAGATCTGCTTTGCCATGTCCCACAGTCAGCAATGTGATAATGATCATGATGAAAATGCGATAATGATAATGACTGTTTCTAGTGATGTTAGTTGAGGAGTAAATATTGTCAGGACACCCTGCCCTTCTTCAAAATAGTGCCATGCCATCCCTTACATCCCCCTGAGAGGGCAGACAGGACCTTGGTATCTGATCTGAAAGAAGGCACCTTCAACAACAACAATAACAATTTATATTTATATAGTGCCTTTAATTTAATGAAACGTCCCAAGGCACTTCACAGAAGCATTCTAAAATAAAGTATGTCACTTAGCCACATAAGGGAACACTAAGTCATATGACCAAAAGCTTGGTCAAAGAGGTAAGGATTAAGAAGTGTTTTAAAGGAGAAAAGCAAGGTTGAGAGGCATAGAGGTGTAGTCAGGGAATTTCAGAGCCTGGATCCTAGATAACTGGTCACCAATTGGGGAGCAATTATAATAGAGAATGCACAAAAAGCCAGAATTAGAGGAAAACAGATATTTCAGAGGGTTGTGTTGTATAGAAATGTGGAGTTTTATGAAATGGTCGGTTTTGGGACTGTGTCTTTAATTTAGGGTAAGATGGATGAATGAAGGGGTCATGTGACCTGTTCTAAATTCCGCTAACCACAAGCTTAAGTGGCTTGGTTGTTAAAAGTTAAAGGGGGCCCAGGTTGCTTTACTGGGTAGAAGTTGCAAGCTAGTCACATCTATAAACAATGACCAGAGAGGCTGTGCTCACAGTGGATAGGCATTTAGCCCCCAAGCCCCAGGGAGGCGTTATAAAACAGTTTTGTAAATGGTCATATTTTAATCTGTCTATTCATTTCCAAGATAGAATGGATTTGGGGGAATCTAGAGGATAGTTAATTAGCATTTCTACCTGGATATAAAGCCCATGTGATTCACAAAACCATGGAAATGGGCTTTGAGAGGGGAAAACTCCGAAGGAAGCCATTGTGGGATTAGGTTACAGAGTTTCCTAAATATCACTGAACCTCATTGATAGGGTCAGCCTGCAAGAATCCAAGAGAGTGAGAAAGAGAGAGAGAGGGAGAGCAGAGAGATAGATGCAGCATGTCTTTATTGTTCACCATGCAAAATATAAGTAGGAGTTGTGCTCAGATTGAAGAGACCATACTGTGAAGGTGGAAATGAATATTACAATCCGCAGTTATGGTATTACAATTTCTCAGAAAAACAGTTTTAAAGGTTATATTTTTTCCAAGAACACCTTGGACTGAGTTTAAGGACTGTTTTAAAATGGCTCCAATCTACCAGACAGAATTATGAATTTCAGTTAGACTCTCAGATCCACAGAGAACCATCTAGAGGAAGCTTCAATCAAGGGAAAGGAAGAGATAGGCATCTAGAAATAGCCACGGACTCTGCTGTAACTATGCTGTTTGAAAGTGCCACACCTGCAGAACCAGAAGAAAGCAACCTTCTTTCCTACCTTTAAACCTGATTTGCCTACTAAGCTCACCTATTAAAGCAACCTCTAGCAATTCAGCTGTGGAAGCTATCGCAGCTGCAAAAACAATCCTACAATGCAACATCTCGACTTCAAAAATATCAGCTGCACTGAATATGGACTAAACTGATCCAATTTTTATAAGTATCATTTTATCTTCATTTGTAACTAAACTTTGTGTATATGTTAATAATTTTAACTTTTCTTAAGTAACCTCCATCCCAATAAAGTGAAACAAACTAACCTTTTCCTTTTTTTAAGTCAGCTGCTGGGTTATTTTAAATTGAATTTCTCACTCTACAGGTAAGAAAACATGCAAATGCAACTTTGGGGAAGCATCTTTTAAAGCATGCGTGACATGAAGCTGGAAGATTAGCCTTGCCTTGGCGAGAGGGAGGGGTCTCTGGGGTAGCCCAGACTGTGAAAGTAAGTTCAGAGATTAGAAGCTATCTGGCTGGAAAAGGAGAAAGGAGCTAAGAATCACTTTGGACTGGTTCCTGGAGAATGAAGTGCACACTTAAGTGACAATGAAAAGTATTAACATAAAAAGACATTTTTGATCATTTTGTTTCATAAATGGGGGATTTTTTGTAGATTAGAGTATAAATTGCCTGCTGAATTATGATTTGTCAATGTTGCTCTTAGCTTGTTTGTTAAATATTGTTTGTAAAAATATTAAAACTTAAAATTTTGTTGTGTGATCCTTTCAGCCATTCACTGCAAGTTTAAATTTCTTTTTAAAAGTTAGCAGTCTTTATGGGTTCATAACAGATAGCAGAGACAGGGAGGGTCAAAGCCATGGATAGATTTGAAAACAAGGATGAGAATTTTAAAATCAAGATTGGGAGCCAATGTAGGTCATTGAGTACAGGGATGATAGGGAACATGATTTGCTGTGAGTTAAGACACGGGCCGTAGAGTTTTGGATGACCTCAAGTTTACTGAGGGTAGAATGTAGGGGGCCATAGGGGGTACATTGGAATAGTTGTGTCTAGAGCTAATGAAGACAAGGATGAGGGTTTCAGCAGCAGGTGAGCTGAGACAGCGATATAGCAATCCTTTGGCATTGTCCTAAAGTGTCAGCCTACTTTATATACTCAAAGATTAAAGATTGGCTGAATGAGATTAAACTCCACTATGGCAGCTGGGGAATTTAAATTAAATTAATGAATAAAAAGCTAGCATCAATAATGCTGACCATGGAACTACTGACTGTCATTAAAACAAAACATCTGGCTCATGAATGTCTTTTGGGGAAGGAAATCAGTCATCCTTACTTGGTCCTGCCTATATGTGACTCCAAACCCACACCAATGTGGTTGATTCCTAACTACCCCCTGAAATAGCCCAGCAATCCAACCAGTTGTATCCAAAAAGGTGGCTCACACTCACCATCTCAAGGACAATTAGGGATGGGCAATAAGAGCTGGCCTTGCCAATGATGCTTACATCTCATGAATGAATAACAAAAAGGTCTCTAGAATGGGATTGTCTTAGAATTATGAGTGCTACCACTGAGTCATGACTGATGCATAAACAATGGTCATAACTTCCTCAGAGTAGCAATCAACACCAGATTGCCACTCGGTGCCCAATTATCTGCGTGGACTTTCTTCCATGCCCATCTTGCCTGACCTTCCAACTCACGCTGGGCAATATCCAGGCAGCGCAGCTGTCCAAGACTCAATGTCACAGTCCAACTCCATTGATGTGAAGGAGGACACAACTCCTTTTTACGGCACTAGCTGCCGTAAACCAGGTAAGTTGAAGGTCCCATTGAAACTGACAGGCTAGGAGAAGGTAAATGTCTAAGGTAAGTGAATAGGATTTGGGGATTGTCTAAGGTAAGTGAATAGGATTTGGGGATGGAGGATGAATTGACGGTCGGGTGGATCAGAGGTTAGGGGCTCAGAAGTCTGGGTGTGGGGGGGTGGGGTTGAGTCGAGTCAGGAGGTTGGGTAGGGGGGGTGTCGCACCTGCAGGGGCGGGGTCAGGTCAAGTGGGAGGGGTCAGACCTCAGGGTTGTGGGGATGGTTGGTAATCGGGGTGGGTGGTGGTAGGGGTGGTTGGATCGGGGGTATCAGGTTGGGTCGAGCCTGTGGGGTGTGGGATAAAGTCAGTTTGTGAATGGGTTGTGGTGGGGGGCACAGTTGGGTTGGGTCTGAGGGTGTCAGGTCAGGTCAGGCCTGACCTGCGGAAGGGTGGTTGGGTTGGTTCAGAGAAGCCTGTCGAGTCAGCAGTGGGGAGGGGGTTGATCAGGTTGGTTTGGGAGGGGTGGGGTGCAGGGGTCCCATGCAGGGGCGGGATCCATGGGGGTTCAGGGGGTTGGGAAATACTGTGTGTGGGTGTGGTTGGTCAAGGTTTTGGGGGAAACCCCAGGAGGTCATTGGTGAGCTGGAATCCCGTGAAGGTGTGGGAGGTGCGGGGGGATTCTGTGTCTTTACAATAGTTACCCAGAAGTTAGAAGAGGTTTTAATTCTTCTAACATTTTCTGTCTAACTATTGATGTAACCCAAATCAAAAACAGAATTACCTGGAAAAACTCAGCAGGTCTGGCAGCATCAGCGGAGAAGAAAAGAGTTGACGTTTCGAGTCCTCATGACCCTTCGGTTTTTATTATTATTGATGTAACCCTGTTGGAACCATCCAAAGTTTGCAATTTAAATCACATTGTCGGATGGTTCCCAGCACAGGGCAATTGTCCAGAGTAAGTTTGCATTTCTGGGCAATTGCCATTTAAACCCTTACCTATGGAGTTCTGGGAGGGATTCCCCTGTGCATATTTGGGGTAGCTCCGCCAATCTGACACGGTGGAGGTTATGGCCCCATGATTATATTTTGTAAAACAAAACTGAACAAAGAGAAAATAGGATGTCAAAGAACAAAAAGCTTTTTAATGCTTCTGCAAAGCCCCTTCCATATCCACCACAATGGCGATTGCAAAAAATGTTATTTTCTTAATTTAGTCATAACTTTCACCCAATGTCAGGATGACACTAATAAGCAAGTGAAGAGGACACTCAGTAGTGTGCTGACCTCTGCTTTGCTGTGGTAACTCAATGTTATTACAATTATACAGCTCTTCCTTGAGGCTTTTCCTTGCCTGGATGATGTTCTGTAATGACAAAGCTGAAAAAGGAAATCTTTAATAACAGCTTCCATCTCACGGAGAAGGCTTCAAGTCAATCTTCTCTGCTCACATTTTGACAGCTATGACAAATTCCACCACAGCAGCTGAGACAATCAACAGTATTCTAAATAAAATGACCCACACCATTCTGAAAGGAAAGTCAATTTGCTCTTTCTCCCAATGTTAATGGATCCTTTAAAAATTTGCAGGATGAGTATCTGCATCATGGTCAAAAAGCCACTCAGCTCTTCCCTGGACCACACCCTATCAGTGAACTCTATCAGTTTTTGAAATATAGGCTGGGATTTTCCAGCCCCACCCGCCGCTGGGACTTGTCCAGTCCTGTCGAAATTCAATGGATTTATGGCTGGGCCGCCAAATCTTCTGCGGCGGGTCCCACCACAACAGGGCCATAAAATCCCAGCCATAGTGTTTACAGGCAAACAGACTAACAAACAGGGCCGGAAACATTACAAACACTCAACTTCAGTGGCAGAAGTAATAATAAAATTTAGGTCAATTTAATTAAGTTAAAATTTCCACTATTCTGACAATTTAATTTTAGTCACTCTATCAGCAATAAGCATATTTCAACCAAAGAGATTACACTGCAATTCTCTGAAGGGCTTAATCTCAATTCATTATACTTGAACAATAACTGGCAATTGGCAATTTTTTAACCTAGAATTACTTTGAAAATATTGACAGAGAACAATGTAGATTTAAAAAGCACAGCATTGTACACTGCAATGCTTAATGAATTTAATTCTCTTCCTAAAAAGACTTATTATCTTCAAAAATAACTAGGTCACTTTTTCACAGTTTGAGGCTTGCACAATCAGTGTTACAGAACTGAATTCCCTTCCTAAATGTTCCTGCTTCCCTCTCTTCACCTTTAAGACTCCACTAAAATCATACTTCTTTGAACAATCCATGGTCACCTGACTTAATATCCTAATATCTCCTTATTTTCATCAGTGTCAAAGTTTTGCAAAATCACTTAACCTATCTATATCCCTTTGGAGGCTCCTTATGTCCTCTTCAAACTTACTTTCCTACCTATCTTTATGTCATCGGCAAATTTAGCAACCATACGTTCAGTCCCTTCATCCAGGTCATTGATATAAATTGTAAATAGTTGAGGCCCAGCATTGATCCCTGTGATACAACACTCATCACATCTTGCCAGCCCAAAAATGACCCTGTTAGCTAATCAATCCTCTATCCAAGCTAATATGTAAACCCTAGACCACAAGGTCTTATTTTGCATAGTAATCTTTCATGTGGCACCTTGTCAAATGCCTTCTGGAAATCTAAGTACAGCACATCTACAGGTACCCCTTTGTCCATGTTACTTGTTACTTACTCAAAGAACTCCAAATTAGTCAATAGTCATACGCAACTTCCCTTTCACAAAACCATGTTTTCCCTGATTGCATTGTGATTTTCTAAGCATCCCGCTATAACCGCCATCATAATAGATTCTGGCCAATTTTCTATGACAGATGTTAAGCTAACTGGCCTGTAGTTTCCTGCTTTCTGTCTCCATTCCTTCTTGAATAGAGGAGTCACATTTGCAATTTTCCAACCTGATGGGACCTTTCCAGAATCTAGGAAATTTTGGAAAATGAAATGCATCTACTACTTCAGCAGACACTTCTTATAAGACCCTAGGATGATGTCCATCAGGGCCTGGGGACTTGGCAGCTTTTAGTTCTGATAATTTTCTCAATAACATTTCCCTTGTGAGTGTAATTGTTGTAAGTTCCTCCCTCCCTTTCACAATTATTTCTGGGACGTTATTTATATCCTCTACAGTGAAGACAGACACAAAAGGCTGTCCAATTCATCCATCAATTCCATATTTTATGTTATTAATTCCACGGACTCAGTCTCTAGAGGACCAATGCTCACTTTACTTACTCTTTTCCTTTTAAAATACCTGTAGAAACTCTTACTGTCTGTTTTTATATTTCTAGCTGGCATTCTCTCACACTCTAATTTATTCCTCCTTCCTCACTTAATCATTCTTTGCTGTTCTTAATAATCTATCCAATCTTCTGATCTGTTACTCATCTTTTTCTTTCAGTTTGATATTATCTTTAACTTCCTTAGATAGCTGAGTATTGTGTGTCCTTCCCTTAGAGTCTTTCTTTCTTACTGGAATCTATCTTTTCTGAGTGTTAAGAAATATCTCCTTAAATGTCTGCCACTGCAACTTTACTGACCTATCCCTTAACTTAATTTCCAAGTTGACTTTAGCCAGCTCTGTCTTCATGCCCTCATAATTGTCCTTAGTGAAATTTAAAACACTAGTATTACATCCACTCTTCTCTCCCTCAAACTGAATATGTTATTTTAATATGCATAAATTTACATTTTTATTACTAAGTGCAATAGGCATTAAGGGGCCTTAAAAGCACAAAGCAAGATACACACAAAGCTTGAAATTCTGACACACCTGAAGACAAGGTCTTTGGAAACAAGTACTTGGGTTTGATCAGTACATTGCATGTGAGGAAAAAAATACATAGCGTATCTAATTTTGTATTCGTTATTATCCTTGTGCCCAAGATTTTCAATAAATGCCAAATAGCATTGCACTAGGATTTTACACGATGGCAGTGGCCCTGCACACTGACCAGAAAGTCAGAGCAATCCTGCCTCCACTGACCTTGGAAGGTATGATTATATTTTCCATTGAGCAGGCAGTTAATTGCCTGCAATCATGGCTTCTGCCTCCCTGTGGCAGAATGTCCCACCCACAAGAGCTAGCCAATCAGAGGGTCGGCTGCTCCTCAGACCAAGCAGTGCTACCAGGAGCTGTTGTCCTAGCTGGGACTGCAGCAGGTTCTGGAGCAACAGCAATTGAGGAAGCCTGAGAGCATACAAGTAAAGTTGGGGATTGCTAGAGCCAGTCATGCAGATCTCGGGGGTGGGAGAGCTGGTTGATCGCTAGGCAGGGGTCATCATCAAATGGGAGTGAGCCTTGCCACTGAGGAAGCTCTCCAGGAGCCACAATTTGCCAGATCATGAGGAACCAGCCACCCCACAACCCCACAGGTCTGCTGCCAGGCTTTACTGGATGATCTTCCCATGTGGGGAGTTGCTCAGCTGCCGCTAGTAAAATACCAGCAGCCTTGGGAAGAGGCCGTCAAGTAGCCTTTAACAGACCACTTAACAGCCTCAATTATTTTAAGGGTAAAGTCCCATTGATAGTGGAAAGGCGATGGGCAGAGCACACCCCACCACCCCACCTGGTTTTATTCCTCCCCCCACCTCCCAGCCTGCTCCTGGGGGAAAGTGGGGGGAGCATAAAATTCCAGCTTTGTTTTCTTTCAATAAGTTGACTGCACATGTGGGATAAATCATTTTAATTTATGATTTAAACAATCATTGAGAGGATACTATGTCAATGAATGACTGATCAGGCTCATTAATAGAAGTGATTAAAATATACTGACAGCTACTTAACAACATATAATCTTTGTAATTGGTTTTAATGTAATTTTTAGGGACCATTCTAGCAATTCCTTCTAAACCTTTGAGAATCAGAGTAAACTGCTTCAGTCAACACATGGATTAAATCTAACTTTTATTTTCTGATTGACCTTCATGGCTACAGTATCATTGTAGGCGTTTAGATGTTTCTCAATTCAAGCTAACATTTACAGAACCTATCCTTTAAAGTGGTTGCTTTTATGAAGTCATTGATCAATATAGCTTACAGGATGTGGTGACAGTGATGTGGAAAACACATGGGAAGTTGTGTATCATATTACTGACTGAACAGAGTGAGAAGAGGTAGGTGACTCAGGGGTGCTAAGAGGGTGGTCTCAGATACTGCCGTTCATCTGTGACATATCACTTTGATGGCACATAAGTGTTCCAAGTAATATTTGCTCTGGTTGCACACCTCTTAGGAGGCAGGTTGACAAAACAAAGCTATCACAGCACTTCGTTCTCATTTTTTCTTTTCAAAGTTACTGTATTTTATTACAGTGACAGGCCTACTTTTAAGTCAGGCCTGGTACACCAAGCTCACAGCTCATATCAGGCTCAATTCAACACATCATATGCTACTGACCTGAAACTACAAGTAGATTGCACGGAAAGGATGAGAAATAAGTAAATGACTGAAACTGAGAGACTGTGCAATATGTGGATGCACCAAATTGCACAGTAACATTTCTTTGTTCTTGACTATGTTTTTAAGTTGTATTTTCTTCCTTTCACCTCTCTACCCTGTCCTTTTCCACATAAGTGTGCAGTCAGGCAACACTCCCATACTCTCAGGCCTTTGTCAATGATACATTGGAGCAATTCAGAAGTGGAATGCAGAGGGATGCTAAGCACTCATTTTCTACTGCAATGTACCTAATGTGCTGTAGATCAGGAGTTTACACTCAGAGGAGTTCTTGCATTAAATCACAATCAAACTTGTAGAGGAGACCACATTGGAGAGACCAAACGTAAACTGGGCGACCGCTTTGAAGAACACCTGCGGTCTGTCCGCAAGAATGACCCAAACCTCCCTGTCGCTTGCCATTTTAACACTCCACCCTGCTCTATTGCCCACATGTCTGTCCTTGGCTTGCTGCATTGTTCCAGTGAAGCCCAATGCAAACTGGAGGAACAACACCTCATCTTCCGACTAGGCACTTTACAGCCTTCCGGACTGAATATTGAATTCAACAACTTTAGGTCTTGAGCTCCCTCCCCAATCCCTACCCCCTTTCTGTTTCCCCCTTCCTTTTTTTTTCCAATGAATTATATAGATTTTTCTTTTCCCACCTATTTCCATGATTTTTAAATATTTTAAAATCGTTTGTGCTCTCCCCACCCCCACTAGAGCTATACCTTGAGTGCCCTACCATCCATTCTTAATTAGCACATTCGTTTAGATAATATCACCAACTTTAACACCTATGTGTTCTTTTGTTCTATTGTTGTTGACATCTTTTGATGATCTGCTTCTATCACTGAGATAAAAACAAAAAAACTACGGATGCTGGAAATCCAAAACAAAAACAGAATTACCTGGAAAAACTCAGCAGGTCTGGCAGCATTGGCGGAGAAGAAAAGAGTTGACGTTTCGAGTCCTCATGACCCTTCAACAGAACTTGAGTTCGAGTCCAAGAAAGAGTTGAAATATAAGCTGGTTTAAGGTGTGTGTGTGGGGGGCGGAGAGATAGAGAGAGAGAGAGGTGGGGGGGGGGTGGTGTGGTTGTAGGGACAAACAAGCAGTGAAAGAAGCAGATCATCAAAAGATGTCAACGACAATAGTACAATAGAACACATAGGTGTTAAAGTTAAAGTTGGTGATATTATCTAAACGAATGTGCTAATTAAGAATGGATGGTAGGGCACTCAAGGTATAGCTCTAGTGGGGTTTTTTTTTATATAATGGAAATAGGTGGGAAAAGGAAAATCTTTATAATTTATTGGAAAAAAAAGGAAGGGGGAAACAGAAAGGGGGTGGGGATGGGGGAGGGAGCTCACGACCTAAAGTTATTGAATTCAATATTCAGTCCAGAAGGCTGTAAATTCCCTAGTCGGAAGATGAGGTGTTGTTCCTCCAGTTTACGTTGGGCTTCACTGGAACAATGCAGCAAGCCAAGGACAGACATGTGGGCAAGAGAGCAGGGTGGAGTGTTAAAATGGCAAGCGACAGGGAGGTTTGGGTCATTCTTGCGGACAGACCGCAGGTGTTCGGCAAAGCGGTCGCCCAGTTTACGTTTGGTCTCTCCAATGTAGAGGAGACCACATTGGGAGCAACGAATGCAGTAGACTAAGTTGGGGGAAATGCAAGTGAAATGCTGCTTCACTTGAAAGGAGTGTTTGGGTCCTTGGACGGTGAGGAGAGAGGAAGTGAAGGGGCAGGTGTTGCATCTTTTGCGTGGGCATGGGGTGGTGCCATAGGAGGGGGTTGAGGAGTAGGGGGTGATGGAGGAGTGGACCAGGGTGTCCCGGAGGGAACGATCCCTACGGAATGTCGATAAGGGGGGTGAAGGGAAGATGTGTTTGGTGGTGGCATCATGCTGGAGTTGGTGGAAATGGCGGAGGATGATCCTTTGAATGCGGAGGCTGGTGGGGTGATAAGTGAGGACAAGGGGGACCCTATCATGTTTCTGGGAGGGAGGAGAAGGCGTGAGGGCGGATGCGCGGGAGATGGGCCGGACACGGTTGAGGGCCCTGTCAACGACCGTGGGTGGAAAACCTCGGTTAAGGAAGAAGGAGGTCATGTCAGAGGAACTGTTTTTGAATGTAGCATCATCGGAACAGATGCGACGGAGGCGAAGGAACTGAGAGAATGGGATGGAGTCCTTACAGGAAGCGGGGTGTGAGGAGCTGTAGTCGAGATAGCTGTGGGAATCGGTGGGTTTGTAATGGATATTGGTGGACGGTCTATCACCAGAGATTGAGACAGAGAGGTCAAGGAAGGGAAGGGAAGTGTCAGAGATGGACCACGTGAAAATGATGGAGGGGTGGAGATTGGAAGCAAAATTAATACATTTTTCCAAGTCCCGACGAGAACATGAAGCGGCACCGAAGTAATCATCGATGTACCGGAGAAAGAGTTGTGGAAGGGGGCCGGAGTAGGACTGGAACAAGGAATGTTCCACATACCCCATAAAGAGACAGGCATAGCTGGGGCCCATGCGAGTACCCATAGCCACACCTTTTATTTGGAGCAAGTGAGAGGAGTTGAAGGAGAAATTGTTCAGCGTGAGAACAAGTTCAGCCAGACGGAGGAGAGTAGTGGTGGATGGGGATTGTTCGGGCCTCTGTTCGAGGAAGAAGCTAAGGGCCCTCAGACTATTCTGGTGGGGCTTGGAGGTGTAGAGGAATTGGACGTCCATGGTGAAGAGGAAGCGGTTGGGGCCAGGGAACTGGAAATTGTTGATGTGACGTAAGGTGTCAGAGGAATCACGAATGTAGGTGGGAAGGGACTGGACAAGGGGAGAGAGAAGGGAGTCAAGATAACGAGAAATGAGTTCTGTGGGGCAGGAGCAAGCTGAGACGATCGGTCTACCGGGGCAGTTCTGTTTGTGGATTTTGGGTAGGAGATAGAAGCGGGCCGTCCGAGGTTGGGCGACTATCAGGTTGGAAGCTGTGGGAGGGAGATCCCCAGAGGAGATGAGGTCAGTGACAGTCCTGGAAACAATGGCCTGATGTTCAGTGGTGGGGTCATGGTCCAGGGAGAGGTAGGAGGAAGTGTCTGCGAGTTGACGCTCAGCCTCCGCGAGGTAGAGGTCAGTGCGTCAGACAACAACAGCACTACCCTTGTCAGCGGGTTTGATGACAATGTCAGAGTTGGACCTGAGAGAATGGAGTGCAGTAAGTTCAGAGAGAGACAGGTTAGAATGGGTGAGAGGAGCAGAGAAATTGAGACGACTAATGTCGCGCCGACAGTTCTCTATGAAAAGATTGAGAGAAGGTAAGAATCCAGAGGGAGGGGTCCAGGTGGAGGGAGAATATTGGAGATGGGTAAAAGGATCCGTTGAACTGGGAGAGGACTCCTGCCCAAAGAAGTGAGCCTGGAGACGAAGACGGCGGAAGAAGAGTTCAGTATCATGCCGAGCCCGAAATTCATTGAGGTGAGGGTGTAAGGGTATGAAACTAAATCCTTTGCTGAGCACTGAACGTTCAGCATCGGAGAGGGGAAGGTCAGGGGGTATAGTGAATACACGGCTGGGGTTGGGATTGGAAGAAAGGGTGGGGTCAGAGGGACAGGCAGGGGTGCAGGGTCCTAGGTGGGTGTTGGTGTCGATGAGTTGTTGGAGCTTACGTTCCTTAGCACTTGAGAGAAAGAGAAAAAGTTTCTTGTTGAGGCATCGGATGAGCCGAAGGATAAAATGAAACTGGGGGCACGCGCAGCTTTGAAAAAGGGTACGGCGGTGCTGCTGGAGGGAGAGGTCGAGTGTGTTCATATGGCGGCGCATGGCACTGAGTGTGGATTTCAGAATGTGACGGGAACAGCAGTCCGAGAAACGTTTTATGTCCCGGAGATACCTGTAATCCTGGGTGGGTTCGAAACATGAGGGGTGGAATTTCAGTTGAAATCCACGTGGGGTAAGTCGGAGACGGAGACAGTCACTGAGAAAGGAGATATGGCTGTGAAAGCGGGTTTTAGTAAACACCTTGTCAAACACTAGGAGGGAAATGGAAAGCAACGAAGGTGAGCAAGACAACAGAGAAATACGGAAATCTTGTCGCAGAGAGGAACAGAACTTCTTCAAGGAGATAGGCATTTCTTGAAGAGCAGTGGCAGTCAATTAAACACAGAGATAAAAACAAAAAAATTGCGGATGCTGGAAATCCAAAACAAAAACAGAATTACCTGGAAAAACTCAGCAGGTCTGGCAGCATCGGCGGAGAAGAAAAGAGTTGACGTTTCGAGTCCTCATGACCCTTCGACAGAACTTGAGTTCGAGTCCAAGAAAGAGTTGAAATATAAGCTGGTTTAAGGTGTGTGTGTGGGGGGCGGAGAGATAGAGAGAGAGAGAGGTGGAGGGGGGTGGGTGTGGTTGTAGGGACAAACAAGCAGTGATAGAAGCAGATCATCAAAAGATGTCAACGACAATAGTACAATAGAACACATAGGTGTTAAAGTTAAAGTTGGTGATATTATCTAAACGAATGTGCTAATTAAGAATGGATGGTAGGACACTAAAGGTATAGCTCTAGTGGGGTTTTTTTTTTTAGCTATACCTTGAGTGCCCTACCATCCATTCTCAATTAGCACATTCGTTTAGATAATATCACCAACTTTAACTTTAACACCTATGTGTTCTATTGTACTATTGTCATTGACATCTTTTGATGATCTGCTTCTATCACTGCTTGTTTGTCCCTACAACCACACCCCCCCCCACCTCTCTCTATCTCTCCGCCCCCCACACACACACCTTAAACCAGCTTGTATTTCAACTCTTTCTTGGACTTGAACTCAAGTTCTGTCGAAGGGTCATGAGGACTCGAAACGTCAACTCTTTTCTTCTCCGCCGATGCTGCCAGACTTGCTGAGTTTTTCCAGGTAATTCTGTTTTTGTTTTGCTTCTATCACTGCTTGTTTGTCCCTACAACCACACCACCCCCCCCCCCACTTCTCTCTCTCTCTCCGCCCCCCCACACACCTTAAACCAGCTTATATTTCAACTCTTTCTTGGACTCGAACTCAAGTTCTGTCGAAGGGTCATGAGGACTCGAAACGTCAACTCTTTTCTTCTCCGCCGATGCTGCCGGACCTGCTGAGTTTTTCCAGGTAATTCTGTTTTTGTTTTCCTTTAATACTCCCCTGCCTTAGCCCTGAACACGCAGCTTACATGGAAACATAGAAACTAGGAGCAGGAGTAGGCCATTCGGCCCCTTGAGCCTGCTCCGCCATTCAATATGATCATGGCTGATACTCTTTCTCAATGCCATATTCCTGCTTTCTCTCCATATCCCTTGATGCCCGTTATATCCAAAAAATTATCAATTTCTTTCTTGAATATATTCAGTGACCTGGCCCCCACAGCTTTGACCACCCTCTGAGTGAAGAAATTTTTCCTCATCTCAGTCCTAAATGGCCTGCCCCGTATCCTTAAACTGTGTCCCCTGGTTCTAGACTCCCCAACCAGGGGAAACATCCTCTCTGCATCCAGTCTGTCCAGCCCTGTCAGAATTTTATATGTTTCAATCAGATCCCCTCTCAGTCTTCTCAACTCTAGTGAATATAGGCCCAGTGGAACCAATCTCTCCTCATACAACAGTCTTGTCATCCCTGGTATCAGCCGAGTGAACCTTTGCTGCACTCCCTCTATGGCGAGTATATCCATTCTTATATAGGGAGACCAAAACTACACACAATGCTCCAGATGTGGTCTCACCAAGGCTGTGTATAACTGCAGAAAGTCATCCCTACTTCTGAACTCAAATCCTCTTGCAATGAAGGCCAACATACCATTTGCCTTCCTAATTGCTTGCTGCACCTGCCTATTTACTTTCATTGACTGGTGTACAAGGACACCCAGATCCCTCTGTACATCCACATTTCCCAATATATCACCATTTAAATAATACTCTGCCTTTCTGTTCTTTACACAGAAACGTATAACTTCACATTTATCTACTTTATACTGTATCTGTCATATGTTTGACCACATAGACAACTTGTCTAAATCGCCTTGAAGCCTCATTGCATCCTCCTCAGAACCCCACCCAGTTTTATGTCATCAGCAAACTTGGAAATATTGCATTTGGTTTCCTCATCCAAGTCATTATATATATTGTGACTAGCTGGGGCCTAAAGCACTGATCTCTGCAGAACACCAATAGTCATTGCCTGCCATTCGAAGAAAGACCCATTTATTCCCACTCTCTGTTTCCGGTCTGTCAATCGATTCTCAATCCATGCTAGTATATTGCCCCCAATCCCATGTGCTTTAATTTTGCCCACTAGCCCCCTATATGGGACCTTATAAAAAAGCCTTCTTGAAATCTAAATATACCACATCCACTGGTTCTCATATAAATATAGGGAATAGGAGCAGGAGTAGGCCAATCAGCCCTTTGAGCCTGCTCCGCCATTCATCAGGATCGTGGCTGATCATCCAACTCAAAAGCCTGCTCCTGCTTACTCCCCATATCCTTTGACCCCTTTCACCCCAAGAGCTATATCTAACTCCTTCTTGAAAACATGCAATGTTTTGGGCTCAAATAATTTCTGTGGTAACAAATTCCACAGGCTCACCACTCTCTGGGTGAAGAAATTTCTCCTCATCTCAGCATTAAATGGTCTACTCCGTATCCTCAGACGGTGATCCCTGGTTCTGGACTCTCCCACCATTAGGAACATCCTTCCTGCATTTACCCTGTCTCGTCCTGTTAGAATTTTGTAGGTTTCTATGAGATCCCCACCTCATTCTTCTGAACTCCAGCGAATATAATCCTAATTGACTCAATCTCTACTCATATGTCAGTCCTGCCATCCCAGGAATCATTCGGGTAAACCTTCGCTGCACTCCCTCTATAGCAAGCTCATCCTTCCTCAGATAAGGAGACCAAAACTTCACACGATATTCCAGGTGTGGTCTCACCAAGGCCCTGTATAATTGTAGCAAGACATCCCTGCTCATGTACTCGAATCCTCTGGCTATGAAGGCCAACATACCATTTGCCTTCTTTACCGTCTGCTGCACCTGTATGCTTACCTTCAGCGACTGGTCTACAAGGGCAGCCAGGTCTCGTTGCACATTCCCCTCTCTCAAGTTATAGCCTTTCAGATAATAATCTGCCTTCCTGTTTTTGCTACCAAAGTGGATAACCTCACAGTTATCCACATTATACTGCATCTGCCATGTATTTGCCCACTTACTCAGCTTGTCCAAATCACACTGTAGCACCTCTGCATCCTCCTCACAGCTCACCCTCCCACCCAGCTTTGTGTCATCTGCCATTTCCTTAAGTACTCTGGGATGTAGATTATCAGACCCTGGGGATTTATCGGCCTTCAATCCTGTCAATTTCCCCAACACTATTTCCCAACTAATACTGATTTCTTTCAGTTCCTCCCACACCCTGGGCAGGATTTCACGATCAGTGTGCAGGGGGTGGGACCTGCACGCCAACGCGTAAAATGACACGGGATGACGTCGGGCGGAATTCCCAACGTCACCCCGCATCATTTCAAGTTTCAGGTCGGTGGGCGCAGCCATATCAGCTGTGTGCCCGCTGACCTGTCAACGGCCAATTGAGGCCATTGACAAAGTAATTTATATCATTAATGGACCTGCCCGTCCAACCTTCAGAGAAAGCATGAAACTTCATCCACGGGCCGGGCTGAGGTTTCATGTAGGTTTTCAAAAATTTAATAAAAGTTTAACTAAAAGTGATGAACACTCTCAGCTTAGGGAATCCCCACTCCTGGCGGACGTCACGCTGGGCAGGCCTTAATTGGCCCGCCCACGTAAAATGGCGATACACCACCAATCGAGGGCATGCGTGCATGCTCCCACTCCTGAACTTCCCCCCCCAACGGGGGGAAAATTCTGCCCCTGTGTTCCCCAACATTTCTGGTCTGTTATTTGTGTCATCCTTTGTGAAGGCAGAACCAAAGTATGTATTTAGTTGGTCAGCCATTTTGATGTTCCCCACTTTAAATTCCCCTGTTTCTGACTGTAAAGAACCTACATTTGTCTTCACCAATCTTTTTCTCTTCACATACCTATAGAAACTTTTACAGTCAGTGTTTATGTTCCCTGCAAGCTTACTCTTGTACTCTATTTTCCCCTTCTTAATCAATCCCTTGGTCCTCTAATGCTGAATTCTAAACTGCTCCCAATCCTCAGGTTTGTTGTTTTTTCTGGCTAATTTGTATGCCTCTTCCTTGGATCTAATATTATCTCTAATTGCCCTTTTAAGCCATGGTTTGGCCACCTTTCCTGTTTTACTTTTGCACCAGCCAGGAATAAACAATTGTTGCAGTTCACCCATGCGCTCTGAATGTTTGTCATTGCCTGTCCACCGTCATCCCTTTAAGTAACGTTTCCCAATCCATCATAGCCAACTCATACCTCATACCATTTTAGATTCCTTTATTAAGATTCAGGACCCTTGACTCAGTTTCAACTACATCACTCTCCATCTTGATGAAGAATTCTATCATATTATGGTCGTTCATCCCCAGGGGGCCTCGCACAACTAGATTGTCAATTATTCCTTTCTCAATACACAATACCCAGTCTAGGGCAGCCTGTTCTCTAGTTGGTTCCTCAGCTTATTGGTCCAGAAAACTTTCCTGTATATACTCCAGGAATTCCTCTTCTACGGTATTGTTACTAATTTGATTTGCCTACTCTATATGCAGATTAAAGTCACCCATAATTACAGATGTTCCTTTATTGCATGCATCTCTAATTTCCTGTTTAATGCCATTCCCAACATCACCACCAAAGTTTGGTGGTCTATATAAAACTCCTACTAGCATTTTTTGCCCTTTAGTGTTTCTCAGTTCTACCCATACAGATTCCACATCGTCGGAGCTAATATCTTTCCTCGACATTGCGTTCATTTCCTCCTTAACCAGCAATGCAACTCCACCGCCTTTTCCTTTTTGTCTGTCCTTCCTAAATACTGAATACCCCTGTATGTTCAGTTCCCATCCCTGGTCACCCTGCAGCCATGTCTCTGGTATCCCTACTATATCATACCTGTTTACATCTATTTGCACGGTTAATTCATCCACTTTATTGCAAATGCTCCTCGTATTAAGGCACAAAGTCTTAAGGCTTGTCTTTTTAACATTACTTGTCCCGTTCCCACTATTTTTCACTGAGGCCCTGTTTGATTCTTGTCCTTGATTTCTCTGCCTATCACTTTTCTTATTCCCTTTTCTGTCTTTTGTTCTTGTCCTTATCCCTCTCCTCTGACTCCTTGCATAGGTTTCCATCCCCCTGCCATTTTAGTTTAAACCTTCCACAATATTCTAGCAAATATTCCCCCGAGGACATCAGTCCCAGTCCTGCCCAGGTGTAACCCATCCAGTTTTTATTGGTTCCACCTCCCCCAGAAAAGGTCCCAATGTCCCAGGAATCTGAAACCCTCCCCCTCACACCATCTCTTCTGCCATGTATTCATCCGATTTATCCTGCTATTTCTACTCTGACTAGCACATGGCACTGGGAACAATCCTGAGATCACCACCTTTGAGGTCCTACTTTTCAACTTACTTCCTAACTCTCTATATTCTGCTTTTAGGACCTCATCCTTTTTTTTACCTATGTCGTTTGTATCAGTGTGTACCATGACCACTGGCTGTTCACCCTCCCCCTTCAGAATGTCCTCCAGCCGCTCTGAGACATTCTTGACCCTAGCACCAGGGAGGCAACATACCATCCTGGAGTCTCATTTGTGGCCACAAACACCTATCTATTCCCATTCAATTGAATCCCCTATAACCATTGCATTCCCACACTTTTTACTGCCCCCCCGCCCCCCCCATGCAGCAGAGCCAACCATGGTACAATGAATTTGGCTGTTGCTGCTTTCACTTGTGAGGCCATTACCCCCAAAAGTATCCAAAGCGGTACATCTGTTTTGCAGGGGAATAGCCACAGGAGATACCTGCACTGACTGCCTAGTCCTCTTGCTCTGCCTGGTGGTCACCCATCCCATCCTGCCTGTGGACTCTTAGCCTGCGGTGTGACCACCTCTCTATATATGCCATCTACGATACTCTCCACCTCACAGATGCTCCACAGTGTCCCTAGCCACTGCCCCAGCTCCAAAGCCTGGGCTTCCAGGAGCTGCAGCTGGAGGCACTTCCCACAAACATGCTGGCCCCAGGCACTGGAAATGTTCCTAGCTCCCCATATAGAGCAGGATGAGCACGCCATGGCTTGAGCTCTCCTGTCATGCCTTACCCTTTTAAATTAAATTAAACATTTTGGTTTTATCTATTTGACTAGTTATGTCCTCAAAAAACTCCAATAGACTAGTTAAGCATAATTCCTTTTCATAAACGCATGATGACTTTATCTAATCCCATTAATGCTTCCAAGTGTTCTGTTACAATGTCTTTTATAATAGATTTTAGCTTTTTCCCCAATACTGATGTTAGGCTAACTGATCTGTAATTCTCTATTTTCTCTCTCCCTCCTTTTTTAAACAGTGAGGTTACACTTGCCGCCCTCCAATCTATAGGAACTGCTCCAGAGTCTATAGAAATTTGGAAGATTACCACCAATGCATCCAATATTTTCAGGGCCACTTCCTTTAGTGCTCTGGGATGCAGATTATCAGGCCATAGGGATTTTTCAGCCTTTAACCCAATTAATTTCTCCAGTACCATTTTTTTTTAACCAGTACTGATTTTCTTCAACTTCTCCCTCTCACTAGACCCTTGGTTCTTTAACATTGCTGGGGAATTATTTGTGTCCTCTTTTGTGAAGACAGAACCAAAATATGTGTTCAATTCTTCTGCCATTTCTTTGTTCCCCATTATAATTTCCCCTGTTTCTGTCTATAAGGGACCTACATTTGTCTTTAGTAATCTTTTTCTCTTCACATATTTATAGAAGCTTTTACAGTCAGTTTTTATGTTCCATGCACGTTTACTCTCATACTCCATTTTCCCCTTCTTAATCAATCTTTTTGTCCACTTTTGCTGAATTCTAAACTGCTCCCCTCAGGCTTGCTGCTTTTTCTGGCAATTGTATATGTCTCCTCTTTGGATCTAATACTATCCCTAATTTCTTTTGTACTCTGTGGTTGAGCCACCTTTCCTGTTTTATTTTTGCGCCAGACAGGAATGAATAATTGTTATAATTCATGCATCCATTCATTAAATATTAGCCATTGCCTATCCACCATCAACCCTTTTAGTAAGGTTGCTCAATCCATCATTGCCAACTCACGCCTCATACCCTTGTAGTTCCCTTTATTTAGATTCAGAACCTTAGTTTCAGATTCAATTTCTTCACTCTTCATCTTAATGAACAATTCTATCATTTTATGGTCGCTCTTCCCAAAGGGACCCCACACAATACAATTGTTAATTAATCCCTTGTCATTTCACAATACCTAATCTAGGATAGCCTGCTCTCTAGTTGGTTCCTCAATGTATTGGTCTAAAAAACCATCATGTACAAACATCAATAAATCCTCCTCCACAGCATTATTGCTAGCTTGGTTTGTCTAATCTGTATGTAGATTAAAGTCACCCATAATTACAGTTGTGCCCTTACTGCATCCATCTCTGATCTCTTGTTTAATGCTTTCTCTTACATTTCTGTTACTGTTCGGGGGCCTATAGACAACCCCACCTATATTTTCTGCCCCTCAGTGTTTCTTATCTCCACCTAAACAGATTCTACATCATGATTTTCCAAGCCAATATCCTTCCTTGCTATTGCATTAATTTCCTCCATTACTAACAGTGCTACTGCACCTCCTTTCCCTATTTGTCTGTCCTTCCTAAATATTGAATATCCCTGGACGTTCAGTTCCCATCCTTGGTCACCCTACAGCCATGTGTCCATAATTGCAACTATATCATAACCATTTATATCTATTTGTGCTTTTAATTCATCTGCCTTATTGCAAATGCTCCATGCATTAAGATACAATGCATTTAGACTTTTCTTTTTAACTTTGTTAGTCATCTTAGCTTTATTTTGCACTTTATTTTATATAACCCCATTTTTTAACCCTTGTTTTTTCTGCCTTCCACTTTTGCTTCTTACTTTTCTGTCTTTCATTTCTATCCTTGATTCCCCCTCCTCTGTCTCCCTGCTCAGGTTCCTATCCCCCTGCCATTCTAGTTTAACATTCCCTGATGGCACTAGCAAATACCCCCCCAAGGACACTGGTGCCAGTCCTGCCCAAAAATGCAACCTGCCCTGTTTGTACTGGTCCTACCTTTCCCAGACCCGGTTCCAATGTTCCAGGAATCGGAATCCCTCCCCTCTAACCATTTCTTCAGCCATGTATTTATCCGATATATCCTGTTATTTCTAGCTAGCACATGGCACTGAAAAGGCAGAGAGGGGATGGGTAATCACCAGGCAGAGTAGAGGAAGGCAGGTAGTGCAGGAGTCTACTGTGGCTGTCCCCCTCTCTAACAGCTGTAACGTTTTGGATATTGAGATTCTGAGTAATTCTGAGATTACTATCATTGAGGTCCTACTTTTTAATTTATGTCCTAACTCCCTATATTCATCTTGTAGGACCTCATCTCTTTTTTTGCCTATGTTGTTGATACCAATATGTACCACGACCACTGGATGTTTGCCCTCCCCCTTCAAAATGCCCTGCAGCCTCTCTGAGACATCCTTGATCCTGGCACCAGGGAGGCAACATACCATCCTAGAGTCTCTTCTGCAGCTGCAGAAACACCTGTCTGTTCTCCTTACTATTGAACCCCCCTTTACTATAGCCCTGCCACTCTTCTTCTTGTGCAGCACAGCCACCCATGGTTCCATGGACTTGCCTCCTGCTGCTTTCCCCTGAGAAGTCGTCTCCCCCAACAGTGTCCAAGACAGTATATCTGTTAGAGAGGGGGACAACCACAGTGGACTCCTGCACTACCTGCCTTCCTCTACTCTGCCTGGTGATTACCCACCCCCTTTCTGCCTTTTCAGTCTTTACCTGTAGTGTGACTGCCTTACTGAACGTACTGTCCATGACATTCTCAGCGGATGCTCCACAGTGAATTCACCTGCAGCTCCAGCTCTGAAATGCGGTTAGCCAGTAGCTGCAGCTGAACACACTTCCTGCACACATGGTCACCAGGGACACTGGAAGTGTCCATGACTTCCCACATAGCGCAGGAGGAGCATATCACAGGTGTGAGCTCTGCTGCCACGACTTGTCTTTAGATTAAGCTCGTTAGTTACTCCCTTTAAAGAAAACTAACTATGCCAGGGGCCTTATTCCACTCCAGACACTCCCACTACAGCCCCAATCCTTACCTTATTTTGTTTAAGCTAATGGACTGCAGCAGTTTAATTAGTAGAAAAAGTAGAAGTAGAAGTACTCACCTGACCCTACTTACCAATCAGCTGCCTCCCCTGCGTCACATCACTTTTTGAACCATGACTTCACTTCGAACTCCACCGCCTGAAGGCCCTGATGGTACGCCTCTCCTCTCCGGTCTCAGCCATTGTTTATCACACTCTTTTATACCACTCTCACTGGCCTCTCCTCTCCGGTCTAAAACTCACCTTCTCACAACCCGAACAACAACTTTTAGTTAATTGCTAAATTAAAGAAATACTAGGCTTTAGATAGAATTTAACCCTTAATTTAACCCTTGAACTCCATCGATCACCAAGCTCCATCTGAATCTCTCCACTGCAGCCAAACACAGCATTCCAGTTTCTTTAGTTTCTTTCTTATTTCTCCTCATACTCTCACTGAGCTCAACTCCCCATGAGTCTGTTCCCTCAACCTGATTCCCAATAAACTGCTGATCACCCAACTTCCCCTCTTGGCTTCTATGTTAACTGAGATTGTAAGTGTTTCTTTTTCTTCAGGTATTGTCCCTCTGTCCTTTAAATCAGGTGTCATCACCCTTCTCCTCAAAAAAATAACCCTTGACCCCACGGACCTTACAAACTGCCATCCCATTTCCAACTTCCCTTTCCTCTCAAAAGTCCTTGACTGTATTGTCACTGCCCAAATCCATTCCCATCTTTTCACCACCTCCATGTTTGTATCGCTCCAATCAGGTTTCTATCCCTACCATAGTACCAAAACTGCTCTTAGTAAAATCACAAATGACATCCTAAGGTACTGTGACAAAGGTAAACTTTCCCTCCTAGTCCTTCTCAATGTATCTGCAGCATTTGACACGGTTCACCACACCATCCCCGTCCAACACCCCTCCACTGTTATCCAGCAGGATGGGACTACTCTCAGTTGATTTCATTCTTATCTATCTAATCTTAGCCAGAGTAACACTTGCAATGACATTTCTTCCTTTCCTACACTGGTACCTCTGATATCCCCCAAGAATCTCTACTTGGCCCCCTCCTATTTTTCATCAGCATGCTGCTCCTCGGCAACAACATCCAAAAGCACAGCATTAATTTTCACATATATGCTGATGCCACCCAGCCCTACCACACCACCACCTCGAATGACTCGTCCATTGTTTCTAAATTATCAGACTTATATGGCATTGAGTACTGAATGAGCAGAAATTTCTTCCAATTAAATATTGGGAAGACTGAAACCATCTTTCTCGGTTCTCCAAACTTCATTTCCTAGCTGCTGACTCCATCCGTCGCCCTGGCAACAGTCTGAGACTAAGACTGGCTGATTTCAACCTTGTTGTCACATTGGACCCCAAGATAAACTTCCGACCTCATTTTCATGCCATCGCTAGGGCTGCCTATTTCCATATCTGTAACATTGCATGACTTTGTCCCTCTCGCAGCTCATCTGGTGCTGAAACCTTCATTCATGCCTTCATTACTTCCAACTTGACTATTCCAACACACTCCTGGCTGATCTCTAACATTCTAGTGCCCGTGATCCTGAGGTCATCCAAAACTCTGTAGCCCTTGTCTTAGCACACAGCAAGTCCTGTTCCCCTATCACCCCTGTGCTAGCTGACATACATTGACTCCCATTCAAGCAACACTTGATTTTAAAATTCTCATCTTGTTTTTTAAATCCCTCCATGGCCTCACCCCTCCCTGTCTCTTTAACCTCCACTGCCCCACAAACCTGCAAGGCATCTGGACTCCTCTAAATCTAGTCTCTTGTGCATCCCCAATTTTAATTGCTCCACCATTGATGTCCGTACCTTCAGTTACCTGAGGTCTAAGCTCCAAAATACTCTCCCTTCACTGCTCCACTTTCCTTCTTAAAGGCACTCCTTAAAACCTACCTCACTGACCAAGCTTTTGGTCACCTGACCTAGTATCTCCTTATGTGGTTCAATGTCATACTTTGTTTTATGCTGTTCCTGTGAAGTGTTTTGGAATTTTCATTATGTTGGAGTGCAATATAAATAGTAGTTGTTATTGTTGTTCTATTTATGGCTTTTAGAATATACTCCAGTAGCATGATCATACTTTTTGCATCTCAACTCTAACCAAATGGATTCTCTCCTTGCCCCCTCAAGGATATTACAATGAACAACGCTGAACAGTACTGCCACCACACCTCCACTGTATGAATTTTAAGAATGTGTTTGACCAAGCACCACATAAAAGATTGGTTAACGAAATTAAAGCTTATGGAATAGGAAGTTCAGTGTCAGCTTAGATTTTAAAAAATTGACTTAGGGACAGAAAACAGCAAGTTATGCTAAATTGTTGGTTTTCAGACTGGAGGATATTCACCATGCAGTCTTGTATAGCCTATGCCCATTAAATGAAACTCTATTTTCTATTTCTAAGCACCAGCAGATCAAGGTCCCCAAGCCAGACGAGCACCAATGCAAACCCCCAGACTACATCCAAAGAGGAAGCTCTGGAAGAACCATCTCAGCACTCTCACATGCTCTCCACCAGCTCAGAGATGCACACATCGGTGGGGCACCGCTGTAGATTAGGCTCGGGCTCACTTCCTGGAGAACACCTCACTGACACGTCCCCCAGCAGTTGGAGGCAGGGACAGCCCAAGTCTCCGGCACTCGGAGGGCTGCTGGAGGCCAGCCACCCACTCAATCCAAGTCAGATGATAAGCCTCTAGAAGTGGCTGCCAACTCAGTGCTGAAGATGCAACAACAGGCGGCAGAACATCAGGCAGTCACTCAGCAGACTAGGGCGAATGATGAGGAGTCCATCCACATTCTGTCTGATGTTGTGGCTCCCACATATGAGTGCCTCAAGGTCACCATGGGAAAGCTGGCGACCACCATGGAGGCCTTGGTCTAGGATGTCGCGTCAGATTTGTGCTCAGCCTTGCACTCCATGGTCACACACCCTTGTGGGCACCATCTGGATGTAGGGGACATGGGGATGAGGCACCTTGGCCTCCCTCCTGGTACACCATCTCCTGCAGGAGTTAGGGCGGGGCTGTTGGGCACTCACAGTGAGGACGAGCATCAGCTGTACACCCCTGGGGCTTCCTCTCAGGATGCTCAAAGGGTATGCAGCCGCTCACAGCCCCCTCTGCCGGTGACTCAATCCACTCCAGCTTCTCAGGCCACCATGGACAGTTCTGCCTCTGAGCAGATGACCCTTATCAGGCCTTGGGCCACCAGAGGATGTCCACCAAAGTCATCACAGGCATCAGGATGTAGCAGTCAGCAGGCTGCCTCCACCTCTGCTGCAGATCAGGGCTGCACCCAGGCATAGAGTTAGAAAGTTAAGAAAAATTGATGTCACTTTGGGTCACAGGTACTGGACCTGTAAAGAAATTGCACTTTTGTGAATACATTTGATGGTTATGTGAATGTTCTTGACAACTGAAGACATTGTGATTTTCACTATGGAATCCTCTTATTTCGAGGTTTAGCCTTGCTCCCACTCAGTGATAGTGTCCCACTGTGAGATTCGCATTCCTGTGATTTCAATCTCAGTTGAACTAGTCTCCACACCTTCGTGTGATGTCAGGGAGATGTGTTTAAATCTTTATTTGAAGTGTCTGATGTAAGCATTTCAAATGCTTCTTCCTCAAGGGGCACCACTGAGTAAGGGCAGCTCATCAGCACTGAGATTCTAGCGGTATTTGTGTCTCCTCAGTGGTAGTGGCAGAAGTAATGACATGCACAGGAGGAGGGGATCCCTAGGTATGTCCACATCTCAATTGCAGCAGTGTTTGCATATTTAGATGGTAGCGAAGGCTTCAAGTCTTCTCTCACATCACCATTGTTCCTAAATGGACTCTCAGTCCCCAGAGTGAGCTCACTCACAGGGCCCAATGGACCAAAGCATAGATCATGGCCTGGCGATTCATGAGGCTAGAACATGCAAGTGTGAATGTAGAACTCGGTCTTGCTGCAAGTGGGTGGATATTCCTTGAGATGAAAGAAAATGACACTGAGAGCTAGGAGATATGGGGCCATATTCTCTCACTTAACTTTACTTGTCCTGGAACCTGTCAGCAATTAACGGATCACGGGCATGTCTCCACATCTTCCTTCCTACATGACATGATCATGCTCAGACTGACCCTTAGCAGCCTTCTGAGTTTCCTGGGGCTCCAGATCTTCATCCTCCGATGAGCTCTCATCCTGCTCCAGTTCATCCACTGACAGGGATTCACCTCATTGCATGCCAGATTGTGAAGGGCGCATCATATAGGAAACCCTGTCAGGAGTGTACTGTAGTGAGCCACCTGAGCTTCTGAAATGCATCTCCAGAAGCCCTATGATCTGCTCTATGAGGGAGCATGTGGAGCTGCGAGCAGTGTTGTACCTCTCCTCGGACAGACTTTGAGAGCGATGTACCAGTGTTATCAGCCAACTTTTCAGTAGGTACCCCTTATCCCCAAGCAGCCATCCCTGCAGACAAAATGGCCCCTTGAAAATCTCAGGCACCTGGGAGTGACTCAGGATGTAGGAGTCATGGAAACTCCCAGGGTACCATGCACAAACGTGCAGCATGTGCTTCTGGTGATCACACACCAGTTGTATATTGATGGAATGATAGCCTTTGTGGTTTATAAACTTTAGGGCCTGCTGCCATGGAGCCCGTATAGCCATATGGGTGCAGTCTATTGCACTCTGCACTCTTGGGAAGCCTGAGACAGCTTTGTTTGGTCACTTGGCAGGGATATTTGCCCTCTTCAGAGTTTGAACTATAGTCACTATTGCAATGCTAGAAATGTGGAGACTATGAAACACAACAAGGTCCCCAAAACAGCAATGAGATAAACGGCCAAATAATTTGTTCTTAAAAGTGTTACTTAAGGGATAAATGTCAGCCAGGACACATGGGTAAATCTCATGCTCCTCTTAGATATTCTTCAGGGATCTTTTAATTCCAACAGATAAGGTAGAAAGGGCCTTGGATTAGCAAATTATCCTATAGAAGCAAAGTCAATACAAGTGAAGAAGTCATTCAGTGGAGCACATATCTCTGCCATGGTGTGTTAACTCAATGTTATTCCAATTACACAACTCTTTCTTGAGGCTTTTTGGTGCCTGGATGATGTTCTGTAACTACAAATCTAAAAAAAGATCTTTTTATTAACAACATCCATCTCTATGAGGAGGCTTCAGATCAATCCACATCTGCTCTGAAAACTCTGCTCATGTGTTGACAGCTGTGAAAAATTCCACAACAGCAGCTGAAACAATCCACAATATTTGAAAACAATCAACAGCATTCTAAATCAAACAGCTTATAGCCTTCTAAAAAAAGTCAATTCACTCTGTCTCCTAATGTTATTGGATCCGTTTAAAAAACTCCAGGATTTGGATCTGCATCTTTGCCAAAAACTAATCAGTTCTTGCTTGGGACATTCCCTATCCGAGCAACAAGTTTTGCTGAAATTCGTCCATTATTTTTTGAGATATATTGTTTACAAACAGACAAACAGACCAACAAACAGGGGCAAAAACATTACCTCCACATTCCTTCAGTGACAGGAAATAATGCAAACAATAATATTCTGACAATGAATGATGAGGTAATAATTCCATTATTTGGTTCTGCTAACATTTATAAACCTCTCAAGTTTCACACTCCCAGTTTATGAGGTTATCAGGCCCACTCAATTGAATTACTGCTTTGGAACTCACTGCAGCCATTTATTACCGTAGAAGTATATCTAATTCCCTTTCAAATTGCTGTGGTTGTGCACAAAAGCTGTGGTTATACTGAGGGTGGAATCATCCCAGATTTGCACAAAGTGTGATAACGGGTGGGAAAAAGAACATTTTACTCACTGGCTGCAATGGCGGGTTTTCACATTGTATCGTCCCATACCCGACATGTCCTGCCTTATTAATAATGCATTCCCGGGAAACAAGCTGGATCACTGGTTCACCTACCCCGTTGTCACCTCAGGCCTTCAGTAATCCAGGCGCCATATTTCAAAAGTGCCCCTGCAGCTAGCATACAATAAGGGATAGGAATCTGCTACAAATTCATGGCTGCCTAAGGGAGGAAATATGCTTCCCCCAAATTTAGTGACATCTCCCTCAGGCACCTACTGGGCGAAGTAGAGGCTCGCCGTGAAGTCCTGTACCCCCGCTCTGGGCGACCAGCAAGCAAGGTCACCAATCCAGCAGGGGAGGGCATGGCAGTGGTGGTCAATGCCAATGCACTGCAAAAGAGGACAGCCACCCAGTGCCAAAAGAAGATGAATGATCTCCTCTGTTCCGACAGTGTAAGTCACTCTTCTCATTGCTCTCAACTCACACATTCACACACCCATCACATGCCCACAGGGATCTCACTCACAGCCAGTTCAAGGGACATCACCATTCATTCTCTGACACACCCTTATCTGCCCTGAAGATCATGTCCTCATCCCTCATGGCATCACTCACCACCCA
This sequence comes from Carcharodon carcharias, assembly GCF_017639515.1. Taxonomy (NCBI): domain Eukaryota; kingdom Metazoa; phylum Chordata; class Chondrichthyes; order Lamniformes; family Lamnidae; genus Carcharodon; species Carcharodon carcharias. The sequence goes on from NC_054470.1 coordinate 80,223,452, forward strand.
CACATGTCAGACATCCTTCCCATCTGACCTGGCAGGCATCCTGCTTACATTCTCTCCACCTGTCTTCATGCAGGACAAGCTGGCACACAACAAAAGGGAGAGGTCACAGGCTGATGGAGAAATGCTTAATTTCAAGGTCCTCATAGTCTTTGAAAATAGTCATTGGCGGGCGACAATCCAGACAGTTCCTGTGCTGATGGTGCAGTCGGTGGTGCTCTACAAAATGAGGATCCAGCAGTGCAACATCCATCAGACAACCATGCTGTGAGTCAGTTCCCCTATTCCTCAGTCCCCTGTCACGTACTAATTATCTCTCCTTGCTTTCGCAGGCACATCTGGGAAGCAGTCAACTCCAGCCCTGAAGAAACCTGAAGAAGAATCTGATGACAGCCTAATTGAGGACCCATCACAGCATTCATCCACAGCCTCCACAGAACCACACCTCAGTGAGACTTAGTTCCAGAGTAGCCTTGGGGTCAGAAGCTGGTAAACACATCGCACTGTCTGAACTACAGCAGACGATGGCAGGGACTTCCCAGTTTTTTGGCACTCGGAGGACTTCTGGAGACCAGAAATCTGCTGAGTCTGAGTCAGACGAGAAGCCTCTGGACTCGTCATACCTCAGTTGCTGGAGCTGCAAAGGCAAGCTCAGGAACATCAGGAAGGGATGTCTGCTGCACTCCTCAGATTACAAGGCATGACGGAGGAATCTGTCTGCCTTCAGTCAGAGGTGATAGCACAGGAATGCCAATGTACCGAGGTCAACACTGGTAGGGTGGCGGCCGCCATGGAGACCTTGGTCCAGGACCTCGATCCTGCACTTCTTCGTGGGCTGAGATCCATCCCTGAACAGTGTCAGCGTGAGAGGGGTGCATGGCAACTCGATCTTGCTCCAGCTTCCTCTTCTCCTCAAGGCGTCAGCCAGGGGCCCTCAGGCACCCATAAGGAGGAGGATCAGGAGGTGCACACCCCGGGGCCATCCACCCACATGACCCCAGGAGTGTCCGGCCCATCTAAATCCCCTCTCCTGTGACCCCAGCTGCTCTAGCTCCACAAGGCAAGGATGGTGCCACTGCCACAGAGTAGAACATCGAAAAGAAGCTGGGGCCCTCCAGAGGATGCCTGCCAAGGTCATCACAACAGGGCATAGCAGTCAGCAGGCTGCCTCCAGCTCTGCTGTGGATGTCGGGGGAGCACCAAGAAATAATAGTTAGGAAGGTTAAGAAGATGTAGTTCCACAGCCTCGGTGTGGGTGTTAATCACTTGTACTTAATGTTCACTATTATAAATAAACTCCCAAGGATGTCTCCTTGCCTATGGCTCCTTGTTATAATGGACAGTGTTTGTGTCACTCAGATGTGAAACCTTGGTTCCTGCACAAAAAAAAAGCAGGTGTCTCAGTCCAGGCCTCTTCCCTGTGCAGTGTGTAACCCTCAGACCAAAATGATGATGCAGCTTCACGCTCACTGGACACATTAGTGATTCCTGCACCTCAATGCTGCTTGTCATTGCTGCCAGAACGCCTGCGCAGGTGTCACAGAGTTCTATCATTCTCTCTGTGTGCTCTCAGCACCTTTGAGGTGGGACTGGCCCCCCCCAATCTCTTCAGCATCGGTGACTGGCGACACTGTGCTCCTGAAGGGGTCAGGTGCTGAAGGCAGACAAAGGATCAGGTGCATTTAAAGTTTTACGTCTGCATTTCCATGATATGAACTTGATCACAGAGTGTGAGTAAGCTTCCCTCTGCCAGACAGGAGTTGGGCATTCACAGAGGAAATATGAAGATCTATGGAGTGTCCTCACTGAATGTCGTCATCATCCTCCTGGAATCTAGTGACAATTAGGGCCTCTGCTGCGTCTCCATGACATGAGCTTGAGCACTGAGGGTATATGCACTGCCATCAGCCACACAGGTGTCAAACGTCCACAGATGCAAGGTGAGGACATCAGGACTGTTCTCAAAGCATCTTGTCATCATAGTCCATGAATCTTGCGGCTATGAGGGCCTCCCAAGTGCCTGCCTCATCTGGCCAGTGTGATGGCATCATCGCTGACATCCTCACCTTCGAGGGCCTCATCGTCATCCCCTTTAACGTCTTCCTCATGGGAGGATATGTGCAGCTCTCCCACTCCTCCTCAGCCAAGTCCTCCCCACTTTGCATTGCCAAGTTGTGGAGCATGCAGCTAACGACGATGATGTGTAACACCCTCTGGGAACTGTACTGCAATGCACCACCGGACCTGTCAAGGCACCGGAACCTGATTTTCAGAAGGCGTATCATTTGCTCCGGGTCACAGCATGAGCCTCATTATACCGTCGCTCTGTTGCAGTCTGAGGCTGCCGCACGGGCATCATCAGCCTCTGTGGGTGCTTCTTCCCAAGGAGCTAACTCTGCAGCCTCTGTGGACCCTGGCAGATTTCAGGGATCTGAGACCTGCTAGGGATGTAGGAGTCACGGATAATCCCTGGGAATCGTACACAGACCCGTAGGTTGCATTTGTGGTTGTTGCACACCAGCTAAACATTCAGCGAGTGGAAGCGCTTGCCGTTGACGTAGTTGACTGCTTGTTGCCATAGAGATCTAAGCACCAGGTGAGTGCAGTTGATGGCATGCTGTGCCTATGGAAAACCTGAGATCTAGGCAAACCCCAGCACTCTTGCTTCCTGGCTTTCCTAATCCCAGTCAAAATGCACCAAGTTCTGGGCCTTCACGAAGATGGCGCCCAACACATCCCGGATAAATTCATGCATGGAGGCTTGTGAGATCCCACACAGGTCACCTGTGGAGCCCTGGAAGGAACCACTGGCGTAAATATTGAGTGCCTTCGTCACTTGCACAGCCACTGGCAGCAGATGGCCTCCATGTCCCCGTGGCAAAAAATCCAGCAGCAGGTGCCATATGTGACTGACCAGTTCCCTAGACATGCACAGTCTTCAGCAACACTGATTCTCAGTCATCTACAGGAACTACAGTTGCCACCTATGAGCCCTGGGACTAGTGAGGCATCTACAAGTGACAGCTCACTATGGATCTTCAGCTGAATAGGCAGCAGGCCCTGCTGCATCTTCATCATGAGGGAGGTGCTCCTCCCATTGCCAAGCCAGGTGCCTTCGCTGCTCTCCTCTTTTTCTCTGCTCCCTGTAAGCCATGAGGTACACTGTTAAATCACCAGGCTATATAATCCTAATATTCTCCTCCTGCAGAATCAAAGAGAGAGACATGTGGGTTAGCACATTTGTACTAAGAACCTCTCCTGCTTAAGTCTGAAAGCCCCTTCAAGCATGAAGGAGGGTGCTGGCCACCACTTGGGTGGCCAGTGTCTAATGTGCTCATTGGTTATCTGAATCCCCACCCACGTCCACCCCACTCCACTTGACTGATTTGTGGCAGCTTCGGCCACTGGACTGTATGCTGTGCTCTCAGCTCAGGTGCAGGCATTCTTCTAACCCACACTGCAAGGCTGTGCTGTTAGGATGAACCATAATGGATACTGGTCCAAACCTTGATAAAGACATTGTAAGGGGCTGTGAGTGCCTCCACCAGTGACTACGCCATGCCCACCTTTCGCAATGGGATTGTACAGCTTGCCCAGGCAGTCAATAGCCCTGCTGCCTCCTAAAATACACATTAATTTGCAGTCTGCGCCGGAGGGGTGAAAAGTTCTGAATCATTTGGTGGCACTATCATGATTTTGCATTGCTTGAGTGGGCAGAAAAGCTTCAGAGGCCTGACTCCAAGCATGTCAATGGAGCTGCAGCTGAACAGTCTCAGCTGCAGAGGAATGCTTATTTTTGACAAGCTTTTCCAAGTGCTTGGCTGTTTCCCTGATCTCTTCTCTGGCCACACACCCCTAGCCCCATCCCCCCATTCTCTCCCCAGCATGTGCTTGAATATTTCCTTTAGTCTGTGCTGCCTGCCATTAACAGGTGGAGCGGATGATCACAAACTAGTGTCACGACAGCATAAAACTAATTTTTGCCTTTTCGCCATATTGTCCCTCAACCCCCATGCTCCCTCCCAGCCCCCGCCCACCCCAACAACAACAGCACCAGAAAACTCCAGCCCTAGTAACAACAAAAGTGGTTGTATCCCATGTGATCCCTGGTTAGTAGCCATTGGACCAAGAACAGGAAAGTGAGAGAGTTATGTTAATTCCCAACGGAAACTAAGAATTAATTCTGTCTTCCATCATTCTTTATTTAATACTGGGAATGTGCAATACATGATTAATCAACCATAAAAAACTAGAAATCTATTTCTTAAATTTCAATTTAATCGGGTCCATTATCAGCAGTTAAGGATGTAATGCTCTTCCAGGTCACATTTCCCTCGGTAAGGATAAAGAATCTTATGGGTTGTTAATGCAAGACCGAAGAGCAATGAGTCAGAAATATAAAATGCTTTGCATCATCATTCTATATAAAGACAGAAACATGTCAGTTATTCAAAGAGATAAGGAAGGATAAATTAGATAACCCTTGATAAAGGGCAAAGAGATTGCAATACCAAATTAAGCAGGTCTGCTGATTGCAATGCAGGCTTTGTGAAGCCTCTTCAGTTGAATTGATCTCTGTGTCTGGCCAGTGCTAACCGTGCTGTTCATTGGCTGGACACATGAAAAGGGGTCCAGTATTATGCCTGGCTAGCACCACATAAAGTTAGCCTGGGGAGGTCATATATCTGGACCAGGTACTGGGAGTAATAGTTTATGAGAATCTGACCCCTGGGAAAGAGTGAGGAATGGCAAAACAGACAAAGAGGATGAGCTGCAAGGTTTTTTGGAAGCTGCACTGGAGCTTTCAGTGGAGGTGGTGGAAAGCAGAATTGTCCTGTATCTGCAGGGTGGGGGAGGCCCACCAGACACATGATCAAAATGCAACGGCTACAGATAGCCCTTGAAGTCAATATCAGGAGTCAAGCTCCAAGGACCTGGATGAATTGCTGCAAGAAATTCAATGACCTCACACCTCACACAATGGTCAGGTCACCATGAATGGACCTGACATATCCTACCAACTGCACCAGTAGACATAGCCACAAATCACCACACCTCATACCTAACATTCATATACTTCACATCATGCTCACACATTGCTGCAATCTCATACCCCATTCTCTCAGGTTATACCTGCTGCCAACTATTCAACCAAACAGATCACATGACACTCACTGGAACACTTCTCTTTCTCACACAGGACAAAGTAGTGTGCGAACAGAGGGAACAGAAGCTAACCAGAGACAAACTAGCGCACCTGCATGTTCTAAGCTCCATGGAAAAGACAGTGGTAGCCATTATTGGGTTGTCCATTGCTGAGGCTATGGCCAGGAGTCGGCTAAAACTATCAAAGATGACATTATTCGTATATCTCCTACGTCACTGGTGGGTATGCAGATCAAAATGTTTGGTCCATAGGGACGCTTGCCAGAAAGCAGTCAATGTCAAGGATTAGGGAGGAGTCCAGCACCAGTGCAGACTTTAAACAGAGCTTGGAGCCCATCCTTTCTCGCATGGAAGTGGTGACCAACTCCATTTGCACTTGTGGACCCAATGTTGAAGCAGTGTCTGATGTCTGACATGACAGCTTACATTTCAGCACCAACAGCAGCCTCCCAGCATTTGAGTACTGCAGTGGAAGCTCAGATAACTGACATGCAAGTCAGCTTGTTACTATGCAAGCTCAGGCCACTGCCATGATAGCTGTGGATCACAGTGCCCAAAGGGCCTTGAAGGATATCATGGCAGTCCTGCAATCTATCCACCAACAGATTACTAGGGTTAGTAGAGCTGCTAACCCTGCCAGCCAGCAGTGGCAGTGGCTCCATGGAGCACAAACCTGCTGTCCTCCCTCAGAAAGAAAGACAGCATTCTTCTTCCAACCTTGCTACTAAACCAGTTGCTGTTATTGGTCAGTCAGCCAGCCCAGACAGCTTCCACCCATGCCGAGATAATGCAGTTCACAGCCAGGCTTTCTAGGCCCAGAGCTGCTCAAGGTCATCCTGTAGTGCCATTCTGTAACCTCCACTACTGAAAGTCAGCAGCCTTTCACTAAACATGCTGCAACAATTGGGATGGTATTACGCAGTAACAGTATATGATAAAGCTGAAGACCTTGTGGGCCTTATGTTCAATAGTTTCAAACTGAATCCATGTTCATAACAGTTGTGCATAAGTTATGTATAAGTTCAAGCTTAAGTGAGACTTAATATATTAACCTTATTTATCCAGCAGCTTCCAAAGAACACTTGAGAATTATATTACCTGTTGTTGTCCTTTAGATAGAAGGTATGATCCCTTCCCCGTACCTTCTACTCATATTTGAGTCTACACCCGTCTGATGTCCTTCAGACCTTCTAGACCAGGCTTTTCAAAACTTTTTTTATGGGGTGGGCACATTTCCATTTTTTTCTCATTCAAGGGGCCAATGAACAGATTTTCGAAAGATACATGAATTTCAAAAAAAAAGCTGAGTATGAAAAAAGAAAATAAAGCAATGTCAAAGCAATAAATTGATGATTTGTATAAAAGTGCAATTAATAAATATGACCTGTGGAGTGTAAGAGGGTGAGAGTATGTGTGTCTGGTTCACGCCCACTCTTCGGGTATTTACTCAATCACCCTCACCCACTGTGAGAATGGGCGAGAGTATGTGTTAGTGGGTGGGGATGAGGGTGACTGAGAATCCTGAGATTGGAAGTGAGCCAGACACACACACAAGCACTCACTCACACACACACAATCACTCTTACTTTCTCTATCTGTCTCACATACAAACAAACACACACTCACCCTCCACTCTCTACCTCTCTCTCACAAACACACTCACTCACTTTCACCCTCTCTCTCTCATACACACACACTCTACCTTTCTCCAACTCTCTTTTTCTTACATACACGCACTTGTCCTCTCCCCCTCTCTCTCTCTCACACACACTCCCTCCCTCTCTCATACAAATGCACACTCCCTTCCTTCCTTGCTCTCACATACAAATACACACACACACATTCACTCTCTCCCACACTCTCTCTTTCATACACATCCCCCCCGCCCCGGTAGCGAGTTTCTTCAGGACCCCAATCCAGCCCCACAACACCATCTTTCCCTGGGCCCCACAAAATCTCTCTCTCCCCAAGCACCATGGCACAATCTCCCCCTGGGCCCACAGCAATTTCTCTCCCACCAGGCCCAGTAGTATGTTCTCTCTTTCACCCAGTTCCACAGCACCTTCTCTCTCTCCCTGGGCCACACGGCAACTTCCATCTCCCCGCAGTCCCTGCGGACCTATCTTCCCACCAACAACACCCCCCCCCCACCCCCCCCCCCCCCCCCCCCCCCCCCACCACTGGCCCCCCCACCCCCACTGGCCCCCGCACCTTCTCTCCCCGGATCCCACAGCACCTTCTCACCCCAGGCCCTTCAGCCCCTTCTCTCCCTGGACTTCACAGCACCTTCCCACTCTTCTGCCCCTGAAATCCTCCTCACTCCCTAACACACTTACCACTGCCAGTGCTGGCAGAGACTGTTTCTCTCCCACAAATGTGGGAGAGGAACAGCCGGTGATTGGAGGAGCAGCCCCTTGCACAATCTCCAACTTCACTTATTCGCCTGACCAAAATTTTGGGCAGTGGCTCCACGGGCTACATAGAATGGCTTTGGGGACCACAATCTGGCCCACGGGCTGCAGATTGGACAAGCCTGTTATAAACTGAGAGTGACCCAAAAGCACTAGGATATACCCCAAAAGCTGAACAGCAGAGAACAACTTCCAATCACAAGCACAGCAACTTCTGTTTTCAGACACAGACCTTGGGCCTCCCATATCTTCCGTTTAGGCCTAGCACATGATTTTTGTTTGTTTTCTGTTCTCATGGTTGCTGATGTGACTCAGGACCTTGAGGACAGCAAGAGTCCTAACTGTGAATAAAACCTACATTACGACATACTTTCTCCGAATTCTAACATTTGAAAAATAAAACTAAATGAATAAGTTCATAAACCTCTATACTAGCATATTTAATATCAAACTGAAATCTAGCACAGCTCAATGTTGAAAAATAGTAAATGAAATGAATTCCGTTTGATTTTTTCAACAACTATCAAAAGTTCTTGGCACATTCCCACAGACATGAAAGGAGACAAGTGATAAATCTGTAGACAGTTCTGAATCTCACCTGTATTTCTCCTTTATCTTCTAACAATAATGATCAGTTTTTGCAATAGCAAGGCCATGTTGCACCTGCCAGAAGTCAGCAGATGGTCTAAAGGATTGTATTTTTGAGAACAGTAGCTTTAGAGAAAATGTCAGGGTCATCTCACTCTTGCAGTGCTCAATCTCTCAAAGTACCCACACAAGCCCATATTCTTACACATACAACAGGCAAAAGCATACATAAGATAGCCACTAAGGAATGCCGGCAGTGATTTTGTATGCAATATGGTATTAATTCATTGGTAAATTTAGTTTAGAATGTTCATTTTGTGGTGACTTTTACTTCTGCATTATGGCCAAACGGACACTGATTGCTGGTGACAGGGAAGACAAGATGTGAGACTATTCATGAATGGGGAATTGGGGTTGTGGTTACTGGTATTGCATTTGGATAAGTTTTTTATGGACAGCCCAACAGAAAGGATGCTTCTGTCCTTCCTCCTCTTCCTTTTCTTCCTTCTCCTCCTCATGATCCTGCTCCACCCCTCAGGTCCCTGTTCATCGATAGCCCTCCATATAGCTGGTAGGATAGGCTGTCCTGTCATGATGACAATGCTTTGCAGCATACAGTTGACCATCAGAAGTTTTGACACCCGCCCTACCACGTACTACAGTACTCCTCAAGCATGGTCAAGGCAGCAGAAGCAAAACCAATGATCTACTTTATCTCATTTTCTATGGCAACTCCTGTCACCCAGTAGCCACCCTTTAGTTTAGCATGGTGGCTGAAAGACAGTTGGCACAGCGAACTGCCACAGAATGAAGGCATCAGGACTGCTGCCAGGCTGCCAGTCATTGGCCTTCATGATTTATTGCCTTAGGTCACACATCAGCTGAACATTGAGGGAGTGGAATCCCTTTCAGTCCCAGTATATGAGAGTTAACATGCAGTGTCCACATAGTGATGACCATGCATTCAATTGCACCATGTACACGGGGAAACCTGTGATCCGGGTGAAGTCACGTGCTTGCTCCATCTGTTTGTCTCTGGCAAGAGAGACTGAAATGTAGTTAGCTCCCTTTAAATAGAGAGGTTCGGTGACCACCCTTTTATGGATGGTTAACTGTGAGATGTTACAAATATCTCCAGTTCCAGCCTGGAAGGAACCAGACACATAAAAGTTCATCGCCAAGGTCAGCTTCACCATTGGCAATGGTGTTCCGGTCATGGTGTGAGATTGCCATTGTGGCTGCAGTAGTTGACAGATTTCAGTAATAATGTCCTTACTGAGTGCGAACTTCTCACACAAAGCTCTTCACTGGGGTTCATATATGGGAATTACTCCCTGAACATCCTGGCCGATTATGGTCTCCTGCTGAGAACTGTTCACCCTGTCCTCCTCCCTATCCCAGCAGCTTGGTTTGCTCTGTGTGACATCTGTTCATTATCCTGCTATATTCCAAAGGTAATGTCTAAAGGTGCATCCAAGTCTGGGAGCAACTGGTTTGTCCAGAAACCTTGAAATCAGCAAAATGTCCTTCAGCACCTCCCAGTGTACTTTTACAATTTAACGAACCATAGAAAACACCAAACACTTGTAGAAGCACAGCAACAGCCTTGACAAATCAACAACTAAGCTATAAATAACTGTTATGATCCCAGCTATGAGAATACTGGACAATCCGGATGCTTGTTAGGATCTGGTTTGATAGACCATAATGATTTATTGAATGCAATGCATGGAAGAAACAATGGTAAGAAAAAAAGCAGCAGGACTTCAAGATTAAATTGAAACACCGAAAGAATCTTTACTATACAAACTTGAACAAAACAAACACAAGCAATAATGATTAAATTGGTACACAGCAAATAAGATAATGATTCAATACAATATAAGCTTCTAGTTTAAACTCAATCCAACAGACTTAGCCCAGCTTAACATTTTTACTGTGACCTTCACTCTGGCTTTTAAACATACTCATATTCTGGAAGGCAGTTCGTTTTTCACTGGGTCTGGCTGCACAGGTCATGGCTCAGGTCTATGGTATATCCCTACCAATATGAACTCCTGGCCCAAGTATAGGCATAGCTAACAGTCACAGGCCACAACCCATCCATGCATAGACAATCTCTTGGCATCCATTCCATAGCTGGACTTCTCCTCTCTTTACAGAGCTACTTGATCCTACCCAATTCTCTAGAAGTCCCTCTGTGCCTCTCTAAACATACAGAACTGAGTTTTCTAGTTAACCACAACAGACTGGATGTTTGCAGCCTCCAGGTCAGTTTACAATTACTTTTTCTGAGAAAAAAACCACCAGTTTTCCTTTTAGAGCATAGCTCTACCTTCAGCAATTTTCTCCACAGCAACCTCAGGGCTTTAATGCTTCCCAAAGCCTCTCAGATGTGTCCAAAATTGAAGTATTGTTTGTAAACATCCCCAGACATACTGAACCAAACTGAAAGTAAACAACCCCAATTCACCTTAAACTGAAACCAAAGCTCTACATTTTTAACCCTTGATATAATTCACAATAAAGACAGTTATAACATAGTTGATGAGACCTTTAAATAGCGCTAATGAGTGATCCTTCCTGCTTTTGAATGCATGTTCAGCTGTGCAAGGTTACAAGAGGGCACTGGTTGCAAGATTGAACTCCAAAACGGCACCGTTGACATCAAATCAACATTGCATGCTAATTAATCTGCTTATTCTGCATATTTCTGGTGGACATTCACTACACCCAATATGGTGTCTGGCACGATTTTACCCACAAGTGTGCACTGCAAGTACCATTTGGGAACTCTCAGGAGTCTTATAGCACCAAAGTAACAGGCACTAACAAACCTATTTTCTCAGCCAGGAGCTGAAATACATTTTACTTTTAGCTGCTCAATACATTGATAAATCTCCAATTGTAACTGTTAAGAAAGGAGTGTGGAACTAATATAGTTCCTCTCAGCTCAGTAATAATATGCATGTTATTTTAGCTGAGATAGTCTCAGAGGACTTCATTGAAAACAGTGGTTAGGTTGCTGCTGTGAAATTCTGATGTATCTGCTGTGGTAGAAATGATTGTGTTTGGGGAAGGATTACTCTTCACTATTTGTTTCCTTCAGCGCTGCAATTTTTAATATCCTTTCAAGACAATACTACACAGCCCCTTCACTGCTATATCCCTCATACATGCCTCTGCTACCTTCAGGCTGTTTACTCCCTTTGTTAGCCGCCCTTATTTTATCCTCTCTAAACTACAAGTTGTACTAACTTTCTGAGGTTTGCTTTTTATCTCACACGAAGTCATCCTCTCGCTCTCCTATCCTCATTGACCCACATTAGCTCCCTGGACCCAACACACTCAATTTAAAATGCCCATCCTCAATTTTCTCCATAGTCTCACCCCACTCTATTCCTGTAATGTTCTCCTAGTCTGTATCTTTCTAACCTCCCCCTTACCCCTCCTCTGAATACTTGACTCTTCTGAATCTGGTCTTTTGTGCATATCTTGCTCTTTATCCTATTGTTGGCAGCAGGGCCTCTAAATGACATGTTTCTACTCTCAGCAATTCTCTCTCTGCAGAACTAACCAGCTCTTTTCTGCTTTTAAAAACCAGACTTTCAGTCCAATCTCCTAACAACTTCTTTCTTGGCTCTACATCTGTTTTCCTGAGACAGCTTCACTGGTGAAGCATATCAAAAATCAACATTTTAAAAATTGATATTTTATTCGGGCCTGCTCTTCAGACAAAGATCTGATTAAAGTGCTCATGTATCGCTTCGTACTTCAATCTTTTATCTGTCTCCTTTTTCAGTGTATTTCAGCTGCGGGAATTGAAATTTAATGAATTAATAAAAACGTAATAAAATGCTAGTCCCTTTAATAATGATTATGAAACTGGATTGTCATAACAACCGATCTGGTTCACTTATTCAGGAATGGAAATTTGCTGTCCTCACCCAGTCTAGCCTATTTGTGAATCCAGAGCCACAGAAATGTGGTTGATTTTAAATGCCCTTGGAAATAGCCAAGCAAGCCACTCAGTTGTGTCAAACCTCTACAGAAAAGTCAAAGTAAGAAATTAAAATGGATGGACCACTCAGGCCATGTGGATCCTGCGAAGTCCTCCTCACTAACATCTGGGGACTTGTGCAAAATTGAAAGAGCTGTTCTAAAGACTAGTCAAGCAACTGCCTGACATAGTCGAATGCAACAAATCATACCTTACAGCCGAAGCCTCAGATTCCTCAATTAGATTCCTAGTTATGAGTAGCCCACCAGCAGCACCATCACACCAGACACTGTAGCACAGTGATATGCAGTCAGGAGGGAGTGATTCTGGGAGTCCTCAATATTGACCTCTGACTCATTATCTCAATAACCAGGCTTCAATCTCCCCCACAGCATGTGGAAAACCTGCAAAAAAAATATGGGCTGGACATGGCCAATGTCCAATCTTATGCCCAAGTGGTAACTCAAAATCCCGCCTGGCTGCAACTATGGAAACCCTGACCAAACCATGTGGCATATAATAACACCCTGCCACCAAACCAAGTTTGAGGGCAACATCCAGGAGTTACACTTTCTCTCCAGCAGGGCATTGGACTGGTTAGGGAACTTGACATTAAAACTGTGACAACAGCTACTGCTCCTAAAGCCATACAAAAGAAGAAGAAGACTCCAGGTCCAATGAATTTGCATAGCACTAAGTCAAACATGGGCAAGGATACTGCCTGCTGAATACCACATACCGCCCCTCCACAGCTGATGAATCAGTACTCCTCCATGTTGAACACCACATGGAAGAAGCACTGGAGGGTAGCAAGTGCACAGATTGTACTCCATGTGGAGGTCTCCAATGTTACCATGAGTGGTTTGGTAGCACCACTACTTATCAAGCTGGTTGAGTCCTGAATCATGCTGGGCTTGTGGCAGACTGGACCTTGTCCTCATCAATCTAACTGTCGCAGATGCATCTGTCTGTGACAGTATAAGTAGGAGAGACAACCTCCCAGTCGTTATGGAGATGAAGATCTGTCTTCACACTGAGGACACCCTCCACTATGTTGTGTAGCACAACCACTGTACTAAATGGTACAGAATAGGTTCAGAATAGATCTAGCAACCCAAACGTAGGATGCAAGGTTTGGGCCATCAGCAGCAGAAATGTATTCAACCACATCTGTAACAATCATGGCCCAGCATATTCCTCACTCAACCAATACTATCAATCCAGGGGATCAACAATAGTTCAATGAGCAGTATATGAGATCATGTTAGGAACAGCACCAGGTATACATAAAAATGAGGCACCAACCTGGTGAAGCTACAAAGCAGAACTACGTGTATGATTAACAGCAGAAGCAGCATGCTACAGGCAGAGGTAAGGGTTCCACGACCAATGGATCAGATCTAAGCTCTGCAGTCCTGCCGCATCCAGTGATGAATGGGAATGGACAATTAAACAACAAACCAAGAGGAGGAGGCTCCATAAAAATCCCCATCCTCAATGCTGGGAGAGACCAGCGCATCAGTGCAGGTGACAAAACTGAAAGATTTACAATAACATTCAACCAGAAGTGCCAAGTGGATGATTCATCTCAGCCTCTTCCTGAGGTCTCCACCATCATAGATGCCAGTCTTCAGATTATTTGATTCACTCTACATGATGTCAAGAAACAACTGAACACATTTGTTACATCAAAGGCTTTGGGCCTGACAACATTCCAGCTGTCATTCTGAAGACTTGTACTCCAGAACTAGCTACATACCTAGCCAAGCTTTTCCAGTACAGCGACAACACTGGCATCTACCCAAAAATCACCCAAGTATGTCCTCCCCATAAAAAGCAGGGCAGATGCATCACAGCCAGTTACCACCTTGTCAATCTACTCTGAATCATCAGCAAAGTGATGGGACGGTGCCGTTGAATGAGCTATCAAGCAGCACTTACACACTAACAACCTGCTCAGTCTGGGGTCTGCCAAGGCCACTCAGCTTCACACCTCATTACAGCCATCATCCAAGCTTGAACAAAAGATCTAAATTCCAGAGGTGAGGTGAGAGTTACGTATCTTGACATCAAGGTAGCATTTAACCAAATATGCCATCAAGGATCCTTAGTAAAACTGAAATCAATGGGAGTCGGGGGGGGGGGAAAACCCTTTCATTGGTTGAAGGTAGATAGTTGTGGTTGTTGGAGGCCAATCATCTCAGCCCCAGGATATTGTTTCAGGCGTTCTTCTGGGTAGTGTTCTTGGCCCATACATCTTCAGCTAGTTCATCAATGATCCTCCTTACAACATAAGGTCAGAAGTAGAGATGTGCACTGATGTTTGCACAATGTTCAGTACAATTTGCAAGTCCTCAGATACTGGAGTAATCCAGTAATTATTGCCCACATATAGCAAAACCTGGATAAATATCTAGGCTTGAGCTGATAAGTGGCAAGTAATTATCACACCACACAAGTGCTATGCAAGGACAGCAAAAGAACATCTAACCTTCTACCCATGACATTCAATGGCATTATCATCGCTGAATACCCCACCATCAGCATCCCAGGGTTTATCATTGACCAGAAACTTAAATGGACCAGTTACATATATACTGTGGCACCAAAAGCAGATCAGATGATAGGAATTCTGCAGTGGGTAACTCACCTCCTGACTCCTCACATCTGTCCACCACAAGGCACAAGTCAAGAGTCTGATGCACCACTTTCCAATTGCCTGGATGGTTGCAGTTCCAACAATATTCAAGGAACTTGACACAATCCATGTCAAAGCAGCCTGTTTGATCAGCACCTCACCCACCACCTTAAACATTCACTCCCTCTGCCCCTGACGTACAGTGGCATCAGTTTGTACCATGTACAAGATGCACTGCAGCAACTCCCCAAGCCTCCTACAGAACATTTCAAACACATGATCTCTAAAACCTAGGAGAACAAGAGCATCAGATGTATAGGAACACCGCTACCTGTAAGTTCCCCTCCAGGTCACTCAACATACTGACTTAGAAATGTATTGCCTTTCCTTGACTATCAGTGGGTCAACATCCTGGAACTTCCTCTCTCCAACCTAATATCTCCAATATGGATGTATCTGCACCACATAGACTGCAGCCATTCAAGTAGGTCACCATCACCTTCTCATGGCAATTAGGAATAAATAATAAACAGTGGTCTTGTCAACAACGCTTACATCCCAAGAATAAATGCAAAAAATAATAGTCTTATTTGTGTACAACAGCCATGAATACAAAGAACAAAAGAACAAAGAACAAAGAAAAGTACGGCACAGGAACAGGCCCTTCGGCCCCCCAAGCCTGCGCCGATCATATTGCCCATCAACTAAAACATTTTGCACTTCTGGGGTCCGTATCCTTCTATTCCAATCCTATTTATGTATTTGTCAAGCTGCCTCTTAAACACCACCTCTTCTGGCAGTGAATTCCAGACACTCAATACCCTCTGCATAAAATACTTGCCCCGCACATCTCCTCTATAGTTTTCTCCTCTCACCTTAAATCTATGTCCCCTAATAATTGACTCTTCATTGAATACCTTCAGAATAGTTAATAAGAAAGAACTAAGATTTTAAAGGCAAAAACAATGAGATGCAATAGCTGCCATTTTGATACAAGATATTTAGCTTTGTGGTTTATATATGTAATTATGGTGAATTTGATTCCATTGCTAGGCAATGGGATGTTTTCCTACTTTGAATGTCCAGTACCAGCATTAAACATTCCCAAATTAATTTTATTTACATGGAGGCTTGAGAGGATATTTAACACACTGCTGGAGTTTGTTAATGAAGTAGAGGAAGTGTCAAAGTTTAAGAATAATTAAGATCAGTGTTTGAAGGAAAGGGTAATAAAGTGATACAGGAACAGGGTGGGCAAATACGATTAGGATTACTGTTTGAATGGAGGGTAAACACTGACACAGACTCCTTGCACTGAATAGCCTGTGCCAAGCTGTAATTTCTGTGTAATTCCATACTTTACAATAAATTTACATGCAGAACATGACTCCTGCTACTTGATGACACTCCCAAGACCCGCTTAGCCCTCTGATTATTAACCCATTTACTGGCCGTCCATGACATGGTTGACATACCACCCTACTCAGGGCTGATCCTACAGAATAGATTATATAATGCCACTTCCCAAGCTTTCATTTTCAGCTACATTTAGAAAATCAAATTTAAAGACATTTTCACAATGTAATGTATCAATATAAATTATTTGCCTATTGAAAATGTACCAAACAAAAAGTATTATTTATAACGTTTATGTTCAGCCCCAATTTATTGAATTCTTGAATTTAAGATACCATTTCAAAATTATAGAAGTACACAAAAATTACAATATGAAAAGAGGCTAGTCAGCACAACTAGCCCATTATGGCATTTCTCTCCACACAAACAAATTTACCCACACTGTACCCCTCTCCCTTCAACCCCTTTTCCTTTGTGCATCTATAAAATCTAATCTTATGTTCACATAATTCCTGCTGCAACCTCCATCCTGGAAGTGAATTCCACAGCCTCCCAACTCTGTGTGAACTGGTTTCTCCTGCCTGCTGTTCAAAGTAAATCTTTGTGAGTGAATGCTATTATGTGGTCCTGTGTCCTAACCATTCAGAATTTAGAGTGTTCCAATGCACACATCATACTTTTCGATCTTCACATCTTTATTTTATGCTTGGAGAAGGTAGCTTGTCACATATCATTCAGCAGCACTATTAGACATAGATATTTGCAGCAGAATGCATTAAGCTTTGTGATTAAGCATTTGTCCAACAGAGTGGGAGGTATTACATCCTAGTTCGGATGTGCATATTCAGTGTGAAAAACATTTACAGGGAATAGCAGCTTGATTCATTTTAGTCAGGTCAGCCCCATAACTATTGATCTAATTGGTATAAAAGGTGTTAGGCATCCATTGTATTGTTAATTAACTGGAAAGAAAACAGCATGATCCCGAGAATGAGTTAAAAGCTGTAATTCAATGTCAGGGATCAGATGTTCACAATCCCTCTTTAGATTTACTCTTGTCTTTCATGATGTCATCTTAATACGCCTCATTGAAAGACTGCATCAAAATCAGTGAGTCAGGAATCCAGTACACACCATGGAAACACAATCTATCCCATTAGATTGCGCTGATAATTTATTCAGAGCTAATTAAAATATAGGAAGTAATGTGTCTTCAAGTGATCATGAGTGTAGAAGTCCCAAGTTGCACAGAGGTCCCTTCACTGAGTTCTGCCTCTAGGGTGTAAGCATGATGATCATTACATGCTTGACTGAACTGTACATGCAACTCAGACAAATGATCTCATCGGAAAAGAGCAAAGGTCTTGCTTCCAATGTTTATGCTGAAATGCCCCAAGCACTGAAATATTTACAGGAAAATTATGCCACTTTCACTTTCAATTCTAAAGGCAATAACCTCCATTAAGAAATCATCTTTCAAAAACATTTTTATTTTTCATCAGTTCTGTTGATTCCTTACAGCTTTTCACTTTTTAATGGGGCCAGGCCCAGGAGTAGAAGGGAAGTCAAGCCAGGGCAAGTATAATCACTAATAGATCCAGCATTTAGGTCACAAAACTCAGCTCCTTAATTCTGCTGGTGCTGGTGCCACGGGAGTATGGACTTTGGAAAATGGTGGTTGAGCTACTTTTGGCCACTCCTGGAACAGTGGTCATGGCCTGCCATACTTGGAAGGGCACTAGCACTTGAACCCAAAGCATTCAGAGTGGGAAGTTCATGATGTCAAACAGTGCCCAACACTGATTTGATGCCTGACTTGCCATTTTGGAGGTCCTATTAACTCCCTTGCTAAAATACTTTCAGTTGAGCATGTGTTTAGCTGCAATAAGGAAACTGATTAGTGCCATTTAGAGACATCAGCATGGGACTTTCAGAGGAGGTGCTTTCGACTTTCTTTTTCCTGATCCAGTGTTGGAGCAAACATTAGCTCAAATCTTCTGCTTTCCAACCTTGATCAGACAAAAAAATACACACGTATCTTCCCCAATATTTCAGGACAGTCTTCTGATGCAGGATCCTTCACATTCAACCCAAAACAACAAACCTCATGGGAAGCGGGACAGAGAAATCGCACAGAAACCATACCCTCTTTTTATGGCATGAGCCACTGTATTCCAGTCAGTAAAGAATTTAAATGTCCCAAAGCTGCTTTGAAAACAGCTACTGATAGGAGGTAAGAGTGTAAGGTAACTGGGTAAGGTGGAATGGTGAAAAAGGTAAGTGGGTAAGGTGGTAGGGCATGTAGAGAGGCAGGGTGGGTAAAATGAGTAAGGGGGTATGGTAGGTAAGGGGGCAGAGTGGGTGAGGTAACAGGATAGGGCAGGTAAGGCTGTTGGGCGGTTGAGATAAGGGACTAGGGCGAGAAAGATAAGGGGATAAGGGGGTCAGGTGGCAGGAGGGTAGGTTGATGGTGGGTAAGGTGAGTGAGGTCAATAGGCTGGTGAGATGGGTAGGCTGGTAGATGGGTGGGGGCAGATGGGTAGAGTGGCAGGTGGGTAGGGTGGCAGAGTGGTACATCGGTAAGATGGGAAGGATGGCAGCTGGGTGATTGGGTAGGTGGGTGAGGTGGTAGTTGAGTCATGGAGAGTCAGGCTGGGTGTGGAGTTAATAGGGTGGAGGGGCTAGTCAAGTCAGTTTGGAGGGGAGTCAGGAGATCAGGGGAGTGGTTGCGGTTCAGAGGGGTAGTCGAGGGGTAGTTGCAGGGGAAAGAGAGGTCAGTATAAGTGAATGGGGGGTCAGTGTATAGTTGCCCAAAGTTAGACTAGGATTTTTTCTGTCTAATGTTTCCTGGGTAACCATCCAGGTAAGTCAGAATTGTCCGAAGTCTCTGACTCCAACTCAGAGTTGGACACTTTTCTGGAGCATCCCAGGCAGCAGGGGAATTACCCATCGGAAGTTCAAACGTCCCAGGCAATTCCAGTGGAGTCCTTGTGCTGGGACTTCTGAGGGATCCCATAGCGCATCTTCCAGGGTATGTCCAGTCTCCAACTACTGGGAGACTGGAAGATCTGGGCCATGATATTTCAATGTTGTTAGTGGAATTTTGAAAAGTTGTTGAAGTTAGCAGGGAACAGGGCTGAACTTTATGAAAGAGTTTAGAGATGTTTGAAGGCCTATCAGCAGGAAGCCTCCAATCACTATTGGGGACAATAGTTGCAGTTCCTCAGTCGCAACATGACAGAAAGCTGGAGTTCAGGCAGCAGAGAAGGAAAGTTTGTGTGCAGAGAGAATAGAAGGGCTCCCAAAGACGGCCATATCTGCCTAGGTTTCAGGGAACATATCTCCTCCCTCCTACTCAGCCAGGGGCATTTTCAGAGGCAGCTACAATTTACCGAGGAGGTGGTCACTGAACTCTGTCACTTCCTCCAACAAGACAGAAGGTTGCACAGCAAGGAAAGGACAGCATTGCCAGTGACCATGATGACACAGTTTAAGAAACTGCTTATGACAGAAATAAGGAGAAATGTTTTCTCTCAAGAGCTATTAGTATGTGGAATTCACTTCCCCAAGAAAGCAGTGGAGGCTGGGTCATTGAATTTCAAGGGTTATGGGAGGCCGATGGTTAAGCAGAGTTCAGACTACAACCAGAGCGGCCACAATCTTATTGAAGTATAAAGCAGGCTCGAAGGGCTGAATGGCCCACTCCTGCTCCTAAGTCCTATAAGTTCATATAACGATCACTGTCGTCCTCAATTTCTATGCAATTGGATCCACTCAGGTAGGTGCTGATGGCCTTGCCAACTTATCACAGTTCATTGTACTTCATCAATTCAGGGATTTAACAGAGGCTCTGTACTCCAGGCAAGGAAACTTCACAGTCTCCTCTATAACCAGTGAGAAGCAGGAAGAGAGAGAGCACGTGGCTTGGTCAGAGTAGAGTGATTCGCAATGATGCAAGCAGCCATTGACCCCTACATGTGGTGGCTCTGAGGGTCCCATGTTCAAACAGGAAAGTGTACTGGGCTATGAATACCTTTATAAAAACAAAAAAACTGCGGATGCTGGAAATCCAAAACAAAAACAGAATTACCTGGAAAAACTCAGCAGGTCTGGCAGCATCGGCGGAGAAGAAAAGAGTTGACATTTCGAGTCCTCATGACCCTTCGACAGAACAGTTCTGTCGAAGGGTCATGAGGACTACGAATACCTTTACTTTATTTTGGTGTGCTACCATGCATAGAAGATAATGTTGATGAATGCCCATGATCCTTGCAGTAACTACAATGCTCTTTTCCTGTACCATATTTGAGGTACCACAACAAACCAGAGGCTGACTATTTGCTAGCAAGGCCAGTTTTTATTGCTCATCGTTATTTGTCCTTGAGAAGTTGAACCACCTTCTTGAACTGCTGCTACTCATATTGTGTACATATACCCAGGGTGCTGCTAGGTTCCAGGATTTTGGCCCAGTGTCCATGAAGGGACAATGAGATAGTTCCAAGTCAAGATGATGTTGACTTGGAAGGGAATTTGCAGGTTATGGTGTTCCCATGCACCTGCTGCCCTTGTTCTTCTAGGTAGTACAGTAGAGTTCACAGGTTTGGAACACACTGCAGCCATTGGATGCCAGAGGTAGAGAGAGTAAATGTTTGAAATGTTGAATAGGATGCCAATCAAATTGACTAATTTGTCCTGGATAGTGCTGAGCTCCTTGAGTGGTTTCAGAGCTGCATTCATTCAGGCAACTGTAGGGTATTCCATCTACATGCCTTGTAGATGGTGGAAAAGCTTTGGGGAGTCAGGAATTGAGTTACTTGTTGCAAAATTCCCAGCCTCTGACCTGCCCTTATAGCCATCGTATTTGTACCATAAGGCCAGCTTCAAAACTTAGGGCAAAGAGTAGAAAATTATTAAGTTTGAATAACTTGACAAGAACTGGAAGTTAAATGCGCTAACTGGTATAGAGCTTGCAGAATGTGTGAGAATGAAAGAGAGTGAGAGAGGGAGAGGGAGAGGGAGAGAGAGAGAGGGAGATACAGAGACAGAGAGAGGGAGACAAAGAGATGGTGCAACATGTGTCCAAAACATTTATTTGTAAAACATATGGGCAATTTGCTGCAGACGGGTCACCAAGGAAACAATGATGGGACATACCTTTGGTCCAGTTGGTTAGGACCAAGGCAAAATTAAGGAGGAAGAAAGTGACTGTGCCTTAATGACAATATTAATGACAATACAATGTAAGCATGAGTGAGAAATAGAAAAGAGTAAATTATAACATGCTGTTTATGCCTATGATGGTGAAACTGTGAGTAACAACAATTAACAGTAAGCAAGCTGGTTTAGGGTGAGGAAATTACTGAGGAATTGCAACTGAATGCTAAGTACCAAGGAATGTATTTTTTGTAAATCCTTGAAAAGAGATGTCCCAGCTGCACCTACTATTTTTCTGCCAAATGCAAATAAGATGACAAAGATGGGTCAGATGACATAGTTGTAAAAAGTGTATAAAAATGAGTGTATACTGCTGCAACAATGTTGTAATTTGAACTTAAACACTGGAGATCAACCTTAGGGCCTCCAAGTTTCTATCCAAAGGCCTGATCTCACATGAATGTGTTGACCTTGCATATTTACTATGATTGATATGTCAATATGAGAAGATAAAAGCCAAAATCTGATGCAACCTCTGCCCCACCAGCAGTCAGGTGTCCTTGCATCATATCAGCCATCCTTTTATTCGTTCAGCTGCTTGCTGGTGTTCGGTTCTCTGATCATCAGCTGCCCTTCATGAATCTTTTATTGTAGTAAGATTGCTGGTTTCAGCCGAGTAAAGATCAGAAGCCATTCTCAAATATTCTTATTCTTATCATGATAGCTCCTGCATGACTTGGCTAAAGCTGTCAATATGTGGCCTGCAGTATCCTGAATGGAATTTGGTTAAGCTTTTCCACTTTGTCTCTCTGCCGTGTCCTGGAACCATGTATCAGGGTTAAAGGACTTCCCCACAATTCATAAAGATATAACATATCCAAATCAGGCTGAATTACCCAAACCTATGCTCTTGAAGATTCCCTATTGAGGCTTTAGAATAAACTGATAGAATAAACTTGACCAAATATATTGGAAAATACATGCAGGGTGAGAAAAGATCAGTTCAGCTAATTTGAATGGCTCATGATTCAAGAACAGAATATACTGCTCACAGCTTATACTTCCTGATTTATTTCCTTGAAAAATATCTTGTCCACCTTTCTGGATAGTGCTCTACCCTCAGTGTGAAACAATCGTATCTAATCTGTTCATTTACCTTTCCACTTCATCAAAACAGCTATGCAGCATTTATGTAGCACCTTTAATGTAGAAATCTGAAATCTTAAGCCCTTTACTGCAATTTATTGAAGCACAGTAAGCTTGCATAGTTCAATAAGACTTATCTTCTTTAATCTCTCTGATATGATAATTACATAGAATTTACAGCACAGAAATAGGCCTTTGGCCCAACTGGTCATTGTCATGCTTATACTCCTCTTGAGAAACCTCCCACCCAAATTTATCCAACCCCAAGTGCTTTAGGCAAGGTCCCACATGACAAACTGTTCAGAAAAGTCAAAGACCGTGATCCTCAAGGGGAGTTGGCAAGTTGGATACAAAACTGGCTCAGTTGCAGGAAGTAAGGGGTAACGTTGATCAGCGTTCTTGTGACTGGAAAGTTGTTTCCATGGGAATATGCAGTGCTCAATACTAGGTTCCTCACCTTTCATAATGTACATCAATGATTTAGTCTTAAATGTAAGGACATGATTAAGAAGTTTGCAGATGATACAAAAATTGGCCATGTGGTTGATAGTGAGGAAGAAAGTAGTAGACTGTAGGAAGATATCAATGGACTGATTAAGTGGTCAGAAAAGAGGCAAATGGAATTCAATCAGGGAAGCGTGAGGTACTGCATTTGGAGAAGACAAACAAAGACAAATGAATACAAAATAAATAGTAGGATGATCAGAAGCGTGTAGAGCTGTCAGGACTTTGCAGTGCATGTCCACAGATCCTTGAAGGTAGCAAAACGGATAGATCAGGCGGTTAAGAAGGAATATAGGACACATCTTTATTATCTGAGCTACAGAATATAAAAGCAGTTTATATTAAATTTATGTTAGTCCCCGAAGCATAACGATAGTGTGCTAAACTAATCCTATCTTTATGAAAATTGAGGAATATATTAACTGCTGTCAGAATGAGAACATGTTAATTATACTAAATAAACATCACTTACACATCCAGATGCAATTTAGGACGATAAAAAACTTTTTTTTCTTAACTCAAATACCACAAATATCTACAACACAATAATTTCAAGGAAAACATTTTTATAAAAATCCAAGTTTCACTGTTCCATTTCAACTTTTCAAGCAGGACAAAACATGGGCTCATGTTGAGACCAACTGACCATCAGTTAAATATTAATACATCCAGATGCACCATGTGGTATGTAACATTATTGCAGCGTAATGTACAAATATCCTGTCACTCGCACACACAAGGGAATATAGCCCCTGCTTTGGTACTAAACTACCAAAAAGGTCAGTATAAATACCACCATGACAAGTTATAAAACAATGGATTCAATAAATATTGCAACTTACCAGCAGAAAATGATCATGGATGCTCCTTGTTTGTTCTAAAAAAAACAGTAAACTCAGAAATGTCCTCCAAGGAATCGGATCTGCTATCCCAACCTGACATGGCAAACACATTATAATAGTATCACACCATATGGTTGGCTCTTCATTCCCCAGAATAACTATTGCCTTTCCAGTGTTCCTCAAGTCCCAAGAATAATCCAATAAATAAAATGTGTTCATGAAAATAATTTTCTGTCACCATATGAAAAGTAAATCATAAAGTCATGCATGTTGCAAAGATGCACTGAATTATTATGCTCTACCAAGTTATGGCTGTCATGCAGGGCAGCAAGTTTTGCACTGCTTGGAACCAATAATCAAATTATGTAATATATATGTAAACGTGTTCAATAAAATTGAGCAATCTAGTTTCACAAGGGGATATCCTAAGTCAAGTTTGGAAAGTGAAAAGAAGGTCAGAATAGACTGATTCACAGAATGCAGCCAAGAAATTGGCTGTAATACAATGTTGTACACACTGCACATACCTAATGAAGTTGGTAGCAGGACAGCATGGTTCATGAGCCTCATTATAAAGTACAAATGGGCTATAGAAACAGATGGTCATTCAAAGGGTATAGGAAGATTGGCCTGTGTTCTCAGGAAAATTTAACACATGGTGCAGTTACTTGCGGACAAATTTGGCAAAGAGTTCTGAAATAAAAGTTAGGTCCATTTGTAGTATAAAGGGTGAATATTAAAAATGTAAATATATAGTCTACATCATCAGTGATGTAGATAACATGACAACAGAGCATGCAGAGTGATAGTTCTATGTAGAGCCTTGTGCTACTGTACTATAGCTTGTACTGTACATAGACTACCTCACCTAAGACCCACAGTGATTATAACAGATGGTGACACGGGAAAACAAAGCAAAATGAGCAACAAGTTTATTTAGGAAGGACAGGAAGATAGGAAAAGGTGGAGGGGTGTCTCTGCTAATTAATGATGGCTTTAGCACAATAGAGTGGAAAGACTTAAGTTCAGGAAGCCAGGATGTAGAAGCAGTTTGGATAGAGAAGAGAAATGATAAAGGCAAGAAGTCACTTGTGGAAGTAGTGTACAGGCTCCCTAACAGTACCCACATGGTAGAATGGAGTATATAGGAAGAAATAATGGGAGTTTGTCAGAAAGGTATGGCAATAATCAAGGGGGATGTTAATCTACATATAGACTGGAACAATTGGATCAGCAGAGGTAGCCTAGATGAGGAGTCATGGAATGTTTTCAGGATAGTTTCTTAGAACGGCACATTCTCGAACCAGCCAGAGAACAGGCTATAACGGAGCTGGTATTCTGCAGCAAGACAGGATAAATTAATTACCTCAGAGTCTAGGCACCCCTAGATGGCAGCAATCATAATATGATTGAAATTTACATTCATTTTGAGGGAGAGAAGAGCGAGTCCAAGGCTAGTGTTTTAAACTTAAATAAGAGTAATTATGAGGGCATGAAAGCAGAGCTAACTAAAGTGAACTGGGAAATTAGGTTAAGGGACAGGTCAATAGAGATTCAGTGGCAGACATTTAAAGGGACATTTCAGAATACACAGAATAGATACAGAGTCAGAATCACAGAATCATACAGTGCAGAACAGGCCTTTCAGCCTATCGAGTCTACACCGACACATGAGAAACATCTGACCTATCTATCTAATCAAATTTACCAGGGCTTGGCCCATAGCCTTGAATGTTATGACATGCCAAGTGCTCATCCAGGTACTTTTTAAAGGATGTGAGGCAACCCACCTCCACCACCCTCCCAGGCAGTGCATTCCAGACCGTCACCACCCTCTGGGTAAAAAAGCTTTTCCTTATATCCCCCCTAAACCTCCTGCCCCTCACCTTGAACTTATGTCCCCTTGTGACTGACCCTTCAACTAAGGGGAACAGCTGCTCCCTATCCACCCTGTCCATGCCCCTCATAATCTTATACATTCCGATGAAAAAGAAAAATTCCAAGGGGAGGACCTACCATCCATGGTTAACTTAAAAAGTTAAAGATAATGTCAAACTAAAAGAAAAAGCATCTAATTGAACAAGGATGAGTAGCAGATCAAAAGATTGTACAGAATATTAAAAAACTGCAAATAATGACAAAAAGATCAGTAAGGAGGGAAAATAGAGTACGAGAGAAAGTTATTTAGAAATATAACAAGTAGCAAGAGTTTTTATAGATATTTAAAAAAGAAAACAGTTAACAAAGTGAGTGTTGGTCCTATAGAAATTTTCCCTGAAGTCGGCCTAGAAATCAGTGTTTTTCCCTCCGGCCACAATGGCCAGTTTTCACACCGTATTGTCCACTTCCCACCTCATTAATAATGCAGGCGCAGGAAATACACCATACCTCTGGTGGGGAGACTCTGATTTGCCCATCACACCGTAACATTACCTCTTCCTCACAATGGGCATCATAGTTAAACTGCAGCTGCACAGTTCTCATTGTCTGCAGACCAGGCTTGTTTCACTCAAATCATAGCCCTGAAAGCCAAGAAAATGGCAGCATCAAATTTCAGTGATGCATCACTAGAATGCCTTTTTGGAAGCTATGGAGGCCTGCTACAATGTCCTCTAGCTCCACTCTGGCCGCAGGAGGTCCACTAAGCTCACCAAAAAAGTTTAGAAGCTGGAGGCAATGGTGGTCAGTGGCAATGCTGCACAGAAGAGGTCAGCACCCTTTGTGGAAAGAGGATGAATGATCTCATCCATGTTGCTAGGATAAGTCAACCATCTCATCAATCTCAATTCACACACTTACAAGCCTATCAGACATTGACAGGCATCTCACTCACTCCAACTCAATGGACATCCCCACTCACTCTCCTACACGCACATATTCATCTCCTTGCAGATTGTGTCCTCATCCCATCCATGGCACCACTCACCACCCATACATGCCGGCATCTTCTCAGCTGCCCTGGTATGTGTCTCATTCACACTCTTTCCATCTGTCTGTATGCAGGCGAAGATCACTCACAGTTGCTACAATTCATCATCCTCCTGGTAGAATCTAGTGACTATCGGGGCCTCACATGCACACCTGCCTCATCTGGCCTGTGCTATGGCCTCTTCCCCGCAGCCTCATCTTCCTCAAATTCATCCTCCTCATCCCCTTCGTGGTCCTCCTCATCAGAGGAGACATACAGCTCCTCCATATCATCACCTGGCAAGTCCTCCCCCCTTTGCAGTGCCAGGTTGTGCAGCACGCAGCAAGCCACAATGATCCCTGAGACCCTCTGGGACTGTACTGAAGTGCCCAGCCAGATCTGTCCAGGCATCAGAATCACATCTTTAGGATCCCTATAGTGTGCTCCACCAATGCTCTGCTAGTGCCATGAGCCTCATTGTACCTTCTCTCTGCAGGGGTCTGAGGCTGCCACACAGGCATCATCAGCCACATCCTTTGCAGGTACCCTTTGTCACTGAGGATCCAGCCTTGGATCCTTTGTGGTCCCTTGAAGATGTCCAAGATCTGTGATCTACTCAAGGTGTATAAGTTATGGACACTTCCTGGGTATCTGGAGCAAACCTGCATGATCAGTTTCTTGTGGTCGTAGACCAGCTGTACATTGAGTGAGTGGTAGCCTTTCCGGTTTATGTATTGCAGTGCCTTTTGCCAGGGAGCTTTTATAGCCACATGAGTGCAATCAATGGCATCCAGCACCTTTGGGAATCTGGCAATCTTGGCAAAGCCCAGTGCTTAGGCATCCTGGTTTGTTTGATCTTTGTCAAATTTGAGGTAAGTGTGTGCCTTGACAAAAAGATTATCTGTGACCACATGAATGCTATTATTAAAGATGTTATAGCAGGTCATTTAGATAAATTCAAGGTATTTAGGCAGAGCCAATATGGTTTTGTGAGAGAGAAATAATATTTAACCAATTTATTGGGGTTTTTTGAAGAAACAATGTGCTGTGGATGTGATGTACTTAGATTTTCAAAAGGCATTTGATAAGATGCCACAACAAAGGTTATTGCGGAAAATAAAAGTGCATGGTGTAAGGGATAACATATTAGCATGGATAGATGATTGGCTGGCTGGTTCATTTTCTGGTTGGCAAGATGTAACAGGTGGTGTGCCACAGGGATCAGTGCTAGGACCTCAACTTTTTACAATTTATATAAATGACTTGGATGAAGGGTTGCTAAATTTGCTGATGACACAAAAATAGGTCGGAAGGTAAGCTGTGAAGTGGACATAAGGAGGCTACAAAGGTTATCCTAGTGCATGAATCGCAAAAGGTTCATATGCAGGTACAAGTAATTACTAAAGTTATTAGAATGTTATTGTTTATTGCAAGTGGAATTGAATGCAAACGTACAGAGGTTATGCTTCAGTTATACAGGACATTGGTGAGACCACTTCTGGAGTACTGTGTACAGTACTGGTCTTCTTATTTCATGAAGAATGTAAATGCGTTGGAAGCAGGTCAGAGAAGGTTTACTAGACTAATACCTGGAATGGGAGGGTTGTCTTATGAGGGAAAGTTAGACAGGTTAGGCTTATCCATTGGAATTTAAACGAGCAAGAGGTGATTTGATTGAAAGAACCTGAGGGTCTTGATAGGGTGGATGTGGAAAGGATGTTTCCCCTTGTGGGAGAATCTAGAGCTAGGGGTCACTGTTTAAAAATAAGGGGGTCACCTATTTAAGACATTGATGAGGAGAAATTTTTCTCTGAGAGTCATGAATATTTGGAACTCTCTTCCACAAAAGGCAATGGAAGCAGAGTCTTTGCATATCTTTAAGGCAGAGCTAGATAAATTCTGGGTAAGCAAGGGGGTGGAAGGTTATCAGGGGTAGGTGGGAATATGGAGTTGAGGCTGCGATCAGATCAGCCATGAACTTACTGAATGGTGGAGTAGGCTTGAGGGGCCGAGTGGCCTATTCCTGCTCCTAATTTGTACGTTTGTATATTCAAATGAAGAACCCAGCAACTGGAAGAAGAAGCAAGAGAAACCATTACGCGACCAGTACAGATTGGGAAATTCATCAATGGAGCTCCAGAATAGGCTACAGTGAAGAGAAGCCATGGGGAAATTCCTACCTTTAGCAGATTGCTTCGATCACATGGAAGTCCTGGATCTAGCTAGTAAGTAGCACAACTGGCATCACAGTACAGAACAGCTTTGGGACTAGCAAAGAAAACTAACAAGGAACAGGTCAGTATCTTACTCTACATCATCTACAGTAGTGCAGATCATATAATGGTCAGGCAGTGCATAAGCAGAGGCATAGTGACAAATGAAAAAATTATCAAAGCCTTTGACACTCATCTTGGTCTTCAAAGGAACAGCATTATAGAGAGGGTGAAAGGCAAAGAAAGGGAGAGAGTGTAGATTCCTTCATCAATGATTTATGCTGAATATCTGAGAATTGCAAATATGGAGTCCTGCAAGGTGAATTAATTCAGGATCACATTGTTATAGGAGTATTAGAGCAGACTTTATCAGATTTTCTGCAATGGAGGGAAGATTTGACCCTATAGTCTGTGCAGTTAACAAAACAGACATAAGTGATAAATCAAATCAAATTTTTATTCAGGGTGACAAATAAATCCTGTGGCGAGAAACAACTGACACAGTGCAGTATGTAGGACATAGCAGAGCCCCTAATCCAAAACAGGGAATGAGTGAAGAGACTGTGGTAGCTGCCATTATTCAGTGTTCTTGTGATGGCAGGTAAAGACTGCAGCAGTGCGAAGAATGCCCTCCAGAGTGCCATTCCTGCAAGAGGAGATAACATATTAAATTGATATGCCGCAGTTACAAGCTCCTAACACAAAAATTAAAGGAGAAACAATTGAAATCATCTAGTATTCAAGACATTGAAGGCAAAAAAGAAAATGAAGTGCCATTCTTGAAAGGAATTAAAGGGTCAAATGGGAACTAATGGAGCACAGACATTATGGTCAATGGACATAAAATTAACTTAAAATTAGACACTGGAGCAGAAGTTTCAATTCACAGAACAGTGACTAAAGCAAGAGTTCCTCCAGTCAATGATGATATAAACTTCACAGTCCAGGAGACATTCAACTAAAGGTTGAAGGAGAGATGACTTCTAAACTTCATTGCAAAGGAAGAGAAATCACAGAAACTTTGTATCTAATCCTTAACCAAAAATGTCAACTGTTAAGTTGAAAAGTTTGCACACATCTACAACTCATTCCTAAAGTCAATAAATTGGAAAGCCCAGAAAAATCAACAGAATTCAGGACAGAATTCCCAAAACTATTTAGAGGTCTGGGGAAGCTGAAAACAGTCTATCGCATCAGCAGTTTATTGTGACCAGATGCAAAACCAATGTGCTTGTTCACCCAAGGAAAGTTCCACACCTGTTTTTACAGAAAGTGAAATCAGAAATTGAGTCAACACTGCATCAGGGAGTCATCTCACCTGTAATCAAACCTACAAATTGGTTATCAGGCATGGTTCCAGTACCGAAACCAAATGGCTCAATCCAATCTGTGCTGACCTCACACAATTAAACAATGCAGTGGAAAGGGAGATCCATCCAAGGACACCTGTTGATGACAGTCTGGCAAAGCTTGCAAAAACTATAACTTTTACAAAGATAAAAATAACATACTGCAGATGCTGGAAATCTGACACAAAAAGAGAAAATGTTGGAAAAACTTAGCAGGTCTAGCAGCATCTGTGGAAAGAGAAACAGTTAACATTTTGAGTCCGTATGACTCTTCTTCACTTTTACAAAGTTGGATGCAAACAGTGGCTTCTGGCAACTGCCTTTGGATGAGAAATCAAAACTATTGATTGCATTTATCTCACCATTTGGGAAATATTGCTTCAATCGCCCTTTGAAACCATACCAGCACCAGAAAATTTTCAGAGAACAATGACTGGCATATTAGAGGGATAAGAAGGTGCCACCTTCCACGTGGATGACATCATGATCCATGAGTCCACCATTCTGGAGCATGAAGCAAGAGTGAGAGCAAAGTTGCAATACTTGAAAGAAGCAGGGCTAACTCTCACAATAAGTGTGCGTTCTCACAACCAACCATAAAAATATCTGGGACAGTTCATCCATGCATCAGGTATCAGGGCTGATCCCCAAAAGACCAAGGCAATCAAAAGTTTTTGACCGCTACACAATGTTATGGAGCTTCAGCACTTCATGGATATGGTCATTCAAGAAGGGAATTTCCTGCCGAAACTGGCACATGTGAATTAACCACTACGACAGTTGCTTTGGCAAGACCAAGGATGGTGTTGGGGAGAACATAAACAAATTTCATTCCAAAACAAAAAAGAGACGCTTATTTCACCAGACCTATTGGCACACTATTATGCAGAACTGCCCACAATAGTTGCTGTGAATGCATCAGCAACTGGACTAGCAAAATTCAGAAAGATGGAATACACAAACTAGCACATTATGCATCTCAATCATTGACTGAAAGGGAACAAACGTATGCTGCAATCGAAAAAGAGGCACCAGCAGCCTCATGGGCCTGTGAGAACTTTGCCAACTATGTCTTAGGCCTACAGTTTACCATCAAGGCAGGCCACAAGCCATTCACAGAATCACAGAATTACAGTGCAGAAGAGGCCCTTTGGCCCATCGAGGCTGCACCAACACGTGAGAAACACCTGACCTACCTACCTAATCCCATTTACCAGCACTTGGCCCATATCCTTGAATGTTATGACATGTCAAGTGGTCACTTTATTAACTGTCAAGAACTAGCAAAGATACCAGCAAAAGTGCAGGGATTTCAGTTGAAACTCATTAAATTTGATGCCACAACAGAATATGTCCAAAGCAAACAACAAATAAGAACAAAACAAAAACAGAATTACCTGGAAAAACTCAGCAGGTCTGGCAGCATCGGCGGAGAAGAAAAGAGTTGACGTTCTGTTTAAGGGTCATGAGGACTCGAAACGTCAACTCTTTTCTTCTCCGCCGATGCTGCCAGACCTGCTGCGTTTTTTCAGGTAATTCTGTTTTTGTTTTGGATTTCCAGCATCCGCAGTTTTTTTTTGAAACAAATAAGAACAGATGTATTGTCATGTATTCCTGTTGAGAAGCCTGAACAGGAGGACATAAATATCATTGAATGTGTAGAGTCATATGCCTCATTGACCACAAAACTACTATCAGCAGCATCACAGAGGATGAATGAAATTCAACAAGCACAAAAAGTGTGTTAAAAAAGTGCTAAAGTCAGGTAATACTGCAAAAATGGGTGGCCAGAATATGTTCCAAACAATCTTATCCTGAAACAAAACAATCTTATCCTGAAACAATACTTCGAGCAACAAAGTCATCTTAGTGTCTTGGATGACTTGCTAATTTATGATGAGAGGTTGGTCATACCAAGAGTCCTCAGACTCAAGATCCCTCAAAGAATACACCAGGATCAGGATCAGCCAGGCGTTACAAAGTGTTGTGCTAGAGCACAGAATTCAGTTTGGTGCTAGGGATCTCAAAATCACAAGAGGGAATGATTTCAAGCTGCATCTCCTGTGCAATCCATTGCCAATAATAAAAAGAGTGCCTAATGGTATCCTCATTTTCATCCAAGCCATGGGAAAGCCTTGGAATTGACCTTTTTGAGCTCAAGTGGAAGACATTCCTCAGAGTTCTTGATTATTACTCCAGGTGGACCGGGGTTAAACGTTTTCATGGTACAACCTCAGAATCAGTCCTTAAAATCACTGAGAATTTTTGCCACATATGGCATTCCACATTCTGTCATTTCAGACAATGACCCACAGTTTGCAAATTAATTCTTTAAGAAATGTACAGACGAAGGCCAGAATATTGCTGTCAGCATGCGGGGGCGGGCCTGACACACCGATGCGTAAAATGATGCTAGATGACATCGGGCATGCGTCCCGACATCATTTCAATATTGCGCTTGGCAGACGCACGCCAGAGACGGCTGCATGCCTGCCAAACTGTCAATAGCCTATTAAGGCCATTAAGAAAGCAATTGACCTTATTAACAACGCTGCCCGTCCAACCTTAAGGTTAGCGGGCAGACGAAGAGCCCAAGCGGCCTTCGCGTTTTCCAGGAAACCTCATCCATGGGCAGGATGAGGTTTCCTGAAGGTTTTATAAAATTAATAAATCTGTTTAGTAAACTTGACAAACATGTTCCAGCTGATGTGACACTGTCACATGAGGGGACATGTTTAAATAATTTTTTTACTTCAATTTTTAAAAACTTTTATTGTCTATTCTATTTCCCTGAGGCAGCTCCATGCTGGGCGATCCTTACTTGGCCCGCCTGCATAAAATGGCGGTGCGCAGGTGATCACGGGTGGTGATTGGCACCACCCCCACCCCTGCCCACTCTGGCCCAATCCACCCGACGTAGGTAAGACTCAGCCCTATGAATTTGTCCACACAAATAGTTCACCCAGTTACCCACAAGCTAATGGAGAGGCCAAAAGAGGAGTAAGGACAGCAAAAGTTTTATTAAAAAATGATATCAACTTAGCACTGTTGAGTTCCACACCACTTCAAAATGATTTGGCTCCTTCAGAACTTCCGATGGGAATAGGGCAATGGACTCAACTTCCTGCTCTTCCAAATATTCTTATGACATTTCTCACAGCAGCAGATATACAGAGTGTGGATGAAAGGGGAATGAGTATCATGCAAATCAGACCAGAAATTATAATCGATGCCAGAAGGTGCATAAATTACCAGAACTACAGCCAGGTGAATAAGTATGGATTTGTGAACAGAATTGTATAGGCCAAGTACAGAAAAAAATGTAAAGTCTGCAATCTTATTTTGTAGAAACTGAAAATGGCATAGCGAGAAGAAACAGAAGCACACTTATAGCTACAAGTAGAAGATCATCAATGGAATGGACTAACTGGCCTGGCCTACATGTGAGTCCCAACCCACAGCAATGTGGTTGACTCTTAAATACCCTCTAAATAAGGGCAATTAGGGATGGGCAATAAATGCTGGCCTAGCCAGCGATGCCCATGAATGAATTTTTAAAAAATCTTTGCGGAATTATACGTTTTTTCTATCAATTTGATACTGTCTTTAACCTCTTTAGTTAGCCACGATTGGTGTGTCCTTCCTTTAGAGTCTTTCTTTCTCAGTGGAACGTATCTTTTCTGAGTATTCGGAAATGTCTTCCTAAGTGTCTACCACTCTAACTCTATTGATCTATCCCTTTACCTAATTTCCCAGTTGACTTTAGCCAGTTCTGTCTTCATGCCCTCATAATTGCCCTTATTTAAGTTTAAAAAACTAACCCTGAATCCACTCCTCTCTCCCTCAAAATGAATGTGAAATTGAATCATATTATGATCACTGTTATCTATGTGTGCAGTGCGGGGGTGGGGTGGGGGGGGGGGGTGGTGGGTGGTCAACTTCACTATAATTAATTAATTAATCCTGTCACATTGCACATTACCAGATCTAGTATAGCCTGAGATAAAGGCAAAATACTGCGGATGGTGGAAATCTGAAACAAAGACAAAAATTGCTGGAAAATGTCAGCAGGTCTGACAACATCTGTGGAGAGAAAGACAGAGTTAACGTTTTGAGTCCATATGACTCTTCTTGAAGAAGACTCATACGGATTCAAAACATTAACTCTGTCTTTCTCTCCACAGATGCTGTCAGACCTGCTGTTTTTCCAGCATTGTTTGTCTTTGTTCTAGTATATCCTGATATCTGCTTGGTGCTAAAATGTGCTGCTCTAAGCAACTGTCCTGAAAACACTCTGTGAGCTCATTGTCCAGACTACTTTTGTCAATCTGATTTGTCCAATCTATATGTTGATCAAAATCACCCATGATTATTGCTGTACCTTGCCTACAAGCACCTATTATTTATTCCTGTATCCCCCATTTTACAGTGTGGTTATAGTAAGGGGGCATATAAACCATCCCCACTTCTTACCTTTACCATAACTGATTCTACATTTTGATCTCTAGAACTAAGGTCATCTCTCTCTTTTTCAATTTAGCTTCTAGCTGCTCATACTCTCTCAGCAAAACCTCTCTCCTAGTCCTACCTATGTCTTTGGTACCTACATGGAGCACAACCACTAAATCCTCATCCTCCCATTGCAAGTTCCTCTCCAGCCCAGTGCAGATGTCCCAAACCCTAGCACCAGACAGGCAATATAGCATCTGGACTCTACTCTCAGCTGCAGAGAACTGTATCTATCCCCTTGACTATACTGTCCCCAACTACCACTACATTCCTATTAACTCCCCAGGCTTGAATAGATTCCTATACCATGGTGCCATGGTAAGTTTGCTCATCTACCCTGCAGCCACTGTTTTCAACCAGACAGGCTGTAAGAATCTTGAACCTGTTGGTCAATTGCAAAGGCTGAGCCTTCTTCATTTCTACGTTCTGGATCCCCATACCTGCCTCACTCACAATCACACTTTCCTGTCCACGACCACTGACCAAATCAGCAGTTCTATTCTAAAGGATGTGACTGCCTCCTGGTGGAAAGTGTCCAGGTAACTTTCCCCCTCCCTGATGCATTGCAGTGTCTGCAGCTCAGCCTCCAGCTCCATGACTCTGAATCTTTTTCTGCTCCCTGTATAATGCCTTCAGATACTTCCTAGAGTGCTAGGTCCAGAACTGGATGCAATGCTCTAACTGAGGTCGGACTAGTGACTTATGCAAATTGAACATAGCCTCCTTGCTCTTGTGCTCTGTGCCCCTTTTAATAAACCCAGGATACTGTATGCTTTATTAACTACTCTCTCAACCTGCCCTGACACCTTCAATGAATTGTGCACATGTACAACCAATTCCCTCTGCTCCCCCCTTTTCAGTTGTATCCTTTATTTTATATGGTTTCTCCATGTTCTTCTTACCAAAATGAATAACCTCACACTTCTTGGCATTGAACTTCATCTGCGACCTGTCTGCCCATTCCACCAACTTGTCTATGTGCCTTTGAAGCTCAACACTATCCTCCTCACAGTTCACAATGCTTCCAAGTTTTGATTCATCTAAAAACTTTGAAATTTTGCCCTGTAACACCAAGGTCTGGGTCATTAATATATATCAGGAAAAGCAAGCGTCCCAACACTGAGCCCTGGGGAATTCCACTACAAACCTTCCTTCAGCACAAAAAAACATTTGTTAATCATTGCTTTCTATTTCCTGGCACTCAGCTAATTTCATATCGATGTTGCTAGTGTCCCTTTTATTCCAACTTTTCTCACAGGTCTGTTGTACGGCACTGTGTCAAACGCCTTTTGGAAGTCCATATACACCACATTGACAGCAATGCCCTTATCAACCCTCTCTGTTACCTCTTCAAAAAACTCGAGCAAGTTAATTAAACGTGATTTTCCCTTAAGGAACCCATGCTGGCTTTCCTTAATTAGACCATATTTGTCCATGTGACTATTAAATTCGCCCCAAATTATTGTTTCTAGGCTTTTCCCCACCTCTGTAGTTAAACAGATTGGCCTGTAGCTTATCCAGCCTGTTGCTGGGCTTATCTTTACACCCATTTTTGAACAAGGGTGTAATGTTTGAAATTCTCCAGTCCTCTGGGACCACACCCAAGTCTAAGGAAGACTGAAAAATTACGGCCAGTGCCTCTGCAATTCCCACATTCACTTCTCTCTTTGGCTGCATTTCATCTGGTCCCAGTGCCTTATCAACTTTAAGTATAGATAATCTATCCAATATCTCCTCCTTTTCAATTTTAAATACTGTCTTAATTACCTCATCTTTCACCATGGCCTGGGTAGCATCTTCTTCCTTCCTAAAGACAGATGCAAAGTATTCATTTAGTACCTCAGCTATGTCCTGAGCCTCCCTGAGTAAATCCTCTTTTTTGGTCCCTAATCGGTCCTACACCGCCTTTTACCACCCTTTTGTTATCTATATGACTATACAGGACTTTGGGATTCCCTTTTATGTTAGCTGCCAGATTCTTTTATTTGCTCCTTCACCTCACCTCTGAACATTCTTGGTTTTCAATTGTATTTCCTACGTGACACCTTAAGCACACCTTTTCTTCTTTATCTTAAGTTCTATTTCTTTTGTCATCCAGAGAGCTCTGGTATGATAAGGTATGATAAAATGATCACTTTCCCCTAAATGTTCTCCTGCTAAAGCTTGTTCTATTCGGCCCACGTCATTTCCAAGAACCAGGTCTAGCAATGCCTCTTTCCTTGTTGGACTGGAAACATACTGAAGAAAATTTTCTGGAATAAACTTTGGGAACTCTTTCCCATCTCTACCCTTCACACTACTACTATCCCAGTCTATATTTGGCTAATTAAAGTCCCCCATTATAAGTACTGTATAATTTTTGCACCTTTCTGTAATTTCTTCACAAATTTGTTCCTCTACATTCTTCCCGCTAGTTGGTGCCCTGTAGACTACACTGAGCAATATAATTGCACTTTCTGTTCCTGAGTTCCAAATAAATTCTGTCCTTGATCAATCTGGGACATCCTCTTCCTCCAGCACTGCAATGCTCTTCTTTATCAAAGCTGCCACTCCTCCCCCTATTTTTCCTTTCCTTTCTTTCCTGAACACCTAGTAGCCAGGAATATTTAACACCCAGTCCTGCTCTTCTTTGAGCCAGGTCTCTGTTATAGCCACAGCATCACATTTCTACCTGGCTATCTGCACATATAACTCACCATTCATTTGTGCCTTAAAGAAAGGAGCATTCGAAATAAAGTGGATGAATTAACTGTGAAATAAATGTAAACAGGTGTGATATAGTCGGAATTACGGACACATGGCTGCAGGGTGGCCAGGGATGGGAACTGAACATTCCGGGGTATTCGGTATTTAGGAAGGACAGACAAAAAGGAAAAGAGTTGCATTGCTGGTTAAAGAGGAAATTAATGCAATAGTGAGGAAAGATATTAGCTCCGACGATGTGGAATCTGTATGAGTAGAGCTGAGAAACACTAAGGAGCAAAAAATGTTAGCAGAAGTTGTACATAGACCCCCAAACTGTAGCAGTGATGTTGGGAATGGCATTAAACGAGAAATTAGAGACGCATGCAATAAAGGAACATCTGTAATTATGGGTGACTTTAATCTGCATATGGATTGGGCAAATCAAATTAGAACAATGCCATAGAGGAGGAATTCCTGGAATGTATACGGGATGGTTTTCTGGACCAATACGTTGAGGAACCAATTAGAGAACAGGCCATCTGAGACTGGGTATTGTTTAATGAGAACGGTATAATTGGCAAGCTAGTTGTGCAAGTCCCCTTGGGGATGAGTGACCATAATATGATAGATAAAAGCAAAATACTGTGGATGGTTGTCAACACCCCTTTGTTCTTTTGTCTATGACATCTTTGGCAAACTCTTCTTTGCCTTCGCATATCACTGGTCCTCTATCCAGCTCTACCTATCCCACACCCCTCAACTAGCTTATATTTCACCTCATTTCTCTATTTCCTTAGTTCTGATGAAGGGTCATACGGACTCGAAACGTTAACTGTGTTCCACTCCGCAGATGCTGACAGACCTGCTATGTTTTTCCATAATATGATAGAATTCTTCATCAAGATGGAGAATGACGTAGTTGATTCTGAGTCTAAGGTCTTGAATCTTAATAAAGCAAACTACGATGGTATGAGGCGTGAGTTGCCTATGATGGATTGGGAAACGTTACTTAAAGAGATGATGGTGGATAGATAATGGCAAACATTCAAAGAGCACATGGGTGAACTGTAATAATTGTTTATTCCTGTCTGGCGCAAAAGTAAAACAGGAAAGGTGGCCAAACCATGGCTTACAAGGGAAATTAGAGATAGTATTAGATCCAAGGAAAAGGCATAGAAATTGGCCAGAAAAAAACAACAGACCTGAGGATTGGGAGCAGTTTACAATTCAGCAAAGGAGGACCAAGGGATTGATTAAGGGGGGGAAAATTGAGTACGAGAGTAAGCTTGTGGGGAACATAAAAACTGACTATAAAAGTTTCTACAGGTATGTGAAGAGAAAACGATTGGTGAAGACAAATGTAGGGAAATTGTGCTGGGGAAATTGATGGGATTGAAGGCCGATAAATCTCCAGGGCCTGATAAACTACATCCCAAAGTACTTAAGGAAATGGCCCTAGAAATACTGGATGCATTGGTGGTCATCTTCCCAGATTCTATAGACTCTGGAACAGAGTGCAGCTAATATAACCGCACTATTTAAAAAGAGAGGTAAGGAGAAAAAAGGGAACTATAGACCAGTCAGCCTGACTTCAGTAGAGGGGAAAATTCTAGAGTCCATCATAAAAGATTTAATAGCTGAGCACTTGGAAAACAGTGGCAGAATCGGACAGAGTCAGCATGGATTTATGAAAGGGAAATCATGCTTGACAACTCTACTGGAATTTTTCGAGTATGTAACTAATAGAGTTGATGAGAGGGAGCCAGTAGATGTGGTTTATTTGGACTTTCAGAAGGCTTTCGACAAAGTTCCACGTAAGAGATTAGCATTTAAAATTAAAGTGCATAGGATTGGGGGTAGAGATGGATAGAAAATTGGTTGGCAGGGGGGAAATAAAGAGTAGGAATAAACGGGTCTTTTTCGAATGGCAGGCAGTGACTAGTGGGTTACTGTAGGGATCGGTGCTGGGACCCCAACTATTCACAATATATATTGATGATTTAGATCAGGGAACTAAATGTAATATCTCCAAATTTGCTGATGACACAAAGCTGGGTGGGAGGGTCAGCTGTGAGGAGGCAAATTCATGGCAGACACAGTATAATGTGGATAAATGTGAGGTTATCCACTTTGGTAGCAAAAACAGGAAGGCAGATTATTATCTGAAAGGCTATAAATTGAGGGAGGGGAATGTGCAACGAGACCTGGGTGTCCTCGTACGCCAGTCATTGAAGTTAAACATGCAGCTACAGCAGGCGGTAAAGAAGGCAAATGGTATGTTGGCCTTCATAGTGTTGTGGGGAATTTTCAGTCAGGGAACATGGTTCCTTGGCTGTGCAGTGGTTCCCCCTGACATTAGCTAGACAAAAAGGTATGTGGGGGAAACGCCTTGGTGCCGATGTTCGGACCTGCTGCTCGTGAGCCAACCTGGGTCAGTTGAAACAAAGGTAATAGGCTGAGCTAGTTAATAATGTAAATCTGTGTAAGATAGGGACAGATGCTGACATGGGTTGTATGTGCATTTTGTGTATTTAAAATAATCAGAATCGTCTGGGCTGTGAAAACACATAACCTTGTTACGGAAGGGCAGTTAAAAAGAGATGGATATCTGTAGATAGATAATAGTAGACTATCAATATTCATCGGAGTTCACCTCCGATCATTAACAGGCTATCAATGCTTATCAGAGTTTACCTCCGGCTGCATTGTACCATGGACTTGACTGTGTACAATCATTAATATGAAATGGGAAGCAATCTCCGCATATTGTTTACTATCTCTGCTGTATTGTTAGCCATAGCAATGAATGCAACTGTCTTACTATAAAAACTGGATACATGCTTGTATTTGTTCGATGTCAATTTGGTGTAGTCCGCATTTCTTGTTGCAATGATAATAAACTCAACTGTGTCTTTGCCTCCAGCTTTCTCTTGTTTTCTCTAGGCCACACTAATTCGACAGGAAGCCCTCAGCAAATTAATAGACCAGACCCGAAGAGTGTAATTGAGAAATCCCCCAAAAATAGCAGGAGGATTCGAGTACAGGAAATGTCTTGCTTCAATTGTACAGGGCCTTGGTGAGACCACACCTGGAATATTGTGTGCAGTTTTGGTCTCCTTATCTGAGGAAGGATGTTCTTGCTACAGAGGGAGTGCAGCGAAGGTTTACCAGACTGATTCCTGGGATGGCGGGACTGACATATGAGGAGAGATTGAATCGGTTAGGATTATATTCGCTGGAGTTCAGAAGGATGAGGGAGGATCTCATAGAAACCTATAAAATTCTAACAGGGCTAGACAGGGTAGATACAGGATGGATGTTCCCGACGGTGGGGGAGTCCAGACCAGGGGTCACAGCTGAGGACACAGGGTAGACCATTTAGGACTGAGATGAGGAGAAATTTCTTCACCCAGAGATTGGTGAGCCTGTGGAATTCATTAGCACAGAAAATAGTTGAAGACAAAACATTGTATGTTTTCAAGAAGGAGTTAGATATGGCTCCTGGGGCGAAATGGATCAAAGGGTATGGGGAGAAAGCAGGAGCAGGCTATTGAGTTGGATGATCAGCCATGATCATGATGAATGGCAGAGCAGGCTCGAAGGGCCAAATGGTCTACGCCTGCTCCGAATTTCTATGTTGCTATGTTTCTATTTCTGCATTCATATGTGCGTGGTACTGGGAGTAATTTGGAGATTACTGCTTTTGAGGTCCTGCTTGCTAATTTTCTATCTAGCGTCCTAAATTCTGACTGTAGGAGCACATGTCTCTTTTGACTTATATCATTGGTACCAATATGGACCATAACTGCTGACTGTTCATCCTATCCCCTCAGGGTGCTCTGTAGTCGCTCAGTGACATTCTTGATTCTGGAGGCAACATACCATTCTGCATTCAAGTCTGTGGCCATGGAAACACCTATCTGTTCCCCTAACTAGAGAATCACCTATCACTATTGCTGTTCCAAACTTCCTTGTGCCCTCTTGTACAGCTGAGCCACTCATAGTGCAATGGCCTTGGCTCTGGTTGAAATCCCCAAATGAACCATCACTTTCATCAGTATTCAGAGCTGAGTACTGGTTGGAGAGTGGGGGGCATTCAGGGGACAAAAACAAAAAACTGCGAATGTTGGAAATCCAAAACAAAAACAGAATTACCTGGAAAAACTCAGCAGGTCTGGCAGCGTCGGCGGAGAAGAAAAGAGTTGACGTTTCGAGTCCTCATGACCCTTCTCAACAGAATTAGGTGAATCCAAGGAAAGGGGTGAAATATAAGCTGGTTTAAGGTGGTGGGCGGGGGGGAGGTTTGGGTGGGGGGAGAGAAGTGGAGGGGGATGGTGTGGTTGTAGGCAAAAGCAGTGATAGAAGTAGAACATCAAAAGATGTCACAGACAGCAAAACAAAAGAACACATAGGTGCCGAAGTTGGTGATATTATCTAAATGAATGTGCTAATTAAGAATGGATGGTGGGGCACTCAAGGTATAGCTCTAGTGAGGGTGGGGGAGCATAAAAGATT
The DNA here is from genome assembly GCF_017639515.1 of Carcharodon carcharias. NCBI lineage: Eukaryota > Metazoa > Chordata > Chondrichthyes > Lamniformes > Lamnidae > Carcharodon > Carcharodon carcharias. The sequence continues at coordinate 80,265,433 of NC_054470.1, forward strand.
TAAAAATATTTAAAAATAATGGAAATAGATGGGAAAAATAAAAATCTATATAATTTATTGGAAAAAAACAAAAGGAAGGGGGAAGAAACAGAAAGGGGGTGGGAATGGAGGAGGGAGGTCAAGACCTAAAGTTGTTGAATTCAGTATTCAGTCTGGAAGGCTGTAAAGTGCCTAGTCGGAAGATGAGGTGTTGTTCCTCCAGTTTGCGTTGGGCTTCACTGGAACAATGCAGCAAGCCAAGGACAGACATGTGGGCAAGAGAGCAGGGTGGAGTGTTGAAATGGCAAGCGACAGGGAGGTTTGGGTCATTCTTGCGGACAGACCGCAGGTGTTCTGCAAAGAGGTCGCCCAGTTTACGTTTGGTCTCTCCAATGTAGAGGAGACCGCATTGGGAGCAACGAATGCAGTAGACTAAGTTGGGGGAAATGCAAGTGCAATGTTGCTTCACTTGAAAGGAGTGTTTGGGCCCTTGGACGGTGAGGAGAGAAAGTGAAGGGGCAGGTGTTACATCTTTTGCGTGGGCTTGGGGTGGTGCCATAGGTGGGGGTTGGGGAGTAAGGGGTGATGGAGGAGTGCACCAGGGTGTCCTGGAGGGAACGATCCCTACGGAATGCTGACAGTGGGGGTGAAGGGAAGATGTGTTTGGTAGTGGCACCATGCTGGAGTTGGCGGAAATGGCGGAGGATGATTCTTTGAATGCGGAGGCTGGTGGGGTGATAAGTGAGGACAAGGGGGACCCTATCATGTTTCTGGGAGGGAGGAAAATGCGTGAGGGCGGATGCGCGGGAGATGGGCCGGACATGGTTGAGGGCCCTGTCAACGACCGTGGGTGGAAAACCTCGGTTAAGGAAGAAGGAGGACATGTCAGAGGAACTGTTTTTGAAGGTAGCATCATCGGAACAGATGCGACGGAGGCGAAGGAACTGAAAGAATGGGATGGAGTCCTTACAGGAAGCGGGGTGTGAGGAGCTGTAGTCAAGGTAGCTGTGGGAGTCGGTAGGCTTGTAATGGATATTGGTGGACGGTCTATCACCAGAGATTGAGACAGCGAGGTCAAGGAAGGGAAGGGAAGTGTCAGAGATGGACCACGTGAAAATGATGGAGGGGTGGAGAATTGGAAGCAAAATTAATACATTTTTCCAAGTCCCGACGAGAGCACGAAGCAGCACCAAAGTAATCATTGACACTCTTGGCCACATGTCTGTCCTTGGCTTGCTGCATTGTTCCAGTGAAGCCCAACGCAAACTGGAGGAACAACACCTCATCTTCCGACTAGGCACTTTACAGCCTTCCAGACTGAATATTGAATTCAATAACTTTAGGTCTTGACCTCACTCCTCCATTCCCACCCCCTTTCTGTTTCTTCCCCCTTCCTTTTGTTTTTTTCCAATAAATTATATAGATTTTTATTTTTCCCACCTATTTCCATTTTTTAAAAATATTTTTAAATCTTTTATGCTCCCCCCACCCCCACTAGAGCTATACCTTGAGTGCCCTACCATCCATTCTTAATTAGCACATTCGTTTAGATAATATCACCAACTTCGACACCTATGTGTTCTTTTGTTCTGCTGTCTGTGACAGCTTTTGATGTTCTGCTTCTATCACTGCTTTTGCCTACAACCACACCACCCCCCTCCACTTCTCTCCCCCCACCCAAACCTCCCCCGACACCCCCCCCCCCCACCACCACCTTAAACCAGCTTATATTTCACCCCTTCCTGGGATTCACCTAGTTCTGTCGAAGGGTCATGAGGACGCAAAACGTCAACTCTTTTCTTCTCAGCCTATGCTGCCAGACCTGCTGAGTTTTTCCTGGTAATTCTGCTTTTGTTTTGCATTCAGGGGACTCCTACTCTACCTGCCTGTTCATCTTTGACTGTCTGGTGTTACCCATTCCCTCTTTCGCTGTATATTATTAAACTACAGATGACCACGTCTATAAATATGCTATTCACGTAACTCTGAACCTCATGGATGCTCTGCCTTGATGTCAGTTGCTGCTGAAGTTCCACAGCCCAGAGCTCAAGCTGCTGCAACTGATGACACTTGCTGCACAAGTGGTTATTCCAGGACATGGGAAGCATCCTGGAGTCTCCACATAGCACAGGATGGGCACTCTTGAGGTTGGGCAACCCTGCCTTTTCTCTATCTTTTTCACTGATTGTGACTGTGATTAAATTTTACCACAGGCAATAAATCTCACCAACACTAATAAAATTTCTACTATTAATAAACCTTAGCAATATTTATCAACCCTAACAATACTTACTACACCTTACTAGTGATAATAAATCTTACTTAAGAATAAAAGCTACTCACTTGTTACTTGTTACTAACAGTCAATATTATTAACTTTTAAAAAAAATTATCAGTGGTTTAGACTCAAAGCCTAAGCAGTAATATTCACCAGTCAATCATCTTATGACTTTCCCATGTTGTCACTGTTCATTTTCTTTTTTAAATTTAGGGTGCTTTTGGATTTCTCTCTGCCTCTATCCAAAGATAAAACTTGCAGTGGGGTGGGGTAGGGGTGGAGGGGTGAGAGATGTAGTATAAAGGGTTAATGTTAAATATGTAAACATATAATCTATACAATCAGTGATATAAAATCATATGATAACAGAGCATGGAGGGAGATGTTTCTATGCAAAGCCTCGTGCTAAGCCTGTACTGTAAATAGTATAATATTAAATATAATGTAAAGTTTACCAACAGCCTTGCCTCTAGCAGTATATGTAAATCCAGACCCTCAACAATCTTATCTAAGCCCACAGAGATGATAACAGACATTGCACATACAAATTGGGAACCAAATACATCAGATGACTCCTTAGAAGCCTTCTCCAATACGGTGGACAGCAGACTTCAGCAGTAGAATGAGTGCGTGCACATCAACTGCCACATTGGACCTTTTGTTTCAAGATTTTATGTTTGTAAAATGGGTGCAGCACCATGAAATTTCTAGGCCAGTGAATCAGTTAAAATCAATGGTGAGATAGAGCAATGCTAAATGAAACTCTTCAGTGCTTAAAAAATCAAATCTGCTAATTATTGGTAGTCAACTAATAAATATGAACCCTTAGATTAGTTACTTTGGTCTGCCTTGAGACAAAATTCAAAGCCCAATGAGATTCAGCTCAAACTTTGAAATTCTAGCTGTGCTACATTTTGAATATGAATATCTGGAATGGCAGAGTATTTACTAAATACCATTGCCTACCAGATAAAGGGCATTTCACTTCAGAAATAGTTCATTATATGAAATACTTTGAGGCGCTTGTAAAACGTGCAATCATTTTTAGTTTAAAGCAGAAACCTCCCCTGGCATTGCTCATGATAAGTAGATTGTTTGACATCCAACATGCAACTGCTAGAACCCCACATTTTGGGGATTGAGGCTAAGGTCAGCTCTGCATGCCCTGCTCCATGACAAAATCCAGAAGATTTGAGGCTGAGAACCTGTGCACTTGTCATTTGCTCATTTCATTAGGGTCCAAAGGAGTACACAAATTTAGGCCCCGCAATATGTTCTGCATGCTTTAGATTTTCAGCCCTTGCACGTAATGGCTGCTACATACACACTTTTCCTATGCTCAGACGTTGTTCTGAAAGTGGATTCTTTTTTTGTGGAGTTGTTGCAAGTAGATGCTGGATTTGCTTTTCTCATCTTGACTACCTCAGTTTTTGTTAGCTAGACCAAAGGTGTTAAAAATCATTATTGTCCGCTGTGGCTGAAGGGACCCTATGTGGACCCTAGTAGTACAGTTAGGAGGATGCCACAACTATTGAGGATGGATACCAGCGATCAGGAGGGGAAAAGGTGCATCATCATGCGTTGATGAGGGTGTAGTGGTAGGCAGGGGTTTGGGGGTCAATGTAAAGAGATCAGACAAAATAACAGGGAGAAAGTTTGGATTTTAGAGCTGGAGGGAAAGAGAAATCTAGAACAGGGAATTAAAAGAAGCCATGATTGTTGGGGAGGCACCAAAGGCTTCCTTGAAGAGCTCAGGGAGCACACATGCTCTTCCTGTCCCAAAAGGAGTACTAGAAAAAACTCCTTGTGGAGTCAGCAGCTCCCACTTTCAGTGCAGGGGCTCCTTGCAACTGGGAAAGTGGTGCAACAGCAGTGAATTCTAAATTAGGCTTCTAATTACACTGGGGAGTCCAATTTATAACAAGTTAATGAAGTGTCCCACTTCTCCACACCAGGTTATCTGCCACAATAAAAAAAAGCAGGAGGCACATACTCAGCATGTCGGGAATACAGTGCCCATATTTTTTTCTTTGATTCCGCCCCTTCCCCCCCACCGCCACCCCCCACCCCCACCATGATGTGGAGCGAATATCAACGTAATTGGATCTTTTGTGGTTTTGATTGTCTAAAGGCTTGACTTTTCATAACTTTAAGATGAGTTTCACAGCAAACTCCATTTATCCAGTCCCATCTTTGATGCTAAAGAACACTGAAAGGGTGAAAACAGGTGCTTAGTGGATACTTAGTAAGTCAATGCTATTCGAAAGTTTGGTTTTAGTATGCAATCTGGGTACTAATTGCTGATTGCCATAATTAGAATGTGACTGGAGGACACCTGCAGACTTGGCACTCAAGCGCTGATTAAACATAATTTTCCCGGGGCAGTATATATGGACAGGAGGGGGATTAATGTAAACAGCCCAGATTTTTCCTCTCACCACCCCATCCATAAGCAGAAAAATGTTTTGATTTGGATTCCCCCCTTTATAAAGGGTAATGTATTTTCCCAATGCCTCAGTTTTGCTGTGATCCAATTTCTATTGATAACTCCACAACAAACTTGAGATAGGATAAACTCAGAGAGGCAGTTTATTGACACAGAGTCAAACCCAAAAGGAGGGGTTGCAACTTTGTTTCCCTTTTTACTCATAATAAAAGAGGGAATAGAGAAAGAAAGGTTTACAGGGCAAAAATAACAGGATAAAGAATTATTATTTCAAATAGTCATTTGGTACAAAACTTGAGGTATTGCTGAAAAAATACATTTTGTCGAAGCTTTCCATCTTGCATTCATCAGGACAATTGCAAGTTTACCAATGTCAGTGGAAACGCCAACTTTATACTGTGTGGTAAGAGAGTGCTGATTGGTTGGCAATTAGAACCACTTGCCAACAGTTGGCCAGGACTGGCCTAAGGAATGTAAATGGACTTTGTACAATTCCCTTGGAATTTGGTTTCTGCAGTCACCTGCTAGGATTTCTTCAGAGATAACAAGGAGGCAGCTGTTCTGAATGCCAGAAAGTTCCAAAATTCCCTTTGTTTGAGTCATTGCCTGCCATGGCTTCAGTCATTTTAAAACATTTGTCCAGTTTTTAAAAAGAAATAAATATTTTAGCTATGATGATATTTGTAATAAAATGAAAATATAGAGTGAGGTGTTTGCCCCCGACAATATTTAGCTTCCACACAGACGTTTCACTACCGATATGGAATTCTCTGGTTAACACAAGCAGCACATTTCAGGATTACACATGGATTAAGTGAGAGGGTGTGCAGGTTCTCAGGCATGCCATTGGAGGTCCTAATCCTTTTTTAAATTTGCTCCTGGTGTATGAACATCACTACCAAGGCCTGTATTTGTTTCCCATTCCTAACAGCCCTTGAGAGGGTGATGGTGACCTGCCTTCTTTGATCTTTTGCTGTCCACGTGGTGTAGGTAGACCCACAGTGTGGTTAGGGTGAGTTCCAGGTTCTTGATCCAGTGACAGTGAAGGAACTGTGATACGGTTCAAAGTCAGAATGATGTGTGACTTGGAGAGGAACCTGCAGATGGTGATGTTCACCTGCATCTTCTGCCCTTGTACTTCGAGGTGATAGAGGTCACAGGTTTGGAAGGTGCTGTTGAAGGAGCCTGGTGAGTTATTGCAATGCATCCTGTATATAGTACACACTGCTGTCCCTGTGTGTCAATAGTGGAGGGAGTGAATGTTTAAGGTGGTGCATGGTAAGCTGAACCAAATGGAGGAAGCCCAGGGACACACAGGGAGGAAGGATGCCACCCTCCTCCTTGACCATTCTGCCACTCTCCATTGCAACAGTTGATGGTGCTTTCCCTGGCCTCATTTCTTTATCCCATTCCTAGTGCAGACTGAGGGGGCCCCTAGGAAGATGCTGATGACCAGGCATTCCCATTCCCCTGGTGAATCTTATAATGTCCAATCAGTTAGAATAGCAAAGCACATTCTATATTTGGGTGAAGTCCTCAGAGAATTTCAGGAATAACTGTTGGTAAAGTATTGGGGAAGTCATGACAAAAGTCCTCTTCAAACCTCCAGCAGCATGTGAACAATAGAATTAGTGCCAGAGATCCTATGCAATGACTTGGTTACTCCCAATCAGTTGTCATTTTACAAGAGCTCTCCACCCAAAATAACATGCATTCTCCTTAATGAGTGCTGTCAGACAATTAAAGGGACAGTCAGATGCTTAATGACCCTTGGGGCAACTGTTCCCAATGCAAATTTCGATTCCTTTACACAGTGGCACTTAAACCAAAGACCCCACTTTGGCCACCTCAGAAGTTCATTAGTAATTAAATTTTGCAGGAACCCCACCCCTCCAAATGTTCATACATGCATCAAGAATTCTTTGATGGTTAAGTTAAAAAAATCTGGCCTTTAAAGCAGAAAGTGGGATCTGAACTTCTAACCCACGTTTACCGTATGTATCTGTGATCAAGTGCCATTAAGGACCATCTCCATCAAACCTTTGTCATTGCTATTGATGCCATCAGCATTACTGGCCCCTTTAGCACATGAAGGACACAAAACTCATCTCCATAGTGCCACCTCCCTACAGGGGCTTAGCACCACTATGTTCCGAGCCACTTCTGGCATAGCCTGCAAGGCACAGCTTCTTCAAAATGTGCAGCACTATGAAGCAGCACTATCCCCAAGTCACACAATTCAATGAATTGATGCAAATCCAGGATGCCTAATTTAGATTATGCTGTTCCAGGCAACCAATACGTAAACCATTCTGCAAACAACAAGTGCAGAGTTGCAAGAAGGGCCCTATATCAGTGTCCCTTAGATGGCCAGGCACCCAAAATACAGGTAAGGTTATTTTCAAAGGAAATCCTGCTATTGGAAAGCTTACAAGTACTCTGGAATGTTTTGGATGCTGCTGTGGCGAGTTCCTGGATTTAGTATGGAGTGTTGCTGCATCCTGGCAAGGAGGGATTTGATGACCCGTCCACGCAAAGGCTGCAGCACGTATGAAGGCAACTGTTGCAGTGTCTCTAGGTCTGCAGCACAACTGGTTGAGCTGGAGCAGGGTTGCAGAGAGAAGATCTGTGCCATGCACTGCCAGGAAGATATAATAATGTTATTGGAAAGTATTCTAAAATTGTTGTATCTGTACCTATGGCCTGAATCTTCTGGTTGGCGTGTGGGGGCAGGCCCTGCTCGCCAACGCGTAAAATGACGCGCGATGACATCTGGCGTGTGTCCTGATGTCACCGTGCGTCATTCCGATCTTCATTTCGGTCGGCACGCACTGGAGTTGGCTGAACGCCCACCAAACTGTCAAAGGGCTGTTAAGGCCATTTAGAAACCAATTGAAATCATTAACAAGGCTGCCCGTCCAACCTTAAGGTTGTCAGGCAGGCGAAGAGCCCAGGCGGCCTTTGCGTTTCTCATGAAACCTCATCCATTGTCTGGGTGAGATTTCATGAAGGCTTTAAAAATTAAATCAAACTTTTTATTGAAATACATAAACATGTCCCAGCTCATGTGACGCTGTCACATGAGGGAACATGTTTGAGTAATTTATTTTATTCTTTTTTTCCATTTTTCATAATAAAATTAATCTCCCTGAGGCAGCTCTGTGCCTCAGGGAGATTTCTGTGCTCTTTCCAGCACATGCGTGGAAGAGCGCAAGCCCCGACTCTCCCTCCTCCCCCGCCCCCCCCGCACAGGGAGTGCTGAGCGCTTCTGGGTGCGCGTCATGCTGAGCGGGCCTTAATTAGCCCACCCACATAAACTGGCAGCATACAGCTGATCGCGCGTGGCGATTGCCTGCGCGCCCACCTGTGCCCACTCCCACCCAGTCCGCATGACGGGGAGAAAATTCTCCCCTCTTTGTATCTGTGTGTGTGTGTGTGTGAGACCTCATTGGATTAAAGACAGCTGGTCTAAAGTCTTTGATGTAAATATGGTAAACATGGGGGAAGTTTAGAAAGTAAGTTGTAAAAGAGCATCTGCATTTTTAAATAAACCAGGCTAGATTGTTTTCAAAAGAGGTAGTGAAATGTGTCACCTAGCCACATGAAGTTTAGAAAGAGTGGGCAGGATCTTTAGGTCGGCGAGCAGGGGGTGGGGCCAGCTCGCTGACACGTAAAATGATGCGGGATGACATCGAGCGGAACTCCCAACGTCATCCCACGTCATCACCGTTTTCAGGCCGGTGGGGGCACAGCCGAATCAGCTGTGCGTCCGCCAACCTGTCCACAGCCTATTGAGGCCATTTAAAAAGTAATTAACATAATGAATGGGCCTGCCTGTTGTTGGGCAGGCCGGGACCCCCGGCTGGCTAAGAAAAAGCATGAAACCTCATCCACGGACAGGATGAGTTTTCATGAGGGTTTTTTAATATTTAGTAAAAGTTTGAGTTAAAGTGATGGACATGTCCCAGCTCATGTGACAGTGTTACATGAGGGGACATGTCAGGGAAATTTTTTCAACATTTACCTTCAAAGTTTTAATTCTGAGCCGATCTCCCTGCAGCTGCACTTAGCCTCAGGGAGATCAGTGCGCTCTTGTGCTCACATGCACAAAAGAGCGCACTCCCAGCTGAGGGAGTCCCATCCCCCCCACCACCACCCACACAGGGCGTGCATAGCGCTTCTTGGCTGATGTCATGCTGGGCAGGCCTTAATTTGCCTGCCCACTTAAAATGGTGGCGCACCGCCAGGAGGCATGCCTGCCCATGCCCATTCCTGCACTTCCCCCGACGGAGGGAAAATTCTTCCCAGTGTGTTTATTTTTCCTAAAAATTACTGGTAAAATTAGTACTATGATAATTTTTTATGATCATGAAGGTAAAATCTAAAGGCATCATGAAGCAATGGGAATTTGCATTCAAAGGGGAAAACATGTATAATAGAGGGAAGGCTATATGTAAAGGTAGGCATTTTTAAGATCTAACAAGTGCGAAAAGTCTTCAGCATCTATGCCTCAAGCTGCTGTTTCAAAGAACCAAAGTGGTATTGTGTGTCACCTTGCCTAGATCTTTTAAAATCTATGTGTCTCACTGTTGCATTAACAAAAGTGTAACTGGAAATCAGATTAATTAGGGGATTTAGAAGTTATCATAGTAGTAATTTGTAGATCTATGTATGTGCTTTAAATCATTTCTCTTATCAATAAATATTTAATCTAGTTTTGTAAAAACCTATAAGATCTGGTGGTCTTATTACTACTGAATTCAAGGCACACATCTCAAAATTTATACAAATTGCAAAACAAGTTGTGGCCGTTGTTTCAAGTTTTCCTTTAGGATTTGAACAGTTCAGCCTTTACCATCGGCTATACCTTAACAGGCACTCTGCCAACTTGGAGCCAGATTCCTCCAAACATCTTGAAATGACAGATGGCTGCTTGGCTAGCCATTGGACCCAACAACTTGGTATGCATTCCCAAATAAGCTCTCCTATATGCTGTCCCCTTGAGTCCTCATTTGAGTCCTCTGTATCAGAACTCATCTATGGTCTCGTCCTCCTCCCAGTAGCTTGCGAACCATCCTCTTCAGTTACACATTGTTATGCTCTTTCTTCCAACTTGGGCTTCTGTGATTTGGTCAGTGACAGTTCTTCAGTGTCTGAAAGCAGGAAATTTGAAGGAAAAATTTAGAGTGAAGGAAGGGGAATGGGAATGGAAACAAGGGTTCCATGGTCATACCACCTGCAGTGTGCTCATCAGGCTAGATATCAGGATGAGGATGAGCTGGGAGTTGAGAACCAGTGTAAGGAAGGAACATAACATCCTTAATGTACTCAGTGATGCTAGGTGACTTGGGCTCTGTTGTTGCTGGTCCCATGGTGCTCAGAGCCTCAGTAGGGATCAGGTGTTGCAGGCATTCTTAATCTCTGCCAGTTCTGCTCTACTACTTTATACTATGCGCCACCTTGTCCTGCAAGAACAAAGGTGGAATTTCAGTGATTTTGTAGTGCTGCGTTTGGTTCATCCTGCCATAGTTCAATAATTGGAGTGTTATGTAGGCAGCGAAAGATCGGTATGAAGCTAGCAACATTGGTAGGTGTGTGGGGGAGAGGGGGGTATAGGGATGTTTCCTTAGAGTCTTGAGCACCAGCGAGTGCTGCTGGGTAAGTAATATGGTTGTGCTGCATGAGAGGTTGATGGTATGGTGGGTAGATCTCATCATGTCAAGATTCATTCACTGACCTTGAACACCCATCTAAGATCATTGGACTTCTTATGACACTGTTTTCAAGTCCTTGGGTATAAATGGTGGGAATTGGCTTCCTTGGCCAACAGCTCCCCACTTTATCTTGCATGTGGTCCTTGAGGGTCTCCGGGCCTCCACAGAAACAGGGCTCTCCTCTTTTGTTAAACAGCCAGTTGGTGAAGTTAAGAGACCAGAAGGCAATCTTTACTCAGTTTTGGATTTATTCACAAAGTGAGATGCTACAAATCTATTGCTCCTAACTCCACAGCCCACCACCACGTGTCAATAGGTGTCTCTTTACACTCTTATGAATGTAAATTAAAACTAATGAACTAAAGATCAAGTGGTCAGCCCCTTTGAAAAGGGCACTGCAACAAAACAGATCTCTAAAAGGGAGCCTATCATATTTAAATTAAAATAACATGTTGGTGGAGATGATGCATTCCAGCTGCTGTGGTACTGACAAGTTGCAGAAGGCTCAAGCATACACGCATGCTCCCTCTCCAGGGATACCCGTACACAGACCTATCCACAGAAGAGGAGCAGAAGAGGTGAAACAATTCCCTCATTCGCCCGCTGCCTGGGCCTGTTTATGGACACTTTGGCCAAGCCCAGCAGTAGGTTAACAAAGAGGTCCTCTGATCTGCCCTCCCCCTCCACACTAGATGGCCAAATATCAAGAGCTTGCGACTGAGGTAGAACCAAACACTGAGAAGCAGCTCACTCAAATAATGAAAAATGGGCTGCAAACTTTCACTAGCTACATAACCATGGACTCCTCAAGGCCACAAAAATTACAGATGACCTGGAATCCATGGACTTTCTCAGTTAAAGTTTGCACAGGACTGCTGATGCCCCATCCTCCATGCCAAATCCCTGATGAAAAAGTGGCAGACATCTGCAGAGGGGGCCCTCCACTGGGGGCCCCAGCCACTTCCAGATGGCGGGACAGAATACTATGCCATCTCCAGATGGCTGATAAGGTCAACGTGTCTCTTTATATCCTTCTGACCAAACAATAATCAAAATAACAAATTCACTAATTAACCACCCCTTAAAGGGGCACTTTAACAAAAACAAAAGTGTCAAAGGAAACTTAAGTTTCAATGTCATTATGGGGAGTGATAATACACTGCAGCCCCAGCAGCGCCCACTGGTTGCGGATGCCACAAGCTTAACGGTGGACACCACATGTTCCCTTTTCAAGGACACCTGGGTGTGGACATATCCACAAAAGAGAGGCAGACAGTGGGATCATATAACCCCCTCAACTGCCCGCTGCTTGGACCTATCAATAGCCACCTTGCCCAGGCCCAGGAGCAGGCTCATGAAACTATCTTCTGACCTACCTGCCCCTCTCCATCCTGGATGACCAAACATTAGGGGCATGGGGCTGAAACGCAAACTAACTTGAAGAGCAGCCCCTTTAAATAAAAAAACAGGGGCTGCAATCTTGTGCAACCTATATAGACATGTGATACCAACCCCTCAAGGCCACAGATAATACAGTCCGTCAACCATCTTAAGTTTTCGTTGCATGGGACTGCTGTGTGCAAGTCCCTCCAGGCTACCTTTGCTAATCTGATTCATTGAATCTATGGACAGAATTTTGTCCTCGGCAAGCAGGCTCAACGGGGGCAGGCAGGAGCGATTGGAAAGCTGACGGCCACCCACGATCAGAGCCGGACCGCAATTTCACGCTAAAGGGCCAATTAAGCTCTGCCCAGCGTGAAACACAAGCTTCAGCACTGCCTGTGTGTGTGTGTGTGTGTGTGTGTGTGTGTGTGTGGGTGGGGGTGGGGGGAGGCGCAGGGAAGGAGGGCATGAGTGTAAGTTCGCACATACACACAGGTGTGCACTGCAAAAGCCCCCTGAGGCACAGAGCTGACTCAGGAAGATGAAGATATGAAAAATTAAAAATAAAGCATTTTAAGATGTTAAAAAAAATGTCCCTCATGTGACTCCATCACATGAGCAGGGACATGTTAGAAATTAGTACGAAACTGTGTGTAGGTGAAAATCACCCATGATTATCACTGTACGTTTCTCACAAGTGCCCATTATTTCTTCCCATATATTCTGTCCTATAAGATTGAACGATTCAAATTATCCCTATTCTGGGCCAGAGAGGTTAACTGATATTGCATACATCATCGAGTACTAGAGTCCTTACAGCGCAGAAGGAGGTTGTTTGATCCATCAAGCCTATGTTAGCTCTCTGTAAAGCAATCCAATCTGCCTGATTTCCCCCATTCTATCCCCATAGCCCTGCAAGTCTATTTCCCTTAAAAGAGTACAAAGAGTCATTTCATCCTTGCTAACCATCTGGACTTGCCATGGTGTTCCATCCTGCTGTCCAGAGGTAGCAGGCTGGCTACACCATGTAGTATCTGCACAATGCTGCTCAGCCCCTGCTGAGTACAGAGGCAGCAGGCAGAGTGAAAAAGAAGGATGCAGTACAGAACCCACCTACAGACCACATAGATGAGGTGGGTGTTCTAAATTTACATGCACCACACTTTGATTGGAACTGGCACAATCAAGTTGTGAAGTGTGACACTCCCACTCCCTAAACTAGGGCACACAGATTTCTATCCCAAGACCTACAAAGGGCAAGGAAATATTGCATTATTCCTACCTTACTTTCTGCTTAGAGGAGCTTCCCCACACTCAAAATTGGGTTATTATTAAGAATACTTAATGGACTAATGCTCATAATGACTTAAGTGTCACAGATTAAGGGATAGTGTATACATTTTTTGGTTAAAGGAAATTAGTATAGGCAAAGCGTTAATTGAATTATATGCAACATATCTATCCTGGTTTGTTAAAATGTTATAGATACAATTGATTTTCAAATTATTTTTCAACATGTGTACTACAGTGAAACATGCTGTGCAAGCACAATGGAAATTCCAGTCTCAGCTGACGCACAAATATCTCATTATTACTGGTCACTTCAACAGGTGGCACTATATTATCTAATCACAACAAAGCACTGAAGTTGCTTTTGAAAAAGATTTTGGTTGCCAATTTTTTGTCAGGAAATTTATTTTACAATGCTGAAGGTAAAGTTTTAAACAAAAAAGATCTGAAAGATTACATCTTTCATAACATGATTAACTTTACACATCGAGATGAATATTGCAGGAAATATGTTAAAAATGCAAGTCATTATTGATATGCAAACTCAGCAGCAAGTTCAGGAGATTAAGAGATAAACCATGAGTTGCAAATCATCAGAATTTGTTGGTTGATTTACACTTTCTCTTTTGCTTTACATTTTCTCTTTTGCTTCATCCTTAGCATTCCTATTATAAGAACTTGCTGGATTTTCATTGTACATGAACTGTGCATTAAATGGCTACAGGAAGTGAGGACTGGAATGTAAGTAGCTTTTTAATAATGTGATAATTGATTTCAAAAGGAAAAATTGGCTGGGCATTTCAAGGAAATAGATGTAAAGGCCAAGGGGATAGAACGGGGAAATCAGACATACCAGATTGTGCAACAGAGAGCTATCATGGGCTTGATTGGCCAAATGACCTTCTGTTCTGTTAAGGACTCTATAACTCTATGACTAATGCAATGCCAATTAACCTTTCTGGCCAAGAAGGGGAATAATTTGAACTATTCAATCGTAGATGCAGGAAGGATATTTCCAATGGTGGGGAAGTCCAGAACCAGGGGTCACTGTCTGAGGATATGGGGTAAACCATTTAGGACTGAGATGAGGAGAAATTTCTTCACCCAGAGAGTGGTGAGCCTGTGGAATTGTTACCACAGAAAGTAGTTGAGACCAAAACATTGTATGCTTTCAAGAAGGAGTTATATATAGCTCTTGGGGTGAAAGGGATCAAAAGGTATAGGGAGAAAGTGGGAACAGGCTATTGAGTTGGATGATCAGCCATGATCATAATGAATGGTGGAGCAGGCTCGAAGGGCCGAATGGCCTACTCCTGCTCCTAATTTCTATGTTTCAATCTTATAAGACGGAGTAAATACTAAGAAATAATGAAGGCTTGTGAGAAAGGTATGATGATAATCATGGGTGATTTAAATCTAGATATAGATTGGACAAATCAGATCACCAAAGGTAGCCTGAAAGATTCATATTTTTGGAACAATTTCTTAGAACAGCATGTTCTAGGGCCAACCAGAGAGCAAGCTATTTTAGGCCTGGTAATGTCCAATGAGGCAGGATTAATTGATGACCTCATAGTAAAGGAGCCTCTGGTTGGCAATTATCATCAAATGATTGAATTTCACATTCATTTTGGGGGAGAGAAGAGTGCAGGGGCTATGACTGGTGTTTTAAACTTAAATAAAGGCAATTACAAGGGTATCAAGATGGAGCTGGCTAAAGTAAATTGGGAAAATAGGTTAAGAAGTGGGCCAGTAGAAATATAGTGGCTAACATTTAAGGGGATATTTCATAACATTCAGCAAAGATGCATTCCGATGAGAAAGAAAGACTCTAAGAGAAGGATGCACCATCCGTGGCTAACCAAGGAAGTTAAACATAGTATCAAATTGGAAGAAAAAAACATACAATTTTGCAAAGATTAGTTGTAGGTCAGAAGATTGGACAGAATCTATTAACTAAGAATGACTAAAAAAGTAATGAGGAAAAAACTAGAGTATGAGAGACATCTAGCCAGAAATATAAAAAACAGATAGTAAGAGTTTCTACAAGTATTTAAAAAGGTAAAGTGTAACTAAAGTGACTGTGGCTCCTCTAGAGAGTGAGTCTGAGGAATTAATAATGGGAAATAAGGAAATGGCAGAAGTGTTGACACATATTTTGTGTCTGTCTTCACTGTAGAAGACACAAATGATATCCCACAAAATAAGAGGTCATGGTGTTGGAGGTGGTATATTAGCATGGGTAGAGAATTGGCTAACTAACAGGAAGCAAAGAGTAGGGATAAAAGGGTCATATTTAAGTTGGCAAGCTGTTAACTAGTGAAGTGCAACAGGGATTTGGGCTGGGGTCTCAACTATTTACAATCGCTTAAATGATTTGAATGAAGGGACCAAATACACGGTTGCTAAATTTTCTGACGCCACAAAGATAGGTAGGAAAGTAAATTGTGAGAAGGATGTAAAGGCCTGCATTTTTGCCATGATGGAGATCCTCTCAATCATGGTGAAAATGGTTGAAGTGCCCAAAAATCGTAATTCCTGCCCCCAAACACGGCACTTCCCATTTTTGCAGGGGTGGAAATAGGGGTGGTTCATGTTTTACACACATGTAGTTCACGTAGGCAGCTGGCCATTTAAATCAACAGCTGCCTCCCCTGAATTTGAATTTTTGAATCCTAGGAGTTTCAAACCCCAAGTGTACAAGGTAGACTTGGTGACAGCAGGTCTGGACTTTGTGGATTTGTTTGTATAGCCAGGGTACTACGTCACAGGGGTAAGGTACCCTTTGGATAAGATCCCACAATACCTTTGGGGGAGGTAAGGTGCTTTTTGGGGGTGTTCAGGAGGCCTTTAGGGGTGATCTTAGGGGGAAGTAAGGTGCCCTTCGGAATTGTTAAAATTAGGTATAAATGCATGTAAAAATTGCATAAATTAATTAGCTCTTAGGCTTATTGGAGCTTTCTATAGATGTGTCATCATCAACTGTCAAAACTGTCAAAAGCAACCGTCAAAACTGTCAAAAGCAACCGTCAAAACTGTCAAAAGCAACTGTCAAGTGAAACTGTCAAGAGGGCCTGACAGAGAACCTGTCAAAAATTTCAAGAGAAACTGTCAAAAGCACCTGGCAAAGGGAGCTGTCAAGCTATCGGGGCATTTAGAAATCCTGCCCTTTAAATCTTTGAAAAAAATGCCTGGAGCTAAAAACAATCATTGATTGCTAGTTCATTCTGTCTGTTGACATAAGCCTGAGGATTTCCATTACTGCTGCATGACTGATTTCATCCATTATCACAGTTTGGGGCCTGCCATTTCAGTTTGATTGACTACCGAAAGTGGTTATAGATGTTTTGAAGTAGGACTATGAATTCAAATGCTTGTTGTTATAAAGGACTGTGCACTTGAATGAAATGTTTGTGGTTATAAGGCTTTATGTAGTAGAAGGGATGTAAATATAGTAAATGGGTTTTTAAGAAAGAAAATGTTTTTCTTCAATATAGTGAAGTCTGCAGTAAGCACTTGAACTTAATTTTATCTCATCTCTGCATGGATCCCGAGGTCTGCCCATGGTGAATATTGGATAAGTTGGCATAGTATGTGTAAGGGTAAAGGTTGGTGGGGAGGGAGGGGGGGACATGTGTTGACATGAATTGGAGCTAAGCCGGCATCAGGGCTATAAAGGGCCATGGGGTGGGTACAGATGCAAAGGATGGCATAGGAGTATGAGGGATTATAGGATGGGTACATGGCATGAGGTGACATGTGTTGGCATGGATGGGGCATAGGAAGTAAAAGGGGGTGAGGAGTGAAGACTGGAGGGATGTTTCATGAGTTTTTTTTTATGTTATGGACACCGTGCTGGAGCCACGAGGCAGGTGTTCCACCCACCCTTTCTCCACACCTAGCATCCTCCTCAGTAGTTCCAGGGTCACCCTAATATAGACTTCTAATATAGCCCACCCATTCCCCTACCACTTACATTACTTATATGGAGAACAATTTCAAAACTCTAAGATACAGAGGGATCTGGGTGGCCTGGTATATGAATAACAAAAAGTTAGTAAAAAGGTACAGCGGGTGATTAGGAAGGCAAATGGAATGTTGGCTATTACTAGGGGAATGGAATATAAAAGTAGGGAAGTTTTGCTACAATTATATGGAGCATTGGTGAGACCACATCTGGATAGTTTTGGTTTCTTTGCTTGAGAAAGGATATAATGGCATTAGAAGCAGTTCAGAGAAGGTTCATTCAACTGATGCCTGGGATGCGGAGAGGTTATCTTGTGAGGAAAGGTTCAGCCTGTGTCCATTGGAGTTTAGGAAAATGAGAGCTGATCTTATTAAACCATGAAAGATACTGAGGGAACTGACAGGGCGGATGCTGAGGGGTTATTTCCCCTTGTGGGAGAAACTAGAACTAGGGGGCACATTTTAAAAATAAGATGCCTGCCATTTAAGACGGACATAAGAATCTTTGGTCTGTATAATTCTCTTCCCCAGAGAGCAGTGGAGGCAGGATCATGGAATATTTTTAAGGCTGAGTTAGATAGATTCTTGATTGACAAGGGAATCAAAGAGTATAGGGGGTAGACAGGAAAGTAGAGTTAAGGCCACAATCAGATCAGCCATGATCTTATTGAATGGCAGAGCAGGATCAAAGGGTCATATGGCATAATCTTGCTCCTAGTTTGTTTATTCATATTTGCATGTATTCTTGCATGAAGAGTTTTTTTCTAATTTCAAAGTAACTCTTTTTCTTATTTTTCCTTAACATTTTCCTGCTGTGCTGCTTTTTCTCTTATTTTTCCTTTCCATCATTTTGTTTTCTCTTTCTGAATCCAATCTTTATTTCCCTCTTAATTTCTCCTTCGGTTCCTAATTTGACTCTGGGCAGAATTTTCCCATTGGTGTGCGGGGGCGGGCCCCACAAACCAACACATAAAATAAGCGCAGTGACATCGGGCAAGTGTCCCAACATCTCTGCACACTATCGCGATATTTTGGCCATCGGGCACACAATGATCTCCGATGTGCGTGCGCCCACCCACCATTAATTAATGGACCACTTAAGGCCCTTGAGGCACCAACTGACGCCGATTTTTTGGGGCCCATGTAATCTTCACATCATCGCATGGGTGCAACGGGCAGGATGCATTTGTATAAACCTCGAAAAACTCAGCAGGTCTGGCAGCATCGGCGGAGAAGAAAAGAGTTGACGTTTCGAGTCATGAGGACTCGAAACGTCAACTCTTTTCTTCTCCGCCGATGCTGCCAGACCTGCTGAGTTTTTCCAGGTAATTCTGTTTTTGTTTTGGATTTCCAGCATCCGCAGTTTTTTTGTTTTTATCTTTGTATAAACCTCATTCATGGACAGGATAAGAGGGGTCAGTGGGGTCACGAATGTGCTTAGTCAGATACTTAATTGGAAAGTTACTGATACTTGCCTGTGTGAGCAGAAATACTTCAAAACTCATACCAGCTGCTTGGACAGGACTCACAACCTTCAGGTCAGCACTCCACAGAGAAGATCCATTTTGGGGCCTGTAGCTTTCAGGGAGCCTTCCCTTAGCTTGGGAATGGGAGTTGTGCTCTCCATTGGAAGCACTTCTTCTGAGGAGAAAGGGAGGGCTAGAAGGGGGAGGAGGCCAGGAGTGCACATTCAGTCTCCAGGGGAGCCACCTTTGGGAGAAGAGGCGCAGGCACAAGGGGTGCAGGGCCAACAGGAAGTCCAAGGCAGAAGGGGCCGCAGAAGATGCCACTATCCTAATGCCAGGGTATACAGGTGGTGAAGGAGCTACCTCAATATGTCTGAAGTGCAGTGCCAAAGGAGGCTCCATCTCTCAAAGGAGACAGTGCAGTGCCGAAGGAGGCTCTGACTCTCAAGGGAGACAGTCAACTCTATCCGTCAGATGATAGGCCCTGAGATTTCCGCTAACATGCCAGTGGCTCTAAAGGTCACAGCTGCCTTCAGCCTCTATGCCTCTGGCTCTTTCCAGGACTCAGTGGGTGATCTTTGCAGTGTCTCCCAATCAGTTGTCCACACTTGCGTCAAGTAGGTCACAGATGCTCTGTTCAGACGTGCATTGACCTTCATCCACTTCCGCTGGAACCAGACAAGTCAGACACAGTGAGCCAGAGACTTCACAGCCATTGCTGGCTTCCCCCGTGTCCAGGGTGCTATAAACTGTACACATCTGGCCATTAAGGTGCCAGCAAGTGAACCCGGTGCCTTCATCAACAGGAATGGTTTCCACTTCATGAATGTGCAGGTAGCGTGTGATCACAAGGTGCTTATTTTACAAGTATGTGCAAGATACCCTGGCAGCTCCCACGATGCCTACATCCTCAGACACTCCCAGGTGCCGGGGCTCTTCAGTGCTC
Organism: Carcharodon carcharias; assembly: GCF_017639515.1. Classification (NCBI taxonomy): domain Eukaryota; kingdom Metazoa; phylum Chordata; class Chondrichthyes; order Lamniformes; family Lamnidae; genus Carcharodon; species Carcharodon carcharias. Next base: position 80,284,901 of record NC_054470.1, read on the forward strand.
CAGCCCGGCTGGATGGATGGATGCTGGGTGACAAGGGCTATCCCCTCAGAAGTTGGCTCATGATGCCTCTCCGCCATCCAAGAACAGAAGCTGAGCAGCGCTACAATAGGAGCCACGGCACCACAAGGGCTGTGGTTGAAAGAGCCATCAGCCTTCTCAAGATGTGCTTCCGATGCCTGGACTGTTCAGGGGCCGCACTCCAGTACATGTGTCAGTGATAGTGGTAGCATGCTGCGCTCTCCACAATCTTGTGCTGGAAAGGGGGAACGCAGTGGACGAAGAAGATGTAGACGCAGTTTCTGTGGCTGCACACGATGAGTCCAGCAGTGAATCCGAGGATGAGCATGCACAGGGAAATGCTGAGGGGGTAGACACTGACCAGGGCATACTCCAGGGTGGCAAGGACACCCTCGAGGCTTCAATCCAACAAACCTTCAGCTAGAACATCATAGATGGACCACCAGGACAAGCCTGTGCTGCAGGCTCCGTACTCAATACGAGTGCTAGAACTGCCTGGATAGCAGCATTAACTAAGGGCCTTGTCCATAAAGCTCAATGTGACACAACTCACTCATAACATCATGAATAACCATCCACCTGCTGAGGAAGAGGGGCACCCTCAACCATGGTCACATGTCTAAGCTTAATGATATAACAAAATGAACTTAAGGAAACAAAATGACAAAGATGTTAAACACCACACCAACTAATCATGATCTCATTGGGGGGGGCAACACAAAAGCACCAGTGAGAAACCCATGATGCACCTAAGGTACCTTAAATTTACACTTTCGGGTGCCAAGTCTAGGTGCTGTCCCCGTGCTGGCACTGGCACCTGAGTCAGCCTGCTCACTGTGCTGTCCTGTTGGCCTCGATGACCTTGGTAGCTGTCCTGTGGTCCATGGAGCCTGTGCTGGCCCCACTTGGGAGGTAGTGGCCAGTTCCACAGTTGGCAGCTCCCCAGTCGTCGCAGCCTTATCGAATGCCACGGTCACTGGCAGAGTGGCGGAACGGCTGTTGCCCTCATCTGGAGTGCCCTGAGAGGAGCCTGCAGAGACGATAGGCAGCTGCTGCACCAACGTGAGGTTGCTTTGGACCTCTCTGCTCACGGTAGATGGACGTGCATCGAGCTGGGAAATTTGGTGTCCAGACCATCTCCCACACTGGCACTGACCAGCTGAGGTCAATACCAATGTGAGAATTTGTTGGTCCAAGCACATCCCCAGGAAGCCCTGATTGGTCTCCTGGAGGAGCCTCTCCACGAGAGTCACCACTCTCTCCACGGAGGAAGCATGGCACTCGGCCTTGAGGCTCATTGCATTGGTGATGGTCCTTGTGGACTCCTCCATCACGGAGACCAAGCCAAGCATAACCTCACCTATCTCCACCAGATCCTCCCGCATACCCTGCTGGACTTCCATTATTTGCTGCCTCAGGGACGACTCTAGAGGCACATCATCAGCCACTGACTGAGCATGTGCCTGGTCTCTGCAATCCTCCGAGTGCTGACACCATAGTCACTCTCTGTCTCCGCCAGCTCCTCCGTGACTGTGAAGTGCCCTCACTGCTGTGCCCTGCGATACTAGCCGATGATCTAATTCCCACTGAGGTGCTAGTATCTGTGCTGGTGCCTGCCTGGCAGAGATGGTGTGACGCTGGTGGGTCTGAGACTTCAGGGCCCTCAGGTGTGAGAGGGGGTCCCTGTGCCTCCTCCTCCCGGCCCTGCTCCGCTGATGCTGAAAGGAAGAACAAGGACATTGGATCAGTTAATGTAGAGACAATGTCAATGTGCACCCCTGTCCTCCAGATCATTGTACGCTGATCCTTCCATAAGCAATGGTCAAGCCATGTTGCAAACTTCAATCACTGAACATTCAGCGCTGCCATGGCTGCTGAGACACCAATGATGGCTTCAGTGCTGGGCTAACATACCTGCCTGTGGGAACCCAGCCTCACTGACACCGGTGGACCTGGGCAGATAGCGCCTCTCCAGATCGAAGGCCTCCTGCTCGAACCTGGTAATGATGGCCAACTGGGCCGGCCCTCTGCCAGCCCTCAACCGCTCAACGGCATAATGAGCATTCTTCTCCTGAAAAGGAGAAAAGAGTATTAATTAGTGCAATTTGTACCTAGAATCTCTTTGCACACAGCCCACCCCAACCAGACTGGAACATTGCAGGGCTCCAGTGCCTCCTCACCCCGCAGCTGCTGCACACTCACACAAAGATGCCAGGCCTGTCCCCCGCCACCCCGCCCCTTGGCCAAATGCAGCCTACGTCATATTTGGCACCACACCGTCCAACTTGCAAAGCAAGGAGGCACAAGCATGTGTAACACAAAGGGCAGCAGATCGATTGGTGCCCTGCCACTTGGAAGCTCCCATCCCAGCATGTCAGCATCCTGACTTTGACATGTTTTGCAGTTCCAGCACTGTGCCTAGGTGCAGATCCTTGAGGTTGCCCCCAAAAGAGTAATGTGGGTGTCACTGTACCACATGCTGCAGGAGCAGAACCCATCTTTTCACCACCCTCTGAGGGTGATCTCGGCATGGGCAATATCTGCTGGCCCACCCAGTGAAGGACACATGCCATCAATGATTCAATGCAGTCACTGCACTCAGAGTTGGGGGGTCCTGGGGGATGCGAACAGGGGGGAAAGCCTACCTGCTGTGTTAAGTGACCACTTCCAACATGGTACTCACTACTCACCCTTCCCGAGTGCAAAAGGTCATTGAAATGCTTGCGGCATTGGATCTAGATGCGTCGCACCACGTCACGGGAGCTCACTATCTCCGCCAACCCCTCCCAGGCACGTTTGATCATGTGGGAGGGCCTCCTCCTCCCGTCCCTGGGAACGAGGACCTCCTGCCACGCTGCCACCTCCTCGAGAAATGAGGGGCACAGTGCCCCTCTACTCTACCTTCCTGCCTGGCCTGCTTACCAGCAGCCCTCTAGGGATCCCTTTTGCTAGCCATGTTTGGCAGCCTTTGCAAGGCTACAGGAGCATTTTTAAACAGGCCGCCGGATCGCCATTGGACTCATATCAGTCCCGCCGCCACTGCCAGCCCGCTCCTGCAGCCCTTGGGAACCGTGTTTCACATTGGGCGGGCCTTAATTCTACCCTCTAATTCAGTCACTCAACTTCAACCTCTTTCATTCCTCTGTTTCTTTCTCAATTCTTAAATCTCATTGGAAGAACACACATCCAGCAATTTATAATGCAAACCATTTTTTAAGCTGAACAGTACAGGGGAAATAAAATCTACCTAATGGCATAGGCCACAAGGTGCCCCAGACCAGTGAGATTTGCTTGACTAAATTTTCATCTACGTGTTTATAATACTTCAATTGAAAATAATTACTGCCTGGTCTCAGCCTATCACATAAACTTCAACCTCGACAAAATATTTTTACTGAGCAACAGGTTCAATCGCAACTGCATTCTGAACATGTGCAGATTTCTCAGTATGTATCTGTACATCATCAGGAGTTGAAGGGCACAACAGTACATCATCATTCTTCGCTTTTTCCAAAAGAGCCTTGTTAGAAACTGGAGATTGAATTCTTAAAGGTTTTATTTCAAACAAGTGATGACATTTAAATAAATAGATTAACAATTGTGTTTTTCTATGATGAATTCCTTGCAGACAAACTGTGAAGAGAAGCTCTTATGAACAGCAGAACCTGTTATTGTGTTTTTATTCGTTGATAGCCAGGAAAGAAAATAAAGAGGTGGGTTCTGAACTTACGAAGGATTTTCATGATTACTATCCTTAACATTATGGGAAGGTCAATGCAACCCTAAAGAAATGGCATAAATATGTGTATTTACCCATTTGGGCCAATTCTCTATGATTCTACTGATTATCCACTGAGGCTATAGCAGCAGACCAGGAGAATGTCAAGGAAAATCCAGGTGTTCATTGCTGCTGAAAATTCAATGCAAAAAATGTCTCTCCTAAACTCTTCTTGGAGAAAATTGTTAATGCAATAAATGATTGGCTTCTGTGTGTCTTGGTAAATGTTGTTGATTATGTTGATTGAAGACTACCTTAGTCAGAAAACTCACTAATAATGCTCTATATTTTCCCTTCTGCATTCCTAGTGCATAATGGAAGAACATATTGTGAAATTACACACCCACAACCCTTGGTTTCCCATCTAAGAAAGAGAAGGAACTAAAGATAGGATGTTGATGGTGAAGAAAGTTGGGATTATGGTAAAGGATTTCTTTAAGATGCAAAGTTGTTGTAGATAGGTGCTGGGATGTTCATGGTGTGTGGGAACAGAGTAAGCTTGATGGTTTGAAAGGGCTAATGGTAGCTTAGCTGCTGTCCCATTTCATTCCCATCATCTAAAAGATCATTGCCTCCTCCACTCCCCCAAACAACCGAGATATTAGAAATCCCCAAAATTGTCACCGTCTGTTTCCCTCCCCCTCGGTGCTAAAAAACCCTCACTTCAATTCTGCTGAACACCAGGATCCATTCTCCAAACACTGATATTGGGACCAGTCCCAGTGTTTCCAGTACCCCAGATGACATCTGCTGTGCTCTTTGATCCCTATACTACCCTAATGCTCCCTAACCCTGAGATGATTGTGAATAGTACTCCCAGATCTCAGGCACCCTCATTCTAGTGCTCCCATTTTATGACAACTCCTCAAAGTAATAACTGATTTTAATTCCATTCTTCTAATTAAATATGATTCTCTTCAAAATCTTTCAGGGACCGTCTCAGGGTTTGTTCTTTTGTAATTTTTTGCGCATTTCCAATTCAGTGAAAGGAAAGCAAGAGGCCTGAGAACTAATAGGCCCAGATCTCCCAGTCTCAGGGAATGGTACCCCGCAGATACCCTTGATGATGCGCTGAAGTACGCCTCGCAAATCCCCACACAAGGACTGCATGGGAATTGCCCAGGACGTTTCAACTTCTGTTGGGCAATTACCCTGCACCAGGAACTATTCGAAACTCTGATTTAAAGTAGGAGATTTTGGATGGCTCCAATTCTCTTAGCAGAATAGTTGCCCAGGAAAAGTTTGAAGGATTAAAACCACTTCTAACGCTTAGTAACTATGGTACTGACCTTCCCCCACCGAACTCCACAATGGATCCCCCACAATTACATCCTCCCATCCCCCAAATACCCCTTAACCACCCTGCTAACTCTCCCACCTACTGAATACACCACAAATCCCCCCGACTAACCTCTTCAGCCCCGAACTCCATGATCACTTGACTAACCCCAATACCCTGAATACAGCCCAACCCCCGCAACTAAGCCCCCGCCCCTGACTACCCCCCAACCTCAACTACCAACCACCCTCCTGACTAATCCCCCCACCCCTGACTACCACCCCACCCCGACCACCCTCTCATCCTGACGGATCCCCCCACCACCCAAATACCTTCCTTGACTACCCAGCTAACCTGCCCCACCCCTGACAGCTCTCCCAACTCCCAGACTGCCCACAGGAGACGACTAACCCCATCGATTACCCTCCACGGCCCCGCGATTATCTGCCCAAACACCCCTCATCCCCAAACCACCCTAACTATCGCACCCCCATTTCTGCTCTCCCTGACTAAACTCCAACTCCCCTAAACCCCCAAACAAGCTCCTGACCAACACCCCCAACTCCCCCACCCCCCGAAACCCTTGCGACTAACAATCCGACTAACCCTCCCACCCCCACTCCCCCCAACTACCACCCCCAATCAGCCAACCCTCAATCCATCCAACTGACTCATCCTACCCCGACCCACCCTATTCCCTCACCCACTTACCTTACACCTTCTCCTAGCTTGTCAAAGTGGCTGGGACATTTAAACCTACCACAATATGGCAGCTAGTGCCATACAAAGATGTGACCAACAGTCCTGCACTACACTGAAGGCTTCCGCTAGTAGCTAAGCTCCACGTTTCTCAGTAGGCCCATGTCGGAAATCTGGGCAAGAAATGTGCAACTCCAGACTATGGTAAGTAAAAAGGAAGCAAAAACCCGACAGTGATTGCCACTCCACGGAAGATTTGTGGTCCATTTATTATTATTGGAATAAAAACTCAATTAATGCTGAGCTTGTTGAATTTTGCGAGAAAGACGACCCGCATAACTTTGATATGCTACTTGTATATGGAGACAATGCACTGAGAGGCAAGACTTGCATGTCTATTGTCAGGGAGTCACAAAATTAGATGAACCAACCGCTGGTAAAGAGCTTCCCACCATTGAAGTGGAGCATTAGATGTGAAGAGGGTTGCAATGAGTGCTGTGTAAAAGATGTTTTCATTTTAATAACAATTTATGAAGCCCCTATCACAAGAGATGCAACAAGGGAAACAAAGGAAACATGTTAAAACAGGAGTACAAGCTACATTCTCTGAATAATTACTAATCCGCTAAAATAACTATGGCACCATTGTCGTGATCATGCATATATGAGGGGAGATGTCTGGAGCCCTGATAATCATGAGAATTCTGTCTTTTATGCTCCTTTATCACCTGCTAACAGTTATATCCCCTTTTAATTGTCATCTCCTTTCCACAAGGTAAGTATTATAGATGGAAAATGATGTCAAACCCTTGATTTACATAAGACTCAACTGATTTATCTGACAAGTAACCCATACAGTTGCCGGGAAGGATCCTATTGCAATAAAGCTTAACGAAACTGAAAGAAAGAAAGTCAGGTCCTCTCTCACATACCTGGGTATGAGAGTCACAATCTGTAAAGGTCAGTCTTTTGATAATGACAGGAGTGAAACTAACTCCTGAGATGTTGCTGAATATGAGGATTTTATTCCCTTATGCATCAAATGCATACAACACAATGGAACCCTGGACTGAATTCTTATCCTTCACAACTTTGGGAGTTGCAATTTGTCACAAATTGCTGAGTCCACAGATAAGTACGGTATAGTGGTTAGGATATAGGTGACAGAGTGTAGGAATAATGGTTATGTAATCAAATTGGTTAGATGTGACAAGTGATGTTCCCCAGGAATCTATCCTGCAGCTTCAGCTTGTTTGGACCAAGGCTGTTATGAGGTAAGGAGCCAGGTGGCCTATGCAGAACCCAAACTGAGCATCAGTGAGCAGGTTATTGCTGTGTAAATGCTGCTTTGATAGCACTGTTGATGACACCTTCCATCTCTTTGCTTTTCACTATATTTATCAATTGAATTGGATGAAGGAATGGAGATCCATATATACAAGTTGGTTGTGGGCATCACTGGCAAGGCTAACATTTGTTTCCCATCTCTAATTACCCTAAAGAAGGTGGTGGTGAGCCACCTTGCTAAACTGCTGCAGTCCATCTGGTGCAGTTACACACTCAGTGCTGTTAGGAAGGGAGTTACATGATTTTGACCCAGCTGCAGTGAAGGAATGGCAATATAATTCCAAGTCAGGATGGTTTATGGCTTGGAGGGGAACTTGCAGGTGATGGTCTACCCATGCATCTGCCGCCCCTGTCCTTCTAGGTGGTCGAGGTCGTGGGTTTGAATGGTGCTACTGAAGAAGCCTTGGTGAGTTGCTGCAGTGCATCTCGTATATAGTACATGTTGCTGCCACTATGCATCAATGTTCAAAGGTGTGAATGTTTAAATTGGTGAATGGGGCGTGATCAAGTGGATGGCTTTTTTGTAGCCGATGTTGAGCTTCTTGAGTCTCATTCATCCAGGCAAGTGGAGAATAACTAACCTCCTGACTTGTGCCTTGTAGATGGTGGACAGGTTTTGGGAAGTCAGAAGGTTACTTACTTGTCGCAGAATTCTCATATTCTGATCTGCCCTTGTAGCCACAATATTTATATGGCTGGTCCAGTTTAGTTTCTAATCAATGGTAACCACCAGCTTGTTGATAGTGGGGATTCAGCAATGGTAATGCCATTGAATGTCAAGGAAAGATGGTTAGATTCTCTCATGTTGATGATAGTTATTGCCTGGCATTTGCGTGGCGAGAATGTTACTTGCCACTTATCAGCCCAAGCCTGAATATTGTCCAATCTTGCTGTATACGGACAAGAACCACTTCAGTATCTGAAAAGTTGTGAATGGTACTGAACATTGTGCAATGTGCATACTTCAGCGAACATCCCCTTTTCTAATCTTATGATGGAAGAAAGATCATTGATGAAACAATTGAAGGTGATTGGACCTAGGATACTGTCCTGAAGAACTCTTGCAGCAATGCCTGGACCATTCACTCAGCTTGTCCAAATCACACTGAAGAATCTTTGCACCCTCCTGACAGCTCACCCTCCCACCCAGCTTTGTGTCATCTGCAAATTTGGAGATATTACATTTAATTCCCTTATCTAAATCATTAATATATATTGTGAATAACTCATTAAAATCATTAAAAGGTACTCGCCTGTTTGAAAAAATAATTTTAAAAAGTTTTAACCTTTGGTTCAATGGGTTTGGAATACAAAGAGGAACAGGTTTATTTACAAGCTTTATAAAATTGTGCTTAGACCCCATGTGGAATATTGCGTTTAGTTCTTGGCACCAAAGCTCAAGAAGGTTATGTTGTCCGTGGAATGGGTGCAGAGCAGATTCACCAGGATGAAACCAGGATTGAAAGGTTTAAATTATGCAGATAGGTTGCAAAGACTGGCTTGTATTTCATTAAGTATTAAAGAATAAGGATGATTTAATTGAGGTGCTTAAGATGATTTAAAGATTTAATAGGGTAGATAGAGGTAAACTATGGTTGGAGAAGCCAACCAAGTGATAGATTAACCTTAAAATTAGAGCTATGCCATTCAAAGATGAAGTCAGGGAGCTTTATTTACACAAATGATAGTGGAAATCAGGAATACTACCCCCCCCATACAACTGGTGAGTCTCAGTCAATTGAAAATTTGTAAACTTCTATTCATAGATTTTTGTTAGGTAAGGTCATTAAGGGTATAGAAGCAAGGTGAATGATAAACCAGGTAAATGAAGTTAAGATACTGATCAGCCATGATTGGGATACGCTCATGGGGCTGAAAGGCCTACTTCTGTTTCTATGCTCCTAAGGTTTTATAAATGGTTATCTTATTAATCAATTTTGGGGCAAGGACTTGAATAAAAGTCCTAGCCTTTGGGTGTTTATTTAAGCAGAATTATCTGATGACAGTAAGTACCATTATAAATATATTTGGTAAAGATAGAAAAATGCAAATTCCTTGAGTTCATATTTTTTCTAGATCTATGAAGAAAAGCAGGTACTAAATAGCTAAGCAGCAAAGTTGAAGAGCTGTTTGTCCAAATGACATGCAAAGATTTATTTATTTAAATATAAGAGAAACAGATCCATTATCTACCTGCAAAGGGTAAGGAAATGCTGTATTTATTTTCACAGAAACAATTCAAAAACCCTTCTGCTTTATCTCTAGAAAGATCATGTTCATTTTTCTTTCTAAATGGCATGTCCCCCTCTTTCACCTCCATATCAGAACCTAACCCATTTCTTACAACAATGTAACCCCAAGATGAGTGACATAGGAAACCTGCTAAGATTGTCTCAAATGAAACTTAAAATGCTGGCAATGGGTTGGTTACTTTTCTGCCTTTGATTGGCCTCCTGAAATAATCTGTTACATAGCTAAGACCATCCTGGTCCATCTTGGGATTCACAGCTCAGAGAGATAACACAACTTTAATGGTCTCTTTATGGAAGCTTGTTTTTTTCTAACTGTTCATCAACTCATTTCTCTGAAAACATTACTGGTCATCCTATAGAATGATCTGATTTTGCAATTTACTCAGCTGAGCTGTTGCTCAATTGGTAGCACTCCAGGAGATTGAGATCAGGTTCCAACTTAACACAAAATTCAAGACTTGCACTCCAATGTAGTACTGAGGGAAATACTGCATTGCCAGAGATTGAAATGTTAAACCAAGGGCCTGTCTGCTCTCTCAGATGTGCGTAAAAGATCCCATAGTCCATTTTGAAGAAGGATCACCATTGTGGAGGGAAAGCCCCTTGGCAGGCAAACAGAAGTGAAAGATGGAGGGGCGGGGGTCAAGGCTCAATGTATCCCTGGAGCATTGATCCCTACCCCTCCACCACCGCCCCCCAGATCTACTGTCCTGTAAGTTTCCAGTTGGCCTCTAACAATAGGCCTTAATTAGTCTTTAAATCTCATTAATTTGCTATCAGCTGCTTGAAGGTAGATCACACTGCCGGCCTCAACAAGCCTCTGGGAAAATTGCCTAGGACAGGGTGCTGCTGGCAAACTACTACAGAGGCTGGCGCTGCAAATTTTCCCACCCACCCACATTCAGGTCTGACCCCTGCAAGGGCTAAAAATCCTGCCCTTGACTCCAGGATACTAACAAAGAAAAGTTGATGCAAACTCTCAGGATTGAGCAGTGTACAAGTTTGCAGTTCTGCGAACTCCCTCTCAGACCACAGCTACTTTCCTAATTCCTCTCTTCAAAGGTGAAAAGAATAACCTGCATTTAAATAGCACTTTTCACAACTTCTGCCTCAAAAGACCAAGGATCCTATTGTGGCCTATTTCCTTCACAATGCTGAACTACCCGAACAGCCAATTAGTGACAATTTTTATGTTTCTCTCTTCCATCTTTCTCTTTCCCCAAATTGATTTTCAAACAAGAATTCAGGAGAAGGGCAGGCAAAAAATAAAAGGATAATTTGTGATCTCAGATCAGTCCAAGGCACACTAGAATAAATGGTGATGTGTCTTTTGATCTTGCACTGACTGTGCAAAATTGCTGCTGCTGTGTAGAATCAGTGACATTTTCTGACTGCAGCCTGGCATGTAGAAATGAATGGAAAGCAAATAAAAATTGGCATTTGGCATAACGAGTGCAGAATGTAAGTGGTGATTTTGTATTCAGTGATGGATCAGCTATAAATCTTGTGCTAGTCTGACTGATTTTGTAGCTATATTTTATTTAGCAGTGCTGCTGGTTTTACTTTGTTGGAATTGGTATAAGTTATACATATAAGAAGAAAATAATTTACTTCTGATTTGCAGAAAACATGGTTTCATTTTATTACTAAAAGGTAGTTTAGCAATCTGTTAAACCTGCATATGAGCAGCTTGGTAATTAAACACAGTAGGCAAGCAGAGAGCCTCTTCTAAGATAGAGCACTAAAATAGCCTGTCTGTTACAGTCACTGACAGCAAAATCACAACGAAAACAATGTTCTGCCTTGGTAGAATTTTAGCTGGCAGTGCATTAGAACATCAGAAAATTTCATTAAAAATGCAAAAAGCATTATACATTTTAATTATAAACTGCAGATTTTCACCAAGTTCATTCTTGCTCAGTACATGTTTGATCTGCACTATGTTAAGGGTGAACATTCAGCTTCAGAAAGTACTAGCCCCCACTCCTGCACACCAAAGGAAACACTCCCATCCTACAATCATCAATGCTGCAACATGAAATCACCAGTGAACCATTAGAAAGCACAAATACAACTTTCCATAAGCTCATTTTCGCTGGTGGGTGAATCCAAAACAAAGGGATATAATCTTAAAAATAGAGTTAGGCTACTTTGGTCTGAAATCAGAAAGCACTTTTTACAGGGTAGTGCAAATCCGGAACTTGCTTCCCCCAAAGTCTGTGAATGCTTGCAGTCAAGCACCAGGTGAATGGGAGCTGACAAGTTCATGAACTTGACATGATCTGGTAGATGGTGGAGCAAGCTTGAGGTGCTGAATGATCCTTTTCTCTTCCTGTGTTTCTAACATATGGTTGGTAGAAGAATACCTGGCCAGATTAGGCAAACAGAGGTCAACCTACAGTTGTGGCTCACTTAGTTGTCCAAGCAGGGATCAAAATCTGGTCCCAAAAGACACTGGCATTATTTTTTCTTTAATTCAGTATGGTCAATTGTAAAGGTCCAGGGCACCAAATTTTAGGAAGCAGAATACGCCTTTGTAGATGGGGGAGGCGATGGCATAGTGGTATTGTCGCTGGAATAGTAATCCAGAAACGCAGGGTAATGTTCTTAGGAGTTAGATTTGAATCCCGCCATGGCAGATGTTGGAAATTGAATTCAATAAAAATCTGGAATTAAAAAGCCTAATGATAACCATGAAATCATTGTCAATCATTGTAAAAACCTGTCTGGTTCACTAACGTCTTCGGGGAAGGAAATCTGCCACCCTTACCTGGCTTGGCCTACATATGACTCCAGACCCAGCAATGTGGTTGGCTCATAATAAGTGCCCTCTGAACAAGGGCAATTAGGGATGAGCAATAAATGCTAGCCTAGCCAGCAATGTCCATACCCCATGAATGGATTTTAAAAAAGATTCCTTATGTCCTCTTCACAACTTACTTTCCCACTTAGCTTTCTATCATCAGCAAATTTAGCAACAATACATTCAGCCCCTTCATTCAAGTCATTGATATTAATTGTAAATTGCTGAGGCCCTGTGGCACTCCACTCAACACATCTTGTCAACTGGAAAATTAACTCTCTGGCCAGAATATTGCTGTCGGCTCCAGGGGCAGGCCCAATACACCGACATGCAAAATGAGGCGAGATGATGTTGGGCGTGCATCCCGGTGCCATTGCGCATCACGTAGAGCTTTCGTTCGGCAGGCACACACCAGAATTGTGTGCGCCCGCCGAATTGTCAATAGCCTATTAAGGCCATTAAAAAAGTAATCAAGCTTATTAACAATGCTGCCTGTCCAACCTTGAGGTTGGCGGGCAGGTAAAGAGCCCAAGCAGCCTTTGTGATTTTCAGGAAACCTCATCCACAGGCGGGATGAGGTTTCCTGAAGGTTTTATAAAATAATTTTTAAAATTTTGCTACACTCACAAATGTGTCCCAGCTCATGTGACACTGTCATATGAGGGATATGTGTAAATAATTTTTTACTTCATTTATAACAACATTTTTTTATCAACTTAATTTCCCTGACGCAGCTCTGTGCTTCAGGGAGATTGCTGCACTCTTTTGTATGCATGCGCGAAAGAGCGCAGGCCCCGAATCTCCCTCCTCTCCCTGTCCGCACAGGTAGTGCTGAGCGCTACCGGCCGTGCATTACACTGGGCGAGCCTTAATTGGCCTGCCTACGTAAAATGGCAGCGCACAGTCGATCGCAGGCACTGATCGGCTCCCACGAAGGTAAGATACAGCCCTCTGTTTCCTGTTAGCTGACCAATCCTCTGTTCATGCCAACATGTTATCCCCTACACCTTTAATGTGGTACCTTGTCAAATGTCTTCCGGAAATCTAAGTACACTACATGTTCTCTTTTATCTATGTTGCTTATTACTTCTTCAAAGAGCTCCAATAAGTTAGTCAAACATGATTTTCTTTTCAGTAATCCATGTTCACTTTGCCTGATTGCATTGAAATTTTCTAAGTGCCTTGCCATAACCTCCGTAATAAGAGATTCCAATATTTTACTATGAAAAATGTTATGCTAACTGGCCTGTAGTTTCCTGCTTTTTGTCTACCTCCTCCTTTAATTACTGGAGTCACAATTTTCCAATCTGATGGGAGCTTTCCAGAATCTGAGGAATTTTGGAAAATTAAAACTAATGCATTTACTATCTCAGCAGCCACTTCTTTTACGACCCAAGGATGAAGTCCATCAGGTCCTGGGGACTTGTCGGCCTTTGGTTAAGAACATACGAAAAGGAGCAGAAGTAGACCATTCAGTTGAGCCTATTCCGCCATTCAATAAGGTCATGGCTGATCTGTTTGTGTTTCAAATTGCACATTCCAATCTACCCCCAATAATCTTTGATTCCCTTGGCTAACAAGAATCTATCCACCTACGCCTTACAAATATTCAATGACCCCACCTTCACTGCCATCTGAGGTACAGAGTTCCAAAGTTGTACAACACTCTGAGAAAAAACCTCTCCTCATCTCTGCCCTAATTTAAAGACAGTGCCTCCTATATCTTGACTCACCCATTAGAGGAAACTACCTTTCCACGTCCACCTTGTCAAGACCATTCAGGATCTTATATACTTCAATCAAGTCACCCCTCACTCTTCTAAACTCCAGTGGAAACAAGCCCAGTCTGTCCAACCTTTCCCCATAAGACAACCCGCTCATTCCAGGTATCAATCTAGTAAACATCCTCTGAACCTCCTCCAACACACTTACATTCTTCCTTAAATAAGGAGACCAAAACTGCACATAGTATTCGAGATGTAGTCTCACCAATGCGTGTATAACTGAAGCATAACATCCTTACTTTTATGTTCAGTCTCTCTCATAATAAAGGATAATATTCCATCAGGCTTCTTAATTACTCAGTGTACCTGCATACTAACTTTTTGTGACTCATGCATAGAACACCTAGTGCTGTACGTTGGAGTTCTGCAGCTGTTCTCTGTTTAAGTAATACTTTGTTTTTTTATTCTTCTTGCCAAAGTGAACAACTTCACATTTTCCCACATTAAACTCCATCTGTCAGATTTTTGCCCACTCACTCAACCTATCTATATCCGTCTGCAGCCTCCTTTTGTCCTCTTCACAACATACTTTCCTACCTATCTTTGCATCATCTGCAAATTTAGATACCATGCCTTCATTCCCCTTATCTAATTTATTGATATAAATTGTAAAAAGTTGAGGCCACAGCATAGGCATCTGTGGGACTCCGGGCAGAACAAGTCACAATTTCAAAATTTGCAGATAACACAAAACTTGGTGGAATTTTGAACTGTGAGGAAGATAGTGGGTACAGAAATAGGAGGATAGAGAGATAAATGTATGACTGGAGAAATGGTGCAAGGGGAAGTGCTTTATATTTTTGGGACATTGGAAATAGCTCTGGAAAGGTGGGGTCTATACAGGCTAGACAGGTTACACTCAAAAGGGCCATGGTCTAATATCCTCACGGATGGGTTAGGTTGTACAGTTGGAGAGTTTAAGCTAGCTGGCAGAGGGTAAGGAGGCTGAGCGTAAATAAAGAAGGGAGAAAATTAGCAAGAGAGTTTGGAAGGCAGACCAAAAGAAGGTTTGGAAAATAGACAAAAAGGAATCCAGTTGTACTTAGGAAAATATTATAGGAAGCATTAAAGGTTTTGACATCTTTGAAAGTGGATAAGCCACCAGGCCCAGATGAAACACATCCCAGGATGTTAAAAGATACAAGAGGTAATCCACCATATTTTAATCCTCCCTGGCTACCAGAGTGGTGTCAGAGAACTGGAGAAATACCAATGATGCAACATTGCTTAAAATGGGAGGAAGGGATCATCTGAATAATTATAGGCAGTTAGTTTAACTTCCGATGTGGGCAAATTACGGCAATCAATTCTGAGGGACAGTATTCATTTAGAAAAGCAAAGTCAGCATCGGTTTACTAAGGGAAAGTCATGTTGGACTAAGCTGATTAAATATTTTGAGCAATTGGTAAATAGTGTTGATCAGGGCCATGCAGTGGATGTGGTTGACATGCATTTTTAACAAGACTTTTGACAAGGTCCCACATGGCAGGATGGTCAAAAAAGTAAAAGCCCTTGAAATCCAAGGGAGATTAGTAAATTGGATTCAAAATTGGCTTAGTGGCATGAAGGGTAATGTTTAGCAGATGTTTTCATGACTCAAAGGCTGTACCATTTGAGTTCTGCAAAGCTCAGCACTCGGTCTCTTACTTTTTGTAGATTCCATCAATGATTTGGACTCAAAAGTAGGGGGCATGATAAAGAATTTTAAAAAAATTGACCATGTGATTGACTGTGAAGTGGGTATCTTTTGACTGCAGCAAGATATAGATGTCTGGACAGTTGGATGGAAAAATAGAAAATGGAATTCAATCTGGAAAAGTGCATTTTGGGAGGTGCAACAAAGCAAAGAAAAGCACAGTAAATGGAAAGATACTAAGTAGTGTGAGGAACAGAACAACCTTAGAGTGTGTTTCCACAGATTTAAAAAAAAAATTCTCCTGCTCTTACCTACCACAAGTGTAGTGGAAGGATTTGCAGGTTGCTAGGTTTGGCCTCGTTATGAGCCATGGCCATCAGTTCCTGGGGTGGGACCAGAACCCGGAGCTTCTGACTCAGAGGTAGGGATGCTACCCACTGCACCACAAGACATCCGATGTCCTTTATCAGACCACTGCTCATATTTCTCCATTATAGCGAAAAGAGCCTTAGCTTGTGCACATGTACTTGATAGTTTTATTAAAGTATCAAAATAGTTTCAAACTGATGAAACAGAACCTACCTTTCATAAATTAAACTCAGATACCAGACTCAACCTCCAAGGTATTTATCGTACAATTCAAATAGATTATGTACAATTCATCTTCCTGGGGCATCATTGGTAAACAAAATTTGCTGTGTGCATTTTTCCCCACTGCAAGATGTTGACATTGCTGTTTAAACTGACATGTGTATCTCAACAGAAAGCTTCACAAAGAAACCGTAAATTATATTCAGAAGCTTCTTCTTCTGAGGCAGTCCCTTAGGATTGAGGATGACTTGCTTTCACACAACGTGTGATCTGCAGATTGCCACATGCAGGGCAGGTGGTGCCTGAAGGGCTGGGTAGAAGAGGTGTTTGGAGATTTTTGGCTTTTTCCGACGCCTTGACTTTGCCTCTGTGTATTCATAATGAAATTTCTCCCTGTGTTTGGTGCCTTCCCAAATGAATGTTTTCCATTTTGGTCAGGCACAAGCGAGGATCTCCCATGAGTCGGTGAGACTGTTTACCTCTTCAGGGATGCTTTGAGGACATCCCTAAAGCATTTCCACTGCCTTCCTGGGAGTTTCCTGCCACGACAAGTTCTGAGAAGAGCAAAAAGCAAAATACTGCAGATGCTGGAAGTCGAGAACAAAAACAAAAATACCTGGAAAAACTCAGCAGGTCTGACAGAATCTGCAGAGAGGGATACAGTTAACGTTTCGAGTCCATATGACTCTTGATTAGAACTAAGGAAAAATAGAAAAGAGGTGAAATATAGTATGCTATCTTGACTCCATTCTCTCTCCTCTTGTCCAGTCTCTTCCCACCGACATCTGTGATTCTTCTGTTGCCCTACATCATATCAACAATTTCCAATTCCCTGGACCCAACCGCCTCTTCTTCACCATGGACGTCCAAACCCTCTACACCTCCATCCCCCACCGGGATGGTCTCAGGACTCTCCGCTTCTTCCTCGAACAGAGGCATGAACAATCCCCATCCACCACTACTCTCCTCCGTCTGGCTGAACTTCTTTTCTCACTGAACAATATCTCCTTAAACTCCTCTCACTTCCTCCAAAAAAAAGGTGTGGCTATGGGTACCCGCATGGGCCCCAGTTATGCCTGTCTCTTTATGGCGCATGTGGAACATTCCTTGTTCCAGTCCTACTCAGGCCCCCTCCCACAACTCTTTCTCTGGTACGTTGATGACTGCTTCGGTGCCACTTCATGCTTTCATCTGGATCTGGAAAAAATTATTAATTTTGCTTCCAATTTTTACCCCTCCATCATTTTCATGTGGTCCATCACTGACACTTGCCTTCTCTTCCTTGACATCTCAGTCTCAATTTCTGGTGATAAACTGTCCACCAATAATCATTACAAGCCTACCAACTCCCATAGCTACTTGGACTACAGCTCCTCACACCCCGCTTCCTGCAAGGACTCCATCCTATTCTCTCAGTTCCTTCGCCTCCGTCGCATCTGTTCTGATGATGCTACTTTCAAAAACAGTTCCTCTGCCATGTCTTCCTTCTTGCTTAACCGAGGTTTTCCACACACGGTTCAACCTCAGCCATGTCTGGCCCATCTCCCGCGCATCCGCCCTCATCACACCTTCCTCTCCCTCCCAGAACCATGATAGGGTCCTCCTTGTCCTCACTTATCACCCCACCAGCCTCCACATTCAAAGGATCATCCTTCACCATTTCCGCCAACTCCAGCATGATGCCACCACCAAACACACCTTCCCTTCAGCCCACCAGGCAGCATTCCGCGGGGATTGTTCCCTCCGGGACACCCTGGTCCATTTCTCCATCACCCCCTACACCTCAACCCCCTCCCATGGCACCTTCCCATGCAACCGCAGAAGGTGCAACACCTGCCCCTTTACTTCCCCCCTCTTCACCGTCCAATGGCCCAAACACTCCTTTCAAGTGAAGCAGCATTTCACTTGCACTTCCCTCAATTTAGTTTACTGCATTCACTGCTCCCAATGCGGTTTCCTCTACATTGCAGAGACCAAACGCAGACTGGGTGACCGCTTTGCGGAACATCTTCGGTCTATCCGCAAGCATGACCCAGACCTCCCTGTCACTTGCCATTTCAACACTCCACCCTGCTCTCATGTCCACATGTCCGTCCTTGGCCCACTGCAATGTTCCATTGAAGCTCAACACAAACTGGAGGAACAGCACCTCATCTTCTGATTAGGTACTTTACAGCCTTCCGGACTGAATATTGAGTTCAGCAGCTTTGAGATCATGAACTCTCTCCTCCATCCCCACCCCCTTTCTGATTCCCCTTTTTCCAATAATTTATATATATTTTTCTTTTCCCACCTATTTCCATCTCTACCTTCTAGCCTATTTCAATCCCACCCACCCCACCCCCAGTAGGGCTATCTGTCCCTTGCTCATCTTGCTTTCTATCCTTAATGTCCTCATTAGCACATTTCTTAACTAATATCAACACCGTCAACACCACTTTCTCCTTTTGTCTATGACATCTTTTGGCAATCTCCACCTATCACTGGCCCTCTATCCAGCTCTACCTGTCCCACCCACAGTCACCCCCCAACCACCACACCCCCCCCCCACCCCACCCACCTCCCCACCCACCCCACTTAAACCAGCTTATATTTCACCTCTTTTCTATTTTTCCTTAGTTCCGATCAAGAGTCATAAGGACTCAAAACATTCACTGTCTCCATCTCCACAGATGCTGTCAGACCTGGTGAGTTTCTCCAGGTGTTTTTGTTTTTGTTCTGAGAAGAGCAGTTGCTTTGGGAGTGTGGTGTCATTCATATGAACAACATATCCAAGCAGCGGAGCTAGTTTTGAGTGATCATCGCCTCAATGCTGGGCAAGCTAGCTTGAGAGAGGACATTGGTGTTGGACTGCCTTTCTTGCTATTGGATCTGGAGGATTTTGCAAAGGCACTGCTGGTGGTACTTGTCCAGTGCTTTGAGGTGCCTTCTGTGTTTTGTACTTCTGTTTATCACTAAAGTATCAGTTATACAACAAGACCTGATAAAAAAATAATGTGGGTTCTTCACTTGAGATAAGACTATATGCAGACAATAGAATCTGGGAGGCTATGTCGACATGTCTGGCCTATAGGACTGCCGTTTTGCTCTGTCTACAGAGTAAATGGGATTATAACATCACAAAACCTCTACCTCTACCTCGTGGAGGCTGAGCGTCAACTCGCAGACACTACCTCCTACCTCTCCCTGGACCATGACCCCACCAATGAACATCAAGCCATTGTTTCCAGGACTGTCACTGACCTCATCTCCTCTGGGGATTTTCCTCCCACAGCTTCCAACCTGATAGTCGCCCAACCTCGGACGGCCCACTTCTACCTCCTACCCAAAATCCACAAACAGAACTGTCCCGGTAGACCGATCGTGTCAGCTTGGTCCTGCCCCACAGAACTCATTTCTCGTTATCTTGACTCCCTTCTCTCTCCCCTTGTCCAGTCCCTTCCCACCTACATCCATGATTCCTCTGACACCTTACGTCACATCAACAATTTCCAGTTCCCTGGCCCCAGCCGCTTCCTCTTCACCAATCTCTCTACACCTCCATCCCCCACCAGGATGGTCTGAGGGCCCTTAGCTTCTTCCTTGAACAGAGGCCCGAACAATCCCCATCTACCACTACTCTCCTCCGTCTGGCTGAACTTGTTCTCACACTGAACAATTTCTCCTTCAACTCCTCTCACTTCCTCCAAATAAAAGGTGTGGCTATGGGTACCCACATGGGCTCCAGCTGTCTCTTTATGGGGTATGTGGAACATTCCTTGTTCCAGTCCTACTCCGGCCCCCTTCCACAACTCTTTCTCCGGTACATCGATGATTACTTCGGTGCTGCTTCATGCTCTCGTCGGGACTTGGAAAAATTTATTAATTTTGCTTCCAATCTCCACCCCCCCATCATTTTCACGTGGTCCATCCCTGACACTTCCCTTCCCTTCCTTGACCTCGCTGTCTCAATCTCTGGTGATAGACTGTCCACCAATAGCCATTACAAGCCTACCGACTCCCATAGCTACCTTGACTACAGCTCCTCACACCCCGCTTCCTGTAAGGACTCCATCCCATTCTCTCAGTTCCTTCGCCTCCATCGCATCTGTTCTGATGATGCTACCTTCAAAAACAGTTCCTCTGACATGTCCTCCTTCTTCCTTAACCGAGGTTTTCCACCCACGGTCGTTGACAGGGCCCTCAACCATGTCCGGCCCATCTCCCGCGCATCCGCCCTCACGCCTTCTCCTCCCTCCCTGAAACATGATAGGGTCTCCCTTGTCCTCACTTATCACCCCACCAGCCTCCGCATTCAAAGGATCATCCTCCGCCATTTCCGCCAACTCCAGCATGATGCCACTACCAAACACATCTTCCCTTCACCCCCCCCGTCAGCATTCCGTAGGGATTGTTCCCTCCAGGACACCCTGACGCACTCCTCCATCACCCCCTACTCCTCAACCCCCACCTATGGCACCACCCCATGCTCACGCAAAAGATGTAACACCTGCCCCTTCACTTCCTCTCTCCTCACCGTCCAAGGGCCCAAACACTCCTTTCAAGTGAAGCAACATTTCACTTGCATTTCCCCCAACTTAGTCTACTAAGTTGCTCCCAATGCGGTCTCCTCTACATTGGAGAGACCAAACGTAAACTGGGCGAACGCTTTGCAGAACACCTGCGGTCTGTCCGCAAGAATGATCCAAACCTCCCTGTCGCTTGCCATTTCAACACTCCACCCTGCTCTCTTGCCCACATGTCTGTCCTTGGCTTGCTGCATTGTTCCAGTGAAGCCCAACGCAAACTGGAGGAACAACACCTCATCTTCCGACAAAGCACTTTACAGCCTTCCGGACTGAATATTGAATTCAACAACTTTAGGTCTTGACCTCCCTCCTCCATCCCCACCCACTTTCTGTTTCTTCCCCCTTCCTTTTTTTCCCAATAAATTATATAGATTTTTCTTTTCCCCACCTATTTCCATTATTTTTAAATATTTTAAAATCTTTTTTTCTCCCCCTACCCCCACTACAGCTATACCTTGAGTGCCCTACCATCCATTCTTAATTAGCACATTCGTTTAGATAATATATCACCAACTTCAACACTATGTGTTCTTTTGTTCTATTGTCTGTGACATCTTTTGATGATCTGCTTCTTTCACTGCTTGCTTGTCCCTACAACCACACCCCCCCTCCACCTCTCCCCCCACCCAACCCACACCCCCCCCCCACCCCACACACACACACACACACACACCTTAAACCAGCTTATATTTCACCCCTTCCTTGGATTCACCTAGTTCTGTCGAAGGGTCATGAGTACTCGAAACGTCAACTCTTTTCTTCTCCGCCGATACTGCCAGACCTGCTGAGTTTTTCTGAGTAATTCTGTTTTTGTTTTATAACATCACATCTTGCCTTGTGGGTAATTATGGACAGTAGCTGAGGATATGCCATTTAAAGGGACATAACAACATGCTGTAGGTTATTAAAGTCACCGAAGTATACAGAAGAGCAGGGATCACTGCTGCTCTGTCAATCATGACCTTAGTCTTGGGTTTGAAATCCTGGTCCTCAAATACTCTTTTCGTCAGTTGGCCAAAGGCTGATCAAGCTGGAAGCGATGATGAATCATTGTCTATATCTGTCTTTATCTAGAGGGGGCTTCCAAGATAGTGAAAATGGTTCACATTTTCTTGGACCTTGCTGTTGATCTTAATTGATGTAGGGAGGTGTTGCAATGTGGGAGTTACTTACTCTTTAGCATATCCTCTCTTAAAGCAATATCACAACATCCCCTTTTTTTCCCAAGATAACATTATATAGATTAAGAATGAAAATATATATACGTTAGGGTAGTTGCAAAAATTATTTATACAAAAAATAAATCTTTGTTCTAGAGTTTAAGAATTTAAGAGTTTAAATGTCTGTATAACATATAGCTGGTTTAGCAATCCTCCCAGATCTTGTAATAGTATGATCCTCCGGAGATCTAGACTTATCTCTTGGGTGTCCTTGACTTGTAGGTATGTTGGTAACCTGTGTATTGTCAGAGTGCTGATTGTTTTCTTGGTAATCTTTCACAATTTCACTCTCCAAATCTATCTTTGGATATGTTCTGATACAGTTGGACTGCTAGGTGTTATACAGTTCTACAATTCCCTTAGCTGGCTCCCGTGCCTTCTTAACATCACTCCATTTGGTGTTGTGACTTCATAGGCTCATTGCACACTTTGGACACTTCTGCAGGTAATCAAGTCCCCTGGGCAGGATACATGCAGGCTAAACAGTTCTGCACCTGCATTTCGGTCATACACCATCTTCATTCTCCCTTGTTTTCCAAGAAGTTTCTGTGGTACTCCTGAGAAATGGGACAGGTGTTGGCTTGACAAGGTTGTCCTAGCCTGCCTTCCAGACATTATTTTTATGAGTAACAGTAAGCCCATGTCTAAAGGCATTGGTCTTCAATGTAACATGTCGATGGAAATCTTGTTTTGTTTCCCTGCATTTTATGATTAATGACTTAACAATGTGAACCATTCACTTGGCGAGACTGTTGGATCTGGGATAGTGAGACTGTCACATGGTTATTGCCCCATTTGGCACACACGTCCCTAAAAGGACTGTCAGTATATAGTGGTCCATTGCCCAATATGATCTCTTCTTCAGAACAAGCTGAAAACTGAACTCATTGGGTGGAATCGTCCCAGATTTGCGCTAAGTATGATAGCAGGCGTAAAAAGTTGTTTTACCCATCAGTTGCAGTGGCGGGTTTTTGGGCTGTATTGTCCCATTCCCAATGTGTCCTCATTAATAATGCATTCACGAGAAACACTCTGGAAGGCTGGCAGGTAGGTTAAGATTCACACGACATGTCGAGACCTCAGCACTTCCTCACTCCAGGCGCCATATTTAAAGCGCAAGCCTACTTCATGTCTACAGACCAGGGCTGCTCCAGGCAATAGATGGCCCAAAAGCAAAGGTGACAGCAACCCCCAAATTTAGTGACGTCTCTCTGGGGCACCTCCTGAATGAAGTGGAAGGTGGCCACAGTGTCCTCTACTCCCGCTCTGGCCGCAGGAGGCCCACAAGAGTCACCAATCTGGCCTGGGAGGCAGTGGCAGCAGCGGTCAGCGCCACTAGAGCACAGAGGAGGTCAGCCATCCAGCGCAGGAAGAGGATAAATGATCTCATCCGTTCCACCAGGGTAAGTCAACTACCTCATCACTCTCAACTCACACTGACAAACTCATCAGAAATTCGCAGGGATCTCACACCTCAAGGGCCAACACCACTAACTGTCACACACACCCTCACAACCCATCAGGCTCATATCCTCTGGAGCTCGCATCCTCATCCCCGTCCATGGCTTTACTCACCACATAAACATTCCACGCAGTGCCATGCATTCTGCTCACACTCTCTCCATCTGTTTTCATTCAGGGGAAGCTGGCTCACAATAGCAGGGAGAGGTCCGAGACTCGGGGTGGAGTGGCCCACATTAGGCCCCTCACTCACTTTGAGGAGCTTACCATTGTGTTAACCAGTGAGGACGTGGACTGTGCCTGAGGCAACAGGCAGGTTGACAGTGAACACCCACGTGATTATCCTGTACCACATCATCCCTTTCTCAACACAATCGTCAGTGCTCTCTCCTGCTTTTGATTCTGCTGTCATGCACTAATTATATCTACTTTGGTTCACAGGGAGCTCTGCCAAGCAACTGACACCCATAGCCAGTCAGTCCCTTAGCTCCATCCACGTCCTTACCTCCAGACAAGAGGACACCTCTTGAAGAGCTGGAAATAAGCAGCCTGGAAGACCCATCACAGCGCTTACCCACACCCTGCACCAGCACAAAGACATGTACCTCGGTGGGATAGATCTAGAGCAGGCTCAGGTTCACAATCTGGTGGTCGCTGCATGGACACTTGTCTGCAGCAAGAGGAGGCAGGTTCAGCGAGCTCCCCGGTACTAGGAGGGGCATCTGTGAGGTCCAAGTCAGATGACAAACCTCTAGATTTGGCCTTCCAACTCATTGTGGAGAGTCAGCAGAAGGCAGGGAAGAACTGTTGGAAGTCCTCAACAGAATGGCGCACAAGTTGGAGGAGTAAGCCTGCTTGCTCTCTGATGAAATGGTGCCCACATGTGTGCGTATGGAGGCCTCTATGGGAAGGATGGAGGATACTACGGAGACCCTGGTCCAGCAGAATGCAAAGATACGTGCAGACCTGCACTTCATCGTGGTATGGGTGAGTTCCTGCAGTGGCAACGCAAGAGGGAAATGGGGCACATCATCATCCCTCCACTTGCTCCTTCCCCTCAAGGAATCAGGCCAGGGCCCTCAAGTACCCAAACGGAGGAGGAGCGACAACTGGACACCCCTAGGTCATCCACTCAAGAATCACAGAGGCTGTCTGCTCCCTCTGAGTCCCCTTTGCCTGTGATCACTTCGGCCACATCTTCTGTCACCACAGGAGGATAGCCAAAGCAAGCCCGGGCCCTCATGGTCTTGGCTTTCCGGAGGATGCACGCAGAAGTCATCAGAATCAACAGGGCCAACTATTGCATAGGCTGTCTGCACCCCTGGCAGGGCAGCAGCTAGAAGATGTGGTAGGCCTAGAAAAGTTAAGAAATTCTGATCACAAATGGGTGCAGGGGTAAACACATTTTGACACTTTATAATTTGAAAATATATTCACTTTCACTGAATAATATGTAATGTTGTCATTCAACTTCATTGACAGGCTTCACAAGTCCTCCCACTGCATCTGTCCCCTCCCCACTATTAGTTCAGTTGCACACAGCCAGACCATGAGTGATTCTGGAGCGAGAAGTGTGTGTGTGGGGCAGGCTTTTCAGAGTCTCATGCAACCATTCTAGCATTCTCCCACACATGCGGAACCTTCCTCCATCACACTCATCTTACTGTCCGGAGCATTTTCAATGCTGCCTTCTGGGGTTCTCTTTCAATTGTCCATCTGAGCTGACCTGCACCTCCGCCCATCCACTGATTACACTCCCATGCAGGACCCACACCCGTTCAATGCGGCGGAGCTAAGTCCTTGAGAATCCACCCAGTATACGATGCATATGTTTCTCCAGGGTCCAGTAGCTGTAGGGCTGCAGCATCATCTTCTCCTCAGGTGTCCACGAACTAAGCAAGGCCCTAATGGTAAGTCTTGATTTCTGCATATCACCCTTGTCCAGACGTGTATTGGCTGGTGTGCTTTCCTGCCAGCATTAACTTTAAATCGGGCATGAGGGAACAATTCTAGTTGGGACTTACTTTGAATTCCATTAGTAGGATGCAAATTGGATTCATGCCCTCCTCCAGTGGGATTCTCATTCCACCATGGCGGACACCATTGGATGATCCTGCTGTGCTTTCACGTGGCATGAAACCAATTTTTGGTCTTCTCGTCATATTGTTCCCCCCACCGCCCGCCATGACATCCGATGCCAACAGCGCCTTAAAATTTCGACCATTGTGTCTGTGATGGACTCACTTGAGTTATCCTTCAATTTTCTGATGATTGGAAAATAGTCAGTGACTAGTAGAAAGTCAGTGACATGGATAGTGAATAAATCTGTTGTGATTTTAGATCAAGGGTATGATGGAACTTCGTGAGGGTGTAAAGGTTCTTTGGTTTGATATGGTTGGTTTCTCTGGCATGCTTTGCATATCTTCACTGTCTTTTCCATATCATTGATCCCTGGCAACTACACAGTATGCCTTGCCAGGTGCCTTGTTTGTTCTACACCCATTTGCCCCTGCTACAACTGTCCTGGCGACGAGCTTCGGGTATATGCAACTTTTTTCTCTTGAAAATATCATGCCCTTGAAATACATAGTTCATTTCTGTATAGGCAAAAGCATCTGAGGGTGTCTGGCACTTCTTGTATAGGATCAGGCCAACCTTCTACAATGACTCTCCATAATGCCATCAGTCGTAGATCATTTGCTGTTTCCTCCTGAGTTAATTTCACTTGTGCTAACCAAAATTCATGAGATTGATGTTCAGTTCTTATTCTACATCAATGTCTAAGCCAGCTACTTGTAGCTCATGCGAGACATCCACAGCTTTTTTGGTTTGGGTAACCTGCTCAGTGTGCCTGAAGTAACCAGGTTTGCAGCAGATTTTGAAGTTGTAACCCTGTATCTTTATCAGAAGTCAATGTGGTCTGGTGGCAGACTCGTTAGTGGCTTGCGCCAAATCATTTCCAATGATTTGTGGTCAGTTTCCACAATGAATCAATTATCAAATAGGTACATGTGGAATTTGGAGATACTGAACACTGGAGCAAGTGTCTCCCACTCTGTGTTTGAATAATTGTACTGTGATTGTGATAGACTTTTGGAACCAAATGCATTTGGTTCGCCATCTCACATAATGCACGTTCCTACCCCTTTTTGCGATGCATTGACCTCTAATATCGTCCCCTTTCTTTGGTCATAGTATTCTGGAACACTTCCTCCTCGCAATGTCTGTTTAGAGTGACTCAGGCGTGTGTTTATGGTCCTCCTGCCATATATATCAAACATCCTTCCTTAACAGATTTCTAAATGATGTTGCTATATCAGCAAAGTTGGTTATGTTTGGTGCTAAGAAGTTGAAAATCCAAGATATTTCTGCAAGTCCTCTTTGTCCTGGGGAGTAGGCATGTCTCCTACATCTTTGAATTTGCCTGGGTGAGGACAGATACTGGAACTTGAATAGATAGAACCGAAAAAGTTAATCTGCAAATTTCTTGCTGTTAAAGACAAGTCCTTCATGATGAGCTGCTTTTTAAAAAAATTGTTCATAGGGTGGGGATGTCATTGGCAATGCCAGCATTCATTGCCCATCCCTAATTGCTCTTGAGAACTGAGTGGCTTGGTAGGCCATTTTAGAGTCACATGTAGGCCAGACCAGGTAAAGATAGCAGATCTCCTTCCCTAAAGGACACCCGTTCAGACAACAATTGATATTAGACATTTTTTAATTCCAGATTTTTTACTGAGTTCAAATTTCACCATCTGCTGTGGTGGGATTCCTACCCATTACCTGGATTGTTAACCCAGTGACAATACCACCACCTCCCCCTCTGCCATCAGTGGCTGAGTTTTTGGTCTTGACGTTCTTTGGCTTTGCCATATCATTGGCGATAGATATGCATCCAGGGATATTTACTGTAATTCTATCCATATGCTGCTGGAACAGATCCTGACTGACGAATAAACCTAAAGGTAATCTCTGGAGGTAATATTTTCCGAACGGTGTCCTGAAAGTAGTAATTTCTTGAGATCCTTCTGCTAAATGAACCGAACAATATCCTTGTTTGGCGTCCAAGTTGGAGAAAAACTTAGCTCCTGTAAATTTGGATTCAATTCATCCAATGTTGGAACCTTGTGTGGGTACCTCTATACAGTGAGATTTAGATGTCTTGGGTCCAAGCATAGCTTGCCAGGATTTTCAGTAAACACGTGATGGAAATGCACCAGTTGGTATGCTGATGCACACAACAGGTGATGCCATTGTGCTCCATGTCATCCAACTCACTCTTTAGCTTCTCCCATATGTGCACACAGCACTTTCTAGGAGGGTCAATCGATGAAATTGCATCGTCTCTGAGGTGTTGTACAGCATCACCTCCGAAGTTCCTATGGCACAAATATGTCTGAGTACATCTTTTATAGGTCATGGACTGACTCAATGTGATTATTCTTGGCCTCTTCCGCTGTGATTGGTATCTTGGTGATCTTGTGTATGGTCACAATGTAGAGTTCCATGTACACTGTAATCCTGCCACTGCTGGTCCACTCATGTTCACCAGGTGGAATACTAATGGTTTCCATGCAGACTTGCTGTAGCTGCATTTCAACATCAATGCACCTATGCAATGAACAGTTAATTTGTCTGTTACAGGTTGTATCATTGACTTCCAACGATCCAGATACATATCCTTCAGCATTCTGACTGGTAAGATATTCACACTCACTCCTCTGTTGACTTTGGCTGTGAGCATGTGTTTGCTGCTTTCCTTTGGACATTATAACTAAAGCTTCTAAACAGTCATTTGGTAGTAGAGAACTTGAGTATTGCTAAAGAAAGAGACATGTGGAAGCTTTTTGTCTTGCGCTCATCAGGACACTTTGCAAGAATACCAAATAAGGGGAAAACAACAATTTATACTGTATGTGAAGAGAGTGCTGATTGGTTGGCAAGTGGACTCTGATTGTCTCTTTTTTCATCAATACTAAAGCTTCTATAACATTTGACTTCATCCACATTTTGTATCACATTGACAATGTGGAAAACCTGTTCTTTTTCCAGTTGAAGGTCTTTCCGCTCTGCATCTTCTCCCGGGTCTGCCTGGCTGCTAATCTTGTGTATGTACTTGCACTTATGTGGGTCTCTGGCACACTCCCTGTTGTTACTGGCAGGATATTGCATTTTACCCCCCGTCACAACTCCAGAACCAGAAATCCTGCATAGGCAATCTCAATGTCCTTTGATACTGCACAACTTACTAAGATCTTGAAACGTAGGACAGCTTTGTGGTGGATGCAGCAGACTGCAATTCCCACACAACATGTTTTCTGTGTCCGGGCTACAGGGCCAATACTGGTAGCTGCACTTAATGCTTGCAGGTATTGTTGTCCAGCTACAATGGCTTCATATTTTCTGCCATCTTTTAGCAGTATGTCAATATTGTGACTTTTCTTTTTCTCCAAAAGATCTTTTTGGAAAGCTTCAATTAGCCTTGAAGCGATAATGAGGTCCATTATTCGTTTGGACAGCTCAGCTTCTGAAAAATCACAGTCCTTGCACTTATCATGGCTAACAAACTATCAAATGATTCTTGTGGCTGTTGTCTGTAAGCCATCAGCTCTAAACAGTGTTTCTAAAGTTCACCTTTACACAAAGCTCATCCTCTGGCACATTCCATAGCTTGTCAGAATCCTTCTGATCATCCTTAGGCAGTCCCAAAATTTTGACTCTGTGCATTTCCTTCATTTCCAATGGTCATCTTTATTTTTGCCACTTAATTATCTGGTTCTGTGATGGGTAAATCGAAAAGAATACCTCCATCCTCTGTTTGAAATGCTTAAATTTGAAAAGGATATCTGTGGCCTTCCAATTCATGCTGGGAATTTGGTGGTCATTTTCCTGATGTTTCCTCTCTTTTACAAATGCTGTCAATGTGTCAGGGATTTGTAGCTTCTCTACTCTGTGGGGAGATTCAGCAATGCAGTTGCTGTGTTTTTTTTTCTCTCTCCCTCTTTTATTGCTTGCTGGCTGTTTTTTTCTTTCTTGCATCCTTTCTGTCTGGTACCTGAGAACATCATGATGGCCCTGCAGCTTGTACTGTCCAACTCAAAATCAACTGCCTGATTCAAAGTGGGCTGTCTGATTCACTACTTTCCAGCTAACCCACAAATCAGGTACTCTCTGCTTTGTGAAACATTGTCTAAATACACATTCTACCTCGAGGTCCTCAATGCATATACAGGCTCAGATTTTTGCCCCTGGATCCGGTGCACAGTTGGGAGATTTCCCAGCCTGGCGAATGTGGCCTTTAAAAATGGCCACCCACAGTTCAAATTTTCGGAGTTTTATAGGTGATCCTGGAACAAGCGCAGAGGATGCCGGCTGTGGAGGCGGGCTGGATGTAAGGCCTGTCTCTGTGCTCCAGCATTGGGTTTAAATAAATTAAAATAATATTGAAACAAAAAATATCCCTCAAGCCCTCACCCCCTCATCCTCCACAAATTCCCTATGTTCCATCAATGCTAATACATACCCCTCTACCTGTGTCCCATGGCCCCTCGTATCCCAATGCCAACTTAGTGCCAACTCATGCCCCCCACACACCACACTTGATTCTTTCCCCCTCCATGCCATCTCATCTAGTAGCCTTGGGCACTTCCTGGACAGATTTGACAGCTTTGATACTTCCTGGACAATTCCATGACAGCTGGATAGTTCCTTAACTGTTGGACAGTTCTTTGGCAGTTGGTATCTTGACAGTTTGTGTGTAAGAAATGCATAATCATGTCTAATTTTAACAATCCCAAAGGCTGTCCTACCTCTCCTAAAGTTGCTCTGGAACTCTATCAAAAAATGTACCTTAATTCTCCAAAGGGATACCCTAGCTTTCCAAAGAATCGACCAAGTTCAGGCGTCCCTTTACCTGGTCTAATCTACGGGCTCAGGAATCCACAGAGTGAAGGCAGAATTTTTAGTTCAGCGGGCAGACATGCGCCCAACCTGATCGGGCATGAAATTGTGCGAGAGCATCCCGATGTCATCCTGCGCTCATGCGATATTTTGGTGGGCGCACGTGCACAAAGGTCAGAAGCGCACCCACCAAAATTAAGAGGCCAATCAAGGTCATTAACAGCGTAACTGTCTTTGATTTTACCCTATGACCTTACGATTGGTGGATGGGTGAATCATATATATGTTTAGGTAATTGATTGTGATACTTGGACACTTTTTTCCTTATTTTAAAAACGTTATTTATTGCTTTTCAGGTCTTCAGCTCCCTGAGGCAGCTCTCTGTCTTCAGAGAGCTTTCTGTCAGCGCTCACCTGCGCCAACATCAGTGCCCACCCTCCTCCTGCCTCCACCCTGGTAGCGTGAGCTTCTCAGCACATGCATCAGGCTGGCTGTTAATTAGCCAGCCAGCAATAAATCATGGTCAGGGGCCGATTGCGGTCGGCAGTATGTTCCCGGCCGATCTCAGACCTGCCGATCGTGCCCACTCGCCAACCTAAAAACTCTACCTCTAGAGTTCAAAAATCCGAAGTCAGTGGAGGCAGCTGATGGTTTAAAATGGCTAACTTCCTCCGGATTTCGTACATGTGCAAACCCTTGCCCAACTCCAGTCCCACTCCGTGAAGATGGGAAATTTCGGGTTCAGGGGCAGGAGTTGGAGATTTCGGCCATTTACGGGAATTTTTCCATGATGAAGAGCCTCTCCGTTGTGGCGAAAATCTGGGCCACAGCCTTTGTACAACACAAAATATAGTCTGTGGTTTTTCCTGTAATCTTGAATTCTTCCTTGTTTTGGCTAAGAGGAACCATTGCTGCTTACTATGTTATATTTCTATGTTTGCTTAATACAAACTTACCAATCTCACACAGAACTGGTAAACTAAACATAGGTTCAGCTTATTTGAAGGTGTAGTACAGGATTGTTCAGCAAACAGATTTACTATAAAGATTTAACAATTCTTGTTAACCAGGAAGTACAGCTGCTATTCTATCACACCTCATGCTGATAGCTAAACAGAAAGCTCCTCTGAACAATGTCTGCTGGTCATATGGTTTACATCCTGGCTACCTACTCATTAATATGTTCTCTCTTACAGCAATATTACAACAACTTGGATCTCAGTTTCTGAGTGAGTGCACACACAAGAATTATTTGCATACTGAAGCTCAATCGCTGAGGTAGGAATAATTTCGGTTTTGGATTAAAGGTGGTGTACATTGAACAGTTTCCATCTGTTCTGTTAATTTCCTTCATGCCTGTGGGTAATTTTTTGGAGGCAAGTTTCAATTTTGAAGCGAGGAAGATGGAGAAGCGGGTTGGTGTGATGGCAGAGCCTTGTTTGACCCCTGACTTTCCTGAGATAGGGTTTGTGGTGGTACCGTTGGTGAGGATCATGTCTTGCATGCTTTCGTGGAATAGGTTGGGAGGAGCTCATCTAGGACAGGGAGGGAGAGAACATTTTGAAGAACGTCCTCAAACTAAACTCTGTCCTTGACTTGAACATGCTCAGACTCATTCCTCTGTCACAGTTTCAGTGCTACCCAGCTCCAGAGTGAAGTTGAAAAAGCCAGTCGATGGCTGAAAATTATAAAGTCTCTGGAGCGGATGGAATTCTCACCAAAATTCTAAAACATGGTGGAGATTCATTCCTGGCAAGGCTGCACAGCCTCATATCCCTCCTCTTTGAAGGTGGGTGCATCCCAGGAGTTCTCAGGCACACTGTAATCATGACTATGTTCAGGAAAGGAGACCAGTCAGAATGCAGTACCTACTGAGGAGCCTCCCTGCTGTCTGCCACAGGGAAGATCATTACAAGGGTTCTCCTCGATTGTCTCCTTCCTGTAGCCGAAATTTCCTTCCAGAATGGTAGTGTGGTTTTTGCTAATTGAGAGGTACCACCGACATGACCTTCACTGCGCTACAAATGTAAGACAAATAGAAGGAACAGCACCATCCGATATACATGGCATTTTTTGACCTCAAGAAAACCTTTGACTCTGTTAGCCATGAAGGTTTATGGAGTATCGTCCTCAAATTTGGCTGCTCTCAGGAATTTGTCACCATTCAGAAGCATTTAAGCTTTGAATACAGTATATCACTCAATCCATTTTTCTGAAAACAAATATTACTTAATAACTTATAATTCAAAACTGTTATATTTCTGTGAAACCAAAACACATTTTTGCAATCAATGCATTTATGAACTAAAGCATCTCATTTTCATTGAAACCAACATACTCAAACCAAACTGTTCCCATCAGAAATTAGATAAGCCTCTAAAATCCAATCAACTTTCTTTGTAATATATAAACCAGGTCAGGTAGTTAAAAATCTCATTCTCTTCCTCAAAACCATATCCAGAAAGGAAACATTTACCTAAAGAAGTTAATTTATGTTCATTATGTTTCAAGGAAGAAATTTTGTACATTCAATTTTAACCCAGCATTCAGTTTTGAAAAGAGAAAGAGAAAAAGAACATTCATTTTTGCAGCGCATTTCACAAATTCAGGGAGCACTCAATTGGAATGTGCCCAAAAATTAGCATAGGATCACAATGCGTGATTAACCCAGGGCATTTCATAATGAAGAAGATTTTATGCTGCCTTCTAATTTAAATGACAGTGGCTTGTAACCCAGTGCCAAGTGTGCTTCTGAGCGGCTGCAAGCCTCAGCAGGGGGCCCATGTTCGTGTGGTGCCAGCACTACTTAATGCTAGCCTGCCCTACTTAATGTCAACATGAACCTCTTAAAGGGGAGATGCATTCTGGCTGCAGCAGGATAGATACTGGTAGAGAAGAGTCTCTGAACAGGAAGGAAAGTACAAGTGGTACAATTGACAAAGGACATGTTCCAAGGTTCTTTGATGCAGCACTTGATGTCTTGGTACAGAATATGAAGAGGAGAAGAGAGGTTCTCTTCCCCCATAAGCTTATGAGGCTCTTGATATAGGCAGTGAGAGCAGGCAACTTTTCCAATCTAAGCATAGCCATCTTTTCCAGTACGTCCTGCCTATCAGTTTAACCCTATCCATTACCTCTACCCTCACAGCTTCTACCGATATTTTGTCAGCATCCTCTTCCTTAGTAAACACTGAAGTAAAGTACTCATTAGGTGTTATAGGCATGCACTGCATCTTTAGAGATGCACAGATCACCCATTTAATATTAAATAGGACCCATCCCACCTTTTACCATCCAATTACTATTTCCATGCCAGTAGAACATTTCAGGGTTCCATTTTGTGTTAGCTGCAATTCTATTCTCATATGCTCTCTTTGCTCATCATAAAAATGATCATCACTTCTGCTCTCAACATAGTATATATGGTTTGGCTCTTGCTTGAAGAATTCAACTGACAAGGATCACTTTTGTGGCAGGAATTCAGGGATGGGGGACATGTGGCAGGTTCCCTGCTCCGGCCTCAGGTGGAAGTGGGGTGTGGGTCCTCCATCACTGGCCCCCATTTCCCAATCGGGCGCATCACCCACAGTCAGCAACCCACCCCTGGGAGCTCTCTCCCCCAAGGCCTTACCATCAGGATCTGTAACACCTCGCCCAACCCAGCCCAGTGCCTCATCCCCTGCCTTCTCCCACCATGAGACACTGGGCTTAACTGGTCCTCTGGGTGCTGGCATTCAGCCTGGTGAGGGCCCAGCAGTGGCCACCACTCCCAATGATACTGCTGGGACTACAGAGTTGTCTGCCAATCAGATTGACTGGCAGCTCTCCGAGATGAGACTTCTTCCTAAGTGCCAGCATTGTCTCCCCTGTGAATTCTAAAAGACATATATATGGAAGGCCATGGCAAAACCTACCTCAGAGTACAACAGTTCACTAATCCCATGTGTAGGATCCATGGTCCTGGAATACAAGTATAATCCTTCTGGGTGTCTACATTGTGAAATCTAAAGGCCCAGCAATTACAAGTCTACTGGCATGTCGTGATTTCACACTGGTAACAATCCATGGAATCAGTCAGACATCACAAGGCAGATCTACCTTAGAAACTATTCCTATCACCTCAGTTCACAACCTAACATGGAAATTTGCAATTTTTTTTGACAGAAGTGGCAGTTTCAAAGAAGCTGCAACATTATGTTGTGGGAGAATGAATGTCCGCAAACTGATCCACCACGTTAAGTGCAGCATCCACATACAAGACAAATTGAAGGTCAAACTAGACAAAATGGAGAAAGACAGCCTCATTAGAAGAGCACAATAGCATACAGATTGGTGTAACTCAATCAGTTGTCATAAAGAAAATGAATCATTAAGAGTATGCCTTGATTCACATCCTTTAAACGCTGCTTTGAAACATTATCCTTACAAATAACCACCATAGAAGAATTAAAGCTGAGATTTTCAGATGCCAATTTCTTCTTGAAGCCAAGCATTTCACGGAGAAATCCCAAGTGCTTACTACATTTCATAGCCCGTTCGGATGATATTGTTTTCAGCAACTTCCTTTCAGGCTGTAAACCAGAATGTCTTTCAAGTCACATCAACCGCATGATCTGGTACATATTACGCAACGAAAATTCCAGCAGATACAAGAAGAAACAACAAAAGATTCTACACTACAGAATCTATGGAAAACCATCATTGAAGGATGGCCTGATACAGTTCAGCATGTCCACAAACTCATGAGACTATTTTGCCCTTATCAAGATGAGCTAAGCATCTCCTGGGGAATTATTTCTAAAGGCAGGCAGGTCATCATACTGAAATCTTTGTGACCTGATATTCCACCACAATTACATCACTCACATATGGGCATATATTGGACAAGAAGACTTGCAAGAGAGGCAGTCTCTTGGTCAGGTATGAAATCGTCATCAAGAAATGCGAGGCTTGTCAAGAGCATGTGCCAAGTCAGCACAAAACACAACTGATTCCATATGAAGCTCCTATCTATCATTGGTCCAAAATCGCATCTGACCACTTTCATGTCCATGGCACGGACTTTATCATCATCATCAACTACTTTACCAAGTACCCCATTATTCAACAAAACATCAAGCATAACTGTTGTGCACACTCTAAGTGCTATTTTCAGTTTATTTTGTATGCTGAGAGAGATCATTACAGATAACCATCTATAATTTATCAATAAGCCAGTTCAGATATGTGTAAGAAGCAGAATATTGATCACACTACTTCTTCATGTCATTACCCTTGATTTAATGATCTACCTGAATGAATGATTCGCGTTGTGATATGCCTAAATCTCAAATGTAGACAGACCAAACAAGACCTACACATTGTAATGTTACATCTGAGAGCAACACCTTTAAGTACAACTGTTCCATCACCAGTAGAGCTCATGTTTGGCAGACCTATACATACCAATTTATCTACTCTTATCCATTCTATTATCTCAGAAAGTAGAGAGCAACTTTTAAAACTTCAAGAGAAGATGGCCAACGTGCATGATATAAATGCATGTACAGAATTGCCAAGTTTACAGCTGGGACAAGTCTGCATCCAGGATCCCACAGAAGGTATGTGGCAACCAGCTGAGGTGACAAGGACTTGTTCAGAACCAAGGTCCTATGAAGTCATTACCCACAAAGAGAGGTGAGATGTACCCGAGGACAAATCAGATCCATTCCAGGTCCTCACCCACCATACAGACCTACTGCAGCTGAAACAAGATTCCAAATGCAACCAGGAACAACACCCAAGGATGACAATCCCACAGTTCATTGTGAAAAATTAAAGAAACTTCCAGACAAGGTAACCATCACAAGATCTGGACATACTAGCAGACTACCTTTATGCTTTAAAGACTCATAGATTCATCAATTCTATGCACTTACATAATAGTAACTAAACATGAACATGTATTGTTACTAGTTATGCTTCTTTGAAATGTATTTTTAAAAAGGAAGGGGAATGTTGTAATATGTCTTTAAAGGATATCAGTATGACATCACTAGAAGGGAAATGTGTCATGTGATCCAGTCTCAGTTCCACTTTTCCTTTGAGCAGAGCATACACATAGTTATGATGTTTTCAAGCTTTATACCTATGTATAAATGTTCTCATGCGCCTAGTTTTAATAACTGAACCCACAACATGTTTACCCAATCCCTTATGAGCAATTGATGCCATGTGTCTGATAAAGTAAGTAAGCCTAAGGTATTATATCATTATAATAATACAACATCCTGATTCTCTGCAATGACTCCAGCTGCCCCTCAATTTCCAAAATCCTGAACTCAAGCTCAAGCAGCTGGAAACATTTCCTCGACAAGTGATCCCACAAGACGCATCAAGTGGCTTGAAGTTCCCACATGATATAGGAATTGCAAGCTACAGGTCTCAGCTGCCCACCATGATCTAAAAAATCTCTATTCCCTATTTTAGAGTCTAGGTAACACCTTCCTAAACATTTAATTTTAATTAATTCCTCTACACCTGCTCTGCGTTAACATGCTTATTATTAATTCACTTACTCTTTTACTTCTCTGCTCATGCTGATGACTCTTTTAGTTGTCTTTTCAACCTTTGCTGCTTAACACTGAGACTCACTCCAGTCTGCTGCATTGTCTCTGAACTCCATCAGCTCTACATTCCTTTTCCCAGAGCTGTCCAAACAACCAATCACCTACCCTCCATAATTAAACAGAAAGTGCTGGGAAAACTCAGCAGGTCTGGCAGTATCTGTGCAGAGAGAAAAAGAGTAAATGCTTCAAATCCAATGTGACGCTTCTTCAGAGCTGTTCACCTACCTTCTGCCTTGTGACATCATCCTTCGATTTTTTTTTGTTGACTTGATCTCCCAGTGCTCTCTCCATCTGCTGTTGACTCCCTACTTTTACCTGTTGGTCTCTGGCACTTTTTCCACTCCTCTCTTCAAAAGTCCAACCATTGACCCCCACCATCCCATGTCCAAACTCCCTTTCCTCTCAAAAGTTCCTGTGTTGTCCTCACCCAAATCCATTCCCATCTTTTCAGGAGCTCCATGTTTAAATCCCTCCAACCGGGGTTCCATCCATGCCAGTGAGAAAATGACTCTTGTCGAAGTCACAAAAGATATCCTATGTAACTGTAACAAAGGTAAACTTTCTCTCCTTGTCCTTCTTGACCTGACTGCAGCCTTTGACATGGTGGACCAGACCGCCCTCTTCCAATGCACCTTTGTTGTTATCCAGCTGGGTGGGACTGCTCTCTTCTGGCTCCATTCTTATCTACCAAACTGTGGCCAGAGAATTACTTGCAATGGCTTCTCAATCTTTCTTTGCACCATTAACTTTGGTGTTCCCCAATGATCTATCCTTGGTCGCCTCATGTTTCTCATCTGCATGCTGCCCCTCATCAACTGAAGGTAGAACACCAATTTTCACATGTACATTGATGATACCAAGCTCCACATCACCATCACCTTTCTGGACTCCTCCACTGTTGCTAAATTAACAGACTACTTATCAGTATTGGATAAGCAGAAATTTCTTCAAATTGATTATTGGAAAAGTTGAAGTCATTTTATTTCGGTCCCCGCTCCAAACTCCATTCCCTAGTTATGAACTCTATCCTTCTTCCTGGCAGCAGTCTGCGATTCAACCAGCCTGTTTGTAACTTTGGTGTTATATTTGCTTCCAGGATAAGTTTGTGACCACATATTCATACCATCACGAAAGCCAGAGGTCCGATCTCCATAAAATCACCTGTTTTCACCCCTGTCTCAACTCATCTGTTGCTGAAACCCTCATCCATGCCTTCATTACTTCTAGACTTGACTATTCCGACACATTCCAAGCTAGTCTCGCACGTTCTCCCCTCTTTAAACTTGAGACCATTCAAAACTCTGCTGTCCATGTCTTAACTTGCAACAAAGTTTCCCTTTGCCCCACCCCCCACCGTGTTCACTGACTTACATCAGCTCCCGGTCAAGCAACATCTTGCTTTTAAAATTCTCACCCCTGCTTTCAAATCCCTCTATAGTCTCGCCCTTCCCTATCTGTGTAATTTCCTTTAGCCCCACAGCCCTCGAGGTATCTAAGCTCCTCTAATTCTGGTCTCTTGTGCAAATCCAATTTTAATTGCTGCACCCTTCGTTGCCAGGCCTTCAGTTGCCTGGGTCCCAAGCTCTGGAATACACGCCCTACACCTCTCTGCCTCTCTGAACTCACTTTCCTCCTTTAAGGCACTCCTTAAAGTCTACCTCTATAACCAAGCTATTGTTCATCTGACTTAATATCTCCTCATGTGGCAGGTGTCAAAGTTTGTTTTATAATGATCTTGTGAAGTGCCTTGGGACATTTGATTTTGTTAAAGGTGCTATATAATTATAAGTTGTTGTTGTTATTGTTTTTTATCCTCAGGTTTACTCTATGCCTGCTGTCTTCCCACTTTTATCTATGGGTCTCTGGCACTATTTTCCCTCAGCATTGTTCTCTCTGACCCCTGCTGACTCCCCACCATCGTTTTTGTCTGTTGGTCTCTGGCATTGTTTTCCCTCATGCTTGCTCTCTCCGCCCACCTGAAACATGGGCTGTCTGAATTCCAAGTCCAGAATAAAATATTCTGTGAAGTTTGTGAGAATACTTTCCAAGAACTAGCATGTAATTAGAGCCTCCAACCACATACATAGAAAGACAACATGGATGTCTCTCAACCAGACAGCCATGGCAATGAACTCCACAGCTACAATCCCAATGATATTGGAATTATCAGACCACCAAATGGAATGGGCAAGTCAGGCTGACATGAACAGAAGATATAAAACAAAAATGGGGAAATTCTAGAGAAAGAAATATCTGAAAGTTATTTATGAGAAACCCACAAAGCACACAAGGATAAAATCCTTGGGCATATTTCTAACAAACCAGCACTGATGCCTACACAGAACAGACAAAAGAGGAAAGCAGCTCTGTGTCAAATGGGCGGTACCCTGTTACAATTCAGAATTGTTCCAATTTGGGCAAAATGTAAAAATTCATTCAGAAAATATCCCTTTCTGTTGTATTTATTTCAGAATAATGTTTATTTTTCTCATGAGTCAAATGTTCTGGCAACCAGGCTGTGTCTAACATTTTACCTTCATTGTTCTTTATCAGTGCAAGCCATCAATGAACACAGTAATCCCAGGATACTGTCTTAGTGGTAGGCTTCAAAAATTGCCTACATATTTCTTGATAATTTCTCAAATACTAGAGAAATCTGATCAAAGATCCACAAATGTAGAGGTCATGTTCTAAAGAACCAAGGATAGGTTATTGCTAGACTGAGGGATTCAACCTGACAGCCCTGTCCTTGAGTGTGGCAGCCAGTTCTCAGCTGTGTACATGTGCACAAACATTATTGATTGAGTAAATATGCTTTACGTAGTGTATCTCCTAAAGGACAGATAGCTTTTCAGCATTGCAAACATATTCAGCTAACGTGGATGAAACACGAACCAGAATTGTGGTATTGTACTAAAATAAAAGCAAAATACTGCGGATAATGGACATCTGAAATTAAAACAGAAAATGCTGGAAAAACTCAACAGGTCTTTGAGAGAGAAACAGAGTTAACATTTTGAGTCCGTCTGACTCTTCTTCAGCTCCCTCCGTTTCGGTTAACTCTGTTTCTCTCTCCACAGATGCTGCCAGACCTGCTAAGTTTTCCCAGCATTTTCTGTTTTTATTTGTGCATTAATAGAAATGTTTCCCTTTTCCCTCCCTTCTGGAATAATGTTTTAGACTCAATTTGTAAAAAAAAAGTCATCTCTTTAAAGAGGGGAGGAGTATTAGTTTTCTATTAATAAGTCTGGGATTTCCTCCCTGAACCTCTTCGTCTTGCTATTTTTGTTTCTTCCTTTAATATCTCTTTGGCATCTGCCCTAATAACTCTTCAGGTGATTCTGTGTCTTATTTTGTTTTGCTCCTGTTAAGTGCCTTTGGACATTAGATCAAAGGCACTACATTAATATAAAGTTGTTGTTACCTCTAGTCATAACTTAGTTAGAAACTTGTTATGTGAAAATTGGCTGCCAGGTTTTCTACATTATAGCAGTAACAATATTGCAGTAAATTACTTTAAGGTGTCCTGAAGTTGTGAAAGGCACTTAAATAAATTCAAGTCTTTTTTTTTTACCTCGTTCAGTATTTTTCGTATATTTTCTAAGATGCAGCTTATGCTTCTTTTAATTTTTCTACCAAAGATCATAATCTTATTTGATGTGCTAAATTTCATTTGGATGTTGGAGTCTCACATAGTCCTTCATGTGCCTTTTCATGATGGTGAACTGATGAACAGTTTAAGAAAATAAATATATCAACAGGTGGATTTCATTTATAAATAACTTGTCACGTTTGCAGGACTTTTAATCTATTTTGTAACATAGAACATAAGAAAGTAGACCACATTGCCCTTGTTAGCAGGTTAAATCCATATTTTTTGACTATTGATTTCCCTGAAACTGCCCAACTCAATGTTTAACTTTTTTGATCAGCTATCAGCAAACTGTGTGATAATTGCCTTTGTTGTGGATGTCTGATTCCATAATTTGTGTATTTTAGAGGTATAACTTTTGGTTTTATGAATATGACTTTGAGGTCAGGGATTAAAGTGTTAAATATAAATTAAATAGAAACATCTCATTGAGAAACTGATAAACAACCCTGAAGTAAGTGCAATTAAACAAACACGCAGTGATTACAGTTCAAAGTGTTTATTTCATAAGGTCAGAATTAGAAGGGAGAAAACTTAAACAATAGATGACCCATCTTTGAGCTTTTGGTAGGGACAGGAGGTCTACAGTTATTTCGATAAGTGAACCACTATTCATGTAGTTCCCAGATCAAAGAAGCTAACAACACCTTTGTAAATGTGGGAGTTCCTTGGTGGAACCAGGAAGTCTGGAGAGAGGGATGTTAACAATGTTAGAGATATAAATTAATCATGTGGGTCACAGAATCAAAGGGGTAGATTTGAAAGTAAAAGATAGTTAATTTACATTTCTGATTAGAAAATCCAAAATGTGCCACATGGCCATGGAGGTAAGTTGCAGAGAACTGCCCCTTTTGTGCAGGGTTTCTCTGTGTGCTTTACTCACAGAGACAAGCAGTTCAGCTTGGAGAGGCCAGTAGGTCTTTGGGTTGGAGCTCCAAGTTTGACCAAAGTGAAGTTAACTGTCCATAATTGCTAACACATTATGACTCTGTCAGCTCCATTCATGCTTCTAGGTCGTGTTTTTAATTTGTAATGTGCTTAGCATTAGGATAGATATGGAATAGTCCTGATCTACAATCCACAGTGTGTTAGAAATTATTCTGCACTGCAAGAATGTCTGGAATGCAAAAAAGGCAACTGTATCAGCAAAAAGCATACATCTGTTTTTCCAGATAGCCTCGTTATGAATGCCTGGCTGAGCACCAAGTAGGACTAATGCACGCAACTCAGAAGACGATGTTTATTCAGATTGCAGGTGAGTGAAAGCAATACATTATTTTTTTCTTTGATGTGATTTGTGTATTTGTTTAAACAAGATTAAGAGATCTGAAATCGATAAAAGCATTTTGAAAATGATATCATGAATGGCTGTGGTTGATAGACACTTTTATGAGGTTGTAAGATGAGCTGTTTCTTTATCGTCAAAGTAAATTTTCAAAGTGTGTTTGTTATTGTGTCATTTTCAGGATTATTTCAAAGAATTGTCAGGCTTGCCTATGGCTCAATGGTTCTGTACATAGTAGATACATGAAGAGTGGGTATGAAGGATGCATGGGGGCATGGTGGCTTTGAGGGTACATGGGGGATATGAGAGACATGGATGATGAATGGGTATATTTGGGTATGTGGAAGAGGCATGGGATATGAGAGGGGCATGGGAATATGAGATACAATGGAGGGGCTTGGGCTATAGTTGGGGCATGGCTATATAAAGGGGCATAGAAGGGCATGTGAGATATGGGGCATGGAATAGGGATTGGAGATATAGTGGGCATCGAAGGGGCATGGGGTATATTGGGGGCTATGAGGGGGTATAGGGTTTGAGAGGGTATGGATGGGTCATTGGATACTTTCAAGGCAAATGTAGATAGATTCTTGTAAGGCAAGAGAATCAAAGATTATCAGTGTTAGATGGGAATGTGGAAATCAAAACACAGGAAGATCAGCCATGATCTTATTTAATGGTAGAGCTTGCTCAAGGGGCCTAATGGTCGACTCCTCTTACTTTTTCTTATGTTCTTATCTTTTTCTGAAATTTGCATCTCAACAGCTGGGGCCACCTGTTCCATAGGTGATAACCCATGTTCTGGGAAAAGCTTGTATTTTCTTTTCTGCGATGTCCCTTTAAGGCCAAAGTGGGCATTGGGAGTATTCTAAGAGAGGTTTTATTGGTTTCCTGACTATTATATCAGTAAGTTTCAAAAAATGCCTGCTTGACCTGAGGTTGCCATGGGTTAGCAGCTAAAAAGCAAAGGGTAAATAGAAAGATAAATGCAGTGGGGTCAGGCCAGCTAGTGTTTGGCAGTTCAGAACACACTGAGAATTTGTATAAAGAGGAAACCAGTAAGGTTCTCTCCAAATGGAATAGCTTTCTGTTTGGCAGTCTTCCAAAAGATTTGCTGTTGAAGCGGGTCTCTGAGAATAGAATTTTACTATGTGTGTTATTCAGTTGCAAAGAGAAGAGAAGTGAAGGCAGGAAGAGCAGTGGGTTATGGATTGCGCAAGACCCATTACCACTCTTTCAGTGTTGCCAGAGCCCAACAGACCATTTAAAGCAAATCTCTGGGGATTCTGTGCCATCAGGACTGTTATGACACAAATGAGAGACGGTTCGTAGACGTGCGCCTTGCTGGTGATAACCATGTCCAGGGACTTCAGATGCAATATGTTTGCTGTGACTTAAGGGCCAAAATGTTTCAGTGGAAAGTGAGACATACTACACAGTGAAAGCTGAGTTGGAAATGAGATTGCACATGGTCCTACATTTGTGCAGTAAGTAATTGGAGTGCTTGGAACTACGTGCTGCACAATTTTGTTGTATTGACTAAAGTGAAATTTACCTTTTTGTTTGAAGTATGTTACCTATTAACCAATGTTTGAATTATGTTGATTTTAATTGGTTTGTTACAATAAAAGTTTTTAAAAGTGAAATCTAGTCATTTGGTTTTTATTCTTTTGGGATTGTGGGGATTCCTTTAAAAGTTATCGGTCTCCAAGGAGATTGTAATATATATCAGCATAGGCTGCTAAGATTTATGGGGGAGGTGCCAGAGGACTGGAGAATAGCTAATGTGGTTCCGCTATTTAAGAAAGGTTGTAGAGATAAGCCAGGGAACTACAGGCCAATAAGTCTCACCAAGGGACCTTGGTGTGTGTGTCTATTGGCAGAAGGCAGAGGGGCATGTTAGTGAGGTGGTGAAAAAGGCATATGGGACACTTGCCTTAATCAATCGAGGCATAGATTACAAAAATAGGGAGGTCATGTTAGATTTGTATAG
Organism: Carcharodon carcharias; assembly: GCF_017639515.1. Lineage (NCBI taxonomy): Eukaryota > Metazoa > Chordata > Chondrichthyes > Lamniformes > Lamnidae > Carcharodon > Carcharodon carcharias. The sequence continues at coordinate 80,328,775 of NC_054470.1, forward strand.
AACCTTGGTGAGGCCACAACTGGAGTACTGTGTGGTAGGGAAACTATTGGACAAATTTCTGAAGGAGAGTATCTAACTCCACTTAGACACACAAGGTTTGATCGGGGATAGTCAGCATGGCTTTTTCAGTGGGAGGTCATGCCTAACAAATTTGATTGAATTTTTTGAGGAGGTGACCAGGTGTGTAGATGAGGGCAGTGCAGTTGATGTAATTTATATGGATTTCAGCAAAGCCTTTGACAAGATCCCACATGGAAGACTTATAAAGAAGGCAAAGGCACATGGGATACAGGGTAATTTGATTAGGTGGATTCAAAATTGGCTTAGTTGTAGGAGGCAGAGGGTGATGACAGAAGGATGCTTTAGTGACTGGAAGCCAGTGTCCAGTGGCGTACCACAGGGATCTGTGCTGGGTCCCCTATTATTTGTCATTTATATAAGCAACACAGATGACTATGTTGGGGGGTAGGATTAGTAAGTTTGCAGATGATATAAAGATTGGCTGGGTGGTTAACAGTGAGGTTGAGTGTCGGGCTGCGGGAAGATATAGACGGGATGGTCAATGGGCAGGTAAGTGGCAGATGGAATTTAACCCTGAAAAGTGTGAGGTGATATACTTTGGAAGGAGTAATTTGACAAGGAAGTATTCAATGAACGGCATGGCACTAGAAAGCTCTGAGGACCAAAGGGACCTTGGTGTGTGTGTCTATTGGCAGAAGGCAGAGGGGCATGTTAGTGAGGTGGTGAAAAAGGCATATGGGACACTTGCCTTAATCAATCGAGGCATAGATTACAAAAATAGGGAGGTCATGTTAGATTTGTATAGAACCTTGGTGAGGCCACAACTGGAGTACTGTGTGCAGTTCTGGTCGCCACATTATAGGAAGAATGTGATTGCACTGGAGGGGGTGCAGAGGAGATTCACCAGGATGTTGCCTGGGAATAAGTTATGAAGAGAGGTTGGATAGACTTGGGTTGTTTTAGTTGGAGCAGAGAAGACTGAGGGGCGACCTGATGGAGGTGTAGAAGATTATGAGGGGCATGGATAGGGTGGATAGGGAGCAGCTGTTCCCCTTAATTGAAGGGTCAGTCACAAGGGGGGCATAAGTTCAAGGTGAAGGGCAGGTGGTTTAGAGGGGATGTGAGGAAAAACCTATTACCCAGAGGTTGGTGATGGTCTGGAATGCACTGCTTGATAGGGTGGTGGAGACGGGTTGCCTCACATCCTTTAAAAAGTCCCTAGCTGAGCACTTGGCACATCATAACATTCAAGGCTATGGACCAGGTACTGGTAAATGGGATTAAGTAGGCAGGTCAGGTGTTTCTCACGTGTCGGTGCAGATTCAATGGGCCAAGGGGCCTCTTCTGCACTGTGATTCTGTGATTCTGTGAAAAGTGAGATGACAGAAAACCTAGCGGATAGTCTTACCCCAAAACTTTGCCCTCATTCACATCCTACTAATAATATCCTAGTGGGCCTCAGGAGCTTTTCAAACTATCGGAGGTGGGAGAAGGAGGTAAAGCTGGCAGATAATATCCATTTCAAGTTAGTTTCTGCCCAACCACACTCCTTTTCATTGGTTTCAGGCAGGTGATAAAAGGAAGAGTGGGCGAGGTTGCAGTTGGTGGGTGACAATATCCATGCTGGAATGTTTGAAATATTACTTTGCTGTGAAAACTCTGAAACTTGATATATTGTCATTTACTATGGCGTGCAACTGTTGTCAGAGCGCTCCAATGGATAATATAGCTCTGTCAGTTATGATATCATTGTTCATACAGAGAGTATTCAAAGTTCAGTGCAAGGAAATTAAGGGAGAGTACAGATGGAATTAACAGGCCCAGATATGTGAATTGTGAGAGTGAATGAACTATTATCATAACTACAAATAGGTCTGATTTCCACAGAGATGAGTTACACAGGAATGGAATATGGAATGCTGCTGGCTTTTTAACAAGACACATTATCAAGTATGCACTATAAAGTCAGCAATCTTAAAAAGCCTACTTCCCTGGCATTGAGTCAGCAGGGTTATTAAGGACTACAATGCATTCACTGATTACTACTGATACTTTTCCAAATTGTGAGCTCCTTGCAAAATAGCAGACTGAGTAATCTCTTAGTTTGATGAGAATGGAATTCTTAGATTTAACAATTAATCTTCTGACTGAATAACATGTATTTTTATGTTAGTTTTACTGTTTTAGTTTAAAGTATGTTATTCTCAATCTGGAACTACCAGACATTTGCTAAGCAGTTTGATTGCAAAAGCAGGCAATTAAGACTACAAACAAGAGGTAAGTACCTTGGTCCCCAAAGTTCCTTGGCACCTGGGATAATAAATCAATGGTCAAGGGGCTGGAAGAGGTTTGGCAAGAGCAGAGAAACAGGGTGTATCTGGAAGTGCCAGAATCTCCACCCTGAAAAGCCCTGGTGGCAATTACCACTGGGATCGACAGCAGTTCTGTCTGCCCCACAGGCGGCCTGTGACATCTTAGGATGACCTCTATCAGAATCCTCATGGATTGGACTCTCCAAAGAAATTGGTGTCTAGGTCATTAAAGGGGTGCAAGTGAGACCCACTGATCTTTGGTCTGGGGACCCTGAAGGACTTCTGGAAGTATAGTAACAAACAGTCTCTCTTATAAATGAAGCCAATTGCCCAGTTACAAAACTTTTATGTCATCCTGGTTCTCTAAGCAGCTGCTAGCTGCCATATCTTCCATTCCTACCCCTACTCCTCACCTTCACAGGTATCTAAGATGTGCCAAGATGCACATAAACAATGTCATTGGATATGCCATGACGTAGGTGAACCTAAAAGGCCCTATGACTTTATAAAGGATGTTCTTCTGGTGTCCTGGCCAATATTCCTCTTTCACCAAGACCACCAAAATATAATTATCCAGTAATTCCTTTCTTTGCATTTTGTGGGACATAGTCTGTGTAACTTGGCTGAATTGTTTGCCGACATAACAACAGTTACAACAATTCAAAAACAATTCATTGGTTGTAAACATATTGCAATATTCCAGGGATGTGATAATATTATTTGTTATTCGTAGTCAGCATCACAAGAAAATATAATTCGCAGCCCTTAGTTTCCCATTAGCTATTCTGTTTATATAAAATATTAAAAATTAATGAGGCAAAGAATTAGGAAAAATTATTTTTAAAAAGATAGATTTAATATGGCATTATATTCCTTTATGAGTTGGTTTCCATGCAGTTGGTGCAACCTTGCTGTTAATGAGCTAGGCTTTGTGATTCCATTTAAAATAATGATACCATGAATATTCATAAAATAAATGGTCAAGAAGTATATGATTTTATATCATCCATGAAAATTTAACATAGCTTTTCTTACCTGTGGCACTGCTCGTACAATAGTGTTAAGCTTTGAACTCTTTCCTTTGATAGCAGATTCCAGAGTTAATCACCATGTGCTGAACTAGGGTTGCTGCAGCAGTACCAGCAATTTGTTGTCTCTTCCTAAACCAATAGATTCTTCCAATTACTCTGCTGCACCCAGTAATATCCAAGTCAATTTCACAAGATATCTACCTCTCATAAAACTATTGTTGGTTCAACTCGGCTATGCACCTATTATACTTCCAAAGAAATAAGTTCTCAAACACAATCGTAAGAGGGACAAAACAGTTAACTCTACTGCTAACATTACAGATTCATATGCCACAGCTTTATGGAAAAGCATTGTTGAACACGATTACCCTTGAAAAACTGTCTGCAACTTGAGGTGGGGTATCTAAGTCGATCCGCTGAATGACAAGAAAAAAAGGGGCAAATATTTGGTTGTGAGGTTGCAAAAGATGAGTAGGGATAATGCACTGTGATCACTGTTTTACAGAAGATGTCATTTGTGGCTTTGATACCTAATCTGGAGCAGGAGATTAACAGAATATTTAAAGTGTAGTGTTTCATTTCCTAAAAGGTTTCATGTACCTAATTAGATTACATATGGAAACTTTAGTTTGTTGGGCGCCAAACAGTAGGCACTTTATCTAGATTTTATATCTAGGTAAAAGGCACATTTTAATGCATACAATTCTCAATCATTAGTTGGAATGTGTTGACCCATTTACTTTTTAATAAGATGTTGATTCATTGAATGCTATTGAGATGCATATTGGCCCATAGGTCTGAGCAACTCTAGCCGGGAATGAATAGTCCTACACCAGCATATTCAGCCTCTTCGATTGGTCACAACAAAGGTATTTACATTTCTTTTCCCTGTGAATGCCCTTTCCAAATCCAAATGTATTTTTTAATTATCTATGCAGTGAACAATAAGGCATGAATCACAAGGTTTTTTTGAGTCAAAGAAAGAGCAAGTTTATTAACTACTAAACTTGAGGGGAACAAATAATTAAAAATGTGAAGTTACACACACACACACACACACACACACACACACACACACACACACACCACGTATCAAAAGTAAGGAAGTTTAGAGTTCAAATAAAAAGTTAAAAGAATATACGGTTAAGTCCTTTGCTTGTCCTTGAGGCATAGATTGTTGAACATTGTGGCCATCTTAAGTTAGTTAGTTCCTTTAAAATCCCAGAGTTGAATTCAAGTTCATGTAACTGCATTTGTTGGAGACAATTTCCTTTTTTTTAAAATCCGTAATCCATCTACCAGAAATTGATGAGTTTCCTGGGGTTCTTTCTGATAGGCATTCACTATTTCTTGTGCTGGATTTTTAGACTGTAGAGATAGGGCTTTACTTAATTTGAGATAGAGAGAGAGAGAAATTCGTTACAGCTCCATCAGCAGCTTTTCCAGACTTCTCTGCTTCTCTTTGGCAAAACCCAGTTCTTAAAGTGTTGTTCACTGTATATTCCAAAGAAATTTGATTACATTGTCTGCTGTAGTCATTGTTGTAGAACAAGTAATCATATTTTAATGTTTCATCTCAGAAACTTTTGACACGTTTCAAAACAGTAGAAACCAACAAGAGAAGGGGTTCTTTCATCCTCCAGAGGGGGTTTGAGCATCTGTTGGTTGTATATCCTGGCTGACCAGCAGTTCCTAATTGTCTTGATAGGATTACAGTTGTTTAAAGTCCAGCACTTTGCAATTTTAATATCTTCCCTTCAATAATCCTTTTTGAAGTGGAAATTCCCAGGTGTGAAATTCCATGAGCAACATGTCAGGGCATGCCTGCAGTGCAATCCATATAGTAACTATTCAGAAGTGATCCACTTACAATTCCAGACAACAGGTGACTTGTGGCAGCCATTTTTCATCAGTGTCTTTTCTTGTCTTTAAAAAAGAGGTCCTCTTTAAACAGTTCAGCATGTTTTTGGTTAGCTGGTGAAGTTATGGGTAGATATCACTTAGTCACAATTTTTCATCATTATGACAACACCCTGGAATAATGACCATATCAAGTAATGAGAACCATATTCCAGAGTGAGTAACTGTACCCCAGTTTGAATAACAATATCCTGGAGTGAGTAACCATATGCAAGAAAGAGTAACCATTCCAAAAGATGAGTGACCACACCCAGTGTGAGTAACAAAACCCTAGAATGAGTAACCATATCCCAGCATGAGCAGCCAAACCACAATATGAGCAGCCATGCACAGGAATGTGTAGTCTCAGTCCAATGTGATTAACCAATTTGAGGAAAGGTGATATAATTAGGAAAATAAAGAACAAAATAAGGTCGTGGGTTCAAGTATTGCCCAGACTTGCTTTGTTGTCAAGGGGTGTCATGAGCCTTGCATCAGCAACCATTCTGTCACGGTCTTGGAAGATTTGAATATCAGGTGCATCGTTGAGTGTCACACAAAAGAATCACTGTGATAGCTGGCTGGGTGCTTTGCACACTCTTGTATTATCCTCTTTCTATAGTTGGAGATAAGATGAGCATTTACTTAGTAGTAGTAATTCCTGTTCATGATATAATCGATTGGCGTTTTGGTGCATTTATGGCAAAGTGATGCCCTGGGCATGAGTGAAACCAACCAGAGTTGCAAAATCCTGGGCTCTCTACTGTTAACTATTGAGAGGGTAAGTGAGTAGCCCAGATGATCAGGGTATCAGTGACATGTTTAATGCAGCCAAGCACTGCAAACAGGGATATGCAGGAGATATCCCCTGTAGCGGGTTGGAAAGAGTCAGTGATAAAGAAGTTAAGATTAAGAAGTTAAGCTTAGCGACTTTTCCAGCCTGCCTAAAGAAATGTAGCCTCCTAATAATGTTCTTCAGATAGATACAAGAAATTAACTCATATCCTACAGATCCAGTGTGCTGCGTACGGCCTCCTACAAGCAAAACCTTCATCTCATAGGATAACCAGCTGCTCGAGCTGGTTGCTGAGGCAACTGCTGCTGCTTTTTTGATTCACCTCTTTCTCCATCCAAAATAATAATTGTGTTGATAATAAGCAGTTAGAGCTAACTGAGGCTAAGGTCAACATTATCAAAAAAAAAAATCTTGAAACTAAGTAGCTAGTGAAATAGCACAGGAGCACCTGTGAATGATCAACTTATCTGCAGTAAATAGTGCTTCACCGCATGTGAGAGACAAATCCAGCTAAATTCTACTGTTAGTTTGGACATTGGGCTGAATGTCCATGATTTTCAGTTAAAATGGAGATTATAATAAGGTCATAGAGCCCTTATTTGTATGTATTCATGAGGCCCCTGACTGTCTCCAGTGAGTGCCTCAAGTGGCTACAAAAGCTATGCAGTTGAAATGGTGCCGCAACATCTTATCAGATATGGAGCAAAACTTCCACTACAGTGATTTCTACCATTGGGAAGGGTGAGTTAAAGCTGTTTGTTGAGATATTGATATGCTACCCAAGGAAATGGCAGAGGATGGGATGGGGTTGGGGGTGGAGAGGTGGCAGGACGGTAGTGGTAAAGAAAGGGTTTAACTCTCAATGCTTTATCATTCGTTCATGAAACATGACACTCTGTTAACTTTCGCCTGGTATATATTCACCTTGGGTTGTTGGTGAGCCCCACCTATACTTCACATACTGGGGGAGAGAGGGGCTTACATATCCATCAGATGCAATAATCCCCATTGGATGTCAATTCAGTATTACATAGAAACATAGAAAATAGGAGCAGGAGTAGGCCATTCGGCCCTTCGAGCCTGTTCCACCATTCATTATGATCATAGCTGATCATCCAACTCAATAGCCTGCTCCCGCTTTCTCCCCTTACCCTTTCATCCATTTCTCCCCAAGGACTATATCTAACTCCTTCTTGAAAGCATACAATGTTTTGGTCTCAACTACTTTCTGCAGTACCGAATTCCACAGGCTCACCATTCTCTGGGCGAAGAAATTTGTCCTCATTTCAGTTTAAGAAGTAAAAACAGCAAATGCTGGAAAAACTCAGCAGGCCTAGCAGTATCGATAGAGAAAGAAACAGAGTTAATGCTTCGAGTCTGTATGACCCTTCTTCAGAGCTGAAGAGAAGTGGAAATGTGATTAAATTTATACTGTTTAATGGGGCTGGGGCAGGTGGAGCTGGATAGAAGGCCAGCGATTGGTGGGGACAAAGGAGTGGTTAACCAAGATGTCATGAACTAGAAGACAAAGAAAGTGTTAATGGTAGTGGTTAGTGCTAAAAAAAGGTGCTGATAGTGACATAAAGGTAAGAAAGCAGAGTGTGATAATAGCAGAACAAGGATATCATTGTGCGAAAGGACAACATGGAATAAGTAATAGATGGCCCTGTGGGGGTTGGGGTGGGGTGAGGGGGTGGTGGTAGAGGGAAAAAAAGGATAGAAAATTGATTAAAAGAGGGGATAAAAAAAGGGGATAAAACCACATGTAAATGAATAAAAATAAAAATAAGTGGATAAAATAATAATGAATGTCGTAAGTAAGAGATTTAAAAAAGGGATTTAAAAAAAGTGGGTGAGGGTGGAGCAGAGAGTTCATAATCTGAAATTGTTGAGCTCAATGTTGAATCTGGAAGGCTGTAAAGTGCCTAATCGGAAGATGAGGTGCTGTTCCTCCAGTTTGCGTTGGACTTCACTGGAACATTGCGGCAGGCCAAGGACGGACATGAGAGCAGGATGGTGTGTTGAAATGGCAAGTGACCAGAAGGTCTGGGTCATGCTTGCGGACAGACCAGGGGTGTCCCGCAAAGCAGTCACCCAGTCTGCGTTTGGTCTCTCCGATGTAGAGGAGACCACATTGGAAGCAGTGAATACAGCAGACCAAATTGAAGAAGGTGCAAGTGAAGCGTTGCTTCACCTGAAAGGAGTGTTTGGGCCCCTGGACGTTGAGGAGGAAGGAGGTAAAGGAGAAGGTGTTCCACCTTCTGCGATTGCATGGGATGGTGCAGTGGGAAGGGGATGAGGTGTTGGGGGTGATGGGGCAGTGAACACAGGGGGCAGGATTCTCCCCCTATCAGAGGGGCAAGTTGAAGTGCGGGCATGCAGAGATGCACCTCCGATCAGTGCCCCTGGTTGGGGGCGCACCACCATTTTACGTGGGCAGGCCAATTATGGCCTGCCCAACGTGACATCTGCACGGAAGCGCAATGCGCTCCCTGTGCAGGCAGGGGGAATCCTTAAACCCGAGAGTGCGCTCTTTCACACATGCACACAAAGGAGCGCACTCATCTCCTTGAGGCTAAGTGCTGCCTCAGGGTGATTGGCTCTAATGTACAAATCATTAAAAATAGAAAAAAAAAATTCGCTGGCACTGTCACATGAGTTGGGACATGTCCATAACTTTTTAAAAAACTGTAATTAAATGTTTTAAAACCTACATGAAACTTCAGCCGGCCATGGATGAGGTTTCATGTTTTTTCTAATGCCTGCCAGGGCTCCTGGCCTGCCCGCCAACCTTAAGGTTGGATGGGCAGGTCCGTTAATTAGTTTAATGACTCTGTCAATGGCCTCAATTGGCCGTTGACAGGTCAGCGGGCACACAGCTGATTTTGCTGAGCCCCGTCTACCTGAAAATTTAAATGGGGCGGGGTGACGTCAGAAGTTCCACCCACTCGCCGACGGGAAAATCCTGCCCAGGGTGTCCCAGAGTACTGATGGGGGAGGATGAGGGGAAGATTTGTTTGGTGGTGGAATCATACTGGAGTTGGTAGAAATGGCGGCGGATGATCCTTTGAATGTGGAGGCTGGTAGGGTGAAAAGTGAAGACAAGGGAGACCCTATCATGTTTCTGGGAGGGAGAGGAAGGTGTGAGGGCAGAGGCGCAGGAGATGGGTGGAAACAGTTGAGGGCCCTGTCAACTACAGTGGGGGGTTGTGGGGGGGGAACCTCAGTTAAGGAAGAAGGAAGATGTGCCAGAAGCACCATTTTGGAAAGTGGCATCATCAGAACAGATGCAATGGAGACAAAGGAACTGAGAGAATGTGATGGTGTCCTTACAGGAAGCAGGGTGTGAGGAGCTGTAGTTGAGGTAGCTTTGGGAATCGGTGGGCTTGTATTGTATATTGGTGCACAGTCCATCAGCGGAAATGGGGACAGAAAGGTCAAGGAAGGGAAGGGAAATGTCAGAGATGGATCATGTGAAGGTGATAGAGGGGTGGAAATTAGAAGCAAAATTGATAAATTTTTTGAGGTCGAGACAAGCAAAAAGCAGCACCGAAACAGTAATCAATGTACCGAGAAAAGAGTTGTGGGAGGGGGCCAGTTGTGGGAATGTTCCACATGCCCCATAAAGAGACAGGCATAACTGGGACCCATGCGCGTACCCATAGCCATACATTTTACTTGGAGGAAGTGGACAAGTCTAAGGAGAAATTGTTCAATGAGAGAACAAGATCAACCAGACAGAGATGAGTGGTGGTGGATGATGGTTGTTCGGGCCTCTGTTCAAGGAAGAAGCAGAGAGCCCTCGGACCATCCTGGTGGGGGGTGGAGGTGTGGAGGGATTGGACGTCCAAGGTGAAGAGGATGCAGTTAGGGCCAGGGTACTGGAAATCGTTGATATGATGTAGGGCATCAGAGGAATTATAGATATAGGTGGAAGAGACTGGATGAGGGGAGAGACAACACAGTCAAGATAGGAAGAAATGAATTTTGTGGGGCAAGAAAGACTGTCCTCAAAGTTGTCTTCCCTAGAGTTGATGTTGCAGGCTCTGAGGGCCCACAGAGAACTGTTGTTTCCAGAGGATGGGAAGATGAGGCCAGACTCTCAGAAAAAGCAGGCATGACTTGAGGTCACAGAAGCAGTAAACAATAGGAGTGTGTTCCTTTGCTGGATTCAGTGTCACAGGAGATTCAATAATCTCATAAGGACAAAAAAGGTGAGTGATGTCCCACTTTCAGGTACCAACCCTAAATTCTGATTTCCCCAAAATTATCCTGCACAGCACTCCTCAGATCAACACCCCTTACAACTCCACTCATTGCTCTCTCTTGGGGCACCTCCTCACACCCTCATCTGAACAGCCAAACAATGGCACTCACCCTCATCTTATTACCTTTTCACACCCAACCCTCACAATCACCGTTTACAAATATTGTCCTTTCATCCCCTCTGGACATTCCACTTCTCACATTCATAACTCTCTGCCTTCTCTCCAGAAGAAGAGAATGCAGAACTCCAAGGAGAGACAGAGTACTACACTGCTTCACAAGACACAGCTACCCTGTCTGCTGTGGAGGAGGGGGCCTTGGAGAACAGCAGAGTGACAGACCAGATAAGCATTGATAATGGAGAGATGGAGGTTTCACAGATAACTGGTGATAGAATTAGATCTCACACTGCTACTTGTCACATAACAATTACTCATGTTGAATTGCTGTCACCACAAATGGAGAGTGACTTTAAACCCTTTCCACTTGCCAGTTCTAATTCATGCCTTTCAGCCCCCACAGGTCCTTCAAGGAAAAACAGAATGGCAGAGTATTATTTAAGTGGTGATAGATTGGGAAATGTTGATGTACAAAGGAACCTGGGTGTCCTTGTTCACCAGTCACCAAAAGCTAGCATGCAAGTGCAGCAAGCAGTTAAGGCAGCAAATGGTATGTTGGCCTACATTGCGAGAGGACTTGAGTTCAGCAGCAAGAATATCTTACTGCAGCTGTACAGGGCCTTGGTGAGATAACACCTGGAATAGTGTGTGCAGTTCTGGTCTCCTTACCTAAGAAAGGATATACTTGTCATAGAAGGAGTGCAGCGAAGATTCACTAGCCTGATTCCTGGGATGGCAGGATTGTCAGATGAGGAGAGATCAGGTCGACTAAATCTGTATTCACTGGAGCTTAGGAGACCGAGAGGCGATCTCATTGAAACATATAGCATTCTGACAGGATTGGACAGACTGGATGCAGGGATGATGTCTCCTCTGGCTGGGGTGTCTAGAACAAGGGGTCACAATCTCAGGATATGGGGTAGACCATTTAGGACTGAGATGAGGGAGAAGCTTCTTCACTCAGAGGGTGGGTAACCTGTGGAATTTTCCGCCACAGAAGGCTGAGGAGGCCAAGTCACTGAATATAATTAAGAAGGAAATAGAGAGATTTCTGGACTTTAAATGGGTCAAAGGGTATGGGGTGAGTGCGGGAGTACAGCATTGAGACAGAGGATCGGCCATGATCATATTGAATAGGGAGCAGGCTCGAATGGCCGAATGATCTACTCCTGCTTTTACTTTCTAAGTTTCTAAGTGTAATGCAGAAGCTGTAACAGAAGAAGGCACACTCCCCCCAGTGCAGAAACAAACCTCAGTGGGTTCTGGAGTAGAACTAGGTTGCCACACGGTGAGGCATACATCTCATGTAAGCAGGAGCAGATGCTGGAGTCACAGAAGGCATTGGAGAGTCCCTGTCAGACAGCACATGACACTTCTAGCTCTGTTCAGCTGGAAACAGATGCTGAGTCTCAGGAATCCTTCACAAAGAAGACTATTTGATAGCAGAAATGGAAGATGCGTGCGGTTCTGTCAGCATTTCCAGAGGCATTGCATATTGTTGGATAGAAATTGAAGGGGATCCTCGCAAACATAAGTATCATAATATCTCAGTCATTTATGTTGATGTCCATCCCCATAGGAAGAGTGGTTAGCTGACTGGAGCATAAGATGTGGCATGCGACTAAGTACATGCTTGTCCTGACCAATGGCCTGAACACCCAGTTTGTAACTTTAAGTAGGATGGAGGAAAGCCTCATCTGGTCCATTCAATGCCTCACAGAAGTGTAACAAAGTGCTCTCCAGTTCTTGACTATATAGCAAGAAAGTTTGATGGGCTATGAGAGGGAAGATGGAGAAAGTGCATTTGGAAGTGGGGACCTTACCTCAAAGTCCTCCCACTGTTCATCCCTTGCCCCCATCTCCCACCCTGCAGTTTCCTCAGCATGCTTCCCCCTGCCCCAGTGACCAAGTCTGCTTGTGCTGAGCAGCCAGTGGAGCAGTCTTTGCAGGGTCCTCACTGGCTCCGAAGCCCAGAGGTCATCCACTACGGGTACTTCAGCTGTCACAGGGGAATGAGCAACCTGCCTCAAGCCCTGTTGAAACCATGGGGTAGCACCAATAGGAGTAATAGAAAATGGAAGAGGAAGACTTCTTAGTTGAATAAGCCACATTGCATGCTTGACTGATTATCTTAAATTGGTTGTCAATTGTTAGATATGATTTCACAATTGGGAAGCACTTGCTGAACAATCCTGAGTGTACTAATAGCTACATGAACGATCAATTTAAGATAATCAGCCAAGCTCATAAAGTAGCTCATTTATACTTGCTAGAAGCGACATACATTCATACACATGGATCCGTTCTCCACAAACAAAAGGAGTACGTTCAGATAAAGACAAAATACTGCAGATGCTGGAAATCTGAAGCAAAAACAAAAAATGCTGGAAAAGCTCAGCAGGTCTGACAGCATCTGTGGAGAGAAAGACAGAGTTGACGTTTCAAGTCTGTATGACTCTTAGCTCTGAAGAAACGTTAACTCTGTCTTCCTCTCCACAGGAATACATTCAGGCCTTGTGCTTTTTTTTGAATTATCTGGAAGCAGGGGGATCTATAGTTCCCCATTGCTTTCTCCATGGCTATGCCTCAGCCAATCAGAGTTGACTTGCCAACTAATCAACACCCTTTCTTCTGCAGTATGAATTGTTGTCATCATTTGAAATTTGGCATTCTTGCATTTGTCCAGATGAATGCAAGATGAAAAGCTTTGGCAACATGTCTCTCTTTTCAGCAATATTCAAGTTCTGTATAGTCAAGTGATTGAATGTCAATGTCGTTACCTCTGTAAAAATTTCAATGAATCAAGCATGTTATTCAAACTCTTCATTATCCTGCCATCTCCACTGTTTCCTCCTGAATTCCAAATGGAAATTAAACTTCAGGAGAATAATATGACCATTGTGGAAAAGCATCACAGAATCACAGTGCAGAAGAGGCCCTTCAGCCCATCGAGTCTGCACAGACACTTGAGAAACACCTGACCTACCTACCTAATCCCATTTACCAGCACTTGGCCCATGGCCTTGTGGTAGAACGGCACACAAATGTCATCAACCAGGGCCTCAGAAGGTCATCCTTGTATTCTAGGAGCCACCTGCTCACTCAGTTTGGGGATGCAAGACCTGTGGGTCATTTGACTGCCACAGAATGAAGACATCATGGCAACTTCCAGGAGATTGTGAACAGTCATGCATGAAAACATTCCGGTAACCTCATAACAGCTGGATATTAATGAGGTGGAACCCTTCCCAATTGATAAATACTCCTGGTGACCTGTGGTTTTCATGACTGCCACATGTATGCGGTCTATGGCACTGTGTGTCTGACTGGCCTCATCAGTGTCCAAATGGATGTACATGGTGGCCTTGGCATACATGTCACTGATCGCCTGGGTGATATGCTTCTGGGCAGCAGGTTGGTATGCTGTTGGTGTTGCTGCTTCTCTTGTTCCTCATCAGAAGTTCATTGTATAACTGCTTAAGCTACTCTCATGCTGCATTCAAGTCTGAGAGCAGGGACGCATAGAGCAAAATAGAAGATAGAAGAAATTACTTCCAAAAGTCGAGAAAGACCTGTAAAGCAGTGAAAACACATGCTCAGGAGTAGATCTGTAAGTGCAAGCCTTACACATAGGCAGGACAGCAGCTACACAGTTTCATTTTTAAATACGTTCCAGCCTGTCAGCTTGACTGATCAATGCCTTCCTGCTGTACTTTGTTGATCCTGGTGAATTCTACAAACGCAGGAAAGTTGGCCAACTGCAATCAATGTCAAAAAGCATGGAAAAGTCCAGTACCAACTTAGCACAGGGCTTTGCCCAGAGCTTAGAGTCCATTCTTTCCATTATAGAAGCAGTGGCCAACTCCATGAGCAGAATTTTTCGCTGAGCAGACGGGTGTACGTCTGACCCACTCGAGCATCAAATAGCATGTGATGACATCGGGCGAGTGTCCCGACATCATCGCACAATCGCATGATATTTCAGTCAGCAGGTGCACGCTAAATTCGGAAGGGTGCCCGCCAACAATTAAGAGGGCAATTAATCCCATTAACAGTGCAATTATAGAGATTTGTCATTGCCCGTCCAACATTACAATTGGCAGGCAGGCGAAGCGGCCAAGCGGCCTTTGCATTTTTCATGAAACCTCATCCACGGATGGGATGAGGTTTCCATGATAAATTAGAATAAAAATAAATTTCTGTGGACAACATTTTCATTACCTACATTTTCAGGTGATTGATTATGAAGCTTCGACCCTTTTTTTCTGGTTTCTGTGACCTTTATTTTAGGCTGTCTGCCATCAGGGAGCTTTCTATGAGCCCTTGCCCATGCCCGCACTGACTTCAGTACTCGCCCTCCTCCCACCCCCCTCCCAGCAGTGCTCAGCATTTCACTATTAATTGGCCAGCCAGCATGAATTCGTGGTTGGGGGCTGAATATGGTCGGTGGCCCATTCCCTAACTAATCCCAGACCAGCCGATCACACCTGTCCACCGACCTAAAAATCCTGCCCCATTTGTACACTTAAGGACCCAAACATGACCCAAATCTGATGATCAATGCCAGTTCTTGCATTGTAGCACAAGCAGCAGCCACCCAACATCTCAGTCCTGTAATAAAAGCTCAGGCTGCTGCCCTGCAAGATCAGTTTGCTGCCATCATAGTTGTGGATTACAGTGTTCAAAAGAGGCTTGCAAGATCTCACAGCAGTCCACCAATCTGTCCTCTAACACATTATTAGGATTGCTGAGAAGATGCACTGGGGGATTGGCAGTTACTCCCTGGAACATTAGCCTCCTGTCCTCCCTCAGGAAACATTCTTTCTCCACTCCACCTAGCTGTTGCCTGTCAGCCAACCCAGACTGCTGCTGCCCATGCTGAGATAGTGCAATCTGCAGCTGAACCAATGATTAGTTTATGTTTGTGTGCATTATGGCATGAGTTCATTGATAAATTTGGAATGGAATGTTTATTTTTGCATTATGATCAAGTTGATGGTTTAGGGCGGGAAGATGAGGCGCAGGACTGCTGGTGAATGGGGAATTGGTGTTGCAATTATAGATATTGCACCTGAATTAGTTTTTCACAGGCTAGGTTGTCTCATCCATTCCTTTTCTTCCTTCTCTTCCTCCTCCTCTACCTCAAGTTCCTGTTCCCCAGTGGTTTAGAAGGCTATCCCCCATGATGGTGAATTTATACAGCATGCAGCAAACTACCATGAATCTTGACATCCCCTCTGCCGAGTACAGTTTGACTCCCCCAGTGGGCTTCAGGCAGTTGAAGCATTGGCCCAGTTCTTCCCATCAGGATTGGAACCCCTATTTCTGACCCTGATCAGACAAAAAAAATACATGCTTACTTCCTCCAGTTTTTCTGAGCTATCTTCTGGTGGAGGATCCTTCACATCCAACACAGTGCAGCAAACCTCAGAGAGAGTAGCACAGAGAATCAGCACAAAGACCACACCTCCTCTTTATTGCATTAGCTGCCACATTCTGGTAAGTAAAGAGTTTAAATATCCCAAAGCTTCTTTGAAAAGCTACAGAGAGAAAGTAAGTGTGTAAGGGGGTAGGGTGGGTGAGGTAAGTGGATAAGGAGGTAAGGTGGCAGTAATCAGTAGGATGGTAGGTGGGAGAGGTGGGTAGAGTGGCAGGTGGGTGCATGTGTAGGTGGTAGTCAGCTCAGGTTGGGGGGAGTTATCAGGTCAGGGGCTAGCCAGTTCAAGTTGGTGAAGTCAGGTCAAGTCAGGGGGAGTCGTGTCGGGTTAGGGTCTAGTCAGGTTGGTTCAGGGTAGTCAGGCAGTCAGGGGATCAGGGGTAGTCGGGTGGGTATTGAGCGGGGAATCAACGGGTCAGCTGGATAAGGACCCAAACATGACCCACATCTGATGGTCAATGCCAGAAGTTAGGCTGGGATTTTTTTGTCTAACATTTCCTGTGTAACTATCCAGGTGAGTAAGTCGGAACTGTCCCCAAAGTCTCCAACTCTAACTCAGAGTTGGACACTTTTTCGGGAAGTCCCGGGGAGCAGGGGGATTGTTCAATGGAAATTCAAACTTCCTGAGCAATTCCTACAGAATCCTTGCATTGGGACTTTCGAGAGGTCCCATCGCACAACTTCCTGTGTAAGTCCAGTCTCCAACAATCCAGAGACTGGAAAGTCTGGGCCATTGTTTCAGCATGATAACGGTCTGCTCTGTCACATTATATGTAGCAGCATGAGTTTCATAGTAGTCCTTGTATGAATGTTACACATGTGTGCATGGATGTATACTGGAGCCATAAGCCATGTTGTCAGCGGATAGTCCTTGTCATTCATTAACTACTCTTTAGCTTGTCATATGGCTCAAGTGCAGCTGGCATAGTGGACCGCCAAAAAATGGAGGCATAATGGCTCCTGCTAGGATTTATTTTTATTCTTTCACGGTATGTGGCTGTTGCTGGAAGGCCAGCATTTGTTGCCCATCTTAGAAGTCAGGAGGTGAGTTACCTGTGTAGAATTCCCAATTCTGACCTGCTCTTACAGCCACATTATTCTATATGGTTGGTCCAGTTACATTTCTGGCCAATGGTAAGCCAAAGGTTGTTGATAATGGGGCATTCAGTGATAGAAATGCCATTGAACATCATGGGGCAGTGGTTAGGTTCTCTCTGGTTGAAGATGGTCATTACCTGCACTTGTTTGCCGTGAATGTTAGTTGCCACTTATCAGGCCAAGCCTAAATATTGTTCAGGTCTTGCTGCAAATGGACACCGACTGCATCAGTATCTGAGGAGTTGTGAGTGGTCCTGAACACAGAGCAATCATCCACAAACATCCCTACTTCTGACTTTATAATAGAGTAGCTGAGGATGGGGCTAGGACACTACCCTGAGGAACTCCTGGAGCAATGTTCTAGTGCTGAGACGATTGGCCTCCCATAGCCACAGCCATCTTATCTTGTGCTAGATATGATGCCAACCAGTGCAGATCTCCCCCCTGGTTTGCACTGACTTCAATTTTGCTGGGGCTGTGTGACACCATGCACAGTCAAATGCTGCCTTGATGCCAAGGGCAGTCGCTCTCACCTCATCTCATTTTTTGTCCATGTTTGTAGCAAGGCTGTAGTGAGGTCAGGAGCCAAGTGGCATCAGTGAGCAGATTATTGCTGTGTAACTACTGTTTGATAGCATGTACTTTCAATGGCACTTTCCATCACTTTGCTGAGAAGAACAGACTGATGAGGTGGTAATTGTTGAATTGGAGTTGTCCTGCTTCTTTAGACAGAACATACCTAGGCAATTTTCCTCAATATCAGGTAGATGCCATTGCTGTAATTGTACTAGAACAGCTTGGTTAGGAATGCAGCTCGCTCTGGTGCACAAGTCTTCAGTGCTACTAGATTCAGAACAAATCTATCTCACTTGGCACAGTGGTAGTGCTACACAACAAGTCGATGGTATCCTCAGTGTAAGGCCCATAACCTTTTCAGTATCCAATGCCTTCAGCCATTTCTTGATATCAAGTTATTGAATCAAATTAGCTAAAGGCTGAAGATTGGCATCTGTGATGCTGTAGTCCTCAGGAGGAGGCCGATATGGATCATCCACTCAACACTTCTGGCTTAAGATTGCTGCAATTCTTCAGCTTTTTCTTTTACAATGATGTGTTAGATTCCCCATTCATTGAGGATGGGGCTACTTGTGGGGTCTCCTCCTCCATTTAGTTGTTTAATTGTCAATTACCATTTACAATTAAATACGGTGGAACTGCAGAACATTGATCTGATCCCTCAGTTTTAGGATCACTTAGCTCTGTCTATCACATGCTGCTTTGCCGCTGCTTAGCATGCATGCAGTCCTGTGTTGTAGCTTCACCAGGTTGTCACCTAACTTTTAAGTATGACTGGTGCTGCTCCTGGCATGCCCTCCTGCATTCTTCATTGAACCAGGGTTGTTCTCCTGTTGTGATGGTAATGACAGAGTGTGAGATATGGTGGGCTATGAGGTTACAGATTGTGGCTGAATACAATTCTGCTAGTGATGATGGCCCACTGTGGCTCATGGGTGCCCTTTTTGAGCTGCTAGATTCAGAACAGATCTATCTCACTTGGCACACTGGTAGTGCTACACAACAAGTGGATGGTATCCTCAGTGTAAGGATGGCACTTTGTCTTCAAATGGGTGGTTACTGCTACCAATATTGCCATGGACAAATGATCTGTGGCAAGTAGATTAGTGAGGACAAGGCCAGTAGGTTTATCCCTCTTGTTGGTTCCTTCACCAGTTGCCGCAGGCCCAGTCTGGTAGATATATTTTTCAGAACTCAGCCAGCTCAGTCAGTAGTGTTTTATGAAGGTTCATAACTTATTTGCTTTTGTACTCTGTGCTCCTATTTAGAAAACACAGGATTCAGTATAATTTATTAACTGCTTTCTCAACCTGCCCTGCCACCTTCAATGATTGATGTACACATGACCCCAGGTCCCTCTGCTCCTGCATTTCCTTTAGAATTGTACCCTTTATTTTATGTCAGCTCTCCTCATTCTTCTGACCAAAATGTATCACTTCACACTTCTCTGCATTAGATTTCATCTGCCACATGTCTACCCATTCCACCAACCTGTCTATGTCCTCTTGAAATCTATCATTATCCTCCTTACAGTTCACAATACTTCTAAGTCTTGCATTATCTTCAAATTTTGAAATTGTGCCCAGTGCACCCAGGTCTAGGTTATTAATATAAATCAAGAAAAGCAGTATCCCCTCTATATACCATCCCCCAGTCAGAATTAAAATTTTCTGCAATTCATGTTTTTAATAGGCTTGAATTAAATAAATAAACTGTTGCATAATGAAATTCTAGCTATGCTAAAAACTAATGATTCAGAACACCACCTGATAGTGTGATCAAGAAGGGTGGGAGGGGGCTTTGTGGAATGTAACACCAACATAGATGGGATGTGCCAAATGGCCTGTTTTCGTGCTGTAATCGCAATGTAAAGCCGCCGGCAGGGAAGACAAACACTTTACCATGTTTCACATCCTCAGGCCATCACAGTCAAAGAATTATTGTGAATCACACACTCTCCCCAAACACTCTCTCCCCCTCCACACTCCTTTCGACAGCCCCACACTCTTTCTCCCCCGCACACTCTCTCTCTCTCATCCCACCCCCTCATGTTCCCCCCACCCCCTCACACTCTATTTCACACAATCTTCATTCATTCACTTACTCAGGCACCAGTTGGCCCCGCTCCAGCTGCCTCGGCCAGGCCCCGCTGCTCCGGCTGCCTCTCCCAGGCCCCACTGCACCAGCTGCCTCTCCCAGGCCCCGCTGCTCCAGCTGCCTCTCCCAGGCCCCACTGCTCTGGCTGCCTCTCCCAGGCCCCACTGCACCAGCTGCCTCTCCCAGGCCCCACTGCACCAGCTGCCTCTCCCAGGCCCCACTGCACCAGCTGCCTCTCCCAAGCCCCACTGCACCAGCTGCCTCTCCCAAGCCCCACTGCACCAGCTGCCTCTCCCAGGCCCCACTGCTCGAGCTGCCTCTCCCAGGTCCCACTGCACCAGCTGCCTCTCCCAAGCCCCACTGCTCCGACTGCCTCTCCCAGGCCCCACTGCACCAGCTGCCTCTCCCAAGCCCCACTGCTCCGGCTGCCTCTCCCAGGCCCCACTGCACCAGCTGCCTCTCCCAGGCCCCACTGCACCAGCTGCCTCTCCCAGGCCCCACTGCACCAGCTGCCACTCCCAGGCCCCACTGCACCAGCTGCCTCTCCCAGGCCCCACTGCACCGGCTGCCTCTCCCAAGCCCCACTGCTCCAGCTGCCTCTCCCAGGCCCCACTGCTCCGGCTGCCTCTCCCAGGCCCCACTGCTCCAGCTGCCTGGACTGGTCCCCACTGCTCTGGCTGCGCGGCCTGGGTACGTGCTTCTCTGGCTGCCTGGCCTGGGTACGTGCTCCTCCGGTTGCCTGGCCTGGACCCCTGTTGCTCTGCTGCTGCAGGCCATGGAACTTATTTTCAAAACTTACCTTCCCACTCCTTGTTGCTCGTCCAATCACTAGTGAGCCTATCAGAAGCAAATGCAGAGAGGAATTAGCCTGTGATGGGATGAGGAGCTTTACAGCATTTTTCAAATATAAGTCATTTGAACGTCCAGCAAGTTTGGCAGGCAGCATTGCGTTGGACAAGTCTGCCTTAAAAAGAAGGTGCTGGAGCTGCGCTCCATTGCACTCCAGCGACATAAGACCACTGTCCATGTCCTGCTTTGAGATTGCAGTGTGGCTGTAGCAGGGCGCAGATTTCAATGAGGATTCCTTATTAAAGTGCAGACTGAGGTTCAGGTAAGAGAATTGCTCTCTGAACACCCTGGCCTCTTCTGAGCCCCTTTCACCTTCCTCCTCCTCCCTCTTTTTGCAGCTTAACCTGCCCTGTGTGGTTTCTGCTCATTTTCCCAGTCATGCTGTAATCCAAGTGGAATACCTACTAGCGCATCATTATCTGGGAGCAGCTGATTGTATGGAATCCTTGAAGTCAGTAAAAAGTTCCTCAGAACCTTCCGTGACATTCCCTGTAGTATCATGCAACTTGAACAAACTAAGGAAAGTACCAAATAACTTGTAGAATTGTAGCAACAGTAGGAAGAAATCAAGCAGCAAATAACCTGTAAGTAGATGATGATGCCTTTAAATAGTGCTGGTGGGGGGTGGGAGTGCTTTTCCTGCTGCTTAACAGCTGTACAGCTGTACTATGTTAAAAGGTGGTGTTGGTTGGAACGCCGAGCTCCAAAATGGCAGCACTGATGTCAGATCAGTGTTGCATGCTGATTGACATCATGAGCTGCCTGCTCTGTACATTTTGGCATACATACATTAGTTGGGCATGTGTTAATGCCTCACCAAGTTGCCATCCAGTGTAACTCGTGGCAGAAATGCACTCCCCCAAACAGCATCCAAAGCTCCCAAACAATAGATGCTACTGAGCACAACTTTTCCATCCTTTGGGAGTTAACATCCTTGGTGCTTAAAATATCAAACCTCTGTGTAGCAACAATTAATAAAATAGTTACCATGCTGAACAATTGTGCTAATTCAACAGAGTGCATGTCAAAAAATGTCAAATTAGAAATATGCAGTTCTCTGATCAGACTATGCATTGAGTAAGATCCTGTTTAGGCAGAGGCAGATCACTGGTCCAAGTCACTCATCAGAGTTCTTATCAATACTATTTAATAGCCCTATTTTCTTATTTCCAGGTTTTCTTCCATTTCAGGTCTTCTCCGAGGCTCTGACCAAGGAGAACAAGATGGGCAACTTGCTGTCAACTCATTGTTAAAGGCACCTTTGGTTGGCCACTAGGAGAGATCCATTGATCTTGAATTTTCAACACTGTGGGGAGCTGTATGACATTACATGGCACTGCTTCCCAATAGTACAACTAGGGACAACTAAGTGTAGTGGGGCTTTTAACTCCTCCACTTTGGTGTCAATTGTTTTATACCTTTAAAGAAACTGCATAATGTATGAAGTAAAAATTCTTCCTTTCCTTATTTATGATGAGCTGGAAAGAGTTGAAAAGCCCAATTTCTAAATGGTTTTGAACTGTAAGTTTCATAATTTATACCATTCCTTTTCTTGACTTGGCTTGCAGAATTTAGCGCTACAGCAACAAAACAACGCAATGAAGATCATAAAAATAAAGATAAACTTTATCGTTTTAACTGGTAGTCAAACGTACATAAAGCGAGATACAGTTGACACAGCATTACCAGTGATCCTGTGATAGTTTATGAGTTGTGTTATCATACAGTGTCCCAGCATTTCTGCTCTTTAAGGATATAACTAGGAGCAGATTCAGCAGAACTCTGGCTGACTACTCGATCTCCTTGACACTAATGAGAATGAGGAAACTGGTTCAGTAGTTTATTGATGGGCAGGCTTGACAGTATGTCAGCAGCCAAAATAAATAATGTATGAATCAGAACCTGAACTGGATGTGAAAGTTGGTGTTTATTGGAATGGCTAACTTCAAAAGTGTATTTAAGCAGATTCTATCATTATTTTAGTTTAACGTAGCATCACATGATTACAAGATAACTATCTGGTGAAGAAGGTCACTCAGGTCCATATTAATTGATCTATCCAGAGGAAGGCCTTTATAGCAAAAAATCATTTCCATTTACAGTTCTCATCTGAAGTGTTTACTTGCCATGGCGACAGCATCCAAAAGGTATTCTCAGGCATACTAGGGTAGATTGCTAGGGGCAGAATCGTCCCAGATTTTGCAATAAGTGTGGTACTAGGTGGGTAAAACAACGTTTTACCTGCCAGCCAGAATGGCAGTTTCTCACGCCGTGTCATCCCAAACCTGCCGCATTAATTATGCATTCCCGGGAAACATGCTGTTTCGATGGCAATCAGGCTGTCATTTGCCTGCCATGTCATCACCTTGCTGCTTCATCATGCTGGGCACCATATTTAAAGAGCAGCTGCATGCACAGCTCTCAGTGCATCCAGCCCAGAATGGCTCCACAGAAAACATGTCCCCAAAAGGCAAGAAGATTGCAGCCCCCAAGGTTCAATGACGCGTCCCTCAAGCGACCTTTGGACGCAGCAGAGGCCCGCCATAATGTCCTGTACCCCTGCTCTGCGCAGGAAGGGCAGCAACATCACCAATCTGGCTTTGGAGGTGATGGCAGCAGTGATCAGCGCCAACACCCTACAAAAGAGGACAACCACTATTATGACACAGCTGATCGTAAAAGCTGAGTTGTTCAAATCTCAGTGGGAAACTTGTATTAAATGTCATAACCTATTTTTGCAATTTGTATGTTTCGAGATGCAGGTTTTGAATTCAGTAGTAATAAAACCACCAAGTCTCAAGGGTTTTTTCATAAAACTAAATTAAACATTCATTAATACAATAAAAATTGTAGGCACATACATATGTCTACATAATTGCTACTATAATTATTACAAAAATCCCCTAATTAATCTGACTCTCAATTACACCCCCATTAAGGCAACAGTAAAACTCAGATTTAAAGAGACCCCTGGCAGAGCACACCCTGGACAGTCGCATTCACAATGAGTTTCTTTCAGACCTGGGTCCTTGCACACAGATTTGAGATTTACAGGCTGGAGGCTCCTCGCATTTGATGGATCTTAAAATGCCTCTACCTTACACACAATCTCCTTTCTCCTTTATATATATCTTTTTCTTTGAATGTAAATTTTCCATTGTGTTACTAGGTTTTTAATTTTACCTCTTCTAACAATGACATTCTTTGATTTCACCAATTTTATTAGTAAGCTGAAAAAATAAGCACATTGCTCAGCATCTTCTAGCTTGGTGTAAGATTTCACCCATTGTTTTGAATGCCTTATTTAAAAATGCAAAATGCCCCCTTGACACCTATGTTTCTAAACTTCCCCATGTTTATCTAATTACCATTTCAAACCTACTTCTTTCTATACATCAAAGCCGCTAGACCAGCTGGTTTTAATCCAATTAAGACACACATATACACACATAGACACATACACCACTAAACTCTATTTATAAAAAAATTCCAATAACGTTATAGACATTAATCTCTTCATGACAGCCACAATTGATCTCCTCTGTTCCACCACTGTAAGTCACTCTTCTCATCACACTCAACTGATACTCTCATTTGGCCTGGCAGGCATCCTTACACTTGGCAGGCTTACACTTTCTCCGTCTCTGTTCATGCAGGACAAGTTGGCACACAACAAGAGGGAGAGGTCGTAGACTGGTGGAGGAATGCCTGAAATCAATGTCCTAACAGACTTTGAAAACAGCCATTCAGCTGGCTGGCAAGGATCTGGACCTTGTACTGATGGTGAGGTCAACAGTGCTCTCCCAAGAGGGGATCCAGCAGTGCAACATCCATTAGTCAACCATGCTGTGAGTGATGTGTCCTGTTTCACAAGCCACTACCATGCACTAATTATCTCTCCTTGTATTTGTAGGCACATCTGGAAACTGCCAAGAGAGTCCATAACCCAGAGTCTCCAATGAAGCTCCACTGAAACCTTCCCTTAAGTCCTGTCACAGCACTCACCCACACCCTCCACCAGCGCAGGGACACATATCTCAGTGGGACCTAGTTTTAGAGTAGCCTCGCGATCACAATCTGGTGAGCACATGGCACTCTGATCCACAGCAGGCAGTGGCAGGAACTTCTCAGGTCCCCGGCACTCAGACCACTGCTGGAGGCCAGAACTTTGCTGAGTCCAAGTCAGATGATGAGACTCCAGATTCAAACATGTTTCAGTTGCTGGAGCTCCAAAGGCAAGCTCGGGAACATCAGGAAGGGATGTCCACTGCACTCCTCAGGTTGCAAGGCATGATTGATGAGTCCAAAGGCCATCAGGTTGAGGTAATAGCGCCAGCATGTCAACGCACCAAGGTCAACACTGGTAGGATGGCAGTTGCCATGGAGGCCCTTGGTCCAGGAAGTCACTCCTGCACTGCTGTGTGGACTGAACTCCATCACCAACACCATAGATGGCCTCCAAAAGTGTATATGCGAGAGGGTTGCAGGGCAGCCGATCTCACTCCAGCTATCCCATCTCCTCAAGCAGGGGCCCTCAGGCATCCATAGGAAGGAGAATCAGCAGGTGTACACCCACTGGGCTACCCATCCAGGTGTGTCTGGCCCATCCGAATCCCCTCTACCTGTGGCCTCAGCAGCTCCAGCTCCACAGGCCAACGAGGGTGCCACTGCCACACAGCAGGACCCCGAAAGCAGGCAGGGACCCTCCAAGTCTTGGCCCTCCAGAGGACACCTGCCAAGGTCATCACAGACAACAGGGCACAGAAGTCAACAGGCAGCCTCCACCTCCGCTGTGAATGTCCAGGGAGCATCAAACATAGCGGCAGGGTTAGGAAAGTTAAAAAGATGTAGTCGCACAGCCTGGGCACGGGTGTTAATCATTTGTACATAATGTTCACAATTGTAAATAAACTCTCAAGAACGTCTGAAACAAAACCAAAAATAGCTGGAAAAACTCGGCAGGTCTGACAGCATCTGCGGAGACGAATACAGTTAACATTTCGAGTCCGTATGACTCTTCATCAGAACTGAGGAAGTATAGAAATTACTGCATCCGCAGTGTTTTGCTTTTATCTCAAGGACGTCTCCCTGCCTATGGCTCTTTATTCTGATGGGCAGTGTTCATGTCACTCAGATGTGAAACCTTTCTGCACATGATGAAGGCAGGTAATACAGTCCAGGACCTCTTCCCTGTGCTTTGTGCAACCTTCAGACCAAAGTGATGGTTCGGCCTCACACTCTTTGGATGCACCTCAATGCTGCTTGTTAATGCTGACAGAATGTCATGGGCAGGCATCACCGAGTTATTTCATTCTCTCTGTGTGCTCTCAGCACATTTGAGGTGGGGCTAGCCCTCATCTATTCAGCATCTGTGGCCAGTGACACTGTGCTCCTGAACAGGTCAGGTGCTGAAGGCATACAAGGAGCAGATGCTTTTAAAGTTTCATGGTTGCATCTCCATGATGTGACCCTGATCACACAGCGCAAGTGAGATGCCCTCGGCCAGACAGGAGTCAGACATTCTCAAAGGCTATGTGAAGATTGATAGTGTCCTCACTGCATATCATCATCATCCTCCTACAATGAGCAATGATTAGGGCCTCCACTATGTCTCCATGACAGAAGCGTTCTCACAGAAGGTGTATGCACTGCCATAAGCCAGACTGGAGTCAAATATTCATAGATGTAATGTGAGGATCCACAGCATCTCCTCACTGCATGTCATCATCATACTCCATAAATCTAGCAGCTATGAGGGTCTCCCAAGCATGCCTGTCTCGCCTGGCCAGTGTGAGTGCCTCATCACCATCATTGTCATCTTCGAGGACCTCACCCTCATCATCATCGACGTCCTCCTCATCGAAGGAGATGCCCAGCTTCTGCATCTCCTCCTACTGCAGTGCCAGGTTGTGAAGGGTGCAGCAGGCAACAGCGATGCATGACTATGTTGCAGGGCTCCAGCAGGCCGGTCCAGGCACTGGAACCTCATTTTCAGCATCCCGATGGTTTGCTCCACCAAGTTGCGAGTTGCAGCATGAACCTCATTATACCTTCACTCTGCTACAGTCTGAGGCCACCACACAGATGTCATCAGCCACGCCCTCTGCGGATAACTATTGTTCCCTAGGCGCCAACTCTGCAGTCTCTGGGACCCTGGAAGACATCAGGGATCTGTGACCAACTGAGGATGTGGGAGTCATAGATACTCCCTGGAAACCATGCACAGACTTGCAGGATGCGTTACACCAGCTGCACATTCAGCGAATGGAAGCCCTTGCGGTTAGCATAGTTGATCCCTTATCACAATGGAGATCGGAGCACCACATGAGTGCAGTCGATGGCACCCTGCACCTATGGGAAACCCAAGATCTGGGCAAATCCAATCGCTCTTGCATCCTGGCTTTCTTGGTCCCGGGCGAAATGCACAAAGTTGTATACCCTCGCGAAGCTAGCCTCCGTGGCCTCATGGATGCATTTGTGGGTGGTGGCTTGTGATATCCCACAGAGGTCACCTGTGGAGCCCTGAAAGGAACCACTGGCATAAAAGGTGAGTGCTGCAGTCACTTTCACAGCCAGTGGCTGTTGATGTCTTCTATGTTCCCGTGGCACCAAATCCAACAGTAACTGGCAGATGTGACAGACCATTTCCCTAGACATGTGCAGTCTTCAGCAACAGTGGTTGTCGGACATCTGCAGGAATGAAAGGTGGCGTCTATAGACCCTGGGTCTGGCTAGGCGCTAACCAGTGATGGCTTGCTGTGGCTCTTCAGCAACACAGAAACAGATCGTTTACCCCCATCAAATCTGCATCAGTGTTTTGCTGAACATGAACCATGTACTCTCAATACCTGCTGATTGGTTGACTGGCAAACCAATTGGTTTGTGCTTTCCAACCAATCAGCACTTTCTTCTCATACAGTATAAATATGTTGCTTCCCTGACATTGGCATTTTCTTGCGAATTGTCTTTATGAGTGCAAGACAAAAAGCTTTAACGAACAAAAATTGTCTGTTTTTTTTCAGCAATACACAATGTGGAGTGTTCCAATTTACCATGGCAACACTCTTTAGATTGATTTCCAAATCAAATAAGTTACCTATCTCCCGCTTGATAAAGACAGAGGAAAAAAAAGTTATGCGCACTTTTACAGCCTGTGTATCCAGTTAATTCCTAGTCAGTTAAAATCTTCAGTTGTTGCTTTTGTTATTTCTTTCCACAGTTGCAGATTAAGGCTTTCACCCTTGTTATAATCCCAGCTATTAGAATACTGGACAAGCCTGATACTTGCTTGGATTTGACTGGATTAGACCATAATCACTTAAAGAATGTAATGCATAGAAGAACCAAGAGTAAGGAAACAAAAGGCAGGACTCCAAGGTTAAATTAAAACCCCAAAAGCATCTTTACCATCAAACTTGAACAAGATAAACACAAGCAATAGTAACTGAATAGGTACACAGAGCAAATAAGATAATGATGCAAAACTGTATGAGCTTCTACATTAAACTCAATCCAACAGACACTGCACCAACTACATTCCCACATATAGCATGTCTGTTACTATTATCCTTAAATGAAAGACTTTAAAATTTTCCTTGCTAGAGGTTTTAATCGCACTCTAATTACATGGATTAGCTCTGTCTCTCTTTTTAAGAATATGTTATACATTGGCCATCTCCAGGCCCCAGCACATCTCCACAAACAATAGAGCCCTGAAATATAGGGGATAATGTTAACTCCTAACAATGGGTGCACTTGAGACAGGTGGAAAATTAAAATGCAAAACCTGTCAATCCTGCATAGACCTGGGGCAGGCCTCGAACCCACCAACATTCAGTTGCAACTTAGGCAGCTGGAGAGCAGAAGACCAACCAGCTCTGAGGAGGTAGGTCATTCATTTAAATATTTAAATGAGGCCACGTGTTAAATATTTTATCTGTGCTTCAGGCTTAACACTGGCTGGCCAGGTTTCCTAATCCTCGAGAATCCTGGCAGCTAAAGGGAAACAAGAACTGCTTCATGGAGAAAGTGAGTGCTTCTGCAACACACCTTGTGGGCCCAGAGGAGCAGAACTACTTCCTCCTATCCACCAAGCAAACTGAAAATCTCCCTAGCAATTGGACACCTTCCCCAGTGATCAGAACCCCAGAGGCAACAGCCATATGCTCCTCCCATGCTCACTTACCAACCCTGTACTAACCCAAATCTCTGTACCAAAGTGTCTCTGCCACACAACAATCACCCTCCTTACCCTTCAAAACACATTGCACCCACTCCCCCAACTCAAGATCTGAACCCAAGCAACATAAAGCCGACCTGCTCCTAGGGGCTATAACCTCTTCTGCAGCATTCCCTACTCGATAGAGAGCCATACCTATAATCAGGCTGGCTTCCTGGCAGTGAACATATTTTAAAAAGTGCAAGTCATGGAGGTAAGACACTATGATTTCTATGAATCTATGATTCCATGACTATGCCATTAACCAGTATTCCTCCCCTGCAATAAACATTGGCTTAGAATCCCAATCCAGTAAATATCATGGTCATCATTTCTAGAACTTTGGAATTAGTCGTTTGGTCATATAGAACTTGAGTATTGTTGAAAAAAAGAGATATGTTTAAGCTTTTCGTTTTGCACTCATCAGCTCACTTGCAAGAATACCAATATAAGGGGGGAAACAACAATTTATACTGTATCTGAAAAGAGTGCTGATTGGTTGGCAGGTGGCATTGCGATGAAGAATGCGCCACTGATGGTGACTGATAGTTAACTGCCAAGCATTGTTTGAAATTTAAACCAGGCTGCTTGATCCTATTTGGTTGAGGCATTGCCCCGAGGAATGAGTCAGCAAAAGGCAGTCGCTTATTTTGTTTAGCTGAAACAAGCACAATGTACATATATGTTCTTTCTGTCTGCAAAGAACAGAGCCCTATGTATTAATGTATGTAGCTTCCAATACATGAAAATGCGCCACGTTGCAAACCCAACTGATAATCTTAAATTGATTGTCAGTGTAATTCTTAGCACACTGAGGATTATTTGGCAAATGTTGTTCCATCACAAAATCATATCTAACGTTGGACACTGTGTTTTGAGTTTTGCAAGTTGGGTACAATCTGTACCCTGCCTGTTGCGAACAGTGGCTAGGACATGCTGTTTGATATGCCAGTCTTTGGGACATACGAACAAGGTGCAGAAGTAGGCCATTTGGCCCCTTGAGCCTGCTCTGTCATTTAAGAAGATCATGGTTGATCTGATAATAACCTCAAATCTGCATCCCACCTACCCTGATAACTCTTGCTTACCAAAATTCTATCCATCTCTGCCTTAAAAATATTCAAAGGCTCTGCTTCCACTGCCTTTTCAGGAAGAGAGTTCCAAAGACTCATAACCCTCTGAGAGAAAAATATTTTGCCTCATCTCCAGTTGAAATAGGTGACCCCTTATTTTTAAAGTGTGACCCGTAGCTCTAGATTCTCCAATAAGAAGAAACATCCCCTCCACATCCACCCTGCCTAGACCCTTCAGGCCCTTATATGTTTCAATCAAGTCGCCTCTTGCTTTTCTAAACTCCAGCGGATACAAGCCTAGTCTGTCCAACCCTTCCTCATAAAACAACCCACCCATTCCAGGTAATAGTCTGGTAAACTTTCACTGAACTGCTTCCAACGCATTTACATTCTTCCTTAAATAAGATGACTAATGCTGTACACAGTACTCCAGACGTGGTCTCACTAGTGCTCTGTATAACTGAAGCATAACCTCCCTATTTTTGTATTCAATTGCCCTCAATAAATAACATTCTATTAGCTTTCCTAATTACTTGCTGTACCTGCATACTAGCCTTTTGTGAGTCAAACAATAAGACACCCAGATCCCTTTGCACTTCAGAGCACTGCAATCTCTCACCATTCAGATAATATGCCTCCTTTATTCTTCCTGCCAAAATGGACAATTTCACATTATCCAACATTATACTCCATTTGCCAGATCTTTATCCACTCACTTAACCTATCTATATCCTTTTGTGGCCTCATTATGTCCTCTTCACAAATTACTTTCCTACCTATCTTTGTGTCATCAGCAAATTTGGCAATAATCCCATCCATCCCTTCATCCAAATCATTTATATAAATTGTAAACAGTTGAGGCCCCAGCACTGATCCCTGTAGCATTGCATCTTGCCAACCTGAAAAAGACCAATTTATGCCTATTCTCTGCTTCCTGTTAGCTAGCCAATCTTCTATCCATGCCAATATGTTACCACTTATACCATGAGCTTCTATTTCCCGCAATAACCTTTGATGTATCAAATGCCTTCTGGAAATCTAAGTACAGTACATCGACCGATTCCCTTCATCTACAACACATGTTACTTCCTCAAAGAACTCCAATAAGTTGGTTAAGTATGATTTCCCTTTCACAAAACCATGTTGACCCTGCCTGGAACTTATCCAAGTGCCCTGCTAAAGCTTCTTTAATAATAGCTTCTGATATTTTCCCTATGACAGACATTAAGCTAAGCGGCCTGTAGTTCCTCGCTTTCTGTCTCCCTCCCTTTTTGAATAATGGAGTTACATTACATTCCAATCTAATGGGACCTTCCCTGAATTTAGGGAGTTTTAGAAAATTAAAACCAATGCATCAACTAGCTCACCAGCTACTTCTTTTAAGACCCTAGCATGAAGTCCATCAGGACTTGGGCACTTGGCAGCCCGCAGCTCAAGCAATTTACCCAGTACCACTTCTCTGGTGACTGTAATTTTCCTGAGTTCCTCCCTCCCTTCCATGTCCTGATTCATAGCTGCTTCTGGGATGTTAATTGTATCCTCTATAGTGAAGACCGATTCAAAATACCTGTTCAATTCATTTGCCACCTCCATTATCAATTGCCCAGACTCACTTCCTATAGGACCAATGCTCACTTTGTTAACACATTTCTTTTTAAAATATTTATAGAAACTCGTAGTTTTGTTTTTATATTTCTGGCTAGCTTTCTCTTGTATTCTAATTTTTCCCTGTTTATTAATCTGTTAGTCATCCTTTCCTGTTCCTTGTACTCTGTCCAATTTTCTGGCCTTCCAACTATCTTTGCACAACTATATGCTTTTTCTTTAATAAAACCAAAAATGCTGTAAAAACTCAGCAGGTCTGGCAGCGTCTGTAGAGAAAAAAAAACAGCTAACACTCCAAGTCCATATGACTCTTCTTCAGACTCTTCTCCCTTTCTTGCTTCTGTTATGCTCCATTCTACCATGTGGTTACTGTTAGAGAGGCTGTACATGACTCCCACAAGTGACTTCTTGCTCTTGCCATTTCTAATCTCTACCCAAACCGGTTCCACATCCTGGTTTCCTGAACTTAGGTCATATCCCTCTCTATTGTGCTAATACCATCTTTAGCCAATGGAGCCATCCCTCCACCTTTTCCTCACTTCCTGTCTTCCTAAATCTTCCTCTACCCTTTAATAGTCAGGTTCCAATCCACGTTTTCCTACAGCCTGTGATGGCTATCAAGCTGTACTTATTTATTTCTATGTGCGCTCTCATTTCATCTCTTTTGTTTCAAATGCTTCATGCATTCCAATACAGGGCTTTTAGTTTTGTCCTTTTATTCTTTTCATAACCTCTAATCTCATCTGTTGATTTAATGCTGGATTTGTACACTTTATCCCTTCCTGTCACCGTCTGTTTTTCATTTCCTGTAATAATACCTTTCTCTTTTGCCTTGTCTCTACTCTTTGATTTACCACATCTTTCCAGATTTGTACTCTTACCCCCACTACTTATTTTAAAACCGTCTCTACTTCCACAGTTATCCAACTCACAAGAACACCGGTCCCAGCACAGTTCAGGTGTAGACCATCCCAATGGTACAGATCTCACTTTCCCCAGTATTGGTGCCAGTGCCCCACAAACCAGAACCCACTTCTCCCTCACCAGGCTTTGAGCCACACATTCATCTCCTAATCTGATTTGTCCTATGCCAATTTGTACATGGCTTAGGTAATAATCCAATGATTATGATCTTTGAGGTTCTGCTTCTTAAATTGGTGCCAAGCTCTTCATTCTGACTATGTAGAACCTCTTTCTTTGTCCTGCCTGTGTCGTTGGTACCTATATGGATCACGGCAACTGGGTCCTCCCCCTCTCACTGCAAGTTCCTCTCCAGCCCCAAGCAGATGTCCTGAATCCTGGCACCGGGCAGGCAACACAGCCGTCTGCACTCACACTCTTTGCTGCAGAGAATGGTGTCAATTCCTCGGACCATACGGTCTCCTACTACCACTACACTCCTTGTAATTCCCCCCGCTTGAATGGCTTCCTGTACCATGGTGCCATAGACATATAGCTAGCCTACACACCAAACATTACACTGGCACTGAAACTCATATACCATATTACTCATTTGTATGATAGGCAGAACGTCTCTTTGGCTTGATGGCAGTATCCTGCTCGTGGTGAATACCTCTCATGTTGTTACTCCATCAAAGCAGCGTGAATTCAATTGTTTGGAATTTAATTGTTTACTATCGTGCTCTAGTTTTTGTGCAGACTTTTCCTTTCCAATCATATCTTAAATGTTATCACATTATGATCACTACTGTGAAGGTGTTCATCCACATTTAGCTGATCTGATCTACTCCATTACTAATAGCCAGATGAAGCAATCCCTCTGCATTTACTGGATGATTAACATGCTGCTTGAGGAAGGAGTTCTGTACACATTTACAAAGTCCATTCCTGTTCTCCATTTATTCTCTGTCCAAATTGATAAATAGATAATTAAATTTCCAAGAATAATAATTTTGTCATTTCCACTCATCTTTCTAAATTTCACCTTCCATTTCCTTCCATCAATTGGAAGTCTGTAAATATACCTCTACTAACATAGAAACCTTATTAGTCATGAGCTCCAATTATACCAACTATGTCTGCCTCTCTTCCTTTTCTGGATCAACCCTCACTACAGTTTCTATTCTTTCATTTACCGATGCTCTTTCTTTTCTTTTCTATACTTCTAAATACATTATCACTGGCAGTTTTCCCTTTATTGAGAAAATATTTTCCAATATATATGATATATCCTTTATCCCAGCACCCAAGAGGAAACAAAGCATCCAGGTCTATCAGTCTGGAACGTAAAAGATTATGTGGCCCTCTCTATTGAATATCTTATCAGTACAGCTGTATTGCTGTTTTCTTGATGCAAAGCCTGTTACAGTATTTGAAATTCCCACAGCTTGCAGGAATCACACATCACTGTACTTACCTAGCCTATTATCTTAGGTCAAATTCATTCTTTTGACTGTTACGTTTAACTATAATATCAACTCAACTGCTCATTACCCCCTTTCCTCTCTTCATTGAATTCCCTCTCTAACCAGATTCCTCTTTTAGAAGACATTAATCTCATTGTTCAAATTGGAGCTTCACAACAATTTCTCTTTGCAAGGTCACAGATGAAAGGTCACAGATCTGCTGCACTGGCTATCCCTCATCACCTAGCAGCCAGCCCTTAAGACTGATTACAGATTCGATGAGATCAGGGAGCTTGGAATGCAGCAGCATGAAAGCTGGAGAGCAGGTGCCCAGGAAACTTTGGCACATCTGCATAAATGTCTCTTTGTGGTTGCAAAGTAGCTGCACATTGATGGAGGAAAGACCTTGCAATTGACACGTACTCCTGGTTGTTCTGGGGTGCCCAGATTGCCTTGTGTTTGCAGTCAATGGTGCCCTGAACCTGTGGGAACACAGCCAGCGCCAGAAAACCAAGCACCCATTCATTCTTACCGGCATTGTTGCAGGGGAAGTGACATAATCATCGGCCTTGGTGAACAACCCCTCAGTCACTTATCTTATGCATTTGTAGATGGCTAGTTTGGAGATCCTGGAAGATGCCTGAAGCAGAGCCCTGGAGGCAAAATGTTGTGGGAGGTGGTGGTTTTGACAACTACGGGTAACGCAGGGAGCAGCTTTTCTTCTTGGAGGCTACAGATGTCTTCCAGCTCCCAACATGGCATCCTGAGCCTCCTAACGCACTGTAGTTTAAACATGCCAAAGGAACTTAAAGTCTGCATGTTTCCTGTAAGCTGCACCTCTCTGCTGGTCATCTCTTTGCTGGGTCCGCTCCCTGCTCATCTTTGCCTCCTGTGAAGTTACAGGCCTGGGAGCAGCAGGCTGCCGGTGAAGGTGATGCTGCTGCTGCTGGTAATCTTGGTTCTCATCCGAAGGCATCTCATCTAATGCAGAACAGATGTCACCCGTGTTAATATGACAGAGTAAATATTCAGATTATAGAAAGTAACCTCCCACCAAAGTTATATGAACAAACACTTTCCCACTAGTGGTTAAGAACTGCTGTATGTGCTCTGTATTTATTTGCATATTTGCTGCAGGTTAATTCAATTCCTTTAATTACCACTTTGTAACTCTTTCGAGTACAAACCCGTTTCCAATGAAGTTACATTGTTTCATAATTTTGCCATTGTGAGATTTGAACTCTTGATGTAATGTTACAAAGTCTCCTGTCAGGTACAGCTATGTAACTCTTTCGAGTACAAGCCTGTTTCCATCTGTGTCAGATGAAGTTATATTGTTTCATAGCTTGCCATTGTGAGATTTGAACTCTTGATAATCTTTTAAATCTTTTAAATACAAACCCGTTTCCATCTGTTTCAGATGAAGTTACATTGTTAGCCATTGTGAGATTTGAACTCTTGATCTTGGGGTTACAAACCCAGTACCATAACCACTTGGCTACTTAGGCCAAGCCAAAATAGTTGTTCAATGTCTCTTCCATTTCATAGTTTTGCTATTGGGAGATTTGAACTCTTGATCTTGGGGTTACAAACCCAGTACCATAACCACTTGGCTATTTAGGCCAAGCTAATTACCACTTTGTATTTGCCTTTTTGTACTGGCGAGTTTCAGGAAGCCCCAGAAACCTGTAGACTTGACATTAAATATGAAAGTATGTTGAACGATTGCTTTAATTGAATGATTAATATATGGTAATTGACAATCGCCTCTCCTAAGGGGGTATGTGCAGGCAGCTCATCGTACCCAAATGAAATGCATAAGTCAGCAGGTTGTAGCCAGCTTCCTGACACACTGCCATTTGCCTGGTTTTAGCTCCTCACCCAAAAGGCCTGCATTCATGCAGTTTAAATTTCTGCCCACAGTCTCTCAGTCTGAGGGAATTCAATGTTATGGCTTTCTCCAGGATTTTTTGGCAAGAAGAGGCTGCAAATTAGAAACAAGTGTGCTATCATTTATTATTTGAAAGATTAGCTATTATTCAAAATTATCAAATCAACGGATAGAAATTGTTGAAAAATACAAAAGTATCTGAACGATTCATGCCATTATAAACGTGAGTCAGCCAGCAATTTGTGCTGAGGAAACAATGTTTATGGCTTGTGAATTTACACAAGTTGCTGGACGATTTCACGCCGCTTCGTTGTTTGCTTCAAAAAATGACATCCCTTAACCTCCCCATTAATTTCATGATGTTGCTGCATTTGCACATTAATTGCCTGTTAAATTTGCCATATACTGTTAAATCTAGTAATTAATATTGTAAATACACTTATAACAATGCAACAATTGCTAATGGTTGCCAGTCAATCTCTCTGGCCCACAAAATGAACAATTAGATATGTGGAGCTTCAATCCTTCAAGTCTGAATTATTTTTGAAGATTATAAAATTGTTAATTTTTAAATATGCTAATTTTTGCAGTTTTCCTTTTTGTCTGTTTTTTTCTGTCTCTCAATTTTGTTCCTTTCTTTCTCTCTCTTTGTACCTGATTTGACATTGAA
Organism: Carcharodon carcharias; assembly: GCF_017639515.1. Taxonomy (NCBI): domain Eukaryota; kingdom Metazoa; phylum Chordata; class Chondrichthyes; order Lamniformes; family Lamnidae; genus Carcharodon; species Carcharodon carcharias. Next base: position 80,365,099 of record NC_054470.1, read on the forward strand.
TTTACCTAATTTGAACATACGAATTAGCAGCAGCTGACAACCACTTGGACCCTCGAGACCGGTCTGCTTCAACAAGATCATGGCGGATCTGACTGTAACCACAACTCCACATTCTGCCCATCCCCAATATCCCTCAAGAATCTATCTACCTCTGCCTTTAAAATGTTTAGGACTCTGCTTTCACCGTCTTTTGAGGAAGAGAGTTCAAAAGACTCATGATCCAATGAGAAAAAAATTCTCATCTTTGTCTTAAATGAGCGACCCTTTATTTTTAAACAGTGACCCCTAGTTCTAGATTCTCCCACAAGAGGAAACATCCTCTCCACATCCACCCTGTCAAGACCCCTCATGTTTCAATCAAGTAGCGTCTTACTCTTCTAAACTCCAGTGGATACAAGCCTAGTTGGCCCAACCTTTCCTCATCCAAGTCATTGAAATAATTTGTAAACAGTTGAGGCCCCAGCACTGATCCCTGTGATGCATGACTTGTTACATCTTGCCAACTAGAAAATGATCCATTTATGCCCATTCTCTGTTTCCTGTTAGCTAGCCAATCTTCTATCCATGCTAATACATTACCCCCTACAGCATGAGCTTTTATTTTCTGCAATAACCTTATCAAATGCCTTTTGGAAATCTAAATGCAGTACATCCACCAGTTCCACTTTATCCACAGCACATGTTAGTTCTTCAATGAACTCCAATAAATTGGCCATCATAAAGCCAATGTTGACTCTGCCTGATTACCTTGAATTTTTCTAAGTACCCTGCTATTACGTCTTTAATAATAGCTTCTAACATCTTCCCTCTGACAGATGTTAAGATAACTTGCCTGTAGTTTCCTGTTTTCTGTCTCCCTTCCTTTTTGCATAAAGGAGTTCCATTTATTATTTTCCAATGGAACTTTCCCCAAATCTAGGGAATTTTGGAAAAATAAAATCAGTGCATCAACTTTCTCACTAGCCACTTCTTTTAAGACCCTAGGATGAAGTCCATCAGGAGCCGGAGACTTGTCAGCCTGCAGCTCCAACAAGTTGCTCAGGATCCATTTCCCTGGTAATTGTAACTTTCCTGATTTCCTCTCTCCCTTCCATTTCCTGATTTACAATTATTTCTGGGATGTTACTTGTATCCCCTATAGTAAAGACTGATGCAAAATACCTGTTCAATTTATGTGCTGCCTCCTTATTTTCCATTATTAAATCCCAGACTCACTTTCTATAGGACCAATCTTCATTATGTTAACCCTTTTCTTTTTAATTAGCTATAGAAACTCTTACTATCTAACTTTATATTTCTAGTTAGCTTTCTCTTGTATTCTAATTTTCCCTCCTTGTTAATTTCTTAGTCATTCTTTGCTGTTTTTATATTCTGTCCAATCTTCAAACTTGCCACCCATCTTTGTGCAATGATATGCTTTTTCTTTAAGTTTGATATATCTTTAACTTGTTTAGTTAATCACAGATGGTGGATCCTCCCCTTGGAATTTTTCTTTCTCATTGGAATGTATCTATTCCATATATTCTGAACTATGCCCTTAAGTGTCTGCCATTGCATCTCTATTGACCTTAACCTAATTTTCCAGTTCCCTTCACTTGCTCTACTTTCATGTCCTCATAATTGCCCTTATTTATGTTTAAAATACTAGTATTGGACCCACACTTCTCTCCCTCAAACTGAATGTAAAATTTAATCATAGTATGATTGCTGCTACCTCGGGGCACCTTCACTATGAGGTCATTAATTAATCCTATCTCATTGCACAATACCAGATCTAGTATACCCTGCTCTCTAGTTGATGCCAGAACATACTATTCTGAGAAACGATCCCAAAAGCATTCTGTGAATTCCTCATCTCTGCTACCTTTGCCCATCTGATATTGCCAATCTATATGTAGATTAAAATCCTCCATGATTATCACTGCACCTTTCTGACATGCTCCCATTATTTCTGCCATTACACCTCATATTACCATGTGGTTATGAGCATACAAACAAAGAGGAGTAGGCCACTCGGCCCTTTGTGCCTGCTCTTCCATTCAATGCGATCATGGCTGATCGGATTGTAATCTCAATTCCACATTCCTGCCTAGCCCGATAACTTTTCATCCCCTTGCTTGTCAAGAATCTATCTACCTCTGCCTTAAAAATATTCAAAGACTCTGCCCCCACTGCCTTTTGAGGAAGAGAGTTCCAAAGACTCACAACCCTCTGAGAGAAAAAATTTCTCCTCATCTCAGTCTTAAATGGGCGACCCCTTATTTTTAAACAGCGGTCTCTACTACTAGATTCTCCCACAAGAGGAGATCCTCCCACAAGAAGAAATCCTGTCCACATTGATGTTGTCAAGACCCCTCAGGATCTTATATGTTTTAATCAAGTAGTCTCTTACTCTTCTAAACTCCAACAGCTACAAGTCTACCCAGTCCAAATGTTCCTCATAAGACAACCCACCCAATCCAGGAAATAGTTTAGTAAACCTTCTCTGAACTACTTCCAATGCATTTACATCCTTCCTTAAATAAGGAGACCAACACTGTACAGAACACTCCAGATATAGTTTCACCAATGCCCTGTATAAGTAAACATAACCTCTCTACTTTTGTATTCAATTCCCCTGGCAACAAATGATATTCTATTCACTTTCCTAATTATTTGCTGTACCTGCGATTCGTGCTCTAGGGCCACTGGATCCTTCTGCATCTCAGAGCTCTGAAATCTCTCACCATTTACATAATATGCTACTTTTTCTATTTTTCCTACCAAAATGGACAATTTCATATTTTCCCACACTAAACTCCATTTGCCAGATCTTTGCCCACTTACTTAACCTATCTGTATCCTTCGTAGCTTCACTGTGTCCTCTTCAAATCTTACTAACCTGCACATCTTTGTGTCATCAGCAAATTTAGCAACCGTTCCTTCAATCCATTCATCCAAGTCATTATATAAAATTGTGAAGGTTGAGGCCCCAGCACTGATTCCTGTGGCACACCACTCATTATATCTTGACAGAAAAAGACCCATTTATGCTTACTCTCAGTTTCCTGTTAGCAAGTCAATCTTCTATCCATGCCAATATGTTACCCCCCACCCCCCCTCCCCCACACCATGAGCTCATACTTTTTGCAATAACCTTTGATCAAATTATCAAATGCCTTCTGGAAATCCAAATACAGTCCCCTTATCCACATACATCCCCTTTATCCACTACATCTGTTACTTCTTCACAGAATGCTAATGAATTGGTTAAACATGATTTCCATTTCACAAAACCATGTTGACTCTGCCTGTTTACTCTGAATTTTTCCAACTGCCCTGCTAGAACGTATCTAATAATAGCCTCTGACATATGACCAGCATGAAGCTAAACGCCTGTAGTTTCCTGCTTTCTGTCTCCCTTCCTTTTTGAATAAAATATAGTGCTAGGGGCCTCTACACCACTCCCACAAGTGATTTCTTGCCTTTATAATTTCTCATCTCTACCCAAGCCGCTTCTACATCCTAGTTTCCTGAACTTAGGTCATCCCTCTCTATTGTGCTAATAAAATCATTAACTAATCTTTTCCTAGCTTCCTGTACTTCCTAAATTTCATGTACCCTTCAATATTCAGGTTCCAACATTTGTCATGCTGCAGACAGGTCTCTGTAATGGCTATCAGATCGTACTTATTTATTTCTATTTTTGCTATCTGTTCATTTGTTTTGTTTTGAATGCTACATGCATTCAGACACAGAGCCTTTAGTTTTGTCCATGTTATTATTTTTGTAACCTCTAACCTTATCTGCTGATTTACTCTTAGGGCGGAATCATCCCAGATTTGCACTAAGTGTGGTAGTGGGTGGGAAAAAAGGACGTTTTACCTGCTGGCCGCAATGGCGAATTCCCACACCGTATCATACCAATCCTGTCTGATTAATCATGCATTCCAGAGAAACACGCCATTTTGATGGCAGGCGAGCCCTCAGTTGCCCACCATGCTGTCATCTCAGCGCTTCCTCACGCCAGACGCCATATTTTAAAGTGCAGCCGCGTGCACGCATCTCAGTTCTTCCAGCCCAAGACTGATGCAAAGAAGGCATGTCCCCGAAAGGCAAGAAGACTGCAACCCCCGGCTTAATGATACGTCCCTTGAGCTCCTGTTGAATGCCATGGAGGCCCGCCATGTTGTCCTGTACCCCCACTCTGGCCGCAGGAGGGGCAGCAATATCGCCAATCTGACTTGGGAGGCATGGCAGAGGTGGTCGGCGCCTACACCCTACAAAAGAGGACAGCCACCCAGTGCCAAGAAACGATGAATGAATCAAGCCAGGGTAAGTCACTCTTTTCATCACTCTGAACTCACACACTTACAAACCTGTCACACATCCACAGGCATCTCACTCACTGCCAGCTCAAGAGACATCACCATTCACTCTCACACACACACTTTCATTGACCTCATCCTGTGCATAGGACCACTCACCACCCACACATGCCAGGCATACTTCTTATCTGGCCTGGCAGGCATCCTGCTTACACTCTCTCCATCTCTATTCATGTAGGACAAGCTGGCACATAACAAGAGGGAGAGGTCGCAGACCAGTGGAGGAATATCTGGAATAAAGGTCCTCATGGACTTTGAAAACAGAACCATCCAGCTGACCAGCTATGATCTGGACCAGTCCTGTGCTGACGGTGAGGTCAGCAGGGCTCTACCAAGTGAGGATCCAGCAGTGCAACATCCATCAGACAACCATGCTGTGAGTCAGTTCCCCTGTTCCGCAGTCCCTGCCCATGCACTAATTATCTCTCCTTGTTTTCACAGGCACATCTGGGAAATAACCAACAGAGTCCACGACCCAGGGCCTTTAATCAAGCCTGAAGAACCCTCTGAAGATGAAACTGAAGGCATTGTCATTGAAGATCCATCATAGCGCTCACCCAGGCCCTCCATCAGTGCAGAAACACAGACTTGCTGGGACCTAGTTCCAGAGTAGCCTCAGGGTCATAATCTGGTGAACACATTGCACTGTCTGATCCACAGCAGGAAGTGGCAGGGACTTCCCAAGTTTCTGGCACTCAGAACTGCTAGAGGACAGAAATCTGCTGAATTTGACTCAGATGACAAGCCTCTGGACTCGGTCATACCTCGGTTGCTGGAGCTGCAAAGACAAGCTCAGGAACATCAGGAAGGCATGTCTGCTACACTCCTCAGATTGCAAGTCACAATGGACGAGTCCGTCTGCCTTCAGACTGAGGTGATAACTCAAGCATGCCAACATATTGAGGTCAATACTGGTAGGATGGCGGCCACCATGGAAACCTTGGTTCAGGACATAAGTCCTGCTCTGTTGCGCGGTCTGAGCTCCATCACTGACGCAATAGTTGGCCTCGAACAGTACATGCAGGAGAGGGGTGAGGGGCAAATCGATCTCACTCCAGCAACAGCTTCTCCTCAATGTGTCTGCCAGAGGTCCTCGGATACCCATGGGGAGAAGGTTCAGCAGGGGCACACCCCAGGGCCATCCATCCAGGTGACTCCAAGAGTGTCTGGCCCATCCAAATCCCCACTTCCTGTGACCCCAGTAGCTCCAGCTCCATAGGCCAAGGAGGGTGCCATTGCCACATAGCAGGACCCCGAAAGCAGGCCAGGGCCCTCCAGGTCTCCTAGACGAGACTGCAAGAGGAGGACCCTGCAACAGGCTGTCAGCAATACCTAGAGCAGAGTGCTAGAGGAGGACCCAAGTCAGGCATTCAGAAGCAACAAGCACCTAACATTACAGGAGAAACATAGGACAGAATATTGCGCTCGTCGGGTGTGCGTGTGCCCAACCTGAACGTGCGTAAAATGACGCACGATATTTCAGTCAGTGGGAATGCGCAGTAGTTGGCAGCATGCCTGCCAACAATTAACAGACCTATTAAGGGCATTAAAGTAATAATTAAATTAAACTTTTTGCTGCCAGAATAGTCTTACGGTTGGCGCGCAAGCAAAAAGGCCAAGCGGCCTTTGGATTTGTTAGGAAAGCTCATCCCCAGGTGTGATGGGGTTTCCAACAGCAAAGAAAAATAAAATAAAATGTTTTTAATTTCATTCATAACATGACCCTGCTTAAGTCACATGAGGGAACATGTTTTTAACATGCATTATTTTTTCATCTTTGAGTTTATAAATCTTCAGCTCCATGAGGCAGCCCTGTGCCTCAGGGAGCTTTCATCACGCGAACTTCCATGCTCATCCTCCTCCTTCCCCCACCACGCCAGTACGCGTTTCATGCTGGCTGGCCATTAATTGGCCAGCCAGTGTGAAATCAATGTCAGGGCCCGATCATGGGCAGTGGTCAACTTAAGGGCCACTCCCAGGCTCTCCCTCCGCAGCCGCCCAAGGTGAAAATCCTGGCCATAAGTTCTTTGGTTGGTGAGAAACTGCTGTTTGGGGGGTGTCATCAAGTAGATGAGAATAAGAAAATCACATTCTTTTAAAAAGAAGGGGCTACTTACATTTAAGTAAGAAACACAAGCAATAGGGAAACAAAGTTAAGTTGAGACCAGGTAAAATAAAGTAGCATAAGTAAACCAAACTAAAATGAAGTTTATGCAAGGGAAATTGAAGCCATAGCAGGACGGAGTGTCTTATAATATGTGGGAAGTTGGGAATGCTACCAATGTCCTAGATGATCACATGCGCAGGAATGTCACCAGCTGCAGAACCTTGAGCTCTGGGTTTCAGAGCTCGAGCAGCAACTGGAGTCACTGTGGTGCATCCATGCGGCTGAGAGCTACTTGGATAGCAGGTTCAGCGAGGTGGTCGCAACGCAGCTTAGGACTCTGGAGACAAAAAGGAAATAGTGACTGCCAGGCAGGCCAAGAATATTAGGCAGGTAGTGCAGGAGTCCCCTATAACAGAAACTTGGCTTTAGGAGGGGCAGAAATGGCAGCTAAATATCCCTGGATATAGAGATTTCAGACAGGATAGGAAGATGGTTAAAAAGGTTGGAGTGAGGCATTATTGGTTAAAGAATCAATAATAGCTGTGAAGAGGGATGATATATTAAATGAGGCATCAAATGAGGCCAAAACAAAAACAGAAATACCTGGAAAAACTCATCAGGTCTGGCAGCCTCGGTGGAGAAGAACAAAGTTGACGTGTCAATTCCTCATGATCCTTCAACAGAACTAAGTAGAAATAGGAGAGGGGTGAATTTTAAGGTGGTTTACGGGGAGGGGGCGGAAGAAGGGACAAGCAAGCAGTGATAGGAGCAGATAAGCAAAAGATGTCACAGACAAAAGAACAAAGAGATGTTGAAGGTGGTGATATTATCTAAAAGAATGTGCTAATTAAGATTGGAGAGCAGGATGAGCAAGATTGCTCTAGTCGGGGTGGTGTGAAATAAACCATGAGTGGAATACATTTAAAAATAATGGAAATAGGTGGGAAAAGAAAAAACTATATAAATTATTGGAAAAACAAAAGGGGGGGAAGAAATGGAAATGGGGTGGGGATGGAGGAGGGAGTTCAAGATCTAAAGTTGTTGAACTCAATATTCAGTCTGGAGGGCTGTATAGTGCCTAGTCGGAAGATGAGGTGCTGTTCCTCCAGTTTCCGTTGAGCTTCACTGGAACAAGGCAGCAAACCAAGGACAGACATGTAGGTAAGAGAGCAGGGTGGAGTGTTAAAATGGCAAGCGACAGGGAGGTCTGGGTCATTCTTGCAGATAGACCAAAAGTGTTCTGCAAAGCGGTCGCCCAGTCTGCGTTTGGTCTCTCCAATGTAGAGGAAACCACATTGGGAGCAATGAATGCAGTAGACTAATTTGGGGGAAATGCAAGTGAAATGCTACTTCACTTGAAAGGAGTGTTTGGGCCCTTGGACGGTGAGGAGAGAGGAAGAAAAGGGACAGATGTTGCATACTTTGCGTTTGCATGGGAAGGTGTCGTAGGAGGGGGTTGAGGAGTAAGGGGTGATGGAGGAGTGGACCAGGATGTCACGGAGGGAACGATCCCTACGGAATGCCGCCAGGGGGGTGGAGGGAAGATGTGTTTGGTGGTGGCATCATGCTGGAGTTGGTGGAAATGGTGGAGGATGATCCTTTGAATGCGGAGGCTGCTGGGGTGATAAGTGAGGACAAGGGGACCCTATCATGTTTTTGGGAGGGAGGAGAAGGTGTGAGGGCGGATGCGCGGGAGATGGGCCGGACACGGTTGAGGACCCGGTCAACGATCGTGGGTGGAAAACCTTGGTTAAGGAAGAAGGAGGACATGTCAGAGGAACTGTTTTTGAAGGTAGCATCATCAGAACAGATGCGACGGAGGCAAAGGAACTGAGAGAATGGGATGGAGTACTTACAGGAAGCAGAGTGTGAGGAGCTGTAGTCGAGGTAGCTGTGGGAGTCGGTAAGCTTGTAACGGATATTGGTGGACAGAAATTGAGACAGAGAAGTCAAGGAAGTGAAGGAAAGTGTCAGAGATGGACCATGTGAAAATGATGGAGGGGTGGAGATTGGAAGCAAAATTAATACATTTTTCCAGGTCCCGACGAGAGCATGAAGCAGCACCGAAGTAATCATCGATGTACAGGAAAAAGAGTTGTGGGAGGGGGCCAGAGTAGGACTGGAACAAGGAATGTTCCACATACCCCATAAAGAGACAGGCATAGCTGGGGCCCTTCCTTGTTCTATGTGGAACATTCCTTGTTCCAGTCCTACTCCGGCCCCATTCCACAAATCTTTCTCCAGTACATCGATGATTACTTCGGTGCTGCTTCATGCTCTTGTCGGGACCTGGAAAAATTTATTAATTTTGCTTCCAATCTCCACCCCTCCATCATTTTCACATGGTCCATCTCTAACACTTCCCTTCAATTCCTTGACTTCTCTGTCTCAATTTCTGGTGATAGACTGTCCACCAATATCCAATACAAGCTTACCAACTCCCACAGCTGCCTCGACTACAGCTCCTCACACCCCGCTTCCTGTAAGGACTCCATCCCATTCTCTCAGTTCCTTTGCCTCCGTCGCGTCTGTTCTGATGATGCTACCTTCAAAAACAGTTCCTCTGACATGTCCTCCTTCTTCTTTAACCAAGGTTTTCCACCCACGATCGTTGACAGGGTCCTCAACCGTGTCCAGCCCATCTCCTGCGCATCCGCCCTCACACCTTCTCCTCCTTCCCAGAAGCATGATAGGGTCCCCCTGTCCTCACTTATCACCCCACCAGCCTCCGCATTCAAAGGATCATCCTCCACCATTTCCGCCAACTCCAGCATGATGCCACCACCAAACACATCTTTCCTTCACCCCCCCCCGGCGGCATTCCGGAGGGATCATTCCCTCCATGACATCCTGGTCCACTCTTTCATCACCCCTACTCCTCAACCCCCACCTATGGCACCTCCCCATGAAAACGCAAAATATGCAACACCTGCCCCTTCACTTCCTCTCTCCTCACCGTCCAAGGGCCCAAACACTCCTTTCAAGTGAAGTAGCATTTCACTTGCATTTCCCCCAACTTAGTCTACTGCATTCATTGCTCCCAATGCGGTTTCCTCTACATTGGAGAGACCAAACGCAGACTGGGCGACTGCTTTGCAGAACACCTGCGGTCTGTCTGCAAGAATGACCCAGACCTCCCTGTTGCTTGCCATTTTAACACTCCAACCTGCTCTCTTGCCCACATGTCTGTCCTTGGCTTGCTGCATTGTTCCAGTGAAGCCCAACGCAAACTGGAGGAACAACACCTCATCTTCCGACTAGGCACTTTACAGCCTTCTGGACTGAATATTGAGTTCAACAAGTTTAGATTTTGAATTCCCTCCTCCATCCCCACCCCCTTTCCATTTCTTCCCCCTCCCTTTTGTTTTTCCAATAATTTATATAGATTTTTCTTTTCCCACCTATTTCCATTATTTTTAAATGTATTCCACCCATGGTTTAATTCAAACCACCCTCACTAGAGCTACCTTGCTCGTCCTGCTCTCCAATCATAATTAGCACATTCTTTTAGATAATATCACCACCTTCAACACCTCTTTGTTCTTTTGTCTGTGACATCTTTTGCTTATCTGCTCCTATCACTGCTTGCTTGTCCTAACAACCACCCCCCCCCCAACCATAAATCAGCTTATATTTCACGCCTTTCCTACTTCTACTTAGTTCTGTTGAAGGGTCATGAGGACTCGAAACATCAACTTTGTTCTTCTCCGCCAATGCTGCCAGACCTGCTGAACTTTTCCAGGTATTTCTGTTTTTGTTTTGGATTTCCGGCATCCACAGTTTTTGTTCTTCTCATCAAATGAGGCCAAATGGGTTGAGCTCAGAAATAAAAAAAGGGCAGCCACACTGCTAGGCTTGTACTATAGACCCCCAAATAGTGGAAGAGAGTTAGAAGAGCAAATGTGTAGGCAGATTTCTGAGAGCAAAAACAATAGGGCAGTAATTGTTGGGGACTTCAACTACCCTAATATCAATTGGGATACAAACAGAGTGAAGGGCACAAGAGGGCGCAAAATGAACTGCATTCAAGATAACTTTTGTAGCCAGCATGTAACAAGCCCGAGAGGGGGCACAATTCTAAATTTAGCCTTAGGCAATAATGCTGGGCAAGTGGATGAAATAGCAGTGCAGGACCATTTTGGAGATAGTGACCATAAGATAGTTATATTTAGCATCATTATGGAAAAGGACAAAGATAGAACAGGAGTAAAAGTTCTAAATTGGGGGAAAACAAATCCTCTAAAGCTGAGGGGTAAGCTGACGAAAGTGGACTGGGTGCAGCTACTAGAAGGAAAACTGTGTCAAATCAGTAGGAGGTATTTAAAGATGAAATGCCATGGGCACAGTGTAGACATGCCTTCACAAAGATAAAGGATGGTGCTGGCAAATCTAGAGCCCCCCTAGTTATCCAGAAGAATGCAGGGTAAGATAAAGCAGAAAAAGAAAGCTTATGACAGTCACAAAAGACTTAACACTGTAGAAAGCCTAAAGGAGTATAGAAGCTAAGGGGTGAAGTAAAAATGGAAATTAGGAAAGCAAAGAGAGGATATGAAAAATATTGGCAGGTAAAATCCAAGAAAATCCTAAGATGTTTTACCATCCTAAGAGCAAGGGAATAACTAAGAATGAGGTAGAGCCTATCAGTGATGTAAATAGTAACTTGTGGGTTGATGCAGAAGATATGGGCAGGGTTCTCGATGAGTACTTTGTCTCCGTCTTCACTAAGGGAAGGGATGGTGCAGACATTTCAGTTAAAGAGCAGCAATGTGAAATATTAGATAGAATAAGCATAGTGAGAAAGGAAGTACTGGAGGAACTGGCATCCTTGAAGGTGGATAAATCACCAGGGCCAGATGGATTGTATCCCAGGCTGTTGAAGAAAGCCAGAGAGGAAATAATGGATGCCCTGAGGATCATTTTCCAATCCTCGCTAGATACTGGTGAGGTCCTAGAGGATTGGAGGTCCTCAAATGTTGCACCATTATTTAAAAAGGGTGCGAGGGATAGGCCTGAAAATTATAAATGGTCAGTCTGACTTTGGTGGTGGGCAAATTATTAGAATCAATTCTTAGAGACAGGATAAACTGTCACTTATAAAGGTACCGATTGATCAGGGATAGTCAGCATGGTTTTGTTAGGGAAAGATCATGTCTTACTAACTTAATAGACATCACAAAAATTGGCTGTGTCGTTGATAGTGAAGAGGATAGCTGTCGACTCCAAAATGATATTGTTTGGTTGAGTTGGTGAAGAAGTGGCAAATGGGATTCAATCTGGAAAAACGTGAGGTAATACATTTGAGAGCCTGCCCGCCATCAAAATGGCACTTTCCGGGAATGCATGATTAATGAGGTGGGATTGGGATGATACAGTGTGCAAAGCCGCCATTGCAGCCAGCAGGTAAAATGTTCCTTTTCCCACCCAGATCTGGGTTGATTCCGTCTTTAGTCTTTCCTCGGTTTATTTCTCAATCCTTAAATTACATTGTCTAAGGAGATCGACTGTTTGTCCCAACATTCACTAGAATTTCAGATGTCTCATTGCCCTCACTGTGCTATTATCAACTCACATTTCCATTGAATTACGTGGCAAAATACATTTAATCTGAAGGTTACAGAAAAGTGTCTAATTAACGAATGAGAAGCGCTGCTCCAGCAAATTCCAGCCCAGTTTTGTTCTGACAAATAGGACGATTGCGGTTGTGGTCACTCCACTTATCAATACATTTCTGACAGGCTTTAAATTCCTCTGAAATATTCAAACCTTTAGCATACACTGGAGGCAGACTAACAGTGCTAATAATGGACTATAATATAATCTAATATATAGCATTCCTCTGTACCGTATGGATAACATATCTCACCTTATTTTCCTGTAGTGATATCACTGTAAGTGTCAGAACCACACCCCTTACATCAAAAATTGATTTATTTTGTTCTAAATAAAGAAAATTACATATTTTATTTTAATAGCTTACATGCATTATGTGTTCCAAGACTTTAATACTATCATTGACATAAGGGCGCTCAACCTTCACTCTTGAGATGATATCATCTGAGCCCTATGAAACACATTTCAAGTCACTTATAATTCTCTGAGAGTGCAGGCTCTGTACCTTCTTTTGATTCATACTGGAACAAGCTATAAATATTTTATATGTATGCATAAAACATGTTAAATTTGCTTCACTTTGAAGGAGCTTCTTAAGTGAAAATCAAGACAAGTTTAGCAAATCTGAAAAATGAGCCAGACCTTGTAATCTGTCATATGCTGCCCCAACCTTGTCTTAGTTCAATGCCGTACAGTGTTCTATATAACATTTTAAAGAGGACACAATCAGTAATTCCTGCCACTCAACTGATACATGCTCACCAAAAGAAATATCTGCTGCATGGACTCTCTTTTTGAAGAGCAGGGAGTTTATCTGGTGCTCTGGTCAATATCCCTTCTTTAACCTATCCCAAGAGAGTCCACATTTTCTGGTTGCTCATCTAATCACTATTTATGGCTTGTCTGTGGAACAGAATAACACATTTGCCTATATAACAATAACTGTATTTTAAAAGTAATTAATCATGGGAAGCACTTCTGGATGTTCCTTATGACGACATGTTAAATACAACAAGTATCTTAATTAATAATTAGTGGAAATATTAAGGCCTCAGCAATGTAGTTTTCCCATTTGTCAACAGGTTTATTCAGCTGATGAGGCAGATGAGCAGACACAAGAGCTGTGGCCTTTAGGGTTGCATGCAATATTCATCATTGCTGTAAGTCCCAAGTCAGGAATTTCAAGCTGCGTGGAGCACATCTGGAAATACTTATTTCCAATATTTTTTGTGAGGCGTGGTAACTTACCCAACCTTCCCTAAGGATTGCGCCTTGATGCACGTGGAAAAGTTTTAGGGCTCCTATGACCCTGAGAGCTCTACCTCCTGTCCTCACAAGCCTGACAGGTCAAATGATAGAAACAAAAATAAAAGAGGCAGCCTACTAGCTCTCCCTTTTCAGAGGTTGTTAAGGAAACAATCAATCTATGTAAAAATACCTTTCATTTTGAAACAACCCAGAAGATAAATCTATTGCATACAAACGAATCTGAGCAACTATGGAAACTATGACATGCTAGATGCAAGGTAAGATGATCAAGCCAAATATCGTGTTTTGGACAGACAGCAGTGGACGATCTGGTATTCTAACTAACCAACTCACTTGATCAGAGGATTGGGTACTAAAGGTCAGCAAGGCTAATTTTTCAATCTGCATTCCTGATTATACCAGGAGACTTGCCTCACAAAATGTCTTAACTACTGCCAAACCAAGCATAATAAAATATAATGTACTTCAAATCAATGTTAAAGCAGATCCCTAATGACTATTGAATACTATGGCCAGAGATTTTCCAGCTACTACCAGCTTTATATAACTAAAAAGGTTATATAACTTAATCTTATCACATTCGGGTTAACTACAAGCAATATTCACATATCACTGCATTTTCAAAAGCAGTAAATGAGATTTCATTAAAAATATTTTCATCTCCATTTTTTGCCCTTATATACTATTAACTTCAGTTTCAGTTCTAATATACAGTTCAAGCCAGAATTTAGTTTCACTGAAATTGATATAACACTTTCTTAATTAGTGTTTTACGACAGTACAAATGCTAGAAGCAAATAAAGGCTGTAATTTAATTTCAAGGAAAACCCAGTATAACTGGTGAAATAACTCTGTATGCAGCAGTCTTGTTGATTGATTGAACTGATGTTATGATGGGGATGACAACAAATCACAGTGTTTAAATGATTCTCAATGAAGCCCACCTAAAAGGGTATCATGAACATGTAGTTGTGATATTACAGATTTTGTAAAAAAGCCAATCTTTCTTTTAAATGGACACAAAGAGCCTAAAAAAACGGCTGCCAAAAGTCACTTGACCTTTTCACCTGTAATATTTGTCAAGCTTCCTGAAAGCTCCAAGTGGATTGGAAGCAAACATATCCAGACATGTGAAGACACTTACAATGCAATGCACATTTCCACAAGGGGAAACAGAAACTCTTCGACAGTAGCTTCCATGGATATTTGAATAGCTCTTTCCTATCTCACCAAACCTGTAAGAATGGGAGCCATTCAAGTTAATGACTGAGACATTTAAAAGATTAATTACCTCAGTTAAAAGACAATGGATGGGACAACCCCATCCACCACTACTCTCCTCCGTCTGGCTGAACTCGTTCTCACACTGAACAATTTCTCCTTTAACTCCTCTCACTTCCTCCAAATAAAAGGTGTGGCTATGGGTACCCGCATGGGCCCCAGTTATGCCTGACTCTTTAGGGGTATGTGGAACATTCTTTCTTCCAGGCTCCCCCCAACAACTCTTTCTCCGGTACATCGATGATTACTTTGGTGCTGCTTCATGCTCTCGTCTGGATCTGGAAAAATTTATTAATTTTGCTTCCAATCTCCACCCCTCCCATCATTTTCATATGGTCCGTCTCTGACACTTCCCTTCCTTTTCTTCATCTCTCTGTCTCAATTACTGGTGATAGACTGTCCACCAATATCCATTACAAGCCTACCAACTCCCACAGCTACCTCGACTACAGCTCCTCACACCCCGCTTCCTGTAAGGACCCAATCCCATTCTCTCAGTTCCTTTGCCTCCATCGCATCTGTTCTGATTATGCCATCTTCAAAAACAGTTCCTCTAACATGTCCTCCTTCTTCCTTAACCAAGGTTTTCCACCCACGGTCGTTGACAGGGTCCTCAACCGTGCCCAGCCCATCTCCCGCGCATCCGCCCTCACACCTTCCTCTCCCTCTCAGAAACATGATAGGGTCCCCCTGTCCTCACTTATCACCCCAGCAGCCTCCGCATTCAAAGGATCATCCTCTTCCATGTCTGCCAACTCCAGCATGATGCCACCACCAAACACATCTTCCCTTCACCCCCCCTGGTGGCATTCCGTAGGGATCATTCCCTCCAGGACACCCTGGTCCACTCCTCCATCACCCTCTACACCTCAACCCCCTCCCACAGCACCTTCCCATGCAACCGCAGAAGGTCCAACACCTGCCCCTTTACTTCCCCTCTCTTCACCATCCAAGGGCCCAAAGACTCCTTTCAAGTGAAGCAGCATTCCACTTGCACTTCCCTCAATGCTGCCTACTGCATTCGTTGCTCCTAATCCAATTTCCTCTACATTGGAGAGACCAAACGCAGACTGGGTGACCACTTTGCAGAACACCTTCGGTTTGTCTATAAGCATGACCCAGACCTCCCTGTCACTTGCCATTTCAACACTCCACCCTGCTCTCATGCCCACATGTCTGTCCTTGGCCTGTTTCATTGTTCCAGTGAAGCTCAACACAAACTGGAGGAACAGCACCTCATCTTCTGACTAGGCACTTTACAGCCTTCCGGACTAAATATTGAGTTCAACAATTTTAGATCATGAGCTCTCTCCTCCAACCCCACCCCCTTTCCAATCCCCCCCTTTTTTCCAATAATTTATATAGATTTTTATTTTCCCACCTATTTCCATTATTTTTATTGAATCCATTGTTTTATCTCTACCTTTTAGCCCATTTCGATTCCTTCACCCCACCCCACCCCCACTAGGGCTATCTGTACCTTGCTTGTCCTGCTTTCTACCCTTAATTAGCACATTCCTTAGATAATATCATCACCTTCAACACTTCTTTGTACTTTTGTCTATGACATCTTTCGGCTATCTCCACCTATCACTGGCCCTCTATCCAGCTTACCTGTACCCCCCCCACCCCCCACCCCACCCCCTTAAACCAGCTTATATTTCACCTCTTTTCTATTTTTACTTAGTTCTGGTGAAGAGTCATACAGACTCGAAACGTTAACTGTGCTCCTCTCCGCAGATGCTGCCAGACCTGCTGAGTTTTTCCAGGTATTTTTGTTTTTGTAATGGGTGGGACTATGTCCCCAGACCTGGGTTAACCCAATACCTAATATGGAATAAAAACAGAAAATGCTGGAAAAACTCAGCAAGTCTGGCAGCATTTGTGTACAGAGAAACAGCATTTATGTTCCGAGTCCATATGATTCTTCTTCAGACTTTAATACGGAAGCATGATACAACAATTTGGGATAACAGCTACTTTACGTTTTGAACTGTCTAAAGTCTGGCCGAGAAAAGCCATTTTGTGCAGAGAACACAGAAGATCTCTGGAAGATAGTTCCAGCCCATGGCTTTCAGCTGAACTAACTGTGAACAGAAGGCGAAAGCTGGATTTCTCTCTGCCACCAGGAATCACAAAAGAAGTTGTCTCGAAATCATCATTGTTCTGCTGAAAAAGGAATCCAGGCAGTCTTCAAGTGCCATACTGGCAAAACCAGTAAAGAAAAGGGGCCTTCACTTGCCACTCTACCCCCTCAAAGCTGCTCTACCTGCTCAATCCACTTGAAAAGGCAAACACTGGCTTTTCTACTACAGAAACCATCACAGCTGCAGAACACAACACTTCAACTTCAACCCTTCACTCTAGGCAACCAACCTTTCAACTGCAAGCCAGGGCCTGCAACAATATCTTAAAGGACTGAACTGAATCTCATCTTTATATGTATCATTTAGCCTTTTCTGCATTTTAATCTTTGTATCTGTATTCCAGTTAATAACTTTTATTATTTTTACGTAAGTAACTTTCAGCAGTAATTTTGTAGCAAACTGACCTTTATCTTGTTTAAGAATAAAGCTTGTCTGCTGGGTTATGTTTAAACTGAATCACTCACAAATTAAAAGGGGGCTACATAGACATACACACAAATTCTTAGCTCATGGACCATGAGGAAACTCCTTTTATGTGATCATGACAGGGGTGAAACAAATGTTATTGCACTTCAGCACACAGGGGTAAGGCTAAGTTCAGAGCAAGACATCCAGGGATCAGACCAACCATGATTTGCATGTGGGACGTATCTGCTGGAGTAGCGTAGTCAGTATATAAACCACAATGACTGAATATATTAGCACTTGGATTTAGTCTGCTTGAACAGTTGACCATATCAGAACACAAAAGCAGAACAAATGTCACAGCTGTTGGAACCTTATCAATGACTGCAGAATAGGCAGAGAAAACTCTACACAGTAGTAAGAAGCCAGATGATGGAGGCAATGGGCCTGAATTTCTGTGGAGCAGCAGAACTGGATTGCCACTCTGCTCCTAGTTTCTTAGCTGGAAATCCAGCTGCCCCTTTCTCACCCACCTTCCGACTCAGGCTGGGTGAGAACTGTGTAGTGCAGCATGTTCCTGGGGCCTTCACTTGAGGGCTGGAGAATCAGAGGTAAGGACGTTGGCACTAGCTGCTGTAAAGCAGGTAAATTTAAAAGGTCAGCCACTTTCAGAAGCCAGGGAGAAGGTAAAGTTGTAAGGTTTGCCAATAGGATTGGGGGAGGTGGGAGGGCGGTCGGTTGGTTGGTTTTTCGGGGGGGTCAGGTGATTAGGGTGGTCGACTGGTCGCGGGGAGGGGTCAGTTGGGGGGGGCGTTTGTTAGTCAGTGGTGGGGAGTCGGGTGGTCAGTGGCGGGAGGGGGTTGGTTGGTTCAGGGTTGTCAGTCAGGGGTGGTCAGTTGGTCGGGGGGTGGTTTGGTTGGTCAGGGGCATGGGTCAGGGAGTGCATCAGTCCTGGAGGATTAAGTTGTCAGTGGGAGGGGGAGGTCAGTTGGTCAGTTGGGAGGCTGGGGGTCGGGGAAGTCGGGAGGGCTGGTCAGGAGGGAACAGTCAGTGGGGGGCCAGGTGATCTGGAAGTGTCCCTGGGGCGGGGGAGGTGGGGGGTCACGGAGTTGGGCAGAGGCCCATGGGGATTTGGGACAGGCAATTTTATAGTTACCCAGGAATTAAAAGTGATTTTAATTCTTCTAACTTTTTCTGGGTAACTATTCTGGTAAGACAGTCGGAAACATCTGAAATTTGTGATCTAAGTCGTAATTTCATTTGGTTCTGATTTGCAGGGCAATTGCCCAGTGGAAGTTTGAACTACCCTGTCAATTGCCTTGCAAATCCTTGCCTGGGAGATGGTTCCCCAGCATACCTTTGGGGTAGTCCCCGACAGTTACGATGTCCAGAAACTCAG
Organism: Carcharodon carcharias; assembly: GCF_017639515.1. Classification (NCBI taxonomy): domain Eukaryota; kingdom Metazoa; phylum Chordata; class Chondrichthyes; order Lamniformes; family Lamnidae; genus Carcharodon; species Carcharodon carcharias. The sequence continues at coordinate 80,383,684 of NC_054470.1, forward strand.
AAATTATGGGCCAATGAATAGCATCTTTCAAGGTTATTAGTCAGACTCACTCCTAGTCATATAAAAAGAAAAAATTGGATACTCTCATCAGGAGAGTGCAGAAGTAGCCATTGGAGTAGCTAACCAATGAGTGTTGAGATTTACATGCAAGAAGATGACAGGAAGAAGCATTTCCATATACATTATAATAGATATTCTGAAGAAGGGTCATATTGGACCCAAAACATTAACGCTGTTTCTCTTCCGACAGATGCTGCCAGACCTGTTGAATAATTCCAGTATTTTCTGTTTTCTTTTCAATAGACACCTCCAATAGACAGACACTCTGACTCCTCCAAAACAACAACTCAACCAACTCATACTCTGTAGGCATTCCACAAGTTTTAAGCATTATCTTTAACTCTGTTGGTCATTGCCATCTGACAGCTGAATAAAGTGCTTGGTAATCTCGATTCCGATTTCAGTGTTGTTATCTCCGCTCAGGGTCAAAATGAATAATAACTATACAAAAAATACCAGTGAAATTTAAATCTTACACTGGTTTCTTGGAGGAGGGGTTGAGACCAGGACACTGGACTCAGATAAACTGCTGGTTTAGACATCAAATCAATTGAAGGGGCTTTTTCATTCAAACTCATCTAGCCATAAAGGTTGTAGCCTCAATAAAAAATGCTACCTGTTTGAACCCCATTAACCTGCAGCTAATTAACCTCAAAGTAAATAGCCTGCATTGTTATTTCATATCAGAGCACATCACTTGTAGGTCAAAGGAGGGAGAAAGGCAAAAGGAAAGATAAACTCAAAACACAGACAAAGGAATATGGTCTTTTAGATGCAAGTTAATACATTATTGGGGAAATAATTCTTCTTCAAGGGGAAACATGAGTAAAAGAAAGTAGCAGGTTTGCATTTTCTTAAAATGCAGATTTTCTTAGAACGGCAATAAATTACAAAGGGATTCTGAATTTCACCCAACGGAAATGTTTCTACATTGGAAGAACTTAGCTTCAATGGCAAAAGTTTAAGTTCAAAGTCTGTATGAAAATACTATTGTCATCATTCACGTACTATCAATGATGTGACAGTTGACTTAAAATACTGAAATCTCCACAGTCCAAACTTCAGTTGTCCACTTTCCTTAAAAATGAAAAAAAAACAAATACACAAATTGTCTTAATGCACAGCTCACTGACAGCAATCTCCTTCTGACTGACATACATCAACTTTACTGGTCAAAAAATTGTCTTGGGATTTTGATCAAACCAAAACTTTCTGATTGTCCTTTTGTCATTTCAGTGGAGTCCATTCAGGCTGTCAAGTATTTTTCACCTCAGCCAACACTTACTTGCAAAATATAAAACCTGCTCTTGGAGCCTGCCAGCATGTCTAATTTGACAGATCCTGATGTTTTATATATCTGCACTGTGAAGCAGCTTGTTCCTGATTATTGACATGTATATTGTATCAGTTTCAGTCATCAATGCATTTTTGTTAAAGCACATTATTGATTTAACATTCATTTCACCTTGGATGAGGAAACAGCCTTTCCATTTATCATGTATTGATTAGGGTGCAAAACAGAAGCTTATTAGTTTAAATATGTTTCCCGAGTGAATTTTTATTTAATGTACGTACAGAAAATATTAAAGGAAATTCCTTCATCAGAAGGAGTTAACAGTAACCTAATAAGGATTTTTATTTGGCAAGGAAATTACGTCCACTGGGTTCTAAAATACTCGAATCTCCATATTCATTTCAATTTTTCAACTCTTTGCATGAAAAAATGTTTTTTTACTGTTCACATTGATTGATTAGAATCAACTTTCGGTACTTCAGGGACAATCATTATCCTCACAATATTCCTTCCTCTGTGCAACCTCACCTCTGGATCACAAAAGAGATGGTGACAGAGGTGACTCAAAAGCCAATGCAGCCTAATAATTAAGCAAATAAAGGGCACCAATATCAGTCTGTACCAGTTAGCCTTTGCTTTAGTTGGCTGCATATCCAACATTTACAATAAGTCTTCACAAAGTTCTAAGTGAAGACTTTCAACTCATAAGAGGCTTGGATGAATAAAAAGGCAATGGGGATAGCCTTCACTCACATTGTTTGGGAGATAAACTGTCTAAATAAATCACCCACCTATCATTGAACAGCTTGATCCAAAACTATCCCATAGCAACTTTAATGCAGGCACCCGATAAATATATGCTAATAGGGGTCCTGTCATGTAAAGTAGTGGTTGCCTTGTTGGACCTCCATGCACGCTACCCCATCCTCCTCCCCTCACACCCTATTCAGTAGAAACAAGTTTTGCGCTGGTAGTTGCTGATTTAATTCAAATAAAACCAAATCATAAAAAAAGAACACAGGCCTCATGCTGATTCCTTTGGACAATGCAATACAGGTCCCACCATATACCTCATTAAAGCTATATTCTAAGTTTTTACCTCTAAGGTAGGAAACAATGGCTGGGATTTTACAGTCCCCCTGTAGTGGGTTTCCCCGTGGCGGGGCTGGCGAGCCATTGAAATCTCGATTCACATCAGTGGGACCAGAAGATCCCGCTGGCATGAAGAGCTGGAAAATTTCAGCCAATGGATGGAAATTAATCCAGATAGCCAGCAACAATCCTTCCCCCAGGATCAGGAAAGGGGAATCCCACTCCTTGATAGCTGATAGCCAATCAGAGGAGGCAGCAGTTCTTCATTTCAGTGGGGCTGGGAATGCACCCACCAGAGGCCTTGGATTAGTGAGGGGCTCCAAGCAAGTGAGGACAGGATGGGATTCACAGGCTGGGGGTTGTGGGAGATGGGAAGGGGTGTTGAAGACAAGGGCAAGAGGGTGGCTTTCAGCAGGCCACCCACACCACAACCCACTTTCCTGATGCTGGATCACTCGATCAGATGTGCTTGACAATGAGGGCCCCCCACCTCCCCCGCTGGGAGCTCACAAGCAAATACAACAGGATTTGCTTTTCAGGCTCCCTGCACAGTTACTCTGGTTGAAAACCAGGTCAGCCACTTGATAGTGTGCTTGTTGAGCCATTTAGTTATCTCCTATACTGAGTTGATTCAGTAAATTGCCCTTCCAGTATAAGTTTGGTATGATTTACTTATCAAAAATTGAATACCAGTGGTGGCAGGATGAGGCCCTTAAATGGGCATTGATTGCTATATATTCATACCAGTAGAAATATAGAACAAAGAATGGTTACAGCACAGGAGGAGGCCATTTGGACCATCAAGTCTATGCTGGCTCCCTGCAAGAGCAATCCAGCTGGTTCCACTCCCCAGCTTTACCCATAGCCCTGCAATTGTTTTGCCCATTGTGTACTTATCTACAACAAAGCTACAATATATCCTTATTTCATGTTAGGGCTGCAGAGACAAATAATATTAACTTTTGATAAATAAAATTATACCAAACTTATACTTAATGGGAAATTTACTGAGACAGCAAGAGTGTTGAAGGTAACTAAATGGCTCAACAATCACACCTATCAAGTAGTTCAAGCATACAAACCAGCAAACTATCAACTGGCTTCAGTACCACAGGTTAACGAGCAAAAAACAGATTAGTGCTGTGCACCTAATTACTAAGCATCCTGACTGCACAATGGCGGGAACAGGATTAGGCTTGATTGTCAAAACTGATTATCATGGTTCAAAACTGAATAACAGACACTTGATTATGGATCATTCAGGGTCATACCACCATATCCAGCACTTTCAGGGAAAGATAGAGGAGAAAATTTGTGAGGAATAAAAAGCAGATTACATACAATCCTGTGACTAAAGGTATAAAATATTCATTGCAGATCCTATTCTTGCAGGGAAACTGAAAGAGGTAAGAATCCACTCAGCTGAAGCACAACCCTCATATCATTGAACAATTTGTCTCTTGCTGTAGTCTTGGATACATTATACGTTTGCAATGAAAACAAAGATTTTTTTGACACATTCTGCTCACCTGCACTGGACCTGTTAGCAGTTGCTGACCTGATTGCATCCATGCTGCTTGCCTTCTCTGATGAATGTAAGAAAAAAAAAGCAGCATGTTTAATCAGAGACTAACAGTATCTATCACCTCAGCTACATTTACCTGCTATGAATACCATACTCCTAAACAAATCCAACTATCAGTTACAATTTCATATCTAGCATGAATGGATTTCAATGAAAAGGCAATCTGAGGAGCATTCTGGAAGCAAAACTGGGTCAACTTTGCAGGTGTTTTTTTTTTGTTCTTTGAGTCTTTCCGCCTTGCATAAGATACACTGATGAGGGTTATTTTTAATGAGATTTTCTTGTTTGACTTTCTTGGCAACGACTAATTTCCAAATTGTTTTACTAGTAGGATAAGTACCTCTTAGAGGATCACAGAGAAAGAAGATACAGAATGTTAAGACCAAAATTCTAACAATAACATGTGAGATGCAGTTATTTAAGACTAGCATAGTACTAATATTTTTTATCCCCAAATCTTTATCCTATCTACTGACCAATATCTTAGCTTCATAGCTTTCAAAGAAGCACAGTTGAATATTTTTGAGACACCCCGCCCCCCCAACCCTGCCCAAAGTATAGCCTACCCTGAGCAAGTTAAACATTTACATAGAACTCCCATTGGTTATACTGTACAGTACAATATGTGATAATTGCGGCTTGGCAATATATTACTCATTCAAACCAGTAATGCTGGATTTTCGCCATTGAAGCAGGAAGCTTGAATCAGAACAACTCACAACTTGGCAGACCTCTCTCCACGGAATGACCCATGCACACAATTCTTACTCCAGAGAGGCAGGGTCAAGGTGGAGTTGGGTCAGCCGCCTCCAGAGGCAGTTCAGGCGGCTACTGTGGCAGGTGAGTGCTGAGGTGAGCTGGTTAGAAGGACCACCTTATTTCTCTGAGACTTCAGGCCAGTTTTATAGAAGGCTGTGAGGCTCTCTAGCCCTCACCCTTCATCACCTCACCCAGCCCCATGCCACGTCCACTGCTGCTCATACCACATGCCAGCTCGATGTCACCTCATATCTCCATGCCATCTCATAACCCCATGCCACCTCCATAACCACTCACTCAATATTTACTATGGGCATGGGAGCCATGTGGAGATGCTAAAGAAAAATTCTAACAAGCTAGGGAAGCTCTTGCTCATACATGATTGATACTGAAAAAGCTTTCATTCATGAGCTCCTCTCAAAAATTTTAAATCCTCTCAAGTGGTCAGTCTGATATAAAAACAACCACACTTCTATTCCCTTGAAAGACAGTTAATAGTTTAAGAGGTTATTAAAGTGTCAGTAAAAATGTAAACTCAGACCCCCTGCTGAGATAAGTGGTTTTTGAGCTTTTGAAACTCAGCCAAGCATTCCTAATGGGCTAGCTGTAATAACAGCCCTTGGAAAATGTCAACAATGAAGTCTATTGAAATTGCAGGAATAGATGGTAACGGTTTTTTTTAGACACACCAGATGGCCTGTCAATCAATGCACTCCATATGGATATCAATGAAAATGCAATCTGAGGAGCATTCTGGAAGCACAACTAGGTCAACTTTGCAGGTGAACCAGTATGCAGGTGTTTTTTTTTGTTTTTTTGAGTCTTTCTGCATTGCATAAGATACATTGATGAGGATTATTTTTAATAAAATACTTTCTAGTTTGATTTTCTTGGCAGTGACTAATTTCTAAATTGTTTTAATAGCAGGATAAATGCCTTGTAGAGGATCACAGAGAAAGAAAATACAGAATGTTAAGATCAAAATTCTAACAATAACATGTGTGAGTTGTAACTATTTAAGACTAGCATAGTACTGATGTTTTTCATCCCCAAATCTTTATCCTATCTACTGACCAATATCTTAGCCTTACAACTTTCATAGAAGCACAGTTGAATTTTTTTTAGACCTGCCCCCCCACCCCCCAAAGCATAGCCTTCCCTGAAGAAGCGTACACTACGATATGTGATAATTGTGACTTGGCAATATATTACTCATTGAAACCAGTAATGCTGGATTTTCACCATAGTTTTCTTTTTACTATTGCTGACAGATGTAGCCTATGTGTTTTTTTCTTTATTCTACGATGGGATGTGAGCATTACTGGCAAGGCCAGCACTTTTTTTTGCCCATCCCTAATTTCCCCTAAACTGAAAGACTTGCTCGGCCATTTCAGAGAGCAGTTAAGAGTCAACCACATAGCTATAGACCTGGAGTCACTTATAGGCCAGGCCAGGCATCGGTGACAGATTTCCTTCCCAAAAGACTATTAGTGAACAAGATAAGTTATTATGACAATCAATGACAGCTTCATGGTCAACATTACTGAGAACAGCTTTCAAATCCAGGTTTTTTTTTATCAATTTAAATTTAAATTCCATCAGATACCCATGTCCCCAGTGCATTAGCCTAGGTCTCTGTACGACTAGTCCAGTGGTATTACCACCATCTTCCTCATTTTTAAAGGGCTGGGGATTTAAATAACTTCAGCTGACCCTATCCATCCTTAAAGAGCATTTATACCTCCACAAATTCATGACACCTACATTGTGGGTTAAGTTCCATGGAACAGCGAAAGCATGGTCTGTTTGAACTCAGCACCAATTTCAAACAGCCCTGTTGAATTTGGGTTTCCTGTCTATGCAATTCACACCCCGCCCCTTTCCCCACCATCAACAATGGGATCTGCTGAAAGTGGGGGCAGTATTTCCACATCAGTGTCCCAAACGCCATTTTTAAAGGCCTCAGGAATTTGTCCAGCTCCACAAAATCCCAGCTCAATGTGTCAAAAGCAAAGTAGTCATTGTGAAAGTAATTAATAAATGGAAAATGGTGGCACAAGAATAGTAAGAACAAATATGTTCAACAACAAATGTAAAAACATGTTTTTCTAAATAAGCATTACATTGTTCTGAGCGAGGTTCTTCTCCCATAACTTCAGGAAGCATAAAAAGAAATGACCCACTGGATCCAATGGGTGTTTTTTTTTCATATAATTGTAATCATATTACTCAAAATGTATTGATTCATCTTTACCCTTACAGACAGCATTTCTTGCAATCTAAATTTTCACCTACAAGGTAGGAAACATTAAATTGTGTATAATGACAAAGAAGGCATTCTGGCAAAAGCAATAGCCTCCCAGCAGGAGATTAATCAGAAAGAACTTATATGTCAGCACTGATGACGATACTGTATCGCTGCTGCCTCTTGATTGTGTAGATTAATTGACAAAATAAAAAACATTGGACACAAAATTGTATTTTGTCGCTGAATATTTATACTTGACATAGAACAGTCAATTCAGAAGTCATTGCATGATAAGTCGGCAGAAATTGTGAAACAAAATCATTTTTAAGCTGTTTTTTCATATCAATAGAATCATTGAATGGTTACAGCATAGGAGGCCAGTTACCCCATCAAGTCCATACTGGTTCTCTGCAAGATCAATCCAGCTGATTCCATTTCCGAATACTTTCCCCATAGCCTTGTAATATTTTTTCTCCATCTTACCTGATTCCCTTTTGAAAACCTCAATTGAATCTGCTTCCAACACACTGTCAGGCAATGCATTCCAGATCATAATGTTAAAATCCTCCTGGGAGAGCTGTAAATGAAAATAACCAAATTTACCAAACACCCCCCAAATGAAGAAATTACCAACAAGATTCTACTTTTTGTAGCTTTTACTTTAACACAAATCAGAATCAACATTAATTCAATATAAATTAACAGGCAAATATACTTCAAATGAAATGGTAAATTTCACTTTAAATAAAAGGTACACCTTACACAATCACAAACACCCACATTATTCCCCACACAAACATAGCACCAAGTGCAATCTCACAGTCCTTCCACCTCACTTGATTTGGCCCACAAGTCGCATTCATCGGCAAACCTATTCAATCCGAGATCCTCAGATCTGATAGCACCAACATGTCACACGTCTATTAACTCTCTCTTACTCACATCATGTCAGTCTTGATGGCATAATTAACCACAGTCCCTTTTCAACCAACCAACCAATAACACCCAGTTCATGATATGGTCCTCTGATACAAATTCTCATGCTCTTGAGCATGCCTGAGCTATTCACACCACTTCTTGGGATCCAGGCCCTTTTAGCTTGCTCATAAATTGCTTTTCCAACAGCTTTTGAATTTCTATTTTTCTTCTTCCTGCCAAACAGAAAGCCAACATTTTCATTGCACTTTGTTAGCTTTTCCTCAAACAAATTCTGTGTTCCTCTTTCTGTCTCTGGCTGCATCCATGTGCTGATCACCTTGACCCTCCAGCTCTCCTGCTCGTAGCTCTCTTTTCTGTCTGGCCACACTGTTTCTGTCTTAGCTTTTTTCCTGTTGGTACTGCCTCTAACCAAAGACCCTTATCCCTGGAAGAATTCACCTAAATCTTTTCTGAACTCTCATGCCTTCACATCCTTTCTAAAAGATGGTGTCCAGAATTAGATAGAATGGGTTGGATTTGATGCAGCCAATCATGTTGAGAACCATTGCGGCCGGTCCCACATACTTGCAGGAAATGTCCCCTGTCAGTCTCCTGGAAGCAGCAGTATCTCTCCCAATTAAGTCGGACAGCAAAAGGGGCTAATGCTGCATTCCAGGACAGCATGTCAGCAATTCAGCTCATTAGCCAATTCACATCCAATTTGTTGTCTGCTCAGGGATTAATCCAGAGCCACATGGCTTTCCCACACCTCCTGAGGACTGGCCAGCAAACTGTGTCAGGTTTGCCAGAAGCCGACTTGGGGGGGTCCCCCATTATCAAACACTCTGTGCCTAATCGAGGGAACCAGTATTGGGAAGGGGTATGTCCACTGAGAACCGCACCCTTGCCCTTGGCTCTGACCCAATGCACCCCTCCCATGACCCCCAACCAGCATCCCACCTTCGCTCACCTGTGGCCTCATGGGTCCCTTATTAATTCGGGATGTTTGGTGGGTGCATGGCCAGCAGCTACCATTTCCCCAGTGGCACTGATGACAATGAGCATCTGCTGGCCTTCAATTGACTCACAGCTCTTGGTGGGCAGGACCTCTGCCGCCAGAGTCCTGAATCATGGGCTAGGCCCACCGAGTCATAGACTCAGACGTTTACAGCATAGAAGGAGGCTATTCGGCCCATTGTGTCCACAAAGGTCAACAAAGATCTGACTACACTAATCCCATTTTACGGTACTTGGCCCATAGCCATGGAGACTGTGGCAATGCTAGCAAATATCTAAATATTTCTTAAATGTTACGAGAGTTTCTGATTCAACAACCCTTTCAGGCAGTGAGTTCCAGACTATCACCGCCCTCTGGATAAAATAAAATCTCCTCAACTTCCCTCTTCACCTTCTACCTCTTACCTAAAATCTATGCCCCCTGGTTATTGACCCCTCTACTAGTGAAAAAAGTGCCTTCCTATCCTCTCTATCTATGCCCCTCATAATCTTATACACCTCTACCAGGTCCCCCCTCAACATTCACTGCTCCAAGGGAAACAATCCCAGACTATTTAATGTTTCCTCATAGCTCAGACCCTCCAACCCAGCTGGCGAATCCTGGTGAATCTCCTCTGCAGCCTCTCCAGTGCAATCACATTCTTCCTATAATGGAGTGACCAGAACTGCATGCAGTACTCCAGTTGTGGCCTAACCAGCGTTTTATACAGTTCCAGCATAACCTTCCTGCTCTTGTATTCTATGCGTCAGCTAATAAAGGCAGGTATCCCATATGCCTTCTTAACCACCTTATCTACCTGCCCTGCTACCTTCAGGGATCTGTGGATATGCACACCCAGGTCCCTCTGATCTTCAGTACTTTCCAGGGTCCTACCATTCATAGTGTAATCCCTTGCCTTGTTCGCCCTCCCCAAGTGCATTACCTCACACTTTTCTAGGTTGAGTTCCATTTGCCACAGCTCAGCCAACCTGATCAGTCCATTGATATCCTCCTGCAGTTTACGGCTATCCTCCTCACTATTTATCACCCTACCAATTTCCATGTCATCTGCAAATTTCTTGATCATACCCCCTATATTTAAGTCCAAATCATCTATGTACACCACAAACAGCAAGGGCCCAGCACTGAGCCCCGCAGAATCCCATTGGAAACAAACTTCCAGTTACAGGAACATTCCTCTACCATCACCCTCAGTTTTCTGCCTCTCAGCCAATTTTGGATCCAATGTACCAATTTGCCCTGGATCCCATGGGCTATTACTTTCTTGACCAGTCTGCCATGAAGGGCCTTATCAAAAGCCTTGCTAAAGTCCATGTAGGCCACATGAAATGCATTACCCTCAACAACACTCCTGGTTACCTCCTCAAAAATTTTGATCAAATTTGTCAAACATGATATTCCCTTAACAAATCCATGCTGATTATCCCTGATTAATCTGTGTCTCTCCAAGTGCAGATATATTTTGTCCCTCAGAATTCTTTCTACTAACTTCCCCAGCACTGAGGTTAGACTGACTGGCTTGTAATTTCCTAGTCTATCCTTTCATCCCTTTTTTAATAATGGGACGACGTTAGCAGTCCTCCAATCCTCTGGCACCTCACCTGTGGCCAGAGAGGATTTGGAAATTACTGCCAGGGCCCCTGATATCTCTTCCCTTGCCTCCCTCAACAGCCTGGGATACATTTCATCCAGGCCTGCGGATTTATCCACTTCTAAGGCCGCTAAACCCGTTTGTACCTCTTCTCTCTCTATGTTAATTTCCTCTAATATTTCACAGCCCTCCACCCTGATGTCCATACCTGCGTCATCCTTTTCCATTGTGAAGACCAACTGTCATTAAGATATTAATGGTTATGACAGCTGTTTAAAGTTTCCCTCTGGGATTTTAAATAACTCAGCCTTTAGCAACTGCTGTATCATAACACCGATGTAAAATATTCAAAGAGGACTGTACCCATGTCTTCCAGGTCCACAAACAGATTACCTCTATGGTCCCTAATTGGCCCTACACTTTCTTTAGTTATCCTTTTTCTCTTTATATATTTAGAAAGCCCTTTTGGGTTGTCCTTTATTCTACCCATCAATGCTGTCTCATGCACGCTCTTAGCTTTCCTAATTTCCTTTTTAAGTTCCCCCCCTGCACTTTTTAATACTCCTCTAGGGGCTCTGCCCAATGAGTCTTCAGTATCTGCCATAAGCTTCTCTTTTTTCCTTAATCATAACATTTATCTCCCTTGACATCCATGGTTCTCCATTCTTGGTTCCCCCTTTGTCTTGACGAGAACTTTTTGCCCTGTACTCTCGCTATTTCCTCCTTGAATGCCTCCACTGCTCTGACACAGTTTTGTCTTCAAGTAGCTGCTCCCAGTCCACTTAGGCCAAATCATATCTCACCTTAGTAAAATTAGCCTTTCCCCAGTTTAGAACTTGTATTCCCAGTCCAACCTTATCCTTTTCCATAACTTTCCTAAATCTAACTGGGTTATGGTTACTTTCTCCAAAATGCTCCCCTACTGATACACCTTCCACCTGCCCGGGCTCATTTCCGAATATTATGGCTAGATCTGCCCTCTTCCTTGTTGGAATTTCTACGTACTGGCTAAAAAAGTTCTCCTGGATGCAACTTAAGAATATGGATCCCTCCCTACCTTGCACACTAAAACTATCCCAGTTACTAACTGGGTAGTTAAAATCACCTACTATTACTGCCTTACCATTCTTACACTTCTCTGAAACTTGATTACATATTTGATCCTCTATCCCTCCCTGACAGCTTGGGGCCTATAGAGTATGCCCAACAGCTTGTTCGTCCTTTTTGTGTTTTTTTACTTCTACCCATAAAACCTCATTTGATAATCCTTCCAAGACATCCTCACTGCTCTAAATGATTCCTTGCTCAATATTGTGACCCCCCTCCCCCCATTCCTCTTCTATCCCCCTCTCTATCTCGTCTAAAAACCCAATAATCTGGAATGTTGAGCTGCCAATCTTGGCCTTCTTTTAGCCAAGTCTCAGTCATAGCTATGACATCATACTCCCACCTGCCTATCTGTGTCCTTGGCTCGTCTGTCGTATTCCTCAAGCTTCTTGTGTTAAAATATATTCCATTTAGCCTTGCTAAACTCACTTTTCTTATCTAGCCTACGTTTCCTCTGCCTTCCAGACTCACTTACTAGCATTTTAACTTCTAATTCCATCTTAGCTTCTCGTCCCTCTGAACTACTTTTCAGGATTCCATCCCCCAGCCAATTTAAATCCACCCCAAGTGCATTAGCAAACCTCCCCACGAGGAAGTTGGTCCCGTCCCTGTTCAGATGTAACCAGTCCAACTTGTACAGGTCCCACCTGCCCCCAGAAACGGTCCCAATGCTCCAGGAATCTAAAGCCCTCCCCCCTGCACCAGCTCTCCAGCCATGCATTCATCTGTTCTATCCTTCAGTTTCTATGCTCACTACTGCGTGGCACCGGGAGTAATCCGGAGATTACTACCTTTGAAGCTCTGTTTTTAATTTGCCACCTAACTCCCTAACATGTGCTTGCAGGACCTAATTTCTTTTTCTTCCTATGTCATTGGTCCCAACATGGACCATGACTTCTGGCGGTTCCCCCTCCCCCTTCCAAATGTTCAGTGATATCCTTGAGCCTGGCACCCAGGAGGCACATACCCATCCTGGAGTCACGTCTACGGCTGCAGAAGCACCTGTATACCCCCCTCAAGAACAAATCCCCTACCACTATTGCCCTTCCACACTTCTTTCTCCCCTGCTGAGCAGCTGGACCCACAGTGCCATGGCCTTGGCTCTGGTTGGCCTCCAAAGAGGTCACTCTCATGGTTTTCCAAGGCCAAAAAACAGTTTGCGAGTGAGATGCACTCGGGGGATTCCCTCACTACCTGCCTGGTCCCCTTCTTCAATCTGGCGGACACCCATTCCATCTCTGCTTGCACTTCCTTAAGCTGTGGGGTGACCAAGTCTTGAAACCTGCTATCCATGAACCGCTCAGCCTCATGAATGCACCATAGTGCCCCCAGCTGCCGCTCAAGCTCCAAAACCCAGGGTTTGAGTTGCTCCAGTCGAGGGATCTCCTGTACACATGGTCATCCAGACTGCCAGGAGCATCTAGGATTTCCCACATAGCGGAGGATATGAAAATTGCAGGACTGATCTCCCCAGACATATCTTAACTAAATAGAATATGGAACCTTGCTTTTATTGTAACCTTACTCCAACTTGAGTATAGACTAGATGCTAGATCCTCTAGATAGACTAGATCCTATAGGTGCTGCTGATGGCCTATTCCAAGGTCCTCCTCTCGCTCGCTCCTTTAGATGCTGCTGACTGCCTGTCCCAGAGTCCTCCTCTCACACTCTCCACTAAGTGACAGAGTGCGCTGGTCACTTTGTGCTTTATATTCTATCCGGCCTCTCCCATGGAACTGAGGAGGGCTCCCCTCAGGTTCTCCGATCTGTGGGCAAGACCCTCGTTGGCCTGACTAAATCCAGCCCAATATCCCAGCTGTGACTGAACCAGTATTTTATAGACATTCAGCATGATGTCCTTTATCGTCTAGTTATTTTTGTCCAATGTGGGATTTAAGTATGATCTTATCCTACTTTGTCATTTTATTTTCTTACCAATATTTTAAGGAGAAAAATGATTATCAGTGCTGCACTGAGTTGAACTTAATACTAGAGGTCAGAACATAAGTACGAACTAGGAGCACGAGTAGACAACTCGACCCTTCAAGCTTTCTCTTCATTTCTGGCTTAAATGAATGACCCCTTATTTTTAAACAGTGACCCCTAGTTCTAGATTCTCACACAACAGGAAACATCCTCTTCACATCCCCTCTGTGAAGGCCCCACAGGATCTTAAAGGTTTCAATCAAGTCGCCTCTTAATCTTCCAAACTCCAGTGGATGCAAGCCTAACCTTTCCAACCTTTCCTTATAAGACAATCAGCCCATTCATGGTAGTAGTCTGGTAAACCTTCTTTGAACTGCTTCTAACGTATTGACATGTTTGCTTAATTAAGGTGATCAATACTGTACACAATACTCTAGAGGTGGTCTCACCAGTGCCCTGTATAACTGAAGTATAACCTTCCTACTTTTGTAATCAATTCCCTTCATAATAAACAATAACATTCTATTAGCTTTCCTAATTATCTGCTGTACTTGCACACTAACCTTTTGTGATTCATATACTAGGACACACAGATTCCTCTGAATCTCAGATATCTGCAACCTCTCACCGTTTAGATAATATTCTTTTTTATTCTTCCTGCCAAAAAGGACAATTTCACATTTGCCCACGCTATACTCCATTTGCCAGATCTTTACCCACTCTCTTAAACTACCTTTTTTTATTCATTTACGGGATGGAGACATCACTGGCTGGATCAGCATTCATTGCTCATTCCTACTTGCCTTTGAGAAGGTGAGCTGCCTCCTTGAATCACTGAAGTCCTTATGGTGTAGGTACACCAACAGTGCTGTTAGGGAGGGAGTTCCAGGATTTTGACCCAGTGACAGTGAAGGAGCGGTGAAATATTTCTAGTCAGGCTGAGTTTTCCAGTATTTTTTGTTTTTATTCCTTCTAGATGATAGTGGTTGTGGGTTTGGGAGGTGCTGCCTAAGGAGCCTTGGTGAATTCCTGCAGTGCATTTTGTAGATGGCACATACTGCTGCCACTGTTCATCGGCGGTGGAGGAAGTGATTGCTTGTGGGTGTGGTGCCAATCAAGTGGGCTGCTTTGTCCTGGATGATGTCAAATTTCTTGAGTGTTATTGGAGCAGCACTCAACCAAGCAATTGGAGATTATTCCATCACACTCCTGACATGTGACTTGTAGATTGTGGGCAGGCTTTGGGGACTCATCACAGGGTTCCTAGCCTCTGACCTGCTCTTGTAGCCACAGTGTTTATATGGCTAGTCCAGTTCAGTTTCTGTTCAATGGTAACCCCCCAGATATTGATAGTGGGGGATTCAGTGATGGTAATGCCATTGAACGTCAAGGGGCAATAGTTAGATTCTCTCTTGTTGGAGATTGTCATTGCCTGGTATATGGTGAATGTTACTTGCCACTTGTCAACCCAAGTCTGGATATTGTCTAGGTCTTGCTGCATTTGGACATGGACTAGTTCAGTATCAGAGGAGTCGTGAATATTGCTGAACATTTGCAATCATCAGCGAAGATCCCCACTTCTGACCTTATGATGGAAGGAAGGTCATTGATGAAGCAGCTGAAGATGGTTGGGCCTAGGACACTACTCTGAGGAACTCCTACAGTGATGTCCTGGAACTGAGATGAATCACCTCCCAACAACCACAACCATCTTCCTTTGTGCTAGTTGGTGAGTTGTCCCCCTGATTTCCATTGATTCCAATTTTGCTAGGACTCCTTGATGCCACACACGGTCAAATACTGCCTTGAAGTTAAGGGCAGACACTCTAACCTCACCTCAGGAGTTCAGCTCTTTTGTCCATGTTTGAACCAAGGCTGTAATGAGGTCAGGAGCTGAGTGGCCCTGGCGGAAGCCAAACTGGGCATCAGTGAGCAGGTTATTGTTAAGCAAATGCTGCTTGTTTGCACTGTTGATTACCCCTTCCATTACTTTACCAATGGTTGAGAGTAGACCAGCAGTAATTGGCCGGGTTGGATTTGTCCTGCATTTTATGTACAGGGCATATCTGGGCAATTTTCCACATAGCCGGCTAGATGTCAGTGTTGTAGCTATACTGGAACAGCTTGACTAGGGGCATGGCAAGTTCTGGAGCACAAGTCTTCAGTACTATTGCCGGAATATTGTCAGGGCCCATAGCCTTTGCAGTATCCAGTGCCTTCAGCCGTTTCTTGATATCACGTGGATTGAATCTAATTGGCTGAAGACTGCCATCTTTGATGCTGGAGACCTCCGAAGGAGGCCAAGATGGATCATCAACTTGGCACTTCTGGCTGAAAATTGTTACGAATGCTGCAGCCTTACCTTTTGCACTGATATGCTGGGCTCCTCCATCATTGAGGATGGGGATATTTGTGGAGCTTCCTCCTCCAGTGAGTTGTTTAATTGTCCACCACCATTCACAACTGGATGTGGCAGGATTACAGAGCTCAGATCTGATCCGTTGGTTGTAGGATTGCTCAGCTCTGTCTATCACTTGCTGCTTATGTTGTTTGGTATGCAAGTAGTCCTGTGTTATAGCTTCGCCAGGTTGACACCTCATTGTTAGGCGGGCCTGATGCTGCTCCTGGGATGCCCTCCTGCACTCTTTATTGAACGAGGGTTGATTCCCTGGCTTGATGGTAATGGTAGAGTGGGGGATATGCCAGCCCATGAAGTTACAGATCGTGTTCGAGTACAATTCTGCTGCTGTCGATGGCCCACAGCACCTCATGGATACCCAGTCTTGAGTTGCTAGATCTGTTTGAAATATATCCCATTTAGCATGGTGGTGGTGCCATACAAAACGATGGAGGGTATCCTCAATATGAGGACAAAGTCTTGGCTTCACAATGACTGTGTGGTGGTCACTCCTACTGATACTATCGTGGACAGGTACATCTGCGGCAGGCAGCTTGCTGAAGATTAGGTCAAGTAAGTTTTTCCCTCTTGTTGGTTCCCTCACCACCTGCCACGGACCCAGTCTAGCAACGATGTCTATTAGGACTCGGCCAGCACAGACACTAATGGTGCTACTGAGGAATTCTTGGTGATGGACATTGAAGTCCCCCACCCAGAGTGCGTCCTGCACCTTTGCCACCCTCAGTGTTTCCCCCAAGTGATGTTCAACACGGAGGAGCACTGATTCATCAGCTGAGGGAGGACGATACATTGGTAATCAGCAGGAGATTACCTTGCCCATGATACCTGATGCCATGAGACTTCATGGGGTCCAGAGTCGATGTTGAGGACTCCCATGGCAACTCCCTCCCGACTGTATACCACTATGCCGCCACATCTGCAGCGTCTGTCCTGCCGGTGGGACAGGACTTACCCAGGGATGGTGATGGTGGAGTCTGTAAGGTATGATTCTGTGAGGATGACCATGTCAGGTTGTTGCTTGATTAGTCTGTGAGACCAATTGAGACCCCAGATGTTCGTAGGGAGGTACTTTGCAGGGTCGACTGGGCTGCAATTGCTGTTGTCGTTTCTGGTGCCTAGGTCAATGCCGGTTGGCCATCCAGTTTTATTCCTTTTTTGCGACTTTGTAGCAGTTTGTTACAACTGAGTGGCTTGCTCGGCCATTTCAGGGGACATTGAAGGGTCAATCACATTGCTGTGGGTCTGAAGTCACATGTAGGTCAGACCAAGTATGGACAACAGATTTCCTAAAGGACATTAGTGAACCAGATGGGTTTTTTCGACAATCAACAATGGTTTCAAGGTCATCTTTAGACTTTTACTTCCAGATTTTTATTAATTTCAAATTCCACCATCTGCCATGGCAGGATTCAAGCCTGGGTCCCCAGAGCATTACCCTGGGTCTCTGGATTATTAGTCGTGCGACAATACCACAACGCCATCACCTGCCCTCAGATTCTGATTCATCAGCTGATGGGTGGCAGTATGTGGTAATCAGCCAGAAGTTTCCTTGCCCATGTTTGACCTGATGCAGTGAGACTTCTTGGGGGCCAGGGCTGATGCTGAGGACTCCCAGGGCAACTCCCTCCCGACCATATACCACCGCCTCTGCTGGGATGGTGATGGTGGTGTAAGGTATGATTCCGTGAGTTTGACTATGTCATGCTGTTGCTTGACTAGATAAAAACAAAAAACTGCAGATGCTGGAAATCCAAAACAAAAACAGAAATAGCTGGAAAACTCAGCAGGTCTGGCAGCATCGGCGGAGAAGAACAAAGTTGACATTTCAAATCCTCATAACCCTTCAACACAACTAAGTAAAAATAGGAGAGGGGTGAAATATAAGCTGGTTTAAGGTGGGGGTAGGGGTGTTGGGGAAGAAGTGGGGGGGGGGCGGTGGTTGTAGGGACAAACAAGTAGTGATAGGAGCAGATAACCAAAAGATGTCACAGACAAAAGAACAAAGAGGTGTTGAAGGTGGTGATATTATTTAAAAGAATGTGCTAATTAAGAATGGATAGCAGGACACGCAAGGTACAGACAGCTCTAGTGGGGGTGGGGTGAAATAAGACTAAAAGGGCATAAAAAGTATGGATTTAGAAATAATGGAAATAGGTGGGAAAAGAAAGGTCTATATAAATTATTGGAAAAAACAAAAGGGAGGTGGAAGAAACAGAAAGGGGATGGGGATGGAGGAGAGGGTGCAAGATCTAAAGTTGTTGAACTCAATATTCAGTATGGAAGGCTGTAAAGTGCCTAGTTGGAAGATGAGGTGCTGTTCCTCCAGTTTGCGTTGAGCCTCACTAGAACAATGCAGCAAGCCAAGAACAGACATGTGGGCAAGAGAGCAGGGTGGAGTGTTAAAATGGCAAGCATCCCTCCCAGAAACATGATAGGGTCCCCCTTGTCCTCAATTATCATCCCACCAACCTCCGCATTCAAAGGATCATCCTCCGCCATTTCCGCCAACTCCAGCACGATGCCACCACCAAACACATCTTCCCTTCACCCCCACCCCCCCTACCCCGGCGGCATTCCGTAGGGATTGTTCCCTCCGGGACACCCTGGTCCACTCCTCCGTCACCTACTACTCCTCAACCCCCACCTACAGCACCTCCCCATGCATATGCAAAATATGCAACACCTGCCCCTTCACTTCCCCTCTCCTCACCGTCCAAGGGCCCAAACACTCCTTTCAAGTGAAGCAGCATTTCACTTGCATTTCCCCCAACTTAGTCTACTGCATTTGTTGCTCCCAATGAGGTTTCCTCTACATTGGAGAGACCAAATGCAGACTGGGCGACCGCTTCGCAGAACACCTTCAGTCTGTCCACAAGAATGACCCAGACCTCCCTGTCGCTTGCCATTTTAACACTCCTGCTCTCTTGCCCACATGTCTGTCCTTGGCTTGCTGCATTATTCCAGTGAAGCTCAATGCAAACTGGAGGAACAGCACTTCATTTTCCGACAAGGCACTTTACAGCCTTTCAGACTGAATATTGAATTCAACAACTTTAGATCTTGAACTCCCTCCTCTATCTCCACCCCCTTTCTGTTTCTTCCACCTCCTTTTTGTTTTTCCCAATAATTTATATAGATTTTTCTTTTCCCACCTATTTCCATTATTTCTAAATCTATACCTTTTATGCCCTTTTAGTCTTATTTCACCCCATCCCCACTAGAGCTATCTGTACCTTGCATGTCCTGCTATCTATTCTTAATTAGCACATTCTTTTAGATAATATCACCACCTTCAACACCTCTTTGTTCTTTTGTCTGTCGCATCTTTTGGTTATCTGCTCCTATCACTGCTTGCTTGTCCCTACAACCACTGCCCCCCGCACCCCCCCACTTCTCCCCCCATCCCCCCCCACCTTAAACCAGCTTATATTTCATCCCTCTCCTATTTTTACTTAGTTCTGTTGAAGGGTTATAGGACTCGAAACGTCAACTCTGTTCTTCTCCGCCGATGCTGCCAGACCTGCTGAGTTTTTCCAGGTATTTCTGTTTTTGTGTTGCTTCATTAGTCTGTGAGACAGCTCTCCCAATTTTGGCACAAGCCCCCAGATCTTAGTAAGGAGGACTTGACAAGGTCGACAGCGCTGAGTTTGTCATTGTCATTTCTGGTGCCTGGGTTAACACCAGGTAGTCCGTCAGTTTCATTACTTTTTATTGACCTTTTAGCGATTTGATACAACTAAGTGCTTGCTAAGCCATTTCAGAGAGCATTTAAGAGTCAACCACATTACTGTGGATTTGGAGTCACTTGTAGGCCAGACCAGGACATTAGTGAGCCAGTTGGGTTTTTACGACAATTGATAATCGTTCCATGGTCATTATTAGACTTTTAATTCCAAATTTTTATTGAATTCAAATTCCACCATCTGCCATGGTGGGATTCAAACCCGAGTGCCCAGTGACAACACCACTACATCACCGCCTCCCCATGTCACTTTGTAGTCTCTTTACAACTTACTTTCCTACCTACCTTTGTGCCTTCAGCAGATTTCGCAGCTATACCTTCATCCAAGTCATTTATATAATTTATAAAAAGTTGAGGCCCCAGCACTGATCACTGTGGCACATCACTTGTTACATCACACCAACTAGAAAAAGATCCATTTAAGGCTACCTTCTGTTTCCTGTTAGCTAGCCAATCTTCTAAGCATGCCAATATGTTACCCCCTACACCATAAGCTTTTATTTTTCGTAATAACCTGTGATGTGACACCTTATCAAATGCCTTCTGGAAATCGAAGTACTGATTTCCCTTTATCCACAGCACATGTGAATCCTTCAAAGAACTCCAATAAATTGGTTAAACATGATTTCCCTTGCATAAAACCATGTTGACTCTGCTTGATTATCTTAAATTTTTCTAAATTCCCTGCTGTAACATCTTTAATAATAACTTCTAACATTTTCCCTGTGACAGATATTAAGCTAACAGACCTGTAGTTTCCTGCTTTCTGTCTCCCCCAGCCTTCCCCACCTCTTTTGAATCAAGGAGTTACATTTGCTATTTTTCCAATCAAATAGAAAATTCAAATCCCCAAATCCAGGGAGTTTTGGAAAAAGGCATTTGGTTCTATCACTGGCCTGGCTGAGTCTACTCATCCCAAATGCTGCAGTGGTTGCGGCAAAGGAATTGATCTCTGTGCCAAGCATAGTGAATGGAAAAGTCAACTAGCTCTGTCACCTCTGTCAGTGCTGTCACCTCTGCTGGGATGGTGCTGGAGGTATGACAGGCATTCGCTTATAGGTGTGATTTTGTCACCCTGTGCAACAGCCCTCCAACCTTTGCCACAAGTTCCCCCAATGTTTGCAAGGAGGACTTTGCAGCGTGAATTTGGTATGCTGTGCTATTGTCGTTTCAGGTGTCTAGATGGATGCCAGGTGATCCGTCTAGTTTCTTTCTGTAGTATTTCGATCCAACTGTGTGGCTTGCTAGGCCATTTCAGAAGGCAGCTAAGGATTAACCACATTGTGTGCCTGGAGCCATATATAGGCCAGAACAGCGAAGAGCATTTGTGACTAAAGTGGGTTTTTACAAAAATCCGAAGGTTTTGTTGTCATTATTATTAGCGATTGGATTTCTTGCCCAGTAACATTACCACTACACCACCATTCCTTTCCTCACTGCAGGAATAACTCATCAATTCATTAACTAATTTACCAATCATGCATCATTTACGCTAATTTTATGCTCATGGCTGGGAGAACTATTTTTCTTGCTCAAACCTTTTCCCTCCAAGTGTGTGTGTGTGTGTGTGTGAATACACTTATTCCACATTATAAAAGGTCTTGCTCAAACAGAAAGTATGAGCTAAATTTCATCATCTCTTTGAAGTGGAAAGACACTGGGGCAATTTTCCTCAGATACTTAGATGCTAAAGAGCCTCCAAGGTGGCTAAGCTGAGGTCTTGAGCTATAACAAAGGTTTAACCAACTTTTAGTTCATGACACTGAATTGCCAAAGGAAGAACAGCTACTCAATGTATAGTTAAGGGTTTGATTGACAAGTCCCTGCTAATGCTCAATAAAGAGACTCCATGCATTTGGTGGCTCATGCTACAGCCAACATCCTCCGTCAGCCAAACAGGAATAAACAAGTTGTTACTGAGGATTTTCAGCACTATTTAAAGGTACGCTCAGTTTTTACTTTTCATATGCTACTGGAGGTTTGCAGAAGATGTTTGAGACACATTGGGAGACTTTCTGGGACTGTATTTGCCAAACATTCTATCAACATTTTATCCTGAATTTTTTTCAGGACATCACCAAAAGGAAGTGAGTTTATTATAGGAGTCACCAGGTGAAAGGGTCATGGGTGCCTTGCTCGGGTCCTCCTTGGTCTGGAGGTGCAATTGGAATTAGACAAGAGGCCAGGCAGAACAGCACCAGTTGTTGCAGGAGAAAGCAGCAGGAGGGCTAGGCGGATTCCTTCGTCCCTGCAGGTGCAGGACATCCCTCCTCCTCTCGATCTCCTTCAGTAGGACCATTAATTCCAGGTCCAAGAACCTGTGAAGCCTTTCCCTCGGTCTGGGCTATACAGTGTGTGTCAGTCAGTGCACCCTGCATCTTCACTTGAAACGGGTGCACGGAGTCTAAATGCCATGAAAATTGTGTCTCATCAGTGCTTAGTGCTAAACTTGCATCTGTCTGTTTAGCAACCCCAAGCAAGATCAAGTTGTGAAATTCAGCAATTAGAGTCAAAAACACATGCTAAAACCAGACTTTCAACCTGGTGTGTCTTATTTGCATTGCACCCACTGGGCAGCAGATTTTAATTTTTCACCAAAATTACCCCTTCTCTGAAAATGCTCTCATAGATGAGTAGTCCAACAATTACGTTTCCCTATATCCCAAGTAATTAGCTCTAAAGGGACAGAAGTGTAGTGGTAAAGTTACTAGACTAGTCATCTAGAAACCTAGACTTACAATCCAGACAAGGAGGTCAAATCCAACCTAGGCAGCTGCTGGAATTTAAAAAGCTAGCCTCGGTAATGGTGGCAATGAATATTGTTAAAGACGTTGTTGCAAAAACCTATCTGGTTCATCATGTCCTTGTACATGTGACTCCAGACTCTTAACTGTCCTCTGAAATGGTTAAGCAAATTACTTAATTGTATCAAGCTGCTAGCAATTTTGTTATAGCTACACCACATAGCAGTTCAAGAAGATGGATTATAGGAAATGTCTCTCTCTTCACACTCCCGAGATTGATTTGTTTGTTTCTCATCTTCACCTTGGAAAGTGGCCTTACATTTTTAAGCAGTTTGCTCTGAGTCAATTCAAATTGTAAAATTTTCAATCAGTTGAAAGTTGAAAAATCATTTTCAAAAATAAAAGGGCATAGCCTCAACACAACTACGAATGACACATGTATGCAGAACATCCTCAAGGGCAAATAGGAATAGGCAACAAATGTTGGCATAGCCAGTGACATTCCATGAAAGAATGGAAACTAAAACCATGCAACCTGCAGACAGAACCTGGAGCGTTTGGGAGTTCCATGGACTGAAATGTGTCATGACTGAACTATCCTTTCAAACTGAGAAACCATAGTGAAGAGCCACTATACATCGTACAGCTATAATAGAATCTGTGTTTTCAAATTTTGTATTTTTTTGAGGCCCCAATTGAAAAGGGAAATAAACAAAGGAAACTGACTCTCCCAGTTTCTGAGGAGATAAAAACTGAAACTGAGATTTGGAAACAAACTTCTGGGCAGATTAAAACTGGCTGAGGCTAATTAAAGTGATGCAGAGCCATCCAAGCTTAATAGTAGAAGTTGATAAATTCAGTGGTACAGTATAGGTGAGCTGAAGGAGACAGATTTCAGATCCTGATGGTGAGAATAAGTTGCTGCAGCTGTTTCAATAAACATTGGTTATCCAGGTTATCCCTGTCATCCAGATGAAGCTGAGGATGTTCTTAAAGACATTCTTTAAGCAAACTGATTAAAAATGCAAGAACACATTCCTAAGTGAAGGTGAGAAACAAACAAACAAATCACTCTCATTTCCTATAATCCAGGCACCCATTGAAACTTGTAACTGTCTCAGAGAAAACATTAAAAATGCAAATTACTGGAAATTGAAACTAAGGCTGCCACTTACACATACCCAAAACCTCTTGGAAATATACAATGGGTGAAGTATTTCACGGCAATGCTGCCCGGCCACGAGAGAGAGAGATTTCATGCGACACAGCTAGTGTCAAGAAAGTCTTCAGAAAATGAAGCAGGCTAAAGGCTGCTCTCTCTCTCTCTTTTGGAATTAGAATTCTAGCTCTATCAGAAATCTGCCATCAAACCGAGATCTTGTAATAATTGGAAGATCTTCTGCATCTGACTACATCCAAAGAACCAGCTAACCCAAACTGACAAAAAGGTTCAAAACTTATGCCTCAAGGACAATCAAAGGAAAATTGTATTTTCTTTTGTTTTTTTAAATTGGACTCGAACTCCCCTTCTTCCTGATACATGTGTTTGGGCCCGAATGGCTGAATTAGGGTCGAAAGCTTTTTGTTTTCTCCGATTCAGTGATTAACAAATTGGTTCTTTCTTTGACTCAAGAAAACCTTGTTTGATTGACTCCTTATTGCTCACAGCTTGTATAGTTAAATACATTCTGATTTGTAAAACGCTTATGCTCATGCAAAAGAAACATAGGGCAGAATGTTAAGTTTGACGAGTGGGGGATGGGCCCCTCACATCCACGCGTAAAATGAGGCGCAATATTGGGTGAGCATCCCGACATCACCAAACGCCATTGCGATATTTCGCTGGGCGGGCGCACGATGAAGTTCAACACGTGCCCACCATTAATTAACGGGCTAGTTAAGGCCCTTAATTCATCAGTTGACACCAATTTTTAGACCCCATGCGATCTTTCAGTCGGCGCATGAGCGCAGTGGGCAGGCAAGTAGGAAACTTTTCTATGAATCTAATCCATGGGCAGGATAAGAGGTCTCAGTGGGTTTGTCAATCTGCTTTGCGGACTATTTATTGGAGAAAGTATTTTAAAATTACCTGTGTGATCTGCCATAGTTCAGAACGAATTCCTGCAGCTTTCTGTGTACTTTGAACCTTCAGATCAGCTTTCTGCAGTCAAGAATCATTAGCTGGCCTGCAGCTTTCCGGAGGCCTCCCCTTAGCCAGGGCATGGGATCTGACATGTCCACTGGAGGCAACTCCTCTGAGGAGGAAGGAGGGCTAGAAGGCTTAAAAGTGAACAAATCTCCAGGTCCAGATGATTTGTGTCCCAGGTTGCTGAGGGAGGCAAGGGAGCAGATCGCAGGAGCTCTGACCCAAATTTTTAATTCCTCTCTGGCCACGGGGGAGGTGCCAGAGGACTGGAGGACAGCTAATGTGGTTCCGCTATTTAAGAAGGGTTGTAGAGATAAGCCAGGGAATTACAGATCGGTGAGTTTCACTTCAGTGGCAGGGAAACTTTTGGAGAAAATTCTGAAGGAGAGAATCTATCTCCAGTTGGAAAGGTAAGGTTTGATCAGGGATAGTCAGCATGGCTTGTCAGAGGGATGTCATGCCTAACAAATTTGATTGAATTTTTTGAGGAGGTGACCAGGTGTGTAGATGAGGGCAGTGCAGCTAATGTAGTTTATATGGATTTCAGCAAAGCCTTTGACAAGGTCCCACATGGGAGACTTATAAAGGAGGCAAATGCACATGGGATACAGGGTAATTTGATATGGTGGATTCAAAATTAGCTTAGTTGTAGGAGGCAGAGGGTGATGACAGAAGGATGCTTTAGTGACTGGAAGCCAGTGTCCAGTGGCATACCACAGGGATCTGTGCCGGGTCCCCTATTATTTGTCATTTATATAAACGGCATAGATGACTATGTAGGGGATAGGATTAGTAAGTTTGCAGATGACACAAAGATTGGCCAGGTGCTTAACAGTGAGGTTGAGTGTCTTGGGCTGCGGGAAGGTATAGATGAGATGGTCAAATGGGCAGATAAGTGGCAGATAGAATTTAACCCTGAAAAGTGTGAGGTGATACACTTTGGAAGTAGTAATTTGACAAGGAAGTATTCAATGAACGGCACGGCACTAGGAAGCTCAGAGGAACAAAGGGACCTTGGCGTGTGTGTCCATAGCTCTCTGAAGGTGGAAGGGCATGTTAGTGGAGTGGTGAAAAAGGCATATGGGACACTTGCCTTTATCAATCAAGGCAAAGCTTACAAAAGAAGGGAGATCATTTAGAACCTTGGTGAGGCCACAGCTGGAGTACTGTGTGAAGTTCTGGTCGCCACATTATAGGAAGGATGTGATTGCACTGGAGGGGGTGCAGAGGAGATTCACCAGGATGTTGTCTGGGATGAAACATTTAAGTTATGAAGAGAGGTTGGATAGACTTGGGTTGTTTTTGAGGGAGCAGAGAAGACTGAGGGGCGACCTGATCGAGATATACAAGATTATGAGGGGCGTGGACAGAGTAGATAGGGAGCAGTTGTTCCCCTTAGTTGAAGTCACAAGAGGTCATAAGTTCAAGGTCAGGGACAGGGGGGATGTGAGGAAAAACCTTTTTACCCAGAGGGTGGTGATGGTCTGGAATGCAATGCCTGGGAGGGTGGTGGAGGTGGGTTGCCTCACAGCCTTTAAAAAGTACCTGGATGAGCACTTGGCACATCATAACATTCAAGGCTATGGTCCAAGAGCTGGTAAATTGGATTAGGTAGGCAGGTCAGGGGTTTCTCACATGTCGGTGAAGACTCAATAGGCTGAAGGGCCTCTTCTGCACTGTGAGGTTCTGTGATTCTGTGAGAAGGAGGACGAGGCCAGGAGTGCATATTCAGCCTCCAGGGGAGCCACCTTTGGGAGTACAGGTGCAGGCACAAGGGGCACAGTGTGAAGAGGTAGTCCAAAGTGGAAGGGGCCGCAGAAGGCACCACTATCCTGTTGCCAGGGTATACAGGCAGCGAAGCAGCTGCCTCGATATGTCTGAGGTGTAATGCCGAAGGAGGCTCTGACTCTCAAGGGAGACAGTCAACTACATCTGTCAGATGATTGGCCCTGAGATCTCCCCTAACTGTGTGAATGGACACCCCATGCCAGTGGTTCTGAAGGTCACAGTTGCCCTCAACTTCTATGTCTCTGGATCCTTCCAGAGCTCGGTGGGTGATCTTTGCGGTGTCTCCCAATCAGCTGTTCACACTTGCGTCAAGCAGGTCACAGATGCTCTGTTCAGATGGGCATTGACCTTCATCCACATCTGCTGTGACCAGGCAAGTCAGGCACAGCGAGCCAGAGGCTTTGCAGCCATTGCTGGCTTCCCCCGCGTCCAGGGTGCAATAGACTGTACACATGTGGCCATCAAGGTGCCAGCAGGTGAGCCCGGTGCCTTTGTCAACAGGAAGGGCTTCCACTCCATGAACGTGCAGATGGTGTGTGATCACAGGATGCTGATTCTGCAAGTCTGTGCCAGGTACCCAGGCAGCTCCCACTGCGCCTGCATCCTGAGACACTCCCAGGTGCCAAAGCTCTTCAGTGCTCCGGCTCGTCTTGATGGATGGCTGCTGGGTGACAAGGGCCATCCCCTCAAAAGGTGCCTCATGATGCCTTTTCAACAGAAGCTGAGCA
Source organism: Carcharodon carcharias (assembly GCF_017639515.1). Lineage (NCBI taxonomy): Eukaryota > Metazoa > Chordata > Chondrichthyes > Lamniformes > Lamnidae > Carcharodon > Carcharodon carcharias. The sequence goes on from NC_054470.1 coordinate 80,410,849, forward strand.
GCGGTACAATAGGAGCCACGCCTCCACAAAGGCTCTGGTGGAGAGAGCCATCAGTCTTCTCAAGATGTGCTTCCGATGCCTGGACCGCACAGGGGGTGTACTCCAGTACCCCCCAGATCGTGTCTCGGTGATAGTGGCTGCCTGCGGCACTCTCCACAATCTTGCATTGGAAAGGGAGAATGCAGAGTGGATGATGAAGGCGTGGTGCATTTTCTGCAGCTGCACACAATGAGTCCAGCAGTGATTCTGAGGATGAGCAAGCACAGGGGAATGCTGCGGGTCTAAACGCTGACCTGGGACTACACCAAGGAGGCAGGGACATCCAGGGGGCTTTAATCCAATGAACCTTCAGCTAGCTCCACACAAATAGATCAGCAGGACCAGCCTTGCCTGGCGCTTCCATACTCGGCACCTAAGTGCTAAATCTGCCAGGTCATCATCTGCAACTAAGGGTGTTGGACATAAATTTGAAAGTCCAAACAAACAGTCATGACTACTGTAAGCAAGCAAAAATAAATTATAAGGACCTAATCTTGGGCCAACACAAAAGCACCAGTGAGAAACCTATGGTGTGCCTTGTGCTTTCGTTTACGGGTGCTACATCTTGGTGCTGTGCCATTGCTCAGACTGGCATCTGAGACAGCCTTCTGACTCTGCTGTCCTGTTGGCCTTGATGACATTGACAATCGTCCTCTGGCCCGTGGAGTCTCTGCTGGCCCCGCCTGGGAGGGATTTGCCAGTTGCACAGCTGGCATCTCCCCAGTTGTTGTAGCCTCACCAGATGAAGTGATCACTGGGAGAGGGGCGGAGCAGCTGGTGCCCTCATCCGGAGCACCGTGAGAGGAGCCCACAGATAAGGCAGGCAGCTGATGTGTCGCCATGAGGTCGCCTTGGACTTCCCTGCTCACCGTCGATGGATGGACAACGAGCTGGGAAGTTTGAAGCCCACACCAGCTACCACATTGGCAATGACCAGCTGTGGCCACTGGCGCTGTGAGGGCTTGCAGGTCCGAGCGTAACCCAGGAGGACCTGATTGTTATTCTGGAGTTGCCTCTCCACAGGAGTCGCCACTCTCTCCATATAGGAAGCACGATGCTCTACCATAAGGCTCATTGCATCAGTGATGCTCCGCATGGACTCCTCCACCATGGACACCAAGCAATGCACAGCCTCATGTACCACACTCAGATGCTCCTGCACACCCGGCCGCATTTCCTGCAGCTGCTGCGTCGCGGACAACTCCAGAGGCATCAGGCTCCAACTGAGCATGTGCCTGGTCCCCTGGAGTCCTCCGACTGCTGGCGCCATCGACACTCTCTGTCTCTGCCAGCTCCTCCAGCGATTGTGAAGTACCCTCTCCACTATGCCCCGGGATACTAGCCGATATTGCAATGCCCACCGAGGTGCTAGTATCTGTGCTGGTGCCTGCCTCGCAGAAATGGTGTGGTGCAGGTGACACTTGAGGGCCCTCAGGTGTGAGAGGGGGACATCTGCAGCTCCTCCTGCTGGCCATGCTCTGCTGATGCTGAAATGAACAAGGACAGTGGATCAGTCAGCGTGCACACAGTGACACACTTCATCCCTTTCCCCCTGACCCATTATGTGCTCAACCTTCCAGAACCAATGAACATGAACATTGGTGGGGTGTAAATAGTGAGAAGGATAGTCTTACATTACAGGAGGATATAAACAGGCTGGTCAGGTGGGCTGATGAGTGCTAAATGGAATGTGATGTGGATAAGTGTGAGGACATGTACTTGGGCAGGACAAAGGCGGCACAGGAATACACGATGAATGGTACGACTGTGGGAAGTAACGAGGATCAGAGGGACCATGGTGTGCATGTCGACTGGTCCCTTAAGGTAGCAGGACTGATACATAAGGTGTTTAAGAAGGCATATGCCATACTTGCCTTTATTAGCTGAGGCATAGTATATAGGAGCAGGAAGGTAATGCTTCAAGTGCAGAAAACGCTGCTTAGGCCACAACTATAGTTCTGCATGCAGTTCTGGAATGCGCTTTATGGAGTGGAGTGGAGAGAGCGCAGAGGACATTTACCAGGATGTTGGCTGGCCTGGAGAGCTTGACTTATGAGGAGAGATTTCATAGAATGGGGTTATTTCCCCTGGAGCAGAGGAGATTGAGGGGTGACATGATTGAGATGTATAAACTTATGAGGGGCATAGATAGGGTTGACAGAAAGGAACTTTCCCCCTTGGCAGAGGGATCAATATCCGGGGGCATAGAATTAAGCTAAGGGGCATGAGGTTTACAGCGGATGTGATGAGCAACATTTGCATACAATTTATGTTGATTCTGGATGTTAGAATATAGGAGATTATCTCAGTGTTTGCTTTGCTTGACTCTTAAATAGTAAAGATTCTTCTGTTTTAAACCATGGAATCTTGTGGCTTCATTCTTTTAGTAAATAACTGGGATTTCATTTCTTTTTTAAATAAGGAGTTACTGGTCTCAACCAAGGTTGTACCACTGGATTTATCCAACATTTCACAGAGACTATAACCTGCATTTTAAAGTGCCGATATGCTGGCTGGTGTCTGGTAATGCACAGGAAACCTGGAAGCAAGAGCAGAGTGTCTGTCAGTGGCTCTTTAACCCAATCACTGCATTACAATTAGATAAAAGCAAAATGCTGCAGATGCTGGAAATCTGAAACAAAAAGAAAATATTGGAAAAACTCAGCAGGTCTAACAGCATCTGTGGAGAGAAAAACAAAGTTAATGTTCTGAGTCCATATGACTCTTCTTCAGAGCAAAAGAGGAGTAAAAATGTGATGAAATTTAAACTTTTTAAGGGGGGTGGAGCAGGTGAAGCTGGATAGAAAGCCAGAGCTAGGTGGGGGCAAATGAGAGATTGACAAAGATGTCATGAACAAATGGACAAAGTCATTGTTAATGGTAGTGGTGAGGACTAAAGGGGGTGCTGATAGTGGCAATAAGGTAAGAAAGCAGAATATGATAATAGCGGGACAAGGATAAGCATTCTGAAAAGAACAAAATGAACAAGTGACAGATGGCCCTTGAGGGGGTGGGGTGAGTTGGGCGGAGGAGACAGAGGCAGGGAAAAAAAAGATCGAAAATAGGGTAAAAGGTTGGAACAAAACAATGAATAAATGAAGAAAAATGAAAAATAAAAAAATAAATAAATGAATAAAAATAAAAAATAAAAAATGAATAATTAAAAAAGGGATAAAAAAAGGGGTGAGGATAGAGGAAAGAGTTCATGTTCTTAAGTTGATGAAGAAGTTGATGATTAAGAAGAAGGTAATGAACTCAATGTTAAGTCCGGAAGGTACTAAAGTGCCTAATCAGAAGATGAGGTGCTGTTCTTCCAGTTTCAGTTTGTGTTGGGTTTCACTGGAACATTGCAGCAGGCCAAGGATAGACATATGGGCATGAGCGTAGGAAGGTGTGTTGAAATGGCAAGTGACAGGGAGGTCTGCGTCATGCTTGCAAACAGGCTGAAGGTGTGCCACAAAATGATCAACCAGTCTGCATTTGGTCTATCCAATGTAGAGGAGACCGCATTGGGAGCAGTGAATGCAGTAGAGCAAACTGAAGGAGGTGCAACTGAAGTGCTGCTTCACCTGAAAGGAGGGTTTGGGCCCTTGGACGGTGAGGAAGGAGGAGTTAAAGGGGCAGGTATTGCACCTTCTGCGTTTGCATGGAAAGGTGCCGTGGGAGGGGGATGAGGTGTTTGGGTGATGGAGGAGCGGACCAGGGTGTCCCGGTGGAAATGGTCCCTATGGAATGCTGACAGGCTGGGTGACGGGAAGTTGCATTTGGTGGTGGCATCATGCTGGAGCTGGTGGAAATGGCGGAGGATGGTGGGGTGAAAAGTAAGGATAAGGGGGATCCTATCATGGTTCTGGGAGGGAGAGGAATGTGTGAGAGCAGAGGCGCGGGAGATGGGTTGGACACAGTTGTCTACCACTGTGGGTGTGAAACTTCAATTAAGGAAAACATGTCAGAAGCGCTGTTTTGGAAAGTGGCATCATCGGAGTGGATGCAACAGTGGCGAAGGAGCTGAGAGAATGGGATGGAATCCTTCCAGGAAGCAGGGTGTGAGTAGCTCCTTACCTGGTCTGGCCTACTTGGTTGGCTCTTAAAATTCCATCTGACTAGGTAATTAGGGATAGGCAAAAAATGCTGCCCTAGCCAGCAATGCCCGCATCCCATGAACGAATCAAAAAGAAAGCTTGTTGTTGGCAATTAGTGAAATATAATCATATGCATAACCAGCGCTTAAAATATTCTCACCTTACTGAACTTGATCTAATTCATACCTTTAACCTTCCACAAAAACCTTGAATCATCCCGAGGGAGAGGTGGTCTAGGAGATGATGACAACTTCTTACAGGAGGTCATTCACTCTTATGGTGGGCTATCACTGGACTCATGCAGACCATGCACCATCTCAGATACTCACACTTCAGTGGAACCAGTAAGACCTACATCATAAGTGAGCAAAAGCAGATCATGGAAACAGGAACAGTGGCGGAGATTCTGTGCTAGAAGCCACAGGACACCCCAGCAGTGTTTAACTGGACATAGATGCTCTGTACATCAGGGAACCATCAATGAATAGGATACTTCTGGAATAGTAGCAAAGAATGTGTGATGCACTGACAGGTGTTCCAGCTAGACTGTACACACTTGCAGAGAGAATGGAAGTGTCTGTCCCAAGCATGATGTCATTGGGTTCAAAAAAGAGTAGCCACCTGAATAGAGCATCAAATATTGCAACCAAATAGGTACATGCAGCCCTTCACGAATTGCTTGCACATCGGGGAGGCGATTGCGTAGTGTTATTGTCGCTGGACTAGTAATCCAGGGACCCAGAGTAATGCTCTGGGGACCATTGTTCAAAACCCACCATTGCAGATGGTGGAATTTGAATTCATTAAAAATCTGGAATTAAAAGTCTAATGATGACCATGAAACCATTGTCGATTATCATAAAAACCTATCTGGTTCATTACTGTCCTTTAGGGAAGGAAATCTGCCATTCTTACCTAGTCTGGCCTATGTGACTCCAGACCCACAACAATGTGGTTGACTCTGAAATGCCCTCAAACCGCTACAAAGCCTCAAAAATGGAATGAAACTGGATGGACCACCTGACATCAACCTAAGCTCCAGAAATGACAACGGCAAACTCAATTTGCGAATGACACAAAAATAGGTGGGAAAGCAAGTGGTGAGGATGATATTAAGAGTCTACAGAGTGATATAGACAGGTTAAGCGAGTGGGCAAAAACTTACAGATGGAATGCAATGTGTGAAAATGTGAGCTTATGCACTTTGGTAGGAAGAATAGAGGAACTGAATATTATTTAAATGGAGAAAGACTGCAGGAGGCTACAGCACAGAGGGATTTGGGAGTTCTTGTGCATGAATCCCAAAAAGCTAACATACAAGTTCAACAGGTAACAGGGAAGGCAAATGGAATATTGGTCTTTATTTCAAAGGGAATGGAGAAGCTTCCAGAAAAGGTTCACTAGGCTGACCCTGAGTATGGAGGAATTTTCTTATGAGGAGAGATTGAGTAGGTTGGGCCTGTACTCACTGCAGTTTAGAAGAATGAGAAGCGGCCTTATTGAAACATGTAAGATTCTTAGGGGGCTTGACAGGGTAGATGATGAGGGGTTGTTTCCCCTTGTGGGCGAGTCCAGGACCAGAGGGCATAATCTCAGACTAATTTCTTCTCTCAGAGAGCAGTCAATCTGTGGAATTCTTTACTGCAGAGGCTGTGTCGTCAGGTATATTCAAGGCTGAAATAGACAGATTTTTAATCAGTAAGGAATCAAAGGTTATGGGAAAAAGGCAGGAAAATGGAATTGAAGATCATCCAATCAGCCATGATTTCATTGAATGGCAGAGCAAACTCGATGGGCTGAATGGCCTACTTCTGCTCCTATGTCTTATGGTCTAAACTCAGCCCAGTTGATCCTACAATGCCCTTCTTATAAACATCTGGGGGCTAGTGCCAAAATTGGGAGAGCTGTCTCACAGACTAGTCAAGCAACTGCCTGACATAATCATCCTCACAGAATCATATCTTACAGATAATGTCCTAGACACCACCACCAACATCCCTTGGTATGTCCTGTCCCACCGGCAGGACAGATCCAACAGAGGTGGCGGCAGTGGTTTACAGTTGGGAGGGAGTTGCCCTAAGAGTCCTCAACATTGACTCCAGAATCCATGAAGTCTCATGACATCAGGTCAAATATGGAGCAAGGAAACCTCCTGCTGATTAATACATACCGCCCTCCCTTAGCTGATGAATCAGTGCTCCTCCATGTTCAACACCACTTGGAGGGTGGCAAGGGTGCAGAATCTACTCTGGGTAGAGGATACCAATGTCCATCACCAAGATTGGTTCAGTAGCACCACTACTGACTGAACTGTTGAGTGCTAAAGGACATAGCTGCTTGACTGGGTCTGCGGCAGATGAGGGAACCAACAAGAGGGAAAAACATACTTGAACTCATCCTCACCAACCTGCCTGCCACAGATGCATCTGTCCATGACATTATCAATAAGAGTGACCACCACAAAGTCGTGTGGAGACAAAGTCCCACCTTCACACTGAGGATACCCTCCATTGTATTGTGTGCCACTATCAACATGCTAAATGAGATAGATTTCGAAAAGATCTAGCAATTCAAGACTAGGCATCTATGAGGCACTATGGGCCATCAGCAGTAGCAGAATTGTACTTGAACACAATCTGTACCCTCATGGCCTGACATATCCCCCACTCTACTATTACCATCAAGCCAGGGGATCAATCCTGGTTCACTGAAGAGTGGAGGGCATGCCAGGAGCAACACCAGGCATATATAAAAATGAGGTGTCAACCTGGTGAATCTATAACACAGGACTACTTGCGTGCAAAACAGCATAAGCAGCAAGTAATAGACAGAGCTAAGCGATCCCACAACCAATGGATCAGATCTAAGCTCTACAGTCCTGCCACATCCAACCGTGAATGGTGGTGGACAATTAAACAATTCACTGAAGGAGGAGGCTCCACAAATATCCCCATCCTCAATTATGCAGAGCCCAGCACAGCAGTGCAAAAGATAAGGCTGAAGCATTTGCTACAATCTTCAGCCCGAAATGTCAAGTGAATGATCCATCTCAGCCTCCTCCAGAGGTCCTCAGCATCACAGATGCCAGAATCCAGCCATTTCAATTGACTTAATGTGATATCAAGAAATGGCTGAAGGCACTGGATACTGCAAAGGCTATAGGCCCTGACAACATTCCGGCAATGGTATTGAAGACTTGTGCTCCAGAACTTGCCTCGCCTCTAGGCGAGCTGTTCCAGTACAGCTACAACACTGGCATCTAGTCGGCTATGTGGAAAATTGCCCAGGTATGTCCTATACACAAAAGCCAGGACAGATCCAACTTGGCCACTGATTGCCCCATCAGTCCACTCTCGATCATCAGGAAAGAAATAGAAGGGGTCATCAACAGTGCTATCAATCGGCACTTGCTTAGGAATAACCTGCTCACTGATGCCCAGTTTAGGTTCTGCCTGGTCCACTCAGCTCCTGACCTCACAGCCTTGGTTCAAACATGGACAAAAGAGCTGAACTCCCAAGGTGAGGTGAGAGTGACTGCCCATGACATCAAGGCAGCATTTGGCCAAGTGTGGCATCAAGGAGCCCGAGCAAAACTGGAATCAATGGGTATCGGGGCAAAACTCTCCACCGGTTGGAGTCATACCTAGTACTAAGGAAGATGGTTATGGTTGTCGGAAGTCAGTCATCTCAGCTCCAGAACTTCACTTCTGGAGTTCCTCAGGGTAGTGTCCTCAGCCCAACCATCTTCAGTTGCTTCATCAATGACCTTCCTTCTATCGTAAGATCAGAAATGGTGATGTTTGCTGATGATTGCACAATGTTCAGCACCATTTGCAACTCCTCAGATTCTGGAGTAGTCCATGTCTAACTGCAGCAAGACATGGACAATATCCAGGCTTGGGCTGACAAGTGGCAAGTAACATTCACATCACACAAGTGCCAGACGATAACCATCTCCAACATCTTGACATTCAATGGCATTACCATCACTGAATCCCCACTATCAACATCCTGGAGGTTACCACTGACCAGAAACTGAACTGGATTAGCCATATAAATACTGTGGCTACAAAAGCAGGTCAGAGGCTAGGAATCCTGTGACAAGTAACCCACCTCCTGACTCCCCAAAGCCTGTCCACTATCTACAAGCCACAAATCAAGAGTGTGATGGAATACTCCCCACTTGCTTAGATGAGTGCAGCTCCACAAACACTCAAGAAACTTGACACAATCCAGGACAAAGCAGCCCGCTTGATTAGCACCACAGCTACAAACATTCACTCCCTCCATCACAGACGCCCAGTGGCAGCAGTGTGTACCATCCATAAGATGCACTGCAGGAATTCACCAAGGCTTCTTAGGCAACACCTTCGAAAACCATGATCACTACCACCTGTAACGACAAGGGCAGCAGATCAATGGGAACACCACCACCTGGAAGTTCCCCTCCAAGCCACTCACCATCCTGATTTGGAACTATATCGCCGGTCCTTCACTGTCACTAAGTCAAAATCCTGGAGCTCCCTTCCTAACAGCACTGTGGGTATACCTACACCACATGGACTGCAGCAGTTTAAGAAGGCAGCTCATCACCACCTTCTCAATGGCAACTAGGGAAGGGCAATAAATGCTGGCCCAGTCAGCGAAGCCTGCATCCCATGAATGAATAAAAAAAATATGATTACCACCTAAAAATCTGCAAGGTACTCCAGCCTTTGACATTCCTCACTCCCTTGATCTGCAGTGAAGTTTGCTCCAGTTCAATGCTAGAAGGAAGTACAGATGAAAAATGAGAGGGATGATGGTGAAAGTAGACATGGACATGGGGACTTGCTGAAAGTGCCTTCCTTCTCAATCATTGTACCCAGGCCCCACTACTCCCCAGTCACTACCTCACAGGTTGTCTCATATCCCAATAGCCAAATCAGGTACAGCAGTTTTTGCCAGGATCCTCATGGCTCCAAAGCATAGAGAATCTTAGCCAAAAGTAGCTCTGTTGTCTCAGCCTGTCTCTACCTCTGGTGAAGTCACAGGAGTTGCATGATGTAAATGTGCTAGACAGAGGAAGAATAAAGAATTGTTGTTGCACATTATGTTAGATTCGTATGTTTCATTTTCATGTTTAAGCCACATCAGTATTATTCATTTCCACCAAGTTCCCGTCTTACCCATTTTCATTTGCTGATTTGCTATTGGACTTTGAGGGAAAGCAGCTTTTGCATTATGTCAGATGCTGGACTGGTGGAACTTAACTGAACCTCAGAAAGACGAGGACATCCTGGCCATCCCGGCCTGTTATGTGTGCCACTGCAGGTGCATTAGCTGCATCACATCCCATTTCCTCCTCCTCCTCAGAACCTGAAGAGACTCTGTGCTCTACAATTTGTTCCCTTGCAGTTCCAGGCAACAATTCAGGAGTCATTAGTGCCCTGCTTTGCATTGACTATTGCACATGAAACAATAAAAGAGGGGATCAGTGAAGTCAACCTTATATCAGCAATCTATAGCAGATCTCCAGTATGAATATTTTCAGAACACCTTAACTATCAAATAACCTATCTGACAATTCTATTTGAGATCTCAGATCTTGATCTCCATTTTGACTTTGGGATAGTTATTATTCCTGTCATTAAGATACAAATTTGATTCAGATGCAGCAGATATTGCTGCATTAGCAATTCAACTTCCCTGTCAGCTCCAAACTGTTGCAGAAATATTTCACCTGTTCTACCATTATGGCAGGTGCTATGAAAGCCACTTCAGCTCAAATTGGTAAAGATCACTTCAAGCAGTTCTACTGAAATACACAATAGCTTTCCCTCAGTTTCAACTGGAATTGAAATAATGAGGGCCATTGCTAAAGGATGCTTGCACAGTTACTTAAAGGCAGGCATCAGAAGGCTGAAAGGGAGTGCAAATTTCAAAGAAACCTAACAATTAGTACCAGTGATCTACATGAGCAGTTCTATTGCCAGCTGGGGAAATTCCAGCTTACGCCTTCAACCATGCCTAATTACACCGGCTGCTGTGATAAAACAGGAACTCCAGAATAAGGCTGAAACCAAAACTGGATTTTCCTGAGTAATGAAAATAGAAAATGCTCAGAAGATCTGGTAGTCTCTGTGGAGAGGAAAAGAGAATTAATGTTTCTGTTCAGGATCCTTGACATGGGACCATTGGACCAGAGATGTCCTTGACCTTAAGAACCAATAATTCTTGAGGGCTGATAGGTGGATTAGGTACCTTGACCAACAAATTCCATTTTATTCTCTTTCAAAGGGAGTAGCACTTGATGTCAGAACGAGCCCTCAACTGTTGTTGCCTATGTCTTATGCCTCCAGAAAGCAGTGATGGTCAACATAAAAGCAGAGACAAATGTCAAGTGTAATATACCACATTACTACATGTTGAGGGAAATATGCTAGTTATGCATATTTGCAATTTCTTACAAAGTTTCATTTAATTATTTAAAAATCCCATTAACTATCTAGTATTACAGACAAAAATTGTCCTTATACAATTTCTACTACACTACTGGTACGTTCTTGAATATGTGCTACACAGCTTCTGTGCTTAATTATTCACAGATTTCAAGCCCTTGTTTAAACGATATGTGTTTGAGATGACAATTTTACTCACTTGTCTTTTTCCTTTGAAGCATACCATAATGAGCTGTGGTCACAAAAAGGGTCACTCTAATTCAAGGTGTTGACCAAAGATGGGCTTCACATCCATTATGAAGTATAACTGTTGGTAGTTTTATTCATAGTATTTGGAGACTCTGTTGGCATCATTCCTTTTTTCTCTTTCGCTCTCACCAGAAGGGATCTTATTTATCCTACAGTGAAGTTAGATTGAAACCAGATTGAGAGCAAAACAATATAATCTGCAGGACAGAAGCATTAAAATCTCATCAGACGAGGTAGAAGGTAACTAGAGGGGTTTTTTTTGGTTGTTGATTCTTGATGTTGTTTTCATCCTCTGAAAATTATGTGAGTTAAAGCCATTCTCATCATCATTGCTGCTGGTTAAATACAGCAACACATGGTATCTGAACACCAAGGGCAGAATTTTGAGGTCGGCGAGCAGGCACACCGCCCACAATCATCCCCTGACTACGATTTTGCATTGGCGGGGCAATTAAGGCCCGCCCAGCGTGAAATGTGACTCGTCACTTGTCAGGAAGGGCCGAGCGGGGGTGGACGCCTGTCGACCTGACGACCCGGCAGACGATTTAAAAACAGCCCAGGCAGTCCCAGAAAGGCTGCCACGAAAGGACACCTGTTCTGCGTTGTTTTGGTGGAGTCGAGTGCAGCTAAACACTTGGCCCCTGCTTTGCAGATGAGTGCCTCGCATTCCTGCTGGAGGAGGTGGCTACCAGGAGGGACACCCTTGTCCCCAGAGATGGGAGGAGGAGGCTACCGCACCTCATCAAGAGGGCCTGGGAGGATATGGCAGCAACGGTGAGCAGCCATGACGTGGTGCAGCGCACATGGGTGCAGTGACAGAAGTGGTTCAATGACCTGCTGTGCTCTGGAAGGGTGAGTACCGTGTTGGCATGGGTCAGTGTTAAGGTGTGGCCAACCCCCTATGGAGCTCAGGGGTGTTAGAGTCTGAGTGCTAGCTATCAGTGATGCTGGAGCCAGCCAAGGGGGTGAGCCCTGGCTGCTTGGACTGAATGCCTTGTTGTTTGAGGGCCATGACTCGGATGTGCCCTGCGAGGTGTTCCTCAGTTGGGGTTGGCCAGGTTGCAATGGCGCAGCAGGTAGAGAGTGGACTAATAAATGCTCCTCTGTCCTTTCAGAAGAAGACATGCCATAACCAAGCAGAGAGGGCACATGCAGGCAGAGGCCTGCTCAACCTGCTGCTGCTCACCAGATTCGAGCTCGAGAGCTTCCCATACAACCGGGCTTGGAGAGACAAGGATGCCAGTGCACAGAGGTGAGAATTTCAGATAGTGCAATCCTTCTAATGTAGTTTCTTCATTGATATGAGCCTCGAACCTGGAGTCCCCATTGATCATTGAAAGATGACGGCACCGTGATGTAGACCTCCATTGTCTTACCAGGGTGCCTGGCACGCACAGTGACAGTGTGATGACTTTAACTAATGATGTGTCCTTGTTCTCTCTTTTAGGTTTGCCAGCACATGCTTGGTCTATGGACACCGAAAGACCGGGCTTCATTTGCAACTGCGTCACACCCGCTCTCTGAAGTAGGCACCAGAACAGATACCAGCACCCTGTGGGCATTAGATCAGTGGCTTGAATGTCGGTGCATGTTGGTGAGGGCACTTCACACTCACTTGAGTTGCAGGCGAAGGCAGAGTGTGCCAGGGCACCAGCAGTCAGAGGACTGCTGGAGAACAGGGCAATGCTCTGTTGAAGGCAGATGATGATTCTTTGGAGTTGTCCCTTTGGCAGCAAATGCTGGATGTCCAGCGGGATGTGTGGGAGGTTCTGGCAGAGGTCCATGAGGGTCTGTGTGTCACGGCCTCCATTGTGGAGGAATCCACGTGCAGCATGAGTACTGTGTTGACCCTCATGGCCAAGCACACTGCCTCCTCCATTGAGAAAGTGGCGGCTCTCATGGAGATGCAGCTCCAGGGATAGAATCAGGGGTTCCTGGGGTTGCGCCCGGACCTGCAAACCCTCACACAGGCAATGACCTCAGGTGGTCAGTACTAGTGTGCAAGATGGATGGGGCACCCAGTATCCCAGCTAGATGCCCGTCCAACAATGGAGAGCAGAGAGGTCCAGAGCGACCTCACGCTGGTGCATGAGCTGCTTGTTGTCTCTGCGGTCTCCTCTCAGGCCACTCTGGACGTTGGCACCGCCTCCTCCAGCCCTCTACCAGTGTCCATTGCATCTGATGAGGCTGCGGCAACTGGGGAGATGCCAGCCATGGCACTGTCTGCTCCCTCCCAGGCAGGGTCAGCACAGGCTCCACTAGCCAGAGGTCGATTGCCAAGGTTATCAAGGCCAATAAGACAGCAGACTGTCTCCAATGCTGGTGCCAGTGGAGGGTGGGGGGGGGGGGGGTGGGGGTGGGGGTGGTGGCGGGGTGGGGAGGTGGGGAAGGGTTGGGGGGGGTGCGGTTAACACCAAGACACTTGCAAACATGAGTTTAAGGCACCATGAGCATGAGAAGGGCAGTTCATGGGTGAATTTCTATTCATTTATGTTTGATTTACATATCTGCTGGTGTGGACATTAACACCAGTAACTGCAAAGGCAAAACACTGCGGATGCTGGAAATCTGTAACAAAAACAAAACATGCTGTTAAAACTCAGCCGGTCTGACAGCATCTGTGGAGAGAAAGACAGAGATAACGTTTCAAGCCCTTATGATTCTTCTTCAGAGCTCTGAAGAAGAGTCATACAGACTTGAAACGTTAACTCTGTCTTTCTCTCCACAGATGCTGTAAGGTCAGAATGATTTCAATGTGACGATAACATTAAATTTGTTTTGGTTCTGATGGCCGGAGTGTGCTTCACACTTTTTCTTTCCGGTGCAGGGTACGCCACTATGTAATGCTGGACATGAGTGGCTGGATACATTATTGCACAGGCATTGAGTGGACTTTGGGTTCAAATGTCTTTTCAGACTCTAAGATGGAGAAGGCAACCCTGGAGTGAGGTTGAAGCTGATCTTTGGTGGCCTAACTGAAGGAGCATTAGATCAAGGCATCCCTGGTGTCCCTGCCTCCTTGGGGGATACCAGGATCTGCCTCCATGCCCTCAGCATTCTCCTCACTGTGCTCCTCTTTTGACTCACTACTGGGTCCATCATCTGTGGCCTGTGCAGCTGCTCTAAGGTCCTCTTACCCCAGTTCATTTCCCCTTGCCAATGCCAGATTGTGGAGAGCGTAGCATGCAACCACTATCAGTGACGCCCGCTCTGGAGGTTATTGTAGTGCTCCCTCTGAATGGTCCAGGAATTGGAGGTGCATCTGTAGAAGACCAATGGCCGTCTCTTTCACCTTGTGGAGGCATGACTCGTATTGTAAAGCTGCTCTGCCTCTGTTCTTGGGTGGCAGGGAAGTGTCATGAGCCAGCTTTTGAGGGGATAGCCCTTGTCACCTAGCAGCCATCCATCCAGTCAGGCTGGAGCACCTAAGAGCCTTGGCACTTGGGAGTGTCTCAGGATGTAAGCATCATGGGAGCTGCCAAGATACCTTGCACAGACTTGCAGAATCTGCATCCTGTGATCACACACTATCTGCGCGTTCATGGAATGGAATCCCTTCCTGTTGACGAAGGCACTGGGCTGACCCAATGGCACCTTGATGGCCACAAGTGTGCAGTCAATTGCACCCTGGATGTGGTGGGAACCCAGCAATCACTGCAAGGCCTCTGGCTCACTCTGCCTGCCTGGCGTCATCCATATGGTAAAAAATAAAGGTCAGTACCCGCCTGAACAGATCTTCTGTCACCAGCTTGATGCAACTGGATAGCTGATTGGGAGACTCCATACAGATACTCCACTGACCCCTGGAAAGAGCCAGAAGCCTAGAAGTTGAGGGCCGCTGTGACCTTCAGAACAACTGGCACGGGGTGTCCAACCCACGCAGTCGGAGCTGATTTCAGGCTCAATCATCTGACAAATGGAGGTCACTGTCTCCCTTGAGAGGTGGAGCCTCCTTTGGCATTGTACCTCAGACATATTGAGGTAACTGCATCGCTGCCTGCAAACCCTGGCAGCAGGATAATGGCATCTTCTGTGGCCCCTTCCACCTTGGACTGCCAGCTGGCCCTACACACCCTGTGCCTGCACCTCTCCACCCACAATTCCCTCCCCTGGAAGCTGCATTGGGATATTTGGACTCCTCTCCCTTCTGCCCCTCTCTTCCTCCCCAGATGAGGTGCTACCGTTGGAGACCACAACCCGATTACCAGGGTAACGAAAGGCTGCCTGAGACCTGGAAAGGTCCACACGGTCTGAACATTCCAGGGGCCTTTGGAGACACCAAAGAGTCCTGAAATGAAGCCGGGAAAAGCTAACAATTAAGGCTCAAACAGAGATGAAGCTGCCATGTACCAATAAGTCACCAACATCAAACTATGCATCAAACTCCCCACTACTGGCAATGCTGCTCACCCCTTTTACACTGCTCGTGGAGGAGGTTTTTGAAATTGTCGGCTGGACGCTTGCCAATGCAACGAGCGCGAAATTGGATGAGCAATGAAAATCACCATCAATTGGCTTTTTAATGGCCTTAAGCAGCATCTTTATTAATGGCTGGCACGGCTCTGGCACTAGCTCCTTAGCTCCGACCGAAATATTACGCGAGTGCGCGATGACGTCGAGACATTCATCCAGTGCTATTTTACGCTCGATCAGGTCGGACACGTGCCCACCCACAGGACGTAATATTCTGTCCCAAGTGTTCAGCCTCGGTGCAAATAGTTTCTTTCCAAACACCAGCCAGTACTTCAACAGATGGAGCTTCATAGGTAACAAAAAAGACTAAGAATCATATCAATGAGTAAGTGCAATATTGGTATTTTGCAGATATCAATTCGAAGAATTAACTTTACAGTGACAATTATAGCAGTAAAACCACAGCAGAGATAGCTAGGGAGATCTTCTCACAGCACATAACACCAGATAATAGACCCTCTAGAGTATTACTGGCCTGGAAAATAAGTTCTACGGTATGAAAAAATGGCACTGTATCCCTCAGGCCCCTAAAATAAATCTTGTCAGATTTGCAATTCTAAGTCAGACACCATCACCCCCTCATTTACCCCTTATAAATCCAGTGAGCTGACAAGTGACAACTCATCACAGGACTTTATACAGAAGCTACTCTCAGTTGGCTTCCAATCAGCCAGCACAGAAATATAAAAAGAGCAATACCAGCAAATGTGATTCTGCTTACACCTAAAGGAGCAAATTTCCTTCCAAAATCATGTCACACTGGTAGCGCTTGTAATATAGATGCATTTTGCTAGATAAACAACTTAAAAAACAGTTTAAGACCATAACCAGTTTAAATTTCCAAACTTAAAGCAAACCTGAATTTTATATGCAAGTGTTGTAATTAAACTGTCACGTTAAAGCACAGATATAAAATGTACAAATTTTTGAACTGTAAATAGGTTTTTTATTGTTAAGTTACAAAATAAGAGTTAATAGCCAAGTAAGTAGTCCATATTGTCCATGTATTTGCAGTATTCCCACATTCAAACCATATAATGATGGAGCAGATAATTTTAACCCTATCTGCCTGGGAGGAACTGGGCTGGGGATGAAGCAGGCAGATGGTAAGGGGGTGATAGGTAAAATATCCTAGGTTACTTACCTGCCCTAGAGCTGCAAAACTTAAAAGCAACAGTCAACTAAAGAAGTGCAGTAAAACTGGAAATTTAAAAAAAGACTCCTTCCAACAGAGAGCTTTCCTTTGGTTCATTACAGTTGGGAAGAAGGAGTACTGAGTCTGATCCACCGGATGTCAGATGGAGAATCATGTTTAAGTTTATCTTAAAATATAATGACCCAGAACATCCTGAAAACGTGCACCATAGCATCAATGGCATGTACCAGTAATCTAATGTCAAAGTTACAGGAAATAATGGTGTAAGCAAAGTATTCCATTATTTACATAGAGTCCCATAATTTTCTGGCATTTTGGTGTAACTCAGATGATACTCTTGTTGTAAAGGATTAATTATCATAGCCTCGCCCAACTACCACAATCACAAATTTCCTGGATTTACACCCCTTTTATCGCTGCAATCTGAAAAATATAGATTGAAAAATAAGAATGTTAGTGACTACTATTGACATGATTTATGGCCTCACGCAACTATTGACTTGGGAGGACAAAGGGACTAAAGCCTCGTCCGTATAGTCTGGAAGTTGTTCTTAGGTTTTTTCCCCTAATTCTCTCAGTTTCAGTGGTCTTCCCTTGCCAGTTGTTCCATCTAGAGTCCTATGAGTGTCTGAAGACATTTACTTTCAAAGTTCCCAGCTCTCTCTACACAAAGGTGGAAGTATTGCAATGAGCTTTCCAGTGAGAATTCCCCTGCTTTTGAGTATCATGCAGAATCTAAAGCAGGAGCAGAGCGAGGAGTCATGTAATGTGAGGCATTAGCTGGAGACTGCAATAAATACATTAATACTGCCCACCAGGGGAATTCAATGTTATACCAGGCACTATTGGTGAGACTGTACAACTGCTCTTCTCTAAGGAAGCCATTGACCAACTCTGATATATTACAAGAAGTAACCTGAAGTTGCACTCCATCTCCCAGAAGGCCCTGTTAGTAGGAATGAAGGTGACAATGGCCTTCAATTTCTATGACACTGGTTTCATCCAGTCAGACATTGGAGAGCTTTATAACATCAACCAAGTAGATGTGAGAAGCTGCATTCAGTGACAGGTGTCCTTTCTCAGAAGCCTTCCAAACTTCATTAAATACAACCAGCTTCTTTGCTTCACCTCATTAAGAGAAGCGACAGATTCTCATTGCTGAAATCATTGGTCCTTTTCGTTGCTCTACTGAACTCTGTGACAGAGCAATGGCAAGCAACATGTCCAGATGCTAGAATTACTTTTTACAGTATTTTGCATCAATTTTTAACTATAATTAACATTTTAAAATTGAATTAAAGGTCATTTCAGAACAAACACCTCATCACCATTCCAATGGCAGTCTAACTCTCAGCTATTTTGGTGACATGGGGTAAGCCATTCATTGTGCCATGAGCAAGTCCCTTATTTGCTATTGAGTTCACTGTACCATAGTGAAATTGATTTTCCAGAACCATTGAGTAAGTATAGTGTGAAAAGATTGGAGAAAACTACGAACTAATTTATGCCATGTGTCGTACACTGAACCATTATTGGCCATTGCCATTTGGACTAAATTTTGGACAAATGGACATTATCATAGCCTAAAAGACTTGACCGAAGAGTCCACCAGACACAAAACAATATGAGGCTGCTCCTGATCTTCTAGCCCCAATTATCTATTCCGTCCTGTCATCAGAAACCAACAGGACTGGGAATTGAACCCTATAGGCCTAATTATTTTGATTGATTAATTTATCCAGCTCAGACATTTGCTTTCCCACTTGCAAGGTCTACAACAGCAAGTCATTGATGACCTATGAAGACACAAGTAACTTATTTTTCTGATTCATTAACATCAATTTATATTTATATAGTGCTTTTATTGCAAGAAACATCCCAAGCCACTTCAAAGAAACATCCACTGCTCCATTCACTCTGTTTATGTGGGCAAGCAAAGGACCTGCCCTTAAAACCTTCACATTGCTGCTGTGTTACCAGGGAAGGTGATTCTGCAAAGTCCATGCCCACAACAACATGACAGACATCAGAATTCATTGTGGAAAATGACAACAACAGTGACAATCTGTCACTCTGCCACAGGATGTAGAGGCACCATTGTGTTACATGTCTGCAAGGCCATCCTGCTGACCCATTTTTCAGAAAAAGTTCTGCCCATTGCCTTTCCCCTCAGGTTTCCACACCATCTGTGACAAGTTAAGAAACTTCTACATAGCAGCTAGTCATTTAGTTGTGATCAAAGTAATTTCATTGCAGGAAAATGAATCCAGTTGCTAACATTTTTTAAAGCCATGTTGTCTAATGGCAAAAAGAGGACAGTTTGATGGGTGGATATGCATTTTTTTTATTCAATCATGGGATGTGATCTCGCTGGCAGGGCTAGCATTTATTACCCATCCCTAACTGCCCTTGAGAAGGTGGTGGTGAGCTGCCTTCTTGAACCACTGCAGTCCATGTGGTGTCGGTATGCCCACAGTAATGCTGAGGAAGAAGTTCCAGGATTTTGACCCAGTGACAGTGAAGGAACGGCGATACATTTCCAAGTCAAGATTGTGAGTGGCTTGGCGGGAAACTTCCAGGCGGTGGTGTTCCCACCTGTCTGCTGCCCTTGTCCTTCTAGATAGAGTGTTCATGGATTTGGAAGGTGCTGTCTAAGGAGCCTTGGTGAGTTCCTGCAGTGCATCTTGTAGATGGTACACACTGCTGCTACTGCATGTCGGTGGTGGAGGGACTGAATGTTTGCAGATAGGGTGCCAATCAAGAGGCTGCTTTGACCTGGATGGTGTCAAGCTTCTTGAGTGTTGTTGGAGCTGCATTCATCCAGGCAAATGGGGAGTATTCCATCACACTCCTGACTTGTGTCTTGTAGATGGTGGACAGGCTTTGGGGAGTCAGAATGTGAGTTACTAGGAATACAACATTCCTAGCCTCTGACCTACTCCTGTAGTACTGTATTCATATATCTAGTCAGTTCAGTTTCTGGTCAATGGTAACTCCAGGATGTTGATAGTGAGGGATTCAGCGATGGTAATGCCACTGAATGTCAAGGGGCAATAGTTAGATTCTCTCTTGTTGGAGAAGGTCATTGCATGGCACTTGTTGTGTGAATGTTGCTTGCTACTTGTCAGCCCAAAACTGGATATTGTCCAGGCCTTGCTGCATTTGGACACGGATTGCATCAGTATCTGAATTGTCACATGCTGAACATTATACGGTCATCAGTGAACATCCCCACTTCCGACTTTATGGTGGAAGGAAGGTCATTGATGAAGCAGTTGAAGACGGTTGGGCCAAAGACACTATCCTGAGGAACTCCTGCAGTGATGTCCTGGAGCTGAGATGATTGACATCTAACAACACAACCATCTTCCTTTGTGCTAGGTATGACTCCATCCAGCGGAGAATTTTCCCCTGATTCCAACTGACTCCAATTTTGCTCGAGTGCTTTGATGCCACTTTCGGTCAAATGCTGCATTGATGTCAAGGGCAGTCACTCTCACCTCACCTCAGGAGCTCAGATCCTTTGTCCATGTTTGAACCAAGGCTGTAATGAGGCCAGGAGCTGAATGGTAGAAACCAAACTGAGCATCAGTAAGCAAGTTGTCGTTAAACATGTGCTGCTTGATAGCACTGTTGATGACCCCTTCCATCACTTCACTGGTGATGGAGAGTGGGCTGATGGGGTGGTAATTGGCCAGGTTGGATTTGTCCTGCTGGGCAATTTTCCACATTGCCGGGTAGATGCCAGTGTTGTATCTGGTTCCAATTGCTCATAGCTCATGGTCAGAATCATGTGTTCTCAGGGGCAGGTGCAAGAGAAATGCTCCACTGCATCAGCTCTCCCATCCCCCATTTATCTACAGTTCCATAATCCTTACAAGATCCTCTTGCAGCCATCTTCACCCAAACCTGTGGGCCTTCTCTTCACTTCACTACAAAGACAAATACCGTGAAAAAAAAATTGTAACAATAATTTAATTTAGCAAATAAATCACGTCAGTGTTGCCAAAATCTAATCACCCTTTTGTAAGTCCTTAGTGTTCTCTGTTTGTTTTCCTATCCTGTTGCTTTTGTGAGGTACTTCCCCAAGTAGGTTGAAGGATATTGAATTTGCATTGGGCATACTTCAGCTGGCCTTGGAGGAGGATCTTAAGCAACTCTGGGCCTTGATGGCCCAGCTGCAGACTGCAGCGTCACACCCAAGTCAAATCGGCTGGCCCAGCTTATTGGTGTCAGCAAGATCACTGGCTGAATGTTGGCCATGGAATAGACATAGCCTCATTCTGAGAAAGGAGAGGAGGTACTCTCCCATGGAGCCAAGGCTCTTTCCTGGGATGTGCCTTAGCAGTTGGAAGGCTCTGCTGGAGAGCCAGCTGAGTGATGTGATGGAGTGATGTGATGCACTGAAAGCACTGTTCAACAGCATTCCTCTTAAGATGGCTGGTGAGTTGTTTGTTGAAATAGAAACAGTGGGCATATGAGATATGAGTGGTAGGTAATTGAGGACTGGAATTGTGGTGAGTCTGTCAACATGAGAAGGAGGATGTTTAGTAAGGATGATGGAGTGATGGCTGAGACCATTGTGAAAAAAATTAAACTGCAAATGGTGCTACTGTGATCAAGAAGTATTTTAGCAGACTTCTTACCTTAACAACTCTAGTTAAGCAATTAAATTATTTGCTGCATTGCAGGTGCCATGATGTAGTCAGAAAACTCTCCCTACTGCCTGATCTGTAAATATGCCTTGTCCCCGAGTGGAGAACAGGATGTCCACCAGCTCCCAATTTCTTGCACCAAGATCTTTCGCACAGCATTGAAGAACTTTAGTGCCAACTCTCTCCTTCATTCAGCCATGTATTCCTCAAGTTGTCACATAGTTTTTTGCAGCCTGAATGTGCCACTCCTTTAAGAGCTATTGGCTGCCTTTTAGTGTCCTGGACTCCTCATTTCGCCTCCACCCCAATAGAAATGCAGCCAATGTATAGCATGAATTCTGCAGGCTGCACACACAAATTATTGTAATTAGCTGGTGGCATGAACATTGTATGTTGCCTGCATCAATACAACTATTACAACAGACAGACAATGCCTCACCCCCATCCAACATAGACCCTGCTTAGAATTGAGTCCAACTCTGAGCACCACACTGTAGGAAAGATGAGAATGCATTAAAGAGGGTGTAGTAAGGATTGATGAAAATGGTTCCATAAATAAGAATCTCCAATTAAATGGATAGATTAGAGAAGCTGGGGCTATTCCCTTTGGGGAATAGAAGATTAAGAGGAGACTTGGTAGAGATGTTCAAAATCACAAGGAGTCTGCACAGAGTGGAACTGTTTCTGTTAGCAGAAGGATCATGAACCAGAGGACTCTGATTTAAGGCAAAAGAAATAACAGAAACATGAAGATAAACTTATACTCAGCAAGTGGTTAGGATCTGGAATGCACTGCCCAAGGAGGCAGATTTAATCAGGGCCTTCAAAAGAGAATTAGATAACTACCTGAGGAGAAAAAAATTGCAGGGCTATAGGGAAACAGTCGGAGAGTGGTACCAAGTGAATTGCTCCTGCAGAGAGCTGGTATGCACACAATGGACCACATGGTCTCCTTCTGTGGTGTAACCATTCTATGACGCTATGATTAGACACAATCCGATTTATAGGCCACCATCACTAAGTATAAAACCCAGAATTGCATTTTCTTCTTCAACCTTTAAAGATCTCTGCATCTACATCCCCTCTTCTCTCTGTTCCTTCACTCTGTTAAAAGAACAGTTGAGTAAAGAGGTCAATTGCTGATGCGTGGATTGGATAGCAGTGCCATCACATGTCTGATGACTTCATGGTGGTGAAAGTCAGTGAATACATCTTCATGTGACATTATCTACCCCTGCTGCTGAATGCACTGCAGCCCCATCCCTCACCCATCAACACTCACTGGCACTCCAGATCATTTCAATGCCAACAACTTACCAAAGCTGTTGGACACACACACATGCGCAGCACACACACCCCTTGTTGCTTCTACATATCTTTACAGTTATTCATCTATTACTGGCACAACACCCAAACACAGTGCAACACAATCAGTGGCATTCTTCCTTCTCTCTTGAAGCACAAGGTGACACACAATAGAAAGGAGAACAACACAGCCAGCAGGGGCAAGGATGCTTGCATCTCCTCAACCCTATGGAGGAGATGGTTCTCCACATAATGTGCCTGGTAACACAGAAGCCTGTGACATCCAGCTGAGAACATTGAGGATAATGGTATGTTCCTGCCTTATGCTCCTTCTCAAAACCCATCACACCCTCATCCTGCTATTTGGCATGATAAGCAAGCTGCAGACAGTGTCATCAAGGATTTCTTGCTTTCCACTCCAACCTTCCAGTTCCTGCTTTCAACATCCAAGAATTGCTACCTGCCCAGCCACAGCAGCCCTAGGTGGAGGACAGAAAGCAACAGTGCAGTACTGATGAAAAGGCCTGATCACATGATCTGATATTCACAACCACCACCTCAAATTCCGGCATTGTTTGCACTTTAAAGTTTAGTATAGAGTTGGTATCACCACATGGTGACTCACCAGGTAAGAGTGGACTGCAATCATGCCAGAGGTATTGGATGGCTCGTGTACCAGTTCAGCAGAGGCCGAGGTCACAGCTGAGTTCTGCTACAGGGGACTCAGGCGAGGACCTTGATGTGGCACAGTACAGGAGAATGTTGCTAGGCATGCACAGTGAGATGCTGGGTGTACTGCTGGTGTACCAGATAGCCTCCCGTCATTGCTGAGGAACATGGAGGAATCTGACTCCAAGTTAGCTGAGAGCTTGACCTCTTGAGAACATCTGTTCTATCACCCTGTCACGTTGGTGGCCAGACACACTGCAGTACACTCCCTTACATATGCAGCTTTTGTGTGGTCACCTATTCCTCTGGCCTACCTGTGAGGGTGCAGCAACACTTCTGCAAAATCCAGGGACACATCACAACACTTCCAAAAACATATCAGCAGACATTGCGCAATAGCAGAAGTTATTCAAAATTATCTTAGCTGTAGATTGGGTGCCTGCTCCTTTAAATGACACATCTTCTGGACCCCTCTAGCAGTTGAATGTTTGGTCTTCAGAAAGAGACATGCAAATTAATTGAATGGACCTGCATGGTCCAAATTTTCAAAATGGTGTCAGTCACATCAGCCGGTTAAACTGTGTGTCATCATGGTAGAATCAGTTCAGCTGCTTACGGCACTTGCAAAGGACACTCTACTGGACACCCAGTATATGGTGTGTCACATGGGCCAGGCTGGAAGCAGCTAGAGGCCACATGCCCCCAGGAGAGTATGCTGCTGCTATAACACTGCCTCCATAAATGCTATAGATTGAATTTTACGCACTTGGTCTTTTTCCTTTTAAAAGACAGGAATGTCAACCTTCATGCATAGGGCATTCCATCAAATGAGGTTGGGAAGTTAAGTGGAAGATACACTTCCAGTGTTAGTTTGGCCCAATGAAAGCCATGTATAGTTTATTGTTTTAATGCCAACACCACATTCTCATAAATCATGAGACAAGTTTTTAAAAATCAAGAGATTTCATATAAGAAAATGAGTTGCTTTTTTTCATGTATAAATCAATATAAAATGACAGTTGGTTTATAAATCTCAATAGTGGTTTATTTAACTTCATGCATTTTTAGGGAAGGATATGTTGTGTGTGCTTTGATGACATAAAAGCACCAATCACTCATAAGAGATTGTGTAAACATGCTGCTGATTCAGTTATTGAGACTAAGCACATGGGAACATTTATACAGACATAAAGCTTGAAAACATCAGAGCTGCAGAGCTGCGTGTGTGTGTGTGTGTGTGTGTGTGTGTGTGCTCTGCTTAAAAGCAAAAGTATAACTAAGGGGAGGATTTTCCCCTCTTCAAGCAAGCGCAGCGTGCTGGCCCAGGAGTGGCTGTGCATTGGACCGCGACCCACGATCAGGATCCAATTGTAATTTCACACTGGCTGGCCAATTAACGTGAATCGTGTGCTGAAACACTCAGCGCTGCCTGGGTGAGAGGGGATGGGGGGGGGCAAGCGTGGAAGTCAACATATGCATGCAGAAAGCTCCCTGAAGGCACAGAGCTGCCTCAGGGTGCTGAAGATTTTCCAGATTAAAAATAGAGTTTTAAAAAATAAGGAAAACATGTCCCCACTCATGTGACTCTGTCACATGAGTAGGGACATGTTGCAAATGAGTTCAGAAAGCTTTTATTTTATTTTTAATTATCAGAAACATTATCCCGTCCATGGATGAGGTTTCCTGAAAAATTGAAAGGCCGCTTGGCCTATTCACCCAGCCAGCAACTGTAAGTTTGGACAGGCAGCCAAAAATTCTATTTAATTAATCGATTAACGGGCTAAACAGCCCTCTTAACTGAAAGTGGGCGCACTGCTGACTCCTGCGCACACCTGCCGACCGACATATCACGTGAGTGTGCGATGACTTCAGGAAGCTCGCCCGATGTCATCACGCGCTATTTCATGCTCATGCATGTCAGGTGCAGGCCAGCACGCAGAGGTGAAAATTCAGCCTGAAGACTGGATCATATGACGCACTTCCTTTGTGGTGAGGTCATGCTTAAAGGCATATCACAACATACACCTTTCTTTTTAAATATATATTCCCCTATTTCCAAAGAAGTAGAACTACTTACTCCATGTGTTCATGTTTCATTACCATTACATAAGTATATATGAAACAGAGTCTCTAAAGTGTAAAGGTAATCTGCTTGTAAGCCCAGATCTTGTAATGGTTACCTTGTCTAGGAGTTTCTTCAATTCCTCACAGTGATATGTAGGATTGTCATTCTTGAATGTTTGTTCCTGTTTGCATTCAGCACCTTGTCCTGGATGCAATAGGACTGGACAGTGGTTGAGGAGTTGGAATGGATCTGATTTGATCTCGGTTATGCCTCACAGGGCATTGTGTAGTTGTGTGGAATGACTTCATAGGACCTTGGTTCTGGACCAATCCATGTCAACTCGGCTGGTTGCCACATGCCTTCTGTGGGATCCTGGATGCAAAACTGTTGTACCAACTGTAAACCTGGCAATTCTGCACCCGCATTTTTATCATTGCACATTGATCATCACCTCTTGCAGTTTTAAAAGTTGTTCTCTAGATTTTTGAGAGAGTATAATGGGTAAGAGTAGGTAGATTGGTATGAATTGTTCTCTCAAACATGAGCTCACACTTGAAGGTGTCGCTCTCAGATATAACATTACAATGTGTAAATCTTGCTTGTTCTGTCTACATTTGAGAATTAGGAATTTCACCATGTGAATCATTCGTTCAGCTCCGCCATTTGATTGAGGGTAATGAGAATACAAGAAGATAGGATTAATTGATAACCTCATAGTGAAGGTACCCTAGGTAGCAGCAATCATAATGTGATTGAATTTTACTTTCATTTTGAGGGAGAGATGAGCGCATCCAAGACTAGTATACCTAAATAAGGGCAATTGTGAGGGCATGAAAGCAGAGCTAGCTAAAGTGAACTGGCAAATGAGGTTAAGGGATAGGTTAATAGGTCAAATGTCTGTGGCAGACATTTAAGGGATATTTCAGAAAAGGTACATTCCAATGAGAAAGAAAAATTCCAAATGGATGGCTCACCAACCGTGGTTAACTAAAAAAAGTTAAAGACAGTATCAAACTTAAAGAAAAAGCATATCATTACTCATGGACGGGTGGCAGGTCAGAAGATTGGAAAGAATATAAAGAACAGCAAAGAATAACAAAAAGGTTAATAAGGAAGGAAAAATTAGAGTATGGAGAAAGCAGGCTAGTACTATAAAGACCAATAGTAAGAGTTTCTATAGATATTTAAATAAGAAGAATTAACAAAGTGAGCACTGGTCCTATAGAGAGTGCGTCTGGGGGATTGATAGTGTAAAATAGGGAGATTGCGGATGAATTAAACAGGTATTTTCATCGGATTTCACTATAGAGGGCACAAGTAGCGTCTTGGAAACAGCTGTAAATCAGGAAAGGAAAGGGAGGGAGGAACTCGGGAAAATTATAATCACCAGCGAAGTGGTACTGAGCAAATTGTTGGGGTCGCAGGCTGACAAATCCCCGGGTCCGGATGGGCTTCTTTCAACGCTTTATGGTGAAGTGTCTAGTGAGATAGTTGATGCATTGGTTTTAATTTTGTACAATTCCCTAGACTCGGGAAATGTGCCATTAGGTTGGAAAATAGCAAATTTAACTCCTTTATTCAAAATGGGAGGGGGACAGAAAGCAGGAAACTACAGTCAACTTAGCCTAACAACTGTCATAGGGAAAATGTTAGAAGCAATTATTAGAGATGTTATAACAGGACACTTGGTTAAATTCAAGGCAATCAGGCAAAGTCAGTTTTGTGAAAGGGAAATCGTGTTTAACCAGTTTATTGGAGTTCTTTGAAGGAATCACAGAAGCTGTGGATAAAGGGGAACTGGTAAATGTACTGTACTTAGATTTCCAAAAGGCACCTGATAAGGTGCCACAACTAAAAGTTATTGCAGAAAATAAAAGCTCATGGTGTAGGGGGTAACGTATTGGGCATGGATAGAAGATTGATTAGCTAACAGGGAGCAGGAAGTTGGCATAAATGGGTCTTTTTCTGGTTGGCAGGATGTGACGAGTGGTGTGCCACAGGGATCAGCACAGGGGCCTCAGGTTTTACAATTTATATAGATAACTTGGATGAAGGGACTGGAGGAATGGTGGCTAAATTTGCTGACGACACAAAAATAAGTAGGAGGGTAAACTGTGAAAGGGACATTAGGAGACTACAAAGGGACATAGATAGGTTAAGTGAGTGGGCAAAGGTCTGGCAAATGGAGTATAATGTGGGAAAATATGAAATTGTCCATTTTGCCAGGAGAAATTTTAAAAAATAAGCTTATTATCTAAATGGTCAGAGATTGCAGAGTTCTGAGATGCAGATGGATCTCTGTCCTAGTGCATAAATCACAAAAGGCTACTGTAAAGGTACAGCAAGTAATAGGAAATCTAATAAAATATAATTTATTGTGAGGGAAATTAATTACAAAAGTAAGGAGGTTATGCTTCAGTTGTGCAGGGTACTGCAATGGTGAGACCACATCTGGAATACTGTGTACAGTACTGGTCTCCTTATGTAAGAAAAGCAATTCAGAACAGGTTTATTAGATTTATAACCAGGAAATGGCAGGTTGTTTTACGAGGAAAAGCTGGACAGGTTAGGCTTGAATCCACTGGACTTTAGAAGAGTAAGAGGTGACTTGATTGAAACCTTTAACATTTTGAGGGGTCTTGACAGGGTGGACGTGGAGAGGATGTTTCCTCTTGTGGGAGAATCTAGAACTAGGGGTCATTGTTTAAAAATAATGGGTCACTCATTTAAGGCAGTGATGAGGAGAATTGTTTTTCTCTCAGAGGGTCGTGAGTATTTGGAACTCTCTCCCTCAAAAAGCAGTGGAAGCAGAGGGCAGAATATTTTGCTCAGCATGCGAGTGCATGCCTGACATGCTCGAGCACAAAACAGCATGCGATGGCGTCGGGTGAGCGCTCTGCCCACCGAGCTGAAAATTCAGGCCGGGGTCTTTGAATATTGGTAAGGCAGAGCTAGATAGAATCTTGATTAACAAGGGGATGAAAGGTTATCAGGGGTAGGCACGAATGAGGGGCTTGAGGCTACATTCAGATCAGCCATGATTTTATTGAATGGCAGAGCAGGCTCGAGGGGCCGAATGGCCTACTTCTAAGAACATAAGAACATAAGAATTAGGAGCAGGAGTAGGCAATTCAGCCCTCAAGCCTGCCCCACCATTCAATACGAGCATGGCTGATCTCATTTCGGCTCCAAATTCCCGACCTCTCCCCAGAACCTTTCAACCCATTACTAATTAAAAATCTGTCATCTCCTCCTTAAATTTATTCAGCATCCCAGCATCCACTGCACTCTGAGGTAGTGAATTCCACAGATCCACGACCCTTTGAGAAAAGTAATTCCTCCTCATCTCTGATTTAAATCTACCACCCCTTAGTCTAAAACTATGGCCTCTCATTCTAGAATGCCCCACATCCGCTCCACGTCTACTTTGTCTATCTCCTTTAGCATCTTATATACCTCAATCTCCTCTCATCCTTCTAAACTCTAGCGAGTATAGGCCTAAGTTGCTCAATCTCTTCTCGTAAGACAAGCCCTGCATCTCTGGAAACAATCTAGTGAACCTCCTCTGAACTGCCTCCAATGCAACTACATCCTTCTTCAAGTAAAGGGACCAAAACTGTTCACAGTTCTCCAGGTGCGGTCTCACAGTTGTACAATTGCAACAACACTTCCCTATTTTTATACTCTATTCCTTTAGCAATAAATGCCAAAATTCCATTTGCCTTCCTTATTACCTGCTGTACCTGCATTCTAGCTTTCAGTGATTTATGTACAAGGACACCCAGATCCCTCTGCACTGAAGCATTCTGAAGTTTCTCTCCATTTAAATAATAAGTCACATTTTTATTCCTAGCAAAATGGATAACCTCATACTCATTCACGTTAAATTC
This sequence comes from Carcharodon carcharias, assembly GCF_017639515.1. Lineage (NCBI taxonomy): Eukaryota > Metazoa > Chordata > Chondrichthyes > Lamniformes > Lamnidae > Carcharodon > Carcharodon carcharias. The sequence continues at coordinate 80,439,872 of NC_054470.1, forward strand.
CATCTGCCAAATTTTGGCCCATTCACCTAACCTGTCCATATCCATTTGTAAATGTCTTTTCTTCATTACAACTTACTTGCCTACCTAATTTGCAAATTTAGCTATAGCACCATCTATCCCTGAATCCAAGTTATTAATATAGATTGTAAATAGCTGGGGCCCAAGGATCGAAACCTGTGGCACCCCACTAGTTACAGCTTGCCATCCAGAAAAAGACCCAGTTATCCTGACTCTCTGATTTCTGTTGGTTAACTAATCCTTTATCCAAGCTAGTATATTACCCCTAACTCCGTGTGATCTTATCTTGTGTATTAATCTTTTGTGCGGCTCCTTATCAAACGCCTTTTGGAAGTCCAGATATACTACATCTACAGGATCCCCATTATCCACTTTGCTTGTCACATCTTCAAAGAACTCTAGCACATTAGTCAAGCACAATTTACTCTTCATAAAACCATGCAGACTCTGATGGATTGCATTTTGACCTTCCAAATTCCCCATTACTACTTCCTTAATAATGGATTCGAACAATTTCCCAACGACAGACGTTAAATTAACTGGTCTATAGTTTCCTGCTTTCTGCCTCCCCCACTTTTTGAATAAGGGTGTTATATTAGCATATTTACAATCCACTGGAACCTTTCCAGAATCCAGGGAATCTTGGAATATTATTACCAATGCACCCATTATCTCCACTGCCATTTCCTTTAAGACACTGGGATATAGACCATCAAGTCCTGGGGACTCGTCACCCTTTAATCCCAATAGTTTGTTCAGTATTTTTTCTCTAATGATGGTGATTGTTCTAAGTTCCTCCTTCTCTATACTCTCTACTATGCCTGTTACTATTGGGGTGGTGCTGGTGCCCTCCACCATGAAAACTGAGGCAAAATATTGATTAAGCGTCTCTGCCATTTCTGAGTTCCCCACTATTAATTCCCCAGTTTCATCCTCCAAGGGACCAACATTCACTTTAGCTACTCTCTTTCCTTTTATATACTTGTAAAAACTTTTGCTATCAGTTTTTACATTTTGCGCGAGTCTTCTTTCATAATTTACATTTGCTCTTTTTAAATTTTTTTAGTAACCCTTTGTTGATCTTTAAAAGGTTCCCAATCTTCCAGCCTGCCACTAACCTTTGCATTTTGGTATGCCTTAGTTTTTGCCTTTATGTTACCTTTAACTTCCTTGCTTAACCATGGATGCTTTTTCCCCCTCTTACCATCTTTCTTCCTCTTTGGAATATATTTTACTTGGGAGGAATTGAATATCTCCTTAAATATCTGCCACTGTCCATCAACTGTCCTACCTTGTAGTCTTCCTGCCCAGTCCACTAGGGCCAAATCTGCCCTCATGCCTATGTAGTTATGTTTGTTTAACTCTCGAACACTAGTGTGGGGATCAGGTTTCTTGCTCTCAAACTGAACTTGAAATTCTAGCATGCTATGATCACTCTTCCCTAGAGGATCCTTTACTGAGATCATTAATTAATCCCATCTCATTACAAATCTAGAATAGCCTGCTCCCTGGTTGGTTCCATAACATATTACTCCAAGAAACAATCTCTAATATACTCTATGAACTCTCCCTTGAGGCTACCCTTGCCAATTTGATTACTCCAGTCTATATGCATTTTAAAATCACCCTTGATTATTGCCATGCCTTTCTTACATGCTCCCAGTATTTCCTGGTTTATACTGTGTCCTATTGCTGAACTATTGTTTGGGGACCTATAGATTACTCCCACCAGGGACTTCTTGCCCTTACTATTTCTTGTTTCTACCCAGGCTGACTCTACGCCTTGCTCTCCAGTGCCTATATCATACCTCACTATTGCATTGATCTCTTCCTTTACTAACAAAGCTACACCACCTCCTTTTCCTTCCTGCCTAGCCTTCTGAAACACTGAGTGTCCTTGGATATTCAACTCCCAAACCTGTTCTCCCTGTAATCAGGTCTCAGTAATCACCACCAAATCATACCTATTTATCTTTATTTGCGCTGTTACCTCATTAGTTTGATTCCGAATGCTACACGCATTCAGATACAAAGTCATTAAGTTTGCCCTATTGTCAATTTTCCTACTCTTATATGATTCTTTGGTGCAATGTGGCATTCACTGTCCCTTCTTTTCACTTTTTGGTAACAATCAGCCTCGTCACTAACCTGCACTCTTACCCTCTCCTTAAACTTTGATTTTTTTATATTTCCATGCAACTGAACCCTCCACCCCACTATTTAGTTTAAAGCCCTATCTACAACCCTAGTTATCCTATTCGCCAGGACATCGCATGATTCAAACGGAGCCTGTCCGAATGGAATAGTTCCCTCTTTCCCCAGTACTGGTGCCAATGTCCCATGACTTCAAACCCATTTCTCCCGCACCAATCTTTGAGCCACGCATTTACCTCTTTAATATTATTGACACTGTGCCAATTAGCTTGTGGCTCAGGTAGTAATCTGGAAATTATTACCTTTTTCGTTCTGCTTTTTAATTTATCCCCAGCTGCTCATATTCCCTCAGCAGAACCTCTTTCCTCATTCTACCTATGTCGTTGGTACCTACAAGGACCATGACAACTGGATCTTTCCCATCCCACTCCGAGTTCCTCTGCAGCCCAGATGAGATATCTTAACTCTGGCACCAGGTAGGCAACACAGCCTCCGGGACTCTGGCTACAGAGAACAGTATCTATTCTGCTAACTATATTATCCCCAATTACAACTACATTTCTCTTTTCCCCCCCCCACTTGAATGGCTCCCTGTACCACGGTGCTATGGTCAGTTTGCTCATTCTCCCTACAGTCCCAGTTTCTAATTGGCATGGCAAGAAGAGTTGATTGATATTTCACTTCTCATACACATCCTGAAATGGCTTACCAATAAATTGCACACCATTATCCATTAGGATGTCTCTAGATACACCAAATAAACTGAAAAAAGCACATAAGAGTGTGCTCAACAGTTGTGCGTGAGGTATTGTGCAATTGCTGAATAATGGGGTCCTTAGTAAAGTAGTCGACAATTTAGATGAAGTCAGTGCCATGGACATGAAAGAGGTCGGATGCGATTTTGGACTAAAGAAGGGTGGGATGACACAAAACTTAGAATGAGAGTGGTGAGGAGGATGTTAAGAGGCTTCAAGACGATTTAGATAGGTTAAGTGAATGGGCAAATACATGGCAGATGCATTATAATGTGGGTAAATGTGAAGTTATTCACTTTGGTAGTAAAAATAGAATGGCAGAGTCTTATTTAAATGGTGATAGATTGGGAAATGTTGCTGAACAAAGGGACCTGGGTTCCCATGTACACAAGTCACTGAGAGCTATCATGCAAGTGCAGCAAGCAGTTAAGAAGGCAAATGGTATGTTGGCCTTCATTGTGAGAGGACTTGAGTACAGGAGCAAGGATGTCTTACTGCAGCTGTACAGGGCCTTGGTGAGTCCACACCTGGAGTAGTGTGTGCAGTTTTGGTCTCCTTATCTAAGAATTGATATACTTGCCATAGAGGGAGTGCAGCAAAGTCTCACCAGACTGATTCCTGGGATGGCAAGATTGTCGTACGAGGAGAGATCGGGCCGACTAGGCCTGTATTCAGTGGAGCTTAGAAGAATGAGGGGGGATCTCATTGTAATGTGTAAAATTCTGACAGAGCTGGACAGGCTGGATGCAGGGATGATGTTTCCTCTGGCTGGGGGGTTTAGAACAAGGAGTCATGATCTCAGAATACATGGTAGCCTGTTTAGGGCTGAGATGAGAAAAAATTTCTTCACTCAGAGGGTGGTGAACTTGTGAAATTCTCTACCACAGAGGGCTGTGGAGGCCAAGCCACTGAACATGTTTAAGAAGGAAATAGATAGATTTCTAGGCTCTCAAAGTGTCAAGGAGTATGGCGAGAGAGCGGGAGTATGACGTTGGGATAGAGGATCAGCCATGATCATATTGAATGGTGCAGCAGGCTCGAAGGGCCGAATGACCTTCTCCTATTTTCTATATTTCTATGTTTCATGTGAAATCAGTGGTTCTTTGTGCCGACTTGGCATATGCTCTTGGCATGCCTTACACTTCCTGACAATGATTCCAATGCCATTGTTCATACTTGGCCAATAGATCGCCTTTCTTGCGAGTCTTCTCATCCCACGTATGAGTAATGAAGTTGTTGAAGAGTATCAGGTTGCAAAAATTCCGTAATGATAACCTAACTGCCTTTAAAAATGATGCCCCAGGAGATGCCTAGCTCATCCCAGTAAAGCAAAAATGGTCTTATGTTTGTGGACATGCTGAATTGAATCAGGCCATCCTTCAATGATGCTTTTCCACAGTTTCTGTAGTGTGGAATCTTGCCATTCCTTCCTGTAACTGCTGATATTTGTATTGCACAAAATGTACCAGATCAATTTGGAAAACATCTTCAAGTTTGATATTCATGAAGTCAACTTGTAGATCCAAGGATATATCTTCTATTTCCACTGGGTTAGGCAATCAGTTAACTGTATCTTATGTGACCATCAAGTTACCTGGCTTGTACCTAATCTCACGGTCATAACTTTTAATCTTGATCAAGAGACATTGCAATGTTGGTGGTGCACTGGTCAATGGTTTGCACCAAATTATCTCTACCACAAATATTTTGCCAAATAGATAGGTGTGAAAATGCATGATTTCTAACACTAAAGCTAAAGTTTCCTGCTCGATGTTGGAGCAGTTGGATTGCATCACAGACAAAGATTTTGAAGCAAATACAATCAGTTTGGCTTTTTGTAATATGCATGCTCCCAGACTTTTATGTGAGGCATCTATCTCCAGGGTAGTTGCGTCCCTAGGATCATAAAATTGCAATGTCAATGCTTCTGATAATGACTGTTTCAGTGTTTTGAAGAGGTTTGGTGGTCTTCTTATCACAAGGAATGCACATTCTTTCTGAACAATTCCCTTAGTGATGAAGATTTTTGAGGAAAATTGTGAACGTATAGAGACAAGAAATTAAAAGACCTGGGCATCTTTGAAGATCATCCTTATCTTCAGGAGTTGACTTGGTTTTAATATCCTCGATTTTACTTGAATGCCAGCACTGGAGTAAATAGAGCTGAAGAAACTGACCTTTTGCACCCTCCCCTTTCCCTGCCAGCAATCAGTAGTGTGAGGCTGAGTTTGCATCCAGTGCCATTTACGGTAGGCTCACTGGTTTTGGAGGACAGAATATTGCATTGGACCTCTCCGCCTCAGATGGGGCCATGATACCCAATAAAGCAGGGTTTTAAAAAAATATTTTGCAAAGCTTTTTCAGATGCATTAATGTAGTTTGGGCAAAGAGAACACAAGAAATAGAAGTGGGAGTAGACCACATAGCCCATCAAGCCTGATCGCCATTCAATATGATCTTGCCTGATCTGGTTTTTCAACTCCACTTTCATGCCCCCTCCCCATATCCCTTGATTTGCTGAGGGACCAAAAGTCTGTCTATCCCAGCCTTAAAAGTATCCACAACCCTCTGAGAGAATTCCAAAGATTCACAACCCTTTTGGATGAAGTAATTTCTCATCATCTCAGTCCTAAATGATTGGTCCCCTATCCTGAGGCTGTGCCCCGTGCTTTAGATTTCCTGACAGTGGAAACAATCTTACAGCATCCACCCTGTCAAGCCCCTCCAGAATCCTATACGTTTCAATGACATCGCCTCTCAATCATCTAAATTTCAGAGAATGTAGGCCCAATTTACTTTGTCTCCCATCATTAGACAGCCCCCTCACCCCAGGAACCAATTTAGTGAACATTTGCTATACCGCTTCTGATGTTAAATCCTGTTGTAATATGTCTTTAAAGGATTGCAGCATGATATCACTAGAAAGGAAATGTGTCATGCAATCACTTTTGCTTTTAATCAGAGCACACACACGCGCACACACACACATAGCTTTGCAGCTCTGATGTCTTCAATATTTATGTATCTGGCTGAATGTTCCTATGCCTCGTCTCAATAACTGAACGCAACACATGTTTGCACTATCCCTTATGTGCAATTGGTGTCTTTATCTCATTATAACACATGACATGGTGTGCAGCTGCAGTTCCATCTAAACAACACTGTGCTCAGCCTGGCTGCAACAGTAAGTACAGGTATGGCATAGTGAAGAGTCTTAGAACATACTGCATGGCATGAGATGACGCTTGACATTTTGATCTGGCCGCAGTGGGGTCAAGGCATAGGAGAGTGTTGAGAATGCAGCATGTTGACTGCGCAGAAAAGCTTTGAAGACACAGTGCTCCAAGAAAGATCTGGTAAGCAGACATACATACATATGAACATACGAATTAAGAGCGGAGTAGGCCACTCAAGCCTGCTCCGTCATTCAATAGGATCATGGCTGATCTAAATGTAACCTCAGCCCCAGATTCCTGCCTACCCCCGATAAGCTTTCACCCCCTTGTTAATCAAGAATCTATCCAGGCCTTAAAAATATTCAAAGCCTGTCTTCTTCAAAAGACGATGGAAGCTGAGTTCTACAGACTCACCCATTAAAGATGGTCATCAGTGTGTTGGGTGAGGTATTGAGCTGCTAGTGATCCAGAATCCTACCTTAGCCTGTGTTACTGCTTTCAAGGATAGAGGCAAGGGCAGTGACAGAGTAAGCTGTGGAAGGGGCAAAAAATTAAATTATGTACTCAGAAATAAGTAGACAGAGATAATTGCATTAGTGACAGTCTTTTACAGAGTATTAAAAATAATATATTTTGGTGTAAATAAAATGCTACTGCAGAGCTTTGAAACTGTCAAATTACATCAAAGACAACAAAAGCAAAAACAGATATGTTGCAATAGCTATGAACTTTTCTCCATTCTTGGATTCTTAAGAAATGCTGATTGGGTTGAAAAGAACACACACTTATGAGGATTGTGCAATTGATGGCTGAATACTATTACATTTTGGAACAACAGTCAGTCACCAAATAAATAGCCCTCACATAAACATGCTGCACAATTAGAACACACCACTTACAACATCAGCCATGAGAAAAAAACAGCTCACTGGTTTTCAGTGATGGCTGCCAGCAGAGTGTTGCAGCACAGGGACGGCCAAGCTGGCACCAGAATCAGAACAACCAGCATGGAACCAGTGGCACAGCTCAGACCCTCATCGGAGTCCCCAGCATTGACACTAATACAAACGTACCTGAAACCCAGGGTTAGAACTGGGGAGTTTGTGTGGAGAGGGGGTGCACAGATTGAGCTCAGGATCCAAGCAGCAAGACAATGCCAGGTTTCAGGCTGCAGACTCAAGCACGCACAGGAAGCTGACACAACTTGTAAATCAAAAATGCCATGATTTCAGAATCCTCACACGGGATCATGAGTGAGGCTCAATTCTACTTCAAACTCTCATCTCTCCTGGGAGTTGACATCTCTGTTTCTGCGACCTCACTATGCACATATTATCTGATGTGTTTTCCTATAAGTGACTACACTTCAGAGAATCACAGAATTGTTACAGTGCAGAAGGATGCCATTCATCCCATCATGTCTGCACTGGCTTTCTGAATGAACAACTCAGTGTCATTCTCTTGCCTTAACCCTGTAATCCTGCACATTCTCTCTTTTCAGATAATAGTCCAATTCCCTTTTGAGTATATCAGTTGAAACTGCCTCCACCACTCTCTCAGGTAGTACATTTACCACTTGCTGCGTGAGCGAGTTTTTCCTCATGTCACTTCTGCTTCGTTTACCAATTATTTCAAGTCTGTGCCCTTTCATTCTCAAACCTTTGACAAGTGGGAACAGTTCTTTCCTATCTACTCTGTCCAGTCCCTTCATGATTTTGAATACCTCGATTTAGTCTCCTCTCAGCCTTCTCTTCTCCAATCTATTTTCGTAACTGACATTGCTCAACCCTGGAAACATTCTCATCAATCTTTTCTGCATTCTCTCCAATGAATTCACATCCTTCCGAAATTGTGACGTCCAGAACTGGACACAATATTCCACCTGAGACTGAACTAGTGACTTATACAAGTTAAACATAACCTCCTTGCTCTTGTACTCTATGGCCCTATTAATAAAGCCTAGGATACTGTATATTTTATTAACCGTTCTCTCAAACTGTCCTGAAACCTTCCGTGACTGATGTGCATTTACACCCATGTCCCTCTGCTCTTGTACCCCCTTTAGAATTGTACCCTTTATTTTATATTGTATCTCCATATTCTTCCTGCTAAAATGAATCATTTCACATTTCTCCTCATTGAACTTCATCTGCCACCCATCTGCCCATTCCAACAAATTGACTTTGTGCCTTTGAAGTTTGACATTATCCTTCTCATAGTTCACTTGAAAAGTATTGGCTTTGAACCACATATAGATATCCTAAAGACATGAAAAGTTTTTTTCAATGCAAATACTCAAAACATGCATTAAAGGAGTTTCACCTAACTGAAGAAGGACTGGAAGGAGCTACAAACATTTTGAAACATATCAAAGTAACTATAAAGAAATACTTCAAAGAAAGCAGCTTAAATTCTTACTTGGGAGCCATACTGGAAAATACAGTTCCTTATGGGACAAAAGTGCATTTCAAATTCTGCTCAATACTCCGACAACAAAACAAATAGCAGATTAAGTTCTAAGTAGCAAAGGACAAATTTGGGCCACTGCATTTTCAATTGTTTCAATTCATATTAGTTATTTTTGATCTTCATGCATATTCAATTATCAGTATCCTCGTGTTAATCTTTTCCTTAACTTTCACCACTCTAACACTGAAAACCAACTCATACAAATCTTGTGATTTGCAAGTTCAGATGCATTTATATTACAAGGTTTGCATCAGTGTGAATTGGTTCCATCTTCACACTAAAGTTAAATTTATGTATTGTAAATTAGGTGCGAAGGTCCAAACTGACTCTGAAGTGAAGTAGAATGAGGCTCTCTTCTCTAAGGAGTGTCGGTTCACTTTGCTCGGTTGTCAGGTCAAGCCACAATTCAAGGTTCACTTACATACGAGCATACAAAATAGGACCAGGAGTAGGCCATTCAGCCCCTCGAGATCTGTTTGAAATCTGTCCGATGTAACTCGGTGGTTGTGCCACACAACACAATGGAGGATATTCTCAATGTGAAGGCGGGGCTTTGTCTCTACAAGGACTGTGCAGCGGTCATTCCTACAAATATTGCCATGGACTGTTGCACCTGCGGCAGGCAAGTTGGTAAGGTCAAGGTCAAGTATGTTTTTCCCTCGTCGGTTCCCTCATCACCTCTGCAGACCCAGTCCAGCAGCTATGGCCTTTAGGACTCAGCCAGCTGGGTGAGGGGTGATTTTACTGAGCCACTATTAATGATGGACTTTGAAATCCCCCACCCAGACTACATTCTGTGCCCTTGCCACCCTCGGTGCTTCTTCCAGTTGTCTTCAACATGGAAGAGTGCTGATTCATCAACTGGGGGGTGGTAGAGGGGGGTGCGCATGGCAGTAGGTGGTAATCAGCAGGGGGTTTTCTTGCCCCGTTTGATTTGATACCATGAGACATCATGGGGTCTGGAGTTGATCTTGAGGACTCCCAGGGCAACTGTTTCCTGACTGTATACCACCGTCTCAGCACCTCTGGTGGGTCTGCCCTTCTGGCGGGACAGAACATACCTAGGGATAGTGATGGTGTTGGGACATATCTGTAAGATATGGTGTAGTGAGTATGACTATGCCAGGCTGTTGCTGGACTAGTCTGTGGGATGGCTCTTTTAATTTTGGCACAAGTCCGCAGGCATTGTTAAAGAGGACTTTACAGGGTCAACAGTACTGGGCTTGTTGTTGTACTTTCCGATGCCTAGGTCGATGGTTGATGATCCATCCGGTTTCATTCCTCTTTGACTTTTTAGTGGTTTGCTACAACTGAGTGGCTCGCTAGTCCATTTAGAAGGCAGTTAAGAGTCTAGAGTCACTTGTAGGCCAGACCAGGTAAGGGCGGTAGATGTCATTCCCTAAAGGGCATTAGTGAACCAGGCAGGTTTTTATGAAAATGGTTTTGTGGTCACTATTACCGAGACTAGCTTTTAATTCCAGATTTATTAATGGAACTTAATTTCCACCAGCTCCAATGGTGGGTTTTGAACCCATGTCCTCGAGTATTAGGCTGGGTCTCTGGATTACGAGGCCAATGATATTACCACCACGCCACACCTCCCCAGCACCCCCAGATCCTTCCGTATTGCTGAGTTTTGCATCCTTTCCCAATGTTAATAGATTGCTTTTCTATTCTTCCTACCAAAGTTCACATTTGCCCACATTATACTCTATCTGCCAAATTTTTGCCTATTCATTTAATCTATCTATCTATATCCCTTTGCAGGTTTATGTACTCTTCAGAACTTACTTTCCTACCTATCTTTGTGTCATCAGAAAATTTAGCAATCAAACATTTGATCCTGTCTTCCAAGTCATTAATACAGATTGATAACTGTTGAGGCTCCAGCACTGATTCCCATGGCATTCTGCTCGTTGCATATTTCAAACCTGAAAATGACCCATTTATGCCAACCCTGTTTCGCATTAGTTAATCAGTCTTCTATCTGTGATAGTATGCTGGCCGCTACGCCATGAGCTCTTAATTTGCATAGTAACCTTTCATTTGGTACCTTATCAAATGCCTTTTCAAATTCCATGTACATGACATCTACAGGTCCCCCTTTATCTACTTTGCTTGTTACTTCCTCAAATAGAGAATAATAAATTAGACAAACATAAGTTCCTTTTCACAAACCACGTTGACTTTGCCTAATTTCATTAAAATTTTCTCAATGCCCTGCAATAAGCTCCTTAACTCCTTAACAATAGATGCTAGCATTTTCCTTCTGACAGATGTTAAGCTAACTGGCCTGTAGTCACCTGCTTTCTATCTCCTTCCTTTGTTGAATAAAGGAGTTACATTTGCTCATTTCTAATCTGATGGAACCTTTTCAGAATCAAGGGAAATTTGGAAAATTAAAACCAATGCATCTACTATCTCTGCAGTCACTTCTTTTAGGACTCTAGGATGAACTCCATCTGTTCCTGGTGACTTGTCAGCCTTCAGTTCTAACAGCTTTCTCAATACCCTTTCTCTCGTGATTGCAATTATTTTAAGTTCCTCCCTCCTTTTCACCTCTTGATTTATAAGTATTTCTGGTAGGTTATTGTGTCTTCTACAGTGAAGGCAAGCTACAAGTATCTGTTCAATGCTTCTGCCATTTCCTTATTTCCCATTTTAAATTTCTCAGTCTCTCTCTCAAGGATCCATTTTAGTTACTTCTTTTTAAATATTGATGTAAACTCTTGCTATTTGTTTTTATATTTATAGCTGGCTTTCTCTCTGACTCTTAATGCCTCCTCCTTATTAACATTTTAAGTCCTTCATTGTTGGTTTTTAAATTCTGACAAATCTTCTGATCTACCACTAATCTTCACAGAATTATACACTTTTTCTTTCAATTTAATACAATCTTTAACTTCCTTAGTAAGCCAGGGATAGTGCATTCATCTCCTAGAGCCCCTCTTTCTCACTGGAATGTATCTTTGCTGAAGGATATGAAACATCTCCTTAAATGTCTGCCATTGCATTTCTACTGACCTGTCCCTTAACCTATTTTCCCAGGTCACCTTCGCCAGCTCCATCTTCATACCCTTGTAATTGCACTTACAGTAACAGTATATATGCTACATACAACTGCTTTGCCCCAGCACTTCATAAATAGTGTAAATGCACTGCTATTTCCCCATCCTTCTTGACTACAGGTTGTTGATGCAAATCAAAAACTAAGAGTTCTAAGAACCAGTTTCTGAGAAACTCCACTAGTAACTATTATCTGAATAATGCAATTAATTTAACTAACACCTAAAAACTATAATTTCAGACTGAGAGTAAAGGCAGAAACAAAGGGGGGAAGAAAGAGAGGAAAGGGGTTGTGTGCTAAAAAAATAAAGTCATTGAACAGAATGGGTGCCAGGCAATGCTACACTAGTAAGAAAACGGAAATGTCTTCTCCCCATACAGCAAATACACAACAATTCAGGAGGCTGCACTTGCACAATGTCAGTGACGAGCAAAGCACCAGTGTCACATCTGACCATTCTAGTTCATATCAAAAATGCTGGTTGAGAGTTTCTCCTATGCTGTAATGATTTTATTAGTACAATTCGGTGCAAATCAGCCAAATCGGTATAAAATATCATGGAACTTAAAGTGTAAGTTAAGTCCAGTATAAATTGAGTTTCTGCAAGGCCCCAGCCACATGAGCATGGTGAATTTCTGCCAATTGCACCCATTTACGATCCTTAGCGAAAGCGCTTCATATTAAGTTTTTTTTAACAAAGGCACCATTAAGGATGTTTTAAAGTTTTTAAATACTAAAATATATCTAATTTATTAAGAACCTGAATTGTGTATACCAGTGAGGCTAGTAAATAGTTCTGTAAAGTCTTTTAATACCATTATCAGTCATTTTAAATCAGATTCATATAAGTGGTAGACTATACACCCTTTGCAATGCTGTATTAGTTAAACTGTCCTGCTTACCACTCTTAAAAGCAACAAAGAATATTTTTTGATGCAAGTCAAAAAGAATAGAAGTTATATTCTATTATTCTACCCAATTGCCCTGGCTCATGGAAGATTTTGGCAGAAGTTTTACCGCCCCATCATGGCGGGCGCGGGGCCATAAAATGCGGCAAGTCATTCAAAAGTCCACTGGCTGGAATTTTCCGCCCCATGTTTCGCAGCGTGAGCGGACAATATGGTGAGATGGCCAAAAATCGGTTTTACATCATTGTGAAACCAGTTTGCAGTTGTCTGCTCCGCCTGTCAATGGCAGCCTGCTTTTCCTGCCATCTCGTGTGGGGAACCTAATTTCAATACTGTAGCATCTCATTACAAGCAATGCTTGCTAGAATCATCCCCCAATGCTGGATCATCTGGGCACGTCGCATTGACTGCATGCCAATGTGTTTCACAACTGAACATAAGCAATGTGCACCTGGCGGGCTGCACTTCATTCTGGACTTCAAGGTTTGTCTGCCTACCTTGCTTCGGGTAGCACTCACAGTTATTAGCACCAGACTTCACAGGCAGCATCACATCACTACCTACCAGACCAGCCATAAGGCAGGGGTGGCTTTCAATGGCTGCAAAGCTAGTGCTTGCTTGGGGAAGGGGGATAAGTGGCTTCAGGCAAGGAAGAGGCTGCAGGGCGAGGGCTGTTCTGGGGAAGGTGGGGTATCCGAGGGTGTGTGAGGAGGGACATGTTGATCTGTACAAGTGGCCTCTAGATGGTGACGGCTGAGGAGAGAGTCTCCAGATGGAGATGTGAGTGTGTATGTGAGAGAGAGAGTGAATAATTATGTCCCTTGGCAGTGAGTGAGATGCCAGTGAATATGTGATGTGGGTATTTGAGTTTAGAGTGAAGAGATGGTGCCTTGCCCTCGTGCATGAATGAGATCATTCATCCTCCTTCTGCATTGGATGGCCAACCTCTTCTGTGCAGCATTGGCACTGACCACCACTGCCACTGCCTCCCCAGCCGGAGCGGTGAGATTGCTGGACCTCCTACGGTCAGAGCGGGGTGCTGGACATGACGGTGGACCTCCAAAAAGCATTCCGGTGATGGGTCACTGAACTCTTCTTGTCTTTCAGGGTCATGCCTTCACTGGAGCAGTCCTGGGCTGCAAGCATTGAAAACTGTGGGCGGAATTGTCCCAGGTTTGCACCAAGTGTGATAGCAGGCTGGAAAAAGCACACATTGCCCACTGAGCGCAATGGCAGCTTTTCACGCCCTGTCATCCCAATCCCGCCTCATTAAACATGCATTTCCAGGAAACACACCGTTGCGATGGCAGACAGGCTTAGATTTGCCCGCAACACCATCACCTTGCCAGTTCATCATGCCAGGTGCCACATTTAGAGTGCAGCCATGCAGCACATAGCTCTCAGTGCTTCCAGGCCAGGACTGCTGCAAAAAAGACATTGTCCTGAAAGGCAAGAAGACTGCAGCCCCCAGGTTTAGTGCTGCGTCCTTTGAGAGTCTTTTGGGCGTCATGGTGACTCACCATGATGTCCTCTACCCCCACTCTGGCCACAAGAGGGGCAGCAACATTACCACTCCTGCTTGGTAGGTAATGGCAGTGGTGATCAGTGCCAATGCTGCACAGAAGATGTTGGCCATCCAATGCAGGTGGAGGATGAATGATCTCATCTGTGCCACCAGAGTAAGGCAACCATCTCATCACTCTAAACTCACACACTCAAAGACCATCGCACATTCACTGGCATCTCACTCACTGCCAGCTCAAGGGACATCACACCCATTCTCACACACATACCCCCACATTTCCATCTGGCATCATCTCCTTTGAAGACTGCCTCCTCGGCCCTCACCATCTGGAAGCCACTTGCACAGATCAACTTATGCCCCCACACACGCACTGGGCTACCCTCCTTCCCTAGTACAGCCCTTGTCCTGCAGCCGCTTCCCTTGTCTGAAGCCACTTCTCCCCCTTCCCCAAGCAAGCCCTAGTCTTGCACCACTGAGAAATCATGGTCCTTTTGGTTGGAATGGTAGGTAGAGGCCAACCCCAGAGCCCCCCTAAAAGTGATGTGATGCTGCCTGCGAAGCCTGGCGCTGATTACAGCGAGTGCTGCCCAAAGCAAGGTAAGCAAACAAACCACGGATTCTCGAGTAAGTGCAGCTCGCCAGCTGCACGTCACTTATGAACAGTTGTGAAACATGTCAGTGTGATGCTCGAATGATCCAGCAGGGCGGCGATTCCCATTACCTGGGCTTATAATGAATGATATGCAGATGTGTTACAATGAGGTTCCTGACATCTGACAGCAGGAAATGGAGCCCACCATTGATATCGTGAAACCAATTTTTGGCCTTCTCACCATATTGTCTACTCACACTGCTGAACATGCCAGATGCCAGCAAGCACGGAAAATTCCACCCTGTGTGCATAGCCACAGTTTAGATATGGCACCTGGAGTGAGGAAACGGTGTGGCGGGTGATTCAGAGGCCACCTGCCAGTGAGGCGGCCTGTTTCCTCTGGCTCATAACCAATGAGGCGGAAAGCAGACGATATGGCATATAAAAAACACGCCATTGTGGCCGGCAGGTAAAACGTTCTGGGATAATTTCACCCATTGACTTCAGCAGGACCATAAAATCCTGCCAGTGTAAAATTCCACCCTTTATATTTGGCAATATTATTTGAGCAAAAACTTGAACCTTAACTGTAATTCGGACTGGGATTGAAGATTGTTTCCAACATAGAAACTCTACATTGTTGAGCCTATTTCCAAAGCCACCCAAGCTCTATAGTTCAGTTGCTCAGTGCAGTTCAATGGTTGAATCTTAAAACCTTCTGGTCTTCTTTGCTCAGCTACTCAAGGCCCAAACCAAATGAGCAGCCAGAAGTCTTATAGTGATTGTGTGGTTATTCACATGTGGAATGATAAGGGATATTTATCGGAGGGAGTCCACAAAACATGTGAGCCATTGAGATGAAGACACAAATGCCTTGTGAATTGTGAGACTATGGAATGAATAAAACATCTGTGTGCTTTCCTTCAAATCTGTGATGAGAGATTCCTTCAAGTGAAATAGATGCAAAGGAGCTTTCATTATATCCGGAATTCGTCCTCAGATACAGACATGATACCTTCATTGATGGAACTAATAGATGCCCTTCTGAAGAACTGGAGTGTACAGCATATAGAATATCAAAAAGCATCTGCACACATCAAACAGTTTATACTGTAAAGCAGCCTCTGAACAATCTCGGTGATTGAATTGTTTGAGGATGCCAAAAAGACTGTTTCATTATCAATTGTGCATGGTTATTTTGCAGGCATTCATGGCCTGTATTTTTATTCCATTGCTGTAAAAGCTAGTCAAGTATTGTTATCCCTTTCAAACAAACCAACAGGACTATCTGTAGGTGAACTAAAAGCATGCTTATGTTGTTAAAACAAAAATGAATTCTTGGGATTTGACATCAATGGCAAGATGGGCATTTATTGCCCATTCCAGTTGCCCTGAATGAGTGCTAGATCACCTTAGAGGGCAGTTGATGTTGAACCATGTTGGTGTAGGATTAGAGTCACAGGCTCAGTAAGAACAATTCTCTTGAAGGACATTAGTGAACCAGTTGGATTTCTCCACCAAATAGATACATTTATTTTCAGCCTTTTAAAGAAACTGAATTTAAATTCTGCAAAGATTATGGAAACATTTGAAGTCACACTTTCTGGATTATTAGTCAAGTAACAAATTCTTTGTTTCTGTAACTATCAGGTAATAAAGCGTTATAAATCATCCTGGAGCAATATTGTCAAGTTGCAGGACAAATTTTTTCCAAGGCTAACATTCAAGGCTATGGGCCAATTGCTGGTAAATGGGATTAGGTAGGTAGGTCAGGTGTTTCTCACGTGTCAGTGCAGACTCAATGGGCCGAAGGGCCTCTTCTGCACTGTGATTCTGTGATTCAAGTGTAGAAAATGACCCAAAAGAACTAAAATCAGCAATTATCTGTTGACATAATGACTGGTCTCAAAGTCAATGCCTTATCCATTATGCTAGACAACCACTATTGTGCACATCAAAAGAGCTTTTTAAAGTCAAGGCAGACCACCTGACTACTGAGGGAAGAGAAGCCTATGCTTTACATTCACAATCCCATTAAGGCATCTCCCCATGTTTCCCTATTCATCCAGTTAGGCACACTAACATTTCAAAGAGGCCAATGATAGTGTAAGACACGTTAAACTATTTCTCTGCACTGCTATATAAAGAAACAGCCCTGTCAGCCTTGATAAACATTCAGCCCCTCAATCCTTTTCCACCCATCATGTCTGATCTGTACCTTAACTTGATCTATTCACCATTGCTCATGTCTTTTGATGTCCATACCTAACATCATCAAAATCTCTTCCCCGTATCCATAACTTTTTGGGTGAGAAAGTTCTTTGTGCTTCTGGATTTCACAGTTAAAAAGCTTAGTGCCTTATTCTTAAAATGAGAGCTATTAAATACAACTGTGCCTTGCCCTTTATGCAAATTTATTTCCTGATAGCTGGAGATAAGCAATAACCTAAAAATAAATGGCTGCTGTTGCTCACAAAAAAGGAACAAAAGATGCTTTTTTAACCTTCCCTATGGGCTAAATTTTACGTTGGCGTCGGGGTTCTTGCCTATCATGAAAATATAATTATTTTCATAATATTATTGTGATTTATTTTAAAAGTGGGTAAATAGTGGGATTTAATTGGATTGGAGATCCTGGTCTGGGGATTTTGAGTTATCAAAAAGATGCTAGGTTTGAAATACTAAATACGTAAACATGGCTGAAGTTTTAGAATGTGAAGTGTGAGGAAAGTTGCATTTATAGATAAATTAGGTTAGTTTAAATTTCAAAGAGATGATAGGACATTATACTTAGCCAGAAGAAGCCAAGCTAAACAGTGTGCTTATTTTTCCCAAAGGCTACTGATAGAATTAGCACCAAGAGATTTATATTATGAGAGAGGTAAAGTTCCAAAGACATATCGGAACAATGTAATTTGCATTAAAAAGGGAGAAACAAGTATAAAGGAGATGAGCTATGTGTAAGGGAGAAGGTATTCTAAGAGTGAACAAGTGTGAAAAACCTCAAGCCCCTCTACAGGAACCGAAGCTGAGCCACCAGTGCGCCCAGTGAATGTGGCAGGCTGAGCAGTTGCCAGCAGCCTCTCCCTACCGTGGGTAAAATCCCAGTGGCAGTGGGAGGAAGCCCATTAATTGGTCACTTTAATCGTCTCAACTGATGGGCGGTGTTCCTGATGTCAACCCCACTACTGATGAAACTGCAGCAGGGTTGCAGGCATGCAGGCAGGTGCTGGGAAAGGTGCCCTGGCATGGTGCTCAATTTTACGGCCTCCCTCCCCACCTGCCATCCCATTCCCAGGGGCCTATGATATTTACCCCTTTAAAGTTAATAACACACAGACAAAGATAATATCTCCATAGATAGTTTCAATTTCCAAACATTTCTTCACAAAAAGGATTAGTCATCTTCTCTACATCTAAGGGCTTCCCTCGTTACACTTCTCCAGTTTACTCACTTACTTCTCACTTTTATCCAATGGCACAATTCCCATGCTTTGTTTTCTCAACTACCTAGCTTGCTAACCTTATCAAAACATTACTCAAAGTGAGTTTACAGTTTGGCCTCAGTTAATTGGAACCACCCCTAATAATGGTGGCAAATCACTGTTTTAAATTTCCTGTGTGGATGATTTACCATCATGTCAAACGAACATCAAATATCAATATATTCTAAATAGTATTAACAGCTGGGCTGCAATTTTACACGTGGTGATAAGTGGACATAAAAATTTATAGATTAAAATTAGTCTGTTACTTTTCCTTTGCAAAAGTACGAAGGGGGTTTTCAAGCTGAGCAATTTTATTGCCCACTTAACCACCATCAAAAGCAATAAGGATACTTTTAATACTATTACGAGTAATCCACATTTTCTGATATAGGTTTAAATAGAAACAAAAATATCCCAGCTGGTCAACTTATGTTAATTGCATCTATTCTTAATGGAAGGTTACAAACCCTTTGATTGATATTTTCCAATATTTACACACCTCATGCTACTAATGCCCGAAATCAGAATCAAATAAATTTTATGAGTTACCACAATCGTAAACCCATAGTTGACAGCAAAAACAAAATGATAGAATTTGCAATGTAAAGTAAACACAAATCATAATATTGCAAATGATATCCTCTCACTTTTTTTATACATTCATGAGATGTGGGCACAGCAGGCAGGTCTAGCATTTGTTGCTATTGCCAATTGCCCTCGAGAAGGTGGTGGCGAGACTCCTTCTTGAACCGCTGCAGTACAGGTGGGTGTTGATACATCCACACTGCAGGCAAGGAAGTTCCAGGATTTTAATCCCACAACGGCGAAGGAGCAGCGACAGAGTTCCACATAAGGAAGTTGTGTGGTTTGGAGGGGAACGAGCAGGTGGCAGTTTTTCATGCATCTGCTGCCCTGTCCTTCTAGGTGGTAGAGTTCATGAGTTTGAAAGGGGGCTGTTGAAGGGGGCTTTGCAAGTTGCTGCAGTGCATCTTGTATATGGTACACACTGCTGCCACTGTACATCGGTGGCAGAGGGAGTGAATGTTTAAGGTTGTGGATGGAGTGCCAATCAAACAGCTGCTTTATCTTAGGCGGTGTCAAGCTTCTTGAGTGTTTTTGGAGCTGCAATTATCAAGGTAAGTAGACAGTATTCCATCACACTCCTGACTTGTGCCTTGCAGATGGTGGACAGGCTTTGGAGAGTCCAGAGGTGAGTTACTCTCCACAAAATTCCCAGTCTCTGACCTGCTTTTGTAGCCACAGTTTTTATATGGCTGGTCCAGTTCAGTTTATGGTCAATGGTAACCCCCAGGATGTTGATAGTGGGAGATACAGTGATGGTAATGCCATTGAATGTTGAGGGGAGAAGGTTAGATTCTCTCTTGTTGGAGAGGGTCACTGCCTGGTATTTGTGGAGCCCAAATGTTTCTTTCCACTTAGCAGCCCATCCGAATGTTCCCCAGGTCTTGCTGCATATGGACAAGGACTGCTTCAGAATCCACAGAGTTGCAAATGATACTGGACACTGTACAATCATCAACGAGCATCCCTACTTTTGACTTTATGATGGAGGGAAGGTGATTATTGAGGCAGCCAAAAATGGTTGGGGGCGTAGCATTTTCTGGCGCACAAGTCTTCAGTAATATTGCCAGAACATTGCAATGTTTGTAACAGATCTATTAATATGATATTACATATTATGAGTGGGCACAATTTTTGATATTCTTGGAGGAAAATGAATGCTTATGCTTCAATGAGGACAAACCAAAGTATGTGCTTCATAAAAACAGAATCCAGAATTTTTAAAAGCTGCATTACATACTTGCAAAACTCCAGAAACACTAAAAGCCAAACATAGGAGCTAAACACGCTACATGCAGCAGTTTCCATTCCAGTGGACAAAGAAGAAACGGAACAGGACATTGGTGGGACCAGCTTCAGGCCCTCACAGCAGTATATTCTATTGGTGTTCAGCATCAAGTTTTGCACATCTGCACTGTACCTCTCAAGGAGGCAACACACTCAGTAGGGGAAAAGCAAAGGGATGGAAGGAAATACTATCAAAGCTAAACTCACCTCCGGATTGCTCAAAGCCAGTCCACCATCACAAGATACAAGTCAGGAATGTGCTGGAATACTCTCCACTTGCCTGGATGAGCGCAGCTGCAACAACACTCAAGAATTTCAACACCATCCAGGACAAAGCAGCTGCTTGATTGGCACCCCATCATTAAATATCACTGGCACACAGTCATAGTAGTGCATACCATCTACAGGATGCAAGCTCCAACTCACCAAGGCTCCTTCAACAGTACCTTCCAAACACACAATCTCTACCACCTAGAAGATCAAGTGCAGCAGATGCACTCTACCACCTAGAAGATCAAGTGCAGCAGATGCATGTGAGCACCACGACCTGCAAGTTCACCTGCAGCGCCAATCACCATCCTGACTTGGAACTATATCACCGTTCCTTCAATGTCACTGGGTCAAAATCCTGGAACCTCCTTCCCAACAGCACTATGGGTATACCTACACCACAGGGGCTGCAATGATTCAAGAAGGCAGGTGTTTAAACATTCCAATGGGGAATTAGGGATGGATAACAAATGCTAGCCTTACCAGCAATGCTCACATCCCAAGTACAAATAAAAAGAAAACAAGTGAATTTCACTTCACCAAACCTTTCTACATTATTATAGAAAGAATTGTAGCATCCAGGAAAATTTTCCTGCTCTCAAAGTTGGCTTTGAGTTGAACCACAAAAGTGTACAAGGCCTGACATCTGTTATACACATTATTTTTCCTGTTTCATCTCATTCTCTATCTTTTTCATCATGCAAGCAACTCTGGCTCTGGTAATCCTAACTTTCCTCCTCTTGAGAATATATCTTGCCTGACCCTGAACTATCTCCTCTTTAAATGCAGGCCATTGTTCTGTTTGTTTTGTCTGCCAATCTTTCATGCCAATTCACCTGGGACAGATCAGTTCTCGCCTATCCAAAATTAACCCTCCTCCAATTAAGTATTTTTACTCTAGATTAATCTTGTCCTTTTTCTGAACCTTTATATGTAATAAATATATATATTACATAATTTTATAAAATTAATACTATGATCATTGTCCCCCAAATGCTCTCCTACTGATACTTGATCCACTTGACCCACCTCATTTCCCAGAACCAGAAATACATCCAGAAATATATTGATCTAGAAAATCCTCCTAAACACATTTCACAAACTCTTTCTCTTCTCTGTCCTTTACACTGTTACTATCCCAATCTATACTAGGCTATTTAAAATCACTTTCCACTTGTGGAATCAGCCTGCTGATTTTTGATTACTTATAAATTAGTGGACACCTATACTTTGGTAGAATGTGGTTAGCTTCAAATCCTGACAAAATTTAGCACTGACTTTATTCTTATACAGAATCAACAAATAATCAATGTAACAAGGCAGATTTATCAGTTAAGCAAAACAGTTTAACTTGTAACCCGATTGCATGCTTTATGAAGCATGACCAAAACAATTATCAGTTACTGCTAAATGGTTTCAAAGTGAAATGTCATTGGAGATATAAATGGCCCCATATACCTGGTCCTTGTGCAGTTAAATACCAGCCCCAACTCTTTTCAGCAAATTCAATTCATATTTACGGCACAAATGTAGCAAATACTTGAGTCTCATGGTGAGGTTGATAGCAAGTTCAGGTTTTTGCTTGACTCAGTGACAAACATAACAAACCACCCAGCAATTTGTTGGAATTTGCATTTCACACCATATCTCTTCCATGCACAAATTATCATTTTTTTTAAGGAACAATTTTACCAGAATATTCTGGAACATGTTAGACTGTGGCAAATTAAACACTATGCTTGAAAATTTAACATTCAGAGAAAAGAATCACAAAATCCTACAGCAGAGAAACAAGCCATTCAATCCATTATGCTTGTGCTGGCTTTTCAAAAGATCAATCCTATTTACACCCATGCCAATTTTTTTAACCATAACTCCACAGAATAGTCACCTTCAAGTACATATCCAATTGCTTTTTGAAATTCTTTAAGGAATTTGGTTCA
Organism: Carcharodon carcharias; assembly: GCF_017639515.1. Classification (NCBI taxonomy): domain Eukaryota; kingdom Metazoa; phylum Chordata; class Chondrichthyes; order Lamniformes; family Lamnidae; genus Carcharodon; species Carcharodon carcharias. Next base: position 80,462,106 of record NC_054470.1, read on the forward strand.
AGCACCCTGCCAGGTATTCCATTCCAGATCTCAACACAGGCTCAGGTTTTTGCCATGATGGAGAGGCGACTCTCCATCATGGTAAAATTCCCAGAAATAGCTGGAAATTCCAAATCCTGCCCCGAAACATGGCATGTTCCATTTTCATGGGGGTGGGAGTGGAGTCCGGCCAGGGTTCACGCATATGCGGTTTACAGGAGCAGCTGGCTATTTAAGCCACCAGCTGTCTCCACTGAAGTGAGATTTTGGTAGGCCAGAAGAATGAAACCTGGAGTGTGCCAATTAGGCCAGGTAAAAGCTGGTCTAAACTTGGTAGAGTTGTTTGAATAACCCTTTGAAAATGAAAGGTATCCCTTTGGATCTGGTCTTAAGATACTTTTGGAGGAGATAAAGCACCATTTACGATTGTTAAAAGTAAACATGATTGTGCGTAAAAGTGCATTAACTCATTTCAAGCAGTCAAAAAATTATCAAGCTGTCAAGGAACTGTCAAGCTGTCAAAGAACTGAAAGCTGTCAAAGAAGTCAAGCTGCCATTGAACTGTCAAAAATATCAAGGAACTGCTAAAAGATACTAGGTGATTTGGCATGGATGGGGGGCATGGGTTGGCATATGTTAGCACTAAGTTGGCATAGGGAGTATGAGGGGCCATGGGGTGGGTAGAGGGGTATAGGTTGGCCTCGGTGGTATGAGTATCTGAGGGTTGGATGGAGTGCCATGGGTTGGCATTTGGGGTATTAGGGAAGATGGGGATGGGTGGGGGCATGAGATGACACAGGTCGGCATGGATGGGGCATGGGTAATGAGAGAGGATGTGAGGGGGAGGTGAGAGCTAGAGTACTGTTTTTGGTTTTTTAAATCTAACTTAACAAACACAGTGCCGGATCACAGCGGCAGGCCTTCCACCCAGGCCTCCCACCCCTGCACCCAGCCACCTTAGCGGTCCTTCATATCCAGCCAGGAATTCTCCTGTCTTTATGCACACAACCCATGAGCAAAAATCTGAGCCATACTTTGTGGGAAAAAAATTCTTCTCATATCGCCTCAAGTTCTTATGCCAGTTTTTAAAATCTATGATTATTGGTTACAGACCTATTTGCCAGACGAAACGGTTTTGCATACTTGTTCTATCAAAACCCATCACAATTTTGAATGCCTCCATTAGGGTGTCCCTGTTCCAACTTCACCATTCTCACTACACAACTGAAACCCCTCCCTTTATCAACCTGATAAACCTCCTCTGTACTCTCTACAAGGCCTGACATCCTAAGACTGCTTATCCAACATTCAGTACTGCTGAATTGTTTATCAATCCCTCCATGGCCTCCCCTCTTCCTATCTCTCTCGCATCTCCTCTAGCCCCATAACTCTCTGAGATACCTGTGCCCCTCTAATTCTGGCCTCTTAAGCATCTGCAGTTTTAATCACTCCACCATTGGTGGCCTTGCCTTTAGTCGCCTAGGCCCTAAGCTCAGTAACTTCCTCCCTAAAGCCCCCAGCACATTACCTCATTTTTCTCCTTTATGATGCTCCTTAAAACCTCCCCCTTTGTCCAAGCCTATGTTCATCCGACCTACTATCCTGATGTGGTTCAGTGTCAAATTTTGGTTTACAATGTTTCCGTGAGGCGCCTTGGAAGTTTTATTACACTAACTTGCCCTGTTACCTTCAAAGATTTTGCACCCCCAGGTTCCTCTGCTCTTGCACTTCCCCCAGTATAAAAGCAAAATCCTGTGGATGCTTGAAATCAAAAATAAAAACAAAGTGCTGGAAAAACTCAACAGATCTGGTGGCATCTGTAGAGAGAGAAATAAAGTTAAAGTTTTAAGTCAAATAGGCCTCTTTAGATTATACTGCTTCTCCATGTTATTTCTCCCAAAGTGCAAACTTCACACTTATCCACACTAAATTGCATCTGCCCATTTGCCCATTCACCAGTCTGTCTAAATCCTCCTGCAGTATTCTGATATCCAGCTTGCTATGTTGCCAATGATGCTAATACTGATCTCTGTGGGAGTTCATTACATACTTTTGTCCGGTCAAAGAATATCCATTCATCACGACTGTGCCCCCCTTCCTTATCCAATTACGTACCCAAGTTACACACCCACATCATCAACCCAGTCAATTTATACCTGTTTGAATAAGTCTGTCATGTGGTATTTTAATGCCTTTTGAAAGTTCATTTATACAATATTTACTGTACAACCTTTACTTAGATCTGGCAGTATATATTTAAATGGTTATAGCAGCTATATTTTTAAACTTAATTTATGTTTGAGAGAGCTCAATGCAATCAGAAAAAAATATATAAGCAGCAGGCCCTGGGAGTAATAGCCATTACTCAAGTTTTCAAGAAGTTTATCTCGAAAAGTTTTCAATTTAAATGCATTTATTTCAATAGGAAATTGCATTAACACAAAGAAACACTACAGAGATATTTGGCAACAAAGAAGAAATGAGACAAATTAGCTTAATCTTTTTCTCAAGTGTTGTCATTTGTTTGCCCTAATTAAGATACATTCACCCTATTCAGATGGATGAGAGAAAGCATTTGCTTTTCCAGGTCTTTGCCAGCTGCCGTGGGAAATAAGTTTATTCACCTAAATACAGTGTATTAGGAAAAGAAAATGGGTGCAAAGTTCATTCATGCCAAATTTTGAATGTGGAAAATCAGGTGAAGAATATACAAAATTCTTCTACCCGCCTCTTTTCCATGATTATAGCATGGGCAAGAACAACTCCTGTGAAGGCCCACTCTCTATTTCCATATAAGCATACTTTGCATATTCTAGGGGCTGAATATCATTGGGAAAAAGCACTCTAAGCAGCTTCCCCTCTTAAAATCCCCATAAAAAAGGGAAGTAGCAATAATGCACTGCAGGCTGCTGGATACTCATTATTCGTCATATAGAGTAAAAGGTTATGCACACCAGGGGAAAGAGGAGTCTCCAAGATCCTATGACACTGCCCTGGACACATTGTGTAGAGAGCTTCAGACCAGGAAGTAGGCCATGGTTCCGGCTGGGAGCAGGAAGTTCTTCAGATTAGTTGAGAAGCAAATAGAAGCAGATGGCGTGGGAGGTCAATGCCCAGAGATTGGCACCATGAACCTGGCAGCAGTGTCACAAATATTTTAATGAACTTGCTCAGGTGGTCCAGATAAGAAAATACATTTGCACATCACATTTCTCACCCACCACTCACGTGCCATGCTGTTCAACGCATATCCAGCAGCACATTACTGCAACTTCCCTTTTTTAACGGGGCCTTTTAAAAGGGGAGGCTGCCTGGAGTATATGGCTTTTTCCCAATGATACTTTGTTCTCTGACACTTTGTCCCAGTTGTTACTTTAAATACTACGCACTTTAGCCCTCACATCCCCCTCACCCACCAACCAGTCCCCATGCCCCATTCATGCTAACCATGCCCTTCCACCCCCAATGGCTCTTCATACCCTCCACATCAATCTTTGCCTTACCCCCCCTTCATCCTCATAGCCCCTATGCCAACTTAGTCCCCACCATTCTTTGCCCTTGCCAATTCACCATGGGCAGGTCGCATGAGCCATGCTGAGAAGAAATAAAATAAATTTCTAAGTATCTTTTACATACTATATAAAAAAACAGTCATTCACAAAACCCCATTCAGTACATTTAAATCCCTTATAAAAACAAGCATTTGTATTCATAACCTCACACCAAAGACTAATCCTTAATAAACTCTTGGAGCTGCAGCCCACCACTATGAAAATGACAGGTTGTGGAAGCAGTCAAGCAGGGATAATGCTGTAATGATAACAGCTAGGATTGTGTCAACAGGCATCTATATAAACTACAAGCACCATTTTGTTTCAATTCACAGACACACACAGACTGTGTTTTTTTACAAAATTTAAAGGGCAGGGGATTTAAATGACTTGGACAATTTAACAATTCCACAGATTGTATCAGCCCTATATGAGTATTTATGTCTACTCTAAAAAATTGTAAGTCTCACACTGTGGGATAAGGCCCTCACTCCAGCACACGTGGGATCTCCAGCCTGATAAAGCTCTTTTGCATCCCCTAAAATACCCTCACATCCTTTCTAAAGTACATTAACCAGAACCGGATGCAATACTCTACTTGTGGGCCAAACCAGAGCTTTACAAGGATTCGGTGTACCTTCTCTGCTTTTGTGCTCAATGCCTCTATTTATGAAGCTCAAGATTTGCTAACTGTTTTCTCAATATGTTCTTCAAGATCTATTCTCATGAACACCCCAGGTTCCCCTGTCCACACACACTTTTTAGAACTGAAGTCTATATTGCCTCTCCAATTTGTATATATTGTACCCTTCTGCCAAAATGTACCACCCACCTCACATTTCTCTGCACTAAATTCCATCTGCCACCTCCCTGCCCATTCTGCCATTGCCTCCATTTCCTGGTGCAGTGGATCTGTATGATCCTCACTGTTTGTCACACTTCCAAATTTTGTATCTTCAGCAATTTTTGAAATTTTACTCTGCATTCCAATATCCAAGTCATGTATATATATCAGAAAAGCAGTCATCCGAGAGCTGACCCTTGAAGAACATCACTGTCTACCATCCTCCAGTCTGAAGTATAACCATTTGCCATGTCTTATATTTCTTGTCCTTAAGTCAAGTTTTATCCAAGCTGATGCTGACCTTTCTATTCCATGAGCCTCAATTTTGTTAACCAGCCATTTATGTGATACTTTGTCAAACATTTTCTTAAAATTCATATAGACAACATCCATTACATTCCCTTCTTTCTTACTTCATCAAAAAATTCAATATGTCAGACATGATCAACCTTTTACAAATCTGTGCTGGCTCTTTTTAATTAACTCAAACCTTGCCCAGTGATTGTTAATTTTTTCCTTGATTATTGTTTCTAAAACCTCACCCATCATTGATGTTAAACTGATCAGTTTTTACTTACAAGAAATGTCCTTATACCCTTTCTTGAACAAAGGTGTCACTTTTCTCACTTCCCAATGCTCTATCACCTCCCCAATATCTGGGGAAGATGGAAAGATTATGGCAAGCACTTCCACTATCTCCACTTCCTTTAGCAACCTCGGATGCAAACCATCTGGACCAGCTGACTTATCCACTCTCAGCATCGCCAGCCTTTCCTGTATATCCTGCCCATCAATTTTCACCTCATTTATTACCGCTACCATTTCTGCTTCCAGCAATATTTCGTTACCATCCTGCTCCTTAGTAAACATCAATACAAAGTTTTCATTATGTTACAGTCTTTAGTTTCATTTTACCCTGGCTAGATCCCCTCTCATCCACTGAAAAACTCTCTTCCAATTTAGAAGTTCTACTTCAGATTGTTCCTTGCTCTTCGCCATTACTAATCTAAACTTACAATATGATGGTCACCTAAATGTTCTCCCACAAACACTTAGTCCACTTGGCCCACCAAACCCAGCTATACCTCCTTCCTAATTGGACCAAGAAGACATCAGTCAAGGAAGTTCTTCTGAACACATTTCAGAAATTCCTCCACTTCCTTTATACTTCTCAACTGTAACTAAATGGATTCTGTCCTTGTCCCCTCAGGGACATCCTCTCTTTTCAATACAATACTACAATGTCTTCCCAAATCAATAATGCCATCTCACCCCCACTTTTTCCTTCTGTATCTTTTCTGAACACTTAATACCCTTGACTATTAAGCACCCTATCCACATCTTTTTTAAAGCCACATTCCCATCACTGCCACTACATCATATAACCACATACTTATTGCATTTGTAGCTCACCAACCTTATTCACCACACTTAATGTGTTTGCATATATGCATTCTGAACTTGTCTTTATATTCCTTGATTTCCCTCTTAGTCTGCTCCTATCTAATATACTATTGATTACTTTTCCCAGTACTATTCAACAGTCTCACTTGTTTATGCACCTTATTTCAGTTTTCTACTTCTCTATTTTGGTGCCCAACCATCTGCCCCTCTTGAGTTTAAACTCTCCCCAACTATTCTAGTGAACCTCTCATCAAGAGCATTGGTCCCAGTCCTGCTGAGGTGCGTTCCAAACCTTTTGAATAGAGACTCCTGTCCCAGAACTGGTCTCAATGCCCCAAGAATCTAAAGTCCGCCCTCCAGCATCATACCTCAAGCCACGCATTGATCCTCCCTATTTCCTATTTGCACTCTTACTGGCACATTGCACTGGAAGTAATCCAGAGATTATTCCCTTCAAGGTCCTATTTTTTTAAACTTCCTCCATAGCTCCTAAAAGCCTGACCATAGGAACTCAATACCTGATATCCTGAATCCTGAAAGGTTCCATGAAATGAAAACTGCCAATGAAGTGATCATGAAAATTCTGCTTTCCTCCCCAACTACTTTCCCTCATCCCCTACCCTCCCATTATGCTTTCAGATAATCAAGAACTGAGAATTCTCAGCCCACTGCAACCTGATGCAGAGCGGCAAAAGGAGGGAGACTGCTCTCAAGAAGAGGCACCGTCACTCAGCCAAACACTATGTGTACATTACAGTCTGGTTTAAAATTGGGATCTGCATGGGGTGAGTCACCAGGCATGAGTGAGCTGCAACTAAGTAAAGGAAATAAGTCAACTCAAGTACAAATTCTCCAGAGGCATGGTGAGGTCAAACACCAGTTCCAAATATCCATGCTGTTGTCTGTCTTTGAGGCTCAAAGAGGATGAGAATTGTTTTCACAGGAAACAAATAACTCTGGATGCTTCCATGATAACAGGCATTCACTGAGATGAATTTCCTGCTGTGATCAAACTCCACCTGTCAACCACTCATCCCAGCATGGGAGTGGTGCTCCTGGAAAGCCTTTGCAGGATAGGGCCTTTCTAATGAGAACCTCTTTCTCTTCTGCTCTTTTTTGTTTCCTCCTCTGCATATTCTGTTTCTGTTGCAAAGCAATTGGCACTACAATGATGTGTGATAGTCTTTGTGGTTGCAAGCTCACTCCCATTGATGTCAGGAGCCTGCAGTGCTTCGTGCATCAGCCGATAGTGCCCCATAACGAAGCCTGATATCCCAGTTAATCCTTTCATCCTGATCTTCAGTTCTTGTAGGAAAAGATATGAAATCCCCTCTCCTCTTGTAGATTGCTGATGTCACGTCTCCAGATGCTTCTGTGGACATTGAATTGTGACACATTGCTCATGTCACCAGCTTCCAACTGGAAAGAAGTGGTTGCAAAAAAAAAAGTGCAATGGTAATCTTCACAGTCATAAGCAGTCCTTGCCCCAGTTTGAGGCCTCAGGTCTTCATGAAGGAGGTGAAATAACTGCATCACTATCTCCCTTATTGAAGTGAAGCCTCTTCAGGCACTACTACAAGCTCATCTCACACGGAAGTGGTACTCCTGGAAGGCCCTCACAGGGTCAGGCCTTGTAAGGAGAGTCCTTGCAGAAGTGCCCCACTTTGTTTCCTCTGCTGCATATTCTGTTCGTTTTAGAGAAAGTGACACTGCAACTATTGACCCCATACTAATGCAAGGCACAGTAAAGTTTCTGTTATCACCGGGATTCTGGGGTTGGGTCTGATCTTTGATTGAAGATGTCAAACACCTCATCTCAGCCTCCCACTGTACTGCAGCGCCATCTCTTCTCGGCACCGCTCACTGGATTTACACATTCCCTCACCTTCCCCGAGACCCCAACACTGGCATGATCACCCTGCATGACAATCAGCATCGCCCATTCCAGGAGCATGCTGGATAACAGATTTTCCTGTAAAATGTAATTTTCTCTTTGTCTGAAGTCCTTAGAAAGCTCCAAACTTCTTCAGCAACCACCAGAATTCCCACCACCTAAGTGCACATAAGTCAAAAGAACTTCACCAAACAACATGTTAAGTGGCCCTTTAAAGAGTCCTGGAACCGCCCTCATCTTGCTTTCTAATACTTTCAGGAGTGAGTGAAGAAGAAAATCCCCACACAGTCATTGTCATTTTAGTGTCACCTCATCCTTTTGACAATTAGCGGCATCATGGTCACTCTTTCCATGTTTTTGGGCATGTTTGAACCTCTGGACGCTGCTCCACTTGCCTCAACTGCAGCCAGCAGCACCGCCCACGCTTCAACTCTGCTACTCAAATGGATTTCACATCTTTATTTTCGAGAACTGAGCAAAAACTGCTTACTTCATTTTTGTATGGACAGATCTCTTACAAATTTATTTCTAACTTTTTCCAGTAGTCATGTGCATCCTTTCTCACTTTCATAACCGCTTGGCAACAGCATAATATCTCACATATACATAATGCCGTGGGAAATTATACAATGTTACTTTGGATGACATTATTTATAAAAGTATGACAACTATGATGTAGAGATTTTAACTCTTTTTATTCTTTGGGGTAATCAAAGGTTAGATCAATCAAAGTTTATTACTTTTCTAACTATTAGTTTTATTAATTGTAATCTAGTCACAGCTAGGGTATTGCTTACAGTTCTGGTCAATCCATGAGAGGAAGGACATGATCTCACAGGATAGAGAGGAGATTTATGAGGATGTTACCAGGAATGAACCCTTTTATTTATGAGGAGTGTAACGGGGACTAAGTGAGTTACTTTTCCAGAGAGCCCACACAGACACCAAAGGCCAAGAAGCCACCTGTGCTCCTTCTATGCTGCAACCATTCTGTGATTCCAAAATAGGCTTGCAAGAGAGGGAGCTGAGGTTAGATTTCATTGAAGTGTGCAAATTTATGAGGGGTCGAGTGTGAAGGATCTATTTCCCGTAGAGGATTGGTCAAAAATCAGGGGGCATATCTTTAAACTAATTGGCAGAAGGATCAGAGGGAAGTTCTGGAGAGATTTTTTTTTCACCCAGAGGCTGATGGGGGACCTGGAACTCACTGTTTGAAAAGGCTGCGGAGGCAAAATCTCTCATTGCATATAAAGATGACTGCAATACCCACTTGAAGTGCAGTACAAAGCAAGAGCTGGGAAGTGGATTATGCTGGATTATTCTTTTTTGGCTGGCACAGTTATAAGGGGTGATTGACCTCCTGTGATGTAACCTTTCCATGTTTCTATGACAATACAACATTTTTAACAGAATGTAACCTTAATTAGAAGTACAATTTGACCACTCAGAACAGTTGAAGTCTTCTGATTTGAGAGACAGAGAGGGTAACCCTCCATTTACACCCATCTAGTTTGATCCTGGTCGAACCTGTGGTCTACCTCCGGGCAGTCCTGTGTAATCTGTCTGGTCAGTCTCCTTCAGTCCGGTCAGCTTCCTAGACTGTCTCTGGACTGTCTCGAGTCTGTCCCCAGTCTTTCTTGTGGATGACCTCATCAGTCTCATGGTGTGTCACCTTGAAGTCACTAAAATGATTGGTTTTATATCCTCAACGCTGATAAAACACACTGCTGGTATCTTTTCCTCATTCTGACTCTTTCCCATAGTTTAAAACAAGTTGATACTACAGCATTTGATGTTTACAACAACTTTTATTCTGGACAGTCTGCTGAACAAGATTTTTCGAATTTGGTCATCCTTCTCCAAGAACAGTCAGTTTAACAGTTCTTTTGTTGAATTCATGTTGTGAATCAAACTCAGCTTCTTTAGTGGATAATTAATCCTTAAAAGTGGTATAGGAAATTTTAAAGTGTTTCAGAATAGATAATGTATGACTGTGTAGAAATAGTGGTGGGAGTGGTCGTCTGTATTTTTTTGCAATTGAAGAAATATAGAAAGAATTCAATGAAGCTCTAATTGCAAATATAAGGTAGTTGCAAATTCCAGGCTCAAGGTCAGATGATTAGCTATTTACAAGAATTATTTTGTAAAAGTATATTTTTTGATTCCTGGCATGTCAGCATTATATGTAATTTATTAATTAACTACATAGAACCATAGAACCATAGAAAAGTTACAGCACAGTAGGAAGTCATTCGGCCCATCTTGTCCATGCCAGCCCGAGGACCCCCAGGTGCCCTTTATAATCCCATCTTCCTGCTCCCGGCCCATAGCCCTGCAGCTTACAGCACTTTAGGTGCAGATCCAGGTACTTTTTGAAAGAGTTTCTGCCTCTACCACCAAATTGGGCAGCGAATTCCAGATACTCACTACGCTCTGCGTAAAAAAGTTCTTCCTCATGTCCCCCCTGCACCCTCTGCCACTTTTCTTGAATCTGTGTCCTCTGGTTCTAGAACTCTCCACCAAGGGAAACAATTTTATCCTGTCCACTCTATCTATTCCCCTCATAATTTTGTACACCTCAATCAAGTCACTTCTCAGCCTTCCTGGTTCTAAGGAAAATAACCCCAACCTCTCCAATCTCTCCTCATAGCTACTCTTTTCTAACCCTGGCAACGTTTTTGTAAACCTCTTCTGCACTCTGTCCAGAGCTATTACATCCTTCATGTAACGTGGTGACCAGAACTGCACACGATACTCCAGTTGTGGCCTCACCAGTGCTTTAAACAATTCCAACATTATATCCTTACTTTTATATTCTATACCTCTGCCAATGAAGGAGAGCATTCCATATGCCCTCTTTACAACCTTGTCTACTTGAACTGCTGCCTTCAGGGACCTGTGTACTTGTTCGCCAAGATATCTCACTTCATCTACACTTCTTAGTATATTCCCATTTATTGTGTAATCCCTGTAACTGTTTGACCTCCCTAAATGTATGACCTCACACTGCTCTATGTTAAAATCCATCTGCCACTTTACCACCCACTCCACCAACCCATCTATATTGTTTTGGAGATTATGGCTACCTTCTACACTATCCACTACTTGGCCAATCTTTGTGTCATCTGCAAATTTCCCAGTCGTGCCCCCTATGTTCACTTCCAAATCATTAATTTATACACAAACAGCAAGGGTCCCAACAATGAGCCCTGTGGAACACTACTTGAGACAACTTTCCATTCGCAAGGATATCCATCTACCATTACCCTTTGTTTCCTGTTACAAAGCCAACCTTTTATCCAGTTTGCCACATTACCCTGAATCCCATGGGCTTTTACTTTCCTGACCAATCTGCCATTTGGGACCTTGTCAAATGCCTTGCTAAAATCCATGTGCACAACATCCACTGCACTACCTTCATCAACCCTTCTTGTCACTTCCTCAAAGAATTCTATCAAATTTGTGAGGCAAGACCTTCCTTTAACAAATCCATGCTGACCATCCCTGACTAGTCTATGCCTTTCCACATGACAGTTAATCCTATCTCAAAGGATTGATTCTACTTATTTGCTCACCACCGATGTAAGACTAACTGGCCTGTAATTGTTTGGCATTTCCTTTGATCCTTTTTAAGCAATGGAACTATGTTTGCATTTCTCCAGTCCTCCAGTTCCTCCCTGTATCAAGTGAAGATTGGAAAATCATCCTCAGAGCATCTGCTGTCTCCTCCCTGACTTCCCTCAACAGCCTCGGAAACAATCCATCGGGCCCTGGTGACTTATCAACTTTCAAGGATTTCAACCCTTCAAGTACTTCCTCTCTCTTTATGACTATCCCGTCCAATATCTCGCAGTGTTCCTCCTGGACTACTATATCTACATCCTCCCTTTCTTTTGTAAACACGGAGAAAAAATATTCATTCAAAACCCTTCCCACAGCCTCTGCATCTACACACAAGTTTCCATCTTCATCTCTGATTGGTCCCACTTTTTCCTTACCTAACCTTTTAGCATTAATGTATTGGTAAAACTTGCAACGTAAAAATATTACATAGCTCCTTTCCAAAATTCACTGATTATATTGATATGCTTATTATAGGGGAGAATTTTGCCAATATCCGGCGGGCCAAGCGGGAGCGGGCACAGGTGGGCATAGACCCGATAGCCTCCCGCGATCGGGTCCTCACCGCCATTTTACGTGGGTGGGCCATTTAGTCCTCATGACCCTTCAACAGAAATAAGTAGAAGTAGGAAAGGGGTGAAATATATGCTGGTTATGGGGCGGTGGCGAAGAAGGTGGGGCGGGGGGGGAGTTGTTGGGAAAGGCAAGCAGCGATAGGAGGAGATAACCAAAAGATGTCACAGACCAAAGAACAAAGAGGTGTTAAATGTGGTGATATTACCTAAAAGAATGTGCTAATTAAGAGTGGAGAGCAGGACAAGCAAGGTAGCTCTAGTGGGGGTGGGGTGAAATAAACAGAGGGTGAAATACATTTAAAAATAAGGGAAATAGGTGGGAAAAGAAAAACCTAAATAAATTATTGGGAAAAAACAAAAGGGAGGGGGAAGAAACGGAAAGGGGGTGGGGATGGAGGAGGGAGATCAAGATCTAAAGTTGTTGAACTCAATATTCGGTCCAGAAGGCTGTAAAGTGCCTAGTCGGAAGATGAGGTGCTGTTCCTCCAGTTTGCGTTGAGCTTCACTGGAACAATGCAGCAAGCCAAGGACAGACATGTGGGCAAAAGAGAAGGCTGGAGTGTTAAAATGGCAAGCGACAGGGAGGTCTGGGTAATGCTTGTGGACAGACTGAAGGTGTTCTGCAAAGCGATCACCCGGTCTGCGTTTGGTCTCCCCAATGTAGAGGAAACCGCATTGGGAGCAATGAATGTAGTAGACTAAGTTGGGGGAAACGCAAGTGAAATGCTGCTTCAATTGAAAGGAGTGTTTGGGCCCTTGGATGGTGAGAAGAGAGGAAGTGAAGGGGCAGGTGCTGCATATTGTGCATTTGCATGGGGAGGTGCCATAGATGGGGGTTGAGGAGTAGGGGGTGATGGAGGAGTGGACCAGGGTGTCACGGAGGGAACGATCCCTATGGAATGCCACCAGGTGGGTGAAGGGAAGATGTGTTTGGTGGTGGCATCATGCGTGAGTTGGCGGAAATGGCGGAGGATGATCCTTTGAATGCAGAGGCTGGTAGGGTGATAAGTGAGGACAAGGGGAACCCTATCATGTTTCTGGGAGGGAGGAGAAGGCGTGAGGGTGGATGCGAGGGAGATGGGCCGGACATGGTTGAGGGTCCTGTCAACTACCGTGGGTGGAAAACCTCGGTTAAGGAAGAAGGAGGACATGTCAGAGGAACTGTTTTTGAAGGTAGTATCATCAGAACAGATGCAACGGAGGCGAAGGAACTGAGAGAATGGGATGGAGTCCTTACAGGAAGCGGGGTGTGAGGAGCTGTAGTCGAGGTAGCTATGGGAGTTAGTAGGCTTGTAATGGATATTGGTGGACAGTCTATCACCAGAAATTGAGACAGAGAGGTCAAGGAAAGGAAAGGAAGTGTCAGAGATGGACCATGTGAAAATGATGGAGCAGTGGAGATTGGAAGGAAAATTAATAAATTTTTCCAGGTCCTGACGAGAGCATGAAGCAGCACCAAAGTAATCATCGATGTACCGGAGAAAGAGTTGTGGGAGGGGGCCAGAGTAGGACTGGAACAAGGAATGTTCCACAAACCCCATAACGAGACAGGCATAGCTGGGGCCCATGCGAGTACCCATAGCCACACCTTTTATTTGGAAGAAGTGAGAGGAGTTAAAGGAGAAATTGTACAGTGTGAGAACAGGTTCAGCCAGACAGAGGAGAGTAGTGGTGGATGGGGATTGTTTGGGCCTCTGTTCAAGGAAGAAGCTGAGTGCCCTCAGACCATCCTGGTGGGGGATGGAGGTGTAGAGGGATTGGACGTCCATGGTGAAGAGGAAGCGGTTGGGGCCAGGGAACTGGAAATTGTTGATATGATGTAGGGCGTCAGAGGAATCACGGATGTAGGTGGGAAGGGACTGGACAAGGGGAGAGAGAAGGGAGTCAAGATAGCGAGAAATGAGTTCCGTGTGGCAGGAACAGGCTGACATGATCAGTCTGCCGGGACAGTCCTGTTTGTGGATTTTGGGTAGGAGGTAGAAGGAGGCCGTCCGAGGTTGGGCGACTATCAGGTTGGAAGCTGTGGGAGGAAGATCTCCAGAGGAGATGAGGTCAGTGACAGTCCTGGAAACAATGGCTTGATGTTCAGTGGTGGGTTCATGGTCCAGGGAGAGGTAGGAGGAAGTGTCTGCGAGTTAATGCTCAGCCTCCGCGAGGTAGATGTCAGTGCACCAGACAACAACAGCACCGCCCTTGTCAGCGGGTTTGATGACAATGTTAGGATTGGACCTGAGAGAACGGAGTGCAGTAAGTTCAGGGAGAGAGAGATTAGAATGGGTGAGAGGAGCAGAGAAATTGAGACAACTAATGTCACGCCGACAGTTCTCAATGAAAAGATCGAGAGAAGGTAAGAATCCAGAGGGAGAGGTCCAGGTGGAAGGAGAATATTGGATGCGGGTAAAAGGATCCATTTAACAGAGAGAGGACTCCTGCCCAAAGAAGTGAGCACAGAGACGAAGGTGGCGGTAGAAGGTTCAGCATCGTGCCAAGCTCAATGACAAGGTTGATGCTGTTGTTGTCTGGCGTACTGACCACTACCTCGTGGAGGCTGAGCGTCAACACGCAGACACTTCCTCCTACCTCTCCCTGGACCATGACCCCACCACTGAACATCAAGCCATTGTTTTCAGGACTGTCACTGACCTCATCTCCTCTGGAGATCTTCCTCCCACAGCTTCCAACCTGATAGTCGCCCAACCTCGGATGGCCTGCTTCTACCTCCTACCCAAAATCCACAAACAGGAATGTCCTGGCAGACCGATCATGTCAGCCTGTTCCTGCCACATGGAACTCATTTTTCACTATCTTGACTCCTTTCTCTCTCCCCTTGTCCAGTCCTTTCCCACCTACATCCATGATTCCTCTGACGCCCTACAATCATATCAACAATTTCCAGTTCCCTGGCCCCAACCGCCTCCTCTTCACCATGGACGTCCAATCCCTCTACACCTCCGTCCCCTACCAGGATGGTCTGAGGGCTCTCAGCTTCTTCCTTGAACAGAGGCCCAAACAATCCCCATCCACCACTACTCTCCTCCGTCTGGCTGAACTTGTTCTCACACTGAATAATTTCTCCTTTAACTCCTCTCACTTCCTCCAAATAAAAGGTGTGGCTATGGGTACTTGCATGGGCCTCAGCTATGCCTGTCTCTTTATGAGGTTTGTGGAACATTCCTTGTTCCAGTCCTACTCCGGCCCCCTCCCATAACTCTTTCTCCGGTACATCGATGATTACTTTGGTGCTGCTTCATGCTCTCGTTGGGACCTGGAAAAATTTATTAATTTTCCTTCCAATCTCCACCGCTCCATCATTTTCACATGGTCCATCTCTGACACTTCCCTTCCCTTCCTTGACCTCTCTGTCTCAATTTCTGGTGATAGACTGTCCACCAATATCCATTACAAGCCTATCAACTCCCACAGCTACCTCGACTACAGCTCCTTACACCCCGCTTCCTGTAAGGACTCCATCCCATTCTCTCAGTTCCTTCGCCTCCGTCGCATCTGTTCTGATGATGCTACCTTCAAAAACAGTTCCTCTGACATGTCCTCCTTCTTCCTTAACCGAGGTTTTCCACCCACGGTAGTTGACAGGGCCCTCAACCGTGTCCGGCCCATCTCCCGCGCATCCACCCTCATGCTTTCTCCTCCCTCCCAGAAACATGATAGGGTTCCCCCTTATCCTCAAATATCACCCCACCAGCCTCCACATTCAAAGGATCATCCTCCGCCATCTCCGCTAACTCTAGCATGATGCCACCACCAAACACATCTTCTCTTCACCCCCCAGGCGGCATTCCATAGGGACCATTCCATCTGTGACACCCTGGTCCACTCCTCCATCACCCCGTACTCCTCAACCCCCCACCTATGGCACCTCCCCATGCAAACGCAAAATATGCAACACCTGCCCCTTCACTTCCTCTCTTCTCACCTTTCAAGAGCCAAAACACTCCTTTCAATTGAAGCAGCCTTTCACTTGCATTTCCCCCCTTAGTCTACTGCATTCGTTGCTCCCTATGCGGTTTCCTCTACATTGGAGAGACCAAACGCAGACTGGGTGACCGCTTTGCAGAACACTTTTGGTCTCTCCGCAAGCATTACCCAGACCTCCCTGTTGCTTGTCATTTTAACACTCCACCCTGCTCTCTTGCCCACATGTCTGTCCTTGGCTTGCTGCATTGTTCCAGTGAAACTCAACGTGAACTGGAGGAACAACACCTCATCTTCCAACTAGGCACTTTACAGCCTTCTGGACTGAATATTGAGTTCAACAACTTTAGATCTTGAACTCCCTCCTCCATCCCCACCCCCTTTCCGTTTCTTCCCCCTCCCTTTTGTTTTTCCCAATAATTTATATAGATTTTTCTTTTCCCACCTATTTCCCTTATTTTTAAATGTATTTCACCCTCTGTTTATTTCACCCCCACTAGAGCTACCTTGCTTGTCCTCAGTCCACTCTTAATTAGCACATTCTTTTAAATAATATCACCACCTTCAACACCTCATTGTTCTTTTGTCTGTGACATCTTTTGGTTATCTCCTCCTATCACTGCTTGCCTATCCCAACAACAACCGCCCCCCCCCCCCCAACCACTTAAACTAGCTTAGCTTATCTTTCACCCCTATCCTATTTCTACTTATTTCTGTTGAACGGTCACGAGGACTTGAAACGTCAACTTTGCTCTCCTCCGCCGATGCTGTCAGACTTGGTGAGTTTTTCCAGGTATTTCTGTTTTTGTTTTGGATTTCCAGCATCTGCAGTTTTTTGTTTTTATCTCTATTTAAATGAAGGCCTGGCAGCCTTTGCAAAGCTGCTCACAATGGCCAGTAGAAGGGCTCACCAGAGTGCTTTTAGTGAGCAGGCAAGACTGGAGGGTAGGACAGCGGAGCAGGCCAGGCCGGAGAGTGGGCAATGTGCCTATCGGTTTTTGGATGAGTGCCTAGCTGCCCTACTGGAGGATGTGGCAGCATGGCGAAGGTCATGCTGCCGAGGAACGGGAGATGGAGGCCTCCCCACCTGACCAAACGTGCGTGGGAGGAGGTGGCTGAGAGTGTGAGCTCCCATGATGTGGTGCGACACACATGGGTCCAGTGCCGCAAAAGATTCAACGACCGACCCCACACGCCAATGAGAAAATTCTGGCCATAAAGTTACTTGCATGTTTATCTGTAAATTTGCAAAAAACATAAAGAAGGTTTGGCTTCTTTGCCAAGTAGAATATACAGTCTTTGCCCACTATCAGGAGAAAATTATTCTGTCTTTAGCCATAGGTATATTTGGCTCAGTTCCTCAGGGCCGTGTCCTAGGCCGAACCATCTTCAACTGCTTTATCAATGACCTTCCCTTCATTACAAGGTCAGAAGTGGGGATGTTCACTTATGATTGCACAAAATGCTCTGCATTATTCATGACTCCTTGGATACTGAAGCAGTTCCATGCCCATATGCAGACAATATCCAGGCTTGGGCTGATAAATGGCAAGTAACATTCTCATCACACAAATGCCAGGCAATGACTATTTCCAACAAGAGAGAATCCAACCATCTCCCCATGACATTCAATGGCATTACTATTGTTGAATCCCCCACTATCAACATCCTGGGATTACCATTGAGCAGAAACCAAACAGGAACAGCCATATAAATGTTATGGCTACAACACCTGAGAATCCTGCATTGAGTAACCCATCTCCTGACTCCCTAAAACCTGTCCACCAGGATTGGGAGGAGTGTGATGGAATACTTTCCATTTTCCAGGATGAGTACAGCTGCAGCAATACTCAAGAAGCTCAATACCATCCAGGATAAAGCAGCCCCATTGATTGGCACCCCACCCAACAACTTCAATGTTCATTCCCTCCACTACCAATGCACAGTGGCAGCAGTGTATACCATCAATAAGATGCACTGCAGCAATTCACCAAGGCTCCTTCAAGAGCATCTTCCAAACCCGCAACCTCTACCACCAGAAAGGATACGGGCAGATGCATGGAACATCATCAACTGCAAGTTCCCCTTGAAACCACAGATCATCCTGACTTGGAACTATATCGCCATTCCTTCAGTTGCTGGGTTAAAATACTGGAACTCCCTGCCTCATTGCTCTGTGGGTATACCTGCACCACATGGACTGCAGTGGTTCAAGAATGCAGCTCACCACCACCTTCTCAAGGGCAGTTAAGGATGGGCAATAAATGCTGGCCTCCCACATCCCTTCATAGAATTTTTTTAAAAATTATGACAGTGAAGGTCGATAAGCAATTAACTGAAAGAAATGAAGCAGCAGGTATTAACTTGGAGAATATTGTCAAGCTGAGAGATGCATTGAGTGACATGTCTAATAAATCATTGTGAAGCCCTTAATTTTTCATATCCTCACAAATGATCTGCATTCAGAAACTTAATATTAATTGATTGAATGTATCACATGGCACGACCCAATTCTCCTTCTCTTCCATAGCTGGATTGAACATACAATTTATCAAAGTATGACTTGGGCTACAAACCAAAAAACCATTTAATTAATAAAAAACAGATTTTTAAAAAACATAAGTTAATGTAGAACAGTACATATTATGGTAGTTTGAAACATTACTACCCTCCTTGATGTACCTAAGGTATTTTTCAATGGATAAGGAACCTCAAAAACAGATGTTCACTCCTTGCATTATGAATGGAGTTAAACCAGTGTTTTTTGCCTACAGATTGACCAGATGCAGGTAGCCCTGTGTAATACTGAAATTGAAAAAGGCTGGCCACAGAAACATCCAAAAGGATTAAAAAGAATCAACTGCTTTGCCCTTAACCACTGGCCTGAATCTTACCTTCACCTTAGAAGTACTGTCAATCAAGAATCATTACTGAAAAATGTCTTGATCTTTGACCTGCTCCAAATGCTTTCAAAAATATCTCTTCAAAACCTGTGAAGATATGCAGAAGGTAAGACATTAACAAACTGACATTTTGAAATGCAATTGTCATTCTTTTCAACGTTTCTTGACTGGGTAGCAGGAAGGAAGGAGAAAAGGAAAGAAATGACTAGCACTTATATAGCAATGACCACAGGAAAGCTCTTCACAGCTAATGAAGTACTATTAAAGTGAAGTCACTGTTGTGAAGAAAACATGACACTCAATCTACTCACAGCAATGTCCCATGTACAGAATTTAGATAAATTGCCATATAATCTATTTTTTATTCATTTATAGGATGTGGGCTTCTCTGCTGGGCCAGCGTTATTTGCCCATTCCTAGATGCCCTTGAGAAGGTGGTGGTGAGCTGCCTTCTTGAACTGCTGCAGTCCGTGTGGTATAGGTACATCCACTGTGCTATCAGGAAAGGAGTTCCAGGATTTTGACCCAGTGATACTGAAGGAACGGAGACATATTTCCAAGTCAGGGTGGTGAGTGACTTGGAGGGGAACTTCCAGACAGTGGTGTTCCCATCTATCTGCTGTCCTTGTCCTTCTAGATGGTAGTGGTCATGGGTTTGGAAGGTGCTGTCTAAGGAGCCTTGGTGAATCCCTGCAGTGCATCTTGTAGATGGTACACACTGCTGCTACTGTGTATCGATTTTAGTTATTTTTATTCAGCAGAACACTTGGAAAACACCCTGCTATTGTCTGAATCGTGCCAAGGGATCTCTCAGGGCTGATAGGACCTTGGCTCTAAAAGCCAACACCTCTAACTGTGAAGATTGTTTCATTTTTATGGTAATTGCACCTTAACACTGTGGTCTCATCGGCAATCATGTAAATAGAGCCCAAACCATTTGTTGCCATGCAAGTTCAATGCTGAAATAGGGTGCATCAAAGCCATCCTGTGGGACAATGGCTACCCTAATCAGATCATTTCATGCTCTGCATCACGCAAACTCATGAATGGATTTAAGAGCATCACTTTCGGCTCTGTAAAGTGGTCAGTCTATCTCAGATTAGCATGGAAAGGCAAGGTATCTCAAAAATTTGAACAAAAGTTGAAGCTAGCTGTTTCAACCTGCCACTATGCAGTAGCAACATGAGTGGTATTCACCACTAACAGGATGCTGCTGTCAAGCCAAAAAGATGTACCGCTTTTCACACAAGTGAGTAATGTTGTATATGAATTTCAGTGCTACTGTGATGTATGTGGGCCATGCATCCCAAAGACTGGCAGATTATATGAAACAGCATGTTCAAGCTGCTGTTTGCAATGGACAGGGTACAGACCGTACTTAATCAGCCCGTACTTGCAAAACTCAAAGCACAGCATCCAACAATAGATGTGATTCCGCAATTAGACAACATTTACTAAATAATCCTCAATGTGCTAAGAACTACGCTGACACCCAATTTAAGATTGTCAGTCGGGCTTGCAATGTGGCACATTTGTGTGTACTGGAAGCTATATTATTACACATGTCCCTGTTCTTTGCAGACAGAAGGAACCTGTGCACACATTGTGCTAGTTCCAGCTAAACAAAATAAGTGTTAGCCATTCACTAGTTCATTCCTCGACAATGCCTTAACTAATCAGGGTCAAGCTGTCTGGATTAAATTTCAAACAATGCTTGGCAGTTAACCATCAGTCTCCATCACTGCAGCATTTTCCATGGCAATGCCTCTACCAACCAGACTCCACCAGTCAACCAATCAGCATTCTCTTCTCATACAGTGTAAATTGTTGTTTTGAACTATATTGGTATTCTTGCGAAATGTACCAATGAGTGCAAGACAAAAAGCTTTTACCTGTCTCTTTTTTCAGCAATACTTGAGTATTATTTCATTAAAACACAAAAGTACAAACTGGTAAATAAAAAGGAAATAGTAGCATTTACATGAAAATAAAAGTTATATAAAGAGTGATTAATACCTGGAATGGTTTTCCTGATAAGCATGGGGGGCAAAAACTCTGGGATTAAAAAGGTAATTAGATATTGTGATAGGAGAAATTGTACATTTCCATGCCAAGCTGATCTAGATGGGTCAGAATACTTACCTCATTCATAGATATTTTTCCTTATTTATAGTTCAAGTCTCTTGACAAACCTCCATTATTGGACCATTTGCCTGGATGCTATAAGTGAAGGTTTTGCTTGACATATTCCAGTACTTAATTATATAATTCTCTGTCATAAAAATGTGGTCTGCAGTGTAACCTATTCCATCTCATTATTTTCTGCCTTTTTATTATCAGAGGATGATGGTTCTTGGCATTTGTATTTGTTAGTCCATTCTGTTTTAGTTCTTCATCCAATGTATTTGAATAATGTTAAGATAATGTGCTAAAAACAAAAAACTGCGGATGCTGGAAATCCAAAACAAAAACAGAATTACCTGGAAAAACTCAGCAGGTCTGGCAGCATTGGCGGAGAAGAAAAGAGTTGACGTTTCGAGTCCTCATGACCCTTCAACAGAACTTCTTTCTTCTCCGCCGATGCTGCCAGACCTGCTGAGTTTTTCCAGGTAATTCTGTTTTTGGTTAAGATAATGTGCATTGGATAGCTGATGATGCCAACCCTGGGCTGCAAGGTATCAAGGTGGAAATTTGGCTATGCCATGAAGGGCATAAAACAAGAAATGGAGCATTAACAAGACGTCAATGCCTTTCAGATGCCTAGAAAATGCACGCTTTCCAATTCACTGAAAACGTATCTAACATGTGTGCCTTATTTCAGATGTAAATATTTCGAAAGTTGCTTCAGAAACATTGCAAATGAGGACTGTTATTCAACTCCACCAGATTGGCGGACATGATTTTCAAGTTTGACTGCAGGTTTGGGAATCTTAAACCATCATATAAACCAGTCAAGTACCACAGTCAAAGTTTGCCTATCCCACCCTCTCTGCCATAATCTCAATCTCAACCGTTCCATATCATTGTGTGACCCTGTGTCTGGCTAGGAGAATAACTAGGAAGTTGTCATTGCATATAATGAATAATAATTCTGCTTTTCTACGGACTAAAACATTAGTTTGTGCCTGACTAATATTGTCCATAAGCTGGATTGATGTGGAATTAATGAGTTCTGGTACATGGAAATTCTAAAAGAGAGTTGCTATTTCCAGTTTCTTTGCCTCAGTCATTGTCTCAAGTCCTTGCAGAAGTTAGCATCTTGAACCAATAGATTATTTTTTCTTTTATTTGCAGCTGTAATATGCCTGAATTACTTCTTCAGCTTCTTGAATCTATTCACTGTATTCTCTGGTGAGACTGAAGAATGATTCACCATCATCACCACCAATATTAGTTGACTTTTGTAGTTCTACTTTACACATTAATTGTTTAATTTTGCTTGCATTTCCCTTGACAGCTTGATGTAACTCTTCAGACAAAGATTCTTTCAAATAGTTCTTCACGTTGCAGAAATCTTCTATTTTAAGCCCCTTGAAAATTCTAAGAACTTTGAATCAATAGTTGAATGAAACCTGCTCAGTGAGGTACAAAATACCATAATAATAATAATATAAAAATAAAAAAACTGCGGATGCTGGAAATCCAAAACAAAAACAAAAACAGAATTACCTGGAAAAACTCAGCAGGTCTGGCAGCATCGGCGGAGAAGAAAAGAGTTGACGTTTCGAGTCCTCATGACACTTCGACAGAACTTGATAATACCAACAAAATACCATAGTAAACCAGACAGAATACAGAGAATGCAGGGGAGAATTGAGAAGGAGGTAATATGGTCAGAAAGAGAGAATATGACAGTAGATTAGTGGTAACATAAAAGGGAAACAAAAATCTTTCATAAGCCTATAAAAAGGTAAAGGAAGAGTGGGGCTGATTGGGGACAAGAAAGGAAATATTTTTTGCAAATGGCTTGACAGAGATCCTGAATGATGTTATGGCACAGCAGATGGTAAATGCTGAGCTGTTCAAATCCCAGAGGGAAACTTGAAACAACTGCCACAACAATTTTATAATTTGTATTTATTTCAATATGCATGCTTTGAATTCAGTAGTAATAAGACCACCAAGTCTTATACGTTTCTCACAAAACTAAATTAAACCTTTATTAATAAAAATAAGATTTTAAGCAAATACATGGGTTTATAAATTACTGCTATGAAAACTCCTAACTCCCCTAGTTACTCTAACTCCCAGTTACACCTCCATTAAGGAAATCCTAAAAACAAAATAGCTTTGAACAGACCCAGACAAAGCACCACAAAATACCCCAGACAAGGATGTTCAAAGTGAGTTTTCTTAACTTCAGTGCTTGCATACAGCAATTTGGGCATAGTGGCTGGAGGCTTTTCATACTTGTTAAATCTTAATATGCCTTCCCTTGCACACAGCCTTCTCTCCTTTATATATACTTTCCTCTTTAAATGCAAATTGCCATTGTTTCACAACGTCTTTGTACGTCTCTCTCTAATAATAAAATCCACCATAGTACTAATATTACCAGTAATCTTTGGGAAAATTAAACACACTATTTCTTAACTTCTCCTGGCTAGGTGTAACATTTAACCCCCTCTTTTGTATTCAAGCTGCTCTGGTTTATTTAAAAATGCAAATGTCCCCTTTACACCTCACATTATAAAACTTCACCTATGTTTACCTATTTAGCAATTCAAACCTAGTTTTACATCAAAGCCTTCAGATCAGCTGTCTCTAATTTAATTAAGTCCCACACATAGAGACAAAAACATACATAGGGACAGACTATTACTCTACAAGAAATTCCAAATAACATTTTGAAAATTAATATATCTTCTGGACATCCCCCTCCTTACTAAAACATGAAACATCATAATTTAAAAAGATGGCTTCATTTTCTGAACCCATCTTACATTACCTCCTATACTTATTTATATCCTTACACTATTATGTTGCCAGATGCATGCTTTAACAATATATATATACAAATCCTTGGCATCAACAGAAATCATTCCAATTCAGTGTCCAGGTTTTTAAAGTCAAATTTTCCCTTCAAGCTTCAAACTCTTGACAATGCACCTGTAATCAAATTTTGCCATCCAGCCACATGTATAATCTGCAGATTAAATGGTTGCAGTAGTAAACCCCATTTGATTAGCCTTGTACTTTTGTCTCGAAATTTGTCCAGAAACTTTAAAGGTTTGTGGTCTGTATAAACAATTTTTTCTGATGAATTATTTGCAACATAGATTTGAAAATGCTGCAATGCTAACACCAGACCCAAAGTTTCCTTTTCAATTGTTGAATATCTTCTCTTTTGTACAATCAACTTCATTGAATAAATACCCTATCGATTTTTCAATTCCAGTGTCATCTTCTTGTAACAATACGGCACCAATGCTTGCATCAAGGGACAACTTAAATTGCTCGGCATAATTGGATACTGCCAAAACTGGTGTTGTAGTTAATACAGTTTTCAAACTATCAAATGCCTTCTGACACTCCTGTGTCCTTTGAAACTTCTTGTTCTTAAAATACTTCAGTCAATGGAGCAACTGTGCTGCTAACATTTGGCACAAATTTCCAGCAAAACCCACTCATGCCCAGAAATCTCAAAACTTCTCGTTTTGTTGTAGGCCACGGGGAAATCCACAATAGACTTGACCTTCATGTCTCTTGGAGCTGCCTTACCATGTCCAATGGTATGGCCTTGATATGTAACATGCATTTTTGCAATTTCATTTTTAACCAAGTTAATCACCAAGTTAGCTTCTCGTAATCGATAAAACAATTCTTTCAGATGATGTAAATACTCCTTCCACATCTGACTGAAAACTATAAAATGATCAATATAAACAGCTTTATTGCTCAGACCTGCAATTACTTTGTTTGTCAGTCTTTGAAATGTTGCCAAATGGCATGACTTTAAACTTATATAATGCATCTAGCATCACAAAAGCCGATATCTCCTTTGTTCTCTCCGATAATAGTACTTGCCAGTATCTTCTTAGCAAGTCAATCTTTGTGAAGAATTTTGATTGCCCCACTTTCTCAATGTAATCTTCCAACTGTGGTATAGGATATGAATCTGCTTTGTTCACTGGATTCACCTTTCAATAGTCCGCACATAGTCTTTGTGTTCGCCTATTGTGCTGGTTTCGGTACCAGCACAATAGGTAAACTCCAGTTATTGCAACTAGACTCAATGATATCATTTTGAAGCATGAATTTGACTCCTTTCTGTAGT
Organism: Carcharodon carcharias; assembly: GCF_017639515.1. NCBI lineage: Eukaryota > Metazoa > Chordata > Chondrichthyes > Lamniformes > Lamnidae > Carcharodon > Carcharodon carcharias. Next base: position 80,487,087 of record NC_054470.1, read on the forward strand.
TTTGATAACTTTGCTGGATTTAATCTATAAGGATGTTGCCTTATCGAAGATTAAACTTATACACACACATCATGTATAGCTAAATTTGTCCTCCCTAGCTTAATCCCACAAATATATTTGTGTGACTGAAATAGCTTCTCCAAATCACTTTGACACTTGCCTGGAAGATAAATCAGTATTACATTCAAATTTTCTAGTACCCCCTCAATATCCAATCTGATTAGAGGAAAACCAATTTCAGAATCCTGTATTTCTACTTCTTTATCATTATCAGCCACCAATAATACCTCCTTTTCGTCCTCTTCCCTGTCAAAGTACTTTTTAAGCATATTTACATGACACACTGTCTGCTTCTTTCTTCTATCTGGTGTATTTATTAAATAATTTACATCACTCATTTCTTTTCAACCCTGTAAGGCCCACTAAACCTTGCCTTTAACAAGTCACCCAGTACTGGTAACATAACTAACACTCTTTCCCCAGCAACAAAACTATGAGCTGTAGCTTTCCTGTCTGCCCTCACTTTCATCACTTGCTATGATATCTTTAAATGTTCCCTAGCCAACTCACATGCTCTATCCAATCTCACTCTGAGCGTTGATACATAATCCAAGAGAGTAGTTTCTGGATTTTTACCCTCCAATTCCTCATGAATCAATTTCAGTGGTCCCTTTACCTCATGACCATTAACTAGTTCAAAAGGACTAAAACAGCTTTATCAAACAAAGTGCCAGCCAATTGAACTTCCACACTTTCTCGCTGCTTTTGAACCTCCTGTTGTTCTTGTTTTATCCAATGAGTATGTGATCGTGATATTACACAATCTAAAAACAATCCAAAATGTTCTCTCTGCTACTCTTCTGTTGAAAATACTTCTGCACGCTGCTCAACTACCATAGTTATCACCCACATCTGTGACCCAGCTATATCATTACCCAGAATAAATTGAAACCCTGCAATGGGCAATTTTTCCACTGCTACAACAGTCACTTTGCCTGTTTTCCACTTACTCTTTAAATGTACCTTCCACAATGGAATAGGTTCAGCATGTCCATGAACCCCACGTATTATTACCTGCTCCTGCAATATTCCCTCTGAACAACAAATATCACAATCCTACAACATTAAGGATTGACGTGCCCCCGTGTCTCTTAAAATTTTTAACATCTTTACCTACTCCACCCTGTACACATGGAAAGATATCCCCACCACATACAAAATTTTAGCATTTCTGCATGTTCCTCAGAACTCTCTTGGATAAATTGTGAACACATTCCATTTCTTTACTTATCACTGCTTCTTCCTGTTTTACTTTTACATGAACCATTGTTTTTTTCCTGTGCCTGAACCTCAGAACCCACAGTACTTTTACTTCCACTGCTTTTCCGTACCTCAATAATCCCAACAGATTTTCCCTGCAATTTCCAATATACGAACTTTGCATGTCCAACTTTATTATAATGAAAACGCTTAAATTTTTGAACATCATTTCTTACATTTTTTTCTGAGAAAAAACTTCTTGCGAATTTCCACCTACTCCTCTTCCCTGACAACCCACCTTCCCACTTTCTATCCTTCTCTGATTTAAAAGGGTGATGAAAAATGGTTTAACTCTATGAACTAGCTCATAATCATCAGCTATTTCTGCTGCTTTTCTTACCATTTGAACCCACTGTTCCTCTACATGAGTTCTCACTACCAAAGGAATTGAATCTTTAAATTCTTCCAAAAGAATTACCTCTCTAAGAGCTGCATATGTCATCTCTATCTTTAATGCCCATATCAATAAGTCAAATTTACTTCGTTTTACTCTTTCAAACTCAATATAAATTTGCCTAGGCTGTTTTTCCATACCCCTAAATTTCTGCCTGTATGCCTCAGGAACCAACGCATATGCACTCAAAATAGCCTTTTTTTTTTAAACCACATATTATAGTTCACTGACATTTCTTCTGACATTGAAGCATAATCCTCATGTGCTCTACCCACCTACCTGGATTGTAAAAATAATGCCCAGTTCTCTTGTGGCCATCTTATCAGTTTAACTATCTTCTCAAATGAAATATAGAATGCTTCCACATCTCCTTCTTCAAACTTTGGAAGATTTTGTACTAATTTAACCATCTTCCCATTGTGTTCTGATCCAGAAATAAGTCTTTCCTCCACTTTTGGGTCTCTTCTTTAACTGCCAGCAGTTTAAGCTGGAATTCTCTCTCTCTCTCACTCTTTTTCTCTCTCCTGCTTTTCTAGCCACGCCATTTCTAATTTCCTTTCCTGTTTTCTTTCTCTCTGCTGCCTTTCTGCCTGTTCCCTGTGTAATACCATTTCCCTTTCCTTTTCTTTTTTTCTCTCTGCCCTTTCTTTCTCTGCTGCTTTCTATTTCCATTTTTTTTTTCATTTGCAACTGCATTTGAACCCATTCCAGCAAACTTGGTCTCTCAGGTATTCCTTCCAATTTCAAATGCTGTGCTATACCTTCAATTATGCCTGATTTCCTTACCCCACAGGTAATTTTAAGTGTAACTTATCTGCCATTAATTTAGTTTTATTTGCCTTTTGTAAACCAACCAAAGTTATAACTTCAATTCTCAGACAATTCTTGGCAACTGCCAAAACCATATTGCAGTCTCACCACTTAAAAAAAAATACACACTGGATCCTGAATTCAAAGTGCCTCTTGTACTCATAAACTTAAGATTCACCAACTCCAAGGAATTTCAAATATATCCCACAAAGACTTCCCAATTTTGTTATGGCACAGCGGATGGTAAATGCTGAGCTGTTCAAATCCCATAGGGAAACTTGAAACAACTGCCACAACTATTTTACAACTTGTATTTATTTTGATATGCATGCCTTGAATTCAGTAATAATAGGACCACTGAGTCTTATAGATTTCTTACAAAACTAAATTAAACCTTTATTAAGAAAAAATGATTTTAAGCACTTACATAGGTTTACAAATTACTACTATGATAACTCCTAGCTCTCCTAGCTAATCTAACTCCTAGTTACACCTCTGTTAAGGAAACAGTAAAAACAAAATAGATTTTGACAGACCCAGGCAAAGCACCACACAATAATCTGAACAGGAAAGCTCAAGGTAAGTTTTCTTAACTTCAGTTCTTGCAGACAGTAATTTAGGTGCAGTGGCTGGAGGTTTTTCACACTTGTTATATCTTAGAATTCCTTCCCTTGCATGCAGCCTTTTCTCCTTTATACATATTTTCCCTTTTGAATGAGAAGTCCCATTGTTTCACTATGCCTGTGGACTTTATCTCTAATAATAAAACATATCATAGTACCAATTTTACCAGTAATTTTTGGGAAAAATAACTACACTGTTTCTTAACTTCTCCTGGTGAGGCGTAACATTTCACTCCCTCTTTTGAATTCAGGCTACTCTGGTTTATTGAAAAATGCCAATGTGTCCTTTACACCTCACATTCTAAAACTTCACCCATGTTTACCTAGCTTCTCTTTTTACATCAAAGCTTTCAAACCAGCTGTCTCTAATTCAACTGAGTCCCACACACACAGACACACACACATACATAGACACAGACCCCACTATTACTCTACAATAAATTCCAAATAACATTATGAAAATTATCATATCTTCCTGACAATGAAAACTTTACATCTGTCTTCACAAAGGGAAAGGATGAAGTGACTAGCACTTTAGAGGAGGTATTGGATTGGATAAAAATAGACATAAAGGGACTAAATTGGTTGGCATTGTTTGGACTGCTTTCCTGTTCTATTCCATTTTGTTATTTTAAACACCAGAGCTCACAGACATCAGTTGTAACAATCACAGAATCAGATCCTTAACAAGCTCATGTTACATGAGACGTAAGCCAGAACAAAGAGAGCAACTCATCACTGAGTGCAGCTTGTCACAGAGTGTGAACTTGGGAATTTGGTGAGTAAGAGAATTTTAAAGGTTTATTTTAAGGGTTAATCACTTTTTAAAATCTATTCTAATAAGCATTTAGAATTTAGCTACAATTTACTGTTAAAGTTAAGTTTATTTCAGCCTTAGTTGGGGATAAACAAGCTCCCTGCAGGAGAGGCAGCTGCAGTTAGTTAGTTTATTAGGTAGTTAGTTTGAACCAGCTTCTCTAGCCAGCTGTGTTAGCTCATCTCTGTAGAATTTCAACTAATTTAAATATAGTTGGTCTTGCTAAGTGCACAAGATAAACCAGCACAAAGATAGCAGCTTATCAATGAGTGCAGTTTGTCACAGAGTGTGATCTCGGGAATTTGGTCTGTAAGGAAATTCAGTGCATGGCTCATTTATCTTTCAAAAGATGGGGAATTTATGAGTAATTGTAAGGCCTTATTAATATTAGTAAAGCTTTCTAGCAGCAGTAGAGCTCATATGGAGTAGATGGGTTTATTAATTATAAAGTAAGAAAATAGTAAATACATAATAAGAGCATAATAAAGATGGCAGGTGATGTGTGGCAACTGAAGAATGTGGGAATCCCTGACACCACTGTAATCCTGGGCAAACACATCTATAGTAAGTGTCAGTGGCTTGAGAATCTTCAGCTCAGAGGGGAGGATTTTTCCCTTGTTGGGCAAACTTGGTGGAAGGGGGCGGAGGCGGTTGGGAAGCCAAACACTGCCGCGATTGGGGCTGGACCGCGATTTCATGCTGCCAGGCCAATTAAAGCCCACCCAGCAAGGAACATGAGTGGCAGCTCAGCACTGCCTGTGTGGGATTAAGGAGGAGGGCGAGCATGAACTTCGTGCATGCGCATGGGTGCACCCTTGAAAATCTCCCTGAGGCACAGAGTTGGCTCGGGGTGATGAACAGTTTAAAACATTAAAAATAAAGATTTATAAAATGTTATAAAACATGTCCCCTCATATGACTCTGTTACATAAGCACGTTATTAATTAAATTAAATTTTTTTTAAAAAATTTATTCGCTGTGGATGAGGTTTCCTAAAATATGCAAAGGCCACTTGACCTTTTAGCCTGCCTGTCAATTGCAAGGTTGGGCGGGCAGCGAAAAGCTTCATCCAATTACCCCTTTAATGACCATAATTGGTCTTTTAATAGTTGGCAGGCTCACTGTCGACTCTAGCACACGCCCACTGACCTAAATATTGCACGAGTGTGTGCATCGCAATGCTTGCTCAATTTCGTTGCATGTCATTTTATGTTCGGTTGAGTCGGGGCGTCCTGATGAGTGGAAAATTCTTCCCAGAATCTTTGAGCTGGAGGCTGAACTGCAGACACTGCAATTGATCAGTGAGGGAGAATGTTACCTGGACGCTTTGGTCTAGGAAGCAGTCACACCCCTTAGATTTGGGTCTTCTGCTTTGGCCAGTGGTCAGGAACAGGAGGGTGTGACTCCATTTGAGGCAGTAAGGGGATTGAGAAGGTAGATGTAGAGGAACATTAGCCTCTTCAATTCTCTGATAGTTTTGATGTTCTTGCAGCTTGTGGAGATGAAAGCAGGGACCTTCGAGGTGGATGAGCGAGCAGACCTTGGCCGTATGGTACAAGAAGCCATTCAAGTTGGGGCATTAATAGGAATGTAGTAGTAGCATGGGACAGTTTGTTCAGGGGGATTGTCACATTTCTCTGCAGTCAGGAGCGAATCTAGACAGCTCTGTTGCCTGCTCAGTGCCAGGGTTTGGGACATCTGCTTGGGGTTAGAAAGGAACTTGCAGTGGAAGGGGGATGATCCAGTTATTGTGGTGCACATTGGTACTAACTACATAGGTGGGGCTAGGAAAGACATTCTGCTTTGGGATTATGAGCAACCAGGAGCTAATTTAAAAGGCAGAACTCAAAGGTAATAATCTCTGGCTTATTACCTGTGCCATGAGCACATTGGTGTGGGGTAAATAAGATTAGAGAAATAAATGTGTGGCTGAATGATTGGTGTGGGAGAAATGGGTTTTGATTCATGGGGCATTGGCACCAGTGCTGAGGAAAGTGGGAGCTGTACCAGTGGGACAGGTTTCACCTGAACTGTGTTGGGACCAGTGTTCTGGTGAGTCATATAACTAGCTGGTAGGGAGGGATTTAAACTAAATAATCAATGGAAGAGCTTGTGTGGGAGGAGATGTAGTAAATCAAAGGGAAACGAGGTACTAGAGCAGGGTAGCAATTTGGATAAAGATAACCAGGATGTGGCAGGAAGAGACAGTACAAATTTAAGGGAACATCAGCAAATAAGGCCAGCATTTGCAAAAATGGTAAGAAGACAAAGTTAAAGTCTCTGTATCTTGAATGCACACAGCGTTCGTAGCAAATAGGATGAAATAGATATAAATAAATATGTACGATATGTCTGACCTGATGATTGCAGGATAAGCAAGGCTGGGACCTGAATATTGAAGGGTATTTGATACATATTGGACGTATTCATAAGATAGGAAGCTAGGAAGATGTGGTGTGGTAGCTCTGTTAAATAAGGAACTCATTAGTAGTTGTGAGAGATTTTCTTATCTCGAAAGAGCAAGATGTAGAATCAGTTTGGGAGAAATATGAAAGGTAAAAGGTCACTTGTGGGAGTAGTTTATAGGCTCCCTAACAGAAGTTACACTGTAGGGCAGGAAGAAATAAATGGGGCATGTAAGAAATGTACTGTAATAATCATGGGTGACTTTAATCTACATGCAGATGGAAGAATCAGGTTGCCAGAATCAGAAGTTAGCCTGGAAAATGAGTTCATAGAAAGTAAGCGGGACAATTTCTTAGGACAGTGCATTCAAGAGCCAACCAGTGAGCAGGCTATTCTAGATCTGGTAATAAGCAATGTGACAGGATTTATCAATAATCTCAGCTCATGGTAACAGAGCCTTTAGGTGACAGTGATCATAATATGATAGAATGTCTTGTTTAGTTTGAAGGAGTGAAGTATGGGTCTACGACTAATGTTTTAAACCTGAATAAAAAGTCATTATAAGTGGATGAAAGCAGAGCTAGCTAAAGAGAACTAGGAAACTAGTTTAAATTGTAGGACAGTTGACATGCAGTGGCAGACCTTTAAGGAAATATTTAATAACTCTCAGCAAAGATTTATCTTAGTAAGAAAGAAAGATTCTTTGAGGAGAATGCATTATCCATGACTGAGTAAAGAATTTAATGAATGTATCAAATTGAAAGGCATAGCATACAAATCTGCAAAGATTAGTAGTAAGTCAGAAGATTGGTCAGATTTTAAGAACCAGCAAACAATGACTAAAAGAATAATGAGGCAGAAAGCAGAGTATGAGCGAATGCTAGCTAGTAATAAAAAAACTAAGAGTTTCTACAAGTATTTAAATAGGAAAGGAGTAACGAAAGCTAGTGTTGGTCCTTTCGAGAATGAGCCTGGAGAATTGATAATGGAAAATGAGGAAACGGTAGAGGCTGAGAAGAGGTATTTTGTGTCTGTCTGCACTGCAGAAACTTCCCACAGATACATGAAAATCAAAAGGTCAATGGGAGGGAGGATCTTTAAACCATCACCTTTAGCAGGGGGAAGGTTCTGGGAAAGCTATCAGACCTAAAGGCTGATAAGTCCCCAGGACCTCATGGCCTGCATCCTAGGGTCTTAAAAGAAGGGGCTGCAGAGATAGTAGGTGCATTGGTTATAATCTTGTAAAATTCCTTAGATTCTGGAAGGGTCCCAGTGGAATAGAATATATTAAAGAAAGGAGGGAGACAGAAAGCAGAAACAGTTAACCGAACATGTATCATAGGGACAAAAGCAAAATACTGTGGATGCTGGAAATCTGAAATAAAAACAGAAAATTCTGGAAAAACTCAGCAGGACTGACAGCATCTCTGGAGAGAGAAACAAAGTTAACATTTCATGTCCATATGACCCTCCTTCAGAGCTAAAGAGAAGTAGAAAAAGGACAAAGTTTATGATATTTAAGGGGAGTGGAGCAGGTGAAGCTGGATGGAAGGCCAACAATAGGTGACAGCTAAGGAGAGATTGACAAAGATGTCATGGACAAAAAGACAAAGGGAGTGTGAATGGTAGTTGTAAGGGCTAAAAAAGGTGCTGATATTGCAATGAAGGTAAGAAATCAGAATGTGATAATAGCAGAGCAAGGGTCAGCACTCTGTGAAAGAACAACGTGGAACAAGTAACAGGTGGCCCTTTAGGGTGTGGAAGGAGGGGGCAATGGTTGGGGGATAAAAGGGATAAATGGGGGGATAAAAAAGGGGATAAAACAATGAATAAATGAATAAAATAAAATAAAAATAAGGAGATAAAAATTAAAAACAAATTTAAAAAGATGGATTAAAATGGGATGACAATAAAGGTGAGAGTTCATGGTCTGATGTTGTTGAATTCAATGCTAAGTCCGGAAGGCTGTAAAGTGCGTAATTGGAAGATGAGGTGCTTTTCCTTCAGTTTGCGTTGGGCTTCACTGGAACATTGCAGCAGAACAAGGATGGACATGTGGGCATGAGAGCAGGATGATGTGTTGAAATGGTAAATGACAGGAAGGTCTGGGTCATTCTGATGTGGGTGGGGTGGGGCGTGGGGGTGAGAGGAAGATGTGTTTGGCGGTGGCATCATGCTGGAGTTGGTGGAAATGGCGGAGTATGATCCTTTGAATGTGGAGGCTGGTGGGGTGAACAGTGAGGACAAGGTGGACCCTATCATGGTTCTGGGAGGGAGGGGAAGGTGTGAGGGCAGAGAGGCGGGAGATGGGTTGGACATGGTTGAGGGCCCTGCCAGCCACAGTGGGTGGAAAACCTCGGTTAAGGAAAAAGGAGGACATGTCAGAATTGCTATTTTGGAAAGTGGCATCATCAGAACAGATGCGATAGAGGCGAAGGAACTGAGATAATGGGATGGAGTCCTTATAGGAAGCAGGGTATGATGAGCTGTAGTCGAGGTAGCTGTGAGAGTCAGTGAGCTTGTAATGAATATTGGTGGACAGTCTATCACCAGAAATGGAGACACAGAGTTCAAGGAAGGGAAAGGAAGTGTCGGAGATGGACCATGTGAAGGTGATATAGAGGTGGAAACTGGAAGCAAGATTGATTCATTTTTTCCAGGTCCATTTGAGAGCATGAAGTGGCTCTGAAACAGTCTTCGATGTACCGAAGAAAGGGTTGTGTGAGGGTGCCTGAGTAGGCCTGGAACAAGGAATGTTCCACATACCGCATTAAGAGACAGGCATAACAGAGGCCCATAGTATGGGTACCCATAGCCACACCTTTTATTTGGAGGAAGTGAAATTGGTCAGTGAGAGAACAAGTTTAGCCAGATGGAGGACAGTGGTGGTGGATGGGGATTGTTCAGGCCTCTGTTCAAGGAAGAAGCAGAGATGCCTCAGACCATCCTGGCGGGGGAATGGAGGTGCAGAGGGAGTGGATGTCCGTGATGAAGAGGAGGCAGTTAGTGCCAGGGAACTGGAACTTGTTGACATGTCATAGGGCATCTGAGGAATGGAGTCAAATTAGGAAGAAATGAGTTCCCTGGGGCAGGAACAGGCTGACATGATATGTCTACTGGGACAGTCCAGTTTGTGGATTTTGGGAAGGAGATAGAAGTGGACTGTCCAGGGTTGGGAGACCATGAGTTTGGAAGCTGTGGAGGGCAGATCTCCAGAGGAGGTGAGGTCATTGACAGTCCTGGAAACAATGGCTTGATGCTCGGTGGCAGGGTCATGGTCCAGAGGAAGGAAGGAAGAATTGTCTGAGAGTTCGCGCTCAGACTCTGCGAGGTAGAGGTCACTACACCAGAAAACAATAGGGCCACTCTTGTTGGCAGGTTTGATAACAAAGTCAGTGTTGGACCTGAGAGAACGGAGTGCAGCAAGTTCAGAAGGAGACTGGTTGGAGTGGGTGAGAGAAGCAGGGCAATTGAGATGGCAGGTGTCACGCCGGCAGTTCTTGATGCTCTGATCAAGAGCAGGTAAGAGGCCAGAGGGAGGGGTCCAGGTGGAGGGAGAATACTGGAGGCAGGTGAAAGGATCATTTGAATGAGGGGAGGACTCCAGCCCAAAGAGGTGGGCATGGGGACAAAGATGGCAGACAAAGAGTTCAGTATCGTGCCGAGCCATAGGGACATTGCTACTCATAGTCATAGGGAAGTTACTAGAATCCATCATTAAGGAGATTATATCAGGAAACTTAGAAAATCATAATGTGATCAGGCAGAGTGAACATGGCTTTGTGAAAGGGAAATCATGTTTTACTAATTTATTAGAGTTTTTTGAGGAAGTAACCAGCAAGGTGAATAAAGGGGATGTCACCCCCTTGGATTTTCAAAAGTCATTTGATAAGGTGCTCCATCAAAAGTTACATCAAGATAAGAGCTTATGGTGTAGGGGGTAACATATTAGCATGGATAAAATATTGGTTAGCTAACAGGAAGCAGAGAGTAAGGTTAATTGGGTCATTTTCAGGTTGGAAAACTAACTAGTAGAGTGCCACAGGGATCAGTAATGCAACCCCAACTGTTTTCAATCAAAATGAATGATTTGGATGAAGGGACAGAATATATTGTAACTAAACTTGCTAATGACACTTAGATAGGTAAGAAAGTAAGTTGTCTGCAAAGGGATATAGATAAGTTGAGTGGAAAAAAATTGGCAGGTGGTGTATAATGTGGGAAAATCTGAACTTGTTCAATTTGGCTGGAAGAACCAAAGAGTAGTATACTGTTTTAAATGGAGAACATTTGCAGAGCTTGGTGGTACAGACGGATCTGGGTGTCCTGGTACATGAGTCACAGAAAGTTGGTATGTAGGTACAACAAGTGATTAGGAAGGCAAATGGAATGTTGGTGTTTGTTGCAAGGAGAATTAATATAAAAGTAGGGAAGTTTTACTGCAGCTGCTCAGACATTGGTGAGTCCACATCTGGAGGACTGGCCCAGGTTTTAGCCCTGAGGTTGGGTTTGCTGAATCAGGGGATTTCCAAGCTCAAGGAACACAACCTTTAAAAATGTCCACCTGCAGGTTGGATTTTCAGTAGGGGGTTGCGGGCTGAAACAGGAGTCGGGGCGGGTGACCCAAGAATGAATGTGGAGGCTGCTGAGATTGGAGGTGGACTGGGCACAAGGCCAGCCACTGTGCTCCGCCACTTTGTTTAGACCTTCTAAAAAATAATAAAACAAAAAAAATTCCTTCAGGCCTAACCTCTCACACTCCCTATGCCCCATACATGCTGAACTACGTCAACCCATGCCCCCCACACACCACCCCCCCATGCCAACTTGGTGCCCCCCATCCACCCATATCTTCTGTACCAATGTGGTGCCTCTCTACCCACTTTCCATGGCCCCCATTGCCAACTTAGTGCCCCTGCGCTCACTCCCTGGCCCCCATACACCCGATGCAAACTTAGTGCCCCTCTACCCACCCTCCACGGCCCTCATACCCTTATGTCAATTCATGCTGCTCTACCCACCCCCATAAATTCCATAATCCCTATGCCAACTTAGCTCCCCTCCTACCCACACCCATGACCCAATACCCTCGTGCTAACATGGTTCTCCCTACACACCCTCCTTGCAAACTCACCTAAAATCCTTAGACAGTTCCTTGACATCTTTGACATTTCCTGGATTGCTTATTAATTCTGGCAAATGCATGCAATGTGCTTCCCGGCGCATGCTGTTAGGAACCTTGACACATCTTCAAACTTTCCTGAACCTAATTGCAAAAGCTCATCCTGTTGGCCTCCCACTTATTTAAGTTTCCCTGCCTGCTTTGCTTCCCACTCCCAGGAGCAATGCAAAATCCCACCAACACGTCTGTGATAATTTTAACTTTCCCTCATTCTCGAATGTCATTTCAAAATCATGATCCTCAAAAGTTCATTTTTATTTTTAGGAATCAGTTAGTGTCATGACTCACTGGAGATAGTGCGCTGTAATATCAAGCCCCACTCTTTCCCGAGCTGCAATAAATGTGAAAAGTTTGACCAAACCGCCAGCTTGCCCCACTTGTACCTGACTGTTCAATTTAGGTTAACAGAATACGAACACCAGGTTTGTAACTTAACAAGTAAATACCTGTTTATTAAACAAATTGTTTTTAACCAGTGGCAAAAGGAAGAAATACAAACTGCTAATTTTAACTCTATAACTTAAATTCTACCTCTTCTTAACCCCTATACACAAACACACACACACAAGACATACAAAACATGGATTTTAAGAGTGAGATGAAACAGTTCAATAGTACCAATCCGGGGTACGGGATTAGATGGGTTGATTTTGATTGACGTCTTCCCAAATTCCTTGCCATTCATTGTTAATGACACAAGATGGTCTTCCAGCACTTTCAGTCTGTAGTTTACCCTTGAAAAACTTGCATTTCAATGTCTCCACTGGTGATTTTCCCCTTTTCCTCTTGACGGGTTTTTCTGGCGAGAGCAGGTCACAGAAATATGAAGAAAAAGCCAGCTAGCTAGCTTATATAACTGGAATCTTACACACACACAGGAGAGAGAGGTTTTAGGTGTGTTCTCTTTACAGGCTAGGATCTCTCTGCCCATTGCTATCACATGAAACCTTGGTCACCTGATCAGGAGCCAATGAAAATGTTGTTGCTAGGCAATTCCTCTTAGTTAAGGACCCCTTTCCAGCGCTATCTTGCTCTCTTATGGCACCCTATGTTCCAGTACAGCAACATGTGGGTATTCCTCATCCTGTTTCCAGTGAACATGTCTTTCAACTGCAGTCATGGTAGTTTTTAAAGCCACAGTCTAGTTTTAAAGCAACAGTCCAAGAAAAAGAAAAATACAATAGGTTCTTTACCATTAATTTGAGTTGAACAATTTGACTTTTCCCGGCAGGCAGAGGGCAGCAGGATTTCAATCTATCACCTTCTAGCTGGATCCAGGTTCAATTCTTAAAAGGTAAAAAGGACAATGCTTCAATCCAATATACCACTCAGCCTTCATATTAATTACTCCATTTTTATTGAGATATATTTTAGCCTAAGCATTCAGTAGAAATTAAAATGTTTTACTTCAGCAGAGATCAAATTAAAAATGCTGAGAAAGCCCTAAGCAATCTGGAAGATCTTGGGCATCCACCTACAAATGAAAATTTGCTGCCAGATGCAACTGGATGTTTGGGAGACATGGATCATCCTGGTTATATCAAGAGGAATGTTAGCTGCATTCAAAATCTAGGCGTGATGGTTGGCGAGTGCCCAATAGAACAATTACAATATTAATGATTACAGCACACATACACGGATGCTGGCCTAGCTAGTGATGCCTACATCCATGAAAGAAAAATAAATACATACACACAGTGTAAATAGACATTTACTAGCAGACAGAGCAAAATGAGTGCAGAGGAGTCTAGTAAGGCAACTGTTTAAATGGCAGGAAGTTGATGCCACAAACTGTGTTCAGTCTTAACACTAAATACAAAAAGAAGAAAAGTAGACCACAAACCATCTGGCAAAAATCCTGTCCTAATGTTTATATTTAAACATTGGTCTACAATTAGAAGGCAGAACATTAGACAGATATTTCTATTGGAAAAAGAAACAGAGCATTAAACAGGGCAGGAGGCATGCATGGAGAGTCAAAAAAAGTTAGCATATCAATTTGGTAACCTTTCATCAGAATAAAGATTAGTTACACAGATCAGGGGAGAGATAGGGAGAGAACAGGAAAATAGGAACAGGAGAAGACCATTTCGCCCCTCGAGCTTGTTCCAACATCCAATGAGATCATGGCTCATCTGTAACCTGACATACCCAATATCCCTTAATAACTTTGGTTAACAAAAATATATCAATCTCAGTTTTAAAATTAATAATTGATCTATTGCTGTTTGTAGAAGAGAGTTCCAAACATTTCCCACCCTTCGCATGTGCAAGTGTTTCTTAATTTGCAGTAAATGTGTAAGTTCAATTCATGAAGTGAAGGCAAGATGGTTTTCTGGATCATTATATTGTGGAACAAAGCAGGGAACAGACTATTTTGGATCTTGTATTGTGCAATGAGAAATGAGTAATTACTAACCTTGTAGTAAAGGGGCCTCTAGGGAAGAGTGACCATAATATGATGGAATTTTATTCATAGTTTGCAAGTGATGTAGTTAGGTCTAAAATTATGGTCTTAAGCAAACTGTGTAGCTGTGAGGGGCAAGTTAACTAAGGTAAGTTTGGAAACAACATTGAAGTATATGACAGTGGACAGGCAATAGCTAGCATTTAAAGAATTAATGCATAACTTGCAACAAATATACATATCTTTAAGGCAAAAATGCACTACAGATAAAGTGGTCCACCTGTAGTTAACACAAGGAGTTAAAGATCATAACAGAGCAAAGAAAGAGGCTTATTTTGTTGTCAGAAGACTGAGGATTGGGAGAATCTTAGAATTCAGCTAAGGCACACCAAGAAATTGATAAGGAAAGAGAAAAGAGAATATGAAAGTAGACAACCAAGTTACACAGAAACAGACTGCATTTTTGAGCTATATCAGTGTGAATAAATTAGTGAAAGTAAACGTGGACAGGCAGTGGCAGAGATGGGTGAAATCATAACGCGGAATAAGGAAATGGAAGAAACAGCAAACAAACAGCTTGGGCTGAACATATAATTTGTGGCTGGGAAACAGGAACAGGGATTGTTTTTGGGTGTTGAACCGCTCTGTGTAGGGGGCGGTGGGGAGACAGTCACTCTTCAGGATTTTGACTGGGCCCCCCATAAATTTCCATTGAGACAGGTTCACTGTCGAAATAATAGCGTCAGGTGGGCTCTCAAAAGTGAAGGGTCAATCAGAGCCCTTCTAGCTTCAGAGATGGTACAAGCCTACAGTAAAGGGTAAGTGACTGAGAGGGGCTTCAAGATGAAGCAACGCTTTCAGCAATTAACAGAAAAAATAGTCAGGCCACCACTGTGAGATGAATGGGGGATGTAGGGGGAGGGTTGTGGAATGTTTATACAGGGTAGCCTCTGATTACACGCACACATGCGTATGCACGCACGCACATGCATTCACATACATGCACGCATGCACACACACATGCACGAACGCATTCACACACCAGCCTGCCCCAGGACACCTGCCTCCAGACATTTGACCTGTCCCCTTGTTGTGCTGGGAAATTGGAGGCTGGCTGAAAAATCCTTTCTTTAAGTGTTGTTATTGCACTCAATTGACTGACTTCCTCATGAGGTGGTTAGCCTTCACCGGCCAGAACCCATCTCCCCCAAAATGGCTGGTGTGGGAATGGTGTCACGAAACTAACATGCCAGCCTGTGACGGTATTTTCAGGCCCATCTCCTCCTTCATTCTGACCTCAGTGGGGCCCGAAAATCCTGCCCTCTGTGTCTGCCTTCATGCTAGAAGAAACAAAAGCATTATGGAAATAATGTAGAAGCAAGCTATAATGAGGAACATAAAAGATATTGGTATAAGGAATAGTACTAGAGAATATAATATGTCTAAGTGGTGTCAAATACCCTGGACCTGACGACCTGCATCCTATGGTTTCAAAAGCAGTAACTGCAGAAGATAATGGATGTATTGGTTTAGATCTTGTAGAATTCCATAAATTCCAGAACAATTTCCAAGGCTGGGAGTTGCAAACGTAACCCCACCATTTAAGAAAGGAAAAAGAGAAAACAGGAAGCTATAGGTCAGTAGGTCAGTTAATTGTACACATTTAATGAGCATATGCACATGATTAGCACGCTATCCCTTAGAACTCAGCTTGATGTTTGCTGGGTCTGCTCGCTAGGCAGAAAGTGTCTGTCACAATTAGCAGGCCTTCATAATTCCAATTTCACTACGTACATCCCCTTTCCACAGCTGAGTGCATCCCTCTCCCCAATAACAGATGACCGAAGCACATAGAAGACATGTACCGATTAGGATGAGTGCAGTTTGGCCTCTGTTTGAAACTGAAAAAATACTGGGAATTTTGGCACTTGTTTTGGCACTCACTCAACACAAACAATGTCATTCACTGTGGGAAATGAACATGAAGGTCACCATGCAGATGTCATACAACATAACAAACAGAAGCATGAGTGTCATGTTATTATAATGGTATACAACAAATAGGCTCAAGGATTTATAAGACACAAGGCACCAATCAATCATAAGGATAGGGTAAACACATTGTTAAACACATATTCCAACAATGAGTAGAACATATGGCCCCTCGAGTCTGCTCTGTCATTCAACATGGCTATTTTTCTGCCTCAACTCCACTCTCCTGTCTGCTCATGTAACTTGATTCCACGTGGCACAAAAAAATCTATCTCACCCTTAAATTTTTCAGTAATAGAGTATCCATAATCCTTTGGGTAGACAATTCCAAGGTTTCACAACCCTCTGAGTGAAGACATTTCTCTTCATCTCAGTCCTCAGTGAACAACCCCTTATCCTGAGACTGCACTCCTGTGTTCTAGATTCCTCAGCCAAAAAAAACCACTCAGTGCCTACCCTGTCAAGATCCTTCAGAATCACTACTCATTCTTCATTTAGGCACAATTTAGTCAGCCTCTTATCATAGGTCAACCCTTTCATCACAGAGACCAATTCACTGTACTGCCTCCAATGTAAGTATAGCCTTCCTTAAATATGGAGGCCAAAGCTGCGTGCAGTAACAATCAACTCTGTACAATCCCCTTGCAAAAAGGACCAACATGCCATTTGCCTTCCTAATTGCTTGCTTTACCTCCATTCTAACATGCTGTGTGCTCCTTGTATGATTACACCCAAATCTTTCTGAACACCAGTATTTAATGTTTCATGCTTTTATAAAATATTCTGCCTTCCCATTCTTACTCTCTCTCTCTCTCTCTTCAGATAAAATGCCCAAAAGGGCATTGGTGACAACAGACTTCTGTGTTAGTCCATGGTTATGCTTGGGAAGGTACTGCTGTGGTTTGCCATTGCCTTCTGCAGATGGCTGGCCAAGAAACTCTCCTGCTATTACCAACAGCCATGGGTGTATCAGAAGGATTTACAGGTTGATAATCCCTTTCGTGGCCATCAGGTCCTGGGGTGGGGCTTGATCCATTCTTACAACTAAAGTAAATAACCTCACACTTTCCTGCATTACACTCCATTTGCCACTTTGCTTCTTGCTCAATTAACTTGTTCATATCTCTTTGCAGCTTATTTGTGTCCTCCACACAGCTCGTATTCCCATCTAGTTTTGTATCATCAGCAAACTTGGATATGTTACTCTCTGCCTCTTTATCTCGTCATTAAAATAGATTGAATTTAGCTGAGGCTTCAGCACTGTGGCACTCCACTATTTATAGCCTATCAACTTCAAAATATACCTATTCTCCGCTTCCTGTCCTCCACCATGTCAATATATTACCCCCAACTCCATGACCTTTTTGTGTGGCACCTTATGAAATCTAGTGGCTCCCCTTTATCTACTGTATCAGTAGCATTCTCAAAAATCTCTAATACAATTTTCCTTTCATAAAACTATGTTAGCTCCATCTGATTACACTATGATTTTCTAAGTGCGTTGTTAAGACTTCCTTAAAATAGATTACAGAATCACAGAATCACAGTGCAAAAGAGGCCCTTTGAGCCATCGAGTCTGCACTGACATGTGAGAAACACCTGACCTATCTACCTAATCCCATTTATCAGCACTTGGCCCATAGCCTTGAATGTTATGATGTGCCAAGTACTCATCCAGGTACTTTTTAAAGGATGTGAGGCAACCCACCTTCACCACCCTCCCAGGCAGCGCATTCCAGACTGTCAACACCCTCTGGGTAAAAATGCTTTTTCTCACATCCGCCCCTAAACCTCCTGCCGCTCACCTTGAACTTATGTCCCTTTGTGACTGACCCTTCAACTAAGGGGAACAGCTGGTCCCTTTCCACCCTGTCCATGCCCCTCATAATCTTGTACACCTCGATCAGGTCACCCCTCAGTCTTCTCTGCTCCAGTGAAAGCAATCCAAGTCTATTCAACCTCTCTTCATAACTTAAATGTTTCAAGCCAGGCAACATCCTGGTGAATCTCCTCTGCACCCCTTCCAGTGCAATCACATCCTTCCTATAATGTGGCGACCAGAACTGCACACAGTACACAGTAATCCAGCCGTGGCCTCAGCATGGTTCTATACAACTCCAACAGCCTGTTATCAGCCTGTATCAAGACACCAGCAGAGTGCCCAAAGCTCCAGCTCAAGGTTGCTGTCAAAAGGGAAATGAAAGACTTCAACTTCAATCACAACAAGTGGGAAATTCTAGCTGATGATCAATGAAAATGGCGACACCAGCTGTGGGCAGGAGCCATGATGATATGTGGTTTCAGAAGCTCCAAAGTAGATGCTAGCCCTGCAAACGAGACATCCTGCACCATCTGCAAGGTACAAATTCCGCGTGCATTTGCAGCAGATTTTGCCTTTGATGAATTGGTTTGTTCAGCCATCAAAAGAAGGGCAGCAGATAATCTTGTCTGATGTCACCAAGGTTCTGAGGCTGCCTTCCCATCATCTCTCGCAGATGGAAGGATTCCAACTAACACTCGGTTTGCAAAGCACTCATTTACCTGATCAATGTGCTTCTCCTCCCAATGTCTCTCAATCCCAATTAATCTCAAACATTAGAGGAAATCAAATCATCTTGGCTCTCCAACGTGCAGCAGAAACAGCCTGATGAGCTGAGGCATTGCTGCCACAGCAATTGTGCTTCATAGACTGTCTATGGGAGTTTATGTTGTGTTTTATGCTTTGGAGATATGCAGAGATGACACACTCTAGGCATGGTCATGGTTTGAAAATTTTAAAGTATCTTTTCTTACTGAATGAAGGCATTTACTGAGAACAGACTGTTGAGACTTTTTCAGGCAGGAAAATTGAGATGTTTCCCTGTGTCAGAGAGCTGGGGGGGTGGGTGGAGGTGGATTTGTGTTGTACTGTGGTAGAGAGTGCAATTGTATTATCACCTCAATTAGAGGGGTTACCTTAAACAGAAAGACTGCCCAAACCCTCCTGGTAACTAAGAGATAAAAACAAAAAAACTGCGGATGCTGGAAATCCAAAACAAAAACAGAATTACCTGGAAAAACTCAGCAGGTCTGGCAGCATCGGTGGAGAAGAAAAGAGTTGACGTTTCGAGTCCTCATGACCCTTCGACTCGAACTCAAGTTCTGTCGAAGGGTCATGAGGACTCGAAACGTCAACTCTTTTCTTCTCCACCGATGCTGCCAGACCTGCTGAGTTTTTCCAGGTAATTCTGTTTTTGTTTTCCTCCTGGTAACTCATTGGATAACTGGACACTGGTCAGCCTAACGCTGACCCATTCAGAACAAAGGAGACTGTTATCTGGCACCAGCTGGTAATAAATCATTGCCTAAGTTTTGAATCCATTGCACAAACTCTTTTTGCACAGAAGTAGCTGATGCTTTCTGATTTGCTCTCTCTGCTGCAGGAGTCAGTCCAATACCCACCCAATGTTCACACGTCAGGGGACCCTGCTTTCCACATCTTTTACTGCAGGCCAGACCAACAAGACTACCTACTTCGCTCTCACCTCCATGCGTGCAACAGGAGTTTTATTCAACATTTTTAAAAATGTGTGCTCTCATACTTACAGTTGCTTCAGTTTAGTTTCTTTTTTTCAGTAACCATGTCCAGGCTTAACTAATCACACAGAGGCCAGACACCAGAAACATTTTTACACTCACAAAATGTGTGCAATTAAAACTGACCTTATAAGCAAAACATTTAAAATAAGTCAAAAGAGGAGCAGACAGTACAAAATACAACAGTAAAGTGGCCATCTAATACACGTGACAGACATACTCAAACTCCAGGATTTCCCAACTGTACTGGAGTCTTAAATATGGTCAAAATGACTTAGTCAAATGATCTGCAGCAAGACCCACAAAGTGACTTTTGAAATTGTGAGGGCTGCATTTAAGGCAGTCAGAACTCTGCATTAGGTATTCTTTCCAAAAGAACAACGTATACTGAAAAACCCATTTTACCTCATTGTATTGCAGAGCCTAATGTCCATAAATGGGGGAGTACTATGCTGGACTTCTAAATTTCACCAGAAAATGCAAAGATTCTTGGACTATCATTAGTATCGTCTTATTTTGTATCTTGAAGGTGCTTAATTTAAACTATTTACTATTTAAATGTTTCATTACAAAAACATTGCATTATAAGATGTAGCCTGTACATTTCTCAAGCAATCAATTGGAAATGTTTCATGATTTGCCTGCAAATAATTTTCCATGAATGTTTGATTTGTCCCAGTTGATTCACAAATTAATCCTAGCAAAATTATATATATAAGTTCTGTAAGAGTTCTTTGTTTGATCTTCTTCTGGTTATCCTGTTGGATATAACCTGCATGCTAAGTAAACCTCATTGCCAGAGCAAATTGTTCTGAAATCCTGCATGACAAGATTGGTACTAATTGTAGAACTTACAAGGTTTTATAGAACTCAATAGTTTTATGAAATGTCCACCTACATCCTGTTAGTTGAGAATACCACTTGTGTTGCTACTACATAGCAGCAATGTGAAACATCAGGCGAACTGTTGTTCAAATTTTTGAGACACCTCGCCCTTTCAGGGTAATCTGAGGTAGACTGAGCACTTTTCAGGGCTGGAAGTGACAGCCTTAGGCCCGTTTATGATATACAGCGCGAAATGATCTGATCAGGGTCACCATTATCCTGCACATACATATGCAGACACTTGCTGGACTTGTTTAAGAGGGATGAGTAACTGTGGGATATGTATGACAGAGTTTGCCCTCATGGTTCACTATGTCCGCGTATATGTGGACTGCCCAAGATACACACAATGATGTCCCTTAACCCTATCTTATCTACGACCAGTTCTGCACATCATGAATCGGCCAAATAATTGGGTGAATTGTTACAACCAGTTTTGACCAGGTTTTCCACATACCGTCATGCTTGCTTATCTCAGGACTAGTGCAGCCAAAAATGAAACATGTTCAGTTTGATTGCTAGAGTGTTTGTATTATTGGGAAAGGTTGAATTTAAGCATTCACTACCTTTTTGAAATGTTTAGATGAGGGAAAGATCCTCTTCGGCAAAATTCCATCCAGTCAAATTCTTAGAATTTTTGGAATTAACAATGATGTCTTCTTTTATTGCTGCAGTAATGGCTTCTGATGGTTCTCTCCAATCAATGGGCTGAATTGTCCCAGATCTGCACTAAGTGCGGTAGCGGGCAGGTGAAAGCGACATTTTACCCGCCGACTGCGAAGGCGGGTTTTCACGCTGTAAAGTCCCAAACCCGTCGCATTACTTATGCATTCCAGGGAAATATGCCATTTCCATGGTGGGTGGGTTCTCATTCGCCTGCCATGCCATCACCTTGCTGCTTCATCACGCCAGGTACCACATTTAAAGTACAGCCGCGCTCAGTGCTTCAAGCCCAGGGCTGCAGCAAAAAAGGCAAGATGATTGCATCCCTCAAGTGCCATTTGATGCTGTGGAGGCCTGCAGTGTTGTCCTGTATCCTCGCTCTGGCCGCATGAGGGGCAGATTCATTACCACTCTGGCTTGGAGGCAATGGCAGAGGTGGTCAGTGCCACTGCTGCACAGACGAGGTTGGTCATCCAATGCAGATAGAGGATGAATGACCTCATCCGTGCAGCCAGGGTAAGGCAACCATCTCATCACTCTAAATTCACGCACTCAAGCCCATCACACATTCACCGGCATCTCACTTACTGCCAGCTCAAGGAATATCACTACCCATTCTCACACACAAGTCCATCTGGCCTCATTTCCTCTGGAGACTGCATCCTCAGCCCTCACCATCTTGAGACCACTTGCACAGATCAACATGTGCCCCCATACACATACCCCTTTCCCCATTAAAGCACTCATCCTGCAGCCTGTCCCCTTGTCTGAGGCCACTTCTCTCCCTTCCCCAAGTAAGACCTTGCCCTGCAGACATTGAAAGGCCACCCACATATGGCTGACCTGATAGAGACCTACCCATGAGCCCCCCTAAATTTGAGGAGGTGCTGTCTGTGAAGCCTGGCGCAAATGACTGAGTGCTGACCGAAGCAAAGGAGGCAAACAACTTTGAAGTCCCGAGCGAAGTGCAGCCTGCCAGGTGCACATCACTTATGTGCTGTTGTGAAACACGTTGACGTGTTTTCCCGCCGACGTGGGCAGACATTCCAGCAGGGGGGGAAATGAGTCCGATGGACCTACCTAAAAATGATATGCTGATATATTAAATGAGGTCCCCAACATCCGGTGGCGGGAAATGTGGCCCACCATTGGTGAGCTGAGTGGACAATCGCAAACTGGTTTCACGTCGTCATGAAACTGATGGCAACATATTGTCCACAAGCTACCGAACACGCCCAATGCCAGCGGGCATGGAAAATCCCGGCCAATGTGTTGCATGCAGAGCAAGACCTATATAAGTCCATATTTATTATATTTGTTTTATATTTCAAATGATCCCAATTATATTGAGGACAAATAACCTATTCGTAATTTCAAGCATACCATTGTAATGATATAAACAATAGCTTGGAAGTCTCTATTCAGCAATCATAATGTCACTGGAAGTGTGATGTAAATGTCTTTTCATAGCCAGGTTATAGTAGCAGAGATTATTTGCACCTCATATTTTTCAACATATAAACCCAACCAGGCAAGCAGTATGACTGGATTACAATTAAAAAGCCCTTGTTTAATGTGTTCTCTTCAGTACATTTACAATTCACATATTTGGCAAACAAAATGATTTTTGAATATCTTTGAAGGTAAAAAATATGAATTTGTTTATATTATTGCTTTGTTTCAACCAAACAGAGGCTATTCAACAAATAATTTAACTTTTAAAAGAAATAAGGCTCGCTTGTTTGTTCTGTTCTCTAGCCTACACTTAGTAGTCACTTTAACAATTTACAATAGAATGACTTTACTGAGAATACAATATAAAGGGGAGGGAGAGATTAAAGAAAACTTTTCTGCAGGGAAATAAAACAAATCACCAGGTGAATGGTTCTGTAAACATCTCAGTAACAGCTCATCAGAACTGTCTGGCAGTGGAGGCAATTAATTGTGGATGAGCTTAATTCCTGAGATACACTAGCAGTGCAGCTCTATTGTGCATTGGGCGTGGGCAGCCCACATTGTCGGGTGGCAAGGCAGGCTGTGCATCATTACACTCTGTATAATAATGTGGTGCTGTCCATTGGGTGCAAGCTCATTAAGCTGCAAAATATGTTAATAAATTCATGCTCCATAATATATTCTCGATGCCTGAGTAGTTCCACAGTTCCTGAGTGCACACATAAAATGTGCGCTGCTTGTTAAGCCCCTTTAACCATGTTGGATACCTTTTTTGAAATAAGGGGAGTTATCTCACTTAGCTGTAGGGAACAGCTGGAGTTTGATTTACTTTACTGCTTTTTAGTTGTTTTGCTTTGTTTATTCATTTATGGATGTGAGCATCACTGGTAATGCCCTTCTCTAGTTTCCCTTGAGAAGGTGATGCTGAGCTGCCTTCTTGAAGCACTGCACTTGATGTGATGTGGGTACACCCACAGTGCCGTTAGGGAGGGAGTATCAAGATTTTGGCCCAGTGACAGTGAAATAATGGTGATATGTTTCCAAGTCAGGATAGTGTGTGCCTTGGAGGGGATCTTGCAGGTGGCGGTGTTCCCATGCATGTTACGCCCTTGTTCTTCTAGGTAGTAGAATCTGCAGGTTTGGAAAGTGCAATTGAAGGAACTGTAATGTGTTGCTGCAGTGCATCTTGTGGATGGTGCACAAACACTGTGTGACGGCGGTGTAGGGAGTGAATGTTTAATAGCAGGGGTCTGGTCAAGTGGGGTGGTTTGTCCTGGATGGTGTCGAGCTTCTTGAATGTTGTTACTGTTGCACTGATCCAGGCAAATGGAGAGTATTCCATCACATTCCTGGCATGTGCCTTGTTAATGGTGAGCAAGCTTTAGGGAGTCAGGAGGTGAGTTACACACTGCAGAGCCTCTGACCTGCTCTTGTGGCCACATTATTTATATGGCTAGTCCAGTTAAGTTTCTGGTCAAATATACCCTCCATGATGAGGGTATATGCTGAGCAGTTCAGTGATGTTAATGCCATTGAACACCAAGGGAGGATGCTTAGATCCTCTCTTGTTGGAGATGTTCATTTCCTGGCACTTGTGTGAATGTTACTTGCCACTTATTAGTCCAAGCCTGTATGTTGTCCAGATTTTAAAGCATGTGAGCATAAACTGCTTCACTATCTGAGGAGCTCTGAATGGTAGTGAACTTTGTGCAATTCTCAGGAAACATCCCTGCTTTTGACCTTATGATGGAGGAAGGTCATTGATGAAGCAGCTGAGGTTGGGCCTGAGACACTATCCTGACGCATTCCTGCAGTGATGTCCTGGGGCTGAGATGATTGGTCTCCAAAAACAACCATCTTTCTTTCTTTGTGCTAGGCATGACTCTGACCAGTGGGGAGTTTTTCCCTGATTGGCACTAACTTCAATTTTGTGAGTGTTCCTTGACACCATAGTCAAATGTTGCTTGCAGTCACTCTCAACTCACCTCTGGAATTCAGATCTTTTGTTCATTTTAGAACCAAAGCTGTAATGGCATTTGGAGCTGAGCCCTGATGGAATCTGATGGAACCCAAACTGAGCATTGGTGAGCAGGTTATTACTGAGTAATTGCCGTGTGATGGCACTGTTGATAACACCCTCCATTACTTTGCTAGATCTGTTCTCAATCTACCTCCATTTAGCATGATGGTGTTGCCAAATGACATGATAGAGTGTGTCTTCAGTGTGAAGGTGTAATTTTATCTCCACTGGGAGCCCATCCTACCAATACCGTCACGTAAGATGCATCTGCAACAGGTAGATTGGTACAGGCAAGGTCCCATCTGCTTTTTAAGTGGGAAGTGTAGAAATGAAGGAAGCTGCCTAGACACTAAGCTTTGGAATTCACTCCCTCAACCTCTCAGCTTTCTTTCTTCCTTTAAGATGCTCCTTAAACCTACTTACCTAAATATTTGGCCATCTGTCCTAGCATCGCCTTATGTAGATCGGTGTCAATTTTTGCTTTATAATGCTCCTGTGAAGCATCGTGGGATATTTTATTATGTTAGAGGTACTGTATAAATACAAATTGTTGTTGAGGTAGCTCTCTCACTGAAGCAAGTGGTTTTGAAGGATGAAGCAAAGGATCAGAGAAGACCTGAAAGACTGATTTGTTTACAGTATCCCATTTAAAACCATCCTGACAAAGGAGTATTCTTTGGATATGCCTGAGGAGATGTGACCTAGTTAACTAAGTTTCAAAAGGGAAGCTGTGACAGAAATTTGGTGTTTGTTTTAGCCAGACCCGGAACTGACATCGAGTTCAGGGGCACCACCATTAGTGGCTGTCAATACAACAACTGACTTGAACGTTTTCACCACAGGGTTCTTCCAAGCAACAGCATGCAAGTACTACATTTCCCACTGCAATTCACTGGCTTATCAGTGAGACAACATTTTGCCTTATTTTCTTGGGAAAATGACTTTGCCAATTTCCCAAAAGAAAATATCCAGCAGCAAGAAGGTAGGTGGCTGTGTTGGACAAAGTGTAGAGAATTATTAGTAACACTCAAGCCCTTTGTCCCAATGAATAGCTAGCCTGTGACAACAGCAAGATAATCATCCACTTTATTGCTCATTTCCCTTGGCAGCTCTGTGAGTCATGTGCTTTCTGATAATTTATGGTGCCACCATTTTTTGAAGGAAAATGAACACTGAATGGACAGGATCCAAGGTTATTTCTGCCTTTTTGATTAATAAATTTGATAAATGAAGATACAAGACCTACTGAGAGATTTAACAAGAGCCACAGGGTTTTGTTGGCATATATCATAAGGAAACTCAAACCAACGTTCTAATGTATTGGCAAAAATGGAGAGGGTTCCCCAATGTGGCACAAGATCTTCACGACTACCGTGGTCTGTTGTGCCTTACTACAGGATGAACCGATGGTAGAATGGAAGCTTGACAATGAACTTGAAAATGTCTGCACACTTTACAAAAAGACATGAGGCAAGTCACAAAGGGAACCCTTTCGGACCTGATGATAATGGTATATTTGTAACTAGAGTTCAACCAGAAGGGCCAGCATCAAAACTGTTGCATCTGGAGATAAAATAGTTCAGTCTAATGGATACAATTTCATCAATATTGAGCATGGACAAGCAGTGTCACTATTAAAAACCTGCCAGAATGCAGAGGACTTAATGTCCTTCTGTCCTCACTTCTGTCCCTAAACTACCCCACCCAAAAATAATATTCCTACTGTATTGCCTTTAGCTTTACCTGCACAACTTATTAAACTTCAAGAATTCACATTTTTCCAGAACAAACATTGCTATTCTAATTCAGACAAAAATTATTAAACACAATATTGTGAGGGACTAAGACCTCACTGTATATTTTATAAAATGTATATAGATATCCTCATGGCTATTTCTAAAATAATAAAAAACTGAACAAACATCCTTAAAATGGTTGAATCTATGTCTGTCTGTGACCCCAAACAAAAGGAGCTGCCTGGCAGTATCATGGGAACTTGCACATTGTTATCTCTGGGGAGCCACTAATGATTCCAGGTGGGCTGCAGACCAAATTCAAAGAGAGCTATAGAAAGGCAATCTGCATTTCATAACCCCGGCTGACCAACAGATGACTGCTCGTCTGCTGAGACAAAGGACCCTGCAACTTTCCTTTCAACGCTTAATGGTTTAGACATTTAACAATCTCAGGAACCCAGACGATGAATACACATCATTTATCAAAAACAGCGTGGAGAGGTAGGAGTCATGTAAACATGGGCCTCTGGCTTATGGAACCAGTAATATTGCCTTGTTGAACTGCAAATCTCAGTCTGCTGTTTACCATCTAACTGGCAGCTTCACAGAAGAGGAACTCTGCCCAGGTTGAACACCTAGCCCATCTACACTGCTTCTGCTAGAAATTCTGTACCATCAGCTACATAACTGATTCATCCCTGCATGCCTATCTCATGAAGTCAACACCACTGGAAAAGTGAATTATGCAAATTTAGTTTTCAGCTTCTCCCGACCTCCAAGAAGGGATACCTCATTAAACTTTAATTCTGGACTCTGAAACCAACATAAATCAATATTTATTTTCTCAGTTGTCTCTGTATTGTAAACCTTCTTTTCTCTATCCTTCTCTTTAATATCTGAGTGTAGAAGGGGTATTGCAACCCTCCTCCCGCAGTTTGTGTGTGTTCAAATAAACTAACCCTGTGAGTTTATCCTATCTCAAGTTTCCAGTGAAGTTATTACTAGAAAATTAGATTGCACCAAAACCGAGGGGTTGGGAAATATGCCACCACTTATAAAGAGGGAAACAAATCATAAACACCTTTCTGTTTACGGTTGGGTGATGAAAGGAGAAATTAGTGCTATTTAAATTTAACTCCCCTCCTGCCCATAACAGAATGTAGGACAGATGTAGTTAAGTGTGCTTTAACCCAGTGCTTCACCTTGTACCTGCAATGATGGGTAGTTGTGACCCATCAATATCTGCCTCTATGGAAGGAAGCTGCAGCCCCTCCTTGAGTTCTGCAGGGACTGGTGTTGCAGCTGTCAGAATCCGTATTCTATTAGAAACATCTGCAGTTATGAGAAAGCTGTCTGAGCATGAGATTGTGCCATTGCTCTGAGAGACAGCTCCATCATTTGTGCCAACTCTCAACACCTTCCGACTAAAGATACTCCCTCGATACAGATAGAAAGCTGTGTAGGAACAAACCCCTGAGCATTAATAATGCTTCATTGGGGCTGTCTCAATCTAACATACAAAGTAATGAATCCAAACAAGACAGCATGTTGTAGTTTGGAGCCCAGTGTTGCTAAAGCCCCATATAAGCATTTGCAGTGCAGAATTTATATTCTTAACTAAGGGGAGCTCCAGTAGTGGTCACACTCTTCCTAGTGGGGTGCAAATCAGCAGCCATTCTGGCAGTACGGCACAGATATACATTCTGGACTCCTCCATAGATGGCCCAATCTGGTTTCAGGTTGTTTGGCATATCCTCCAATGACTGCATGAACTAATAAACTGGATTTTTCAAGCAGGCATCAAGAGGGCCAAATGGCTCATTTTAGGTGAGGAGTTGAACTCTAAAGCCACATGTTGGGGTTCCTTCAATTCCGTCTGTATCTGTTCTCTGTGAAGCAGCAGGTGTCCCTCTGCACCCAACTACCAGGACAGGAGTTGTACTGGGGGTGGGGTCAGAGTGTGAAGGGAGGGGTTTGTGGTCCTGAAGCCCCCTTGCTGGCAATCACACCATGAACAAAGAGGAAATCTTAGAAACTGGAAGACAACGCTGATATTGAGTGGGTGAAAGCATAAAGCATTCCCATCCAATTAGATTGGATCACCGCCCTAATTTGTTCAGTCATATCCAAATATTCACAGTTGAATACCAGCAAGATCTCTCAAGATATAATCAAGGAGCACTCTCAGCTTCACTAACTGTGGTCTCCCTCCTGCAGGGACATTGCCAGAGGCACAGCAGCAATCACATGAGGAGGCAGCACAGACCTCAGATGGAGAACCGCAGTTTGAGGATGCACTGTCAAATGAGTCAAA
Organism: Carcharodon carcharias; assembly: GCF_017639515.1. Lineage (NCBI taxonomy): Eukaryota > Metazoa > Chordata > Chondrichthyes > Lamniformes > Lamnidae > Carcharodon > Carcharodon carcharias. Next base: position 80,515,687 of record NC_054470.1, read on the forward strand.
TGCATCTACACCAGCGCAGAAATGTGCACATGAATGGGGCCTCATTTGCTGATTGAATGAGCGGCACAAGGTCAGGAGCACATCATGTGAGCAGGACCAAGTAATGGATGCAATGGCAGTTGTGGGGTATCCCCATTAAAGGGGTGAGGGGAGCCCCAGCTATACTCAACTCCTTGAAGATTCTGAGCCTTAAGGGATACAAAGTGGGTGATAGTGGAGCAGCAAAGTTAGAGTTTTTAGAGAAGTCGGATGAGTTCATCCATGTCATGTGCCATGAGGTCTCAGGCATATGAGGGCAATAATCTCTCGCATAGACAGTCATATATGGCAGGACAATGAGTGGATGCAGAACCAGGAGAATGGTTGCACTCTAGATGAAACCTTCAGCAGCATTGATATCTCAGTTGCAGTGATCACTCATAAATGCATCAAAACATGGCCAGTTGCTCTTCTAGTCCTGGTTACCAAAGGCATGCAGGTGGGCCCTGGAAGGGCAGAGGGAAACGGGACATGGTAATCGGAGTTTCTCCTCAAGGGCCCTTTAGCCCCTTTGACAGTGTTACAAATGCAACCAACTGCTCCTGTGATTGAAGCTGCCCCTACACAGAAACAAGTAGGCCAGTCTGTGCTGGCGCCCTCATGGGCACTGCAACCCAGATGGTATGCACCAGGGCATCTCATTTGCCTGAGCACAGAACCGTACAGGCTGCCACCACAACTGCTCCAATCAGAGGGGTAGAACCATGTAGAAGTTCACAGAAGAGAACTTGGAAACAGGTGTAGCTACACGTTACATTAGCCACCCAAATGAAACCCAATATCAACTAAATCTGCTTATTTTGAATGAACCTATTTGTGCTGCCTACATCATAAGTCTCCGGTAGTTCTTATTGCTCCACTGCAGCATCACCAATTGGAGCAGTCTGGACATGACATCAGTGAATGTGATGGGCCACACTGATAAAATGGGAGGGTAGTGGTGTGACATGTGTTCTATTAAGGAGATTTCAATGGTGTGAAGAGATTGTGATGGCAGCCATATTTCTGCCTCTGGGGCACTGGGTACCAAGAGTGCAGTCTCGGAAGGCCTGCACTCAGTTGAATCTTGCCTGAAGGAGAGCTTCCCTGGCCTGCTGGTCAATGGGCACAGGCCACAGTGACACCACTTGATGAGCAAGGTACACTGGCAGATTGTACTCTTCTTCATCCTCATCATCTATTGAGGATAGTGAGCAGCCATCACCATCCTCTGGTGCCAGCTGTGCTCTTTGTATTGCCAAATTATGCAAAGCGTAACACATCATCACTTTGCATAAGATCCTTGAAGGGCAAGGAAGTCAAGGCACTGGAACCACATTTTCTGGAGCCCTATGGCTGGCTTGATGGTTTCCCTGCTTGACATGTGGCAGCAGTTGTATCTGTCCTGTGCTTCCATGGTAGAGTTCCGCACTGCTGTCATGCATCATGTCTTTACACGATATCACTTATTCTCCAAGGAACCATACATGCAAGCTTTTGCAGCCTGAACTGTGGAGGCACCCAAGACTGTCTCAGTGTAAAAGAGGCATGGCAGCTGCATGAAAACCTTATACAATTCTCTTGCATTGACTATAAATCAACTATACAATGAAGGAGTGGAATCTCTTCCTATTCACGAATTACTCTGGCCGATGTTACGGAGCCTTGTTGACCAAATGGGCATAGTCTATCACTCCGAAAGAATTCAGCTATCCTCTGGCCTGAGTTGCAGCATCTGCGTTGAAGTGGATTTAGTTCCCTGTCCTTGCACACAGAGCATCCATTATCTGAGCGATGCTGTCATGGGCAACAAATTGCAAGATGCAGCAGATATTGACTGCCACTCTCCTGGAATAAGCTGAATTTTTAAAATTAATTCATGGGATGTGGGCATCACTGGCTAGGCCAGCATTTATTACCCATCCCCATTGTCCTTGCTCAGAGGGCATCTTTAAGAGTCAACCACATTGCTGTGGGTCTGGAGCCACATATAGGTCAGACCAGGTACGGACAGCAGATTTCCTTCACTAAAGGACATTAGTGAACCAGATGGGTTTTTACAACTATCGACAACGGTTTGATGGTCCTCATTAGACTTTGAAGTTTAAAAAAACCTGGAATTAAAATTCCACCATCTGTCATGGTGGGATTATAACACAGGTTCCCAGAGCATTACCCTGGGTCTCTGGATTACTAGTCCAGAGACAATATCACTACACCATTGCCTCCCTAATAGCTGAATATAAAGAAGGTCAGTGCCATAGTTACATTGACCACCAGGAGCCATGGGTGGCCCCCCACGCCTTGTGGCCTCAGATCTTTCTCCAAGAGGCTGTAGAGGTCTGTGACTATACTACTGACAGGTCAAGGAAGCTGACCCTTTGCCCATTCACCCTGTCGGCTGGGTAGCACCTTCCTCTATCTGTTGATCCTCTGCCACACTCCATGCCATTGCGCTGCATTTTTGGATGCAGCTGTTGCTCTTCTCCAGGTCCTTCTCCTCCCCGTGACAGCTGATTTGATTCATGGCCCAAGCTTCTCAGTGGACCATCTAGGCTCAGAATAGCTGGCCATGTCGCTGTGGAACCTCAATGGCACACATGCCTAATTCCCTATTGAGTTGGTTTTCTGCAGTGGACTTCAACAAATTATCTCTCTGCTTCAATTTTATTAGCAGCAGTCTTGTTGAGTTGCTCCTTTAATGACATTTTCCTAAACTCAGCCTTGCCAATATCAGCCTTGATAGCCCTGAGTGCCTATCACTTTCAGGCCTCAATGACTTCCTGCTGTTTTCTTGCCTCCTCTGAGTTGATAGTTGCAGACACAGCATACTGTCTGTGTGTCACTGGCAAAATTGTGGTGCAAAAGTTGCTGAAAGTTACTTCCTTAACTATCTTAATTGGCCTCTCGCTGCTGATGCACAGGTTGCTGACATCAGACTGAAGATATCGGCTTTGGGTAAAGCAATTGGAGGCAAGAACTTGTTGGCAAACCAACCTGCTGAATTTCTCTCTGATTTTGCTTGTTTCCTGACTCCAAAGGCTCGCTAAAAATCGCCTCATTGTGTTACTTTCTGGGAACCAAACTTTATATGTGTTAAGGCTCTCAAAACCTTAGAGACGGTGCAAAGAGATTTACTAGAATGGTATCAGGGATGAAGGATTTCAGTTATGTAGAGAGACTGGAGAAGCTGGGCACAGCTGGTGTTTGAGATCATGAATTGTTTTGATAGAGTAAATAAGGAAAATCGTTTCCAGTGGCAGTATGATTGGTAACCAGTAGAAACAAATTCAGGGCAAGTGTCAAAAGAAATAAAGATGACATGTGGAAAGTTGTGATCTAGAATGCACTGGCTGAAAAGTTGATGGAAGCAGATATTCACTTTCAAAAGGATATCAAGTAAATACATAAAGGGAAAAATAAAATTATAAGGCTATGGGGAAAGAGCAGGGGAGTAGGACAAATTGGATAGCTGTATCAAAGAGCATGTTCAGCAAGATGGGCCCAATCTCTGCCACCACTACAATAGCATTCTTTGATTCTACGAAGGTGTTTGTTTTGATAATGTTTCCAAGACTTCAAAATTATTTCCTTCACTGTATAAAATTTCCTCTGTTTTATCTCCATCAGCACTGCTTCAGCAGTCACCATCAATGGCCCCTTAGATCCAAAAAGGCACCCTTCTTGGCAGGACCTCTGACAGCCACATTTTCAAGGCTGCTTCACTGAATGTTGTTTTTGTTGGAGCAGAGAAGACTGAGGGGTGACCTGGTCAAGGTGTACAAGATTATGAGGGGCATAGACAGGGTGGATAGGGAGCAGCTGTTCCCCCTAGTTGAAGGGTCAGTCACGAGAGGACATAAGTGCAAGGTGAGGGGCAGGAGGTTTAGGGGGGTTGTGAAGAAAAACATTTTTACCCAGAGATGGTGATGTTCTGGAATGCACTGCCTGGGAGGGTGGTGGAGGCGGGTTGCTTCACACCCTTTAAAAAGTACCTGGTTGAGCACTTGGCACGTCATAACATTCAAGGCTATGAGCCAAGTGCTGGTAAATGGGATTAGATATTTAGGTAGGTCAGATGTTTCTCATGTGTCGGTGCAGACTCGATGGCCTGTGATTCTGTGAATGAAGTAGCCTGCTGTGAGCTTGCTGTAGATTCTCTGCAGTAACCAGACTGTTGTTATGGTATACAACGTATCTTTTAGAACTTCTGCATTAGATAACATTGTCCCTGATCTGTACTCTTCGAATGCATGATACTTTTTGCACTTGGACTACCAACACTTTACTTAAATGAACTGATGCCACTTTAAATCCCAATGTTAGCTCACTGGACCACAGATATGCACAACACAAAACAGCAGTACTCCTGTGACCAGAGCACCAGCTGCAGCCTCAATATCTTAATGAAAAGCATGAGTATTTAAAACAAAAGTCTGTGTGTGCACTTACAATCACATACTAACGCACTAGTTGAAATTCTGTTGTAAGTGAACAATGGATTACATTGCAAAAAACTTTTTGAAGAATACTGAACTAAGACTCAAAACTAAAAAAAAACCCTCTAAAAACACATCCAGGTTATGAAACCTATGGGAATAGGATTTAATACAAATAAAATGAAGTCGAAATATGCTGGATGTCTTCTCACCATTATTTTGGAAAAGTAGCCGTTTTGGCTATGCTTGAATTATGCTTGAATATGCCTGACGTTAATCTAACTCAAAGATGGATCACGGAATTTTAAATGATTTTTAATTTGAAAAATCTGTTGTCAGTACACAGTAAAGTGCTCAGAGTAGAGATGGAAAAATACATTTACTTTATGTCAGAAGACATATTTGCGGCTCTTAAATATCAGTCACCTTTCAAATTGATTGCCTCCCAAACCAACTCCTAAACTAATAAATGTTTGCAACAATTGATTTTAACACTAAGGGCAGCACTGTCACAAATCAGACATGCAGATTATTATGGTGAAGAAAGCTAGTTGTTTTCCCTGATGGTCAAATCCCCAGGGAACAAAAGCTTGCTTGAATGTACAACTCCAGCAAGAAAATCATGAGTTCAAAGAACCCATGAAGGATATCGAGGAAGTGGTGAGGAGAGATATAAAGAAAAATAAGGCTTAAATCTAATAGTACAGGAAAAGAAAATTTGGTTCTGTGCTTACTTCCTAGATACTTTGAAAAAGGAAATCAAAATGTATAATTACAGATAGGAATAAAAAAGAACATAAGATGCAAGAAAGGGAATGGTAATAAAGAGCAAAAAAATGAAGTGTGATGCAGAACTTAAGAGATATAAAGGGGAGTTAAGACTAAATAAATGAAAACATAGGGGAGAACATTTACATCAGCGGGTGGGCGCAGGCTGGAGTCAGCAGCGCTCCTGCCAACAATTAATAGGCCTATTAAGGCCATTAAAATGTAATTAAATATTATTTTCTGTTGCCCATCCAACCTTACGGTTGGCGGACAGGCAGAAAGGATTTTTTAGGAAACCTCATCCATGGGCGGGATGAGGTTTCCAATAGCTAATAAAAATAAAATAAAAACTTTAAAGTTTAATTAATAACATGTCCACACTCATGTGACTCTATCACATGAGGGGAGATGTTTTATAACATTTTAGATACCTTTATTTTTTATTTTAAAAAATGTTCATCTCCTTGAGGCAGCTCTGTGCCTAAGGGGACTTTCAAGCATGCACAAAGTTTGTGCTCAGCCTTCACCCCTCCCCATACAGGCAGCACTGAGCGCTACCACACACGACTCACGCTGGGTGGGCCTCAATTGACCCGCTAGCATGAAATCACGGTCCAAGCCCGATCGCGGGTGGTGGTCAGCTTGCCAACCATCCTGGTCCGCCTCTGCCGAGCCCACCCAATGAGGGAAAAATCCTCCCCATAGGATTCAACATAAAATCTTAAGTGTCAAATGCAGTTAGTTCAAGAGAATTTTAGGATACCATTTAGAATATTGGTCAAATAAATAAAGAGCATCATTTTTCGTAAGCTTCAAACAAGATTGACAGGTGAAGGTATTGATCAGTCTGTTGATAGTTTATTTTAGTCTTGGGGTCCTCATTTCATCTGTCTGGTCTTACAGGTTTGGTTGCTCATGTCACATTCCTTTCTTGTGAAAAACCAGGGACACTACAAACGTCACTAACAAGACTGTAAAATTCTAAAAGAAATATGTATATTGAACAAATAAAATATCAATTTTCAAAGAACAATGAAACTTGGTTTCAGGCTGACAATCAAGCTCAATGCCAAGAGAGTGTTGCATTGTTAGAGGTGGTGATTTTCAGTAAAGCTAAAATGAGGCCCAATCTGCCCTCATAGATGGATGTAAAAGATCTCATGGCACTATGCTGAAGAGCAGAGAAGATCTCGCTGGAGTCCCAGACAGTATTTATTGTGTGACATTGTTCTTTGCAAAATGGTTGTTGTATTTCCTACAACACAAGTCACTACACTTCAAAGGCACTTTTGGAAGTGCTGAGGTTGTGAAAGATGCCTCTAAATACAAGACACTTCTCCTTTAATCTCACTGCTGCAGCTGACACAGCTACACAGGCTCTTGGGTTGTTAAAATCAGAATTAAAAGATAACTATAGCAAATGCTGGAAATACTCAGCAGGTCAGCCAACATCTGTGGAGAGAGAAAAACATTTAGGTTGATGATCTTTCATCAGAACTGGGAAAAATTAAAAATGAAATAGAATTTAAGTAAATGAAAGTGGGGAGAGTAGGAAGAATCTGTGATCGTGTGGAAAGCAGGAGAGATTAAATTTGAAAAAAAGGATTCACGATGCAAGGCCAAATTATGTGGTAATAGGACAAGTAATGAAACAAAAGATATGTCTACAGGTGTGCATGGCAGAATGATGGACGGCTGCTGTCTGAAAGCCAAGGAAGGTGAAAAATAAGACAATAAATCAAACCAAAAAGAAAAAGAAACAAAGAAAGAGCAGAAGCTACTGAAATTGTTGATCTCAATGTTGAGTCCAGAAGGCTGTAAAGTGCCTAATTAAAAGGCGAGGTGCTAGTCCTCAAGCTGATGTAGAGCTTCATTGGAACAGTGCAGGAATCCAAGGCCAGATAAGTCAGAATGGGGGCAAGGTGGAAAATTAAAATGACAAGTGACTCAGTCATTGAGCATGTTTAAAGTGGAGATTGACAGATTCCTAAATACTGACGACACAAAGGGATATGGGGATAGTGTGGAAAAAGGCATTAAAGTGGATGATCAGCCATGATCATATTGAATGGCAGAATGGGCTCGAGGGGCTGAATGGCCTACTCCTATGTTCTTGTTGCTTGTGGACTGAATGGAGGTGTTCTGCAAAGGTGTCACCCAACCTGCATTTGGTCTCCCCAACTTAGAGGAGTTTGCATAATAAGCAGCAAATATTGTATGCTGAATTGAACCAGTTACAAGTAAATCACCGTTTCATCAAGAAGGATGTTTGAGGCCTTGGATGGTGAACGGGACAATGTTGCATGGAAAGGTGCCGTAGGAAGTGGAATTGAGGGGTGCAGGAAACCTCTGCTCTCACTCCTTCCCTTTCCTCCCAGAACCATGGTAGGGTTTCTCTTTGTCCTCACCTTCCACCCTACCAGCCTCTGTATTCAAGGGGTCATCCACTCCCATTTTCACCACCTCCAGAGTGATGCTACAACCAAACACATCTTCCCCTCCTCTTTCAGCATGCTGAAGGGACCATTCACTCTGGGATATCCTGGACCACTCTTCACCCTCAAAACGCTTTCTTACGTTTTGGCACCTTTCCATGTAAGTACAGGAAATGCAATACTTGCCTTTTTACCTCCAATCTCCTAACTGTCCAATTCCACACAAATTTTTACCAGATGAAACAGTGATTTATTTGTACTACTTCTTCTAATTTAATACACTGTATTCACTGCTCACAATACGATCTCCTGGGGAGACGAGAAAAGATTGGCTGACTCCTTTGCAGATCACCTCTCTTCAATTTGCAAGCATGAGCCCGAGTTTCCAGCTGCCTGTCATTTTAATTCTCCATTTTGCTCCTAGTCTGACAGCTATGTTGTCAGCCTCTTGCACTGTTCCAATGGCACTCAATGTAGCTCAAGGAACAATAGCTCATGGGCAGGATTTTTCACTCGGCATGCAGGCGTGCGCCCAACATGCTGGAGTGTGAAATAAAGTATATTGACGTCGGCTGAGTGTGCCGACATCAACACGCACTGTAGCGATAGTTCAGTCGGCAGGCATGCTCCGTAGTTGGCAGCGTGTTTGCCAACAATTAAAAGGCCTATTAAGTTAACAATTGTGCTGAATTTTTCACTGCCCGCTCAACCTAATGGATGACAGGTAGGCAAAAAGGCCAAGAGGCCTTTGCATTTTTTTGGAAACTTCATCCACAGGCGGGATGAGGTTTCCAAAATCAAATACAAATGAAATAAAAAATTTAATTTTTAATTAAAAATTTGCCGCTGTTTATGTGGCAGAGTAACATGAAGGGACATGTTTCTTTAATTTTTTGTTGTTTATTAGTTTTTTCAATACATTCTTCGTCTCGCTGAGGCAGCTTTGTGCCTCACGGAGATTATGTAGTGCTCTTTTGCGTGCATGCGCAAACTGTGTACTAGGCCTGCTTGATCTCGTCCCCCCGCCCGCACAGGCAGTGCTCAGCACTGCTGCTTGCGTATCATGCTGGGCGGGCCTTAATTGGCCCACTGTGTAAAATCGCGGAGCGCTGCCAATCGTGGGCACCTGTCGGCTTCTGACTGACCCCGCCAATCCCTCATGCCAAGGGCAACATTCTGCCCCATGTTTCAGTTGGGCATTTTTGCAGCCTTCTGGACTCAACACTGAATTCAACAATTGAGATAGTAACCTCTGCCCCAGTTTTACTGGTTTTGTTTTTTCTCTCTTTCAAAAGACAGCTGTTCATGATTCTCCCATTCACATTTCGACTTGAGTCATCACTGTTTCTTTACTTATCCCATTACCATTTCCTTTGGACTTGGACCATGAACACTTCTGTCATTTAATGTCTCCTGCCTTCACCCTTTGTTCATTTTGCCACCTTTTCTCCTTTCACTCGCTTAAAACCTATTACATATCTAACTTTTCCCAGTTCTGATGAAAGGTCATTGACCTGAAACATTAACATTTCCTGTCTCCAAAGATGACACCAGACTTGCTGGCTACTTGCAGCATTTTCTGTTTCCATTTCAGATTTCCACCATCTGCAGTATTTTCCTTTTGTACAAAAAAATGACCAAATGTGCAATACAATACCTGCATTATGGATTTGATGAATTGGGATGGGAGGAGGCTAACACTGGAATGGACCAGTTAAGCTAAGTGGCCCTTTTCTGTGCTGTATATTCTATGTAATTCTATGAAAAAGGCAATTGTTATCAAATTTGCCTGCTGCTGGAATTGCTGTTTCTGGAGGGCAACAGTCAGGAAAGAAAAACTGGAAAACACATGGGGCTGAATTTTGCCCTTGACGGGAGTAGCGGGCCAGACCGACTCGGCAGTGGGCGGAAAGCTTATCGCTGGCGCCAAAATGGGTCGCGCTGCCATTTTGTGCGGGCATGCCTATTAAGGCCCGCCCAGTGTGATGTCCGCCGGGAAACGCTATGTGCTTCCTGTGCGGGTGGAGGGGGGATTCCCCAAATGCAAGAGTGCGCTCTTTTGTGCATGTGCGAATGAGCGCACATCTCCCTGATGCTAAGTGGTGCCACAGGGAGATCACTGAAAGGTTTTCAAAATTTAAAAATAGAAAAATCAAAAAAACAATAACATATCCCCTCATGTGACAATGTCACACAAGATGGGACATGTTAATAAAGTGCACAAAAACTTTAATAAGCTTTTTAAAAACCGACATGGATGAGGTTTCATGTTTTTTCAGAAGCTCGCCAGGGCTCCTGGCCTGCCCACCAACCTTAAGGTTGGACGGGCAGGTACTTTAATTGTTTTAATTATTTTGTCAATGGCCTCAATTGGCCATTGACAGGTCGGTTCACGGACAGCTGATTTTGCTGTGACCCCGCCTTCCTGAAGATTTAAATGGGGAGAGATGACGTCAGGGGTTCCCCCGACATCATTTTTGCGTTGGCGAGTGGGTCCCGCCCCCTTCTCGCCAACGGAAAAATTCAGCCCATGGTGTTTTAAAAATAAGGTTTGGAATTTGTAAGTGGGGTACATGGGTTAATATGGAAAGTTATATAAACAGAAGGTAGCAACAGTAATGCCCACAGAGAAAATTATGGTTTAATATAGATAGTAAACTGCAAAGCAGAAAGTGAAACCATTTTTAGCAACCATGTCAATTAGACTGTATAGATGGGTAAATCTGTAAAGTTGCATCCTTGCCTTTCTCAAGTGTAAATGGTAATGCATAAAGGATCCAAACAATTCATAATAAAACATTGTGAGCAATTCAAAAGAAGTTAAGTGACAACAGATTAGTTGGGCAAATGTACGGGCACAGCTCATATCAATCATTATGAAGAAACAAAAATCACCTTAAGCCAACTCAGATTTTGTAAATCTGTAATCAGTCATTTATTTGTTGGCAAACAAGATTCACTTTTACAACAAATATTAGTAATGATGTCATTCAACTTGGAAACCATACAAAATGGATCATAAATTAAAAAAAAGGAATGACAAATTGTGCTGCTATGAGCATTACTAAAGGGATGCCTACATCAACTAATTAATGTCAAATAAATAAATTTCCTGTGAGGGAAGGAAAGAAGAAAAGATCGAGAGTTCATCTTTTTTCACTTCAAAATAACTTTCATTTTAATAAGTCAATATTTTTTACCACCACGGTACAAGTGCCTAGTGCTTTGACTAGATTTAACACAAAAATGTTTCTACGTTTTATTTTTTCACATGCATGAGTTCCACTATTTTCTACCAAGACTCCTTGGTGTCTAGAAGAGTGCCTAGCTCCCTTTGTGGACTTTCATTGCTGATCACATTTATGAATAACATAGTGCATTGTAAACAAAAATGTACCTGCTGTAAATCCTAATTTTTAATTTTTTTTTGCTGGCAAAAAACATGACTTTACTTCAAAATACACAGTGAGAAAAACCTAAAACAGTTTTTTAAAAAACTTCTTTTTTCTTAGTATTTGTGATCACCTCACTATAAAATGAGCTTTATAAACTGTGGTCCTCAGAGGAACTGTCAGGGAAAAAAAGCCCAACAGAAAGATTTATGGAAAAAACACTGCTCCTACTGGCAAGACAAAACTTGCAAGACCAGCACAACAAAAACTGTCTTGTTCACTACATCAACAGGGACATAAGTTTGGAGGAAAAAAGCATACTACAATATATGTGCAATGCTGAGTGTCTGTACATAGAAACAGTTCAAAATTCTTTTGTCATTAGTTTTATAATCAGAATTATTACAGCAAAACAAAATATGTGTCTAGCATATAATTTGAATAGTTCCCTTTCTTGGAGATTGGAGAGGTTTCCTTTAGATTGTAGGAATTCTGCAGCTGGATAAACTGCAACTCATCTAAGTTGTGAGAGCGCGCCACGACTGATATACAGTGGTAATAAAAACAAGAAAAAAAGAAAGCAATCCATACCCTTGCACCAGTACGGCTGGCACTGACCTACACCAAGCCTCAGTTAGAAGTCCTCGAGAAAATAGAGACTAGAGAAAAAAGGCTAAAAATTTAGCATTATTGAAGGGAGCAAAACTGAATGTCATTTCAATATACATGTCCAACCCTCTCAATCAGTTCAGTAATATTTTATTTTTTTGCCTTAAAACAGACTATTTCCTTATCAGCTGCTTCCCACGCAGTGCCTTGCTAGGTTGGTCTGAATAAAAACTTCTCAAAGTAGTTCAGCAGTTTGTCAACAGCATTTAGATTCAAGCATACACACATCGTTTCACTTGCTCCTGGTAAATCAGAACAAGCTATCCAGGGTTAGTCTTTGCCCCTATAGACTAGTGACCAAGTGTGATGGTCCTTTTGAATTTCCTTCAGGTGAGGAGCCTTCTTTATTGGGAGGTACTATAAATCCATCACTGCTTCCACGTCCTAGCTGGTAGTAAGTGTGAAGCTGCTGTTCATGATTCCTGGAGCCCAGATTCGGCATACTTTTATAATACACATCGTCACCATCATTACTTTTAGTTGGTGGAGGAACGCTTTGGGTCTGAGGGGCACTACCGTCTGTCATGGGCACATCTGCCAAAGCAGGCATGCTGGTATAGAGAGAATCCCTGTTGGGTGACTGCAGTTCTTCTGTGTGCTCATTGGTTAGCAAAGGAAAAAAGCTCTCACTTTGATCTTGAGGGATCCGTCTTCTGTTGGGATACTGATGGGCCTGATGGTTTTCTACTGAATGCGCCCTTTGTGGCAACAAAGGGGCATCCGACTCTTCTCTAATGAGTTCCAGTCCTAAGCTTTCTTCATGGTGAAATGAAGTTACATCATCAAGAACAATTGCATCGTCCTCACTGCTGTTTCCAATGTTGTTCACTAGTTTGTTCATGAGGTTCCTGTTCTGTTCATTGGAGCGCTCGTGGTTATTCAGGTATGAAGGGATGTAGTTGGAAGTGAGTTCTTTCAGGATCTTTTTCTCTAAAGCTGTTTCATTGTGGTTGTACCCACGGTCAATAATTTGCACACAATCACTCAGGTATTCTCCACTGGCAATACTGTAGCTGTTGCCATGGTTACCATTCAGTGGTAGAGTATCCATGACACTTGTATCCCTGGCATTGTTCAGCAACACCTCTGAAAGATAAGACAAAGGAATCTCATTAGCCATGACTATAATTATTGGCTACTTCTGGGAATGAAAGGGAGATCACTGCATCTTGGGTAACAGGCTAGGTATGCTAAAACTTTCATATTAATAGTGCAACAATCATTTCAAACGGTTCAGGAATCAATATAACCTCTAATAAATTAATTAAATATAAACACAAGGCCAAAAAGTGCAATATAAAACAATATACCATTTTCACAGCATTGTTTATGATATTCAGGAAAGAGAAACTCCATGACATGCTGGGGAGTATGAAGATATTTTGGAAAAATAAATTTATAGAGAATGTACTTACTTTGGGGGGAATCAAGAGAAAAGGAGCATAATCACCAAATCCTAGTTAAATCAGGAAACATTTTTTCATGCAAGGCATAGTAGAAATTTTGAATTCTTTCCCTAGAAGGCTGTGGGTGCTGAGTTAATCGGAGCTTTCATTCTCTGCAAACTTGAGGTCATCCAAAATCCAGCTGCCATGTCCTAACTTGCCAAGTCCCCTTCACCCATCATTCTGTGCTCGCTGACACTGGTTAAGCAACGCCTTCGTTTTAAAATTTTTAACCTTATTTTTAAATCCCTCCATGGCCCCACCCCTCCCTTTCTCTGGAATCTCCTCCAGCCCTACAACCCTCTGAGATATCTGCACTCCTCTAATTCTGACCTCTAGTACGTCCCAAATTTTAATTAATGCATCATTATGTCAAGGCCCTAAATTCTGGATTTCCCTCCCTAAACCTCTCAGCCTAACTACTTCACTTTCCTCCTTCAAGACAGTCATTTTAACCTACCTTCTTGACCAAGCATCTGTGCTGATATTTCCTTATATGACTGGTTGTCAACTTTGCTTTAGAACACTCCTGAGGTACTTTGATATTCTTTATGTTGTTAAAAATGCTATAAAATACAAGTTGTTGTTCAAAACTGATATTTATGGACTTTTATTGGGTTGAGGTAAATAGGGAGCTAAGATGGGTAAAATGGAGTTTAGGTACAGATCAACCATTTTCTAACTGAATGGTGAAGAAGGCTCAAGGGATTGAATGGCCTACACTTGTTTCTACAGTAATCAACAAAGGGAAATCCTTTTCATTGAATCCAACAGGCAAATTTAATGATATAAAGTATATTAACAATATGTCTTTGCCACTGTGTTGTTTGAGGGACTGAGGTATCAAAATCCCATGATCAGCCTGGGACTTTGAGATAAACCCCAATAATTATCAATTCAAATATCAATGCATCATGTATACGTATTCAACAATCTTCTGCTATCCTTCGACAACAGCTTCCAAACCTGCAACCTCTACCAGTTAGAAGTGGACAAGGGCAGCAGATCCATGATAGCACCCACCACCTGCAAGTTCCCCTCCAAGCCATACACCATGCTGACTTAGAACTATATCCCTGTTTCCGCGCCGCTGGGTCAAAATCCTGGAACTCACTCCCTAACAACACTATGGGTTCCCTAACAACACTATGGGTGTACCTGCACCACATGGACTACAGCAATTCAACAACGTGGCTCACCACCACCAACTTCTCAAGAGCAATTAAGGATGGGCGATAAATGCTAGCCTAGCAGCGATGCCCACATCCTGTGAAAGAATAAAAAGAAAGCTTTTGGCAGTGAGCTGCAGTATTCATCACTGAAATCATAGGTTACACAATTAAGTGATGGACTATAAAAGGATCAAACTGAAAGGTGTGATATGCAGCTTTTGAATAAATAGGAAATTTTGAGTTGACATAACTGAATACATGTTTCAAAACATATCAAAAGGTTGAATTAATTGAGGCTAAAGATCAATTGAAAGCTTCCTTCACTACAGTATCAAGTTTAAGGATATTAATTCAGAGCAAGAAGAAGATGCAGGATGGACGTGGATATTATATAGAATTATGTATTGAAAGAGAAATTCAAATTCATATTTGCTATGACTTCACTTTAGAAATGTATTAATTAGAAATGGTAACCAGTAAAGCATGTGCACTGCATGATTTTTGCAAAATAAAGAAGCTTTTCTTTGAATGCAAAAACTTGGAAAATAATTATTATTGATTTAATTGATTACATTGATTACTTAGATTTCAAAAAATTGTTGCACATCTAACTGGACACATAAGCCACAGACAAATTAAGAAGCACAATGGTGCATGTATATACATAATTACAAACAGAGCTGACTGACAAAGATGAAATCCTCAATCAACAGCAAGACCCTCCGTTTGAAAGTAATAATGTACACAAAATGGTTCCAGTTAGTACAGTTGGAGAAAAAGCATTTTCAAATTCAAATGAAAAGAAACAATTTTTTTTCTCAAGAAAGCAGTTTCTGCTCAAGGTTGCTGCTCTCATTAGACTGTAAAGGGTTGTAGTGGGACTCCTTCAAAATGTATTTCACACCCTTGATCAATGTGATGGAGTTAACCAATCTAGATAGATAAATATTATCTGGTTAATTTCCTAAATGAAAACATTTATTTATCCAGTATACAGGTACTTTTACACAATTTGAAAGGCCAAATTTTCCCCCTCTTCCCCTAGTCACAGATGCATTTCCGAAGGCTTAACCACCTCGATGGACCACCCGAATTCATGTGCACTAAGCACAGAGATCCATGTGATTAATTAAAATTCAATAAATACCATGTGCACCAGGTCATTCTAACGCATATTCTCATCATGGATAGATGGGCAATTTCTCATTTCAATAACCTGATGCTCAAATTCAACTTGGGTCCACCAAAGACTGAAGTATGCGTGTATAATGTCCACATTTCTCAGGAAAAAAAGTTGAGTGGAATCTTTGAATATTCAATGCTGATGCACTGTAATTCTGAACATTTCGGTGCTTACCATTTGTGTGTCAAATCTTCATTTTAAGTATGGATGTGCCTGGGCACACAGTGGATATTTTCATATAGTTTCCAATCAGTATCAAAGGTTAAGGCAAAAACACTTGCAGGCAAAGTAATTAAAATCGTTTTTTCATTCACTGAGTCATTTGAAGTCTCAACCACTCTGTATATCCCCTTTGTAGAAAGTACCTTTTCTGGTCATGAAACAATCCATTGAGAATGGAAGTCAGACTACTTGAACCCAATCAAAAATAAACAGATATTTGGGGGTAAAAAGGGACGAGGAACAATACTGTAGAATAGAGTATCCTCACGCTAAAGCTTCCTAATTAGATTTATTCAAACTTACTGGAATTCAACTGAATAAGTTTGGATACAAAGCTGAATGAGAATGCTAACTAAAATATATCTATAAACATGTCTTCAGTTTCAAAAAATCTTCATGATCAACTAGTGTTATACCACAGTTATCGCCTAGATTTGGCTGGAAGAGAATGGTAACTAAAAAAATTACATTTGATAGGCAATGTTTAGTTTTACTCCCATACTTGTCTCTCTGTAGGGCTCTAAAGGACAGCATGAAGAAAAGGAAAGAAAAAACACAAGTAAGCATACAGCGACAGCAGAAGAAACATGAATAAAAGCAAATAGATTGATGGTATGCAGAAAATATCTAACAAATCCTATCTTCACTACACATAATAAATGATTAATTTAAATGCTTTTAAGCTGGAAACAATTGCACAATTTAAATGACAACAGTGTGTTTGTACTATTCACTTCAGAACCACCTATATATATTTTGAATAACCGTTTCAAAAAGACAGCAACCCTTTCACCGGCTCATTGTAATCAAGTCAGCTATCAACTGACACAGCGTTGTTTACATATAGTTTTGTTGATATTTACATAGAACATTGCAACATATTGGAAAGGTAGATTGAGATTGATGTTTAAATTGATACCTGTACTGGTGAAAGGGTTGTAAAATATAAGACCCCTTTGATTGGCCTATAGAGGCTGTACTGAATAACTATCTAAATTTGTAGCTATCTAAAGTCTAATACTTTCGTCCCATCACACCAATGTTACCATACATATTGTTAGACATTTCATTAGTAGTTTTCAGGACCTTTCCTCCAGATATGTTCAAGCCAGATGATCAGAAAGGCAGCTACTTTACAAAAGGACATGTTTTCCACTGGCTTCCTCAGCTTACATCCAAAACTAATTTGGATAGAAGTTCAAAAGACACTTGTAGAAAGTGAGAATGTGAGGTGATGCATTTTGGGAGGACTAACAAGGCAAGGGAGTACACAATGAATGGTAGGACCCTAGGAAGTACAGAGGATCAGAGGGACCTTGGTGTACATGTCCATTGGTCCTTGAAGGCAGCAGGACAGGTAGATAAGGTAGCATATGGGATACTTGCCTTTATTAGTCGAAGCACTGAATACATAAGCAGGGAGGTTATGATGGACCTGTATAAAGGGTTAGTTAGGCCACATCTGGAGCACTGTGTGCAGTTCTGGTTGCCATGCTATAGGAAGGATGTGATTGCACTGGAGAGGGTGTAGAGGAGATTCACCAGGATGCTGTGTGGGCTGGAGCGTTAGCTATGAAGAGAGATTAGGTAGGCTGGGGTTATTTTCCTTAGAGCAGAGAAGGCTAAGGGGAGACCTGATTGAGGGCTACAAAATTATGAGTGGCATAGATGGGTAGATAGGAAGAAACTTTTCCCCTTCGCGGAGGGGTGATAACCAGGGCATAGATTTAAGGTAAGGGGCAGGAGGTTTATAGGGAATTTGAGGAAAAGAATTTTCACCCAGAGGGTGAGGGCTATGTGGAACTCATTGCTTGGAAGGGTGGTAGAGGCAGGAACCCTCACAATAGTTAAGAAGTATTTTAATGAATACTTGAAATGCCATAGCATACAAGGCTACGGGCCAAGTGCTGGAAAATGGGATTAGAGTAGATAGGGGCTTGATGACTGGTGGGGCCACAATAGGCTGAAGGGCCTCTTTCCATGCTGTAAAACTCTATGACTCTAAAGAAAATGTTAAATGCGTAACAATATATGCAGTCAAGCCTCCTTACCACAACTAGTGGAACATTCTAAAAACTCTAGTTACTGAATATTACACGCAGCTTCAATCAAGAGCTGGCAATAAATTTAAGACAGTTGTGTCCTAAAATGAGGTTTGACTGTATATTGGTAAACTGGTGAGAGACAGCTTTTTAAGCTTCAAAGCAAGAAACAAATTAATCCTCCACCCAAAACAGATGGATCAAAAATTGGTGAAAAGTTAATCCTTGCAGCAACTGATGATCATTGGTCACTGTGAAATAGAGGGATTAAACTGAAATTTTCAAAATTTTATTGTGTTTTATTTTACATCAAACTTGTTTTTTGGAATACAGCCTCCAGAGACCAGAGATGGGGTATCGCCATTATAGCTTAGTGAAATATTCAGAGTAGCACACCTTGTGTGTTGTACATGCTGACTGAGGGGTTGTTATAGACTGCTGATTCCCCAAGCAATGTGTTATAGGGATTGTTAGTGCCATGAGGACGAAGAAGAGCATTGGTTATTAGATGGTTAGCCATAGCCCCTGGAGCAGCCAGACGGAGAAAGACAAACAAAGAAAAAGATCAATCAGGCAAATGTAGAAAAATAAAATATTCTTAATGGTAAAACTTGAAGTCACATTTTTTAACAACAAGCTGAATACAGTCAGACCTGGAATGCTGAGGTTTACAAAAAAAATGCTTTAGACAATGTAAATGCATCTGCAAATGGGCTAACATGATAAATGTTTGTTTCCTTTATAACCTATTCTATAAAACAGATATTTAACCAGAGTTATTACTTGATTTCTTGGATTTACCCACAGGTAAATTGTAATCTCAAGTTCCTCAAAGAAAAAAACTTGCAATCGAATTGATCTTTTTCCGGTAACTTTAATAATTTCCGTTCCAATTTGCAGCAACAGCTTAAAAGGTTTCATAGTTTATTACTTCAATTTTCCCAAGACCAAAGCACAGTTGAGAAGTATAGCAGTGACATTTCTGAAAAAGTATGGATTTATAGATAATAAAGCAGAAGACAAGGGATATGGACTCCACAAAACTTAAAAACATGAGTCAACCTCAACCATATGTAAGTATCACAGTCAAAGAATACACTTTTGCAGACAGTACTTTGTATTTGTCATGTTTAGATTAAGAAGATAAATGCTTCAGATTTAGGCGGTGTTTCAGAGCATGGGATTTGTGCATTTCCATAGGAGTGCCCTGGATGCTCTCACAGGACTGTCACTGAAAGCCACTTTCTGTGGAGACTGTTAATTTGGGTTCACTCTGAAGATCTGAAAGGAGCTGAATTTAAAGCACATCTAAAATTCAATAAATAGAACATGTTCTCTGTCATAAAGGTTTGGATGTGAATTCAAGTCTTGATAGGTCCTGGCTCAAACCAATAAAAAACTGATGAATCAACTCCACACAAGGTTAGGTGCCCCACAATGCATTATACCCCTTCTTGAAATTTACTTATGTCATTAGCACATACAGAAGTATCTGAGTTGTGTACCAACAGCCCATGTGCTCAATCATAAATCAGATTATTTGTTATTTATAGGTCACCATGTGGTGAACAGATTTTTGACAAACTATATTGCTCCTTTTGAAAATACTTTAAGTAGTCTTGAAAACCTTTAAACTTACACCTTTAAACTTATCCAATTAAGTTCAAATAGCTTTGTAATCCAAAAACTATTATTTGTCTTTGTTTATTCAAAATGTTAAAGAATATTCCATCTATTGTGCTGCCATCTTCATCACACACATAAATACCAAGTTACAAATACCTTACATCATTAGTAAATTGGATGGATGATTGCATCTGGCAGTTCTACATTTACTCATATGTTACTCAAACAAAAGGAAATTGCCTGTAAAATATAACATCCACTACATGTTTTCAAACTTTAATTCTGCAGCATGGGTTTTGTGCCAACTAGTCATATTTAATAGAAAATTACATCCAATAAAATAATACTTTCATTAATTTTCTTGACAGGTTTTGTTGCAGTCGGGTTATTTTTCATGGAGATTGCAAAAATTAGATAAATAAACTCAACAAAATTTGAACCCTGTACTAGTCTAATGTATGTGGCAGTATATTGATGGCAATTCAGTAATGCATTAAGGGGAAAATATCACAGTAGCCTTCTATCACATCACAGCACAAAGCACTTGTGCTATCATTCATCACAGTAAACACAAATGGGAACAAAGTTAAACCACTACTTTGAAAACCTTTTGTCAAAAACAAAGCTTATAACACAAACCTATCAACAAATAGAGTAGGCTATTCTATTACATTGAGGTTCTTGGAGGTCTCTGAAAATCTATCTTGTTTGGAGGGTCACTATAAAGGATGGTGTTTCATCTATGTTCTCTATGAATAAGAGCTGAATGATTTAAGCAGTTGTATTGGAAGTCATGGTACAGTAAGCATATTGGTAAGGGATTAACTATGGAAAGAAGAAATTGAAAGCTACAGCACATTCATGTTTTAAATTATTGTAAGAATCTATTCATTTTTGTTTTTTGTAATGACATCATCTCATTAATATAAACAAAAGAGTAGATTTATTTTGATAAAAGTGTCTTACAGCTCAGTGATTAAATGACCCACCACTATGAAGGCCAAGGGCTGGATTTTACACTTCCAAATTGTGCGTGCTGCCCCTCAGCAACCCCCTACCCCACAAGAAGGAAAATTCAGACTGATGACATCGGATTAGCAACCTAATGTCATCACGCCAGTCTTAGATAATACGGATAATGCATGGGCACTAAAATTGGCAGCCTGTCCACCATTTTGAAATCATTAACAAGCTATTAAGCTTACAACGACCCAATTGTCTGCAAATTTTCATTACCAGCTGCGTCAGATGTAAAAAAGTATTTTACACCAGCGAAAATAAGGTGGCACAAGAGCGGTACTGGGATCAACGTTAAATGTACCAGCATATTCTGGTGGGAATGGTGGTAATGACTGTGTGATCTTAAATGACATCTAAAAAAAAATTTTTTTTGCGCCTTTAATAAATAACAAAGACTGATCCTGAGAGCAGGGGCCTTTACAATTCTAGCTGTGACTGTGGCATTACCCCTCTGCTGCATGATGTCCCGGCTTTCAGTGCAAATTCTCTGATCCCTCATGTGTTCACAACAAGGTGTGATTCATATTCCACTGTGAATGTAGCTGCAACAAAAATTCATCGCTATACTATTTTTTATATTAATTCAAAGGCACAAGAGTTAACTATACTGCGGCATCTAAAAACAGGCACAAGAAACTTGCCCTGATAACTGTAATGGTGGAATGGAGCAAGGGGAAAGGGTTGTGGTTGGGAAGCAAGCCGCATACAAGCTGCATACCACTGGGCAGCTGGTAATTGGCCGCAACACATTTTATTCGGTGTAATTAAATAGTTGGGGGGGAGGGTGCAGGGGCAGGACTGAACAGTCCTGCACACTTCTGGGTCCTCCTCCCTCATCCCGCTGTTTAGCAAAAAAACCTAGCCCCACGATTTGGTCCCAGATTTGATCCTTGAATCGAACTCAGTCAGCTGATTTCAACTGGGTTGATAGTGTGTGATGTGTTGGATGGATAGGAAACACATAAGCCATGACTCCGACTCCTAACTTCTACCCACCATTGATCACTAAAGCCAAGGTTTCAGTGCCACATGAGGGCATTGTCAGTTAGAGACAGCTGTGTTGGTTCAACATTAAATAGCTGTCCAGAGATTATCCACATGAAAGATGGCAGCCTGTGAGACACTGTGAAACTGTACACTGCAAAGCACGAGGTGAGGAATATTGATGGAGGAAGAATAGAGGAATTTTGGCAGTACCTTAACCTGGTGGTTTCTCAATCTTCACTGCAGCCCCTGATCTTTCTTAATTCTTAAATTTTGTTTTCCAAAAATATATTTTACTCATGAAATTCATAAATATACATTACATGACCATACAAAATTGACATTACATAAAGAGCAAAACAAATCTGTTTCTTCCAATACCGTATGTTACTCAATACTTATACAATTACAGTCAATTTATTTTCATTCTTTCACAGGCTCAGCCAGCATTTATGGCCCACCCCTAAATGCCCCTTGAGAAAGTGAGGATGAGCTGCCTTCATGAACTGCTGCAGTCCATGTGGTGCAGAAACACCCACAGTGCTGTTAAGAAAGGAGTTCCAAGATTTTGACCCAGTGACAATGAAGGAACTGTGATATATTTCCAAGTCAGGGTAGTGAGTGGCTTGGAGGGGAATGTGCAGGTGGTGGTGTTCCCATGCATCTGCTGCCCTTGTCCTTCCAGGTGCTAGAGGTCACAGATTTGGAAGGTGCTGTCGAAGAAGCCTTGGTGAGTTGTTGCAGTGCATCTGCATGAACATTTACAATGGGCTGAATTTTCCCCCCTTTGTGAAGCGGGAAGAGTTGATGGGTGGGCGCATACGGGCGCGCTTCTGATCCGTGCCCCTGATCAGAGGTGCGCCGCCATTTTACGTATGTGAGCCAATTAAGGCCTGCCCAGCGTGACGTCTGCACTGAAGTGCTATGCGCTCCCTGTGCGGGTGGTGGTGGGGCTCCCAAAATCGGGAGTGCGCTCTTTCGCGTATGTGCATGAAAGAGCACAATCATCTCCCTGAAGCTAAGTGCTGCCTCAGGGAGTTCAGCTCTATATGTAAAAAAGACAAAAATAGAAAAATAAAATTTCCCTTAGATGTCCCCTCATGTGACAATGTCAATGTGACCATGAGTTGGAACATGTCCATAATTCTTACAAAATCTTTAATTAAATTTTTTAAAGCCTACGTGAAACCTCATCCCACCGGTGGTGACGTTTCATGTTTTTTATAATTCCCGCCGGGGCTCCTGGCCTGCCCACCAACCTTAAGGTTGGACGGGCAGGTCCTTTAATTACTTAATGGACCCTGTCAATGGCCTCAATTAGCCATTGACAGGTTGGCGGCCGCACAGCTGATTTGTCTGCGCTCCCGCCTTCCTGAAAATTTAAATTGGACGGGATGATGTCGGGAGTTCCCCCCGATGTCGCCACGCGTCATTTTACGCATCGTCCAGTGGGCCCCGCCCCTGCTTGCCGACTCGTAAAAGTCTGCCCAATGTTCATTACATGTCAAACATACAGCTCAAGGGACTTTTCAGTATCTAGCCCCTCAGGCTACCATGGCTGAAGGGCCTTAGAGAGTGGCTTTTCCTCACTGTACCTTGGTAACAGTTGCTCCAAGCTTTAATGTATCCCTAGTCCTAGACCTTGGAATGTGTCAGAGTACAACACTTGGTTGTGGACAACTCTTTGCACTGGAAGACCAAGGCCAGAATTTTCTGGCCCCATTGGAACAATATGGCGAGAAGGCCAAAAATTGGTTTTATACTGTCGTGAAACTAGTTTGTGATTGTCCACTCCACCTGTCAATGGTGGGCTGCATTTCCTGCCTCCACACCTCAAGAACATCATTTTAATATATTTGCATCTAATTATAAGCCCTGCTCCCCAGAATCATCAGCCAACGTCAAATTTACCACCACATCGGCATGACTTCAGAACAGCATGCTTCATGGCTGTCTTTATAAGGCGTGCACCTGGCAAGCTGAACTTTGAGGGAAGCGCACACAACTTTGTGCAGTGCTCACAAGCATTGCCCAGAGGACATTTGGGATGAGGTAATGTGCAATGTGGGAGGCACAGGCAAATTGCTTTTTCTGGCTGGCTTTCAGTACGGTGCAGGGGCAAAGGCTCCAGTGCGGGTCAGACCGGAGTGGGGGAGGGGATAGGGGGGTGCAAGGCAGCACAGACTGAAGGAAAGACTCAAGCACATGCCAGGAGGGTGGGGAGAGTGGGGTGAGGGAAGCAGCCACACACTTGGAAAAGCTGGTCAAAAGTGACCATTTTTCTGCAGCTGAGACCGTTCAGTTGCAGCTCCATTGACATACTTGGAATCGGGCCTCTGAAGCTTTTCTGCTCACTCAAGCAAGGCAAAAGCATGAACGGGCTACCAAATGCTCCAGAACTTTTCATCCCTTGAGCACAGACTGCAAATTAATATGTGTTTTAGGGGGCAGCAGAGTAATTGGCCAACTCAGCAAGTTGTACAATATCCTTGTGATATATCCTGTGCCATGGCACAGTCACTAGTGGAGGCATTTAGAGCCCCTTGAAATGTCTTTAAGATGTGGACCAGTATCCATTATGGCTCAAGCTAACAGCGCAGCCTTTCAGTGTGGGTTAGGGGAGTTGATGGCGTCGTGGTATTGTTGCTGGACTAATAATCCAGAGACCCAGGGACCAAGGTTCGAATCCCACCATGGCAGATGGTGGAATGTGAAGTCAATAAAAATCTTGAAATAAAAGTTTAATGATAACCATGAAACCATTGTCGATTGTTGTGAAAACCCATCTGCTTCATTAATTCCCTTTAGGGAAGGAAATCTGCAGCCCTGACCTGGCCTACATGTTGTTAACTCTTAACTGCCCTCTGAACAAGGGGGATGGGCAATAAATGCTGGTCTAGCCAGCGACACCCACAGCCATGAGTGAATAAAAAAGAAGTGCCTATATCTGAGCTGACAACACAGCATGCAGACCCAGTGGCCAAAGCTGCAACCAATCAGTCAAGTAGAGTGGGTGGGGTTTCAGACCACCAATGAGCGCATTAGACACTGGCCATCCAAGTGGTGGCCAGCACTCTCCTGCATGTGTGAAGGGCCCTTCAGACTTAACCAAGAGACGTTCTTAGTACACCCATGCTAACCCATGCTTCTCTCTCTTTGATCCTGCAGGAGGAAAACATCAGGATCATGGAGCTTGGGTATGACTCATGGCTTACAGGGAGCAAAGAAGAGGAGGAGAGCGGTGGAGGCACCTGGTTTGGCAAAGGGAGGAGCACCTCCCTCATGATGAAGGGGCAGCAGGGCCTGCTGCGCACACAGCTGAAGATGCACAGTGACCCCAATGCTCGTAGGTGCCTCGCTAGACTCCAGGGACTATATTTTTATGCCAGTGGCTCCTTCCAGGGGTCCACTGGTGACCTGTGCAGGATCTCACAAGCTTCTACACACAAGGGTATCCAGAAGGTTACAGATCCCATCTTTGCGAAGGTACAGAGCTTGGTGCATTTTGCCTGGGTCAGGAAAGCCAGGAAGCAAGAGCGCTGGGATTTGCGCCGATCTCAGGTTTCCCACAGGTGCAGGGTGCCATCGACTGCAATCACCTGGCACTTAGATCTCTATGGCAATAAGCAGTCAACTATGTCAACTGCAAGGGCTTCCACTTCCTGGTGTGCAACCACCACAGTTCTGCACATGATTCCCAGGGCACAAACAAGACTCCTACATCCTTAACAGGCCTCAGATCCCTGACGTCTTCAAGACTCCACAGAGGCTGCAGGGATGGCTCCTCGGGGACAAGGGCTACCCACAGAGGACATGGCTGAATACGCCTGTGCAGCGGCCTCAGACTGCAACAGAGCGACAGTACAACGAGGTTCAAACCGCAGCCCAGAATTTAGTGGAGCAAGCGCTAGGCATTTCGAAAATGAGGTTCCAGTACCTCGACAGGTCTGGTTGAGCATTGCAATACAGCCCCAAGAGAGTGCTGCGTATCATCGTCACTTGCTGTGCACTCCACAACCTGGCACTGCAAAGGGGTGAGGGCCCTGCTGAGGAGATGGAGGAGCAGTACGTATCCTCCAATGAGGAGGACGTCAAAGGGAATGATGGTGATGAAGTCCTCAAAGGAGAGAATGCCAGCGATGGAGGCCTTCGCATTGGCCAAATGTGGCAGGTGCACTCGGGAGGCAAGATTCATGGGGGATGATGACGAGATGCAATGAGGACAGTTCTGACAACCTCACTTTGCATCTGTGAATGTTTGACTCCTGCGTGGCTGATGGCAGTGCACATACCCTCAGTGCTCAGGCTCATGTCATGGAGACACAGCAGAGGCCCTAATAGTTGCTAGACTCCAGAAGGATGAAGATGACATACATTGATTACACTCCATAGATCTTCATGTAGCCCCTGTGAGTGTCTGACTCCTGTCTGGCTGAGGCCAGTTCGCTTGTGCTCTGTGATCAGCGTCATTTCATGGAGATGCAACCATGAAACTTTAAAAGCATCTGGTCCTTTGACCGCCTTCAGGACCTGACCCCTTCAAGAGCACAGTGTCATTGGTGACAGCTGCTGAAGAGACGGGGCCAGCCCCACCTCAAAGATGCTGAGAGCACACAGAGAGAATGAAAGAACTTTGTGATGCCTGCCCACAACATTCTGGCAGCAATGAGAAGCACCAACGAGGTGCAGGAATCACTAATGTGTCCAGAGAGTGTTAAGCCAGACCATCACCTTGGTCTGAAGGTTACACACTGCACAGGGAAGAGGCCATGGACTGAGACACCTGCTTTTTTCTTGTGCAGGAGTTGAAATTTTACATCTGAGTGACACAAACACTGCTCATCATAACAAGGAGTGATAGGCAAGGAGACATTCTTGGGAGTTTATTTACAATAGTGAAGATTAAGTACAAGTGAGTAACACAGGTGCCGAGGCTGGGCAACTACATCTTCTTAATCTTCCTAAGCCCGCTGCTACGTATTGGTGCTCGCCCACATCCACAGCAGAGGTGGAGGCAGCCTGCTGACTGCTACAGCCTGTCTGTGATGACGTTGGCGAGCATCCTCAGGAGGGTTGAGACCTGGAGGGTTCTGGCCTGCTTTTGGAGTCCTGCTGTGTGGCAGAGCCACCCATCTCAGCCTTGTGGAGCTGGAGCTGCTGGGGTCACAGGGAGAGGGGATTCAGATGGGCCAGACACTCATGGAGTCACCTGGGTGGATGGCCCCAGGGTGTACAGCTGCTAATCCTTCTTCCTATGGGTGCCCAAGTGCCCCTGGCT
Organism: Carcharodon carcharias; assembly: GCF_017639515.1. Classification (NCBI taxonomy): domain Eukaryota; kingdom Metazoa; phylum Chordata; class Chondrichthyes; order Lamniformes; family Lamnidae; genus Carcharodon; species Carcharodon carcharias. Next base: position 80,542,380 of record NC_054470.1, read on the forward strand.
GACTCCTTGAGGAGAAGGGGAACGGGAGTGAGAGCGAGCTGCCCCACAACCCTCTCATGTTGACACTGTTGGTGGCCAGCAATGATGTCAGTGATGGAGCTCAGCCCACGCAGCAGTGATGTCCTGGACCAAGGTGCCCATGGCAGCCACCATCCTACTAGTGTTGACCTCAGTGCATCAGCGCTATCACCTCAGAATGAAGGTGGACAGATTCTTCCATCGTGCCTTGCAATCCCTTCCTGATGTTCCCAAATTTACCTTTGCAGTTCCGTAATAGGTATGATCCAGTCCAGAGGCTTCTCATCTGACTTGGACTCAGCAGATTTTTGACCTCCAGCAGTCCTCCAAGTCCCGAAAACCTGGGAAGTCCCTGCCTCCACTTGTTGTGGATCAGACAGTACGATGTGCCCACCAGATTGTGACCTCGAGGCTAGTCTAGAACTAGGTCTCACCGAGGTGGTGGAGGGTATGGGTGAGGACTGTGACAGGACTTCAATTAGGGTGTCATCAGATTAATCTTCCAAGGTGCCTTTAGGGTTTGAGTCGATGATCTGGCTTCTTCTCAGATGTGCCTGCGAAAGCAAGGAGAGACAATTAGTGCATGGCAAGGGGCTGCGGAACAGGGGAACTGACTCATAGCATGGTTGTCTAATGGATGTTACATTGCTGGATCCTCATTTGGTTGAGCATTACTAACCTCACTGTTGGTACAGGAATGATTCAGATCATCACCAGCCAGCTGAATGGCTCTGTTTTCAAAGTCTGTGAGGACTGTGATGTCAGGCATTCCTCCACCAGTCTGTGACCTCTCCCTTTTGTCATGGGCCAGCTTGTCCTGCATGAGTACAGATGGAGAGAGTGTAAGCAGGATGCCTGCAAGGCCAGATGAGAAGGATGCTTGTCATGTGTGGGTGGTGAGTAGTGCCCTGGACAAGATGAGGACACTATCCGCAGAGCAGATGAAGGTGTGTGTGAGAGAGTGAATGGTGATATCCCTTGAACTGGCAGTGAGTGAGACCCCTGTGGTTGTGTGATAGGTTTGTGAGTTGAGAGTGATGAGAAGAGTGACTTACCCTGGCGGAACAGAGGAGATCATTCATCCTCTTTCGGCACTGGGTGGCTGTCCTCTTTTGCAGGGTGTTGGCACTGACCACCACTGCCGCCGCCTCTCAAGTTGGACTGGTGACGTTGCTGCTGGTCTTCGCCTAGAGCGCGGGTACAGGACTTTGTTGCAGGTCTCCACATCATCTAGTAGGTGCCCAGGGGAATCTTTGCTAAATTTGGGGGCAGCATGCTTCCTCCCTTTGGCAGCCATGACTTTGCAGTAGCTTCCAACGCGTTAGAGAATGTTAGCTCTGTGCAGAGGCGCCCTTAAATATGACACCCGGATTATTGACGGCCTGAGGTGACGGTATGGTGGACGAATCAGAGGCCACCCGGTCAGCGATCCAGCAGGTATGCTTTATTAATGAGGCAGGATGCGCTGGGAATGGGACAATATAGCGCAAAAAGCCGCCATTGCATCCAGCGGGTAAAATGTCCTATTCCCCGCCTGCTACCGCGCTTTGTGCGAATCTGGGACCATTCCACCCCAGCAGGTTTCAGCCAGACCAAAGAGGGTCTTTCACTGAGTTTATGGTCCTCCAGCAATAGTTAATGTTTGTCATGGTGTGCGTCCATAGAGCACAGAGTTCTGCATCATGGAGCTGCACAGGACGAACTTCAACAAAAACCACTGCATCTCTTTCCAGATCTGCTTTGCAAAAGTACACTCTAGAAGGAGCACAGCAGCCGCATCAAGGACAGCATGCAGTGGCACAGAGACTTCGGGCATGTATGAAGGATCTGAGGGGAGGGCCCTTCTCACCGCCAGCCAAACTAGATCTTGGTGCTTATTTGAAATTTCTGGTGATGAAGCATTCTGCCAAATGGCTTTGACAATCTACTCAGAGAACCATCCAAGAGGATCTACTATCTTCTTTTCCTGAAGAGCCTTGAGGATGTTATATGTAGATTGCTGTCTGATGGACATGTGGTCAAAGGTGTTTCTCGGCACAAACTTTTCCATGACGGACAGATGATATGGCATGGTTCAACTGAATGGACCATTCTGTGGCAATGTGGCCAGGCCCATCCTTCACAACACTGGAGCAATTAGAACCTCGGCACAGTGACAATTTGGTGTTTGCGAACTGAGGGTCTTCACAAAGCTTGATGCAGCCGCACACATAGATGGCCGTCAGGCTGAGAGCGATGTTGCATACCCTGACACAATCCATTTTTGATCTCCAGATGAGGTGTAAGATGGTTCGGGTGACTACTGCAGCGCAGGATTGCATGGGCTAGGCTGTAAACGCCTCGCACCTGATGACCAGGTTCTTATCCACAATGTAGAGGGACCAATGCTCCCACATGCCCAGTTTCTGCCTTACCTTAGCTATATGCCCCTCCCAGTTTTGGCACATGCCCTGGCTTCTCCGCTACATATCCCCAGCACCTTAAGGAAGTCTGACCTGACAGGATCAGTCGGATCAGTTCCCAAGGACTACGGCCTTACTCTTGCCATGATTTACTTTGGCTCCTGAGGCCAATTCGAACTGTTGCAGATGCTCATCAGTCTGTGAGCAGACAATGAATCCAAGCCTAAGACAGCAACGTCAGCCATTACAGGTAGGCTTTGACCTACATGCCTCCAATGTTTGGGATTGTCACTCCTCTAATGCCCACATCCTTCCTGATGGACACGGCAAAGGGTTTGATACAACACACAAACAAAACAGCAGAAAGTGGGCAACCTTTATTTAACAGGAAAGCTTTTTGGTTCCAACCCACTGATTGAAACTGTGCCATTGATATTTGTGCAAAGCAGTTAGATCCAACAGTGGATCCCCTTCCCAAACCCCATTTTGGAAAAGACACCTATCATGTAGGTGTGTGATATTCTGTCAAAGATCTTCTCCTGGCTGATCAGTCAAGTGTCAAGAATCCTGTCCTGCACATAGGTGATCTCTCATCTCTGAGTAGCACAAGGCTATCAGAGACCTTCTTGCTAGGTAGAGTATGGGTTTGATAAGGGTGGTTCACCAAATCCAGAGCAGACTTGACCCGATTGGCGATGGCTTCGGACAGGATTTTGTAGTCCACATTAAGCAGTAAAATGGACCACCAATTTCTAACTTCCTTCCCCTCCCCTTTCTGTCGTAACTTTTAAATTAATAAAAATGATAGCATCATATTGCCCACTGGAATAAGATCACTCTAAGGACAATAGTGAAATCAGAGGACAGTCCACCACTTTATCATGGCAATTAGAGATGTGCAATAAATGTGGTCCTGCGAGCATTGTCCACATTCAAAAATCAAATTATTCTTAAAAACTGCGCTATTAATATTTCTTCGGAAAAGAACCTTCATTAGTGTATGGACTAAATAAAACACAAATGAAATCCAGGAATGTTGGCCATGAACTTTGCTCAGCATTGTGTTTTGTCTTTCTTATCCATCAGATTACCAGGTTGAAAGAATGATTTTCAACAGCTTATTCAGACACAAAAGATGACCAAAATGGAGTCTTGAGCTGAAATGCCAGTTTAACCCATTGTTTAGTGTAAATTGTAATGTTGGTAAAGGAGCTAAAGCACACACTAAGGTCAGCTGCCTAGAGGATCATAAGGGATTGATGGTCACTTAAATTGTTTGAGAGTGACAAGGCTGCACAATATTCTGGTGGATATAACTGGACCTAACATTCTCTTAAAGCAAACCTAAAGCAGGTTGACAATAAATTGGTTGTTGCACAGGATTCTGAGTGTTATGTAAAGGTATATTTTTTAATGTTCGCTTGCTGCTGGAGGTTTGAAGGGGAGAAGGGACTTTTATGCACATTACAAGACTTTCTGGGACACTTAGTCAAGACACCACCAACACTATGGACTTTTATTCCTTCCATCCTAAATGTATAGTCTCATAATATTTGAACCATTTATCATAATGAACAATTTTACCTGAAACAGTTTCATCAATTCCTTCCATAGTCTCACAAAATTAGGTCACCTTCAAATTCTCTTGTCAAAGGAAAGGAGCTTTATTTCTTTCCAGCAACTTAAATTCCTGATACACCAATACTTTTCTGAGTTCACGCTGCATACTATCAAGATAAATATTCTACTGATAAAGAAGGGATTTGATAGAGGTGTTCAAAATCATCAAGGGTCTAGGGAGAGTAGGTAGGGAGCCGTTGGCAGAAGGGTCGAGACCAGAGGACACTGATTTGATGTGATTGGCAAAAGAAGCAACAGCGACTTGAGGAAAAACCTTTTTATACACAAGTGATTAGGATCTTGAATGCAGTGCCTGAAACAGATTTAATTGAGGCTCTCAAAAGAAAATTGGAAGATTATCTGAAGAATGTACATGTGAACATACGAATTAGGACTAGGAGTAGGCCACTCAGCCACTCGAGCCTGCTCTGCCACTCAACAAGATCATGGAGGATTTGATTGTAATCTCAACCTCATATTCCTGCCTACCCCCGATAACCTTTCACTCCCTTGTTAATCAAGAATGTATCTAGCTCTGCCTTAAAAATATTCAAAGACTCTGTTCCACCACCTTTTGAGGAAGAGAGTTTGAAAGACTCTTGACCCTTTGAGAGAAAAAAAATTCTCCTCCTCTGTCTTAATTGAGTGACTGCTTATTTTTAAACTGTGACCCCTAGTTCTAGATTCACCCACAAGAGGAAACATCCTCTCCACATCCACCCTGTCAAGGACCCTCAGGATCTTAAAGGTTTCGATCAAGTCGGCTCTTACTATTCAAAGCTCCAGTGGATACAAGTCTAAGCTGTGCAATTTTTCCTCATAAGACAACCCACCCATTGAAAAATAGAAAAGTTATGGTGCAGAGAGGCCTTTCATCCCATCATGATTGTGCCAGCCAGAAAAAGATGAAAAAGAAACTAGCCAATAATTTTAATCCCACTTTCCAGCACCTGGTCCATAGCCTTGCAGGTTTCAGCACTTCAGATGCAGATCCAGGTACCTTTTAAATGAGTTGAGCATTTTAGCCTCAACCACCGATTTAGGCAGTGAATTCCAGATGCCCACCATCCACTTTGTAGAAATGTTTTCCCTAATGTCCTCTCTAATTCTTCTACCAAATCTATGCCCCCTGGTAGTTGACCCCTCAGCTAGGGGAAACAAGTATTTACTGCCTACTCTATCTAGGTCCTTCATAATTTTGTGCACCTCAATGAGGTCACCCCTCAGCCTTCTTTGTTCTAAGGAAAACAACCCTAGCCTAGCCAAGCTTTCCTCATAGCTGCAATTTTCAAGACCTGGCAGCTTCTTGTAAATCTTCTCTGTACACCCTCCAGAGCAATTATGTCCTTCCTTTAATGCAGTGACCAGGACTGCACACAAAATTCCAGCTTGTGGCCTAACCAGCATTTTATACAGTGTCATCATTACAATTCCTGCTTTTGTATTCAATACCTCATCCAACAAAGGAAACCATTCCATATGATTTCTTTACCACCTTGTGCACCTGTCGTGCCACCTTCAAGGACCTGTGGGCCTACACTTCAAGGTCTCTCACTTCCTCAATCTCTCCAATTATCCTCCTATTTATTGAGTATTCCCTTGCTTTGTTTGCCCTCCCCAAATGCATTACCTCACACTTTTACAGACTGAATATCATTTGCCAATTTTCTGCCTGCTCAAACAAATTATTGATATAATTCTGGAGACAACAGTTATCCTCTTCACTAGCAACCAGCCAGAAAAATTCAGAATGCGAAAAAGTTCTCTTGAATGCAGTTCAAGAATTTTGCATCCATTGTCCTTCACACTGTTTGCATCCCAATTGATATTAGGGTAGTTGAAGTCCCCAGCTGTTACTGCCCTATTGTTTATGCACTCAGAAATCTGCCTACACATTTGCTCTTCTAACTCTCTTCCACTATTTGGGGGTCTATAGTACAATCCAGCAGTGTGGCTGTCCATTTTTTATTTCTGAGCTCAACCCATATGGCCTCATTTGATGCCTCATTTAGTACATCATCCCTCCACACAGCTGTAATTGATTCTTTAACCAATAATGCTACACCCCCAACTTTTCTATCCTCCTTCCTATCCTGTCTCAAAACCTTACATCCAGGGATGTTGAGCTGCCATTTTTGCCCCTCCTTAAGCCATGTTTCCATTATAGCAACAATATCATGTTGCCATATGTCTATGTGTGCCCTCAGCTCATAAGCTTTATTTACTATACTCCTGGCATTTACCACTCCTGGTGCTAGTCTAGAAAACCTTCTCTGAACTGCTTCTAATGTATTTACATCTTTCCTTAAATAAGGAAGCCAGTACTGCACACAATACTCCAGATGTGATCCTACCAGTGCCCTGTATAACTGAGGCATAACCATCCTACTTTTGTAACCAATTCCCCTCACAATAAATGATAACATTCTTAAGTTTTCCTAAGGTACTTTGTGTACATGCATACTAGCCTTTTGTGGTTCATGCACTAAGACAACCAGATCCCTCTGAATCTCAGAGCTCTGCAATCTCGCACCATTTAGATAACAAGCTTAGTTATTCTTCTTGCCAAATTGGCCAATGTCACATTTGCCCACATTATACTTCATTTGCCAGATCATTGCTCACCACGTAACCTATCAAAAGTTGAGGCCCCAGCACTGATCCCTGTGGCACACCACTCATCACATCCTGCCAACAGAAAATGTCCCATTTATGCCAACTCTCTGCTTCCTGTTAGCTAGCCAATCTTCTATCCATGCTCTCAAGAGCATGTCTCTAATAATGTTTATAATGTTATTGGACTTATTTTAAAATAGAGCTTAGTGGTGTCTATGTCTGTGTGTGTGTGTGTGTGTGTGTGTGTGTGTGTGTGTGTGTGTGTGTGTGTGTGTGTGTGTAAGTGTGTGTGGCTTAATTGGATTAAAGCCAGCTGATCTAGAGGCTTTGATATATAGAAGAGAAGTAGGTTTGAAATGGTAATTAGATAAACATAGGGTAATAGGTGAGATGTAAAGGGGGAAATTTGTATTTTTAAATAGACCATTCAAGAGAGTGGGTGAAATATTACACCTAATCATGTGAAGCTCAGAAACAACGGCCGGGATTTTTTGGCCACATCACGGGCAGGACTCGCTGTGAGCGAGGCGGTGCCCCAGCTAGACATCCATTGACTTGTGACGGGACTGGAAGGTTGCAGCGGTGGGTGGGTGGGTGCACAAAATCCCGCCAAACATGTTTGTTTTAAAGGTTATGAGTAAAGTAGGTATTATGAAAGGGTTTTATTATTAGAAGATTTAAAGTATAAAAAAACCTTGTGACAATGAGAATTTGCATTCAAAGAGGAAAATATATATAAAGGAAGAGAAGGCTGTTGATAAAAGGAGGAGGGATTCTAAGATCTAAAGCCTCCAGCCTGTAAGCCTCAGGTCTACCTGCAAGGACCCAAAGCTGAAAGAAACTCATCTTGAATGTGACTGTCCAGGTGTGCTTTGCCAGAGGTCTGTTTAAATCTGTGTGTTTTACTGTTGCCTTTCCCGGGGCCTAACAGAGATTAATTAGGGGACTTTTGCAGTTATTATAGTAGTAGTTTTGTAGACATATGTATATGCTTACAATATTTCTTGTATTAATAAGTGTTTAATTTAGTTTTATAACAAACCTCTTGAGGCTTGGTGGCCTTATTACTACTGAACTCAAAGCCTGCATCTCGAAACATACAAATTGCAAAATAGGGTTATAACAGTTGTTTCAAGTTTCCCTATGGGAAATGAACAAATCAGCAATTGCCATCAGCTGTGTCATAATAATGCCAATATGTTACCCACCTACACTATGAACTATTATTTTCCACAATAACGTTTGATATGGTACCTTATCAAATGCCTTCTGGAAATCTAAGTACAGTACATCCATTAGTTCCCCTTTATCCACAGCATGTGACTCCTTCAAAGAACTCCAATAAATTGGTTAAACATGATTTCTCTTTTACAAAACTATGTTGACTCTGCCTGATTGCCTTGAATTTTTCTAAGTGCCCTGCTATAACATCTTTAATAATAGCTTCTAACATTTTCCCTATGACAGATGTTAGGCTAACTAGCCTGTAGCTTTCTGCTTTCTGTCTCTCTCCCTTTTTCAACAAAGGAGTTATATTTGCTATTCTCCAAACTAATGGAACCTTCTCCGAATCTAGGGAATTTTGTAAAATTAAAACCAATGCATCAACTATCTTGCTAGCCACTCCTTTTAAGACCTTCGGGTGAAGTCCATCCAGACCTGTGGAGTTGTCAGCCTGCAGCTCCAACAATTTTTTCAATACCTCTTCATGCTGATTCTAATTTTTTTGAGTTCCTCCCTCCTTTCCGTTTCCTGATTTCCAGCTATTTCTGGGATCTTACTTGTGGACTCTATAGTGAAGACTGATGCAAAATACTTGTTTAATTAATCCACCATCTCCCTACTTTCCATTATCAACTCCCTAGATGCTCTTTCTATGGGACAAGCACTCACTTTGTTAACATTTTTCTTATTTAAATATCTAAAGAAACTCTTACTTTATACTCTTACCTTTATATTACTCACTAGCTTTCTCTCGTACTCTTATTTTTCTCTCCTTATTAACCTCTTGTCACTCTTTGTTGTACTTTATATTTTTTCCAATTTTCCGACCTGTCACCCATCTTTGAGTAATTATATGCATTTTCTTTAAGCTTGACACTCTTTTTAACTTTTTTAGTTAACCACGGATAGTGGGCCCTCCACCTGGAATTTTTCTTTTTCATTGGAATGTATATATTCTGTGTATTGAGAAATATCCCTTTAAATATCTGCCAATGAACTTCTATTGACATATCCCTTAACCTCATTTGCCAGTTCACTTTAGCTAGCTCGGCTTTCATGCCCTCATAACTGCCGTCATTTAAGCTTAAAATACTAGTCTTGGACACACTCGTTTCTCCCTCAAAATGAATGTAAAATTCAATCATATTATGATTGCTGCTACCTGGGGTGCCTTCCCTATAAGGTTATCAATTAATCCCATCTCATTGCACAATATAAAGTCTAGTATAGCCAGCTCTCCGGTTGGCTTCAGAACGTGCTGTTCTAAGAAACGATCCTGAACTCCTCATCTATGCTACCTTTGCCCACCTGATTTTTTCAGTCTATATGTAGATTAAGATCCCCCATGATTATTGTTGTACCTTTCTGACAAGCTCCCATTATCTCTTCTTTCATACTCTGCCCTACAGTGTAGTTACAATTGGGGGGCCTGTATACCACTCCCACAAATGGCTTCTTGCCTTTAACATTCCTCATTGCAACCAAAACCACTTCTACATCCTGGTTTCCAGAACTTAGGTTACCCCTTTCTAATGTGCTAATGCCATAATTATTAACAGAACCACCCCTCCATCTTTTCCTAACTTCCTGTCCTTCCTAAATATCACGTATCCTTCAATATTCAGGTTCCAATCTCTGTTATTCTGTAATGGCTAGCAGATCATAATTAATTATTTCTATTTGCGCTATTATTCCATCTGTTTTGTTTTGAATGCTTTGCGCATTTAGATACAGAGCCTTAAGTTTTATCCTTTTATTATTTTTGTAGCGTTTAGCCTTTTCTGCTGATTTACCCTTATATTTGTACTCTCTGTCCCTTCCTGTCATGGTCTATTTATCATTTCTCATATTAGTACCTTTCTCTCTTTCCTTGTTTCTATTCTTTGGTTTACTGCATCTTTCCAAATTTGAGAAAACAAATAGAAGGGCTATGGCGAAAAGGTGAGGATATGATATTACAGGAGTTATCCAGAGAGCCAAATGGCTAGATGGGTTAAATGGCCAGATTGGTTAAATGGCCACCTACTGTCCTGTAACCATTCTGTGATTCAACACAATATCACATTTGCTTATTTAATGGGTTTGCATGCTATAGTTGGCATTTGGAAGAATATTTGGAGTGCTGCTTTGGGCTGCATCAGAGTGCTTCAGTTGGAGTTTAGTGAGAGACGGACTTTTAAAGGTTAATTTCTATCTAAAGGCTAACTAAAAGTTGCTGTTTGAGTTGGGAGAAGGTAAGTTTTAATCCAGCTTTAAAACAGGAGTTCGACAGGCTCCACCTGCAGCTGCAGCAATAAATTAATTGGCTTAAATGGGTTTCGTAAGCTAGATTCAGACAGCATAAAAGCAAGCCATGTACCATGCTGCTTTTGTCTGCATTAGAGTGCTTCAGTTGGAGATTGTTGAGAGTGGGAGTGCACTGAAGAGGGAAGGGGTGATCCTTTAATTTTCTACCCTTCCTCAGTAAGAAGAGCAGCGGCCTTGGTAAGCAGGAGTTGGTAAGTATTGCTGCTGTCCTTAATATTCTTTAAACTAGATGAAGTAAAAGTATAGGGAGTAATTTAAGTTTAAGTCATGGCAGGGCAGCTCGGCCAAGTGGAATGCTCCTATGCAATATGGGAAGTCAGGGACACTTACAGTGTCCAGGGCAACCACGTTTACAGGAAGTGTTTCCAGCTGCAGCTAATCGAAATCTGCAAGGATGAGATCTTAGTGGATTGCAATACAGTGAGGTGGTCACAATGCAGGTAAAGAGTGCACAGGCAGAAAGGGAATGGGTGACTGCCAGACAGAGTAAAAGCACTGGGCAAGCTGTGCAGGAGTCCACTGGGTCCATCTCTGTCACTAACAGATTTTCCATTTTGGATACTTCTGGGGGAGATGGTTTCTCAAGAGAATGCAGCAAGAGCCAATCAGTGGCACCATGAGTAGCTCAGCTGCACAGGGGGCTGGGGGAGAAAAAAAGTGAGAGAGCAATAGTGATTGAGCATTCTATCATAAGGGGAACAGATAGACTTTTCAGTGGCCACAGACATTACACCAGGATGATACGCAACCTCCCTGATGTCAGGGTCAAGGATGTCACTAGGCGGCTGTAAGATATTTTGAAGGGGAGCGGTGAACAGCCAGAGGTATCAATGACATAGGTAAAAAGAGGAATGAGGTCCTGAAAGCAGAATATAGGGTTGAAACTAGATTGGCAGGGGGTAGTGACCTGAACAGGGAGACAGAAAGGGAAACAAAGATAGGAATAAAAAACAGAAAAGTTGAAAGCAAAAGCGGAAGGCAGAGGAAACAAGAGCCAGCAGCAAATAGTAGTACATATAAAATGTTTAAAAATGTTAAAAAGACAAGTCTAAAGGCACTGTATCTGAACGCACAGAGCATTCACAATAAGGTAAATGAATTAACAGTGTCAATAGATGTTAAAGGGTATGATATGATTGCGATTACAGAAACATGGCTGCAGTGTGACCAAGGCTGGAAACTGCATATCCAAGGGTACTCAATATTTAGGACGGACAGGTGAAAAGGAAAAGGAGGTGGCGTGGCATTGTTAGTTAAGGATGAAATCAATGCGAGAGAGAGAGAGAGAGGATTTGGCTCAGAAAATCTAGATGTAGAATCAGTCTGGGTGGAGCTAAGAAGCTACATGAGGCAGAAAACATTAGTGGGAGTTGTCTATAGGCCTCCAAACAGTAGTGGTAAGGTAAAGGATGGCATTAAACAGGAAATTAGAGATGCATGTAACAAGGGTGCTACAGTGATCATGGGTGACTTTAATCTACGTATAGATGGGCAAACCAAATTAGTAAAAATACTGTGGCAGATGAATTCCTGAATTCTGTACAAGATGTTTTTTTAGACCAGTATGTTGAAGAACTGACTAGGGAACAGGCTATCCTAGATTTGATATTGTGCAATGAGAAGGGGTTAATTAATAATCTTGTTGTGCAGGGTCCTTTAGGGAACAGTAACCATAACATGACAGAATTTTTCATTAGGATGGAAAGTGAAGTAGTCCAGTTTGAATCTTGGGTCCTAAACCTCAACAAAGGAAACTATGAAGGTATGATGCCATGAGTTGGCTAAGATAGATTGGGGAACTTCATTAAAAGGCATTTTGGTGGGTCGACAATATTTAATGAACAAATGTATGCATTGCAATAGTTATACATTCCTTTCTGGCGCAAAAAAAATCAGAGGAAAAGTGGCCTAGCCATGGCTGACAAAATAAATTAAGGATAGCATTAGATCCAAAGAGGAGTCATATAAAGTTGCTAGAAAAAGTAGCAAGCCTGAGGATTGGGAGTAGTTTAGAATTCAGCAAAGGAGGACCAAGAGATTGATTAAGAGGGGAAAGATAGAGAGTGAGAGTAAACTTGCAAAGAACATAAAAGTGGACTGTAAAAGGTTCTATAAGTATGTAAAAAGGAGAAGATTAGTGAAGGCAAATGTAAGTTCCTTACAGTCTGGAACAGGAGAATTTATAATAGAGAACAAGGAAATGGCAGAGCAATTAAATAACTACTTTAGTTCTGTCTTCATGGAGGAAGATACAACTAACTTGCCAGAAATGTGGGGAACCAAGGGTCAAGTGAGGAGGAGGAATTGAAGGAAACTAGTATTACTAAAACAATAGTGCTGGAGAAATTAATGGGACAGAAAGCCGATAAATCCCCAGGGCCTGATAATCTACATCCCAGGATATTAAAGAAGGTGGCCATGGAAATAGTGGATGCATTAGTTGTCATCTTCCAAAACTCGGTAGATTCTGGAACAGCCCCAGCGATTGAAGGGTGGTAAATGTAACCCCACTATTTAAAAAAGGAGGGGAGAAAACAGCAAATTACAGACCGGTTAGCCTAACATCAGTAGTAGGGAAAATGCTAGAGTTATATGAAGGATGTAATAACAGGACACTTAGAAAATAACAGGATTAGACAAAGTCAACATGGATTTATGAAAGGGAAATCATGTTTGACAAACGTACTGGAGTTTTTTAAGGATGTAACTAGCATAATAGATAAGGGAAAACCAGTGGATGTGGTGTATTTGGGTTTTCAGAAAACTTTTGATAAAGTCCCACATAAGATGTTAGTCTTATGTGGGACTTTATCAAAAGTTTTCTGAAAATCCAAATACATCACATCCTCTGGTGTATAAAATTAAAGCACATGGGATTGGGGTAATGTACTGGCATGAATTGAGAACTGGTTAGCAGACAGGAAACAGGGACTAGGAATAAATTAGTCTTTTTCGGACAGGCAGGCATTGGATCCTGCAGGGATCAGTGCTTGGGCCCCAGCTATTCATAATATAAATCAATAATTTGGATGAGGTAGAATATTTCCAAGTTTGCTGACGACACTAAACTTGGTGGGAATGTGAGAGATGAGGGTGTTAAGAGGCTTCATGGGGTGTCAGTTAGCTTAGTTGGCTGGACGGCTGGTTTGTGATGCAGAGTGACACCAACAGTGTGGGTTCAATTCCTGTACCGGATGAGGTCATCCATGATTTCTCATCCTTGTCCCTTGCCTGAGGTGTGGTGACCCTCAGGTTAAACTCACTAGGCTCAGTCATCCCTCTCTAATGAGAGAGCAACCTATGGTCTTCCAGGACTATGGCGACTTTCATTCATTAAGAGGCTTCAAGACGATTTAGACATGTTGAGTGATTGGGCAAATACATAGCAGATGCACTATGTCATGGATAAGTCTGAAGTTATCCACTTTGATAGGAGAAACAGAATGACAGAGTATTACTTAAATGGGAAATGTTGATGTACAAAGGGACCTGGGTGTCCTTGTAGACCAATCACTGAAAGCAAATTCTGATGGGGGTAGACAGACTGGATGCAGGGATGAAAGGGAAATCATGTTTGACAAACGTACTGGAGTTTTTTTAGGATGTAACTAGCATAATAGATAAGGGAAAACCAGTGGATATGGTGTATTTGGGTTTTCAGAAAACTTTTGATAAAGTCCCACATAAGATGTTGTGGTGGGCGTCTAGAACAAGGGGATTATAATCTCAGGATATGGGGTAGACCATTTCGGACTGAAATGAGGAGAAACTTCTTCACTCAGAGAGTGGTGAACCTATGGAATTCTCTACCATTGAAGTCACTGAATATATTTAAGAAGGAAGTAGATAGATTTCTGGATTCTTAAGGCATCAAGGGATATGGGGAGAGCACAGGAGTACGGCGTTGAGATAGAGGATCAGCCATGATCATATTGAATGGCAGAGCAGGCGTGAAGGGCCGCATAACCTACTCCTGTTCTTATTTTCTATAATTCTAATGCCCTGCTATGCAAAATACAAGTACCAAGTTATGAGAAGGGCAACTGAAATACCTATCCCACACTAATCATTTATTGTCACAATCCCAACAATCGATTCCTTTAATGTGATGGCATTATGGGGTGCTCTTCCACATATACTGTTGGATTGTCTGTATGTCCAACAACAATAGTCTTTGAAAATAAACAAAGTCAAGCCCATGATGGGGAAACCTATTGAACCCAATCAGTATATATGTCTTCTACGATTTACCCATGAAAATTTATTTTAATCTGGCAGTGGCCACCTTAATTGATTTTGTTCCCTAAGAGACACATTGATGTATTTCAGTCTTGTGATGCCAGTGCTGCCTCCAATTTCATCTTCTTGGATCCAGATGAATGAATGAAAAAAAGATGCTTTGAAAAATATCCAGACAACAATGTATACTTTCGAGTTAAATCAGGTCAGGTTTCTTCATTCATGGTCTCCATGAATTAAATACAGTATGCTATGTGCCAAAACTGACCACCAGGCACCACTCTTTTAGAAGCTGTATATGACTAGAGTGTGGGGGAGTGACAGGGAGCTAGCCCTGCATTCTTTTTAATATATGGCATGAGGCCTTTGACTCTTCTCGCTGATAAATGTTCTGCCTAAGTTTGGTTTCTCATTTTACTCCATCCTCTTGCTCACCCCAATCAATACCTACCGGCCTACTCCTGGTAGAAAGGATAAGGAATGTGACTTAATAAAGTGTTGTTAGAGCCTCATTGTTGGATTTTTAATCTCATTCTTTCAGCCTCTGGCTCTGCATTAGAATGCTCTTACTCACTTTGACTTGTATAATACGATTCATGATTCTTTACACTCCTTCATTTTTCATGCCAATTTGTTCCTTCCTACAGTTATACATTGGATATAGAATCATAGAAATTTACAGTATAGAAGACGACCATTCAGCCTATCATGTCTATGTGGGGTGTCTTAAGGAGCAGTATGCCTAGTCCCACATATCCATTTTTTGCCCATAACGCTCTAAATTGCTCATTCTTAAGAATCTTTCTAACTCTTTTTTTTAGAAGTATTTACAGGGTCAATTTCCACTACCTCTTCAGGTTGAGTATTCCAGATCCCAACAACTCTGAGTGAAAGAATTCCTGTTTATTTCCCCCTCCAGATCTTTTGCCAATGATTTTGAATCTATGACCTCTGGTTACTGACCTATTTACTAGAAAATTTCTCTACATACTCTATCAATTAGATCACCTCTTAAACTTCTGTTTCAAGGAGAACAGCACTAACTTTTCCAACCTCTCTTCATAAATGAAGTCCCTCATCCTGGTAAACTTCCTCGGTACTTTTCCTAATGTCTTTACAGCTTCATGGAAGTCTGGTGCCCAGAATTATCCACAATACTCCAGCTGAGGTGTGTCCAATAACTTATAAAGTTCTAGAATGATCTCTGTTTTTATATTATACCGCTCTATTATGGACCCAAGAAAACCATATGCTTTTTTAACAACCTCATCAACCTGCCCCACCACCAAATATGAAGACCAAGGTGTCCTTCTTCTTCTACACTTTACAGAATCATGCCATTTATTGTACTAGCTTGCCATATCAGTTCTCCTAAAGTATATCATTTCACACTTGCCCACAATGAACTCCATCTGCCATGCATCCGTCCATTCTTCCATTCTGTCTATGTTATCCTGAAGCTTCAAGTGGCCTCAGCACTGCCCATCACTTTGCCAAATTTTACACCACTTGCTGCTCCCTAAAATTGAGTCAATGTTATAAAAAATACAAAGCATATGGACCAAAAACTGGCCTTTGGAGGAATACCACAGCAAACCACCATTCAGTCGTGAAAAACATCCAACCACTTTCATTTCAAATTCTGAAAGAAAGAGTTTGGAATTCTAAACTGTCATTTTAGTTAAAACTGACATCTGTATATATTATTTATCACTACAGCTTCTTAGTGTTCTACAATGCAACACAAAACCTTGCCATTTATTATTCTCCATGTAAAGCTAGAGAACACTTTCACTGCATTTATTTATATTTTCTTACCATTTTAATAGAAACACAAATTATTTATTTACCATGTGATATATAGTTTATCAATTTGTGCTTTTAGTACTCCATTTGACAAAAGACTTAAAGTAAAAATTCAAATGCAGCAACAAATGAAGTCACTGTGAGGAAAAGCAAAAATAAGAGATTTTTTAAATTTTAAACCTGTACATTGGTTGATAGCTGTACATAAAAATTGTGCAGTTCCTTTCGTCTTTATTGTTGAACCTCTGGTTATGTAGAATAAATTACATCTGCATCATGTATGATTTATGCTGAATATCATATAAATAAACATTTGCCAATCGCAAATTAATCTTGGGAATAGAAGTCATAAGTATTTAGAAAATATTTTCTTCAAATAAATGTAACTTGACTAAGAAAATGAAAAATGGTGCCATGCGCACAAAGGTCAAGTCACAATTCCTGAAGGAACTTAATTCTATCTGACTGATCCTAAGTTCATTCCAATTAAAAGCTCATTCTGCCTACTTAGCACATTTTAAATTTCAATAGACAGACATTTTCTAGATTAGCTGGGTTTCAAAACGGTCAAAATTGAATGCCACCCGTTAATTGTGCATTTATCTTAAGGTCATATATATGCCATATACTAAGGGTCAAGTTTCATGGGCCACAAGTTTCTCAATAAAATGCCCTCTTTTTACATTATACTCCCTTCAATGCTTTTAGTTGTTAAATAAAAATGAGTTTTCAACAAAAAAATCTTTCAATGTGGCCTGAAGGGATGATGTTCATAAATCATAGTGCTTTAACTATTATATTGTCCAGCTGAAAGCAGATACATTAAAACCATTCCAGAACTCTTGCCAGTCTTCAAAAATTCACAAATCCCCATACTGCTAAAAGTAAATTGCTACAGACAGATAATGACTTCAATGCTAGCAGTTCTTCCTTAATGCTACTCGCTGCTGAATGACCTACAGCATGGTCCTAGAGATTTACTGTGGCCCTGTAGAAGCCTAAATGTGATTGTAATTACAGCATGAAACATTTACACAGGTGGCTTCCCTTATAAATGTGGACATAGGAATTTATAATGAGACAGTAAGAAGCAAGATTTCATAAACTTGAAGTGCACATAGACATAAGATTTTTAAAAATATATTATAGATACCCACTAATCCTAATACACACAGAGAAACAAGAGACAATCTGTGGAACTTATTATTCGATAGTTAAATACAAGAAAAATGAAGAAAAAATTAATATTTTCTTTCCATCCACGGTGTTCTACACCAATTACCATCTGACAACCAGGGAAATTAACAACCTTTGTGTGTTACACTAGCTTGCTTGCTGGCAAAGGCTTGACCAAATCCACCAAATCTGTCTCCCTCTCATGGAAATTGGCTCATCCCAGCTTCTGGTTCTGCAGGTAACATTGGACAAGATTGGAAACTCCCTGTGTTAAAATTAAAAATGATTCTATCCCAATCAACCTATGGTTTTCATGCAGTAATACATTACGCCACTCTAACAATGGCTGAGATTCTTGTATTTTGGAGTCCATTTTTTTGTTCTCTTAGAATCTCACATTTTAAGAGTACAAAAAGGTCATTCAGCCCGTAGTGCCTGTCACAGCTTTCTGAAAAGGGTAGAAAAGGGTCTTTGTTCCACCCATTTTCTAGGCAGAAAACTGTTCAATCAATGTTTGCATACACTCGAGCAAAAAATACTGTCAAAGGCCAATTCTGAACTGGCCTTGGCTCCTGGATGGGGTCCGCGCTATTAGTGCACTGCTGCATGTGGCCCAGAAACAGGCCATCACCAGTATCCACTCCAAAGAGTTTCCACTGATAAACTTTCCTGTTCTCCCATATTTTCTACAAATTTTATTTTAATATATTGATCTGCTTTCCTTTTCAAAGCTGCCTTTGATTTTGGTGCTATCACTGACCATAAGACCATAAGATGTAGGAGCAGAAATAGGCCATTTGGCCCATCGAGTTTGCTCTGCCATTCAATGAGATCATGGCAGATCTGATAATCCTGAACTCCACTTTCCTGCCTTTCCCCCTCAACCCTTGATTCCCTTACTGGTTTAAAATCTGTCTATTTCAGCCTTGAATATACTTAAGTCACCCATGATTAATGTACTGTCTTTCTTACATGCCTTCATTATCTCCTGATTTATTCTCTGTCCTACAGTATAGCTACTGTTAGGGGGCCTATAGACTACTCCCACCAGTGTTTTCTTCCCGTTGTTATTTCTTACTTCCACCCACATGGATTATACATCTTCTGATCCAAGATCACTCCTTGCTATCGTACTTATTCCATTTCGTACTAACAAAGCTCCCCACCACCCTTTTCTTCCTGCCTGCCCTTTCGAAAAGTCACATACCTCTGAATATTTAGTTCCCAGCTTTGATCTCCTTGTAACCATGTCTCTGTAATGGCTATAATATCATACCAATTAACCTCTATTTGTGCCGTTAAATCATTTAATTTGCTCCGAATTCTATGTGCATTTAAGTAAAGAGCCATTAATATTGCTTTTTTACCATTTTTTTCCCCTTTTGACCCGATTTGCTGCTGTTTTTTTATGTTTGTACACTCTGTCCCTTCCTGTTACGCTCTGGGTATCAATACCTAAATAGCTGCCCTGCAATGCTTCCATATCCTTTTGCTTTGTTAGCCTACGTATCCCCTCTCCAGAACCCTACCCTCACCCCACCACCCCCCCAAACTATTTAGTTTAAAGCCCTCTTTACAGCTCTAGTTATTCAATTCACCAGGATACAGGTCCCAGTAGAGTTCAAGTGAAGCCCATTCCACTAGAACAGCTCCTGTCTACCCCAGCTCTGGTGCCAGTGCCCCATGAACCGAAACCCATTCCTCCCACACCAATCTCTGAGCCACGCATTTAACTCCTTGACTTTATTTACCCTATGCCAATTTGCCTTTGGCTCAGGTAGTAATCCCGAGATTATTACCTTGAAGGTTCTGCTTTTTAATTTAACTCCTAACTGTTCAAATCTTTTCAACAGAATCTCCTTTCTAGTCCCATCAATGTCGTTGGTACCAAAATGGACGACGACAACAGGATCCCTCACCTCCTACTCCAAGTTTCTCACCAGCCTGAGGAGATATCCTTAAGCCTAGCACCGGGCAGGCAACACAGTTTTTAGGAATTATGCTCATGGCTGCAGAGAACAGTATCTATGCTCCTACTTATACTATCCCCTACGACTACTACATTCCTATTTCCTCCCCCCACTTGAATAGCTCCCTGTAACACAGTGACACAGTGCCTTGGTCAGTTCGCTCATCTTCCCTGCAGTCCCTGCTCACGTACACACAGCTTGCAAGAACCTTATAGCTGTTGGACAATTGCAGGGGCCGAGGCTCCTCAAACGCTACCCCCTGGGTCCCCATAGCTGCTTCATCTGCAGTCACACCCTCCTGTCCCTGATCAGAGACCAAATTTAAATGACCTAATCTGAAAGGTGTGACCATCTCCTGGAGGAAAGCGTCCAGGTAACTTTCTCCCTCCCTCATGTGGCACAATGTCTGCAACTCGGCCTTGAGCTCCTTAGCTCGGATCCGAAGGTCCTCGACCTGCAAATAATTACTACAGATGTGTTTCCTCTGGATCACATTGGTGTACTGCAGCAGCAACACATCCTGCCATCGCTGTCATATTTTATTTAATTACTTAATTAATTACTCTAGTATCCCTGCTCTTTATACTTGAAGAATCCCCTGCTCTTTACTATTTATTGTAATTTTTTTACAGATCAGTATTGATCTTATATTTAACAAGCTATTTCTAAGAAAAAGAGAAAAAAAGACTAAGGACCTAAACACAAACTAAAGACCTGACTTTCAGTTTAAGATTAGAAATACTCACCAATCCTACTCACCAAACAGCTGCTCTTCACACTCTTTAATGGTCTCTTGCATCTCTCACTGTGCTTTTTAATGATCTCTCACTCCTCTCTCACTCGCTCACTGTTAATGGCCCCACTGCTTCTTGCACTCTCTCACTGTTAATGGCTATGCTGTTCCTCTCGCTCTCTCTCACTGTTAAAGGCCATGCTGCTCCTCTCACTCTCTCACTGTTTATGACACCACTGCATCTCTCGGACTTTCGAAGGCCTTCCATATCGTAACAACCTCCTGCGTTGAATTTTTCCGTCAGTCTTCTGGTGATGGTCTTGAATCCATGTCCTTTAAGTATCAGCTCAACTTCTATTTCTTGTTCCTTTTATCACTTCATTTTGCTTTCTAAGATCATCCCTTTTGTCATTTAATCATTCCAGCCCTCTACTCTCTGACAGGCTTCTCCATTTTGTTCTAATCCCATTGTCCTTTTCCCTGCTCTGTAGTTGCTTATATGCTGTTCATGTCTGACAGCTTTCAGTTTTGATGAAAGGTCCCCTATCTGAAATGAGAACTCTGTTTCTCTCTTCACAAACGCTGTCTGATCTGCTAAATATTTCCAGATTTTTCTGTTTTTAATTTCACCAAGTTAAATCTTGGCATCTCATCACTCTCTGCTAACTCTCCAGCCCTACCCTGAGTTTTTCAACTAGATATTCTTCCAGTTTCCAGCAATTTTGTATTTATTTTATATTTTTTACTTGCTGGTTTATCCTGTCTGCAGGATATAGGAGGATGGTAGCATAGTGGTAATATTACTGAACGAATGCTCTAAAGACATGAGTTAAAATTCCACCATGGCAGTTGGGAGAATTTAAATTCAATTAATTAATACTGTAAATCTGGAATGAAATGCTAGTCTTATTAATAATGACCGTGGAACTAATGGATTATCATAAAAAATAATTTAATTTACGAATGCCCTTCAGGTAAGAAAATTTATTATTCTTACCCAGTCAGGTCCATACATGACTCCAGATCTGCAGCAATGTGGTTGCTTAACTGTCCTCTGAAATGGCGAGCAAACCACTCTGTTGTATCAGTCCACTACAGAAAAAAGCACTGTGGATGTACCTAAACCACAAGGACTGCAGCAGTCCAAGAACTTGGCTCGCCATCACCTTCTCAAGGGCAATAATGGGCAATAAATGTTGCCAGTGATACTCAAATCCTAATAATGAGTAAAGATAAAGTTCTGTCCTCAATGCTGTTATCTCATTGATATCCAAATCTTTAATCAAAACACTAAGTTTTCTTAATATCAACAGTTTAAGCTATGAGTAAAACAATGGGATTGCAGGAATAATGTTCAAGGCTGCCACATTGGGCTCCGTAGCACCGCTAGTGCTGGTGCTACCAAGGTGCTAAGGTCAACAAACAGCATGCGCATAATACTTTTGGCCATGTGCAACACAAATCGCTAGGTGTCCCGTGGTGGGAAGGATGCTACTCTGAGAAGTACACCAGAAACATCAGGGGGAGGATTTTTCCCTCATTGGACGGGCTTAGCAGGGGAAGGCAGGGGCGGTTGGGAAGCTGAACGCCAACCGTGATTGGGGCCGGACCACGATTTCACGCTGGCTGGTCAATTAAGGCCCGCCCAGCATGAGGCACAAGCAGTAGCACTGAGTGCTGCCTGTAGGGAAAGGGGGGGCGAGGGCCGGAGGTGAGCAGGCCGAGCATGAACTTGGCGCATGTGCGCAAGTGCACGCTTCATAATCTCCCTGAGGCACTGAGCTGCCTCAGGGAGATGAAGCATTGTTTAAAAAAAAGAAAATAAAAATGTAATAAAAACTGTCCTCTCATGTGACTCTGTCACATGAGCAGAGGCATGTTATTAATCCAATTGTAAAATTTTTATTTTATTTTTATTTGCTTTTGGAAACCTGATCCCACCCGTGGATGAGGTTTCCAATACAATGTGAAGGCCACTTGGCCTTTCTGCCTGACCGGCCTTACGCATTCCCTTAGTGTCTGTCTGGTGGTGCCTTTGCCTGTCCTGGTGCTCCTACCCAGTGCTACCCCAGTGACTGTGGCATGGCTGGTCGAAGGCTACTGACTTTCACTGGGGAAGGCTGGAGGTAGCTTTGCAGGAAGATCTCGGGCTGCTGTGAGCCTCGAAGGAGTGGCTTCAGACTGCACCATCTCAGCATTGGCAGCAGCAGTCTGGGCTGGCTGGCTGAGAGGCATCAGCAAGGGCACTAGCACTACGGAAGAGGTGGGAACACGAATGCTGCCATCCTGAGAGGGCAACAGGGTGCGACTGCCATTCCCCTGATGCAGTGCCTCAGCTCTCCTAGTAAACTGCTAGAGAACAGGCTGCTGGACTGCTGCAAGAAGCTGCAGTTTCTTTTGAGCTCTAAGATCTGAAGCAATGATGGCTACACACTGAGCCTGCATGGCAACAACCATGGATCTCACATCCAGCTCCTACAGCATGACTCAGATGTTGGATGTCTTCTGCCTCTGCTGCAGTGGAAGCTTAGACAGTGGCCAACACAAACTATATCACAGTGATATGGTCCACAAGTGCAGTCATGGAGCTGGCCAACACTTACAAGATGGAAAGGATAGGTTGCAAGCTCTGCAAGATATCATACTGCAGCCAGATTCCTCCATGCTCCTTGATAGTGACAAAGGCTGTTCAGCAGGCCTGCCAAAACACGAAGCTTCCTCGTATATATGTTCCTCAGCTTTCTCTGGTAGGCTGTCCTATTGAGATCCTCACCCCATGTAGCAGAAATCAGGTATGACCTCACTTTCTGGGGAGTTAGCACATGGACTGTCCTTTCTTTCTGCTCTGGCTGCTGCCATTCATGCCTGATGATTCAGAACATGCAGATTCCACTCTATACTACCTTCTCAGGTGACAGTGGCAGCATATCAGCTGAGGCTATAAGTGTAAGATCAAGTGATAGTGCTTCTTCACCAGTGATGTGGTGTTATGCTGGTGAGTAACAGTGCTTCTTCACCAGTGATGTGGTGTTATGCTAGTGAGTAACAGTGCTTCTTCACCAGTGATGTGGTGTTATGCTAGTGAGTAACAGTGCTTCTTCACCAGTGATGTGGTGTTATGCTAGTGAGTAACAGTGCTTCTTCACCAGTGATGTGGTGTTATCCAAGCAAGTGACTGCTTCTTCACCAGTGATGTGGTGTTACCCAACGAGTGAGAGTGCTTCTTCATCAGTGATGTGGTGTTACCCAAGCAAGTGACTGCTTCTTCACCAGTGATGTGGTGTTACCCAGCGAGTGACTGTGCTTCTTCACCAATGATGTGGTGCTAACCTAGCTCTTCCACTTGAGATTGCTGGGACTGGACAAAATGAAGCATATGGGTGTCAGAAAGAAAAAAATTCAGGAGAGTGTTGAAGGAAGGATGATGGGATAGAAAGCTAGAGATCTTTAGTCAGACCATCAGTAGCTTTCTAATGCAAGCCCACTATTTAAGAAAAGAGGAAGACAGAAAACGAGGAAGTATAAACCTGTTAGCCTGCTGTGAATAGTAGGGAAAATGCTAGGATCTATTATGAAGGATATGATAACTGGACACTGAAAATAATAGTAGGAATGGGCAGAGTCAACATGGATTTATGAAACAGAAATCATGTTTGACAAACCAGCTAGAGTTTTTTGAGTATCTAACAACAGAATAGGTAAGGGGGAACCTGTGGATATGATGTATTTGGATTTTCAGAAGACTTTCGATAGAGTCCCACACGAGAGGTTAGTAAACAAAATTAGAGCGCACATGGGATTCAGGGTAGCATAGTGGCACGGACTGAGAATTGGTTGACGGACAGAAAACAGAGTAGGAATAAACAAGTCATTCTCAGGTTGGCAGGCTGTGACTTGTGGGGCACCACGAGGATCAGTGCTTGGGCCACAGCTATTTGCAAAGTGTATTAATAATTTGGATGTGGGGATCAATTGTAATAATTACAAGTCTGCTGATGACACAAAATTGGTTGGGAATGTGAGTTGTGAGGAGGTTGCAAAAAGGCATTAGGGGATTTAGATAGGCTTAGTGAGTGGGCAAGAACATAGCAGATGGATTATGATGTGGAAATACAAGAGTTATCCACTTTGGTAGGAAAAACATTAATGCAGAATATTTCTTAAATGGTGACAAATTGGGAAATGTTAATGTTCAAAGGGACATCAATTCTAGACCTTCCTCTCCCACCCCCAGGACATCTTCCTCTCCCAAATACAGCTGGACCTTCCTCTCCACCCCCTCGATGACCATCCATTCTGAGCAGACACTCAAAGGTGACTTTCCACCTTCCATGAGCTGTTTCACGGCGGACCCACGTCAATGAGCATCAACCCAGCATGTAATGGGTGTTCCTCCAGGGTCCCATTGCTGTTGAGGTCCAGCACCTTCTGCTCCTTGGATATCCACAATGTGAGTGAGCAAGGCCCTGGTGGTGAGTCCCAACTTTTGCATGTCACAGTTGTCAAGATATGTTCTACACTGGCGTGTTTTCCCGCTGACATGGGTGGATGGTCCAGCAAAAAGGGATGGTTCTGGTGGGCTGGGCTTATAATAAAATGCAGATGTATTACAATGAGGTTTCCGACATCCAAAAACGCAGCCTGCCATTGACGGGCAGAGTGGACAATTGCAAACTGGTTTCCCGACGTTGCTAAACCAATTTTTGGCCTTCTTGCCATATTGCCCGCTCACGCTGCCGAACACGACCGACACCAATGGGCAAGGAAAATTCCACGCATAGTCTCAGAATAAACGGTAGGCCATTTAGGACTGAGATGAGGAGGAATTTCTTCGCTCAGAGGGTTGTGACTCTTTGGAATTCTCTACCCAAGGGGGCTGTGGAAGCTCAGTCACTGAACATCCAAGACAGCAATTAACAGATTTTTAGCTATTAAAGGCATCAAAGTATATGGGCATAGTGTGGGAAAATGGTATTGAGGCAGTAGATCAGCCCATGATCCATTTGAATGGTGAGCAGCCTTGAGGGGCCGAATGGCATTCTCCTACTCCTATTTCCTATGTTCCTCTTCATGTCAGACAAGAGGATAAGTTTGAAGTGGCAGTTGAGAAGCAGTATAAGGCAGGAATATATCATCATTCTGTATGTCCTCAGCAACACTGGACACAATGGGGTCTGCTGCAGTCAGCCTCCTCATAGGGAGCACCATCTCCATAGTAGGGGTTAGGAGATGGGAACATGCTATCCATGTGTGTTCTGCTCTGCTCTATTTGATTGCGTGCCATCTTGACCTTCAAGAGACATGGCAGAATGCCAGAGAGTATGCTAACATTTCAAGACCATATGATTCTTCTTCAGAGATCTAAGGAGTCAAACAGGCTCATAATGTTAACTCATCTTATCTCTCCACAGATGCTGCCAGACATGCTGAGTTTTTCCAGCATTTTCTGTTTTTATTTCCAATTTCCAGCATTCACAGTATTTTGCTTTTATGCTAGGGATTGTGTTGCACTGTGTTTGGTCAAAGTGTCTGCGTTGCTGATCAGCTGGAGGTTTGTGTAGGCAGTGAGAGGTGGGTGTGTTTAACTAGCATCATTGGAAAACATGTGAGGGTAAGGTAGGACATGCCAATGTAAGGCCTGCATACTGACTGCTCAGGGCTGCTGATAGGTGAGTGATACGGGTGTAATGTATTGAAAGGAGAGGCTGGTAGTATGGCAGGTCTGAGATGCCCTTTGAGAATGTATGCACTGACCTCCACCTGTGGGAGGTCATTGAATTTCTTGTAGCATTGCTGCCAGACTCTACTGGGAAGCCTCCTTCTTTCCTTTGGAGGATATCCTTTGAGGGTCTCCTGGCACACCCCGTCCTCCCAACTATGGAAACATGATCTCCATCCTGCTGTTGGCCTCCATCACCAAAGCTTCCAGTGCCACATCCAAGAACCTGGAAGCCCTCTCTCTTCTCTGCTGCTCTATTTTTTACCTTCTACTCAAGGCCAATTACACTTCAGGCAGTCAGCAGCAGATTCATCCCTATGAGAACATCTGCCCCTTCAAAGGGCAAAGCTGCTTGTGCAGTTGTGCACAGTAAAAAATAAAAGGTTTGAGATAATCCAGTATCAATGGTATGACAGTGCTTGACTGCAAAATTTCAAATAACGTTGAAACATATAAAACTTATAGCATAGAAAGGATTAATTCATTGGGCCCATTGTATCTGTGCCAACTGCAAAAGAACTATCCAGTATAATCACACTTTCGAGCTCTCGGTAATGTTGTAGCTTATGACGTATCAAGAGCATTTCCAAATTTTTTGGAAATTTGTTGATGGTTTCTGCATGTATCATCTTTTTAGGCCATGAATTTCAGGCCCCCCGCCTCAATCTGGTTGAAAAAACTTCTCAACTCCTTTCTTACTTTTCTGCTGATTATTTTAAATCTATGGTCCCTAGTGACTGAACTCTCTGATAGGAAAAATAGGTCCTTCCAAACCATTCTTATCTCGGCTTCATTTCATTTTGCACACCCCAATAAAACCATGCCTCAGCTTCCCCTATTTCAAGAAAACATACCATATATCTTCCAGCCGTCTACAGCTTTCTTCTTCACTTCAATCACATGGCTAATTTTTGTATCAGCTGCAAACTTCTTAATGATGACCCTAAATTTAAGTCTAAATCATTGATAAAAATCATGATAAAAAGGAACTAGAATTGAGCCCTGTGGAACCCCACTGGAAACAGCTTTCTGGTCAGATAAGCGCCTGTCAGCCATTATCCTTCTCTTCCTGCCACTGAGCCAATTTTGAATCCAACTTACCATTTGTCCTTGGATCCCATGACATTTAATTTTTGGACCAGTTTTCTATGTGGAGCTTTGGCAAAAGCCTTGCTAAAATCCATGTAGATTACGTCAAATTTACTACCCTCGTGACTCTCCTTGTTACATCCTCAAAACTCCAGTCAAGTTAGTCAGACACAATCTTCCCTTAACAAATCCCCTGTTATAAAGCCATGCTTTATATTGAAAATAATTTTACTTAATTATTGGGCTGAAATCACTGGTTGAGTTTTATAAGACTCAAAAAGCCTTCCAGTGTCTTGAAACTGCAGTTTCTAAGATGGCTGAATATTTGCATGACTGTACCTTACACATTCCAAAGCCATTAAAATTGAGTCAGCCTTTCTAAAAGCACCCAAAGTTAAACATCTTAGAGGGATGTGAATGAGCTACATCTCTGTTCCATTCACAAAACACCCAAACAGCACTGGGTATTCAACCAGATGGGGAACAGGCCATCAGACATAATCACTTCAGACAATGGACTCCAGCTAAGAGAAGAACTCGTCCAGCCATAATCTAATTATGTCTACACCATGGGCTTGGAATCAACTTACTGCAATCATGTTTGGGTCACTCATCA
This sequence comes from Carcharodon carcharias, assembly GCF_017639515.1. Lineage (NCBI taxonomy): Eukaryota > Metazoa > Chordata > Chondrichthyes > Lamniformes > Lamnidae > Carcharodon > Carcharodon carcharias. Next base: position 80,569,915 of record NC_054470.1, read on the forward strand.
GGTGGTGAGAGGGGATCATGTAATGGGCCAACTAACCCTCTTTTGCGTTTAAGAAACAGCCTTCCTCAGAACCACAAAACAGAAGCAGAAGAGACACTGAGAAAGTAAGATCCTGAGTGGGGCACTCGCTCTCTCTCTATCCATCCAGAAAGTCAGAACCCTGCCAGCTATTTGACGATCCATACACTGCAGGCAGTGTTTTAAAAACCAACCCAGCAGGCTGCTACCTCAAGAAGAACAGAGATAAATCATTGGCAACATCTTTAAACCGTCTTGATGCTGAATTCTGAGAGTCCATCGAGCCCAGTCTGAAACCAGCCAAGTCATCATCCTGCAAGATCTATGCGTGACTAACTTTTATTGGGCTTCAAATACTGCTGAATCTACTCTCCCACTTTGTAACAACTGTGCGTGCACGCACGCGCACATGAATCCTTTTTAAAAACTCACAAGGAAACATGCGTGTGTGTGTCTTTTATAGATAGAGCATGTAAACAGTTAAACACTCACTGAATTGGCAAGCATGTCCTTTAAAATCTTTTTTAAAAATTGTGACGGTCAAACGGGGAGTGGGAAAAGAGGGGAGCGACTCTTCCTCACCTGATCGTAACACCCTACTTGACAATTGTTAATTGATTTGAACCTTTCTAAATAATGGGCCTCAATTTTTCAGTCGTTGGGCTTGCGTAATTGGCGGGCCTGGGAGTGGCCAGGAAACAAACCCCCAACCGCGATTTCACGCTGGCTGGCCAATTAATGGCCAACCAGCGTGAAGCATGCACCGAAAACCTCAGCGCTACCAGGATGGGGGCAGGAAGAGGGTAGGTGATGACGGCACCGCGGGCACGGGTGAGCCCTGCGAAAGAGCTCCCTGAAGGCAGAAAGCTGCCTCAGGGAGCTGCAGACCTGCAAATAATGAAATAAAGTTCTTAAAAGTTGCAAAGAAATGTACATGCATTGCAAGCAAGCACCTGAAGGCATAGCTCAAAAATGCTGTCCCCAGATATATATTTTTATTTCATAATGGAGGTTTCATCCCGGCCTTGGATGAGGTTTCATGAAAAATATAAAGTCCGCCTGGCCGATTCGCCTGTCACAGACAATTGCGCAGTTAATGCGCTTAATTGCCCACTTAATCACCAGTGGGTGCACTTCAGACGTAGGCACATGCCTGCCAAGTGAAATATCGCATGAGTGCGCAACATCAGGATGCTTGCCCAACGTCATGTCACGCAAGTTTACGCCTGATTGGGTCAGGCATGTGCCCAGCTAAGGGACATAAAATTCTGCCCGTGATTTATACTGCCCCTCAGAAATTTTTCCAATAATTTTCCCACTACCGAGATTCATCTGATTAGGCCTGTAATTACTTGGGCTGTCCCTTCTTCCCTTTTTAAACAACAATACAACATCAGCAGTCAGCCAGCACCATGTCTGTAGCCAGAGATAGCTGGAAAGTAATGGGAAGAGCCTCTGTTATTTCCTCCCTTGCTTCTCTTGGCAACCTGGGATACAATTCATCTGGGCCTGATAATTTATCCACTTTCAAAGATGTTAAGTGTCTTAATATTCCCTCTCTCATTATGTTTATCCCATCCAACATTTCACACTCTTCCTCAATTCTTTCTGCATCATACCCACTCTTTTTCACGATTCAAAGATTTAAATCTTAACCCGACATTCATGCACATGGTTCCTTCATTAGAAAATTTTAGACAGTGTCAAAAACAATCATTTCCTCCAGCACTTAAATATTTCTTCTGTCACTTTTATCCAAGAACAATGTCACACATGTCTGCCAAGATCCAATAGCATCCAACTGTGAACATCTTCACTGCACACATAGGTGTGAAGAGTAGAGAGGAGAAATGCATTACAAGGCGAAGTGTAACTGGTTCAATTCTATTGTGGGTGAACTTAACATTTACAGCAGCCTAGCACCACAGAATGAAATAGACCAGAATGAGATTGTTTGGCTTATTTTGCCTTTGATAGAGCTATGCAATTAGACTTAATCCTCCTCGCCTTATCCCATAGCCTGTGAACTTTGACCTTCAAGTATTTATCCAATTCTCTTCTGAATGTTAGTATTGAATCGGTTTCCATAAGCCTTTCAGGCAGAGCATTCCAGATCGCAACAACTGTATAAAAATATGTTTCCTCATGTTCTTTTAATAATCACCTTCAATCTATAGCCTCTAGTTATCGACTCTTCTGCCAATGAGAACAGTTTCTTCATATCAGCTCTATCAAACTATTTATTACTTTGAGCACCTCTATTAAATCGCCTCTTAAATTTCTCTGCTCTAAGGAGATCAATTCCAGTTTCTCCAGTCTCTTCACACAGCTAAAGTTCCTCATACGATTCCATTAAGCCTCTTCTGTAGCCTCTCTAAGGCCTTGACATCCTTCCTAGAGTGTGCTGTGCAGAATTGAACACAATACTGCTGCTGGAGTCTAACCAGTGTTTGAGAAAGGTTTCCCATGACTTTCTTGCTTTTGCATTCTCAGGGGAAATTTAACATAGATGACAGAGGTCTTGCCCAATTGGTCACTCAGAGCAATGGTCCCATTACTAACCCTGGTGGCACCACTATATATACTTTCCTCCAGTTTGAAAAGCAACTGTTCACCGCTATTCTCTGCTTTCTGTCTCTTATGCCTGATATTTGAAAATACCGTAATATTCACACTACAAATATCTTTTAGGAGGCATCCTTCTATGGTTTGGGACCAGGCCTGGTCCTCTATTTTCCTCCCAGGTAAGTTCAGTCCAACAAACACTATCAAAGTGCTGAACACTATGAAAGCTTCATTGCTGTTGATTGCCTTGTAGATTGTAGGCAGAGATGTTGGGACCTCCAATTTTTTGAAGGTGGAAGAGACGGAATAAGCAAACACAGGATGGGAAGTTACTTGTGCTTTATCAATTGGTGGGCAACTTTATTCATTCAGAAAATAGCCTTTACTCAGGGATCTGGGGTGCTGGGAGGAGAAAACTTGGCAGATGTATCAATTTCAGATTCAAATGAAGCAGGAATGATTGGAGAACGCAGATTGGGCTAGGGGAGATGATAATTATTAGGAATGTAATCAGGAGCTGACAAGTATGAAAACCATAACACAATCTGTGTGTGGCACAAGCAGCACAACTGACTTCAAACCGAATACTGCATAGGTTTGGGTATTAATGGGAGTGTAACACAGTAACTGAATGACATTTGAATGGCTACTGTCTAGATCTGGAATGCATTACAAAACAATGCTTGTTTAACTTTAAATGCTTTTTAGCAGTCTGCATACTTAGCTTCCCAAATATGAACTATTGAATGTTATCATAACCACAGCGGCAGATTCAAGTTATCATAACCATAGCGGCAGCTTTCTGACTTGAGTCCACCGCAACTGGAATTTTATTAGATCTAAGACAAGCACAAGAGAGAACACTGAAGAACCTGTGGCAATTTTTTGTCAGCCAACCTACTAAACCACCTATGGTGCAGTGTAAAGAACATATGCTCCAATGCAGCCACGTTAAATATTAAGTGCAATACAATGGCTTATGGAGAATAGTGGATCTGCAGGGTGGGGCTGCAAAACAGCAAGACCTCAGCAAAAGCTCTAAAGAAGGGTCATACAGACTCAAAATGGTAACTCTGTTTCTCTCCACAGAGAGAGAAGGCCTGCTGAGCTTTTCCAGCATTTTCTGTTTTTGTTTCAGATTTCTAGCATCCGCAGCATTTTGCTTTTATTTAAAACCTAAAGAGGGTTCAGAACAAGTCATAAAGCACAAGACAGAAGCATTAACAGTTTACATGACCAGCATTATGAAATTTTGCTGTGACTAATGTATGCTTGCTGGATTCAGCTTCAATCTTAAAGACTGAAAACAGCTTTTAGCGTATACTTTTTCCTGAATCATGGTGAGGATCAGCAAAGTGGAGATCAAAAGTCTTTCTGATAGAGGAAAATGCATCATGTTGATCATTGTACCTTATTTTGATTGGAGGTCCTGGATAATTAGCTATATGTAAAATGCTGCATAATTAACCTAGAAAGGACCAAATATATTGCATTCTAATACGCAAACACTTTGGGCGGAATCGTCCCAGATTTACTATCAGTGTGGTAGCGGGCGGGTAAAATATAATGGTGGCTTTTCACACTGTATCGTCCTAAACCCGCCACATTAATTATGCATTCCTGGGAAACACACCATATCCCTGGCTCTCATCCATCACCTCGCCGCTTCATCATGCCGGGTGCCATGTTTAAAGTCCAGCCATGTGCACACCTCAGTGCTTCCAGCTTATGACTGCAGTAAAGAAGACATGGCCCTGAAAGGCAAAACCACTGCAGTCCCCAGGTTCAATGACGAACCTTGAGGGCCTTTTGGATATAGTGGAGGCTCGCCATGATGTCCTCTACCCCACTCTGGCCGCAGGAGGGGCAGCAACCTTACTAATCCGGCTTGGGAGGCGATGGCAGTGGTGTCCACAAGTGCATGTATGAAGGTCTCCATGGAGAGGATGGTGGGCACCATGAAGACCATAGTCCAGCAGACCTGCACTCCATCGCAGGAACCATAGGTTAGAGGCAACACGAGAGGGAAACAGAGCACCTGGAGGAGAAAGGCCAGGGCCCTTGGGCACCTGAAGGGAGGAGGGGCAGCAGCAGGGCAGCCCTAGGTCATCCACTCAGGATTCTCAGAGGCTGTCCTCTTCCTCTGAGTCCCCTTTGCCTGTGAGTCCCTCAACCTCATCCTCTGTCACAGCAGAAGGAGCAGCTGGCCAATGAGTGATTCTGGAGGGTGAAGTGTGTGTGGCAGGGACTTTCAGAGCCTTGTACAAGCACTCTTCAATGCACACGGATCCTTCACGCATCATGCTCACCTCAATGCCCTGAGCATTTTCAATGCTGCCTGCTGGGGTTTGCTTTCTCCATTTGAGCTGACCTGCATCCCTGTCCACGCAATGATCATACCCCCATGCAGCAACTGATCTCGCCCGCCATGACTGCCGCTTCACTTTCAATTTGGACAGCATGGTGTGGATTCCCTTTTTCACATGCTCCCCTGTCTTTTCCCCTCCCCCAGTCACCCATTTCCTTTCCTCCATCACTGTTGACCTCCCTGGCATCACATTCCGCCTACCCTCTGCAGATGAATTAAATAGGTATTTTGCATCAGTCTTCACCTTCTCCCAACCCAAACAGAAACTTTTAGTTAGACTTTAGACAGAAATTAACCCTTAAAAGTCCCTCCCTCACCAAACTCCAACTGAAGCACTCTAATGCAGCCCAAAGCAGCACTCTAGTGCATTGTAGTTGATATAAGAAAGTAGCATTGCAAAAAGTATTAATAATTAAAATATTATAGGGTGGAGGGAAAAATAAATGCCAACTATAGCATGCAAATCCATTAAATAAGGAAATGTGATATTTTGTTGAATCATAGAAAGGTTACAGGACAATGGGTGTCCATTTAAACTGTCTAGCCATAATCGGCTCCCTGGATGACTCCTGTGGTACCATATCCTCAACATTTTGCCGTAGCCCTGCCATTTGTTTTCTCAAATTTGGAAAGGTGTAGTAAACCAAAGAGTACAAACAAGAGAAAAAGGTACAAATGTGGGAAATGATAAACAGGCCATGACAGGAAGGCTCAGAGAGTACAAATCTAAGAGTAAATCAGCAAATAAGGCTAGGTGTTACAAAAACAATGAAAGGATAAAACTTAAGGCTCTGTATCTAAATGCACATAGTTTTCAAACAGATGAATTGATAGTGTAAATAGAAGTAAATAAGTACGATCTGATGGCCATTACAGAGACATGGCTACAGGACGACAGAGATTGGGATCTGAATATTGAAGGGTATGTGATATTTAGAAAGGACAGGAAGTTAGGAAAAGGTGGAGGGGTGGTTCTGTTAATTAATGATGGTATTCGCACAATACAGAGGGATAACCTAAGTTCTGGAAAACAGGATGTAGAAGTGGTTTGGGTTGCGATAAGGAATGTTAAAGGCAAGAAGTCACTTGTGGGAGTGGTGTACAGGCCCCCCAATTGTAACTACACAGTAGGGCAGAGTGCAAAAGAAGAGCTTGTCAGAAAGGTACAACAATAATCATGGAGGATTTTAAACTACATTCAGGCCAGAATCTTCTGTTCGGCGAGCGGGGGCGGGCCCCGCTTGCCGACGTGTAAAATGATGCGTGGTGACATCAGGCATGCATCCCAACATCACTGCGTGTTATTCAGATCCTCAGTTCAGTTGACGCAAAGCGGAGTCGGCTGCGCATCCGTCGAACTGTCAAAGGCCTATTAAGGCCATTTAGATTCCAATTAAGATCATTAACTGAGCTGCCCGTCCCAGGATGAGGTTTCATGAAGGGTTTATTAATTATATAAAGTTTTAAATTAAAATTCATTGACATGTCCCAGCTCATGTGACACTGTCACCTGATGTGACATGTCTTAAAGTTCTTTTATCATTAAAATTTTTCAAAATCAAACTAATCTCCCTGAAGCAGCTCTGTGCCTCAGGGAGATCTCTGCGCTCTTTTGCGCGTGTGCGCTAAAGAGTGCAGGCTCCATTCAGCCTACTCACCCCACCCGCACAGGGAGCGCTCAGCGCTTCTAGGTGCACGCATGCTGGGCGGCCCACCCACCCAAAACCGCTGCATCCAGACAATCGAGGGTGGCGATCAGCTGCACGCCCACCCACGCCCGCTCCCGCCCAATTCTCCCCCTGAGAAAATTCTTACCATAGGCTGGAAAAATCAGATGGGCAAAGGTAACGTAGATGGGGAGTTCATAGAATGTTTTCAGGATCGTTTCTTAGAACAGCACATTCTGAAGTCAACTAGAGAGTAGGCTATACTAGACCTGGTATTGTGCAACGAGATGGGATTAATTGATAACCTCATAGCGAAGGCACCCCCATGTAGCAGCTATCATAATGTGATTGAATTTTATATCCTTTTTGAGGGAGAAACGAGTGCGTCCAAGGCTAGTATTTTAAACTTTAAATGAGGGCAATTATGAGGGCATGAAAGCAGAGCTAGCTAAAGTTAAGACAGAGGTGAGGAGAATTTTTTTCTCTCAGAGGGTAATGAGCCTTTGGAACTCTCTTCCACAAAAGGCAGTGGAAGCAGAGTCTTTGAATACTTTTAAGATAGAATTAGATAGATTCTTAATTAACAAGGTGGTGAAAGGTTATCGGGGGTAGGCAGAAAGCTGAGGTTGATGTTACATTCACATCAGCCATGATCTTATTGAATGGCGGAGCAGATTTGAGGGGCTGAGTGGCCTACTCATGTTCCTAATTCGTTTGTATGTAGGACTGTAGCAAGAGAGGACAGTGCAATTTAATCTTGCATTCCTCGACATAAGTGTTATCTCAGATATGATCAGCTACCTTGTTTCCTTCATTGCTGTATGGGTTCTTGTATGGTTCAATATTGATTACTTAATGCACATAAAGATTTCTTGAGGAAGTAGTTCAGCATCCATTAAAAATAATTACCCCAGTGTGCAAATGTATATGCAAGCAGGACACTGATCCAGAAAGAATTCCGCTGAATCGATTTTCATTATTCCTCTAGCCCTAACAAATATATTGTTGACATCATGGTACCTCAGTTCCTTTGAAAACAAGTAGTGGCAGCAGCTGATGAAAAAAGGAACTATACTTCTAAGCAGCAAAAAGCAAATGAAACTGATCGCAACGAGAATCGAGGAGCAGGTTAGTTAAGGGAAATTCGTATGTAGCAGTTGAATTGTATTCCAAGAATGAGGAAGGGTAGCCAAACTAAAATGATTCATTGTTTCTTCAACTCCACACACAAATGAATAATTCCAAATCAGTGAAGAGCGCAGTGGTGGAAAACTTTGTGAATCAATATTCAGTATTCAAGTGCTTGGCTGCTTAAGCTGCAAGATTTAGGTAAAAAACATTCAAAGTACATAAATTACTCCATCAAGTTGCTGCATAGTTAAAACCAGAAAACCTTTCAATATTGGCAGGTGATCTAGATGCCAGGAGAGAATAAGCTTTTCAAGTTTCCTGTTAGATCACAAGAAGTCAAAAACAACACAATACAATCCATTCTAACGGTTAGCTAGACAGCATTTTGTGATAGATTTGCAACAGATTTGTCAAGTGGAATGAATTGTCAACCTGGATTAGTAAAATATCCTCGCTTCTACCTATGAAAACACTAAAGCTTAGTAAGCATCAGCAAACAACACTTCTTTCCTCAATGAGTAGGACATGTACTGTTAAATTCTGAGAACATAATACTGAGAGAAATGAAACTCAAAGATCACATTTAAAGTTCACATGTGAATTTGGGACTACCTGATCTGAATGCCAAAACATACCATTTGGATTCTGCACTGAAACATGAAGTTTGCCAAAAATGTGAGCCATGGTTTAAGTGAGCAGCATTATAATTTTGAAAGACAGTAACATAAGATCACTTAAAAAGACTTAAGAGACTTGACCAAGTTTTGTAGAATTATACTATCCCTGCATAGCTTTAAAGTTTATAACCAGTCACCTAATGCATTTCTTAACTTACCTGCATAAGGAATGTTTCCTTCAGAATGAACATAAATACCTAAAATATAAAATGGGTTGAAAAGTTTGTCCTTTTGCAAATTAAAAACAAAATAGGGAGACCAAATCCCAATGTTTTTCTCAGCTAAGGTCACTCCACCTATAGGCAAATTCGATATCTTTTTGGTCAAACAATCCTCAATGAGAACACTTTGTGTATATTGCAAGAAAAATGCAGCAGTGCATCATGACAACCTTAGGGAGCAGCCTTCCCCATAACTTGCTTTCACTCAGTCAACTGACTACAAGGAGAAGCAGTGACATTGAGTCACAGTGGGGGTATGATAAGGAAGAATTTTTTTTCTGGGGCTCTTTACAGCCTCCTTAGCTGGCTCTTCCAAACCAAAATGTTGTTATGTTTGGCACAAAACAAATTCAGCCTTTCCTCTAAAAGTTGTGTGCATCACTACCTTAAAACCATCAGCGGCTCTGTTAGTGTTTCTCAAAATTCGTCAGCATTACTCCTTCCCTCAACTTCTCCCCAAAAATTATTTTCCTAACATGTGGACCTGCAGTAGAATTGCTCCTACTAGTGTCATGGCCTAAGCTAAAATAACAATAATGAGTATCATTTAACACAGTTAACTTTGTTAATTACAATTCCTATTTAGAGTCAGTCCTAAACATACATCCAAGTATGCACATTTTTGGAGACTTATAACATGTATAGTGCATCTGTTCATGGAATACCACTGCTGGATCAAGCAACAAAGGCGTCTTTTATAACTGGGAGACCAAATGTAATTTGTCAAGTCTGCCAAGTTGACCTAAATTCTGTCCAAACAGATTTGGTGGGCATTGATAATAGTTTTGCGAGAAACATTGGCAAATACGTTGGATTAAAAGGCGTCGTGTTTAAATGAAGGTTCTCATGGGTCTAAAGCCTGATTTAAAAACAACTTAGGTATTATATAGTTGGTCATCATTTATGACCTTCCCTCACAATGTAATGAATGAAAGTCTACATTGTCATTTATTTCTTGCTTCTCTCTATTTTCAATAAATTAAACAAGATAACCTAACACTTTGTTGATGCTTGCATTATAGGAGGATAGAGAAGAACAGAAAAGAGGACTTTAGCATTACTGAAAGATCTGCAATTAATCTATGTCATAGCCAAATTCTGGACTCTTGCTTATTTGAAGCAGGGCTTCATTAATATACGCTGATGTGATTAAATCCATCTCAAGGGACAGAATTTTCTCTTTGGCATGTGGGGGCGGGCCCTGCATACCGACACGTAAAGTGACACGCGGTGACATTGGGCGTGCATCCTGACATCACTGTGCGTCATTCCGATCTTTTGTTCGGCTCACGCACGTCAGAGTTGGCTGCGTGCAAACCAAATTGTCAAAGGCCTGTTAAGGCCATTAATTAACCAATTTAGGCAATTGACAGGGCTGCCCGTCCAACCTTAAGGTTGGCGGGCAGGCAAAGAGCCCAAGTGGCCTTCGCGTTTTGCATGAAATCTCATCCATGGGTGGGATGAGGTTTCATGAAGGTTTTATTAAATAAATGAATAACTTTTTGACAATTCATAAACATGTCCCAGCTCATGTGACACTGTCACATGTTGGGACATGTCCGAAGAATTTTATTCTTTTTTTTTCCAACCTTTAAAACTGAACTTAATCTCCCTGAGGCAGCTCTGTGCCTCAGGGAGATTTTTGCGCTCTTTCACACATGCGCAAAAGAGCGCAGGCCCCGACTCTCCCTCCCCGCCCCACCCGCACAGGTAGCGCTGAGCTGGGTGGGCCTTAATTGGCCTGCCCATGTAAAATGGCGGTGCACAGCTGATCGCGGGCAGTGATCAGCTCTGCGCCTGTCCGCGCCCACTCCTGACCACAAGCCACCCGACAGGCCGACGATTCTGCCCAAGAAGTTTTTGAGAATGGCATCAATAAGAAATGCAGCCAATTGAGTTTCTTGCTTGGTACTACAAATAGCACAACTGGGTACATTTTGGGAACGGTATACACTACAAAGCTGTACACAGTCTGTTCATAATCAATACGGCTATCGGGGTTCACTTTGGAGCATCAGCTAATGCTCGAGAAACAGAAGACTGAATCAGTATTGGTGCAGTATCAACTTTTCTCTTTTCTTTCCAGTGCCAGGTGTACTGAAGGGATTATACAGAGCCAGTTGACCATAACATTTTGTACATTATGCTGGAAGATGTTGTGTATAGTCTGGAACATCTCAATCCCTTCCCCTTAATCTTCTCAGATGACTTAAAATTCATCTCAATCAGTGCTATTCTGGAGGACCATTTCTAGCAGTAGCTCTAATCAACTTCTCAGTAATGGTTGGCCTTTTTTTTTGTTGAAACTGAGGTTAGTTTTCAACAGGGAGCTATGGGTGCAAATGACCCTTCCTCAAAGAATCTTCTCCCAGTGAACTAAATGTATTGATGAATCCTGGTTGTTTGTTCTGAAACAGCGTGTACACTTTTGAAAGTTGAATGAATGAGAAGAGTCAACAGACGCAAAAGCTGTGTTTTGGTCAGCTGGAAAGATCTATGGCAAGATGGATAAATCTTGAAACAAGACATTTGATTCATATCGAGACATATAGATCAAGGGATTGTAATTTGAGAAGGCCTCCATCTATCAAAACGAAATGTAAAAACAACAAATCTTGAGACTGATTGATAGGGTCTTGCAGAGTCAAAAACTCAGCAAAACTTTGAGCAAAAAAAGGGGACCAAGATGCATACTGTGCCTATATTATGTTGAAATGTGTGGAAAATGGTCAGTGATAATGGATTTTTCAGTCTTTGATAAAACAAGTGATCATGATTACAGGAGAAAATGAAATAAAGTATACAGAAAAAAGTTATATACTGAAGGATTTAAAAAAATCATCAATGTCACATCAAGTTATTAAATGATCAGTGTCCTGCTGGTTTTCGGATCAATCAACAGCTTTTTTAAAATTTATATTCAGAGATTGTCTTATATTTAACAAATAAGGAAGAAGCAGAGTTTGTTTTTTTAAAAAAAGCTACTAAATGTTAGATATACTGATTAAACATCTAGTGTGGTTCATTGAACATTAAATTTATTTCCATTAATTCACATGAACAAGCGATTAGATTGGATGCTCTGCAGAAGGTAAACACATCATAAATAAAAGGCAGAGATGGAGGCAAGCCAGTGGAAACTTAAGCCCTGAATAAACTTAGAACAATATGCATATGTATGCTTATTGAGGATTATTATAACCTCTGGTTGATGAACTAACTAGGTATTGCATTTTTTTATTTCTGAACTAATCCTTTAATCACTAAATTTCGTTACAGTTCTTGAAATAAAGATTTTTAATCATATTATCTGCATGCAATGATATTCTGTTGAATTTTATCACAACGATGATGGTTTAATGATTTTCTTAACCGCAGGACTTAAAGTCAACTGTTCAGATTGTATCCATGCCCATTAAAAGGATGTGCTGACGTCCCTACATTGCTACATATTACTTGAACACCAGCAAAAATTACTGAAAGGCTTGCTTGTTTGACTAACCTCTGTTAAGTGATGCTGAGCTGTTGATATCTCCAGTGATAAAGGAAGACTCGGACTGTTTTCGAACTGTGTCATTCCACATCCTTCGAATTCGACTCTAAAAGATACCACAGTACAAAGACAAATGTGTCAGTGATTCCAATCCACCACAGATATTGCACTAAACAAAGCAGCTGCAGAGAATTCTCCAGAAACCTCTGCACACCAAATCTACACATATCTCTCAAACATAAAGAGCACATTGACAGAATGCCATCTCACATTAGGGCGCTGCTAACTTCCTCTTCCCTGAAGTTTGCAAACACAAGTAAAGCTGATGCATTTCTAAAAATTCTCATACAAGCAATACATTTAAACTACTTTTGAAAAGCAGTGTTAACATCCCCTCTGACAGCACAAGGAGCTAATTAAAAAAAACTGAAGAGATTTTATCATTAATCCTTTCTTCAGCCAAGCAGCTGTTAAAGCAGCTACAAGAAATTAATGTCAGTGTTTCTAAAGCACTGTATGTCAGATTAATATCCTGCAACTTTCAGAAAGAAATTTGCAATAGTTTCCTTTCCATTGACGTTTCTTTGCTACTCTCTTGAAATTGCTGATGAGTTTTGGAATTTGGTTTCAGCTGTGGCAGTCAACTGATGCGACCTTGCCCAAGGGTCTTTCTTTCTGGTGCGACCTCTGGCAATGAGTTTCTGTAGGGCTATTATAGCTGAACCTGATCCTCACCTCAGCCAATGTCCCCAAGTGCACAACCCAGCACCGGCCATTATGCACTAATCAGAAGCAGGAGTCATACAGGGAAAACCATGTTTGAACTGATCAGGGCCCCCAGTTAGGTGGAGATCAGGCACTCACTGTAAAGGAAAACAGTCAGCTATGTATTTTGTAACAGGTTGTTGCAAAACCATTGTCATTTTCTCTGGAGGTAATAGTTTACAGAAGGGAAGGAAAGTTACATTTGTATTTCAACCAGAACTTTCAACTCCAAAGAACAGGTGAGCTAGTATATTTACATATCAGGATGCATCCCAATCTGCTCCCAATTCTTTCCTTTATGTAGGTGGAGACTTGGAAGATGACCTTTGCTTCGTTTTGATTGCACAATATCAAAACACAGGTGGAGGTGGTAAAATAATGGCTTTAATATATCCCATTAACCCTTCCTTTTGTTTTTTTTCCAATATTGCCTGATAGACAAATTTATGGTCTTATAAAACACAACAACTTATATTTATATAGCAACTTTACATAATAACATGTCCCATGGTGCTTTACAGGAGCATAATAAAACAAAGTATGATATTGAACCATGTTAAGAGATATTAGAACATATGTCCAAAAGCTTGGTGAAATAGTTAAGTTTTAAGAAGTGTCTTAAATGAGATATAGATACGGAGACATGTAGGAGGGGAATTCCAAAGCTTGGGCCTAGGCAACTGAAAGGCACAGATACCAATGCTGGAGCAATTATGATTACAATTGCAGAAAGTAGTCAGAATTAGAGGTTGGAGAAGATTAGGGAATCAGGGAGGAGAAAGGATGTAGAGGGATTTGAAAACAGGAATGAACAGGAAAACAGATTACTTGACCAGGAGCCAAAGTAGGTCAGTGAGCACAGGGATGATAGGGCAACTGAACTTGATGTGAGTTAGGACACAGGCAGCAAGTTTTGAATGATCTCAAGTTTATGGAGTGTAGAACGTGGGAAACCAGCCAGGAGTGCGTTGGAATAGTCGAGCCCAGAGGTAACATAGGCATGGATGATGATATTCGTTGCAGATGAGCTGACAGAGGAGCAAAGTCCAGTAATGTTACAGAGGTGGAAATATGGGAAATAGGCAGTCTTACAGATAGCACAAATATGCATTTGGAAGCTCATCTCAGGATCAAATGTAGCACAAAGTTTGTGAGTAGCTTAATGTCAGACTGTTGCCAGGGAGAGAATGGAGTCAGTAGTTGGGGAATTAAGTTTCGAGCGGGGATCGAAAACAATGGCTTCAGTCTTCCTAATATTTAATTGGAGGAAATTTCTGTTCCTCCAATATTGGATATTGATAAGCATTAAGTCTGATAATTTAGCAACAGTGGAGGAATCGAGAGAGATGGTGGTGAGGTAGGACTGGGTGTCATCAGTGTATATGTGAAAACTAATGTCGTGCCTTCTGATGATGTTGCCAAAGGGCAGCATATAGATTACCAATAGGAGGGGGATACTTGGGGGACACCAGGGGTAACGGTTTGGGAACAGGAAGAGACTGCAAGTAATTTTCTAGTTATGATTAGATAGATAAGAAGACAATAAAATTTATGAGAAAATGAGCAGTGGTTCATGCATGGATACAGATACTTTGTACCTGGCAGTGAAGTTGAAGCAATATTGGGCTGCCAGGACAATTTGCAGTCTTTGATTTTTTTTAATTACTTTTCTTCTTTTACATTCTACATGCTAACTTGATTTTCAATTATTTTTTAAGCTGCAGGATTGAGGCTGCTGAATTTGGGAAGCTCATGATTGTCCTGCCAGCTTAATTGAGCTGTAAGTATGACCATCAATGAAGAGCAGTTACAAGAGGACAGAATACATTAGTCTAATTGTGGCAAACCTGTAGAGATCATTATGACATTGATCACAGGCAGTTGGTTATTAGGGATGTTTTGTTGCCTAATCAGAGCAGATCAACGTTGTTGAGATCACACAGCCCGGCAGAGAAAGGCTGTTCGCATATCTTGTAGTAGAACAACATTAAAGATTCAATACTTCTATTTAGTTTCAATATGAAGGTGAACATGACATTCAACAAAAGAATGCAATTAAAGAAATAACTGTCAATTAGAACAACATAGAGAAAAGTTAATAATAATTATTAGCTTGACTACAGCGTTTGAAACTAAGTCGACATCAGAAGATCCATTGTGAACCGAGCTCCATGGTATCACATATATATTTTTTTGTCTGCAGCAGCTGCCTGTAGCCAATTCTCAACAATTTTAAGACAGAAAATGTCTTGTGCAAAATAACATACAGCAGAGGAATTCTTGAAGTATGGAGGGAGAGGGAATCTCCCATTAGGGGCCTTGTTTGTGCACAAGTTGGTAAAATTAACTCAGAACTCCAAATGTGCCTGGAATTCATTTAACATTATGCAAACCAATGTGCGGTTGAGCTGTAATATTTCTACTTTCATTTTTCCAACTCTTGCCCCAATAACCAAGGCTTAGTTTACAAGGATCTAGGGAAAGAAAGCAGGTGCCTACTTATATTTAATAATTTAATAATCATTAATAATACTCATATCTAATAATTTGTTAGAGAGAGGTGTAGTACCAGTGGACTGATGGATAGCTAATGTAATTCCTACATTTAAGAATGGGGACAGAACACGTCCAGAGAATTATAACTGGTCAGCTCAACAGCAGTGGTAGGAAAAATAATGGAATCCTGACTAAAGAAGAGAATGGAAGAACACCTAAAAATGGGAAAAATAATAATAATATAAGCATGGGTTTCTTGCTTGACCAATCTTATTGAATTTGTTGAGGAGGTAATGGATGGAACAGAGAATAGTAATGCAGTAGATGTATATTATCCTGTTTTTCAAAAGACTTTCAATAAGGTGCCTCATAGTAGAATACTGAATAAGGTTAAAGAATGTGGAGCCAGGGGGCAAGTGGTAGAATGGGTCGCTGGCTGCTTTCAAGACAGAAAGCAGAGTGTGCAAATATAGGGCAGTTATTCAGGATGGAAGAAGATGTCAAGTGCTGGGCCTATTGCTGGTTCACAATTTACATTAATGATTTGGACTTAAGAATCAAAAATACAATTTCTAAATTTGAGTTTTACTGAAAAAAGAAATACTTTATCCAAACTTTTCATCTTGCACTCTCATCAGCACCAACAGTAAATGGAACAATTTATACTGAATGACAAGACAGTGCTGGTTGGTTGGCAAAAGGACTCTGATTGGTAGAAATGTTGGCATGTAGAATGTAGCAGAGAACAGTTAACTGTAAACTGCCAAGCTTTTGTTTCAAATTCAAACTCGGTAGTTCGACTCTGATTGGAAGGCATTGCCACGGGGAATGAATCAGGGGATGGCAGTCGCCCAAGCTTTTGTTTAGTTGGAAAAGGCATAATGCTTGGACATGCTCCTTCTATCTGCTAAGGACAGGGCCCTTTGGAAACAGAAGGAGCATGTCCCTGGACTATATCTTTTCCAACTAAACAAAAGCTTAGGGATCGCCATTCCCTGGTTCATTCCCCATGATAATGCCTTGACCAATCAGAGTCAACCTATCTGGTTTGAATTTTAAATAAAAGTTTGGCAATTAATAGTTAACTATTCTCTGCTGCATTCTCCATGGCAATACCGCTGCCAGAGTCCACTTGCCAACCAATCAGCACTCTCTACTCATGTAGTCTAAATTGTTGCTTTCTTTACTGTTATTTTATCTTGCGTAGCCATCCTGATGAGTGAAAAATAAAAAGCTTTAATAGCATGTCTCTTTTTCTCAGCAATACTCAATTTCTAAATTTGTGGATGACACCAAATTGGGGAGCAAGGAGTGAAATGAGGAGGAGCTAGTCAATATGGAGGAAGACTGTAAGAAATTACTGGAGAACATTAATAAACTTGCAGAATGGGAAAATAATTGACAAATGAAGTGCAACACAGACAATTATGAGGTTGTACGTTTTGGTAGGAAGAATAGGGAGGTCTCTTATTACTAAGGAGATGTATGTCTAGGTGGGGTAGAGGAACAAAGGATTCTCAGAGTACAAACACAGGGCAGAATTTCCCGTTTGTCGGGCGGGCGCCTGACCCAATCGTGGGCAGGCATGGAGCCGATCATCACCAGCGATCGGGGAGGTACCGCCATTTTCCCTGTGTGGGCAGGGGGGAGTCCCTAAAATCAAGAATGCGCTCTTTCGCGCATATGCACGAATGAGCATACTCACTCCCTGAGGCTAAGTGCAGCCTCAGGAGGATCCCCTGGACTTTTAAAAATAATAAAAATAGAAAAAAAAAAATCCTTTACATGTCCCCTCATGTGACAATGTCATGAGTTGGGACATGTTCATAATTTACAGAACAACTTTATTACAATTTTTAAAACCCTACAGGAAACCTCATCCTGCCACTGGATGAGGTTTCATGTTTTCTCTATTTGCCGCCGGGGCTCCAGGCCGACCCGCCAACCTTAAGGTTGGACGGGCAGGTCCTTTAATTGGTTATTACATCCTGGCAATGGCCTAAAGTGGCCATTGACAGGTCAGCGGGCCCGCAGCTCATTTTGCTGCGCCCCCGCCTTTCTGAAAATTTAAATGGGGCAGGGTGACATCGGGGGTTCCGTCTGAAGTCATCCCGCATCATTTTACGAGTCGGCGAGGGGGCCCCGCCCCCTGCTTGCCAACAGTAAAATTCTGCCCACAGTGTACAAATACAGCAATAGCTAAAAGTTACACTACAGATTAGCAAGGCTATGGAAAAAAAAAACAAATTAAGCACTGGGGTTTATTTCTGGAGGGACGGAATTGAAAAGTAGGGAAGTTATGTATTAAACCTTGCGTAGACCACACTTAAGAGCACCACATGCAGTTCTGGTTGCCTTATTACAAAATGGTTATAGAGGCACTGAAAAGGGTACAGAGAAGACTTACAAGGTTGATGCCAGAAATGTTTGGATACACATATCAGGGAAGGGTTGGCAGGCTGGGTTTCTTTTCTCTTGAAAAAAAGGAGGCTGAGGGGTGACCTAATAGAGGAGTTTAAATTAGGTTTTGATTAAGTGGAAACAGAGAGAATGTTCTCTCATGTGGGGAAGCACATAACTAGAGACCATCATCATAAGAAATCCAATAGTGAATTCAGAAGAAACTTAGTAACTCAGTGATGAAAATTTCGAACTTGCTACCACAGGCAGTGGTTGAAGCAAATAGCATGGATGCATTTAAGGAGAAGCTAGACAACCATTGCGGGGGAAATGAAAAGATGGTTATGATTGGACATTTAGGTGAGAGAAGATAAAAAGGAGGCTCGAGTGGAGCACAAAAACCAGCATGGATCGGTTGGGTCGAATGGCCTGTATATTCCATATATCCTTTGAAATTCCATGCACACATGAAACCTTAGCCTAAACAGGTAAAAGAATGGTCTTCTCCCAAACTTAGATTATTCTTTAGATATTTATTGGTACATGAGCAAAACAACCTGGATTGAATCCTGAGAAACATTGGTGTACGATTGCTTCTTGCCTACAGCAGGAACTTCGAACATTCATTTGTATATTATTGTTACCTAACAGATTAACACCTTGACTCAGGAATAACATGGTATTTGGGCTGGAGAGTTAAAAGTAAAGTATGGCTTAGCTGAACACCTCATTGGTCAAGATAAATAAAGAGAATATTAAAAAAGTCAGGGTCAGTTACAGGAACACATCCAGTTTTGGGTCGATTTTGATAACGTGTCAATAGGCTAAAAAAACGCTAATGATCCATGCCCTATCTGTAATTAGCTAGTTCCTCTGCTCCCCATTTGTTATTTTTCTGGGATATATGCATGTTCTACCTCATTCATTTTCCCAGGAAACAAGATGATTTGGTACAGGTGAAGATGCTGTGTGTAACAGAAGTTATTATTGTACAGGACATCGTGTGAACTGGTAAATAACATGTCTCTGGTGGTGGAGGAGCCTAATCTTAAGGAAAATATCTTTCTGACAAAAAATAACCAGGATATACTTTCCAGAAAACACAAAGGGAGGACAGCTTTAGGCAATAACAAAGGATCATAGCTAGATAGTTTTCATTAGTGACCACAATTCAAGGCAGCCCAGTTGAAGGAAACTCCTGTTTTACAAATCAATCACTTACTTGAGAGCCCGTAGAATATCGCCCAGGAGTTCGAGCACCAGATGTCTTTGCTGAACCAAGGGAGCTGTCGGTGCTTCTTCTGCTGCAGCAGTGTGTACGGAAACATTTACCATATTCTTTCCTCACCTAGGGAGTAAAATAACAACTAGCATAAAAAAGGCAGTCACATCTCTCAAACAGCTCACTATGATTCATTCTTGCTTGTCTTAAATCGAAAAAGTGCTGTGTATTTGGTGAAGGACAAGAAAAGGATATCTAAAATGAACAGGTGCTTTTGAGTCAGGAGTTGACTAAAATATAAACATGTTAAGCAACAAGGATCTAAATTGTAACATAAATGACTATAAGCAATTTCTATTGATTACTGAAACTGAGTCTAAGACATTACTTATTAAAGACTGAACCTTCATATCAATTGTTTCCTGATCATTGTGGAGCCCCATTAGTTTGAAGATACTGTGAGACACCAAACTTGCAGATATTGTATGCTGAATTTATGCTGGATTTCCTCTAAAAAACACCCCTCCCCACCCCTATTGCCCTATGTATTATGTTCAGACTGACTCTTGGTTGTTACGAGACTACAGTTGAACTGGAAGATTTTGCAAAGATTGACTTCCAGTTCATCATCATCTGAATTCCAAGATTACAGGCTTGAGATTACTCCCAGTTAATTACTTATAACTCTATTGTTTCACTTCAGTTGTGCGTTCTTGTCAGTTCTTGTTCCAGCAACAGCTGGCAATGACGATTGTCCACATCCTGAAGATACAACGATAGTTACAGAGATGACTGTTTTCATTAATGAATTATGAATATGCGATTTCCAAATGAGTAGTCATAACTCTAAGCCACGATCCACATTGTAAACCACTGCTGAAATGATATATTGCTATAGTATCCATTCGGCAATAGGACCATTTGGATATATTATAATATAATAGGTCTATGCAAAGCCCATCACAATCTTTCTTCCTACAATAAATGAATACAACCAAAATTCTAGATTTCTTTTGTGGTTTATACAGACGGTCAATACTTGGGAAATAGTAATCAAGTCCCTTTTTCCATTTCCATCCTCTCTAGGTTTCTCCTTATGCTGGAGTAGAATTCTGGGTGCAGGATTATCCTTTGTACCTCGCTAAAGTCATATAGTAAACTGAAGAGGGTGTTACGCAGGTGATTCCATCAAATCACAGGGGAGCTTAAACCTTTTCATCACCAGTTGTACAAGCATATTGTAAAGAACATATTTCTGTTGGACTGTGGATTAAAATTACAATGGCTGCAGTTTGAAGGACATGTCTACTGAAACAGTGTGTGAGATATATACAATATTGCCAAAGGCAGGATGGTGCCGAGGATGAGTCTGGTCTGATGGGCAACTGCCTGGCAACAAAGTTATAATTGGCTTCTGACCAGGTGATCAGGGTTTGTGTGAGAGCAGTGCAGCAGAATAGCTCCTAGCCTGAAAGGAAAAAGACCTAAACATCTGCCTCCTGTGTGTCTCAGATTCCAGTAATTCTACAAAAGCAGCTAGTTGGCTTTTTCTCCTCATATCTCTATAGCTTGCTCTCTCTCACTGAAAACCTCTTTCAAGAGGAAAAGGGGGAAATCGCTGTTAGAGACATTGAAAGGCAAGTGCTCCATCAGTGAACTAAACACTGGAAGACCACCTCATGCCATCAACAAAGAACTGAAAGGAATTTGGAAGACATTGATCAGAATCAAGTCATCAAATCCTGTACTCCGGAATTGGTGCTATTGAACTGTTTCATCCCACCCTTAAAATCCATTTTTTGTGTGTCTTATGTGTTTTGAATATGTATTTATAGGGATTTCAGAAGGGGTAGAGTTTAGGTTATAAAGTTATAAATTAGCAGTTCATATTTCTTTCTTTTGCCACTGGTTAAAGACAATTTGTTCAATAAACTTATTAAGTTTACAAACCTGGTGCTTGTATTCTGTTAACCTAAATTAAACAGTTAGGTGGTTTGATCAAACTTTTTTCACATTTGTCGCAGCTCGTGGAGCAGTGGGGCTTGACATTGCAGCGCACTATCCCTAGTGGGTCGTGACAACATACACACACATATTGACACACTCTCTCTCTCTCTGTCAGTGGTTCGTGGATAGTAAACAGAAGTAGGAACCACTGCTAATCCTTTCCTCTCCTAGCCCAAGACAATTGTACTACCTCCATCATTACCCCATTAACATAGATTAATAATTACAGATATTAGGACTGCAGTATGGTTAGGAGCTTTGAAGTAGACAGTGTGCTTTAAAAATGCTTGCACACTGACCATTATTGGAAAATGGAATACTTCACAAGTAGCTGTATAATTTAAAAATTATGGTTGAAAAGACTAAGGGGACGGAACTAAGAAATTGAATTAATCTGTTTTTGCCAAATATTATAACAAAATTTATCAACACTAGCCCCCTCATTATTACAAACTTGTTACAAATACTCCATTCAGGTGAAGCAGCGATTCACTGACACTTCTTTCAATTTAGTCTACTGCATTCGCTGCTCACACTGCAGTCTCCTCTACATTAGGGAAGCTAAATGTAGACTGGTGACCACTTTGTGGAACACCTTTGCTCAGTCCACAAGCATGACCCCGACTTCATGTCGCTTGCCATTTCAACTCATCATCTTGATCTCATGCCCTCTGTCCTCAGCCTGCTATGATGTTCCAGTGAAGTTCACACAAGCTGGAAGAATAGCACCTCGTCTTCTGATTAGGCACTTAACAGCCTTCTGGACTTAACATTGAGTTCAACAGTTTCAGACCATGAACTCTGTCCTCCATTTTGATATTTTTATACATATCTTTTTCCAGCCCTCTGCCCCCACAAGGTCCAGTCTATAATTTGTTCTCATGTTTTGCTTTCAGAGAGCACTGATCCTTGTTCTGCCATGAACACATTCTGACTGACCTTTATGACACTATTAACGCCTGCCTTATGCTTTAACACTATCATTATGACTCCCTTTGTGTTGTGTCCATGGGATCTTTGTCAAATTTCTCCTGAGCTTCTAACTCTGACTTTCTAGTTTGCTCCATCTGCTCCACCTCCTCTCTTCAATAGTATGAAACCCATCACATTTCTACTTCTCTTCAGCTCTGAAAAAGAGTCATATGGTCTTGAAACATTAACTCTGTTTCTCCCACCACAGATGCTGCCAGATCTGCTGAGCATTTTCAATATTCTCTGTTTTTATTACTGGTCTCATTTGAAACTATATCAGGTGAGAAGTTTAACCTGATGAGAATGGTTTTCCTGTTATTTCATTAGATTGCCTCCTAATAAAGTTTGACAATATACTTACAAATCCACCAGAGGCAAGACCTCATTCTTGATACATTTGTGTTTTTTAGCCTATTGCTCAAACGGAAAATAGTTAACTTTGTAGTAAGGGTAAAAATTGGCCCCGATCTTGTGCAAAACTAATGGAAATGCTGCTTCAGTGCTGAAACTTGCTGAATCCAAATCTGAAGCCAAGCTCAGTTTGACTAAGTAGAGATGTTAATTGTTCCTTAAGCTAGTCATCATCAAGCACATTGACGAATGCAGGAAGTCTCTATACTTATGTTCACCTGAACAGTGTAAAATATGCAGCCATACAACTGCATTTCAGATTTGGTCCTTCCAAACTTAGGCTGTGTCTAAACAAGTATATTTTCAACTTTAGGGTAAATCACTGTAATTTAAAAGTCTATTACTTTAGTGAGACCAATTTGAAGTATAGTACAGGGATCATACTGAGGCATAAATAAAGCACAATGCCCAAAGTGCAAATGTTCTTGAGTTGTATTTGTACCAATATGCTAAATAAAGCTAGTGACATTACACTCAGTGTTTGTTTCCTAATACCTTTACACATTAGCCCTTTAAATAAACCACCAGTTACCTCCCAGGAGTCAGTTCTTGTTGTTCAAAAACATGGGCCTGGTTTTTTAAGGCGGGTAGTGGATGTCAATAAAATTCCCAGCTTGGCCTGTCTGCCTTGGGAGAAAGTGCCCGCCTAGGCAGGATCTTCATTGCTAGGGGCAGGGTGCGAGCTGGAGTCAGGCCAGCCAACCTGGGAAGAAGTCTGGAGGGAAGGGGGCTGTTTTAAAGGCCTTCCATGATACCGTGGGACTTTGTCCTAGTGAAAAAAAATCAAAGGACCTCCGGCCCTCACCCTCCAAACACTCTCCATGTCACATCAATGCCACCACATGCCCCCTCACCAACCCCCACAGGCCACCATGCCCTCAGGCCAGGGTCTGCCTTTCCACCCACCCCCATTTCCCCTCAGGCCCCCATGCCATGTTATGTCCCTCCCCACACATCCCCTAAGTCTCCTCATGTCCCCATTTCAAGCTGTGCCCTTCCACTCACCACCTATGCCCCTATGCCAAGCTCTGCCCTTCCACACACCCTCTTTGATCACTCATGCCCCCTATGCCATTGTGTGTGCTTGGCTGAGAACCCAGGCATCTAAATGAATAACAGAACACTTGCTCCCCAGAGGGAACATTTGTTTGATTGACAGCTCAGGCTCTCTGATCTCTGCAGTCAGTTTCACAATGTTTGTTTACATAACTCAAGTGCTTTCAAGTGTGTGTGGTTTGTGGTTTTTGAAACTTCAAAGGGCCTGGATAATTGACACTTTTATTAGCTTGTCCAGACTTTTTTTCAAGCATTGGGAAAAATGATCAAAGCTTTTTCAAACATCCCACTTTGCACTGTAGTGTTCCAGAAGATGTACAGTGGGTTAATGGGCATGGAAGTGCCAGAGCTTGGCATAGGGGGCATCAGGGACCGAGTGGAAGGGCAGAGCTTGGCATGGGGGCATAAGAGGACATGGGGGTGGAGGGTGCAGCATAACTTTGCATAGGGGGCATGAGGGGGACCTTTTTAAACTTATCTTTGAAAAGGTCCCCTCATGCGGACTAGGGTCCCTGACTCCTCGAAGAGGCCACGAACTGCAACTCTTTAAAAACCTGGCCCAATTCCATGAAAATTCCTGAGGAGTAGGAGATACCTATCTCTACAATGGAGCCAGCCAGGTCGGGAGTGCCAGATGCAGGCTTCTGACAGAGAGCAACCTGCAGCCTTTAAAGGCACTCCCAAAAATTGTACAGCCTGAGAATGGGTTCAGGAATCCCGCAGTTTGGGACCCAGCCACCATTTTTAAAGGGCTCCCAAGTTAACCTGATACAGGTGAAAATCCAGGTCACACAGCCCATTTTGGAGCCACAGTTGGGCACAAAAAAGTTGGTCAAGCCCAATTGCGATTAGAACTGTTCTTGACTGCATGGACTGTGGGATGCCAGGCATGGCAGTAGGGACTGGAGTCTGTTAATAATCCCTATTTAGAAATGAATCATTGCCACTTGCGCAGGATACTATGAAACTATATCCCCACTTGAGTCAGTGCCTTCATGAGATACGGAGAGAAAGCAGGGCTAAAATAAAATATACTGTAACAGTTTCCAGGGCAGTTGTATTTTTAGAAGAATATGGGGAATGAACTGGATTCTGATTTTTTTTATTGCAAATTTCCAGCAGCCCAAGAATTGCAACTGTCAACCCAGAACATTCTGTTATGAGGCAGTAAAGATCATGCAACAACAGACTAAAGTAGGGAAAGGCATTCCAATGAAACTTCTGATTGGATTAGACATGTAAGCCAAAGTAAGTTGAATAGGTTCTCATTGAAGAAATGTGCTAATATTTGCAAATACTTGCAGAAGATTCAAGCTGCAGACATGGAGGCAAATGTGTGATCATCTTTAAGCTTGTAGATGAAAAGGGTAACATCTAGCTCCTACTTGAAATTGCTGCGGTTATTTCTTCACTATTTGATTATATTTCAATGCCTTAGTATTTATGTAAATACTGTGTTACATAGCCAAGGATGTTCTGTTGTCTTGAAATTAGATCGATTGAGGCAGACAAAATAGTTATATCCGCTAACCTTTCAAGTAATAAACTGTAACACTTCTATTATCATGAGAAATTAAATTATTGATCAGATTGTGACAGGTGAACCTTATAATATTCTAAACGATCCAGGAATCTGTGAAGCGTTTTCAAATATTAAAACATTTTCATTTTCATACACAGTAAAGATAAAAAAAGGGCATAATTTCCCCTCTCTATCTCTGTAATCTCCCCCAACCACACAACCCTCCTAAGATATCTGTGCTCCTCTAATTCTGGCCACTTGTACATTTCCAATAATAATTGCACCACCATCGATGGCTGTGCCTTCAGTTCCCTCGGCCCCTTGCTCTGCAATTCCCAACCCCAACCCACCTGCACCCCACACTTCGTCTCTCCACCTTGCTTTCCTCCTTTCAGACACTTCTTAAAACATATCTCTTTGACCAAGCTTTTGGTTGTCTAACCTAGTATCTCCTATGTGGCTCAATGTTATACTTTGTTTGCTCCTGTGAAGCGCCTTGGGATATTTCAATACATTAAATATAAGTTGTTGTTGTTGCAGAAATTACTTGAATTCCGTAATAAGCATACAGAATAGTCCAAGAGTGGACTCTGCATAGGAGCAATGGCAGCTTGTTTTTTGGGCATGGTTCCTACCTTCATTTCATCTAAATTTTAAGAGCAATTTATTTTTATTGGGTGAGCAAGCAGGATTTGAACATGAATTTGGTTAAAGAGACAAATGTTTTCAAATGGGCAAAAAACTTCTCAGGTGCTGTTAAAAACCACTTGTTAAAAATTATTTCTACAGAAACATAAGTAACTTGCCTCATACATTGTGGGTGGGGGGGGGTGTGGTGGAGTGGGGAGAAATGTATTCTCTTTCATAAATAAATCATTACATCTGCCAATTAACAGTACTAAATTAGGAATTATCAGAAATTTTCCTGTAGTACGTGGAGGGGTAAATGTTAGGAAGTTTAATGCTCACTGAAAGTGCACTATATATTACTAGTGAAACTTTCGAGATGCCATTCAGTTCAACTGAAGAAAGGGTAGCCCAGTGTTTCTGCATGATTTCCACAATAGTGTAATCTGGGCAGGATGAAATAAAACTAGAGCAAAAAATTGTGGAAGTTGTAGCAATCTTTTATGCTGATCCAGATCTCCATTCACCCAAAGAAATCTTAACCTATAAAACTGACCACTTACTCCCAGTAGGAAGGAGGAGTGGCTGCCAATTGTGCCCATTCAGGGGCGTTTATCACATTATGCTTAAATTCTCTGGCTCACAGGTACCTTGGATGACATTAATCCATTGTTAATGACCTGCATCTGTAGTGACCAGGAGTTAATTGAAACCTCACTCAGATCTGTTTCTCATACTGATGCTATAATTACCTTAAATTCAATTTAAATTAGTTCAAATCCCATCAACTGGTATGCTGTTGGTACAAGAGACTTGTGACCAGTAGTCAATTTAAATCATTGACTGGATGTTTCTTCAGCTCCAGCAATTACTTGAACAAATTTTCAGTTCAAATTATTTTAAATTCAGACATCTTGAGGCCCCATTGACCATGTTCCAGTTAATAATCAATTATGATCGACAACACAGCTTGACTGTACTGGCTCATGGGAGATTTTTTTAGTTCCGCTTTATACTAAAGTTGGAACTTGGGTGTCATTCTGTAAAACAGGTCAGTGTCCAGCGAATTCTGGGCACATTTTACCATGTGTACTTCTAATGGAAAAACCAGCCCCACATATCCCATTTGTTATACCACATTGTGAGACGTTACAGAGCCACCAAATGAGTACAAGAATTATTGTTACCATGTTATCTGTTGATTTTAAATTATTAGTATTTCATAACAAACAAAGATTTTAGTGTATCACATGGAGGCTAGATCCAATATCCAAAACTCAAACTCATAAAATGTATTAACGTTTTAAGGTCTTATAGTGTGGAAGGAATCTTCTAACCTCTGCTGGATTTTTAATTTATAACTTCCACCACTTCATACCATCTCTGCAAAGAAACTGATGTTCTATGGCAGCAATCTCTCATCTTAATGATCTCATTAAGATTACAAAATACTTCAGAGCAGACAATCTTTGTGCTGACACATACATATTAAACCATTAATCGAAAATTGATTACTCTGAAATTACTCATTTCCTGACTTCAGAAGGTCAGAGTTTAAACAATAACCACTCAAATCTGTAAAGACAATTTAAGAATAGTTAAAGAAGGGTAAAGGTTAACGCCTGTAGAAAAATTAATGAACTCTGACAAGTCTTTGCTGGTCTCCTTGCTGAGCAATAAAGCAACTGACTTCTGGAATATTATAATACATCAGAACCATTATTATGAAGATCAAGAGAAGTCAGCAGATGTCTCATTCCCTTGCCCCAACCCACAAGAGTTAGTAATATTTTCCTATGGCAAACAAAACTAACCTTCTTCTGGAGGACACAGTGGAAAATGAATATAAACATTCCCTGCAGTGAGTTGAAAATGGTGAAGAGATATGCCATGATAACAGTGCTTTCATTAATGAACATAAGTCCAAAAGCCCAAGTTAGTCCAAGGAGGCAAAGGAGAGCTATGGCCCCTATGACCCATGATCTGCAAAGAATGGAAAAAAAAAGTCATTCAACATGGTTGCACATTTTCTTTTCTAAGAAATGCCTACTCTCATCAAGTTTTTTAAAATTCTATTCCTTGGAGCCCCATTTATAAAGAAAATTTTCAAATTACATTTCATGGCCTGGCATATTTTACATCCTTCCCAGCGTTAATGTTTAGTTGTATATAGATCGTTTAACCATGACTCACAATTGCTCAATGTATAGTTGCTGACCAAAGCAATATAATTGTTTCCTTACATAATTGTATAAAACTTGAAGAAAGAACAAAAGTTTTTACATCTCTGATTGTGTGTTACGGATCTAAAACAAAATGGCAGCAATAAATCCAGGAAGCACAGTAAAACTTAGTAACATCATTTGTAGTAGAAGAATCGCTCTTTAAGAGTAGCTTTCAGGTAATGAAACCATCAGTCAAACATGGTTCCATGAATTTAGATCAGAGTTTGTAAATTGCAGCAATGCCATCAGGAAACACGTTTCTCTTCCTTCCTTCAGCACCCACAACATCATCCCCCCCCCAACCCCCTCAACCACTCACCCCAGAAATACAAGACAGAAAAACATGACAAAACATAACAAAATAAAAGAAGATATATAGGAAGGTTGTTCTCTTGTCAGCAGTGAAAGAAAAAATGTCACAGCAATGGAGAGTAAAGATCATTCCTGCCATGGAATGGGAATGATAACAAAGGAGAAGACTCTTCACCAGAAGAACAAACTGAAATTATTAATCCAGTCAGCATTCTCTGGAACATTGCTGTTTCTTTCACAAGCTGCACATTTTGAGAAAACTAGCCTCTTGCTTTGAGAATATCATTGCTTCTAGTGTCTCGACGTAGGTTGAAAAAATTGCAAATGCAATTGATTTTGTAAGCCTTCAGTTTTTCACATTCAATTACTGCTCAGAAAAGTACATATTTACCTTAAATGCATCTTCTTCATTGTGATTCAATTATGCAATGTGATAAGCACAGCAAATACTTTTCTGAGCTGTACCCAAACACAACATAGGATTTTAACAAAGATTTTAAATAATTTGTTGCTTAGCATCATGCTCTGAATTAATTACAAGAAGCTCAGCAGGCCTTATTAGTTCTATAATGAAACTATATCCAGGTCTACATTAAGAAATATCAAAGCGAGTTGGGAAACTCTAAACTGTTGATCCTTTCTTGCCTTGTTGAAGTGTAGGCATTAACCTGACAAATCCTTAAAGGTATTGACTGTGACTCCCTAAAGCACCATATTTTTAAAATAGGTTTGCAGTACATCCTTAATAATCCATTTCTTGACTAAAGCTTAAGGTCTTATGAATTTGTTGGAAAGTAACTTAGCTGTATCAATCCTGGGTTGCCAAGCAGCTCAACAAACATGAATATCTAAATAAATTTACTGGCTCTCTACACAGTTTGCTCTTCCAACTCTATGCAAATGACAAAAGCTACAATGAAGAAAAATATTACAGATGGGGCCAAGTTTCAGTACATCTCAAAAGGCCACACAACATGACGTTTGTAAGCCATTCAGATCATTCTTACTTGATGAAGGGCCTGTTATCCTCATAGCTAAAGAATGCATGGATGCAAAGACAAAAACACCAACATTAGAAAATAATGGTTTCAGCTGCAAATAATATTAAAAAAAGGAAGTTGAATAATCAGAACAAAACTCTTTCAAACTGTTCCACACCACCCAAGCAAATTGGCATACAGTATCAAGAAGCAGCTCCTCTCCACTGTAACAAAAACAGAATTACCTGGAAAAACTCAGCAGGTCTGGCAGCATCGGCGGAGAAGAAAAGAGTTGACGTTTCGAGTCCTCATGACCCTTCGACAGAACTTGAGTTCGAGTCCAAGAAAGAGTTGAAATATAAGCTGGTTTAAGGTGTGTGTGTGGGGGGCGGAGAGATAGAGAGAGAGAGAGGTGGAGGGGGGGGTGTGGTTGTGGGACAAACAAGCAGTGATAGAAGCAGATCTGCTTCTATCACTGCTTGTTTGTCCCTACAACCACACCCACCCCCCTCCACCTCTCTCTCTCTCTCTATCTCTCCGCCCCCCACACACACACCAAGCAATAGGATTTAATAATCTTATTCCAGTATACAAACTCATCCGATCTCACTTTCAGCTTTGGTGTTTTCATGATTTAACTACTGCCAGTTAAGGACATTGTTTAATTGTTAGCAGAACTACCGAGTGAGACAATGGAGGGTTTAAATCCCATTGCAGACAATGACTCGAGCTCCAAATTCTGTGTGATGCTCTCTCTGATGGGTGTGATAAACTGCCCCCTACCCCATCAATGCGCTGTGGGAGCCCATAAAGCCATTCCACCATACAAGTCTAACCACCTTATTGACTGTTATAAAATATGATTAAGGCCATGGAAAGTGTGTTCACATTGTGGTCTGTCAGACTGAATTCCCTTCCGCTGCTTTACATGATTCTACAAGGGGAGATTGAGAAGGTACAACAACTGCAGTGTGCTATACTTGAACTTCACGAATAATTTTTATTTAGCTGGTTGCATCTTGGACCTTATTCACCACTACCTGAGCTTTGATCAAAATAAACTGCTCTAATTGGTCACAATGTTCTAACACATACTGTTACATTTTCTTCAACATGAAGCC
This sequence comes from Carcharodon carcharias, assembly GCF_017639515.1. NCBI lineage: Eukaryota > Metazoa > Chordata > Chondrichthyes > Lamniformes > Lamnidae > Carcharodon > Carcharodon carcharias. The sequence goes on from NC_054470.1 coordinate 80,600,171, forward strand.
GCAATGACAGGTTCTGCAGGGAGAAACTATGTGATTCAGTGACTGAACAATAGTAAAACAATCACATGCAGTAAATGAAAAGCTGGTAGAAGTAAAACTGACAACAATGCTCTTGGATTGTCATGAAATACAATTGGTTCATTAATGTGCCTAGTTAAATTACATGCTGTGATTGTGAAAAAGGTAAAATATCCCTCCTTATCCTTCTCGACCTCTCTACAGCTTTTGAAACAGTTGATCACACCATTGTCCAGCTGGGTGGGACTGCACTCGCCTGGTTCCCTTGTTATCTCTCTAACCGGAGAATCTCCATCAATGGCTTCTTTTCCTATTCCTGCACCTCTGGTGTGCTCCAATAATTTATCCTCGTTCCACTTCTATTTCTCATCTACATGCTGTGCCTCATCAACGTCATCCAAAAATACAACCTCAGGCTCCACAGGAATGCTGATAACACAGAGTCCCACCTCACCACCACTTCTCGAGCCCTTCACAGTCTCAAAATTATCAGACTGCTTATCCAACATTTAGTACTGGGTGAGCAGAAATTTCGCCCAATTAAACATCAGGAAGATGGAAGCCATTGTCTTAGGTCCCCGTCACAAACCCCACTCCCCTCCCATTCTCTCTCATCTCCTGCAGTCCCACAACCCTCTGGGATATCTGCACGCCTTTAATTCCAACTCTTCAGCATCTCTGATTTTAATCGCTCCACCTTTGGTGTGATTTAGTTGCCTAGAATCTAAGCTCTGGAATTCCCTCCCTAAATCTCTGCACTTCACTTTCCTCCTTTAAGGCGCTCCTTAAAACCTGGTGGTTACCTTTGACTAGAAACTGAACTAGCCATATAAATACTGTGGCTATAAGGACAGGCCAGAGGCTGGGAATGCTGCAGTGAGTAATACACCTCCTGATTCCCCAAAGCCTGTCCACCATCTACAAGGCAGAAGTCAGGAGTGTGATGGAACTCTCTCCACTTGCCTGAGTGACTGCAGATCCAAAAACACTCAAGAAACCTGACACTATACAGGACAAAGCAGCCTGCTTGATCAGCACCTCATTCACCACCTTAAACATTCACTCGCTCCACCATTGATGCACAGTGGCAGCAGTGCATACCTTGTACAAGATGCACCACAGCAACTCACCAAGGATCCTTCCACAGCACCTCCCAAACCCACGGCCTCTACCACCTAGAAGGACAAGAAGCAGGCACATGCGAACACCACCGCCTGCAAGATCCCGTCCAAGCTACTCACCATCCTTAGTGAAAATATATCACCATTCCCTCACTGTCACTGGGTCAAAATCCTGGGACTCCCCTCCTAAGAGCACTGTGGGTGTACCTGTACCAGATAGACTGAAATGGTTCAAGGTGGTGGATCACCACATTCTTTACGGCAATTAGGGATGGGCAATAAATGTGGGCTTTGCCAATGATATTTCATGAAGAATAAAACAATGTTTTATTACTTTAAAAGGTGCTATGTAAATGCAAGGTATTGTTGTTAGGGAAGGAAACCAGCCTCCCTTACCCAGTCTGGCGTATATAACCACACTAAATGTGGTTAACTCTTAACTGTCCTCCAAAGTAGTCTACTAGTCAACCAAATCACATCAAGATTACTATCTTCTCAGGGAATCAGTGGTTGGCCAATAAGTGCTAGCTTTGCCACCGATGCCCATATTCTGAGAATTAATAAAAAGAAACAAGAGAAACTATGGCCAACAAAGGAACAATGGAGAGAATATATGTAGTGCAACCCAACCTGTCAAGCGTGGTTACAAATATCTTATTATTACTCTGGCATTAGTAATAGTGAAAAGATTGGTTATGTTGAGAGGATCGGTAAATTTGGTTTAACTGGTATGCTTTTTGTTTTGAAATAAAGTGAAATTTTGATGTTATTTTCATGCTCAGCCCCATAATTCATCAAAATTGACTGAACAAAATCAGATTAGGAAACCAGATTCCCTAGGAAGTCAAATAGCTCATTTCTCACGTCAGCTGAATGTCAGACTAGCAATAATGGTGCTTTGTAAACAAAAAGCACATCTTGGCCCAGTGTGATATTAGCCAAAAGTGATAAAAGGGTTAATAGATTGCAAATTGTTGTTAAAACAAAAGCTGTCAAGTTGATTGTACAATGAGACCAGAAACAACCATCTTTGTAGGAAGAAAGGGTGGAGCCAGTGATAAGCATGTAACATGCTACAAAAGGACAGAATAAAGCATTTGCCATCTTCAACAAGCCGCACATTAAACAATCAAACGTGACTGTCAATTTTCTGGTAAGAAATACTTCACGACTCCCTTGAAATAAATCAAATTTCTGAAGCTTGAAATGTACTTTCATTTTGTTTTAAATTATAAGGGAATTTGACATGTATGACAAAATAATTAAACAGGGTTGCTGCAATTACATCTAATGCAATTTGGGGATAAAATCAGAAGAACCAACGTTATCCAATTATAGATTTTACTGGTTTAGAGATGGAATGGAACCAATCTTTATGGATCTTTGATTATAAAAAGTAAAATATTTGCTTTACCGTTATTAGAACAGGGAAGATTTTTAAGCTAATTCTCAGTATGTCTAATCCAAGCTAGGCATAAGATAACTGTCAAATTTTGATACTGTGACCACTTGAAAAGCACTGAGTGGCATAAATACAGCTTTCCTTCCAAAATTGAACTATTGGCTGGAGAGAGCATGTTGAGCCAACACAAAGGTACCATTCCAATTATAATCTGTAAGCAATTTGAAGCATTAAATGAAGTGTATCATAAGCATTAAAAGATCATTTTCCCCCAGTTGTAGCACCAAAACAATATGCTGGCCTTGTAACAACAGTGCATGGTGCATTAAAGTCACATTAGGCAAGGTATATGACAGATGCATTAGTGCATCAAGTTGAGAGAGCGCGTGCTACTGCAGCCCGCATTGAAAAGTAGCACACTTTTTGGTGGTGCAGGACATGGGGGGAGGATACAAGAGAAAAGGGTACATTTAAAAAGTATGCATTAAATTAACTAAAATATAAAGAAGTCATCGATGAACAGAAATGCTGCCACGCAACATTAATGATTTGTTAGACAACTAATGGTTTTAGGCTACATATGTAAAACAGTTTTCATCTTTAGGTAGGTTTTCAGAATTAAAACACCCTCAACCAATTAACAAAAGGAGCTTTAGAGGTGATGCTGAGCAGTAGCTGCTTTTCAATTATGTTGCAAGGGATGAGAAGGAGGAATGGATCAAGCAGCATCAGTGTGCAATTGTACATTCTAGCTGTGAGGAAGAAAGCCAATTTACATCAGAACAAAGGAAACTGCTATATTGACAAAATGAACAGCGCACTAACTATAAATTCGGAACTAGGGTTGGAATGACATCTTTTACGCACCAGTTACTTTGAACATATCAATTCCTGTTACAAGGAATTGAAAGATTAATCCCCTTCTTTGTTTGGTGACTTGGAAGAATATCCTTTTGCAATACATTCATAGAATAATGGCTGGACATAATAAAGTACCTTTTTGTAACTAAGTTTCAGTGATATTCAGCCAATCAGCTACTAGAGGGTAAAGCAACACTGTGACACAGTGCATAAAGGTACCTAGGTTTACAAAGTGTTCAATAGTAAAGAGACACTCTCACAATCTATTATAGTCTTATTAGTCAGGATCACGTCAATATTGTAAATCCTCAACTTGTCCTGGCACTGTGTATTATGGTGCATTCCTTTGTCAGAAGCATACAGAAACATTCCAGGGTTATTGATCAATTCAATAAGGGATTTGAAGCTTCATATATGCATTCCAAATGCAGCAAAAAATGTGATTTTTACTAAAAAAAAAGTGCATGTGCTGTGGTACAACACATCCATAGCAGGAAAGTGATGACTCCACCAAGGATTCTTAGGCTGGTGTGCCCGATAACTGCTGGTTTGATTGTCAGGATTGGCAGAAGCTGATTGATTCCTCCCTGAGAATAACTTACATGGTAAACCATTTCATAAAAACTCTAATGTAATTTTTTTTTATAATTGAAGCTAGATAACAACCATTTTTATGCATTGTCTTGGGGTTGTGCGCTGTGGGGGGCTGGGAGTTGAAGGTGTGGGGGAGGTGCCAGAGGATTGCAGTGTGGTAAAAGTGACACCCTTGTTCAAGAAAGGGTGTAAGGACATTCCTAGAAACTACAGGCTGGCCAGTTAGTATCAGTGATAAAAACAAAAAAAACTGCGGATGCTGGAAATCCAAAACAAAAACAGAATTACCTGGAAAAACTCAGCAGGTCTGGCAGCATCGTTCTGTCGAAGGGTCATGAGGACTCGAAACGTCAACTCTTTTCTTCTCCGCCGATGCTGCCAGACCTGCTGAGTTTTTCCAGGTAATTCTGTTTCAGTTAGTATCAGTGGTGGGTAAGGTTTTAGAAACAATAATCAGAAAAGAAAAACAGGCAGTTGGGGAAGCTTGAGTTAATTCAAGGAGAACCAGCATGGGTTGTAAAGGCTAGATAAGCTTCACTAACTGAATTTCTTTTTTGATGAAGAAACAAAGAAGGTTATTGAAGGGAGTGTAATGGATGTTGTCTATATGGAGTTTAAGAAAGTGTTTGACAAAGTACCATATAAAAGGCTGGTGAACAAAATTGGGGCTCATGGAATAGGAGGATCCATGCCAGCTTGGCTAAAAGTTGGCTTAAGGGCAGCAAATACAAGCCATGGAATGGAATTATCCCAGAATTGCACTACGTGCAGTAGCAGGCGTGTAAAACAATGATTTACCCGCCAGTCACAATGGCGGGTTTTTGCACCATGTCGTCACCTTCCCACCTCATTATTTATGTAGTCATGGGAAACATGCCCTTTCTCTGGCAGTTTTCATCTGATTCACCCGTCATGCCATCACCTTGTGCTTCCTCACGCTGGGCACCATATTTGCACTGCAGCCGTGTGCATAGCTGTCAATGCTTGCAGCCTAGGACTCCTGCATAAAAGCCATAGCCCCAAAAGGCAAGGAGGCTGCAGTCCAATATCTTTCTGATGCATCTCTGGAACGCCTTTTGGATGCCGTGGAGGGCCACCGCGATGTCCTCTATCCCTACTCTGGCCGCAGGAGGCCCATCAGCGTCACCACTCCTTCTTGGGAGGTGGTAGCAATGGTGGTCAGTGCCAATGCTGCACAGAAGAGATTGGCCATCCAGTGTAGAAAGAGGACGAATGACCTCATCTATGCCGTCAGGGTAAGGCAACCATTTCATCACTCTAAATTCACACACTCACAAGCCCATCACACATTCACTGGCATTTCACACACTGCCCACTCAAGGGACATCACCACTCATTCTCTCTCACATCTCCATCTGACCTCATCTCCTCTGGAGACTGCTCCTCAGCCCTCACCCTCTTGAAGCCACTTGCACAGGTCAACATGTGCCCCCACATGCACCCTGGGTACCTTCCTTCCCCAGTACAACCCTTGCCTGAGGCCACTTTTCCTCCCTTCCCAAGCAAGCCATAGCTCTGCAGCTGTAGAAAAGCCAGCCCCCACTAACGGCTGATCTGGTGCATGGAGACCTGCCCGTGAGCCCTCCTAAAGATGATGTGGTGCTGCCCGCGGAGTCTGGCTTTGGTGACTGAGTGCTGGCCGAAACAAGATGGGCAAACAAACCTTGGAATCCTGAGTGAAGTGCAGCTCGCCAGGTATATGTCGTTTAAGTTCAGTTGTGAAACACGTCAGCGTGTGCCCAGATGATGCAGCATCGGGGAGTAATTTGGCAGGCAGACATGATGATGAGATGCAAATACATTAAAATTACACTCCCAACTTCGGAAGGCAGGAAATGTGGCCTGCCATTGATGGGCACAGTGGACGATCACAACCTTGTTTCACGACTGCGTGAAACCAATTTTTGGTCTTCCCACCATATTGTCCGCTCATGCTGCCAAGCACACCCACCACCAATGGGAGCGGATGATTATGCCCATGGGAAATTGTTCTTTTTAAGGCTGGTGGGTGACAGGCACTGGTGTTCGCTATGGGTCAGTGCTAGGACCACTGCTTTCTTTGATATATATACATATAAAGACTTGGATAGCTAGAAACAGAGGGCTGGATTGTGCTGCCCCTTGTGGGAGGGGTGGGGGGGTTGGTGGTGAGCAATATGCCCTCCCCCCTCATTAAATTCAAACAATAATTTGGGACAAAATTAATAGTAACCTGGGCAATTGTGGATTAATGAAGGAAAGTCAGCCTGGAGTTGTTAAGGGCAAATAACTTGGAGCTTTTTGAAAAAAAAAAGAGCATTGATGATGTTAATGCTGTTGATGTGGCGCGCATGGACTTCCAAAAAGACACTTGATGTAATGCCGCACAACAGACCTGTGAGCAAAGTTATAGCAACATGGATATGAAATTGGTTGAGTGACAAGAAACCGAAAGTAGTGGTTAATGGATACTTTTCTCATTGGAGGAAGGTTTGTTGTGGAGTTCCCCAGGGTCAGTGCTGGGACCCTTGCTTTTCTTGATATATATTAACGACATAGGCCTTGGTGTACAGGGCACAATTTCAAATTTGAGGATGATACGACACTTGGAAGCATTGTGAACCATATGGAGGATAGTGTAGAACTTCAAAAGGACATGGACAAGTTGGCGGAATGGTTGGCCAATTGGCCGATGAAGTTCAATGCGAGGAACTGTGAAGTGATTCATTTTGGTCAGAAGAACAAAAGAATATAAAATAAAGGGTACGATTCGAAAGGGGGTGCAGGAGAAGACGGACCTGGGTATATACGTTCAGGACAGGGTGAGAGAGCAGTTAATTAAAGCATATAGTATCCTAAGCTTTATTAATATGGGTATAGAAGACAAAAGCAAGAAGGTTATGTTGAACTTGCATAAGACACTAAGTTTGGCCTCAGCTGGAGCATTCCATCCAGTTTTGGGCACTTCACTTTAGGGAAGATGAAGGCATTGGAGAGAGTGCAGAAAATGGTTTTCTGCAGAATGCAGAATACTTTCAGGGATGAGGAACTTCAGTTATGAAGATAGATTGGAGAAGTTGGGGCTATTTTCCTTGGAGAAGAGGTTGTGAGGGGAACTGACAGAAGTACTCAAATCATGAGGGGCCTGCACAGAGTAGATAGGGAAAAATTGTTCCCACTTGTGGAAGGATCGAGAATGTGATGGCACAGATTTAAGATAGTTGGCAAAAGAAGCAATGATGACGTGAGTAAAATCTTTTTCACGTAGTGAGTGGTTAGGGTCTGGAATGCGCTGTCTGAGATTGTGGTGGAGGCAGATTCAATCGAGGGTTTCAAAAGGGAATTAGACTGTTATCTGAAAAGGAAGAATGCACAGGGTTACGGGGAGAAGACAGAGGCATGGCACTCGTGAATTTTTTATTCGGAGAGCTGGCACAGACAGGATGGGCCGAATGGCCTCCTTCTGTGCTGTACAAATTCTCTAATATTGGAATGCAGAGTAAAATTTCAAAATTTTCCAATGATATCAATCTTGCAGAATTGGCAAACAGTGAGGTTGATACCAATCAACTACACGGGACATAGGTAAGCTAGCAGAATGAGCAGGTATGTGATAGATGAAATTTAATACAGGTGATACATGTTGGCTGAAGGTATAGGGAGAGGCAAGGTGAACTTAATGGTACAGTTTGAAAGAGTGTGCCAGGGAGAGGGATTTGGGGGTTCATGTGCATCAATCTTAAAATCATCATTTTGAGAGAGTAGCTAACAAAGCATATGGGATCTTGGGGATCATTAAAGTAGCATTGAGTAGAAATGCACGGAAGAAAAGCTCTGGTTAGGCCATAAACATTGTGTCTAGTTCTGGTCACCACACTTCAGGAAAAATATGAGGGTCCTTGAGAGGAGATTTATCAGACTGGTCCTAGGCATAAGGGACTGTAACTACAAGGTTAGGTTGGAGAACTGGGATTGTTCTCCTTGGAGCAAAAGAGGTTGAGGGAAGATCTAATAGAGATGTACAAGATTATGACAGGTTTAGTTAAGACTGACAAAGAAAATTTGTCCTAGTAGCTGATGGTACAAGGACTAGAGGACACAGAATTATGATTTTGGGCAAGAGACACAGGGGGTATGTGATGGAGAACTTTTTTATGCAGTGAGTGATAATGACCTGGAACTCACTGCCTATGAGGGCAGTTGATGCAGAGATAATCGATGATTTCAGAAGGAAAGTAATTTAATTTATTCTTTCATGGGATGTGGGCATCGCTGACAAGGCCAGCATTAGTTGCCCATCCTGAATTGCCCTTAAACTGAGTGGCATGCCACACCATTTCAGAGGGTAATTTATAGTCAACCACATTGTTGTGGGTCTGGAGTCACATGTAGACCAGACCAGGTAATGACAACAGATTTCCTTCCCTAAAGGATATTAGTGAACTAAATAGGATTTTGCAACAATCACCAATGGTTTCATGGTCACCATTACTAAGACTAACTTTTATATTCCAGATCATTAATTGAATTAAATTCCAGTCCAGTGACATGACCACCAATCCACCCTCACCACCCTCTCTCCCCTCCTCCTCGCTGCCACCACCCACCACCACCCCCCCCCACCAATAAGTAGGCTATTGATGGAAATAAACTAGCAGGGCTTACGGGAACAAATCGGGGAATGGGATTGACTGGATTGTTCTACAGCATTCTAAAATGGGCTGAATGGTCTCCTGTACCATACTGGCTCTATAATTTTATAAACCGATTAAGAGTTGGCTACTTCTACCAGGAGACTGCAAGGTGACTTGCTCAGCAGATGCTTAAGGCTTTTGTTAATGGTGTTTGAGCTATCATTAATCTCTCTAAATAGTTTCTCTGTAAGCTCGTGGAGATCCAATATAGCTGGTAATCACAAATCAATGAGATTATTTAAATACTGATGACTGTCATTTCAACCCTCTTCAAGAAGATACCAACTCTTACCCTTGCCATTCCACATTAACGGAGCCATCGTAAAATCGATAGCTGAAACAAGCAGAGAAAAACACAAAATAGAACAGAATTGTTCACATTGATTCCCTTGAATAGAGATACACATTAATGAACAGCGTAAAATTAAAATGGAGCAAAAAAACTGGACCATCAGGGAAAAAAAAAGTCAACTTGGAGAAACATTGACTGACTTTATCGGTAAATAATTTTCAAAGCCCATTACTTCTGTGCAGATATTAATTTTGCTGGTTTAAAAACAATCCAGTTCAAAACTACATCTATTACTTATAGACAACTTAAAAATTAAACAAAGATAATTTTCAGAGCAATGGCATTGCATAGAACTGATGTGTTTTGCTGCAATGCACCCTGGCGAGAAGTTGGATTGAAAGCTGAAAATTCTGAAGTATGAAAATTGATTAATTTAATTAAGAAGTTTTAAACCAATCTGCACCTATTAACATTTAAAAGCATCAACAAAATTTAAGATAATGTATTGATGCTCACCATTATAAATGTGGGAATTCAAACAAGATCAGAAGTATAAAAAGCAGCCATTTCAAGCAAGGTCATCCAAATTTGCTATCCCCATAATGCCAGTCACAGAGCCACAATATGGGTATGCTACATGCAGTAAATAGTCCACTGTTTTTCTGCATTCACAATACAGTATTGCATTTAATAAATTTAACTGACATTTCACCACATCACTAGCCCTTTCAACATTTTGATTAAAAGTAAACAGTCCTAAAAGCAATCTCTTCTAAATAAAATTTAAACCCCCTATAAGCAGATAACTATCTTACCAAGACTATGTATCACTTCAGACTAATAGGAGCTAACTCTCATCCCAAGAATCATGGAAAAAGGAAAAACAGAGAAATGAAGTGTAGGAATTTTATAAGCACTCAAACAAATATAAACCCAGTCAAAGCAAATTGTTTCCCTGCAAATAAGTTTGCTAAGCACCTACAATAATTTAGATTGAAAAATTTCTTTTTTCACAAGAGAAGCTTTTACAGTTTTATGAATTTTCAGGTATTAAACTGCCATATTGCTCTTTGTTGATGAAAGCTTCTACTGAACAAAAAGCCAGGATTATTGTTGATTGATAAGTGCGAAAAGGCTATGAATGTTAAATTTGCTCTGAAAAGCCCTGATAAATTATTTATTTATTTTAAATTGAACACAAAACTGAAAACGCAACAGATAAAACACAGGGTGTTTAAGCAAGCAGATGGCCCAAAAGCTTGATAGGACAGACTCATTTCACTTTTTAATGTCGTATTCATCTAAAAGGTGGGCTCTAATTCTCAACTAGCAACAGTGATTATTGTGAAAATGCAGCAGGTGTCCACTATAACACTTGACACACTTCTATCATTTGATGGAGATTGTGAGAAGAACAAAATGAACTGGATATATTTGAGAGACAAGGAATAATACTTTACAAAGAAAACACAGCTTGCATTCCTGAAACATCTCAGTGTAACTTTCAATGTCATTATGCATTAAAGCAGAGTGCTTTCTATTCTCTCAACTGGATTACAGATCCTGTCCAATTATTAATCAAAGAATAATTTTCAATCCTGTGCCCCAGGCATCCATACTCAATAGGTTACATTTTGGTTAAAGCAATGACTCAATAAATATTGGCTCCCAGAGGAAACAACATTCAATCAAATCCATATGACTATCAATAAAATCAGACTAAACGAAGAGGCACAATAATTGCATCTTTTTGGAACATAGGGCAGAGTTTTCTGCTTGACGTGCGGGGGGGGTGGGTGGGCCCTGCACGTCAGCGCGTAAAATGATGCGCGGTGATGTCGGGTGAACGTCCCGACGTCACTGGGTGCCATCGCACTATTTCGCTGGGTGGGGGTGCGATGAAGTTCGATGCATGCCCGCCATTAACAGGCTAATTATGGCCCTTAAATAGTCAATCAACAGCGATTTTCAGGTGCCCGTGCGATTTTCAGGTTGGCGCATGGGCGCAATGGGCAGGCAAGTAAAAGGCTTTTTAATGAACCTCACCCACGGGTGGGATGAGGGCTCAGTGGGGTCATCAGTCTGGTCTGCGAGTATTTATTGCAGAAAGTTTTTCAAACTTGCCTGTGTGATCTGCAGCAGTTCAGAACGAATTCCAGCAGCTTTCTGTGTGCTGTGAACCTTCAGATCAGCACTCTGCAGTCAGTAATCTTTATCAGGGATGCAACTTTCTGGAGGCCTCCCCTTAGACTGGGTATGGGTTCTGACATGTCCACTGGAGGCAGCTCCTCTGAGGACGAAGGGAGGGCTAGGATAAGGAGGAGGCCAGGAGTGCACATTCAGCCTCCAGGGGAGGCATCTTTGGGAGTACAGGCACATGAACAAGGGGCGCAGGGCCAAGAAGTAGTCTAAGGTGGAAGGGGCCGCAGGAGACACCACTATCCTGCTGCCAAGGTGAAGCAGCTACCACAATATGTCTGAGGTGCAGTGCCGAAGGAGGCTCTGACTGTCAAGGGAGACAGTCAACTACATCTGTCAGATGACTGGCCCTGAGATCTCTCCTGACTGTGCGAGTGGACACACCATGTTAGTGGCTCTGAAGGTCACAGTTGCCCTCAACATCTATGCCTCTGGTTCCTTCCAGGGCTCGGTGAGTGATCTTTGCAGTGTCTCCCAATCAGTTGTCCACGCTTGCGTCAAGAAGGTCACAAATGCTCTGTTCAGGCCTGCATTGACCTTCATCCACTACTCGTGGGACCAGGCAAGCCAGACACAGTGAGCCAGAGGCTTTGCGGCCATTGCTGGATTCCCCCACATTCAGGGTGCAATAGACTGTACACATGTGGCCATTAAGGCGCCAGCAAGTGAGCCCGGTGCCTTCGTCAACAGGAAGGGCTTCCACTCCATGAACGTGCAGATAGTGTGTGATCACAGGATGCTGATTCTACAAGTCTGTGCAAGGTACCCAGGCAGCTCCCATGCCTACATCCTCAGACATACCCATGTGCTGGGCCTCTTCAGTGCTCCAGCTCAGCTTGATGGATGGCTGCTGGGTGACAAGGGCTATCCCCTCAGAAGGTGGCTCATGACGTCTCTCCGCCATCCAATATCAGAAGCTGTACAATAAGAGCCACACCTCCACAAGGGCTGTGATGGAGAGAGCCATCAATCTTCTCAAGATGCGGTTCCGATGCCTGGACTGCTCAGGAGGTGCACTCCAGTACCCCCCAGATCGTGTCTCGGTGATAGTGGTCACATGCTGCACTCTCCACAATCTTGCGCTGGAAAAGGGGGCGATGAGTACACGATGAGTCCAGCAGTGATTCTGAGGATGAGGAAGCACAGGGGAATGATGAGGGGCTAAACTCTGACCCAGGACTACACCAAGGAGGCAGGGACACTCGGGAGACTTTAATCCAATGAACCTTCAGCTAGCTCAACAAATGGATCAGGAGGACCAGCCTTGCCTGGTGCTTCCATACTCGGCACCTAAGTGCTAAATCTGCCAGGTCATCAGCTGCAACTAAGGATTTTGGATATAAACTTTAATGTCGAAACACACACTCATGACATTTCTCTTACACATACAAATGCCACCCTCAGCCATGGTAACACATCTGGTTTTTATTTTAACCATCATAAGTTCTCACAAATCCAAAACAAAACATTAATCAAGCACAAAAAAATTATAAGTACCTAATCTCGGACCAACATAAAAGCACCAGTGAGGAACCTGTGGTGTGCCTAAGGTGCCTTATGCTTTCCTTAATGGGTGCTACGTCTTAGTGCCGCCCCATCGGTCAGAGTGGCATCTGAGACAGCCTGCTGACTCTGCTGTCCTGTTGGCCTCGATGAACTTGGCAATCGTCCTCCAGCCCGTGGAGCCTGTGCTGGGAGGGATCTGCCAGGTCCACAGTTGGCATCTCTCTAGATATCGCAGACTCACCCAATGAAGTGTTCACTTGGAGAGGGGTGGAGCAGCTGGTGCCCTCATCCGGAGCGCCGTGAGAGGAGCCCGCAGATGCGACAGGCCGACGTGAGGTCGACCCGGACCTCCCTGCTCACCGTGGATGGATGAACAACAAGCTGGGAAGCTTGAAGCCTGCACCATCTCCCACATTGGCACTGACCAGCTGTGGCCACTGGCACTGTGAGGTCCACTGTGGCTTGCAGGTCCAAGCGTAACCCCAGGAGAAGCTGCTTGTTCTCCTGGAGGCCCCTCTCCATGATAGTCACCACTCTCTCCATGGAGGAAGCATGATGTTCTACCAGGAGGCTCATTGCATCAGTGATGCGCCACGTGGACTCCTCCACCACGGACACCAAGCAAAGCACAGCTTCACGCAACACTCCCAGATGCTCCCGCACACCCGGCCCCATTTCCTGCAGCTGCTGTGTCGCGGACAACTCCAGAGGCACATCATCATGCACCAACTCAGCATGTGCCTGGTACCCTGCAGTCCTCCGACTGCTGGCGCCATCTGCACTCTATCTTTGCCAGCTCCTCCAGCGATTGTGAAGTATCCTCTCCACTGTGCCCCGGGACACTAGCCGATGTTGCAATGCCCACCGAGATGCCAGTATCTGCGCTAGTGCCTGCCTCGCAGAAATGCTGTGATGCAGGTGATAGTTGAGGGCCCTCAGGGGTGTGCGGGGGACATCTGCAGCTCCTCCTGGTGGACAGGCTCTGATGATGCTGAAATGAACAACGACAGTGGATCAGTTAGCTTGCACACAGTGACACACTTCATCCCTTTCCCCCGGCTCATTATGCGCTCAACCTTCCAGAACCTATGGACACTAATATTGGTGGGGTGGCAAATAATGAGGAGGCCATCGGCCATCCTTACATTACAGGTGGATACAGACGGGCTGGTCAGATGGCCTAAGGAATGCCAAATGAAATGTTATGTGGATAAGTGTGAGGTGATGCACTTGGGCAGGACAAACAAGGCACGGGAACACATGATGAATGGTAGGATCGTGGAAAGTAAAGATGATTAGAGGGACCTTGCTGTGCATGTCGACAGGCCCCTTAAGGTAGCGGGACAGGTACATAAGGTGTTTAAGAAGGTAAATGCCATACTTGCCTTTATTAGTCGAGGAATAGAATATGGGAATAGGGAGGTAATGTTCCAAGTGCAGAAAATGCTGCCTAGGCCACAGCTATAGTTCTGCATGCAGTTCTGAAATGCGCTTCACGGGAGGGATGTGATTGGGGTGGAGAGAGTCCAGAGGTCGTTGACCAGGATGCTGGCTGGGCTGGACAGTTTGGCTTCTGAGCAAAGATAGCATAGACTGGGGTTATTTCCCCTGGAGCAGAGGAGATTGAGGGGTGACATTATTGAGGTTTATAAAATTATGAGGGGCATAGTTAGGGTCGACAGAAAGGAACTTTTCCCCTTGGCAGAGGGATCAGTAACCAGGTGGCATAGATTTAACGTAAGGGGCATGAGGTTTACAGGGGATATGATGAGCAACTTTTGCGCACAGAGGGTGTTGGGAATCTGGAACGCACTGCCTGAAAGGGTGGTAGATGTAGAAACCCTCCTAACATGTAATAAGTATTTGAATGTGCACTTGCAATGCCATAGCATACAAGGCTTTGGGCACAGTGCTGGGAAATGGGATTAGGAGACTTTGGAAGATGGTTGACACGCACATCTTTGAATGTCCAAAGGACCTTTGTCTATGACCCACACGTCTGACTCTATCAGTCTGTGACCGAGCAACGTTGTAACAATAACAAATCAACTAATCATCAGTGCTATGGATGGTGGGAGGGTATAGCGGATTTCACTGTTGGCCTCAGATACCACCCCAGGATCACCGACACCAGTAGACCTGGGCGCATGGCACATCTCAAGCTCCAGGGCCTCCTGTTCGAAGAGGCTTAACCTTACCAGGTGAGCCTGGCCACCTCCAGTCCTCGAATGCTCAGAAGCATTATGAGCATTCTTCTCCTGAAAAACAGAGAAGACCATTCATTGTGGCTAATTGCACATGGACTCTGCACATGCACGCCACACCCCAACCATAGTGGCCCATATCAGGCATCCAATCCTCCTCTCCCTGCTACTGCTGATCAGTCACACAAAGATAGTACGCCTGCTCCCAAATCCTCCGAACAGCCACCTTGGACACATTCTGCGTCCATTTCTTTGCTCCCATAGCAAGGAGGCATAACTACGTGCAGTGTTGAGGGCAGTAGATGGCTCTTGGCCATGACACCTTGAGGCTCCCCTTCCACAATCTCATCACCGTGAATAGGACATGTGTTGGAATTCTGAGTATGCGCCGAGCTGCATCTTCTGCAGGTCGCCCCCAGACTAGTCATGTGCAACTAAGAGCAACACATGGTGTGGGGGAGAACTCATCTCCTCATGAATCACTCAGGCCAATGTAAGCATGGGCACTATCTGCTTGCCCACCCAGCGAAATGCCCAACATAATTCAATGCAGACACGACAGTAAACCTTGAGGTGGCGGGGCCTCAAGGGCTAAGGCTACCTGCTGGGTTAAATGCCCAGTGCCAACATGGTA
The DNA here is from genome assembly GCF_017639515.1 of Carcharodon carcharias. Lineage (NCBI taxonomy): Eukaryota > Metazoa > Chordata > Chondrichthyes > Lamniformes > Lamnidae > Carcharodon > Carcharodon carcharias. The sequence continues at coordinate 80,615,696 of NC_054470.1, forward strand.
CTCACCCTTCCAGAGCACAACAAATCGTTGAAGCGCTTACGGCACAGGATCCTGGTGTGTCACACCACGTTGCAGGAGCTCACCACCTCCACCACCTCCTTCCAGGCACATTTGGTCATCCTGCCATCCTGGGGGACCAACACCTCCCGCCGTGCTGCCACCTCGAGGAGGGCAGCAAGGCATTCATCAGAAAAGCGGGGGGCGCATTGGCCTACCCTGCTCCTGTGACAGACCCTGCAGCCTGTCCTGCTCCTCTGCCCTTCCCTCCAGCGAGCCCCGCTCAGCCGACCCCCTGCGGTGTGACCTGGAAGTGGTCATTGTGAGCAGCCTACAAAAGCCTTTAAATAGACTGCCTGGTCGCCATTGGACCCGGCAGTCTGAGCACGCCCACCGCAGCCCGCACACTCCCGCTATCCACGAGGGTCAGCAAATGCGCCGGATGGGCCTTAACTGGCCTGCCTGCGCAAAATGGCGGCGCAGACCCCACCCCCTCGTCGGGGTCTGCCAGCCTTGCTCCAGTGACAATTACCATTAAGGGTGGGATGAAGTTCCAGCAGTGGCCATTGCTCCAAATACCACTGCTGGGATCAGTGAGACTTGACCATTTGATTAGTCATCATCTCTTGGAAGCAGGAGTTCCTCCCCAGATTGGGGTAGAAGTCTTGTCTCGAGCTACTTAATGAGCCACTGAGCATTAAATCAGGGTGACAACCATCCCAAATTTTCCAGGAACGTCCCCTAATTTGGCTTCTGGTAACATGTCCCAGGCCAGCACTTCTGGGGATGCATTTTGTCCTGGATTTCTGGTGTCTCATCAGGCCCTTCTTTTGCGTATGCATTGGGCGTGGCAGGCTTTCCTGTGGATGTCCGGAGGATGGATCTCGTAGCATCAGGATCAGGGTGCATCCCCTCAAGCCTCACAGGCTCGCCTACACCCCACCATCCCTGCTGCCAAGGCTTTGCAAGCACCCATTTCGATCCTGTGCAAGCCACCAGAGTGGGAGGTGAGCTCACCACCCACCACCACTTCCGCCAACAGCAGCTCCCCACCCCCACAATATTTACACTGGGGGTGGAGACCTTGGTTGAGTGTAAGATGTCACCCACCATATCTTGAGGGATCAGGAAATTCATTAGTAAACTAATAGGTAGTTTCCCCTGTAAGCTCTTAAATAAGAGCTGAATTTTGAAGGTTTTGAGGATACTTGCACAAAATCTACCTTCAAAAGTTTAATTGGTGGGTTAGAATAGTAAACTGCTGCTTGTTGCACTTAATCAAATTATACATTATCTGCAGAAGCAGCAGCTCAATGGGTTGGATGATTTGCTCTTTATATCACAAGCATTCTATTGAATTTGAATGTTCTATATTTCTGCCTGATATACAACTAAGTTAAGAAAAGTGGCAAATGGAATTCAGTGTGAGGTAATGCATTTCGGGAGGACAAACAAAGGAAGGGAATGCTCAATAAATGTGAGGATAGTGAGAGATCTTGGAGTGCAGGTCCACAGGTCCCTGAATGTGGCAGGACAGGTGGATAAGGTGGCAAAGAAAGCACATGGGAATGCCTTCCTTTGTTGGACAAGGTACTGAATACAAAAACAGGGATGTAATGCTGGAACTGTATAAAATACTGGTTAGGCTACAGCTGGAATTGTGTACACAGTTCTGGTCACCACTTTACAGGAAGGACATAACTGCTCTGGTGAGTATACAAAGGAGGTTTACAAGAATGTTGTCTAGGGATTGAAAATTGCAACTATGAGAAAAGATTGGATAGGCTAGGGTTGTTTTCCTTATAACAGGAGGCTGAGGGATGACCTAATTGAGGTGTACATAATGAGTGGCTTAGGTAGGTTAGACAGAAAAGACCTGTTTCCCCGAGCTGAGGGGTCAATAATCAGGGGACATAGGTGATTGGTATAAGGGTTAGAGGGGACATGAGCAAACACATTTTCAACCCGGAGGGTGGTGGGTGTCTGGAATTCACTGGCTAAATTGGTGGTTGAGGTCGAAATGCTCAAGTCATTTAAAAGGTAACTGGATCTGCACCTGAAGTGCTGTAACCTGCAAGGCTACGGACCAGGTGCTGGAAGATGGGATTAAAAATAAGCAGCTAATTTCTTTTTTCCTCTTTTTACAGACATGATGGGCTGAATGGCCTCATTCTGCACCACAACTTTTTAATGGGTCTATGGTTCCATGGACACTGACAGAAGTTCCAAATGGGAAACAATGTGTTTCTTATTGACTAAAACAAAATTCATCAACCAAAAGCTAATGTACTAAAAGGAAAAAAAAATGCTGAAGTAGATTGAATATCTGCAGTTAATGTGTTTGTCACACAACTGCAGACATATTCAGCACACAATGCTACAGTTTGTTTGAAAGAGAGCAGAGATCATGCATCACAGACTATTGTGCACCATACAAGAGCTGGATATTAACGGATTCTCGGAGGCATCAAACATCAATTTAATTTTACATGAGTATAAGATCACGGCAAGGATGGATATTCAACATTCTTTAGAAATAAAGACTCAAAAATTAATTACTTAAATTTCAATGACACTAAGATTAGAAGATAATTGAATGGAATAGTAAACCAATACTTACTTCAGTAAATCAAATTTCAGTTACAGTAATAGCATAACTGAGATGGGAATTTCTGCAGGATTTGCTTAAGCTCAGTGAGGCTTAGGTTGATAGCAAAACACTGCTATAATTCACAAGAATATTCACAAGGCACATTTTTTCTATAAAAACTTTAGAAAACCCTAAATCCCCTGACATCACGTGGCACATCAATGGCATAAACATGCAACTCCTATTAGGTACTACTATCTGGAACAGACTACCCTATTGTTTAGCAATTCACTGACACACTGTGAGTGTCATATGTATATTTTGACAGATATAAAAGCTTGTTTCTGCTCACGTTCAACATAGCATCAGTGGAAACTCTGGGCAGAATTTTATGGTCCCTCACCATTGGGTTTGCAAGCGGGGGAGCCTGTAATATTTCCCAGGTGGGCCTCCTGTCACACACCCACATAGCCCCGGCATGTCCGCAATTTTACGGCTCACCTGCCCTTGCCCCAATTGAGGCCTTTCAGTGACCAGTTATTGGCCACTTAAGGGCCGTTTCCAGCTCGGTCTCAATTTTGAAGCTGGCTGTCAGAATTCAGCAGATGGGTTGGAAGCCTGGCAGCTCACACGAATTTTGCCTTGGACATGATGGGGGAGGGGTGCCTTACTCAATGGCATCCACCCAATTGAGGGGAGGAAGTCTTGCATCCAGCCAATTAATGCTCCTCAGAGTGTAAATGCCTGAAGGGCTGCCGTGATCAGTGGGGGTGCGTTTCGCATCGACTCTTCAGGTAGCGAGATGGGTAAACCCGCTGTCTGAAAAACCCTGCCTCCTGTTTACAGGCGAAAAAAAAAAAGAGGATAAAAGCAAAACACTGTGGATGCTGGAAATCTGAAATAAAAACAGAAAATGCTGTAAAAACTCAGCAGGTCTGATAGCGGCTATGGAGAGAGAAACAGAGTTAACGTTTCAAGTCCGTATGACTCTTCTTCAAAGCTGAAGAGGAGTCTGAAGAACTCTGAGCCTGAAGGACTCTGAAGAAGGAGTCATGCAGACTCAAAACGTTCATTCTGTTTCTCTCTCCAAAGCAGGTCAGACCTGTTGAGTTTTTCCGGCATTTTCTGTTTTAATTTCTTAAAAAAACAACGGGGATTTCTGTTAAAATTACAGTGGTATTTATTACCTCACAAGAGCCACCGGTAGGTTTCCTCGCAAATAACCCCAAACGTAGCTTAGCATTTTGAATCAATTTTCTTTGTGCAAGGGAAAATTAAAACAAAGACTGAGGACCATCTAGTTCATCTTCTAACATCCTGGCAGTTACTTGATACTATGGTAATGGAGTTGTTGACTAGTTATACCAATCAATGTCTTTGTCAATTTGTCTACAACTGATCCAGACTGTTGAAGAATAGTTGGACCTAGAAGAGTACCTCGGGAGAGGCGGTGCCGTAGTGGTATTGTCACTGGACTAGTAATACACAGTCTCAGGGTAATGCTCTTGGGACCTGGGTTAGAATCCCATCATGGCAGATGGTGAAATATGGAATTAGAAGTCTCATCATGACCATGAAATGATTGTCAAAAAAACCCATCAAGTTCACTAATGCCATCTGGAGAAGGAAATCTCCCATCCTTATCTGGCCTGGCCTGCATGTGACCCCAGACCCACAGCAATATGGTTGACTCTTACCTGACCTTTAAAATGACCTAGCAAGCTACATCGTTGCATTAAACTATTAAAAAGCCTTAAAGCAATGAAACTAGGCGGACCATCTGGCATCGATCACTGGAATCAACAACAGAAAACTCAGCCCTGTCGAGTCCTCCTTACTAACATAGGGGGCTAGTGCCAAAATTGGGAAAGCTGTCTCACAGACTAGTCAAGCAACAGTCCAACATAGTCATGCCCACGAAATCATACCTTACAGGAAATGTCCCATCACCACCATCACCATCCCTGCCCCACCTGCAGGACAGACCCAGTGGAGGCACGGTGGTATACAGTTAGGGCTGAGATGCCCTGGGAGTCCTCAACATCGACTCCAGGCCCCATGAAGTCTCATAGCATCAGGTCAAAAATGAGCAACGAAGCCTCCTGATTACCACAAACCTCAATGAATCAGTGCTCCTCCATGTTGAACACTACTTGGAGAAAGGACTGTGGGTGGCAAGGGTGCAGAATGTGCTCTGAGTGGGGGAATTCAATGCCCATCACCAAGAGTGACTCAGTTGCACTTTTACAGACCGAGCTGGCCGAGTCCTAAAGGACATAGCTGCTAGAAGGGGTCTGCGGCAGGCAGTGAGGGAACCAACAAGAGGAGAAAACATACTTGACCTCATCCTAAGAGACCTGCCTGTACAGATGCATCTGTCTATGACAGTATCAGCAGGAGGGACCATCGCACAGTCCTTGTGGCAGCGAAGTCCTGTCTTCACATTGAGGATACCCTCCATTGTGTTGTGTGGCACTACCACCAGGCTAAGTGGGATAGATTTTGAACAGATCTAGCAACTCAAGACGAGGCATCAACAGCAGCAGAATTGTACTCAGCCACGATCTGTAACTTCATGGCTTGGCATATCCCAACTCTACCATTACGACCAAGCCAGGGGATCAACCCTGGTTCAATGAAGTGTGCAGGGGGTGCATGCCAGGAGCAGCACCAGGCATACCTAAAAATGAGGTGTTAACCTAGAGAAGCTACAACACAGGACTACTTGCATGCCAAACAGCATAAGCAGCAAGCGATAGACAGAGCTAAGCAATTCCACAACTAACGGACCAAATCTGAGCTCTGTAGACCTCCCCCATCCAATCGTGAGTAGTGGTGGACAATTAAACAACTCACTGGAGGAGGAGGCTCCAAATATATCCCCATCCTTAATGATGTGGAAGCCCAACACATCAAAAGATAAGGCTGAAACATTTGCAACAATCTTCAACCACAGGTGCCAATTGGATGATGAATCTCAGCCTCCTCTGGGGTTCGCCAAATTCAGATGTCAGTCTTCAGCGAATTCAAGTCACTCCATGTGATATCAAGAAACATCTGATGGCCCTGGATGCTGCAAAGACTATGGGCACTGACAATATTCTGGCAATAGTACTGAAGACTTTTGCTCCAGAACTTGCTGGGCCCCTAGCCAAGCTGTTCCAGTATAGTTACAACACTGGCATCTACCCAGCAATGTGGAAAATTGCCCTGTATGCCCTGTACACAAAAAGCAGGACAAATCCAACCCAGCCAATTACTGCCTCATCAGTCTACTCTCCATCATCAGTAAAGCAATGGAAGGGGTCATCAACAGTGCAATCATCCAGCACTTGCTTAGCAATAACCCGCTCACTGACTCAGTTTGGGTTCCGCCAGAGCCACTCAGCTCCTGACCTTACCACAGCCTCAGTTCAAACACGGATAAAGGAGCTGAACTCCAGAGATGAGTTGAGAGTGACTGTCCTTGACATCAAGGCAGCATTTGACTGGGTGTGGCATCAAGGAGCCTTAGCAAAACTGGAGTCAATGGGAATCATGGGAAAACCTCTCCCCTGTTTGGAGTCACACCTAGCACAAAGCAAGACGGTTGTGGTTGTTGGAGGTCAAACATCTCAGTTCCAGGACATCACTGCAGGATTTCCCCAGGATAGTGTACTAGGCCCAACCGTCTTCAGCTGCTTCATCAATGACCTTCCTTCTATCATAAGGTCATAAATGAGGATGGTCCTGATGATTGCACAATGTTCAGCACCATTCACGACTCTCAGATACTGAAGATACCATGATACTCAGATACCATGTCCAAATGCAGCAAGACCTAGACCAAGCAATATTTGCAATGCACAAGTATCAGGCAATGACCATCTCCAACAATCTAACCATTGTCCCTTGGCATTCAATGGCATTACCATTGCTGAACCTCCCACTATCAACATCCTGGGGGGTTACCATTGACCAGAAACTGAACTGGTCTAGCCATATAAATACTGTGGCTACAAAAGCAGGTCAGAAGCTAGGAATCCTGAGGCGAGTAACTTACCTCCTGACTCCCCAAAGCCCGTCAACCGCCTACGAGGCATAAGTCAGGAGTGTGATGGAATACTCCTCACTTGTATGGATGAGTGCAGCTCCTACAACACTCAAGAAGCTTGACACTATCCAGAACAAAGCAGCCTGTTTGATTGGTACCCCATCCACAAATATTCACTCCCTCCACCACTGACGCACAATGGTAGCAGTGTGTACTATTTACTAGATGCACTGCAGGAATTCTCCAAGCCTTCTTAGACAGCGCCTTCCAAACCTATGACCACCACCTAGAAGGATAAGGGCAGCAGACACATAGGAACACCACCCTCTGGAAGCTCCCCTCCAAGTGACTCACCATCCCAACTTAGAACTATTTCGCTGTTCCTTCGCTGTCGATGGGTCAAAATCCTGGAACTCCCTTCCTAACAGCACTGTGGGTGTATCTACACCACATGGACTGCAGCGGTTCAATAAGGCAGCTCACCACCACCTTCTCAAGTGCAATTAGGGATGGGTAATAAATGCTGGCCTAGCCAGCGACTCCCACATCCTATGAATGAATAAAAAAAAGAAACTCAAGTAGCGATATTCTGAGATGATTGTCACCCAACAAACCCAAATATCTTCCTTTGTGGTAGGTATGACTCCAACTTGTGAAGAGTTTTCCCTTTGATTCTCATCAACTTCAACTTTACCAGGGCTACACTTGGTCAAATGCTGTCTTGATTGTCAAGGGCAGCCACTCTCACCTCTCTAACGAAATTCAGCTCATTTTTCCATGTTTGGACCTTGTCTCTAACGAAGTCTGGAGCTGATTGTCTTAGCAGAACCCAAATTGAGCATAGCTGAGCACATTATTGACAAGTAAGTGCCACTTTATAGCAGTGTCGATGACACCTTTCATCACTTTGATGATTGATAGTAGAAGAATGGGTGGTAATTTGTCAGATTGGATTTGTCCTGCTTTTTGTGGACATTTCTGGTCAACTGTTCACTTTGTGTAGCATACGCAAATGTTGTCGCTGTATTGAAACAACTTGGCTTAAGGTATGGCTTGTTCTGGAGCAAATCTTCAAAGCACTACAGCTAGAATGTTGTTGGGGATTATGGTCATCTAATTCTTGATAACATATAAAGACTGGTTTCTGTGATGGGTGAGGCCTCAAGAGGAGACTGAGATGGTCAGCCTCTCAACGAGGGGCTGAAGATGGTTGTGAATGCTTCAATCTGTGTCACCCATTGCTCAGCGATTAGCTCTCTCGCTTAGTGACAAGGTTCTGGGCTCAAGTCCTACTCCAGGGTTTGAGCACAAAATTAACAGCTGATACTCAATTACAGTACTGAGGGAGTGCTGCACCCCTGGAGGTGCCTTATTTTGGATGAGTTTTTAAAATAAGGCCCATCTGCCCTCTCAGGTGAATATAAAGGATCCCATGACCCTATTTTTGAAGAATGGTGGGGAGCTATCACAGGTGTCTCGGCCAATATTTAATCATCAAAAACAGATTATCTGGTCATTATCGTATGTGGAAGCGTGCTGTGCGCAAACTGAGTGTCACATTTCCTAACTTACCAACAGTGACTGCACTTCAAATGTTCTTCTTTTGGTGTTGTTTGAACATATTAGGTTCCATCATTGAGGATGGGAAGTTTCACGGAGCCGTTTCCTCCTGTTACTTGCTTATTTGTCCACTGCCTTTCAAACTGGGTGTGGCAGGATGTCAGAGCTTTGATCTGATCCATTGGTTGTGGAATCATCGAGCTCTGTTGATAGGATGTATTGTAGCTTCACCAGGTTGGCACCTCTTTTTTAGGTACACTTGGTTCTGCTTCTGGTGTGCCCTTCTACACTTCTCATTGAAGTAAGGTTGATGGTAGAGAGATGGATGTGCTGGATCACAAAGTTACAGATAGTTGCGGAGTTCAATTCTACTTCTCCTGAATACTCGCCTCACAAATATTTGTTTTTGAGCTGCAGATATGTTATGAATCTATCCCATTTAGATTATTTGTAGTGCCATACAACACAAAGGATGGTGTCCTATGAGCATAATACCTGGTCGCTACAAAAGCTATGTAGTGGCTACAGTTACCAATACTGTCATGGATAGGTGCAAGTGAGACAGATAGATTGATAAGGATGAGATCAAGTAGGCTTTTCCCTCATGAATCTGGCATCTAATCCTTCAGGGCTTGGCCAACTCCGTGAATAGTGGTGTTAATAAGCCAGTCTTGGTGATTAACATCGAAGTCCTCCACCCAGAGTACATTCTGTACCCTCACTCCCTTCAGTGCTTCTTTCTAGCGTTGTACAACATGGAGAAAGTTTTTTTTAAATATATTTGTTCATGGGATGTAGGCATCACTGGCAAGGTGAGCATTTATTGCCCATCACTAATTTCCCTAGAGAAGGTGGTGGTGAACCGTCTCCTTTAACTGCTGCAGTCTATGTATTTGGTAATGGTACATTCACTGTGTTATTAGGGAACAAGTTCCAGGATTTCAACCCAGTGGCAGTGAAAGAACAGTGATATATGTCCAAGCCAGGTTGGTGTGTGGTTTGGAGGGGAACTTGCAGATGGAGGTATTCCCATGTATCTGCTGCCCTTGTCCTTTTAGGTGAAGAGATCATAGGTTATAAAGTGCTGACGAAGCAGGTTTGGTGAGCTTGCTGCACTGCATCTTGCCAAGGTTACACACTGTTGCAGTGTGTGTTGATGGTAGAGGGAGAGAATGTTTCAGGTGGTGGATGATGTGCGGGCCAAACAAGATGGCTGCTCTGTACTGCATTGTTGCCTAGCTTCTTGAGTGTTGTTGGAGTTGCACTCATCCAGACAAGCAGGGAGTATTCCATCACACTCCCGACTTGTGCCTTGTAGATAGTGGATAGGCTTTGGGAAATACTGATTCATCAGCTGAGTGAGGGTGGTAATCAGCAGGAGATATTTGTCTCTGAATACCATCTGGGAAATAAACATTGCATCATCAATGTGCCAATATCAGATTAAAGAGATACAAACACTGTGGCTCTTCAGAGACAGTGTAAAATTCTATTCACTGCTCTCTTAAAAAAACCCTTAACTGAATGTTTAACTGAAAGAAACCATCTTATTGCAAGATGCTAGAAGCAGTGGGAACAGTGGAGTCTGCCAAAAAAAATGAAGGCTGAATGAATTTACTCATTACTGATCTTAATCTTTTTTTCCTCTCTCCCCTGCCTAGTGGCATATGAGACAGATGAAGCAGTGCTTAAATAAATAAAGGCAAAATACTGTGGATTCTGGAGATCTGAATTAACGGTAGAAAGTGCTGGAAAAACTCAGCAGATCTGGCAGCATTTATGGAGCAAGAAACAGCATCTCTGGAGACAGGTACAGAGTTAATGTTTTGAGTCCAATATGATTCTTCTTATTAGGTTCTGATGCTGTTAGACCTGCTGAGTTTTTCAAGCATTTTCTGTTTTTATTATATAAACACATGTTTCCATGGCTGTTTTCCTGGGACAAGTCACCAGCCAGTTGCCAGAGGCTTGAGGGGCACCACTCCACATTAAACATGGCTGACCAGGAGACTTTCCTGCTCTAACTGCCTGCCATAGGCATATTGGAAGGACTTATAGGTTGATGATCAACTTGCTTTGGCATGTTATCATTGTACTTTCTGTGAGCACGAGGTCCTTGAGTAGGACCCAAACCTGGAGCTCTTGGCTCAGAGGCAGGGATTCTACTCACTGCACCATAAGACATCCTGTTATTGATCTTAATAGTTACTCAACAAATCAGGCTGCCACTTTTACTTCAGTTGACTATTACCACTCTGTGTGATCTATTGGCTAGAGTTAGGCTTCCTGGTCTAATACAAAAAAGCTTAAGAAAATTCAAGATCTCATCAAAGTACATAATACACTGTTTTGGTAAGGCAAACCCAGTTTTATAGTTGAAAAGGTAAGTCAGGAAAATTGGACCATTAGGAATGAGTGAAAAGTTATGAGAAATAACTTTCGAGAAGCTTTCAGAAATATTTTTGGTTTATGGATAAGTATCTGCAATAATCTGCCAAGCAAAATAATAAAGAAAAAAGGAACAAAATTGCTCAGGATGCAATGATAGGAGAATTGATGTTTTACAGAGATGTATTGCAATGGGTCAAATTTTTATTTCCTATCCTTTATCTTTGGAGTAGCCCTGCCCAATCCTAACCAACTGAGCTATCCAGGGAATCAGTGGCCATTCTTCAAAACATGAGGCAATGGAAAAGTTATTCTGGTTATTGGGAGGAAAAACCTCACACCGGTGAATTTGATATTGGGTTAGACTATTGAGTGTGACTAGTGTGGAAATAATTAAGACAACAGGAATCCTCAAAATCAAAACAAAAACTGCAACACAGGCACACAACCATCATAAAAGAGACACACGCAGCTTGCAGTGTGGTTGTGCTAGCTTGCCCTGAAGCTCTGCTTAAACGTCAAAACAATTGCATGCTAGTTTGCTTCCTGCATAATAACCTGTCGCAAAAACGCTACAGATTTCCAGAACTTTGTCCCTTTAATCTTATCAGAACTGGCTGCTTGCTGGAACAATGGTTTAGGGTTGCACCCTATTGCATTGCCAAGCGGGTCCTTAAATGTCAACATGAGGAGAGACCTGAAATACAATAGCTAATCTTTTTCACAGTAGATGCATGGGACATGGACATTCTGGAAGGAATTTTACAAAAGAATTGTAATTTGTTTTGATGGACAGGGTCGGGGGAGTGAAGAAAAGAGATGCGTGTCAGATTAAATTACCTGAGACAGAAAAGAGATGCTGGTGTGATCTTTGTAAGAGAAAGCCAAGTTCAAACTGAAATGATGTTTATTTTCTTTTGGGTCACCACATTTATGACCTACCTGAAAATGAAATCCATGATGTTGCAACTGAGGATAAGACACCTGGTCGGCTGTTTTATTAAATATTACTGGAGGTTGAAAATAGTTCTGACTGGTTCACAAATACCATTATTGGTTTAAGGAATTGTGTGTGAGTTGATAAAGTCCAAAAGGGAAATCCAAACTGGTTAAACAGTAAGAAGGCCCTTGCATTGGTGGCAAGTGACATCTTAACACAACACAATTCTTTTAGGCTATTGAACTAAGTTCAAAGGATAATGCAGTGTTCAATTGTTAAGTAAAACAAAATAGGCAAAAATCTGGGAACTATCTACTCATTTTTAGATCCCAAATTAACAACAGCTTTCTCAAGGAAGAAAATGCTCATAGAAGCTGACACTAGTGACTTACTTGATATTGTCCAAACAGCTAGATTCTGGCTTCAACACAGTTGTATGATGGAACATCTTGTAAAGAGCAATCCCAAGAAATATCACATTTAACTGCAAGTTTAAGAAAAGGAAAACGAAATTAAGTTTCTTTTTGGTTAATTTTAAAATGTTCCCTCTTTTAGGGTCCCTCCTGTCCCACACAATATTCCCCACATGGCAAAAAGATTTTACTTGCTAAGTGACTTTCCCTCGAGAGTTCATTCTTCCTCAATGACCACTCAAGAAACTTACATTCAGTGCCATTCCTCCCTATGTCTGAGATCACATAATTGACATGCAGGAAAGAATCTGCACACTATTAATCCACAGTGCACTGAGCGTTTGAATGGCCTATTTCCATTTCTGTGTTCCTAGTGAACTATTATACCAGCATCCAGTATTGCCGGCCTACCTGAATCAACTTTTCATGACTAGTGGCTGATTTACTATTTCAGTTGTGTAATAATTAGAACTCTACTACGACTCAGAATTAGCATTATTATTAAAAATATTACATGTTTGTAAATAGGAGTAAAAAGTTGGCTAACCTTGACTTTAAATTAATAAGCAATAGTATTAGATATTTTCATAGATTTATTAAAGCATTAAAACACCTAGTCTTTATAATTCTTAATTGGCTTTTTCACTCAGTTATTCTTTTTGGACCCATTGCTACAGAAATCATCATCATACTCCTTTAAAAATACCAAAATCCTATAATTGCCTGCAGTGACTAAGTGGGTCAGGGGGGAACATTTCTTTCTAAAATGAATGCCTATAAATTAAGAATGTACAGCAAAGGTCCAGTGAAAGTCTGTTTTATGCCTTTGGAGGTGGTGTGTTAATTAGCAGTACTTACCATAATAATCAAGGTCGCAGGGCCTATAAAGCTCCAAATGAAGTAGGTGTCGAGCCTCAACCAACATCTGTAATGAAACGCAGGGGACAGCAGGCATTCAAGGTCTGAGTGTGGGACATACATCAACAGCAGTGGACTGACAGAGAGGAATGTACTCTGCAAAACAAGCCACTGAGAGCCAGGAACACCATTGTTCATTTAAATGCTGAATTATAGGCCCAATTTTTGACAGCACCACTGATGGAGGAAGATAATTAACTCTTGGAAAAGAAAGCAGAAAAATGGCACAAGACCTGATGACAGCACGTGTGTGCCAGCACCTGCCTCAGCTGTCAGACAATCATCACAGGGAAATAAAAACTTAGCACAGCTACTTGATCTTCTAGCTTTAAGCTTCCTTCTCCTCCCCACTAACTATAACCTGTCAATCATTTATCTAACAGGACTAGCTTTTGGCTTTGGCATAGATCAAAGCAAATCCCTATCCAAAGTAAAATAAAGAGCATGATTTGAACTTTGATCAGCTGAGGTGATCAGGCTTTCAGGTTATTAAAACTATATTCCATTAGTATCATTAATTCCTGGCTTGAAAACATTAGAGTACTCAGACAGATATATGACCCTCAACTAAATTATTAATCACATAATTTCCATTACATTCGACAGAAGCAAATTTGTAGTTCTCTTGAAAATTACCTTTTTCCAGTTTCATTTATGTGATAGATGGACGGAATGGATTTAACAAGTACAAACAAATAGAATTATATACTTAAAAATAAAGTACAAGGACCTGGACATGGATTCAAAATGAGGATGAATATTATGAGTCACATAAATACATTTAAGCACATAAACGCTTCTTATACATGCTATTTCTATTTGGCATCAGTAGTGCAGTAACAGCCACAAAGCCAGCAAGGTGCTCATTCTACTGAAGAGTTTACTGATTTAAACAAAATGTTGCTTTGGAGGATGCTTGGGACAGTTGAGAAATGTGTACAAAACAAAATACTGTGGATATTGGAAATCTAAAATAAAAACAGAACATGTTGGAAATTCTCAGCAGGTCAGGCAGAATCTGTGGCGAGAGAAACAGATAACATTTCAGTCCATGATTTTTCTTCAGAACCCGGAAAAGTTAGGTTTTAAGTGAAGGGGAGAGGCAGGTTGGAAAAAGAACAAAAATGAAAGTCTGTGGCATGGTGGAAGGCAACAGATATGAAATGAGAAAAGGGTTGATGCTGCAAGGTCACAGGGAGGAGCAAGTAAAGAAATGTACAATGGGCAGAATCTCCCATCTGGAACTAAATCCCATGGTAGTGGTGGTGAGGGTGGTGAGTGTCTCCAGCTGTGGAAGCTGATGGAAAACCATGCCATATCTTCTGGCCCCAAAGTAATTAATTATGCATCCAGGGATTTTGCACCATCATCCGTTGCAGGGTGGGCTTGTTGTCATATCCAGGCACCATACTTAAAAGGCACCCAACATCCACAATGTCAGACTAAAAACAGAGAGATGTCTTGCAGGGTCATTCATTGGCCCAGCTCTGAAATTTAGTAATACTTCTCTGCACATCCTCCTGGACCATGTGGAGGTGTGCAGGAATATGCTGTACTCGCCTGTTGAGAGGAGGAGGCCAAGGAAGGATACCAGTGCTGCATGGGCACGAGTGGCCGATGCTGTCAGTGCCCAGGCCAGCAACAATGTGCCTGAAGATGAACAACCTTATTTGCTCCGCCACAGTAAGTCTCATCAGATGGTCGCATAAACCACAAAGACTCCAATATGTCAGGGTCCAAGGCCCAGTGGCAACAGCATGTCTTGCCTTACAGTCCCACTTCAGTGTGTCCACGCTGCGGTGGAGTGCCTACTGTGCCTCCCTCAGGCTCAGCAGGCATGGAGAAGAGGGTGGGAATTGGTTAGGGTGGAAGGGGGGAACTTGCTTAGGCACAGTAACCAGCAATCTCTGCAAATCACATGCCTGTCTTTCCCTGGCACGTGGATTTGTTCAAGGCTCTGGAGGGAGCTGGTCCACAACCCATCTGCCCAGTTTGCACCAGTGATATGCCACAAAAGTGGGCTAACTTACCAAGGCAGGTATTATAAAGGAACTAATTTTCACTACTCCAATCCAAAAAAACAAGCAACTCCTCTCACACACCTTCTCTTCTTTGAACAGGAGAAGCTCCATCGCAATCACAGAGAATGTGAGTGGGGTGACCATTTTTCAGGTCCCTGACAGAATTTGATGAGAGGGCATCTGAGCTCACAGGAGTGGAGCAGGACAGAGCCATTGGGTAAGGATTCATACATTCAATGCAAACCTGAGGGTTGAATATGCCTCTATGCTGGAACCAGCTGATGCTGTCACTTGCACTCTCCTCTCTCACTTACAGGTGTCTCCAGGAGGAGACAAAGACCCAACGGTGAAGAGGAGGATTCCCCATCAGGTGTCAGCCCCAGCCCAGAGGTATGCCAGGAGAGAGTGAAAGAGGACAGCTCCACACCTGTAGTCACAAAATCACATGCTGCAGAAGAGGCCCTTCGGCCCATCAAGTCTGCACCAACACATGAGAAACACCTGACCTGCCTATCTAATCCCATTTACCAGCACTTGGCCCATAGCCTTGATGTTATGATGTGCCAAGTGCTCATCCAGGTACTTTTTAAAGGATGTGAAGCAACCCGCCTCCACCACCCTCCCAGGCAGCACATTCCAGACTGTCACCACCCTCTGGGTAAAAAGGTTTTCCTCACATCCCCCCTAAACTTCCTGCCCCTCACCTTGAACTTGTGTCTCCTTGTGACTGACCCTTCAACTAAGGGGAACAGCATGGACCCTCAATCTTGTATACCTTGATCATGTCGCCCCTCAATCTTCTCTGCTCCAATGAAAACAACCCAAGTCTATCCAACCTCTCTTCATAACTTTCATCTCAGGCAACATCCTGATGAATCTCCTCTGCACCCCCTGCAGCGCAATTACATCCTTCCTATAATGTGGCAACCAGAACTGCACACAGTACTCCAGCTGTGGCCTCACCAAGGTTCTATACAACTCCAACATGACCTCCCTACTTTGATATGCAGCCAGACCATGAGTGATTCTGGAGGGAGAAGTGTCTGTGGAAGGCCTTTCAGAACCTCGTGCATGCACTCTCCTACGCACGCGGAGCCTTCATCCATCACATTCATCTCACCATCCCAAGCACTTCCAATGCTGCCTGCTAGGGTTCTCTTCCAGTTTTCAATCTGAGCTGACCAGCATCTCCACCCACCCACTGATTGCAATCCCATGCAGCACCTGTGCTATCCAACATGAGGCTTCTCTCACTTTCGATTTTGAAAGGATGGTAGTGATCAAATTCTCTTACTCCTTCCTCTGGATACCTACTTCCCTATTACACCTTCCCTGCTCTGAACACCCTCCCCTCTCCCAACTTCATCCCCCGACACCTTTGCCTCCCCCATCTTCACCCCTGACACCTTTGCCCCCCCATCTTCATCCACTCTGACACCTTTGCCCTCTCCCATCTTCAACCCCCGACACCTTCGCCCCTCCCTCCCATTTTTGCCCCCACTGAAACCTTCATGCCCTACTCCCATCTTTACCCTGATACCTTCGCTGCCCCCCCAAAAATCTTCATCTCCCGCTCACACCTAAACTTTCCTCTCCACCTCTCCCCGACTTCACCGCATCCTTAGCACCCCATGGTAAATGTTCTGAAGCAGGCCCAAAGCATTAAAGGAAACCATGGAAGATGCTGCAAGCCCATGGTGCAGACCATAAAGTTCCAAAGGAGGGCTGAAGCAGCTGCATGAAGACCTCTGATCTTCCAAAATTTGCTTTGTGGCGGAGCCATGTCTACAAGAATCCACCCAGCATGTGATGCTTATGTTCCTCCAGGGTCCTGTAGCTGTAGGCCTCTAGCATCTTCTGCTCCTTGGATGTCCATAATCTGAGCAAGGCCTGAAAGGCAACTTCTGCACGTCACGCTGGTCCAGACATGTTCTGGACCAGCATGTTTTCCCGCTGGCGTAACGGAGAATCGGGCATGAGTGGCAATTCTGGTCAGGCCTTCATTTGCATCCCATTAGCGAGATGCAAATCAGCTTCATGCTGGCCTCCAGCAGGATTCCTGATCCACTATGACGGACAGCACTGGAAGATCCTGTCGGCGTGAAACTGATTTTTGGGCCTCCCGCCAAATTCTCCACCACTCTGTCCCCTCCCCCACCCATCATTAATCCCACTGGCGGGGGCATGGGAGAATTTCAGCCTATGCGTCCAGATGAGGTATGAATGGCAGAATTATGAACACCCAAAGCAGATACAAGAGAGAAACAAAGCAAAAGCAGCAAGTAAAAAGGAAACAAAATGGGGATAGAGATTATGATCTAGAACTAAAATGTTGAGTCCTGAAGGCTCTGTAAATTGTCCAGTTGAAAACTGAAGTGCTATTCCATGAGTTTGCGCTGAGCTTCATTGGAACACTGAAGGAGGCTGAGGGCAGAAAGATCAGAGTGGGAACAAGATGGAAAATTAATCCAACAGACAACTGGAAGCTTGTTGACTGAACAGAGACATTCCACAAAACAGTTATCCAATTTGTGTTTGGTCTCCCCATTTTACAGAAGATCACATCCTGAGCAGTGAATAAAGTCTATTAAATTGAAAGAGGTACAAGTAAATCAACAGCAATGAATGTTTGGGCCTTGAACAGTGAGTAGGGAAGAGGTAAAAGAGGTGTTACATCTTCTGTGCTTGCTTGCAAAGGTGCCATGGGAAGGCTGTCAGCATGACTGAGGAGTGGACCAAAGTGTTGCAGAGGGAATGATCCCGTCGGAATTCTGAAAGGGGAGGGGAGGATGTTTTTGGTAGTGCCGGAAACGGCAGAGGTTGATCCACTGAAAACAAGGGCTGGTAGGATGGAAGCTGAGGACAAGAGGAACCCTACAATGGTTCTGGAATTGAACGGAAGGAGCAAGTGCAGATGTGCGTGAAATGGACAAGACATGGTTGAGGACCCTGTCAACGATGCTGTGGGAAATCCTCAGTTTAGAAAAAGGAAGATATTTTGGAGGTGCTGGTACGAAGGGTTGCATTATTGAAATAGATGAGGCAGGGAAACTATGGAATGGAATATGGAGTCCTTCCAGGAAGTGAAGGGTGAGGAAGCATAGTCAAGGTAGCTGTGGGAGTTAAGTGGGCTTATAGTGAATATTGGTTGATAGCTTATCCTCAGAAAGGAAAGAGTGAAGTTGAGGAAGGAAAGGGAAGAGTCGTAGATGGACGATATGAAGGTGAAAGGACAGTAGAAATTGGAAGCAAAGGTAATGAAATTTTTCAGTTCAGGATGAGAGCAGGAAATGTCATCAATACAGTTATCAATATACTCGAAAAAGTTGTGCGGTGTGCAGAGGGCTGCTGAATAGGACTGAAACAAAGAATGTTTCACATATTCCACAAAAGTCATGTATAGCTAGAATCCATGCAGATACCCATAGCAACACCTTTTATTTGGAAGATATGAGTGGTGTTAAAAGAGAATTTGTTCAGCCAGATGAGTATACTAAGATAATTTCTCTATTCACTTGCATTAAAATCTTGCACTATTTAGCAGGCTCATTCACATTAACCAATCTTAAAGTACCAAACCATAAACAATGTCAACTTACTTCTGAGAACATGTGAAAATTTCACTACAAGCAATCTCAGCCACTGAAATCCTCACCACTCTCCTGAAGACTTTCTTCTGCAAAAGTTTCTATAAAATTTCCTCCATTTTCATTCACATATCATACTTTCTATCTTGTGAATATATTCTAATAATAGTGCATATCTTTAATGGCTTGTCTAATAACTTTGATTATGTAACAGGATCTTCAACCTGCTGCTTTTATTTTAACACACGGAGAGCTTGAATTTTGAACCTGCTGGGGCCAGGATCAGAGGCGTGTAGAAGCTAAAGACAGCCCTGTCAGCTGGCTCTATTCTACCCCAAGGCAATTTTTGCCCACATAGTAATGGGAGTGAGGGGGCAGCTAGCCAACACTGGCGATTCTCAGTCAGCCTACAGGTTCCTAAGGGTGGTTGGGGGGCGGCTTAGGTGCCTGGAGGATGCCTCCTAGCAGCAAACTGGGGGCCGCACTCCAGGCAGGCCTAACGGCTGTTCCTGCCTGCCTGGGTGCCACAGCAGTCACAGGCCTCTCTGTGGAGAGGCCCAGAACCCACCCACACACACTGGCAGCATGACATTTTTTAATTTAAATTTTAAGAAATTTGGAGGATGGGAGCCTCCATTATGAAGCATCCACTCCCCGACTTAGCTGCCATCTCAGCCTGCTATTGCTTTCAAGCTGAAAGTCATCTAATTGGCTCACCAGCTTTGAGTGCCCATCCGCCATTCTTAATTGGATGGTGTGTCTGCCCTCTGGCCATTAATTGGCTGCCTGAGTGAAAATCACATTGAATGACTGTTTCCTGCAACGTGCATGCCTCTGACCTGCAATTAACCCTGCTGATGGGGTTTGGAAGCCTGGAGGGAAAATCCTGCCCCCTGTATTTAACAAAATGACATATCTTGATGTACTCATTTCCATCTTTATTATCTATATTTACAAATTCATCAATCAGACAGAAGTAGTCAGCATTTCTGGTCAGGGATTTTCAAAGCAAAATGGCAAACTCACGCTGTTGTTGTTCCATAACTTCGGTAGTCCACAGCAGCTGAAACAGCGACAATAAGTGCAGGTACTCCGTATCCAACTAAATAGAAGTACTTTCTGCGGGAGTGTTCACTTTCAAAGACTTCCACTAACATAATGTAGAGCTGAACACCCTCCAGGAACATCCATGTGAATGCAGCCAAGAAGAAGAAGTGAAGCAAAGCAGCAAATACTGCACAAGCAATCTGCAAGAAACCAAACTGATGGATGAGCAAGTTGCATTCTCTCACTCCTTAAACCTTTACAATCAACATTAAAATCAGCTATTACAAATATCCCAGTTTTTACTTAACGACTTACTGAGGTTAGTTACATTTAATAAGGGTCAGCAGAAACGCAAGTTTCCCTTATAGTCAGCAAGTTTGTACATTCGACAGGGACAGGAGTTTAGGGCAAAATTTCTTCATGTCAGTTGTTGAGTTTTTAAACACCTCAAAAATCTCCACGAGTTCTTCAGAGAGCCACTGATCTAACTATTTTGTTAAAATACTGGGAGATATGGGCTTTGGCCATTTAAGGTCAGCTTTAGTCCCCAGCTTAGTGGCTAGCTTGAGGCATGGGAATACTGTGTTTAAGGAATTAAAAAAATATTAGAATTGAACTTATGTGACCCTCAATTGTCACTATAAAGATTTTTCAGTAGGATTTGACCCATTCCACAACTTGCCTTCCAAAAACCATCAGTCATGCCTGGAATCATTAAACTTTATAGACTTTAGCTGTTTTGACTTAAAACACTGAAATACTACAACGTACAGCCAACCAAGGAAACCAACAGGATGTATCCCAAACACCGGAGTAAATGGGCCATCAATCATTCATTTAAGCACCAATTTGACTAGTAAGCAGACAGTTGAAAAGTGCTGAAGAATTATAGGGAAAAATCCTGCTGTTCACAATGCTTTACAAAGAAGTAATTATGCCTGAAGAGTGGTGGAATGATGAGAGGGAGCAACTGACTACATTTTCATCATACCTGCTCTGAGCAACCTTTCCTTCAAAAACAAATTAGAAATGCTTGATGGAAGTTGGAAAAATTAACTTTTGCACAGGTTGAAATCTGGATGAAATGCATAAATGAGCTCATTGGAAATGGTTTACTTGAATAGTGAGAATCACAAAATGCAAAGATTTATAAATAGCACATTAGCAATGAATAGTAGTAGTGCTTTCTGACCATGATTTTACCCAACATATGGTAGTAGTGAATGTGGAGGAGCAGGAGAAAATTCCAGGAGGTGTAGTGGCTCAAATCTAACAGCAGGTATTGCACTTAAATTTACAACCACTTGTAAATTTCAACCTCTTCATCTGGTCAATAGCCTGGCTAATCACCCACTGGTTGTAACACCCACCCAATTTACATCCCATTGAAATCAAAAGTGATTCCTACAACAAACAGAAGATCAGCTCCACTAGATTACTTTGCAGGTGGTGAAGTTCAAAATTAACCCTTGTATGTCCTGTCAAATTCTCTTTTGGGCCAGTAAGGCTATATTCTGTGCACAGTGTGCGTGATAATATTTGCAATAAAATCATTTTATTAAGAAATGTGGTGCTGGCTGTATCTATGTATTACCATTCCAGTAGGCTCCAAAGAGCCTAATCAGAAGATGAGGTGTTCCTCAAGCAAATAAATCGTTGCTTCACCTAGGAGGAGTGTTTGAGGCACTGGACAATGAGGAGGGAGAAGCAATGATTTATTTGAATTTCTTTCAATTTAGTCTACTGTATACACTGCTCACAATGCAATCTCCTCTACTCTGGGAGACGAAATGCAGACTGAGTGGCCACTTTGCGGAATACCACCATCCAGTCCTCAATCATAATCCTGACATTCCGGTTGATTCCATTTCAATTTATCACCTTGCTCTCACACTCACATCCCTGTCCTTGGCCTGCTGCAATGTTCCAGTGAAGCCCGATGCAAGCTTGAGAAACAGCACCTTGAAATGTTAACTCTGTTTCTTTCTCCACAGGCACTGCCAGATCTGCTGAGTTTTTCTAGCACTTTCTGTTTTTATTTCAGATCTCCAGCATTCACAGTACTTTGCTTTAATCCCTTCGAAATCCTGTATGTTTCAATGAAATTGCCTCTCATTTTTATAAACTCCAGAGAACATAGGCCCAATTTACTCAGCCTTTCACCACAGGACAACCCACTCAGCCCAGGGACCAATTAGTGAACCTTCATTATACCACCTCCAATGTAAGTATGTCATTTCTTAAATGTGGAAACTAAAACTGCACACAGTACTCCAGATGTAGTATCAGCAAAGCCCTGTACAATTGTAGCAGCATTTTATTCCTGTACTCCAATCCCCTTTACAGTTTACAATAAAGACCAATATGCCGTTTGCCTTCCTAATTGCTTGCTTTACTTGCATGCTAACTTTCTGCATTCCTTGTTTGTGCACACCCAAGTCGCTTTGAACATCAATGCTTACAAATTCGTTCCTTTTTTTAAAAAATTCTATTTTTCAATTCTTATAACTAAAATGAATATATTCACACATCCCTACATTATGCTCTATATTCTATTTTGTTGCCCACTTACTTATCCTGTTGCTATCTCTTTGCAGCCTTTCCATGTCCTCTCCACAGCTTATCTTTCCAACTAGCTTTGCATCATCAGCAAATTCTAACATCCCTGAAGGAACTAGACTACTGCCATAGATTTCTGATACTTGAACTCTATCTTCAGAGATAGCACCTTATGAAACCAATGTGGGTTTAAGTTATGACACGTAACTGCTGCAACCATGTGTGTGACACAAATGTCTCTGTGCAATATCCATACATGCCACTAGTGGTGGTATCTCCCTAGGTGACACTGATCTGCATGCACTTAAAACACTGGGCATTGGTACAACCTGTAATGCTAAATATAAGTGTACCTGCTGACCTGTGTGTGTTCTTGAGCTCTTCCTGTCACATTCACCATTGCTTTTTGCCAATTTATGGTCATTGTAAGAAATCACTAGTACTAATCACTGATCTCTGAGTATCCACAACTGTTAGCAATCATAATCCTCATTTATCCCAGGAAGTTCATCAAGTTCTCAACTTTCAAATACAACATAATTGCTTAACTGTGAACTTTAACCAGTTCAAATGTGCTCAGAGCTGAACATAAACATTTTTTTGAAGAGCGATATCTGGACTCCAAGGGTTAAATTATGAGGACAGATTACATAAACTAAGGTGTATACCCTGGAATTTAGAAGGTCAAGGGATGATATGATTGAAGTTTTGAAGGGAAACAGCTAGGGTAGATAAAGAGAAAGTTTTTCCACTGGTTGCAATGTATAAGACTAGAGAGCATATCTGAAAAACTGGAGTCAGACCTTTCAGGAGTAAAATTACGAAACATTTCTACACACAAAGGATGGTAGAAGTTTGAAACTCTCTTCTGCGAATAGCAATTGAAGCTAGGTCGATTGTTAGTTTTAAATCTGAGATCGGTTAACAAAAATCTATCAAAGGTTTTATGGAATATGGGACAAAGCTGGGTATATGGACCAGAATTTTGACATCGGTGTTAAGTGGGCGCGACATGCCAATGCGTATAATGATGCGCGATGATGCTGGGCATGCGTCCCGACGTCACCACACCTTTTGTTCTGTGAGCACACGCTGGAGGAGGCTGCGTGCCCGCCGAACTGTTAAAGACCTGTTAAGGCCATCAGGAAATGAATTTATAAAAACAAAAAGCTGCGGATGCTGGAAATCCAAAACAAAAACAGAATTACTTGGAAAAACTCAGCAGGTCTGGCAGCATCGGCAGATAAGAAAAGAGTTGACGTTTTGAGTCCTCATGACCCTTCCACAGAACTGAGTGAATCTAAGGAAAGGGGTGAAATATAAGCTGGTTTAAGGTGATGGTGGGGGGTGGAGGGTCAGGGGGCTGGGTGGGGGGAGAGAAATGGGGGGGTGGGTGGTGTGGTTGTAGGGACAAGCAAGCAGTGATAGGAGCAGATAATCAAAAGATGTCACAGACAAAAGAACATAGAGGCATTGAAGGTGGTGTCAATCTCTGGTGATAGACTGTCCACCAATATCCAATACAAGCCTACCAACTCCCACAGCTACCTCGACTACAGCTCCTCACACCCCGCTTCCTGTAAGGACTCCATCCCATACTCTCAGTTCCTTCGCCTCCAACGCATCTGTTCTGATGATGCTACCTTCAAAAACAGTTCCTCTGACATGTCCTCCTTCTTCCTTAACCGAGGCTTTCCACCCATGGTCGTTGACAGGGCCCTCAACCGTGTCCGGCCCATCTCCCGCACATCCGCCCTCACGCCTTCTCCTCCCTCCCAGAAACATGATAGGGTCCCCCTTGTCCTCATTTATCACCCCACCAGCCTCCGAATTCAAAGGATTAGCCTCCGGCATTTTTGCCAACTCCAGCAAGATGCCACCACCAAACACATCTTCCCTTCACCCACCTGGCGGCATTCCATAGGGATCGTTCCCACCGGGACACCCTGGTGCACTCCTCCATCACCCCCTACTCCTCAACCCCCACCTATGGCACCTCCCCAAGCCCACGCAAAAGATGCAACATCTGCCCCTTCACTTCCTCTTTCCAAGGGCCCAAACACTCCTATCAAGTGAAGCAGCATTTCACTTGCATTTCCCCCAACTTAGTCTACTGCATTCGTTGCTCCCAATGCAGTCTCCTCTACATTGGAGAGACCAAACGCA